>NC_073232.2:98697142-100027500 GCF_029281585.2 Gorilla gorilla gorilla | reverse complement strand
TAAAAGGACCCCTCGAGCCCAGGAGGCTGCAGTGAGCCATGAATGCACCATTGCACTCCAGCCTGGGTAACAGAGTGAAACTTTGACTGCAAAAAAATATATATGTTAACCTTGACATCTTGAGAGCAAATATTTAAGGCAATGAATCCCTTTAAAATATATAATGAAATGCAGTGAGCTCTACACTGATAATCTTTAAAGTATAGTCCATTTCACTTGATCATGTGGTAATTTGTGTTGGCATTTAAATATCATTCGGAGAATAAATGTTCATGAAGGTATAACAGCTTTTGGAAATTGATATGACAAATGGCAACCTCTCAGAGAAAGCTGCCCTAACAATATTCATAAGTTATCTAAACAGCTGAACAGCAAGAAGGCTGTTTCATTCAACTTTGATGCAGTCACCACCCACTGGACATTTAAGGTTCAATTCCAATACTATGGTTATTGGTAGATAGGAAAGTCTTAACTGAATAAGTGTCACTAAATTAAAATTTCATAACATAGGGATTTTATTGTTGTTTTTGATTATTTTTTAGAAATGAGGCTTGCTATGTTGCCCAAGCTGGACTTGAACTCTTGGGCTCAAGCAATCCTCCTGCCTCAGCTTCCCCAGTAGCTATGACTACAGATGTGCACCTCCATGAGATAACATGTTTTAAAAGGGATTTAACACTAAGGAAAATATCATTCGTAAGTATTTTGTGTAAAGAGAGATTGTGAATAAAGGGAGCCAACATTAGATCATGCTAAATCCAATCCCAGGAATACAGTTTCACAATATGCATTTACTTATCATGCAAACAATGCCTCTCGGAAGCCTCCAACACTATAGGATTATACTTTGTGTTAAACTACTCTTGAGTTATAAGGGAAATAACCATATCAGGTAGACAGTGACAAAATATCAGTTGTGAAAATTGAGAGAAATGATTTGAGAAACTCCTGAAAAGAGCAAATTAAATCATTTGTCAAAGTTACTGGGCAACACAAAAATTACCCAAATCTGAAATTTATGAATTAAAATTGTGATCAGACCAAAAAAAAATAGCTATAGTAGAATTTCTTTAAAACCAAAAATTATCATTTTCTTCAATTCCTGCTACAGAAGGTTATGTTGGATAGGTTAATGCTGTGAATGAGAAAACACTTTAAGGGGAAAACATACATACAACCAAGTTGATTTGACTTTTCGAAGCCACTAGTAGGAAATAAACCACAGACTAATGTCAAAGAGATAAGAATTTGAATAGTGCGAAAACATTGCAACAACGATGACAAAGAAAAAAACAGATGGAGGTCATACTTATGGCATCTTTTTAAAAAAATTCCGCATGACTTTTTACAGTATTTAATTTTTCCCCAAAACATCTGAAAAACATGCAAATTGTTGGAAAACCCTAGAGGGCAAATTCAGACAGTTTGCAAGCATCATTCAGATGTTTGCCAAGAAAAATAAAGAAGCCCCTCTCCTCATGGGACTGTGCATGCTGTTACAGGTCTTGTATACTTCTGGTCCTCTATCTACCACATACGTTAGATGTCAATCCAGAGGTCTGTGCCGTAGTTACAAACAAGGCATTATCTGGAAGAGAAGAGACTGTGGAGTTTCCATTGGATGATAAACCACCCAGCCCTGGCTTTTTCAGATATCGTGCAGGAAGGAACAGGTTTATGACACCGGAGAGCTTTGGCTGCATCTTTCACTTGGAATCATAATCATATGTTCTGTGCTTTCCATCTTGGTTCTCCTCATATGCTCTGGAATCTGCCTTATTTTCCTTGGACTGCCGCCTCTTAGTGAAATTGCTTGAGGCAGCTCTTCCTCTGGCTCCAGTCTCCAGCTGGTACAATTCTATGTAATCAACCTTGGACACACCCTAACGACAGCTCCTCACTCCCAGAGCAGAGGTGAGCCACCTTTCCTTGGCACCCTCCTTGGTGCCCTCCAGGTCAGGGGTCTGCATCTGGCTGAGTTGGAACTTCACCTTTCCGCAGTGGGTACAATGCAGGATCGAGTGAACCCAGGTGCCAGGGTGGAAGCCCCGACCCCTCGTTGCCCCTTGCTCTGAGACAGTTGCTAGGAGTTGCCAATCGGCCAGGACACACACTAGGTTGACTGGAGCCCTGAGCCTGCCTGATCTTCCTATTTGCCATAACCATGTTAGTTTTTTGCCTGTTCTAATCACCAGAAAACACCACACAAACTCCAAGAAGGGCATTCTACAAAGTGTCTGACCTGTACTCCTCAAAACTGTCAAGGTCATCAAAACCAAGGAAAGGCTGAGAAATTGTCACTGCCAAGAGGAACCTAAGGAGACAAAACTAAATGTAACATGGGATAGGATCCTTGAACAGAAAAATGTTAGGTGAAAATTAAGGAAATCTAAAGAAAGTACGGACTTCAGTTAATGACAATGTATATTTGGTTCATTCATTGTAACAGATGTACCACACTAATGTGAAAGTTACTAATAGAGTAAACTAGGTGTCAGGGTCCATGGGAACTCCTTGCACCATCTTCTCAACTTTTCTGTAAATCCAAAACTTCTAAAAAAATAAAAAGTCTAATTGTTTAAAAAAGTGCATTTTAGTAAGATTTAGCAACAAACAAAATCATGAAAACCTGAACATTTCATAATCACTTCAGTTTCTGCATTGCTGGATTCTTTATCCTTCGTGATCACATTTCTTAAAATAGCTAACTTTATTATTTTACTTTTAATTTAAGGGTTAAAATTGCTTGGAGTTATATGAGAAATCCTTTCATAAGCATATCATGAAATAAAGCAGAAAAAAACAGAAAAATTAATGGACAAGACACTGGTAGCAGCTGGGTGTGCATATAACAAGTATGGGCATATCTGTGATATTTATGGACAACATTTAAAAATATCACAAGTGAGATTCTGTTTTGAGAGAAAGCCAGTGAGACCTAGCAGTGTTCTCTTCTGAGTCCCTTTTGTCTCTCCAAAGTGGAGGTGAGATTAATTTTCATTCAGCCCTCTGTATGTCCTCAAGCCTCCTATTATAACATACATAGCCTTTAATTTTCCATATAGAGAGAGCCCAGGAAATAGAAAAGAGGAGAAAGAAGGTTTGAATCTCCACAGAAGGGCAAATACTCAAAAGAGCTATGTTTTTTGAAACAGGACAATGGAAGAGAAGCAATTAGACAGAGAATATTGCAGGGTAAAAGAGCAAATATTTTTGGACCAAATAATCCTGAAATTGCATCCTGCCCTCGAATGGATCCAAGATAGAGAATTTCATAGCTGAAGTTGGGAGTGTATATGCATGTGGAGCTATTCCCCAGGACCTCAGGAGAGGGGTTTCCACACGCATAGATGCTCACAGATCTTCACATCTGGACCCAAAAGCCATCACGTGAAGCCAGATTTGGATGGAGATAGCAGGTGGAAAGACAGTGAGGCCAGGGAAAGTTTAGATTTCATGGCTATCCTGGGTGTAGCAATACTCCTGACCTGTGAGACTGATATTTTTAAAAAGCATCTCCTTATGGAAAAGGGCTCTTTGTGATAAAACTTTTCCAAAGCCCAAATAACTAGTTTCCAAATTTACCCTTGGAACATGGCTTGCTCTTAAAATGACGACGAGGGCTTATAGGACCTACTGCTCTCCTTCCTCTCTAATTATGTATCATTGATCTAATTATGTATCAACACATCCTGTTGAGTCTTTCTTCATGATCTCTATCACATAAGAACTTTCTTGCAATTTCCACTGTCAGCATTCTGACTTAGACCCTTCATGTCTTGGTTCCTGTGACTTCCACTTCAACCTTCAGGCTTATCCCACAGTAGGCAGTAAGCTGGCTGCCAAATGATGTTCAGCCTTGGTCCTGACCCGGGTGCCTCAGTTTGTGTCACATTCTGTAGCAGAACTTGTTGCGGGTCCTCCCCTTGCCTTTTGCCCCTAACCTGCTCATTTTTTATGTACAGGCTGCTATGGTCTAATTATTTTTTGTTCCCTTTGCCCTTTATATTCGCTTGTGAAAAACATAATGCCTAATGTGATAGGATTGGGTTGGGCCTTTGACAGGTAATTAGATCATGAGGGAAGAGCCCTGATGAATGGAATTAGTGCTCTTATGAAGAGGCCCCACAGAGCCACCTGGCCGTTTTTCCTCCATGTGAGCTTATAGCAAGAAGGCAGCCCTCACCAGACACTGAATCTGTAAGTTCCTTGCTCTTGGACTTCTCAGCCTCCAGACCTGCAAGAAATAACTTTCTGTTTTTTATAAGCCACCAGGGTATGGTATTTTGTGATAGCAGCCTGCATGGACTAAGACATCGTTGCATTTCACTCCTTAGACCCTCCTGATGCTATGAACTGATTCTCCAGCCCTGGCCTTTGCCTCTCTTTGTGACTATGCTTTCCTTCTAGCTACCCTGCCCTCCATTGCTGTGCGTAAATATCCCCCTTGGCCTGGCCTAACTTTTTGGACCTGTTCCTGAACACAGTCCCCCATGAACCCTACTCCTTCTGGGTTTCCTCAAGGTTGTAAAGCAGCCATCACATCATTTCTCTGCCTGGCCCAGAGCCCCTTTACTGACTTCCAGCTCTATCACCTCTTTTTCCAGTTGACAATCAGGTTAATTTTCTAAAACACCCTTAAATCATGTTACTTTTATATCCAAAACTTGTAATCGCTTCCTATAAACCACAGAACAAAGTCCTAATTCTTAGCTTGGAACTTAAGGCCCTCTGCTAAGCCGGTTCCATTTACCTTTCAGCCATATTTTCTACTCTCAGATAACAGAACTTTTGTTCTCAGCAGCAGGTCTGTTTATGATTTCCTGGACACAGCTTGGTCATTCTGGTTTTGCACCTTTTCTCATTCAGCTCTTCCCACTGGAATCATCTCTCCATGCCCTCAACTATCCACATACCACCTGTTCTCCAAGCAGCACAAACCCCATGGGTGCTGGCTGCCTTCCTTGATGCTTCTTTCCTAAACTCCTGTAGCTATGAGATCCTGTGGCACTTTGCCTGGGTGGTGTAGACTTATGCCTTATGTTTTCTAGATTTATAGACTTAAGTCTGATGTTTTAGATGTCATTGTCAACCCCACACAGAAGGGGCCATAGCTTATACAGCTTTGATTTCCTGATAAGATCCAGCTAAGAGGAAGTAATATAGATTTTAATGTTGGACAGTTTAGAAGCAGTTCAAATTCTGCCTCCACTAGAACCTTGAGCAAGCTAAGCCTGATCTCTCTAAATCTCATAAAATTGTGGGATTATAGTTCCTGCTAATGTTTGCAAGGATGAAAAGAGATGATGTGGAATACTTGGACTTATAGTAGGTATTCATTACGTATTTGTTGAATGAGTAACAGAAGTTTAATAAACGTTTCGTTGATTTGTTAACTGATGTGAATATCCTTAAACAAACTCCTCTAGTGTCAGTACTCAATAAAATGACATGTTCCAAACTTTAGTTACAGTCACTTTTATGTTCTGTGTTAAAGATTTCTTTAAGTGAGACCTGCTGTGACCTGTCTTCCTCCAGGCCCCACCACAGAAAAAGCCAAAGCAGTCCAAACGTTTAAAAGAACGAACTCCCATTCACAAATGCATTTGTAAAATATCCTTTGAAATCAGCATCAAATAATTATGTGCTGTTGTAATTATAGTTCTGGTGAGCTCTCCATATTCTATGAGAATTGATTAAGCTAATGTGAACCAATGCATTTCAGTTAGTGCTGAAATCCAAGTTATCAACTAAATCTAAATAAACGACCGAACTGGACACTTTTTTAATACAGTGCTTTTGTATGTCAAACGAGCCACATGCTCTGAGCACATTCTCAAGTAGGTTATTCCACTGCTTCTTCCTCCACAAATATAAACAATCCAAAGATAGCTAATTAAAATATGTATTATTATGAACTGAAAGAGTCCTTCGGTTGGAAATGACCTGAAATCACCATTCTGAAAAGTCTACACAAAAAGCTGGCATATGCAAAGGTTGTTCACTCTCTGCTGGGGAACAATTAAATTCAAAATTCATTCAGCTGCTACTCTGTCTAAACACCATGCACTGGAAAGGCAGATTCCTAAGGCTAAGAAAGACCAATAAACTCATCATGCTCTCAGGTAAACAGAATCACAGGACTTCAGTGTGGCCATGCCAGCCTGGCTCAAGGCCTCATTTTATGTGTGATATTCTGATGATTCAATTAAAAGAACTCAGGAAACTTGATCAGAAGGCACAGTCTCCCACCCAGTCATCAAAAGTGGACCCAGGGAAGGATTCTGCCTCTTTAAGGGAGAGCAAAGCAAAGGGCATTTTTGGAAGAGTCAGATTAACGCCTTTCTAGAGACCTACTGTCATTATTAGTAGTGGAGGACTCAATTCACTGTAATATGACTTCCGTGCTCACCATTATACTCAAACAGATTAAATGAATTACCACATGTAAGGTGTTTAAAACAGTGCCTAATCAACATTGGGGGTTGTTATGATGATTATTGGCAAGATCTTCAGTGTTTATCCTCTTTCCCCTGCACACTCAGTGATCTGCTCAGCCACAGCTACAGACTCAACCTCACGGGCTATCCTCCCTATAAAATGGCTTATTGCACTAGGTTGACCCAAGTGAAATCAACACACAGGATGAACCCATTAGATTCTCTTAGGAATTTAAGCTGTATAAAATCAGACAACCTGTCAGTTATATGGTTGACCATTTAACTGGAGATTCATGTAGAATCTGGACTGGATTTGGCAAACCAAGGCATTAGAAGCAGAAACAACAAGCAGCCAATAATCTCTGAAACAGCATCTCTCTTCCATTTCTTCCCATTGACCACTCTTTTTCTGGAAAACTCTCTCTTCAGCTTCCAAGATAATGTTCTCTCTCAGAGCTTTTCTGTCTTCTCATCGCTCTTCCATAGACTCCTTGCCATATTCCTCTCTTCCTCCATCTCTCTTTAGGGTCAGGGATCCATAGCTCTGCCTTCAGCACTCTTCTACTCTTCCTCCCTACACCCCTTAGTGATTCGTACCTGCTTCCAAGGCTTTGTCTACCATCCATATGCTGTGGGCTCCCAAATCTCTATCTTCAGATATCCAAATGCCTAGTAGGTATGATTCCCCCCAGAGCCACTGAAACTCAGCAGGATCAAGATGGAATTCATCTTCCTATCATCACCCTTTGCTCCTTTTCCCATATTCCTCACCACTAGCGATGACCCACACTTCTCTCCATTTTGTAAGCTAGGAGCCATCCTATTGCTTGTCTCCTTCATTAAAAAAATCAATCTATCAAGTCTTGTAAATTTCAGCTAAACGCCATTCCATCACTGTTAGTTAGCTAATTGCTCCCAGAAGTCTTCCTGACAGCCTTTGAACTGGACTCCCTGTCTCTCTTCCATGAAGCCATTCTCTTCTTTGCCAGTAGAGTAAAATTCCCTTTAATTTTATTTTTTTTAGAGACAGGGTCTTGCTTACTCTGTCACACAGGCTGCAGTGCAGTGGCATGTTCATGGCTCACTGAACTCAAGTGATCTTCCCACCTCAGCCTTCCAAGTAGCTGTGACTACAGGTGTGCACCGACCATACCTGGCTAATTTTTAAAATTCTCCTTGCTTGGAAAGTCCTTTCTCCTTGGGTGCTTACTCACTCATTAAGGTGTGGCCTAAACATTGCTGTGAGGCTTTGGCTAATCTTCCCACCTACAGACAGACTGAGCAACTTCCTCCTCTGACCCCACAGTATCCTGTTTCTACTGATATCTCATTTCCCAAACTTACCTAATTTAAGACTCTCATGGGCACTTGTTAAAAATACACATTCCCAGGACCATCCCCAAGAAATTCTCATTCAAGTGGTCGGCGGTAGGGCCCAAGAAACTGTAGGGTTTTTATGTTGTTGCCTTTTTTTTTTTTTAAGTGTCTCAAGTGATTTTAATGCTTAGGCAAATCTAGGTAACACTAACCAATATAAGAGAACGTAGGTTAAATATGGATTTTTGCTGACATGTCGGCCTTCTTCACCAGATGGGAACACCAGAGAGGCTGCTTTGCTCACGTTTATCTTTGAATCTGTATGCCTGGAATACTATAGGGGTTCAAAATTTACTGAATGAATGTTTCTTAAACTAATTTGTCACGCCCATGATACTTCATAAACTTGGTTCGTTATTCAAATGTTTGTTATGGTCAAAGGTAGCGAGCCAGTTGCTGAGATAGTCTTGGAAGAGGATAGGTGCCAAAGTGGTGGATAGGTCATAAGAATGGGAAATATTTAAAAATAATCTTGGCTGAGTCACAGATTTGGGGGCAGCCATACTTGGTAGTACTGTAAGATGAGCTCTACAGAATTAATAAAATTCACTGTGTAGAAAGATAGAAACTCTTGCCCCTCACCCCACCTCCCTCAGTTGGATGTATGTTCCCTTGAACAAGCAGAATGGTACAAAAGTTAAGAGCATGAACACAGGGTCATGATGGGTTGTGCATACTGATTCCACCAGTGGCCAACTGCTGTATGCCCTTAAGTAAATTACTTAACCTCTCTGTTCCTTCACTTATAAAATGATTGTAATAACAGCTGCAGCCTTACTGAACTGTTATGAGGATTAAATGAGGAAATGTACATAAAAGCACAGGGTCTGGCTCTTAGTTAAGCTCTCAATAAATGTTAGAAAAAGAAAAATAGTTGTTTTTAATGATAATAAAATGGGTCTTTTCATCTCATCTCTTACCGCTCCACCTTCACATTCTGCACACCTATCAATCTGACCCCTGAAATTCCCCCAGATATCCCTGTTCTCTCTGGCTTCTGGACCTAGCTCATGCTATATTCTTCTTAATTATTTAATTATTGCATAAGTCACATCCACATGGCTCAAAAACTGAAAAGATATATACACAAGCAGGTATGCAGAAGCCATGCTGCTACTTCTGCCTCCGCCCCCATCTCTCTAGCCTCCCTCCTCCTCACTTCTAAAAGTAGATGGTCATTTCTATTCGTTCCTTCCATGCTCTGTCAGTTTTTTATGCATAAATTTTAAAATAGGCATTTATTTGCTTAATCCTCCTTTCCACACTATTACACACCTTTTTCAGATCTGTCTTGGCAAATCTTTCCACATCAGTACAGAGAGTTTTCTCATTCATTTTACCCTTGCATAATGTTCCGGTGTATGAATATATATTTAACTAGCTCTTTTTTGATGAATACTTGGATGATTTCCAGTCTTTTATTATTACAAACATTGCAATAATTAATAACCTTATACTTAATTTTTTGCATGTGAAAATATATCTGTGGGATTAATTCCTAGACATGGATTACTAGGTCAATCAGTATGAACATTTGTCATATCAATAGATATAACTAAATTGTCCATTATAGAATATTACACCAATCTATACTCCTACCAGCGATGGATGGGAGTTTCAGTTCCCAACAGCATTGCCACAGAGTATATCAAGACTTTTGGATTTTTACCAATCTGATGAATGAACAACGGTATTTCAATGTGATTTTAGTTTAAATTTCTATTATAAGCTATATTGTACACCTTACACCTTTTATTATGTCTAGGACTGTTTGTATTTTTTCCTTTTTCTTTTTTGGACTCTCATTCGTACTCTTTACCCCTTGTTCTATTCCATTATTGGTCTTTTCTTATAATTTGCAGGAGCCCTGAAGATATTAGGTAATCTTCCCAGTTCTTTTTTTTGTTGTTGTTGTTGTTTTTTGAGACAGGGTTTCGCTCTTTTTGCCCAGGCTGGAGTGCAATGGCATGATCTCGGCTCACCGCAAACCTCCACCTCCCGGGTTCAAGCGATTCTCCTGCCTCAGCCTCCCAAGTAGCTGGGATTATAGGCATGCGCCACCACGCCTGGCTAATTTTTTGTATTTAGTAGAGACGGGGTTTCACCATGTTAGGCTGGTCTCGAACTCCTGACTTCAGGTGATCCACCTGCCTCGGCCTCCCAAAGTGCTGGGATTACAGGCCTGGGCCACTGTGCCTGGCCCCCAGGCCACAAGTTCTTTGTGGGGTTTTTTTGTGTTTTTTTTTTGAGATGGAGTTTTGCTCGTGTTGCCTAGGCTGGGGTGCAGTGGCATGATCTCGGCTCACCACAACCTCTGCCTCCCAGTTTCAAGCAATTCTCCTGCCTCAGCCTCCCGAGTAGCTAGGATTGCAGGCATGTGCCACCATGCCTGGCTAATTTTGTATTTTTAGTAGGGACGGGGTTTCTCCATGTTGGTCAGGCTGATCTCGAACTCCCGACCTCAGGTAATCCACCCGCCTTGGCCTCCCAAAGTGCTGGGATTACAGGCGTGAGCCACCCCAACTGGCCCCGGCCCTGACCCCTAGTTCTTTATTCCTTAACTTTGTGAATAATGTTGTTTCTGACTTGTTTATGGAGTTGCTTTCCATACAGTTTTTTTTTTTAAGGTAGTTAAATTTATCCATCTTTTCTTTCAGGTGGGACTCCAATTATTCTGGTTATACCACTGCTTAGAGACAACTAGTGGAATTGAATGTGAGTATCACTTCAAGCAATTAAGAAAAAGAGAGAGTTATTTTGGTCGGTTTTACAAAGAAGTCTGAATAAGAAGGACTGTTTGGGTTTTTGTTTCTTAGAAATTTCCATAGTTCTGCTGGGCATGGTGGCTCACGCCTGTAATCCCAGCACTTTGGGAGGCCGAGGCGGGAGGATCACGAGGTCAGGAGATCGAGACCATCCTGGCTAACACAGTGAAACCCCGTCTCTACTAAAAATACAAAAAAATTAGCCAGGCGTGGTGGCGGGCGCCTGTAGTCCCAGCTACACGGGAGGCTGAAGCAGGAGAATGGCAAGAACCCGGGGGGCGGAGCTTGAGGTGAGCAGAGATCCCACCACTGCACTCCACCCTGGGTGACAGAGTGAGACTTAGTCTCAATAAATAAATAAATAAATAAATAAATAAATAAATAAATTAAATTAAATAAAAAAAATTTCCATAGTTCTTCAGGGTTTTCCTCTGAAGAAGAAAGAGAATATATAATGTCAGTTACAAATGGTATATTTAAGGTTTTACCATCCTGAGATTTGATGAATTTATAATTATATTAAATTTACAGGTGTGTTTTATCATTATCTTTTGAAAAATAATAAACTCTAACAATAATTTCCATGCCTAATTGTTTTCCACACTATTGCATATAGTCATATATGCCTAATTTTTAACTAGAATATTATATATTAATTAGCTTTTTAGTGTTATTATATGTATTTTAATGAATTATAAATTCCTTAGAAGGCCTGCAGTAATTTTTACTTTATAGTAGGATTCCAGTTACACCTGACTAGTTAGTACACATCCATTTCTCCTGGATCAAATTCAACCCTGACAGAAATGAATATTAAATATACAGGACTTAATTGATTAGAACATTAGAATAAAAGTGTATATGAAAGAAAATAGGTGGCATTGTCCAATAGCACAGTCTAAATCAGATCATTTAAAAAATTACATCAAATCCAGATAAAGCTATGGTTTAATTTCTACTTAATCATCATTTTTTGTATTCTTCTCTCTTGATTCTTTTTCCTTTTTAAGAGTTTTTAAAATTTTTAATTGAGACATAACTGTACATATATATGAAGTACAAGGTGATATTTCGACACATGTATACCTTGTGTAATGATGAAATCAGGGTAAGCATTCCATCACCTCAAACACTTATCATTTCTTCATGCTGAGAACATTCAACATCCTCTCTTCTAGCTACTATAGGCACTCCACTGTGCAATGGAACACCAGGACTCATTCCTCCTATGTAACTGTATTCATCCTCCCTTCCCTTCTATCGTCACCAGCCTCTGGTAACCACTATTCTACTCTCTATTTCTGTGCGGTCATCTTTAGAATCCACATATGAGTGAGAGAACATGCTATTTGTCTTTCTGCGTCACTTTTTGAAACGGAAATAACCTTTCGTATATTTAGAATTTGAATCCTTCAACCAAGTGGGCTAGTCTATTAAGCAAATTAACCAGTTAAAATCCAAAATAAGACAGTATTAGCCACAATAACTTTTTAAATATAGGAGCCTGTATTCCCACCTACGTTATAAGCATCATCAGTTAGTCATAGTCCATATTTATTTTATCGTTTTGATTAATTTTTTCAAAATATATTTATTGAGCATCAACTATATGCCAAAGACTGTACTTGGGGCTGTGGGGATAGTGGTGAAAGAGACACACACAAGGCCTGCAGCTCCTAAAGTCACCTCTGACTCTAACCATCACGCCCAAAGTACTCAGCAAATATGAACTGTTGAAATTGTGCTGAAAATATATTGCAAACCTAGTTAAAACGACCAGATTTAACAAATAAAAACATAGGATGCCCCATGCAATATTTGAGACATACTTATATCAAAAAAGTATTTCTTGTTTGTCTGAAGTTCAAATTTAGCTGGATGTCCTGTGTTTTATCTAGCATCCTACTAAGGGTTTATTTCTCAGAAAATAAGCCCTAACCTTGCATTTATTCCATGCCTAGGCCATGGGAATCCTGAAGATGTTTCTCACTGTTCCTCATGCTATTTTGTACTCCATTTATAAAAATTCTGTTTAGGAATTCTTTTCAAAGGAATGCCCCTCTTCTCTGATGTTAATCAGAAGGGATGGTTTAAAAGCCTTGGTTCCAAATTGTTAGTTGGTAAAAACAATTAAATCATGGGACAACAGTAAGTGTCGTCTCAGGAGTCGACAACCAGTTCTGAAATTGTAGACATAGCAATTTTTCAAAGTTTAGATAATTTTCCCATCAAGATCTAAGCACATTCAGATTTCACACATAACCTTGATATTAGTTATGAGGTGGTCCACTGGCTAGGAGGTGGCTGAACAGGATACAGAATCCCAGGAGCAGGTGTGTGTACTGGGTGTGAGGTGAGCTATACGAAGATCTTGGAGGGGGAAGAGAAGGGGATTCCAGACTCCAGAATGACAGGATTCAGATGTTCCTAAATAGCTGCACCCTCCCCCTCTATTAACCAATGGGTAAAAGGGCCTCTTTTTTTGGAAAGTTGCCACTCTCCTCCTGGCTGGCACTACTCACAGATTCCACAGTGTAAAGGAGTGTCTAGAAAAAAAAGGACAAAGTTCGACAGGATAGCTTGCACACTTAACTTTTGTAAAATGCTTCTAGGAAAAAAAATTGTTTTAATCTATCTCTGTACATGCATACACAACTACCTTTGTTGCTGAAAAAAAAAAACAAAAAACAACAACAAAAAAAACCACCTTCCATCCAGATTCAAAGGCTGCCAAAATCACTTCTTATTTTTCAGAGCAGGAAACCAGGTGCATGATTAGTCTTCTTGGGCTAGGGAACATCTGAACTCAGAAAAGGAGCTGGAGACCTCCTTCCTGCTCTCTCGTCATCACACCAAAGGCCAATAATGCATTGGAAGATCCAGTAAACTTTGCACTGCTCTAAGATGGTCCAGGCGAGATGCAGAAATAGAACATCTCATCTCCAACTGACCGCAGAATTTGAGAGTAGGTGACCCTATTTGTACCCTCCTATTTCCAGCCAAGGAGAAGCCAAGAACTGGCCTCACATGGGCTCCTGACACAGTGAGAACAGCCTGACACAAGGCTAGGAAACTGATCTTTCCTTTTCATGTAAATCTGTAGCATCTACCTGAATGTTTCTGTGGAAACAACAGAAAGAAACATGCATTGTGAAAAAATAAAATTTTTTTTGAGACAGGGTCTCACTCTGTCACTCAAGCTGGAGTGCAGTGGTACAATTGTGGCTTATTGTAGCCTCAACCTCCCAGGCTCAAGTGATCCTCCCACCACCAGCTTCCCGAGTAGCTGAGACTGCAGGCATACATCATCATGCCCAGCTAATGTTTTTATTTTTTTGTAAGGATGGGGTCTTGCTATGTTGCCCAGGCTGGTCTCAAACTCCCAGGCTCAAGCCGCCTTGTCCTCCATAAGTGCCAGGATTGCAGGCATGAGCCACTGCACTCAGCCTGACAATTTTCTAAAAAACATAAAATATGAGTTGGCAGTTCTTTTCCTACAAACATTAAAGAGAAGACTCCATACAGAAAATAAAAATTCTAATACAGGAAAAGCAAAACAAAACAAAAATGTAGTCCTCAGGTTTCCTCATACTCTGCTTGAAAAGAGTAGAGCCCGAACAGTTAAAGCCAAAAATATACCAACACAGAGACAAGCTCAACTCTCCTCTCTGGGGTTAATTTGGCTTTTAAATATGCTTTTGAAGTGGGGGCTCAGCTTGAGCCTACAAAGGATTTCCCATGGATTCAGACATGGCAGGTGAATGAATGGGGTCACTGGGGATAGCCCTACCCTAAGCTCAGAAAACTGGATCTGAGAGCCAACCTTTAGTCCCAGGGGTAGAGATGAGTCCCTGTGTAGCCTGGTGACCTGGATTTTTCCTTCAGAGGCAGTCCTTTAGAGGGAGAAAAGAAAGACAGAGACAGATCAAAGAAGTGCTTCACTAAATAGCTCAGTCAGACACTGAGGCATAAAAGGGTGAGGGTAGGGAGCCTGGGCTACCTTGGCTCAAGGTCTGGCTCAACCACGAAATGACCTGTGTGACTTGAGGTAATCAATTCTAAAGCCACTCGTAGCTTCAATCTCCCCATCAGCAAAATGGATGGAATAATAGCACCTACCTCACACAGTTGCTATAAATATTGAGACACCCAACTGGCCATCAGTGGTAGTCTGGGTAAATAAATTGTGATGTCTTTACGCAATGGAATACCACACAGCAATGAGAATGAACAAAGGACAGCTACGCACAACACTAAGGATGCATCTTACAAACACAGAAGAGTACACATTGTACGATTCCACGTATTTAAAACACAAAAACAAGCAAAGCAAATAATCTATAGCGTTCAAAGACACGGCAGACATCCCGTGTTGGACAAGTCACACTGTGAACTGAACTTGTCATCAGCACATGTGAGCTGCTCCCTGAAGACTTACACAAAGCATTAGCTATGGGGATGACAGCCTGAGAAATATAGCTTACCTTTGCAACTGTGAAAGAATAATGGCATGGCCTAATCATATGGTCTAACATGGTTTAATCACATACCCCATCACTGCTTTCATACATGAAGATGGAAAGAGATTCCTGCAACAATTATCCAGTCAGTCCAGCCAAAAACCTAGCTCCTGAGGGGAAAGACTAGGATTGAAACAAAACAGGATTAACCCAACAGGCTGGCTTCAGTCTTCATTGGTCATGCATTAAAATTATCGTGCAACTCTTTATTTTGCTGCATTTTGTTGACAACACGTACTGGTACAGAGTGATTGTAAAAGAATTCAAAAAAGCTATGCAGGCTACATGTCACTTCTCTATTTTTCTCTAGTATGGAGTAAATGCAGGATATTTCAACTGAGGCCAGGTGTGGTGGCACGCTTCTGTAATCCCAGCATTTTGGGAGGCCAAGGTGGGAGGATCGCTTGAAGCCAGGAGTTCAAGACCAGCTTGGGCAACATAGTGAGACCCCCATCTCCACAAAAATTTTAAAAATTAGCCAAGTGTGTTTGGTGGTTTGCACCTGTGGTCCCAACTACTCTGGAGGCTGAGGACAGAGGATCACTTGAACCTAGGAGGTTGAAGCTGCAGCAAGCCATGATCACACCATTGTATTCCAGCCTGGGTGACAGAGTGAAACCTTGTCTCAAAAAAAAAAAAAAAAAAAGATTTTATCTCAATAAGTGGAAGAAACATAAAAGAGCTATTAGTGAGTCTGATCCCCTGACCATGTGTTTAAGCCTTCATGAATCCAACAGAAGACAAATGATTTCCGCAACAATTATGCAGGATCGTCATTTCTAGGAACCCTGCATGTGAATGCAAATTTAGACCATTGAACTCTGTTTCATTCTTGTCAGGTGATAGAATAGAGGATGAATATAAGGCATATTCCCTTGCACATAGAGAAGTCCACATTGTTGAACTCATTTTCAAGAAATAGCTGTGGGCCAGGCACGGTGGCTCACGCCTGTAATCCTAACACTTTGGGAGGCTGAGGTGGGCGGATCACCTGAGGTGGGTGGATCACCTGAGGTCAAGAGTTCAAGACCAGCCTGGCGAACATGGTGAAACCCCGTCTCTACTAAAAATACAAAAATTCACTGGGTGAGGTGGTGCACACCTGCAGTCCCAGCTACTCAGGAGGCTGAGGCAGGAGAATCGCTTGAATCCAGGAGAGGGAGATGGTAAGCTAAGATCACGCCACTGCACTCCAGTGCCTAGGGGACAAACCAAGACTCTGTCTCAAAAAAAAAAAAAAAAAAAAAAAAAGAAAGAAAGAAAAGAAAAGAAAAAAGAAAAAGGAAAAGAAAAAAAGAAAAAAAAGAAAAAGAAAAAGAAAGAAATAGTTGTGAACTCAAGTGGTTCTGGGCCTAGCTTGCATGTGAGAAGCTACACAACTTGGAATACTGTGCACTGCCCTCAGAATTTATGGGGAAAGCACACGCAGCATCTCCCACTTAAAACCTCGCTTGCTCTCTATCCTCCTTTCCTGGTGGAGGAAAAAGGCTTCCAGCTGCTTCACCTTTACTGGCCTGCTCTGCCTTGGAAGGTCTCAAATCGCCCATGTTTTTCTACATGCTCCTTCTTTTTATTGTACCGAGTCCCTTCCATCTATCTATGTAGGAAGGGATAAAAGGAAAGCATTGCGGCCACCTGGACCTTATGTGTTCAACATCTCTTTTAATATCTACTGTCAGCAGCATCTTCATTTGATGCAGATGGGTTGAGGATGGGAATTTTCTTTACCATTTCATGATTGTTTTTAGTGAAATTTTTTTTCCTAACCTCTTTCGATGCCATGCTTCATAACTTTTCTCTAACACAAAATATCTGTGTTATTATCCTACATGTACTTTCCATTTTATGGACTTAATTAACACTCCAATTCAAGAAGGGAGAACAACTCCCATTGAGGGAAGGGGTTTTATATAGTGCCAGGAAATCCTCTCGAATTGTAGATTTTTTAAAGTGCCTTGTTTGAATGTTAGTTATTAAATCTGCCAAAACCCAAGGGTCTTCCTCGTTCAACTGGAAAAATCAGCCTCAAGGCTATGCCAACTGCGTCTGTGCCTGCAAGACTGGGGAAGAGAGTGGGATGTTACCCTTTGCTCCTCTGTAGACCTTTGCTGCTCTATAGCCTAGCCGGCATGGCTATAAAATGCCTTTGAAATACTGGGGGTCTGTATGGGTAAATGTCAGAGATCTCCTTTCCCTGTAAGTCTAATACTTCTTGTGCCATTCTTGTCCTTTTCCCTTCATATTCTGTTTTTTCAATCACTCAAATTATTCCTCTAAACAAAATAGGTCATCTGGCCCAGAATCATGTCCCTTCTTCAAAAGCCTACTTGTGCTAATCATTTATCTAGCCACGTTTCAAAATTCTTCATGTCCATTCTTCATAATAGCCCCAAACTGTAAGCAACCCAAATGTCCATCAACCTGTTAATGGATAAAAAATGTGGTATACCCATACAATGGAATCGTATTCAGCCATAAAAAGTATGAAGTACTGATACCTGCAGCAACATGAATGAATCTTAAAACATTATGCTAAGTGAAAGAAGCCAGTCACAAAAGACCACATATTTTATCATTCCATTTATAAGAAACATCCAAAAAAGGAAACTATCAGGAGACAGAAAGTAGACTGGTAGCTTCTCGGAACTTGGGGTAGGAATGGGAATGACTGCGAATGGGCACCAGGGATCTTTTTAGTGTAATGAAAATGTTCTAAAATTAGAGTGTGATCATGGTTGTACAACTCTGTAAATTTTCTAGGAATCTTTAAACTGTACAGTTAAAATGGGTGAATTTTATAGTATATAAATTATTTCTCAATAAAGCTGTTTCTAAGAAAAGTCTTTTCATTCTTTGATGAAAACCTTGACTTAGCCCATTTCACTTTCTCACTTAAAACCTCTTCAAATTCTTGTAGTAGTTCCAAAATGTACAATTTTTGTCTATGACCAAGACTATACATGACAGTGTATTTTGACTCTAACAGTTATTGTAAACATTTAAAACTCCTCCTGTTTGGTAGTCTTTTTATTCTGATGGCGGTAAGCATGGTTTCAAGAACTTCAAAGCCAGGGCTGAGCTGCATTATGCTCATGAATCCTCAAGTTAGGCTCTAAGAAATACACAGAGAGAAATAAATGGTGGTATATTCACACGATCCAATGCTATGCACAGCAGGGTTTCTCAACCTTGGCACTATTGATGTCTTGAGCCTGAGAATTCTTTGTGTTGGAGGGCTGTCCTGTGGTCCTGTGCATTGTAGGATAATAGCAGCAACACCCGCTTCCCTTACTGTGAGTTGTAACAACTAGAAAAGGATCTCCAGACATTGCTCAATGTCCCTCAAAGGGCAAAATCACCCCCAGTTGAGAACCACATATTTAATTATTCCAGCAGTGGAATACACTATATAGCAGTGGGAATGAACAAATTCCAATTGCACACAAACAATATGAATGACTCTCACAAATACAACTCGGAGCAAAAGAAACCAAACACAAAAGATTGTATAACGTAGAATTCCATTTCTAAAAGCTCAAAAACCGGCAAGATTAGTCAGGATGGTTACTGAGGAGAAGGAGGTAGTGACTGGAAGGCCTTTGTGGGATTCAGGTAGTATTCTGTTTCCTAATCTGTGTGCCAGTTATGAAAGTGTGTTCCAGTACACAGATTAGAAAACAGAATACTACCTGAAATACCATCACACAAATTCATTGAGTAGCACACTGAAAATTTATATATTTTTCTGTATGGACTTTATACTTTTAAAGTTTAAAAATGTGGGTCATGACTGCTGCGAAAACAGGGAGCATTCAAAGTGACCGAGGAGGGACCCAGCACCTTTCTAACAGGATGCTAATTCATCCCTCTACAGACCCACCATGGCTCCTTCTGGCCCACCCTGAACTGTAAGACAGAAATCCAGTGTATTCCATTGATGAATGAAAGCTTGTTCCTGGGGAACTTTGTTATCCAGGTGCCAAAGCCAAGAAAGCACCCCACACCACCATTTTCAATTCATACTTGCAAAGCACAGACTTAAAATTGACTTCAGTGTGAAACCAACTTAGAGGGAGACCAAATAAAGGAAGGCTCCCTCCGGTGCTAAAGAAAATAGTAATGGGTCTAGTTCCCAAATCTGAGAGTAAGTCCCTCTTTAGTGCCCAAAGTGACAACTGGACAACTTGTTTGTTACAGAAGCAGAAGATGAGTTGTGCTAATTTGTTTGGGTTCTCGCTCTTGGTTGGAAATCCTCCTGATCAATAACTTGTCCTTGCAGACAGTGGACCATTACAACAGTGGAGACTGTGATGAGAGTGACTTTTTTTTTTTTTTTCAGATAGGTTCTCACTGTTGCTCAGGCTGGAGCGCAGTGGGACAATCATGGTGGCTCACTGCAGCCTTGACCTTCGAGTCTCAAGTGATACTCCCACCTCAGCCTCCCAAGTACCTGGGACTACAGGCACGCACCACCATACCTGGCTAATTTTTGTATTTTTTGTAGAGATGGGGTTTTGTCATGTTGCCCAGGCTGGTCTCGAACCCCTGGACTCAAGCAATCTACCTGTCTCAGCCTCCTGAAGTGCTGGGATTACAGACATGAGCCACTGCATCAGACCTGCTGATTTTTTAAAATATTGATTTATAGGAGTTCTATATATTTTGGAAAACAGTCCTATGTCTCCTATGAGTTACAAATCATCCCCTACGTTTTTGCTTGTCTTTTGACTTTTGTTTTAACACACATAAAAAAAAAATTGGCATGTAATTTTTAAAATGTTTGGTTTTTTATTGATACATTATATTTTACATACTTACAGGGTACATGTGGTAGTTTGTTACATGCATAGAATGTGTAATGATTAAGTCAGGGTATTTGAAGAGTCTGTCACTTTGTGCATTTATTATTTTTATGTGTTGAGAACAATTCCAGTCCTTACTTCCAGCTACTTTGAAATATACAATACATTGTTGTTAACTATAGTCACTCTGCTCTGCTGTAGAACGATAGAACTTATTATAACTTTTATCTAATTGTATCTGTATCTGTTAACCTATCTTTGTTCATCTCCCCACCCTAACCAATTTTCCCAGCCTCTAGTATGTATCATTCTTCTCTCTACCTTGATGATATCAAGTTTTTTAGCTCCTGCATATGAGTGAAAACACGCAAATGTTTGTCCTTCTGTGCCTGGATTATATCACTTAATATAATGATCTCCAGTTGCATCCATGTTGCTGCAAATGACATGATTTCATTCTTTTTTATGGCTGAATAGTATTCCATTGTAAACATATACCACATTTTCTTTATCCATTTGCCTGTTGATGGACACCTGGGTTTATTCCATGTCTTTCCTATTGTGAATAGTGCTGCAATAAACATGTAAATGTAGGTATCTCTTTGATATACTGATTGCTTTTCCTTTGAATAGATACCCGTAGTGGAATTGATGGACTGTATCATAGTTCTGTTTTTAGTTTTTTGAGAAATCTCCATTTGTTTTCCATAGTGGCTTTACTAATTTACATTCCCACCAACAGCGTATGAATTCCCTTTTTTCCACATCCGCACCAGTATTACTTTTTTTTTGTCTTTTTACATATTAGCCCTTCTACCTGAGGTGAGGTAGTATCTCATGGTTTTGATTTGAATTTTCCTGACAATTAGTGATGTGGAGCATTTTTTCACATATCTGTTGGCCATTTACATGTCTTCTTTTGAGAACTGTCTATTCATGTCCTTTGCCCACTTTTTAATGGAATTTTTTTTTTTACGCTGCTGGGTTTCTGATATAGTCTGGATATTAGTCCCTTGTCAGAAGATAGTATGCAATATTTTCTCTCATTCAACAGGTTGCCTCTTCATGCTGTTGATTGTTTCCTTTGTTGTGCAGAAGCTTTTTAGTTTAATATAGTTCAATTTGTCTATTTTCGTTTTAGGTGTCTACGCTTTTAAGGTCTTAACCATAAAATATTTGCCTAGACCAACCTCTTGAAGTGTTTTCCCTGTGTTTTCTTCTAGTAGTTTTAAAGTTTGGGGTCTTATATTCACAACTTTAATCCAACTTCAGTTGATTTTTGTATATGGTGAGAGACACGGGTCCAGTTTCAACCTTCTGCGTATGGATAGTCAATTTTCCCAGCACCATCTATTGAAGAGGGTATCCTTTCCCCAGTGTATAGTCTTAGCGCCTTTGTAGAAAATCAGTTGGCTATAAAGATGCAGATTTATTTCTGGGAAAAAAAAGTTTTTATATTCAAAAAAATTTATAGTATCTGAATGTGTATTATACTTAGAAGTGGTCTTCCCCATTCTGTGATTATATAAGATTCATGTTTTTTTCTTGTAGGTCTATGGGTTTCTCAATGCTTAAATCTTTGCTCCATCAAACCTTTTCTTTATAAAATAAATTCTTAAAATGCTTATCTTTATTTACAAGGCTAAGCATATCTTTTTTAAAAAGATTATATTCTCAACTCTGCAATCACAATTTTTAAAAATCTCCATTCTCTGGCAGGTACTGACCTATGATCATAGTTAGAGAGTGGTTCAAAGTACATTCCACACGCATGCATGTAATATAAATCTTACATGGTGGATGCTGTCATTATATAAAGAGATAGTGGGTAGCTTTCCAGTTATAACTTGATAAAGAGTTTTTACTGGACAACATTTTGAAATCATACTGCCTATGAAAATGAAGATCTGGGAAAAGCACACAAAGCTTCTTAGAGGGAGGTGATTGTCTTAATTCTCCATGTTTCTCCTGCACGGGGCTGATGACAGGGCTTGCTGTAGAATTGACTCCTCTTTCATGTCTACTCTGGTTACTAGATGTCAAGCAATTTGATTTCTGTCATTTTTGGTCCAAAAGTATCCTGAAATTTATTTTCCATTCTGATAGTTGCATAGGAGAATTAGAGGAAAAGGACAAATTGTAATTGCTTTTTAGATTCAATACATAGGGGCATATATTTTTCAAAATATTTGTAGTCAAATTCACTTCAAAATAATACAGAAGGAAGAAGAAAGTAAAACAAAGTTGCCATCTTTAAAAAAACACAACTGTAAATCAGAAAAAAAGAATTGCCATTGGCTTGGATTGGATGACTTCCAATCTTTAAAGCTTAGATATCTGCATTAAATGTCTGTCTTTTCATTTTATCTTATTTTTTGAGATGGATTCTCGCTCTGTTGCCCAGGCTGGAGTGTAGTGGCGTGATCTCAGCTCACTGCAGCCTCTGCCTCCCGGGTTCAAGCAATTTTCCTGCCTCAATCTCTGGAGTAGCTGGGATTACAGGAGTGTGCTGCCATGCCCGGCTAATTTTTTTATTTTTAGTAGAGACGGGGTTTCATCTTGTTGTCCAAGTCGGTCTCGAACTCCTGACATCAAGTGATCTGCCTGCCTTGGCCTCCCAAAGTGCTGGGATTATAAGCATGGGCCACCGCATCTGGCCTTTTTTTTTTTTTTTGAGACAGGGTCTCATTCTGTCATCCAGACTGGAGTACAGTGGCACAATCTTGGCTTACTGCAGCCTTGAACTGCTGGGCTCAAGTGATCCTCCCACCTCAGCCTGCCAAGTAGCTGTGTCTACAGGCATGTGCCATCACACCTGGCTTGGCTTTTCTTTTATTTATTGCATTAAAGATGAATAATCTCTGTAAAGATAAGTGCTATATAACGCAACATATTAATTTTTAAACCTAATGAGATAAAGTTGATCAAAATTCATGATCAGATAAACAAAGTCAGGCAATCTATTAGCTTGTGTGGAAAAGGTACAAAGCTTATGAGTTAATTTGATCCATTCTAAGTTTTAGGTGATAATTATGAAACACTTAAGTGGGCAGGATTTCTGCCCTTGAGGTACTTACATATTTCTCCCAGAAATGATAGAATTACACTGAAAACTCACAAAGAAAAGACAGGTCCGTTTTTGGAGGGTTCTTCCAATGTGGGTCCCTAATACTCATGTCTATCAAATGTGACAAGGAAATTATTTTAGATTTAGTCCCACTGGAACCTACAAAGTTCAACAGTGAGATCTGGAGACTTACACTCTAGAGAATTACAAGCTACTTTCTTAAGCCACTTCCTTAATTGTGATATGGGAATCGGGCAAATTTCCAAAGATAAAGTCACCACCGTCAAGAACAGCTCACTAAGAAAGAATGGTCTTCAGGTTTTTCCAGAAAGCGGTCTTCTCATTAGGTAATGGTAAAACAGGACAAGGATAGTAAGCTTTTAAACGTTCCAGCTACATTCCTCATGGAATATTTAATTTTAAATAATTTTAAATATTCCATGAGGAATGTAGTGACCACAGAAGACTGCACTGGCTGGGAAATGGCTTTACATTAAAAAAGAAAGAAAGAAAGAAAGAAAGAAATCTGGAAAGGGAAAATAGCTTTCTGAAGTAGAGAAAACTCATCTGTTACTAACTAGCCGGTGGACCTCAGGCGTGTTACAATGCTTTCATTTGCATGGGGAAGGAATTAGGCTAGGCTGAGGTTCTCAAGCCTGGCTGAACCAAGAAACCTTGTAGCCAGTTTTTGAAGACTGCCTCCATTCCCCAACACAGATCCATTCAATCATATTCACTAGGAGTGAGGTCCAGGCATCAATATTTTGTGAAGCTTAGCAGGGTGGAGAAAAACTGGACTACATAATCTCTAAGGTGGCTCCCAGATCTCACTAAATTAGGAGATGCATTCAGAATAGCAGCGTAATGAATGGAACACAGGGAAGCATAAAATCCATGCAGGTATAAGTAAATCCTAACCAGGGACTTACAACACAACCTATTAGCATGAAATTACATTCTCAAATGAAACTTGGCCCCCCTATACATGAATAATAAATGTGCTTGACTTACAGCAACAAAACCACTCAAGACACAGAAGAATACAAAAGGGATTATGTCATTAACTTATTATAATATTTGTACTTTTTATCCAATTCCAAACTTACAAAATACACACATACCAAGTTTTGAAAATTCAAATATGCGAATCTTTTTAATGCAAACTACAATTCAAAGAGGGTGAAGAGGTAGATTTTCAATTTTTCACTGACAAATATCTAGTTGATATGGTATAAACCAAGAGAATGATTTCATAACTACATATACATTCCTTGTTTTATAGAAGAAAGAGGTAATACTAAATGATAACAGCCAGTGCTAATGCTATGACTAAGAGGGTGTTGTAAGTCATTACTAGAAAAGATTCATTTGAATAGTGTTTTAAAAAGACAAAATAAAGGCCGTCCCTCTTAGGGCCCGCTATTTTGAATTTTAGCCAACAGGGCATAAGATCTTAAACTGCAGTTCCTAGATATGGGTCTTGTAAGAGGAGTCTGTAACTCCTTGAAACCATATGTAAAAACTGTGTATCTGTGTCTGTGTGTGCATACATGCATGTGGGCACACCCATGCATGGAGGTTTCTTACCCTTTTTGGAGTCAAAAACCCCTATGGTCACCTATGGATCCCCTCTCAGAAAAGTGTTTTTAAATGCATAAAACACAAAGGATTGCCAATAAAAGAAAAAGAATTACGGTAACAAAATGCTTTTTAAAAATTATAGCACGGTAATAAATATGCTTCTTTAGCAATGTATTAAATAACAAGAACTAGCTGTCTAGGTAGACAGTTATAATCTTAATTTTGAAGTATTTTTATAACTCTTTTATAGATCTTTTTATAGATCTTAATTTTCTAGTAATAAAGAGCACAGATATTTTGCAATATCTGCAACAATGTAATTTGATATTAAAGTATCTGTGGTTTCTACTGGTTGCCTGTCTTCATAATTGAAGAAAATGCTAAATTTCTGTTACAAGTTATAAAAAAAAAATTACTGCTGGACACAGTGGCTCATATCTGTAATCCCAGCACTTTGGGAGGCCTAGGCAGGAGGATCACTTGAGGCCAGGAGTTCAAGACCAGCCTGGCCAACATGGTGAAATCCCATCTCCACCAAAAATATAAAAAATTAGCTGGGTGTGGTGGCACGTGCCTGTAATCCCAGCTACTCAGAGAGCTGAGGCAGGAGAATCGCTTGGACACAGGAGGTGGAGGTTGCAGTGAGCCAAGATCGTGCCACTGCACTCCAGCCTGGGAGACAGAGCAAGACTTCATCTCAAAACAGAAACTTTTTTTACCCATCCAAGTTCACAACCTTCCTGACTTCTGGGGACTCTAGATACTAAAGAACCTCTGCTCTGTCTTTATCAGTCTTGAAGGGGTTGATTTGTAAGCTTGCAGGAAGGGTAGAACATTAGACCACAAAGCGCTCAATGAGCACTTCATGGACTGGCTCTAGGCCCTGCAGGCATAGAGCCCTGGACAGTCCCAAGATAACATGCAGAAGGAAAAGGGCTCTCTGAGATAGAATGGTAAAGGAGAGCTCTGGGACCTTCTAGAACAAAAATTCAGATATGTCTTACTATTAATTTTATATTTTAATGTTCTGTAGAGTTCCTAAAAGTATTCAGTGACTTAGAAGATTCATAAAGCATAGCAAAAACTCATGAATAGGAAGTGGACAAGAAAAGGGAAAGAACAACCCAGGGGCATAAAACGAAGTGGTACCAAGCATAAAGCTGGTGCAAAAAAAAAAAAAAAAAAAAAAAAGTAAGCCAAAAATTCACTTCTGAGCTTTCTGGCAGCCATCTTGAGGGGGAAAACCTGGATGGTCCCAAAATTCGCAAAGGAATTAGACACACACACACACACACACACACACATGAATACATACACACACAAACACACACACAGCTAAGAAAAATATAACCCTTCTGGTAGTAAAACTAGACAGAAATGTCTCTCTGTGAATTTTTATAAAGAGAATATAAAGAAAATCCCAGGCTGGCACAGTGGCTCACACCTGCAATCCCCAGCACTTTAGGGGGGCAAGGTGGGAGGATCGCTTGAGGCCGGGAGTACAAGACCAGCCTGGGCAACATAGGGAGACCCATCTCTACAAAAACAAAAACAAAGAAAATTCCAGAGATATTTATAAAGGGAATGTTCTAATTAATAAATAATCTGAATAATATCATTACAGTAGACACACTAGTGTTCCACAGAACTTTAAAAAATAATGTTTTAACAAAACAATGACAATACACCAAACACAATTCAATGGGGCTCATGACGTACAGCTAGTACTCAGCTCTCTGAATTCAGACACATAAGAGTTACACGCTGACAGGCCATGGGCCTAAGCATCTTCCAACTGAACACTGGCCCCCACTATATATAGCAGGAGGTGGCAAATTTTTCTTAAAGGATCAGAGAGTATACATTCTCAGCCTTTCAGGCCACACAAAAATACCCATCCTTGCTGTAAAAGAAGCCACAATGTGTAAACGAGTAAGCATGGTACGTTTCGAAAGCTTTATTTATAGACACTAAAATTTTAATTTCATATACTTTTCATAACACAAAATATAATTTTTGCCTTGACTTCTTCCCATCAGTCTTTTAAAAAAATGTAAAAACCATTCCTAGCTTATAGGCCTACCAAAACAGGCAGGTGACTGTGGTTTGGCCCACAGGATATGATTTGCTAACCCCTGGTCTACGGGACCAAATTTCCCCCAAGGTATCTCATTGTCACTGTACCTTTCTCTTTCCTCAAGCCTTGGTCTATAACAACTTTTTTTTTAAGTAGTCACTGCTTCTACATTTGATCTGCAATTATACACAAAGGCAATCAGGATGACATGTAGGCAGACATGGCTTCAGAATTTCTATGTTTAATGGATATAAAAAGGTAATCCAGGATGAACTAGCAGGAAAGAAATGGTGTAGTTCCCATTGTCCTCATTAAAATAAACAGACACAAAAAGGGTAGAAAACCTTGAATGTACAACTTCCTCTACTCCAAGGATCACATATTAGTTTTTTAGAAGCATCCAAAAATATGTGTAATTAGCTAAATCACTTAATTCACGTTACATCATTTATATCACTAGTTCTCCCAATGAAAATGAAGCCATATAATGTTTCACAGCACACAGTTAACTTGGTGCAGTCCAAATAGGAAACCCTTCATACCAAATATCATCCCAATATCCCTGAGCCTCTGTCTGTTCTCAGACAAAACATGGGACTTGGCCACCAAACTTGGCAAACTCAAGTGGTCTCTACTATTACATGGCCCCACAAGAAGACTGCAGGGAATTTACCTCATTTCTTTATTTTAGTGGCCTAATCTATGATTTGTAATACTTGTAACTACCTAATATGTACAGCTACTAGGATAATTGATAACAAAGTATGAATAAGTCTTGATGAGCATGATGAAAGAAAGGTATTATGCATGCCCAGAGGAACTCCGCTATAATACAGGGAGGTAGCAATTACCCGTATGGCAATACCACGTGCATAAAATTGAGTCTCCTGAAATGTGTAACTTCAATCAGAAGATGCTCAAAGCCACACAATTACAGTGTTCAACCCAGGTCTCAGCTGCCCCTCCTAACACTAGCCCTGTTGGTGTTCCACTGTAGGCTGTACTTTGCTACCTATCTGTATTTTCTTTATATTTTTTCTCAATTGGTTCTGGTTATTAGGCTGTGTATATAAAACAATCTCCCTGAACCACGAAATATTAGAATTCTGTGCTGAGCAATGGAAATGCTGATGAAACCTCTAGTACATCCAGAGAACAGGCCCATAGCCTGTGGGGCTTTGGGAACTTGTAACTCATGAATGCTCGACTGTGCAGCACTCACATAATGAACAAGGCTGGGTGTAGAGTTATGTGTAAGTCACTGCAATTATTTCTAAAATCACTTATTCTTGAGTGTATGCATTCACCCACTAGAACACTGAAGCCTTGTATTCTTAAGGTGAAATGTTGGGTTCAATTCCAAAGACTACTGTTCCTAAAACTGGCCACAGAGCCTCATCCAAACTAACATTTATTGCCTTTTAACAGCATTTGCTAAAATCCACATCTTCTAAAGATTACACAACATTACAAAAAGCCCCTAAGGAAATCCCTTTCAAAGTGCCTGCATCATCCTTTTAGCCTGCAAAGACAAAATTAAAATGCATGTTTAAATAATCAAAAGATCCTTTTGCATTCTCACAGTCATAGTATCCATTATATGTTATTTTAACTGAAGAAAAAAAAAAGAATGATTGAAAACATGGCACTTGTGTTCCAGCTCTGCCACTTAGGGTTATGCATCCTGAGGCAAGTTACTTAGTCTCTACAAGCTCAGAGTTCTCTACTGTAAAGCAGGGATAAGAACTACTTCATAGGTTATTGTGAGGATGAGATGGGATACTGTATGGATAGTCCCTGGATAAATGCTTGTTCCCTTCTTCTATTTGCGGAACCCTGTTGGGTACACAAGGTGCCTTCCTGAATCCCAAGGGATGTTATTATGACAACAAGGATTAATAACACAGTGTGATGTGTAAGAGACTTTTTGAGTCACAGCCTCAACACTGACAAGAAAATGGAAGAAACTGGGTATTTTTGATGACCCAGATTTTTCCATTCCCTAAATGTGACTAACTGTGCAGAGACAACACAACCTTTAGACAGAATTTTGTATCCCACTGTGAAGACACAAATTCTGTGATTCAACTTCTATGCAGTCACCATGATTCTTTTTATTTAAATAATGCAGCTCCTCTCCAGTAAAAGACTTCGATTTCATCCCCTGAAATACACCCAGCCAATGCTGCTCTCCTCAGCATGAGTGTGTGTGTGTGTGTGTGTGTGTGTGTGCTCCATCTTTTTATGCAATCATCTCCTGAGAATGGGAATATGAACCTTCCTAGTACCTATCGCTGAAACACTAGCCCAGGATTGCTGAAAAACTTGGACTTCCCTTACCTATGTGTTAGAAGGAGACAACGCTCCCTAATTTTTCTTCCAAACACCAAGGAACATACCTTTTACAATCCCATGATTTCTAGGCACTCCTCATTGATCGGTTGACAACATCCTTCAGCGTTGACCTCGAACTGGGTCAAATTTTTATGTGAAAAATGCACTGGTGTTCTAGTTTCTTTTTTATTATCTACAAATCATATTAATATTACAACTTGGTTCAAGTATTGCAGCTAGTGGAAACAAATTATTCTGTTCACGTTTGCTGAATACTGACATAGCCGTAAGGCTAGGCAATAAAAACTATTACCCATACAGGTTGAGTCTGAGAACAAATAAAATTTATTTTCCAATTATTCACCTCATGTTACCATAAAGAAAGAAATGCGTGTGATAGTGAGGGTAACATGTATTTGCCAATTTATGCCACTTACTCTTTTTTAATAAAAGTGCTGGGGAATGCTTCTCAATAGAATTCATCATTATTATCTTGAGATACTAGCAGTAGACAGCTGCCAGAATATTTTACAAATGAAGCAGTAATACATTACTAGTTACCTAATCTAGCTGTGTTGGCTACATGGCATGAAGTGTCATTGCCTCTATGAAATAAACATCTTATTAACTACAGAGAAGCTAATAAGATTCTAACTTCTCCTTTGGGTGACTCTCTAAAGACCCATTTCAGTTAAATGAGTTCCCTTTGGACTATTTATTCACAAACTTGCTTCGCGAGATGGTGAAGAGTCAATGAGTTAACCTACAGGTCAGTGCTCAATAAATCGTGGCAATGAACAGAATACAACAGAGTAGGAATTTTCTAACAACACATGCTCTAAAAAAAGAAACTTCAGATAAATAACGCACATTCCACAATCGGAATTTTAATGTCTAGGCTTTATTTGATGTCTTCTTATTCTGTTAGCTAACTTAAAGGTCAAATGAAAAATTATTTTAGTTATGATTTGGTTATTTTTTAGTAACTACTCAAAACATTGTTGTACTAGTGACCCAATGGCCCAAGAGCCATAATTACTCATATACTTTAGGAAAACACTCTCTATTGGGAGTCAGCAATTTAGGTCCTGGGAAGACCACACATGGTTACTATAATCGACTTCATAGTACTTTGCAAACTTAGGAAGCAATGGAAATGGATAGATTTAGAGGTAAAACTGAACTGAGGCTTTGGCGTATAACTGAACTTGGTCCAGCCTTTACCAAATACAACTTTATCTGCATTGCATGCTATCTAATCAATGGCATCCCTTTTTTTAATAAAACAAACCACTTGAGAAGGTTTAAGGAAGACTGAGTGAGGTGGGAAAGGGTTGAATTTTCTAAAGAGAAACAGTCCGGCCAATCAAAAATATTTCAAAACAGTCAAGTTACATCTTTCAAATACTGCTTTTTGGTCTGTATTTTCTGTCCCCAGAATGCCACAACAAAATGCTAAAGCTAAGTCAGAATGTAATAAACCAACTGGGAGGAAGTTTTGTTTATGGAAAATATTTCTTGTTGAATGAAAGAGGAAATAAAGCTGTAGAAAATAGGCAGGGTCACTTTCAAAGAGCACGTGATAAAGAGAGAAGTGGTAAGCGTGTGGTAGGGTGATCAGAGTTCTAGCTTAGTGGAAGTATCCCCACCCAGACAAGCCAAAGAATGGCCATAGATCCTGGCACAGCTCTTAACGCTGTATATCAACTGTCATATAAAGAGCTTAAAGGTGACCTCCTAATTTTCCTTCCAGAAGTAAAATACTAGAATTATTTTTAAACACACACACACATTTTTAAAGTAGAGACAGCCTTAATATAGAGTAAATAATGTTCAACTTAGTAGAAAAATGAATGAGGAAATGTAAGAAAAGTCAATTGGGAATTTTATTGCTTTTAGCTCAAGGCCACTGCAAGACTTACCGGGCAGAACGTTGATAATATAAAGGTGCGGGTGGAGTGCTTCAATTACAAAAGGCAAATGCTGTGTTTAGAATAGGCTTAAAGACAGTCAACAGACTACAAACTATAATTAAAGAATATAAGGCTTTGGTAGCTATTGTTAATTATGACAAATAGAGATCCTGGTTTGGTCATTCAATAAATATTGTTGAGTGAGTGAGGTAAACAAATATATACGTGAGGATTTTGACAGGAACTGAAAAAGGAAAGGATTTTAGAGAGCTTAAGGAAACAAAGTAATACACATGGGACCCCCAGCAGAGGGCCAAAAAGTTAATTCAGGTTTTTAACACTAGCAAATGTATGAAAATAAAATCATCACTAATGCTTGAGTTGCTTACTTTGCTGGAAATTGGGAAGGCATGAATTATTCATAAATTAATAATGACTGGAGGAGGGTGTAGAAGAATAAAGTTTATAGGGATAAAATCTCAGATTTTCTTCTGGGTAGTTTAAATCCATAAAGTCTACAAATGTCTTTAAAAGCACACACCCAACATAAAATTGTTTTAAAAAAGTAATTGTGGTATGAGACTGGATATAGATGCTTGGTGGATAAAAATCAATACTTTTCATAATAAATCAATAATAAAACATAAAGCAGGTGTTAACTAGACATTTAAATCAAATATTGACTAGCAGAGAAATTATCACTACGAATGATGCAGCATTTGACATATTTATGTAACTGTTATAAAAAATCTTTATTGTCACAGTCTATATGCATTTATTGCCAAAAGTTAATATTTGATGCTATACAGATTGAGTTTGTCATGTTTATATTACAGTCGTGCTTGCACAATATCAATTACAGCAAAATCAACTTCAGTAGTAAATTTGAAATGCAGAAAGGGATGCTGATAAGATTTTAAAGGAAGTCACGTCAGTCAACTGATGGAATCCATTTTATACACCACGTGTCATCAGAGGCAACTTATATTTCAAGTTTTAATACAGTGGCTCTTTTGTACAGAGAAAAAATATTTTCATCTTGTGCACCAATTTATTGTTTGTTTGTTTTGTTGAGGTTTTTTGAGACAGGGTCTCACTCTGTCACCCAGGCTGGAGTGTAGTGGCATGATCATGGCTGACTGCAGCCTTGACCTCCAGTACTGGGGCGATCCCACCTCAGCCTCCTGGATAGCTGGGACTACAGGCCCGCGCCACCACACTTGGCTAATTTTTTGCATTTTTGTAGAGACAAGGTTTTGCCATGTTGCCCAGGCTGGTCTCAAACTCCTGCGCTCAAGTGATCCGCCCACCTCAGCCTCTCAAAGTGCTGGGATTACAGGCATGAGCCACCACACCCAGCCAATTTACTGTAAATTTTTCAAAAATGTGGTGATCAAAAAGACAGGAAAAAGGAACAAGAAGACAAAATTTATAACAAATTCAATGCTTATGATAAACCAATTAACCTTTCGGGAAAGCTTTAATCTTTATTAAAAGAGAAGCAAAGCAAGCTTGGGTACCAGTCTGAGTTCTGAAACAGGGAGTAGTGTCCTGCCCCTGGTGCTGAGCTTGGGGAAGAGGGAGGCCAAATAGCCCTGGGGGCTCTGAAAGCAGAGGGCATTGGATGTGCTTCTGATCTCAGAGGAAAAGAGGGTGGGTTTCAGCAGCCCCCAGAGCTCCTCCAAGTCCCTGCATGGTCACAGCAAAGTAGGAACCTAGTTCCCACACTCCTGGGAGTAGTGGGGACATGTCAAGGACCTTAACTAGTCCCACCAAATTCATCCCCCATAACCTCAGAGTTGTGCTGGAGTAACAAAACGGCCTCAGGGTACCCAGGAGAGCATGAAAGAAGTAAGGAGAGTTGTTTAAACTGAAGGGGCCTTTCAGACAAGAACGCACTTGAAATTGGACCAACACTAAGGATTGGACAGGACAATGCACATCTCTAAGGATGTCTGCATAGGAAGAGACCACCAAGACAAGGTGAGCACTCCCCACTCCACACTGTAGCACATCCCAGGGAAAAAGGATTAAATCAAAGATTTTTGACTAGCTATCTGACTGGAGTTCATGTTTATAAAGTACTCCTTTTATGAGAGAGACACAGGTCTGGTAAGGTGTGATAGGAGATGTTAATGATTCACAGGAATCTAGAAAGGGTAGAGGTCTCTGTTTCCAGCAGTGATGGGTAGGTTATTCAGATTGATGCTTCCACTGAAAATAACTATAAATGCTAGTAATAATATAAAATAGTCAAATTTAAAACAACAGGATGAGCACGGTGGCTCATGCCTGTAATCCCAGCACTCTGGGAGGCCAAGGCAGACAGATCACTTGAGGTCAGGAGTTCAACACCAGTCTGGCCAACATGGTGAAAACCCGTCTCAACTAAAAATACAAAAATTAGCCGGGTGTGGTGGTGCGCACCTGTAATCCCAGCTACTAGGGAGGCTGAGGCATGAGAATCGCTTGAACTTGGGAGGTGGAGGTTGCAATGAGCCAAGATCACGCCAACAGCACTTGAGCCTGGGTGACAGAGCAAGACTCCATCTAAAAAAAAAGAAAAAAGAAAAAAAAATTAAAACAACAAATAGCTGACAAAATAGGAAGAAACTACTAGGCCAAAATCTGGAAGAAAGCAAGAACTCAAAGAGATAAGTAAGCAGAGAGGCACTTTTATCCTTATGGGGCATATTTGCTGAGAGGAGCATACATGAACCGATTTTGACAGCTTCACTGAGAGAGGTGGAACAGAAATCAAAGCCCAGAACCCACTCAAGTGAAAAGAAAAAAAGGTCTTCCTCAAGTTAAGCTGGGCTCCTAAACCCTACACTCTAAAAATAAGGGTGAACCAGAATAAACCTACCTCCCACTCAGAGAGACGGCAATGACAATTGTCTTGGCATAGAAAGTGAGTATAAAAGGGGAGGGTGGTCCCTGGGAAGTTGTATTCACAAGCTGGCTCTCATGTGCAAAATAGCAATCCAAATTCACATCACCTAAGTCTTTAAAAAGTGGTAAATTCAGGCCGGGCACGGTGGCTCACGCCTGTAATCCCAGCACTTTGGGAGGCCGAGGCGGGCAGATCACGAGGTCAGGAGATCAAAACCATCCTGGTTAACACGGTGAAACCCCGTCTCTACTAAAAATACAAAAAGTTAGCCGGGCGTGGTGGCAGGCACCTGTAGTCCCAGCTACTCGGGAGGCTGAGGCAGAAGAACGGCGTGACCCCGGAAGGCAGAACTTGCAGTGAGCCGAGATCACGCCACTGCACTCCAGCCTGGGTGACAGTGCGAGACTCTGTCTCCAAAAAAAAAAAAAAAGTGGTAAATTCAAGTTAAAGGAGTCCTAGGCTAGGAGTGGGGCCAGACACCTGGCAGAAACAAAAGAAAATCCTCTCTGAAAACAAAGTCATTCATCCTAGGCCTGAAGGAATCTCTACAAGCAATTTTTCAGCAGTAATGACAAATACCCAGTCAAAAATAACCAAGCACACAAAGAGAAGAGGGGAGAGTGAGGAATCTAGGAAAAAATGTGGATCCTAAGAGCAAATACATCATCTAATGAATTCTCTAGCCATTTACTCATTCATTTATTCAATGAATATTGAACACCTAATCTGTGCCAGGATCACTGTCAGGTGCTAGGCATATAAGCTGTTCCAAGTGTCATATGAACAAATCACCTAGGGGCTAATAGAACAGTTGAACTAGTGTTATATTTATGTTTATTTACCTTTAGTTTCTGCATTTTCCTAAGACTTCCAAACACAAAGACTAATGAGTGCCCATTACTATTTAGTGATAGATTTTGAAATAAACAGAAATCTCCTAGGACTGAGATTGACATCATTGATGCCTTTCCCAGACTCTAATTCCCTAAAAGTTCCATGTTAGAGGTAAGCCTAATTATCCCCTCAGCAAACCAGAGCCACATGCATCAACAGAAAAGTGATAAAAGACAAAGATAACTATCTCAAAGAGACATATAACTGAGTTAACCACATTTATCTTTTAACCGCACCAAAGTCCAAACAGATGATCTAATAAATGGCGATGGCATGAATTGGCAAACACTAATTTTAAGGTGCACATAGGAATAGTTGAAGGCACAGGAAGGGTGGAGAGAAGTTAGTCCAATATTTACTTTATGCATGGATTATCTTTCTTGGCCAAAGTTGTTGGCAAAAACTCACTGATACTCTGGTACCTCTACCAGAGGTCAACCAGTGTCTTCTATCCAGCCTATCACAATAAGAATTCAAATTGTCACCTCTATATTTCTGCATTTGTTTTTCCTTATTAAACATTCTGGCTGGCCAAGCACAGTGGCTCAAGCCTGCAATCCTAATACTTCGGGAGGCCAAGGCAGGAGGATCTCTTCAGCTCAGGAGTTCAAGACTGGCCAGAGCAACAGAGTGAGACCTCATCTCTACCAAAACAGCAACAACAAAAACTTTAAAAGTTAGCCAGGCATGATGGTGTGCACCTGTAGTACTAGGTACTTGGGAGGCTGAGGCAGCAGGATCACTTGAGCCCAGGAGGTCGAGACTGCAGTGACCCATTATAGCAGCACTGCACTCCAGCCTGTCTCAAAACAAAACAAAAATATTCTGGCTGTTGTCATTTACTGAGTCTTCAAAACAGTATGATGTGTGCTGTTTTTTCTTTTTATGTATGCCAAACCATGACAGTATAGTTTAATACAAATGAAATAGCTACTGCATATGAAGCACTAACTCTGGGTCTGGCACTGAGCAAGACAATTTTTAGGAGTTACTTACTTTTCACGACAATTGTAAGGGGAAAGTTATTATTACCCACATTTTACAGATGAGAAAACTTTGGGCCAGAGCAGTTACATCCTGAAACAGAAGTACGGGGGGGGTCAAGAGCATGAGTTTTGAAGCTGGACAGACCTGAATTTCAGTAGTGCCCTGCCCCTGGTATTTCTCCTCCCCCGAAGACAAAGCTGTTTCCTGAGATGAGAGCTACTGTGGGGATGAGATGTCTGAGATGTCTGAGTGTCTGGCCTCTAGGAAATGCTTTTTGTCCCTCCCTCCAGTGGTTGCTCATCTAGAATTCATGTCTTGCCTTTGGTAGTGTCTTTATATAGTTTTAAAAGTAATTACTTCTGGCTGGGGGCAGTGGCTCAAGCCTGCAATGCCAGCACTTTGGAAGGTCAAGGTGGGTGAATCACCTGAGGTCAGGAGTTCGAGACCAGCCTGACCAACGTGGCAAAACCCCGTCTCTACTAAAAATACAAAAATTAGCTGGGCATGGTGGTACACACCAGTAGTGCCAGCTACTCGGGAGGCTGAGGCAGGAGAATTGCTTGAACTCGGGAGGCGGAGGTTGCAGTGAGACGAGATCGCTTCTCTGCACTCCAGCCTGGGTGACAGAGCGAGACTCCATCTCAAAAAAAAAAAAAAAAAAAAGTGGCTACTTCTAGAAAAATAATGTTATACTGTGCACAATTCTGAAAATAAGGAAAAGGGAATTAGCAGGGCATGATGGTGGTGCCTGTAATCCCAGCTACTTGGGAGGCTGGGGCAAGAGAATGGCTTGAACCCAGGAGGCGGAGGTTGCAGTGAGCTGAGATCATGCCACGCTACTGCACTCCAGCCTGGGTGACAGAGTGAGACTCTGTCTCAAAAAAAGAAAGAAAGAAAGAAAATAAATAAGGAAAAGGTTGATAATCCCTTACATCTATGGAGAGCGCTGTGGTTTTCAGTATCTTTTCACTCCTTTCCAATTGTTTTCTTATTTGATCCTTCGGAAATAACTTAATATCTCAGTCAATGTTTTCACATTGGGTGTCTCCAGAACATAACAGCACTGTCTGTGGGCCTTGAAAAATGTTAATCCAGGAAATGATGTAAGAGGAAAGGCCCAGGCCTTTGCCTTCCCTTCTTTCCAGTCCCCTAGAGGCAGTCTGTCCCTTTCCCTCTCCTAGGTGTCTATGTGTGTGTATAGTGGGTGGCGGTGGGAGGGTAGCCAGGGTTGGAGGTAAGTGAGGGGTGGAAGGGATGAAGGGATGAATGTGACTGGTAGCTGTTTCTTTGGTTTCCATGGTAAAGATGCATAGCACAGAAGGAATGTGCTACCTTCCTTTATAAAAGAACACTTAATTTATTTTTTCTAAAGCTTATGAAAAAGTCATCCTACACTCTTTCATTTAAACCAAAACTATCTACTCTTCCTAGAGTGGTCTGAACTGAAAGGCAATATTCATCCAGAGAGTGTGGCCAAAAAAACCTGGAAAAGAGGTATCTCCTTTTCCGCCTCCCCCACCCAGTATACCACCTGGCATACAGTAGGTGCTCAACAAATATTTGAAGTTACTGTAGTGGCTGCTGTGTGTATTAACTGTCCTCTGTTGACAGTGCAGTAAACAATGTCATGATTCCTATAAGACCGTAAAAGATCAGCTCAGTCTCACTCCTAGGCTAGCTTGTGAGGTCAGCAATACTTATCAAATAATTGATTAGTTCAGAGGTCACACAAGCGGACAGATTTTGCTTTGGCCTGCAAGGTTTCAAAACACATTTTGAATGAACATTCAAAGCTTGAGAGATTCCACATGCATTTACAGCTGGCTTGCTGTAAATAGTACCGATAGTACCTATCTAGGCCTTTTGGGAACTTGGGTTGGTGCCTGGGTTATAACTGCATTAGACTAAATCAAAATTCAGAAAAGTTCTATTTCAGTTAGCTGTTTCAGGAGTTAATTTAATGCTGTATAAAACAGACACACACATACACCCACCTAACAAAAAATAGAAGGTTCAGAATGTGTAAATACAAAAACCAAACCCTCCGGCCCTCAAATTTCTCACTGCTTCTGACTGTGCAGAGCCCCCGCAATTGATTTGTAATGACCCTGTTCTGAAACCCTCCTCTTCCTGGGCACCTGCCGACTGGAGGCATCAAGAGGAGAGACCACCTCGTCCCTTTCTAATGCTTGACAAAGTCCCCCATCACAACTGAGAAGGAATTCTTGATGCAAGCAGGAAGGTGGGAATTAAAACCCCATTGATATAAAAAGCTACTGGCACAGCGGCTTGCCATTTAGAAGACACTATTTAGGATTTTACAAAAATTAATCGCATTAAATAGGAACAAAATACAAGTGATTTTCATTTATTATTTCAAAAATATGTTACAACGCTGAGAGTCCCCCACTTAAAAATTACTCCTGAGAAAGGCAGCTGGATTTTGATAAATGTCCCTTCCCAAATTGATGCCACCTACACCCTGGACCCTCCTGCTGGTCCAGTATGGTCCCTGGAGCCACAGAGCCCCCACCCTATTCTCTTGCTGCTCAAATGACCCTTCTAGCCCTGCATGGCCCCTCCACACTCCTTCCCCACTTCTTGGCTTTATATTTTGGCTTTTTTTAAACCTCTCCCCGGCCCACCACAAATACACCTCAAAGATATTTCGGTAATACACATTATATAAGAATAAACATTTATCAGGCACCTACTATGTGTCCATTGCAAGTCTACCTACTAGAGAGAGGTCAACCCATTCAGTAACCAGTACAATCATCTGAGGCTTGCAGGGTGGTGGCTGAAGATAGAATGTTCAGCGGCCAAACTGCTGAGTAGGATTTTATCAAGGCTTGCTGACCACATCTGACGTGGCCCCAGTGCTGTCTAGAAGGCGCCATCCAACTCTAAGAGTCTATGATTACTGCTCCCGGTTTTTTTTTTTTTTTTCAGTTTATTGGGGTATAATTGACAAACAGAACTGCTGCCATTTTTAAGAATGCAAAATTTATAGGTGCCCATGTTGCTGGGAAAGAAACTTTTCTCTTTGACACGCCCTCATATTTCCCATTAAAGGAGGACGCTCAGATTATTAATTCTGGGTAAAAGTGTGCCTCCTCAACACAGTCCCCTCATCTTACTCCACCAAACCGAGGGGCACCCTCACCCCTCATTACTGAACTCGAGATGCCACCCGATGCCGAAATCAAGCTAGAGGGCTAAATCCCGCCAGTGTAGAAATGCAATTTCCTCCAGTTTGCTTCGATAATTGCAGTTTCCTCTATGAAAGTCCGTCATTAAAGCCCACTCCAAGGAAGTTCCCATAGACAAAACCCCAGCGACCAGACCTGGCAGAACGGGAGTCAGCTCGATCTGCTCCGAGACCCTACAGAAGAAAAGGCGGGTCTGGAAGAGCTCTTGGGAAAGAAAGGGGATTTCCTGTCCCTGGTCCTGGATCTAGATCCGCACCCACTTGAGAAGCTCGGGAGGTCTCTCGCGGGCGCGGCGACCCCAAGGAGCGCAGATGCCCAGAGTCGCGGGGTGGAGAGGGGCTGCGGGGCGAGGGCTGCCCCGGGAATTCCACACAGAGCCTCTTTCTCCTGCTTCCCTCCGTGCCCCACTCTTACTCCTCCTTCCTCTCCTCCTCCCGACGCCCCCTCCCGGGGAGGGTGGGACCCAAGTGCCGGGGAATTGGGGGTTGGGGGTCGACGCGTGCAGCGCGATGGCGGGGAGGGAAGCCGGCGCCTGGAAGCCTACCGTCTTTTGCTTCTTGATCCCTGACATGCTGCCTGGCTGCGGCGGAGCCCGGGTCCCGGGAGCAGAGACCGAAGAACGCAGGGACGGCGGCGGCGGCGGCGGCGGCAGCAGCAGCAGCAGCAGCAGCAGCGGCTGCCGGACTCCCGGGAAGGAGGTATAAAAAGGCTCCGCAGACACGTCGCACTTCCCTTGACCAGCCCCCTTCTCCTACTCCTCCTCCCGCCACGCTCCTCTCCGCCCCGTCGGTTCCGCAAGCAGCGCCCAGCCTTGGGGACCCGGCCGCCGCCGCCTGGGCGGGGTCCCCGGCCCGGCCCCTACTCGCGGGCGCGCGCTCCGCCAGTCCCGGTCCTCGGCGAGACCTTGCAGCGGAGCGGCAGATGGCACGCCCGGCACGCGGCCTGGGGTCAAGTTCACCCCGCCCGCCCCACCCCCAGAGGGTCCCAGAGCGTCCTCTACTCCCCTCACCAGCCTCCCGCGCCTCTTCAGGGAAGTCTTCCTGCCTCTAGGACCTAAGAGCTTATTTGGTTAAGGGCAAGGATGCTTGAAGCCGCCAGGTTTGTTGGCAGGATCCTCATATGCAGTAGTAAAAACGAAGGTTCACACTCATGGATCCTTACAATGCACTCCGCTGGGCTCTGCCTTAATTCTCATGGGCCCCCTCCATCCTGCCCCGACCCCGGGCAGCAAGTCCTACTATCTTCCCGTTTTACAAACGAGCAATTGAGGCTTTCAGACTTTGCCAAGATTATACTCCAAATGAGGGGATTCAAACCCAGGCTGTCAGCCTCCGCAGTGCATGCTTTCTTCACCAGCATTATTACACATGGTGATAACTCCCAAGGTTCACAGCTTGTCTGTTCACTATGCATCATGCTGAGGGGCTTCCATGCACTTCCTCCATTCCCGCTCACAACAGTATCGTCAGGTTACAGGTATGGGCCTGTGGAGGCACGGCCCCTCCTCACAACGTCAAGCAAGTGGCAATGGCCAATGGAAGCCCAGCAACTTGTTTCAGTCCACCCCCAAAGTAGCACTTCTGTTCCACTGGAATGGGCCCTGAGGAGGAGGAAAAGGAGGCACAAGATGAGCAGGCTTAGGCCTAGGGCGCCAAGATTTTACCAGAAGGCAGTATGGGGCAACCCTCTGAACGAACCCAAATGTCAAGACCAAGTAGAGGTGAGGGAGAGGAGCTCTAGTGACAAGCACTTTGGGGGCAGTCACTGGGTCTCACACCCCTTGTACCTTAACTGACTCCTTGTATAATGCTACAAATGGATGGATATGACCATACTCTCAAAAGAAGTAACGTGACACACAAGGGCCACACTTCTCATTCCCACTCTAGTGTTCCTGCTGTGAACGAGTTGGAGTAATATTCTATGGAGGTGAGGGATGGGACTTTTCTTTCATACCTAATTGTATTTCTGGAAAACTGCCAGCTTTCCAGACAGACACTTGATCTGAGTATTCATTGACTGCCCTTCGCCGTGGGAAGGTGGGAAAGAAAAATAAATCAGGAGTCAGAAACATAAAAGGCAGCCTGCATGTCTGTACAGTCTAGAGTTGTCAGCTGATTTATTTTCTTACTCATTTTGAGTAAACTGCCACCACTGCCTTCCAATGTAAGCAGCTAGGGGCAAATACTGAGTTTGAGTTTCTGTTTTGCATACAAACTAGCACATTTTAAATGTATATGAAGTTTAAATAGCAACTTCCTGTTCTTATTTCATTGGAAAAATCCTTTTATATTAGTTTCCACCATATCTTAGACTCTGCCAGATCTTGCCCTAAGAGAAGGTAAAGTAAATGTGAATTGAAAAATAGCAATTTGCGGCCTGGCACGGTGGCTCATGCCTGTAATCCCAGCACTTTGGGAGGCCGAGGCAGTCAGATCACCTGATATCAGGAGTTCAAGACTAGACTGACCAACATGATGAAACCCTGTCTCTAATAAAAATACAAAATTAGCCAGGTGTGATGGCATATGCCTGTAATCCCGGCTACTTGGGAGGCTGAGGCAGGAGAATCGCTTGAACCCGGGAGGCAGAGATTGCAGTGAGCCGAGATTGCGCCATTGCACTCCAGCCTGAGTAACAAGAGTGAAACTCCATCTCAAAAAAAAAAAAAAAAGAAAAATAGCAATTTGCGTGATCGTTATTTTGTTTTTATATTGCATCTAAAAACAAAAAGCTGTCTTCTTGAAACAGAGGAAGTTAAGGACAAATACGTAAGCTACTTCCTGGAACAGAAATATATGATTGTTTAGACCTAGGAGAGGTTTTGAGATCATTTGTCCAATTTCCCCATTCCTGTATTTTACATATGAGCAATGTAAAACTGGCGCTTAGGGAAGGGAGGGCATCTGACCGTAGTCACTAGTTAGGAGCAGAGCTGAGGCTTTAACCCAGGTCAGCCTGACTTCCCAAGTGCTCTGACCCCAAATGTCCTGCCCACTGAGTCACCCAACTTCCACGCCAACTACTTCAATACCCCATGATAACTGTGAACAGGACTGCTTATCTTGTTTTAGATTTCATTCATTCTCAAAAATTATTTTGAAATAGGCATTCTTTTACTGTGAATAATGGAGGCCTCAGTTCTTTTGGACTCAAGCTAGGCTGTTTATGACCCTTTGATGTCACAGATCACCAATTTAGTCGTGATTCAGCATGGCAGTTTACTAAAAAGCAAAACACTCTTTTTTTATTTTCTCAGGGTCTTTCCTTTTAAAGGCAATAGATTTCTTTTTCATCTCACTACCCTCTTGCACTTAGGAGAGGACATTCCTTCTGAAAAGATATGAGCAACGAGAAACTTAATTTTCAGAGCCTATGATTCTGACATATAGGAACTGGGAGAAGACTCATTCAGGGGACAGAGGAAGGATTGAGGTCTTCTGCTTCATATAGACACAGAATCTGTAACTTCTTCAGTAGTGTTCCCTCCAAGACTTCCCTGAAAAACACCATACATAACATTGTGCCAGTGGATCATCCCTGATACTACTGATAACATTTACATGAAGGTTTCCCCTGTACCACCCATTCCCCACCATCTCATTTTCATTTCTTCCTTCCAGAAACTTTCTGGGCTTGCATAACTTAATAAAATGGTGATTGCTAGTTGATCCTTATATTGTTTAGAAAAGATAGAATCAGTCAACTCCTCCAAATAAACAGGAGAAGGATATACAAAGAATGCCAGTGTTGGTGAGATGTTTATGCCACAGATTCTCCAATGCATTTTAGGGGGGCTCATCATATTAGGGGCTCTAACTTGGAGGCAACACCACTGGGTGGTCATTACAAGGAATGTGACTATATTGCCCCCTCGTGGTTGTAATGCATAAATGTTGAACAAGACCTGAAACCCCCTAAACAAAAATAAGTGCAGCATTCCCCTGGGTGAAGAGCACTTAGTGAAAATCTTTGAGGATCTGAACACTTTTCTCAGGCACAGGTACTACTTAGATGAGCAAGATGTGGTCCCTGTCTTCAAGAAACTCACAATCTATTGAAAGAGAAAGATACCCGACTCCCTTCCTGCCGCCCACTGGTTCCCCATCACTTCAATACATAATTGGTTAAACAGGTAAACATGATACGTGCATGCCTTAGACATTTTATTTTGACTTAACACATACACGTCAGTAATCTTTTGATATGGGGCCAAAGGCTTCTAATTGTGACATGAGTCTACTGATAGGAACTTCATAAACTACTTTCATTAGGCATCTTCAACAATTTCCAGGTTGGAATTTTATAAAGTGAAGTTAGAAATTAAGGGCACTTAAAAAAATCTGAAAGGAGATTGTTTCAAGATTACTACATACCCCTCCCCTATCCTGTCTGTAGTTTTGCCTATGGCTCATTCAAAAGTACGATTTCTAGCATCTTATCTTTCCAAAGCATCTGTTTTCATAGAAAACACAACTCTTTCACTCATGTGCTATTCACTCAAGTGACATCTAGTTAAATTACTTAATTAAACTAACAAGTATGACTGGCAGAAATAGGTTTGAGAACAAACAATGGATCCCAGCAAACACGCAGCTTAGGTGAAGAAGTGTCTGGGCATTTCAGTGCATCCTCCTGTTGAAGAACATTGAGTTCACTGTGGGCATCAGTCATTATTTTCTCTCAAAGAAACCCAGAATATGGATTAAACTGGTCAGTAAGTTAAAGGAGATTGTGAGCGCACAAAGGAGGGACATCTAGTTCAACTTTGGGAGGAGAGTGGGGACTGATGTCAGATTTTCTTGGGGAAAGATCATATATGAACTGAGACTTTAAAAAATGGTAGGAGCCAGGCGTGGTGGCTCAGGCCTGTAATCTCAGCACTTTGGGAGGCTGAGGCAGGTGGATCATTTGAGGTCAGGAGTTCGAGACCAGCCTGGCCAACACGGTGAAACCCCGTCTCTACTAAAAATACAAAAAAAATTTTAAAAAAAAGCCAGGCATGGTGGCGCGCACCTGTAATCCCAGCTACTTGAGAGGCTGAGGCACGGGAATCACTTGAATCCAGAAGGCGGAGGTTGCAGTGAGCCAAGATTGTGTCACTGCACTCCAGCGTGGGTGACAGAGTGAGACCCTGTCTCAAAACAAAACAAACAAAAAACACAAGTGGTAGGGTTTTTGTCAGCACTCCCCTCTGTAAGATGGATGTGTGTGTAAACTTGAAAATTGTAAAGCAGAGAGATGCATGAAATAACATGGTATGTTCAGAAAATTATAAGTATCTGTATTGCTGATTTTAGAAAATGCAATTGAAGAGTAGGGAAAGTTGTAACTGAGGACCTACCACATATAATCAGGTAGCAGCGTGCTTTTGCACGTTCTCTTCTTCATGCCCTTCGGAGTGTGTTAGCCATGTGGCTGGCCTCCCATTTGCTCAGTAGTAATTAGGGACACTTCCCAGGTCCAAGAAGGAGAAGTCACTGTCCTGAGGTGCCCATGGTCTGATGTGGGAGATGGAGATGTACACAAATAATTCTGATTTTTTTTTTTTTTAATGGAGCCTCACTCTGTTGCCCAGGCTAGAGTGCAGTGGCACCATCTTGGCTCACTGCAACCTGTGTCACCTGGGTTCAAGCGGTTCTCCTGCCTCAGCCTCCCGAGTAGCTGGGATTACAGGCATCTGTCACCACACCTGGCTAATTTTTGTAGTTTTAGTAGAGACAGGGTTTCACAACCTTAGTCAGGCTGGTCTTGAACTCCTGACCTCGTGATCCACCCGCCTCGGACTCCCAAAGTGCTGGGATTACAGGCGTGAGCCACCGTGCCCAGCTGTACACAAATAATTCTAAGGAAATGTGATTAATTGCTGGAATAAAAGGATATTTAGAGTAATTTAAAAAGTACATAAAAACAGAGGTGATGACTGCTGGACTATGAAGAGATCCTATGACTGGTGATATTTAGCCTGAGTTTTCAAGGTTAAAAGGAAGTTGAACAGGAGGGTGATCTGTCACCCTGCTGATGGCCAAAGCTGCTTCAGCTGATGCCTCGGGCTGCATGAGGTATTCAGTTCTTACCCTGCTATTTCTGGTTCTTCCTTCCTGAAGTACTCCAGCCTATCAGTAAATACCCAGGTATAGTACACAGAGAAAAAGTGATGGGCAAACATTGCACCAGCAGCACTGACCCTATCACCAAAAGGCTGCCCAGAGATCTTAGGTGGCCAGTGGAAAAATCCTTACTCCCAGGCAAAAGTAATGCTCTTCTGCCATTTCTTGAATGACTCCAGTTTGAAGTTATTATCTAGTTTTTGTATTCATGTAAAAAAAGTATATTTATTAGTGTACTCACACATTGCATAAAGGAGAAACAATTTGGGTATTTATGGAGATATACTTCAAAATTCAACAGACCTTAGCGAAAACAACAGTTACACTTGTTTAATGTCAGACAAATCATTTACTTCAGTTATTAATAACTAATTGGCTGAGTTTTTCAGACTTCAACAGGTTCTTTTTTTTTTCTTTTTTTTGAGAATTGTCTCACTCTTGTCGCCCAGGCTGGAGTGCAGTGACGCGATCTCACTGCAACCTCCGCCTCCCAGGTTCAAGCTATTCTCCTGTCTCAGCCACCTGAGTAGCTGGGATTACATGCATCTGCCACCACACCCAGCTAATTTTTGTACTTTTTAGTAGAGACGGGGTTTCGCCATGTTGGCCAGGCTGGTCTCGAACTCCTGACCTCAGGTGATCCACCTGCCTCGGCCCCCCAAAGTGCTGGGATTACAGGCATGAGCCACCGCGCCCAGCCAACAGGTTATTTTAAAAGGTGTTTAGCAAGGTGAAATAGATCTTAATCTATGTCACTTAGAAGTTTATTTGAAAAAATCCAACCAAAGTTAGCTATATTTTAAGAATTACATTTTAAAGAAAGGAAAGAAGGAAGAAGGAAAAGAAAAGGAAGAAATAGAAATTGTGATGTTTGGCCTAAAATTGAGCAAATATCACAAAACATTACATTCAGAGAAAGTAGAGTTGTCATTGAAGAAATTTATCTTAAAGTATGGAAGAATAGAAATATTCCATTTAAAAATAACTTATATGGGGTTATGTCGTAAGTGCTCTATCTTCCAGTATACCTGAGAAATGTGGTGATATGATACATTTAATAGTATAATTATTAGGGAATATCATAGATACTCTAAGTGGATAGTTAATTTCCAAAGAATAGAATACAATATGTTGAGCATAATTTAATTTACTAGGGGGTCCCAAACCTTCTGGAAGGATTTCATAAATTTGGGTAGTCACATCATGGAAAGATAAGCAGTAAAAAATAAATAAAAATAAAAATAAATCTTGCTGTCTCTCTGACACACATGCACTCGTTCTCTCTGTCTCTCTCGCTGTCTCTGGTAAAAATATAAAAATGCTAATGGTCCCAACTCATGAATCTTTGGCTTCCTGAAAGTATTTTAAAAGAGGTTATATGGATGCTAAACATTTTCTGAAAAACAGTGAAGAATAACATTTGTGTTCACTTAAAATGTTATCAAATTCATTTATTGATTACATGCTATTTTCAGTCACTGAATACTAAAAATACAACTACAATTATAGCAATAATCTCCTAAAGAAAAGATTGGAGACTATTGCCCATTATAAAAACATAAATATTGGGCCTAGTTGTTATTATATGCACTGTTAAACTTATTCTTGAACCTTGAGATCTCCCTATTGTTTGTTTTTGTTTAGTTTTCTTTTAGTTTAGAAAGACAACTCTGCTCTGGACAGGGGTAAGGTCTTCACTGAAGCCCCAGAAGTTCTCAAACTTTGTTGTATATTACAGTCGTTGGAAGAACCACACACTGGAATGATTCAATCAAAAATCAAAATCTGAGGGATGGGTCCCAGGCGTCAGTAGTTTTAAAAGTTTCTCATTAAGAGAATCCTTGGTTCTCAAAAATTAGGGTGCCCCAGATCCCCTAGAAGGCTTGCGAAAATCCAGATTGCGGCCCCACCACCCCACCAGCACATCTCATTCAGAAGGTCTAGAGTGGGACACAGAATTTGCATTTCTAAAGGTTCCCAAGGGCTGCTGATGTTGCTGGTTCAGAAACCACAATCTGCAAAACACTGTCCTAAATGTAGGTCTTCCAACTCACCCATGTTTTAATTTTGTACAATAAATTTAGAAAATAAAGTAGAAAGAGAAGAAATATATGTGTTGGGGAGACACCTTGGATAATATTGTAAAAATTCATTTATAATGTTTGACTGCAATAAAACGTCTAAAAGAGTCGTGGGGAAGCAAATAAACTTTACCAAGAAAAGTTCTTAGGGTTGACTAGTCATTAAAATCACCTGGGAAGCTTAGGAAAAAAAAAAAAAAATCTGCTGCCTGGCTTTCCTCGCCCCTGCACCAAAAAATTAAACCCTTAGGGCCTGGCTTTTCTCGCCCCTGCACCAAAAAATTAAACCCTTAGGTAAGGCTACTGTGCAGCCAGGTGGGGAACATCTAGCCCACCGTCTCTCCAGCTCCAGCGTGCGTAAAGATCGCCTGGAGTGCTTGTAAAAACACACATTCCTGAATCCTACCCTCGGAATTCCCCTGCAAGATCACTTAGCTCTAATTCCAATGAAGAACTTTTCATTAGGCCTGAGTGATTTTTCTCCGAAATGCTTTGTTTAGTCTGAGTTCTTTCTTTTATCTAAAGGCTTTGGTCTAACAAAAATCAGAAGACTCTAGTTATATTTTCTACTCTCCACGCTGAACTCAGGATGGTCTTGTTTGAATGGTAGAGGGTCCAGGATGGGGGAATATTTGGTGTAAAAATCAGTTAATACTTTAAAAATATTGTTGGACCATACCATTTTTTTCTAACGTTATTGATTAATCAATAATATTACTGGTTTTGTTATTGGAAAGGGATCCTGATCCAGACCTCAGGAGAGGGTTCTTGGATCTCTTGAAAGAATTCAGGGCGAGTCCACAGTGCAAAGTGAAATCAAGTTTATTAAGAAAGTAAAGGAATAAAAAAATGGCAACTCCATAGGCAGAGCCAAACCTTGAGCTCCTCGACTAAGGAGGATACTTAATGTTATTTCTTGATGATATGCTAAACCAGGGGTGGATTATTCATCAGTTTTCCTGGAAAGGGGTGGGCAATTCCCGGAACTGAGGGTTCCTCTCCTTTTAAACCATATGGGGTAACTTCCTAAGGTCGCCATGGCATCTGTAAACTGTCATGGCACTGATGGGAGTGTCTTTTAGCATGCTAATGCATTATAATTAGCATATAATGAGCAGAGGACAATCAGAGGTCACTTTCATGGCCATCTTGGTTTTGGTGGGATTTGGCTGGCTTCTTTACTGCATCCTGTTAATCAGCAAGGTCTTTATAACCTGTATCTTGGGCTGACCTCCTATCTCATCCTGTGACTTAGAATGCCTAACCTACTGGGAATGCAGCCTAGCAGGTCTCAGCCTTCTTTTACCCTGCCCCTGTTCAATATGGAGTCAGTCTGGTTCAAATGCCTCTAACAGTTTGTGGTTCCTCATGCATAATGCGTAATATTAGCTGGCAGGAGCTACACCTGGCAGTTGTTGGGTGCTAAATCCTTGTTACTACCCACCATGGAGCCCATGGAAGAAGCAACTCAATTTTATAATGAACTCTTTTGCCCATTTGCCCTTTCAGACTAATTACTGATTTTTTTTCTTAAGCCCCCTGAGCTACCGCCTAATATTGTATAAGGCTTCTGATTGAAATTGTTAATAAGTAAATTATACATTAATTTGGGATGAATTGATATAAAGATCAAGTTTCCTCTCTGCCACATGGTATCTCAATCTAGTCAGATTTCTTAGGTCTCATACATAAGTAATTCCTATTAAATTATAAGTGGAATTCCCCACTTTACTCCCCTTCTGTCATTCTTGTTTTGGAGAAATGCTATGGTTTGGAGATATTTCTCAATTTGGTTACTTAGTTCATCTTTACTTAAAATAATAAAATCATATATTTACTTAATAAAATCACCTTTTTTTTCCCCTTAATTTGAATGTTGGGGTTTGAGGAAAAGAGAGTTAACTGATAGTTTCAAGTAGCCGGTAAGCTGGAACAAGTCTGAAAAAATTGTGTGCATTTCGAAGGGCTTTCAACGTTGGCAGCACTTTACTTTAATTCAGTGGCTTGCCTTTCTTCTTTTCTGTCTCTCTCAAAAGCGTTTCACCAGGCTTGGCGCAGTGGCTCACACCTGTAATCCCAGCACTTTGGGAAGCCAAGGTGGGTGGATCACCTGAGGTCAGGAGTTTGAGACCAGCCTGGCCAACATGGTGAAACCCCGTCTCTTACTAAAAATACAAAAATTAGTTGGACACGGTGATGGGTGCCTGTCATTCCAGCTACTCGAGAGGCTGAGGCAGGAGAATCACTTGAACCCTGGAGACGGAGGTTGCAGTGAGCTGAAATCGTACCACTGCACTCCAGCTTGTCCGATGGAACAAGACTCCATCTCAAAAAAAAAAAAAAAAAAAAAAAAATCCACATTCTGTGTTAATCCACTTAGGATAAAAATAAATAATTTTTTTAAATGAACATAAATGTATTATAGATGAATCATGTGATCATACTGAAGAGAGTGGTTAAAAAAAGAACTAACAAGTTACTTTAGAAAGCAGTATTTTAACTGGTTACTATAAGGCTAAAGACAAAAAGAACTGTACGCAAATACTGCACTCTAGTTCACAAATTTCCTTTATTTTCTGTTTTGTTTTGTTTTTGAGACAGAGTTTTGCTCTGTTGCCCAGGCTAGAGTTCAGGAATACAGTCACAGCTCACTGCAGCCTTGACCTCTTGGGCTCAAGTGATCCTCCCACCTCAGCCTCCCAAGTAACTGGGACAACAGGCATGTACCACCACGCTCAGCTAATTTTTTGATATTTTGTAAAGGTGAGGTCTTAACTATGTTGCCCAAGCTGCTCTTGAACTCCCGGACTCAAGTGATCCTCACATCTCAGCCTCCCACAGTGCTGGGAATACAGGTGTGAGCCACTGTGCCCAGCCACAAATTTTTTCCTTACAAAGATACGGGTTAGCAATTCTGAAACTATTTTATATGTATACTAGGTTTGAATAAATAGGTAGGTATATTGCTGGTAATGAGAGCCAGCTTTCTGTCAGTGAAAGAAATTACGAAGAAGGAGGAAAAGCTAGAATAACCTGGTGGCATTAGACAGGCAATAGAGGTATCAGTATTGATATGGTTTGGCTGTGTCCCCACCCAAATCTCATCTTGAATTCCCACATGTTGTGGGAGGGACCTGGTGGGAGGTAATTGAATCATGGGGGCAGGTCTTTCCATGCTGTTCTCATGATAGTGAATAAGTCTCACAAGATCTGAAGGTTATATAAGGGGGAGTTTCCCTGCATAAGCTCTCTCTTTGCCTGCTGCCATTTATGTAAGACGTGACTTGCTCCTCCTTGCCTTCCACCGTGATTGTGAGGCCTCCACAGCCACATGAAACTGTAAGTCCATTAAACCTTCTTCCTGTATTAATTACCCGGTCTTGGGTATGTCTTTATCAGCAGTGTGAAAACAGACTAATACAAGTATAAATGCCTAGGTTTTTAATATACATACATATAGGTAGATATAGATGTAGATATGTGTATATGAATGTGCTGGTATACATGTTTGTATTTCCTAGCTCTGTCCACTGAGAGAGTCTAAAAGCAGTAAAATTACAATAGCAATGAACACACCCAGTATTGAGATCTCGGTTTCTAAATACTATTCTTCAATAAAAGAAACCAGGGCTCCTTGGAGAAGTAGTTGATTCCAGGGCTGAGGCAGGAAGAGTACAAAATGAAGCTGGAGCCTCTTGTGCTAGAAAGTAAGGAAGTATTCAAAAAAAGGATGGGGTATATCAAAAGGCGCAGAAGCCAGCCTGAAAGAACTCCCAGTTGCCAAAGCTAGAACAACTAGAACCACAAAATCTGTAATGATAGTATTGAATTATAACCCACAGAATAAAATAGACATCTAAGAGTCCATAATGATATAAATAAGTGATTGAATACATGAATATGTGGAAGAGAGGGATAAATCTTTCTTTTGGAGAGATTCCAATTAATAAATGTAAAAGGAATGAGAGAAACAATAAATCGCCATTAGTAATTGTTGCAGACACAATCTTTCAATGAAATCTTAAAGCTGTGGGAAAAAATTCAAGTAGAAAGAGTATATTTGTATAGTCTCAAAGTTTCTATCCCAAGATGCTTACTATTTACAAAGGGGGAAAAGAAACTTCACAGTGGACAAACCCAGCATACCTTATCTTAACCATATGATCTAGGCTAACATAACAAACAAAACATACACATCATGTACCTTCTTACAGGATGTAATGAGAAGGGCATGTCACTTCTGTGGTATTTTGTCAAAAATACATAACTTTAATCCAATAATGAGAAAACATCAGACTAACCTGATGGAGAACATTTTGCAAGATAAACAATCAGTACTCTTCAAAAGAGTCAAGGTTATGAAAGAAAAGGACAAACTGAGGAACAGTCACAGACTGAAGGAGACCAAGGAGATGTGGTGGATAGACTTTAAAGTGGTCCCCATGGTTCCCCCTTCTGATATGCATGCCTTTATGTAACCCCCTCCCGTTGAATGTGGGTGGGACCTGTGACTTGTTTATAACCAATGGAATATGGTAAAGGCAATGGGAGGTATGTGATTGTGATTATGTGCATGTGATTACACAAGATTATAGCACCTGTCTTGCAAAAGGGTCTCTCTATTGCAAGAGGAATTGTGCTTTTTCTCCCTTCAATTGTGAGGTGTCCACACTCACCCTGAGTGTGGAAGAAAGGAGGATGTGGTAGCTTTTTCCTTTTTTTTTTTGAGACAGAGTCTCACTCTGTCACCCAGGCTGGAATGCAGTGGCATGATCTTGGCTCACTGCAACCTCCACCTCCTGGGTTCAAGTGATTCTCCTGCCTCAGCCTCCTGAGTAATTGGGATTACAGGCACCTGCCACCATGCCCGGCTAATTTTTGTACTTTTAGTAGAGATGGGGTTTCACCACGTTGGCCAGGCTGGTCTCGAACTCCTGACCTCAGATGATCCACCTGCCTTGGCCTCCCAAAGTGCTGGGATTACAGGTGTGGGCCACCACGCCCAGCCAATGTAGTAGCATTAGGTCCAACATGATTGCACACCCAGAACTAGATATTTCCACCATCCCAAAATAGATTGTGTAAAGAGAGCCAGGAAACTGCTCCACATTGGGAGGAGGCAGAAATTTAAATGTGAGGCAGACAGGAACTCCCTATTGGCAGCAGAAACTGAAAGACAAAGCAAGAAAAGCCATTGAGCAAATGTCATCAGGCAATGGAATCCATGAGTAAGCAGAGCCTTTAGATAAAGAAGAGAAGCGTAGACACAGCAGAAGTGAAGACCTAGAAAAATGGTATCACAAGAATGTTGGAGTGCCTGAAGCACAGAACACTTGATGCTGGATTGGCAGAGGTGCTGGTATCCAAAACCCAGCCAGTGTGTACCTCAAAAGAATCCAAGTGGACATTGCCACCACCCAGCAGGCTCTTCTCAGATCAGAAGCTCCCGTATGTCAGCAGACGTCCTTTCACATCAGCCCCATGAGACACCAATCTGATCCTTCCAAATGTGGCTACACACACCTTGGGAAACTGTCCCACTCAGAGTGCTGTCATTTCTGCAATACTATGTCTGGAGACTTTACCTGGCTCAGGCCTTCCTTAGACTCTAGGCTGTGGCAGCTTCCAAAGTATGCCTTTGACAGCATACTTTGGAATTCATCAAATTCCACTTGAAGATATGTGAGAGCTTGCACAATAGTTTGTCTAAGGACTGTCAATTGGTGATGGATTGAGAGTCTGGTGAAGAGGATCAGAATATACCACCCCCAAATATACCACTTTGGCATAGGATTATTTTGAAGTTAAAGCAATTGAGAAATAGCAGATTCAGAAGGAACTCTCTACCCTCCCCTTTTCTGCCTAAAAGTAGGGTAAATATAACAAATTTCCATTTGTAAAAGTATCTCCCCTCCCCTCTCCCATACCAGAAGGCAAAGAACAACCTGTGTCACAGGAGCTGGTAAGTCAACACTGAGATGAGTCTGCACAAACAAACCTTACTACCATAACCCTTTTCTTCAATGAGCTTCCCCGATATATTTACCCTCCCACAATATACCACCATTAGAAGCCCAAGCCCCTTTTCCTTTGTCTTATCATTTCTCCAGAATTTATCACCCTTTGTTAAGATGATATATAAGCTCTTAGGCCTGACTGATTTGGGTTTTCACTTCTTTTCTGTGACACCTCCCTCCCTATGTGCATATAAAATAACTTTTTATTAATCTGTCATTTGTCAGTTTAAGTCACAGGCCCCAGCCCCTAAACCCAAGAGGGTATAGGAAAAGTTTTTTTCTTCCTCTACATCTGGAACCTCCCTGCCCATATTTCTTTCAGCACTACTAAAGCGTCAGAACTTTCCTCACCAGTACTCAGGAGTTTTTATCAATTATCATTGCCTTAGTGCAAACATGATAATGAATGGTAGTAAGCTGATGCCTATGCTTTCAATCAGGAGGCCACAACTTACAAAAAATATCGAATATTCATACTCTCTTATAAATTCCACACAGCCAACTGATTCTCATAGAATGTTTTCCTTGATTTTTGCCAAATTCGTAGTGCATAGTCAAGCTAGGGTATAATTCAAGCATGATTTGACAAATAAGATTGCATCCTAATCTGCTAACCCTTTTTGCAATAAATTTATTATCATTTCATCTGATATATGATCTGTTAAACTATTTTTTACCCTCATAAAAATTACATTCACTAAAGTGAGCCTCCTTTCAGCTTCTGCACTACCATGCTGGAACTTCCCTTACTCGTTCATCAATGGCATGAGCAACTTCATTGCTGAATAATAGCTTTTGAATACTGAAAGAATATTTCCTTGATGTTTTGTGCCATTCAGGATGCAGTAGCTATAACCATGACTTATTTTTCAGGTTAATCTTCATTGTTCCACTGGGAATATACTGATACGGCAAAAAACTCTAGCGATGAGTTAATTAACTGACTCATTTTACTGAATTCAGGAAGAATTCAAGAGTGATGCTTTATAGGTGTCAAATTTAGCTGTCCTTAATCCTTGGGCAGAGCTGATTTCTGCCAGGAACTATTTAATCCTGCATGAGGCTACAAACTCCTTCCTGAGACTGGTGCTAGAAGTCAGGAAAGACATGTGTTTGTATATGTGGTCGGCAGCCTCTGAGATGGCCTTCATTGTCCCCATCTCCTGCTGTGTCATCTTCTCCCCTTGAAAGTGGGCTGAGCTAATGACTGGCTTCTAGGGACTGTAATATGGCAAAAGTGATTGGATGTCACTTCCAAGATTAGGTTATAAGAAGACTGACTTCCATCTTCCTCACTCCCTCCTGCTGTCTCCCTGGCTCCCTCTGAGGACAGCCAGCTGTTGTGTTGTGAGCTGCCCTAGGAAGAGGTCCACCAGGGAAGAAACTAATTAGTCTTCAGTCAATAGCCAGTGACAGCCTGAGGCCTACCAGTAGTCACAGAGTGAGCTTAGAAGTGGATCTTCCCTCAGTCAAACCTCCAGATGAGACCAGATGTATTAGTCTGTTCTTATACTGCTAATAAAGACATACCTGAGACTGGGTAATTTATAAAGGAAAGAGGCTTAATTGACTCCCAGTTCCACATGGCTGGGGAGGCCTCACAATTATGGCAGAAGGCAAATGAAGAGTAAAATCACATCTTACATGGCAGCAGGAAAGAGAGCTTGAGCAGGGGAACTCCCCTTTATAAAACCATCAGATCTCAGACTTATTCACCACCACAAGAACAACATGGGAAAGACCCGCTCCCATGATTCAATTACCTCCCACTGGGTCTCTCCTACAACACATGGGAATTATGGGTGCTACAATTCAAGATGAGATTTGGGTGGGGACACAGCCAAACCATATCACCAGAGTCCTGACTGACACCTTGGTTGCACCCTTGTGAGAGACCTTGAGGCAGAAACACCCTGCTAAGCCTGGAATACTGACCTTCAGAAACTTCAAGATTTTAAATGTGTGTTGTTTAAACCATTAAGTTTCTAATGCTGCAACAGATAGCTAACATGATATGTATTATTACAAATAAAATAGAATATTATTCCCTCCATTGTACAGATGAGGCAAACAACTGTTTGACTAACTTTCCCAGGTTTGCCTAGCCCTTGTATAAAGGGGCTCAGCTGAGATTCCAACCCAGGTGCGTGCTGTCAATGTCACTCTCTCTGCCGTCCATGAGTGGCCAGAAACAATAACATATTTCAGTTTTAGTCAGGGGGCCCTGATGCGATCCCTTCTGTTTCCCTTAGGACATTATGGTAATGGTTAGCAATTTACCTCATCAGATCATGTACCTCATCAGATCAGTGTACCTCAGATCCATTAAATTGCTCAACAAATGACTCTCGTTTCCTTTTGGACAAGCTGTTATCTCAGTTCTCTCTACACCTGCATTCTTTGCAATTTTATTTGCAAGGTCTTTTCAGAAGGACAGCCAGTTTTTTCAAAGGCAGGTAATCAAACATTGAATGTTTCTTTTTCTGGAAGAAATTCACCAAACTCACATATTCTGAGTTATAACCCAAAGTCTTTCGTTTTGGTTTTGGTTCTTTTGAGATAGGTTCTCACTCTGTTACCCAGGCTAGAGTGCATCAACATGATCATGGTTCACAGCAGCCTCAATCTCCTGGGCTCAAGGGATCCTCCCATCTCAGTCTCCTGAGTAGCTGGGACAATAGATGCAGCTAATTTTTTTTTTTTTTTTTTTTTTTTTTTTTGTAGAGGCGGGGTCTCACAATTTTGCCCAGGCTGGTCTTAAACTTGTGGGCTCAAGCAATCCTCCCATCTCAGCTTCCCAAAGTGCTGGGATTAAGGGCGTGAGCCACTGCACCTAGCCCCATATTTTTTAAGTAGTTGAAATAAATGGTATTATTTCAAACTTGCAGCATAAAAAACTGGTGCATCCCATATTTAGTGTGTGAGTAAACCTTCTAGAATAAACAGAAAAGAAGAGTGAGCACATTTGCAGAAGTGGTGATACCAACAATATTCATTCTATCCTAAAGTGTTACTGCATTAAGAAGCACAAAAAAGGCCTTAGCAAAATGAAATTCTGATACTCCTATCTAAATCAATTGTTACCACTTCCCTGTTCAAGTTGGAATGTGAAAATTTTGTCCCTATTAAAATGAGTCAGCCGAGTTGAGAATGTTTTTTGAGCAGAACTGAAAACAACATGCTAATAAGCTGAACATGTAAGTACTTGCATCCCAAAGATGCACTTGTATGTAATAGGAGTTGTGAAATTATTACATCTAAACCTTAAAAAGCTATTATAATAGGAAGCATTTATTTATTTATTTATTTTTAAGTACAATTTCCATTTTATTTTTCTCCAGAGAATAGTCCGTCTTCAGTCTTTAAGGACTAAGCTCCTTACATGGGCTTTGGTGGGGGTCGTGGGGCAGCACCCGCAGGTCTAAATCAGGGTGGGGGTGTTCAGTCCTTGCGGGCTTCACGAGATCAATTCCTGACTACTTTGCTGTGAATTGCACAACTCACACAGTAATGTAGCTTCACATACGGCTTGGGACGCACATAGGCATCAAAGACGCTCGCTTCAGAAATGTCCCTGACTGCTGTGGCCTCCGCTATGTTTTGAATGACGAATTTCTTAATGGCCTTGTCCTTGGACACGCATCGGGCACAGTTCATGCAATGAATAGGCTGCACATGGCCGCGGCCCTTTTTGGCACAACCGTTGTTCCTTCTTTTCTTTGTCATCTTGGAGGGACAGACCGGAGAGAGGGGAAGCATTTATTTTAATTCATTCGTCCCATTGCAGTTCTGGTGTGCTAGTCATACAAAATACAAATATTCCAAGAAACAATCTTAAACTGATATAGAGTGCTCTTTTCAAATAAACCTGGAAAGAAATTATCTGTGGAATTCTGTAAACTTTTTCCTGCCTAAAAAAAAAAAAAAAATTTCAACCTTAGCCTTAATTATCCATTCCATTCCTTAACCTACTTGGCCATGGACACCTTTCTTAGAATTCTGCTGAGAAAGTACCAGCTTAACCCATCCATGATCTAATGCTTGGGTTCTTTTGCAAATACAAACTCCCACGGTGGTACAACAAAGTGAGGTTGAGTTGTTCAGATTAATTTGTTTTTTGAGGCCCAGTGCTTAGCTGGCTAAGTCAAGACAATAAAGCTAATGCACATAGCACTTAATACTCTTCGGAGTACCTTACATATATTAACTAATTTAACCTTCATAACAACTATGAAGCAGGTAATATTGCTATTCCCGTTTTATAGAAGAGGATATGAGGCACAAACAGTGTAAGTACCTACTAAGTAAAATGGCAGAGCAGGATTCAAACCCAGAGAGTCTGGCTCTATAGTCCACATTTGTAACCACTATGCATGCTACCCCTCCCATGTCTGTGCATGCAATTAAAAAAAACTTATTAGACAGAATAAAATGTTCATTAACTTGGAGTTATTAGTAGAAAAGTCATTCTGTGTAGGAGGAGATCAAATGGTTTTAGAAGAGTATATCCATTTTTAAAATTTTAATGATTTAAAATAAACTGACTTTTTTTTTTCAAATACCTCCAACAACAGGAACTAACTGTTAGCTTCTGAACTATATTCACAGATTGAGAGCCTGCTAGGAAGACGTATTTGCATTCATTAGCTCTGTCCACACATGTTCACCTGGTGAACTTCATAAACAGCTTGTTTTTTAAAGTAGGTTAATGAGTCCATGAAAGCGTGTTCATAATGTCAATTTGCTTAGCAAACTCTTTATTGGAGAAAATGCTTTTACAGTAATATCTTGAGCCTTGCCCAGGTTGAAAAAAATCAGAAATTTCATATCAGTTGAGTCCAAAGGCAGAAGCTTGATATCAAAAAACACACATCAGAGCATTTTCTTGACCAGGTTTCTTTCCTTGTTGGCATCAAAAGAATGGAGAATAGACTAAGTATTATTTTCAGATCTTAAATCAACTCTTCCTCCTATTGGCCAGGATAATTTGAGTTCTTTAAATAGATTCCTACAGTTTCAACTGAAACTCTGTAAATGGTAAAATCTCAGCAAACACATGTCCTTTTCAGCCCTGCCACTGCCTGTGGTAGAAGGATGGTGTGATGGTTATTAGGTGTCAACTTGATTAGACTGAAGAATACCTAGATGGCTGGTAAAGTATTGTTGCTGGGTGTGTCTGTGAGGGTGTTATCAGCAGAGATTGACAGTCGAGTTGGTGGACTGGAAGAGGAAGACCCACCCTCAATGTGAGTGGACACCATACAATCAGCCGCCAGCATGGCTAGAACAAAGCAGGCAGAAGAATATGGGATAACCTTGCTGGCTGAGTCTTCTGGCTTCCTTCTGATCCTCGTGCCCTTGGATATCAGACTCCAGGTCCTTTGGTCTTTGGACTCTGGGACTTAGACTAGTGGTTTCCCGGGGGCTCTTGGGGCTTTGGCCACAGACTGAAGGCTGCACTATCAGCTTGCCTGGTTTTGAGGCTTTTGGACTTGGACTGATCCACTACTGGCTTCTCTCTTCCTCAGCTTGCAGATGGCCTATTGTGGGACTTTGCCTTGTAATCATGTGAGCCAATTTTCCCTAACAAACTCCCTTTTGTGTGTGTGTGTGTGTGTATATATATATATATATATATATATATATATATATATATATATATATATATATGTCAGTTGAGTCCAAAGGCAGGAGCTTGGTATCAAAAAACACACATCGGAGCATTTTCTTGACCAGGTTTCTTTCCTTGTTGGCATCAAAAGAATGGAGAATAGACTAAGTATTATTTTCAGATCATAAATAAACTCTCTCTCCTATTGGCCAGGATAATTTGAGTTCTTTAAATAGATTCCTACAGTTTCAACCAAAACTCTGTAAATGGTAAAATCTCAGCAAACACATGTCCTTTCCATCCATTTTAAGGATGGATTTCTTTAGTTGGTTTTGGGGTTTCTGGAGTTGGCTCTTTAATCTGATTAGACCTTAAAGTGCTAAGGACTCTACTTCTAATAGTATGGAGAACACTGATAGTTCTTGCTGTGGTTTAGAATTGTGAAAAATAAATGCATTTTATACTTCTGATTCACTGCTCCTCAGAGTCAAGGGGTTTAGTGACTCTATACACAATAACTTTGAACATTTGCAGAGAACCAAGGAATATAATGAAATTGGTTGGTTGTTCCTAAGTTCACTGGACAAGTGCTGAAAAAAAAGGATGAGCTCAGGAATTCTATCTTCTGGCCTCAGAAGCACATATGTAGCCTCAAATCTACTATGATTGCCCTGGGTGAGAGTCTTATCTTCTGCAGACAAAGGGCTGAAATTGCTGAGAATCAGACACAAGGCCTACAGCAAAAGGTTCATGCTTAGCCTTACCAGGTGTCTACTGTTAAAATAAGGGCATTGGTAGGGAAGGAATGAGACCCTGTAATTTGGGACAGGGATGTGTGGGAGGACTTTGATGAATTTGGGGGCACTGAGTTCCTAAATTCTAATAAGCCTTTTTTTGCCAGAGGAGACGGCCTCCCCACTCACAGTGGTGGCAACATCCCCTCCCCGACCCAGGCTGCTATCAGCCTTTCTACATTTGTCTGAAGAGATTAACCCTGCATTGCTTGAGGAAACAGTGATGGTCCCCCTGAGGCAGTTGCCAGGCAAGACAATGCTGCTTCTCCTCAGGACCCAGCCCCAACACCCACTCTTTGCTTCTATGGCAGTAACTAGACTCAAGTGCCAGCAGGTCCCTAGAGGTGAAGTTCAGAGTGTGACCCATGAGGAAAGAACTACTTGAGTTTTCTAATTTATAGAAGCAGAAATCTGGAGAATACGTGTGGGAATGGACATTAAAGGTATGGGATAATGATGTGAGGACTAAGTTCTATTTTTTTTATCTTGCCCAAATTCCTATCTAAGGGGTCTGGGGAGTCATGCCCCACAAACCATAAATTCTCATCGGATGGATTTTATTTAACCCTATATATGGTAACTTACTTTCCAACCTGACTCTGGCATAACATCATGAGACAAGGAAGAAAATAAAAATATTTTACCCCAAAACATGTTTTTTTGCTATATCTTGAAATGGCCCTGCAAAGTTGTCTTTTGTGGGGGGAAATTGGCATCTATAAGAATCTCTATTAACATAACTAGATCTTTTTCTTCCAGGCCCTCCCAATCCTAAAGAGATTAACTAAAAGTCAACACCTTTCAAAGATCTGAATAGGAGAAGCATTTGTCGTCTATTGTGTCTAAGGGCAGCCACTGTAAGACTTCAAAAGAACCTTGGTCTTCACAATCTTTTATCTTAACCTGAACATTTTCTTTCTATTGATCCCAGGTCTTTTTAGACAAACTCAACCAGTTGTCAACCAGAAAATGTTTAAATTTACCTAGGGCCTGGAAGCCGTGCACCACCCCCCCACCCCCCAACCCTCCCACCCTCCTTCACTTTTGAGTTGTCCCACCTTTCTGGACCAACCCAATGTATTTCTTAAATGTATTTTATGTCTCATGCCTCCCTAAAATGTATAAACCAAACTGCACTCCAACCACCTTGGATACATACTCTCAGGACCTCCTGAGGCCTGTGTCATGCGCCATGGTCACTCATATTTGGCTCAGAATAAAACTCTTCAAATATTTTCCAGAATTTGACTCTTTTCATTGACAGGTGGAAGGAACATAAAGTTGGATCAGGCTGGATTTATTAATATGGGCCCACTAAGCAGAGATTCTGCATTTAATGCTACAGCTTGGGGAGTTAGAAAAAGGTTTCTAATAGGACTGCAGTGGTGTGATCTTGGCTCACTGCAACCTCTGCCTCCCAGGTTCAAGCGATTCTCCTCCCTCAGCCTCCCAAATAGCTGGGACTACAAGCATACGCCACCATGCCTGGCTAATTTTTGTATTTTTAGTAGAGATTCACCACGTTGGCCAGGCTGGTCTTGAACTCTTGACCTCGTGATCCCCCTGTCTCCACCTCCCAAAGTGCTGGGATTACAGGCGTGAGTCACTGCGCCTGGCCTCAACTCTTTTATTTGGCTTATGCAGAAGACATATGGATCTGGAGAATGACAGTGGACTATCATAAGCTTAACAAAGTGGGGACTCCAATTGCAGCTGCTATACTAGATGTGGTTCATTGCTTGAGCAAATTAACACATCTCCTGGTACCTGGTACCTTTTTCTTTACTCCTGTCCATAAGGCCCACCAGAGGCAATCTGCCTTCAGCCAGCAAGGCCAGCAATGTCTTGCTCACAGAGATGTTAATCACTTTTCCCTTCCACAAGATATCACACTAGTTCATTACATCAGTGACACTATGCTAATTGGACCCAGTGAGTGAGAAGTAGCAACCACTCGGGACTTATTGGTGAAACACTTTCATGTCAGGGTATGGGAAATAAATCCAACTAAAATTCATGGACCTTCTATCTCAGTGAAACTTCTAGGGGTCCACTGGTGAGGGGCCTGTTGAAATATTCCTTCTAAGGTGAAGGATACATTGTTGCATTTGTCCCCTCCTACAACCAAGAAAGAGGTACAAGGCCTAGTGGGCATATTTGGATTTTGGAGGCAACACATTCCTCATTTGGATGTGTTACTCTGGCCTAGTTATTGAGCAACCCAAAAGGCTGCTAGTTTTGAGTGGGGCCCAGAACAAATGAAGGCTCTGCAAGAGGTCTAGGCTGCTGTGCAAGCTGCTCTGCCACTTGGGCCATATGACCGAGCAGACCCAATGGTGCTTGAGGTGTCAGTGGCAGATAGGGATACTGTTTGGAGCCTTTGTCAGGGCCCCATAGGTGAATCACAGTAGAGGCCTCTAGGATTTTGGAGCAAGGCCCTGCCATCTTCTGAAGATAACTACTTTCCTTTTGAGAGACAGCTTTTGGCCTGTTACTGGGCCTTGGTGGAAACTGAACCTTTGACTACAAGTCACCAAGCTACTCCACGACCTGAACTTCCTATCATGAACTGGGTGCTTTCTGACCCATCTAGCCACAAAGTTGGGTATGGAAAACAGCATTTTGTCATTCAATGGAAGTGGTATATACATGATTGGGCTTGAGCAGGTCCTGAAGGCACAAGAGAGTTACATGAGGAAGTGGGTCAAATGCCTGTGGTCCCCACTCCTATCACCCTGCCTTCTCTCTCCCAGGCTGCACCCATGGCTTCATGGGGATTTCCCTATGATCAGTTGACAGAGGAAGACAAGACTAGGGCCTGGTTTATAGATGGTAATGCACAGTATGCAGACACCACCTGAATGTGGACAGCTGTAGCACTACAGCCCCTTTCTAGGACATGCCTGAAGGACGGAGGTGAAGGGAAATCTTCCTAGTGGGCAGGACTTTGAGCAGTGCACCTGGTCGTGCACTTTCCTTGGAAGGAGAAATAGCCAGATGTGGGATTATATACTGATTAGTGGGCTGTAGCCAATGGTTAGGCTGGATGGTCAGGGAGTTGAAAGGAGCATAACTGGAAAATTGGTGACAAATGAATCTTGGGAAGAGGTATGTGGGTGGACCTCTCTGAGGGGTCAAAAGCCGTGAAGATATTTGTGTCCCACATGAATGCTCACCAAAGGATGACCTCAGCAGAGGAGCATTTTAATAATCAAGTAGATAGGATGACCCATTTTGTGGACACCACTCAGCCTCTTTCCCCAGCCACCCCTGTCATTGCCCAATGGGCTCATGAACAAAATGGCCATGGTGGCAATGGATGGAGGTTATGCATGGGCTCAGCAACATGAACTTCCACTTACCAAAGCTGACCTGGCTACAGCCACCACCGATTGCCCAATCTGCCAGGAGCAGAAACCAACACTGAGCCCTCAGTACGGCATCATTCTTTGGGGTGATCAGCCAGCTACCTGGTGGCAGGTTGATTACACTGGACCTCTTACACCATGGACAGGGCAGCAGTTTGTTCTTACTGGAATAAACACTTACTCTGGATATGGATTTCCCTCTCCTGCATGCAATGCTTCTGCCAAGATTACCATCCATGGACTCACAGAATGCCTTATCCACCATCGTTGTATTCCACATACAATTGCCTCTGAAAAAGGAACTCACTTCACAGCTGAAGAAGTGTGGCAGTATGCTCATGCTCATGGCATTCACTGGTCTTACCATATTCCCCATCATCCTGAAGCAGATGGCTTGATAGAATGGGAAGAATGGCATTTTGAAGTCACAATCACAGCACCAACTAGGTGACAATACTTTGCAGGCCTGGGGCAAAGTTCTGCAGAGGACGGTGGGTGCTCTGAATCAGCATTCAATGTATGAAACTGCTTCTCCCATAGCCTGTCTAGGAATCAAGGGGTAGAAGTGAAAGTGGCACCACTCACCATCACCCCTAGTGACTCATTAGCAAAACGTTTGCTTCCTGTTCCTGCAACGTTACATTCTGCTGTCAATTAAGGCCTAGAGGTCTTAGTTCCAGAGGGAAGAATGTTGCCACCAGAAGACACAATGATTCAATTGAACTGGAAGTTAAGACTATCACCTTGCCACTTTGGGCTCCTCCTGCCTCTAAGTCAACAGGCTAAGAGGAGTTACAGTGTTGACTGGGGTGATTGACCCAAACTATCAAGATGAAATCAGTCTACTACTACACAATGGAGGTCAAGAAGAGCATGTCTGGAATACAGGAGATTCCTTAGGCCATCTCTTAGTATTACCATGCCCTGTGATTAAGATCAATGGGAAACTATAAAAATGCAATCCAGGCATGACTACAAATAACGCAGACCCTTCAAGAATGAAGGTTTAGTTCACTCCACCAGGTAAAAAATCACCACCAGCTAAGGTGCTTGCTGAAGGCAAAGGGAATATAGAATGTGTAGTAGAAGAAGGTAGTTATCAATATGAGCTATGACCACTTGCAGAAATGAGGACTGTAATTCCTGTTTATTTTGTTAAGTATATGTTTGTGCATGTTTACACCCATATTGAAGAAATATCTTCATTTACTTGCTTTTACCTTTATCATGTAACATAAGATTTATTGACTTCATCATGTAACATAAGATTTATTGACTTCATAGCAGTATTTAAGTGCTAACTTTATGTAATAGCATTTAGGTTAAGGATTAGTGTGCTTTCGGTTGTATGAAGAATAGTTGTGTTCTGGTAGGTGTAATTATGACCTTATTATTGTCTTTATTTGGAGATTAAGTATGATTTCAGGAGATGTATATGGGTGCCCAATTGACAAGGTGTGGACTTGTGAAATTAATGTTAGATGTCAACTTGATTGGATTCAAGGATGCCTAGATGGCTGGTAAAGTACTATTTCGGGTGTGTCTGTGAGGGGTGTTGCCAGAGGAGATCGACGTTTGTGTCAGTGGACTGAGAGGAAGACCCACCCTCAATGTGGGGGGCACCATACAATCAGCTGCCAGTGTGACTAGAACAAAGCAGGCAGAAGAAGGTGGAATAACCTTGCTGGCTGAGTCTTCTTTCTTTTCTTCCTCCTGCCCTTGGACATCAGACTCCAGGTTCTTTGGCCTTTGGACTCTAGGGACTTGCATCAGTGCCTTGCTGGGGGCTCTTGGGCCTTTGACCACAGATTGAAGCCTGCATTATCTGCTTCCCTGGTGTTGCGGCATTCAGACTTGGACTGACCTACTACCAGCTTCTCTCTTCCCTGGCTTGCAGATGGCTTGTCATGGGACTTCACCTTGTAATCATGTGAGCCAATCCTCCCTATTACACTCCTTTTCATATATACATATATCTTATTAGTTCTGTCCCTTTGGAGAACCCTGACTAATACAGATAGTGACCTGGTCACTTCCTTTTTTAAATCCCATAGTAAGAAGAACTTAAAATTCCTGGCACTTTTCTCACTGACATGAAGAGAGAGGCTGATGAGGTGGGGACTTGCTGAGCCTGAGTTTCACGTAACCTTGTTGAGTCAGGTTTGTAATGCGGTCTTGGTTGTGCCATGAAACAGAAGCAAAGCTCAGAACAATCTTTTACTTCTTTCTCTTTAACAGCTCTGAGATGTAATTCACATAGCATAAAATGCACCCAATTAAAGTGTGCCATTCAATGAATTTTAGTATATTCACAGAGTTGTGCATCTATCATCAAAATCAAATTTATAATATTTTCATTACCCCCTAAACTTCCTGCACTCCTTGACCATCACTCCACAATTTTCCCAACCCCCAACCCCAACCCAAGAGTCTGGCAATCACTAATCTACCATCTCTTTATAGATTTGCCTGGTATGGATATTTCATAGACATGCAGTCATAGAGTATATGGCATTTTGTGTCTGGCTTCTTTCACTTAGCATAGTATTTTAAGTTTCATCCATGTTGTAGCATGTATCAGTATTTCTTTTATGAAATATTTTATAAATATTCCATCATATGGATATACCACATTTTATTTATTCATTATCAGTGAACATTTGGTTGTTTTCACCTTATGGCTATTGTGACTAGTGCTGCTGTGAACACACACATGCAAGTTTTTGTGTAGATATGTGTTTCCATTTCTCTTGGGCATACACTGAGGAGTGGAATTGCTAGGTTATATGTTAACCTGTTGTTTAGCCATTTGAGGAACTGCCAGACTGTTTCCCAAAGTGACTGCACCATTTTAGAATCTCATCAGTGATGTGTTAGGGTTCCAATTTATCCACATCCTCCCCCACACTTGTTACTGTGTGTCTTTTTTATTATAGTCATCCTAGTGAGTGTGAAGTGCTGTCTCATGGTTTTGCATTTCATTTCCCTGATGGCTAATGATATTGAACATTTTTCATGTGTTTATTGGCCAATTTGTATAACTTCTTTGGATAATTTTCTATCCATTATTCAGTTCTTATCTGCCTCAGTTTCTCCTCTCAGGGAGAAAGCTATCCCAACACAACACTTCATCACTGGCTTCATTCACCTTGTTATAATTTACAACCTCCAGCAAATTATTAAAATAGATTTATAAAGCACCTGAATCAGCCAGTGATTACTTGTATTTAATAGAGATTACTTGATTTTAATAGAGAGCTCAAGACTTCAATAAAGACTCAAATAGAGAGCTCAAGTCCATTGCAAATGGACTTGTCTTTGGTTAATAGACTTACTTTATCCAAAGGAACCATTTAACTTTCAAGGCATTATTCCCAGGTCTATAACTCAGGATAAGGTCTAGCCACAGAATATCAGAGGAAGGATTCAGAATAGAAAGATTAATGAAATAGAATAGTCACATAGTATGGCTCAGAGCCTTTCAATACCCAAAAAGGGTAACCAACTATCAGGGGTTGCCTGGGACTGTCCTGGTTTTAAAATCAAAAGTCCTGGAAAATATCTCAGTCCTGAGCAAGCCAGTCAGTCAGTCACTCCAGAGCCATATTCATTCTCCAACTTATGTAGGCAATAGAGTTACAAATGAGTGTTAAAAGAAAAACCTAAGACAAATTAAACAGAGTTTAACTGAGCAAAGAATGATTCACAAATCTGGCAACTCCTGAACCGGAATAGGTTCAGAGAGTCTCCGCAGCAGCCACATGGTTGAAAATTGATGGACAGAAAAAGGAAAGTGACAGACAGAAAATGAAAATGAGGTACAAAACTGGCTGGATCAGTTACAGCTTGGCAATTGCCTTATCTGAATGCGGTTTGAAGAGTTGGCCGCCTTTGATAGGCCAAAACTCAGTGATCAACACAAGAGTAGTTTACAGTCTGTTTACAAATCCAGTGACACAGTTTGGCTGTATTCCCACCCAAATCTCATCTTGAATTGTAGTTCCCATAATCCCCACATGTCATGGGAGGGAGCTGGTGGAAGGTAATTGAATCATGGAGGCATCCATGCTGTTCTCATGATAGTGAATAAGTCTCATGAAATCTGATGGTTTTATAAAGGGCAGTTCCCCTGCACACGCTCTCTTGCCTGCCGCCATGTAAGATGTGCTTTTGCTCCTCCTTCACCTTCTGCCATGATTGTGAGGTCTCCCCAGCTGTGCAGGACTGTGAGTCCATTAAACCTCTTTTTCTTTATAAATTACCCAGTCTAATTTTTTTTTTTTTTTTTTGAGATGGAGTCTCACTCAGTTGCCCAGGCTGGAGTGCAGTGGCATGATCTCAGCTCACTGCAAGCTCTGCCTCCTGGGTTCACGCCATTCTCCTGCCTCAGCCTCCTGAGTAGCTGGGACTACAGGTGCCTGCCATCACACCTGGCTATTTTTGTTTTGTATTTTTAGTAGAGACGGGGTTTCACCATGTTAGCCAGGATGGTCTCGATCTCCTGACCTTGAGATCCACCCACCTCGGCCTCCCAAAGTGCTGGGATTACATCAGTCATTTCTTCATAGCAGTATGAAAATGGACTAATACATCCAGTTAGGTTACAGTTTATTCAGTATGAAGATACCATAAGTTAGGTCAAACTTAAAATATGTAAGTAGGCAGCTTTAGACTAAACTTAATTTAGCAATTCCCCAATTTTGAGAGATTGACCAAAACTGTAGGCATTGATGTTACTCGACTACCATGCTAAATATCCTTATGCTGTCTTAAATCCCATTGAGAAATAGCAAAACAGTGGGTTTTGCAAGGTGGGAATAAAGGCATCTTGTTTTTGTTTTTTAATACACATGGAGTTTTGCCATGTTGCCCAGGCTGGTCTTGAACTCCTGAGCTCAAGAGATCCACCCACCTTGGCCTCCCAAAGTGCTAAGATGACAGGTGTGAGCCACCGTGCCCAGCCTATGTTTGTAAGGGTTACAGTAGAGGGGACCTTCTTGTGCTGCAATCTCCTGTTTACAGGAGGAAAATGAAACTTGGCCTGTTTTATGACCTACCTGCTTCATTAAAATTTCAATTTGATTATGTCGCATTTAGCATGAGTGACTCCATTTTGGTTTGGTCTTGTCTGTTGTGGCCTACTACATGAGCTCAATCCAAAATAATGGTCTCCCATAATTTTGTTTAAAAATTCCCCTTTTGGTTAGGTTCTCATTTAGGTGAGAGTATAACCAAAACTTACGGCCTTAGCACCACTCTCAGTTATCATCATTTTGGGTTTCCACTCTCAGCATATCATTCTTAGGTTACGTTACCCCATGTTCATATTTCTTTTAGTTTTTATCATTCCAGTTGAAGAAAGACCATTTGACATTTTATGGATGGCTGCTTGCAAATATTTAAAACTTTTGAGGGAATACAACACACCAGGGAGACTATTATTACAACTATCAGGAGGGTAATACCAAAAGTTTGAAGTATGCTCCTTAGCCAGGGTTCCCATGAACAAAACCAACTAAAATCAAATAGACCAAAGAATGAGCTTGATAAAAAGTCTATTCATTCCAACCAAGCAGCCTGTTCATTAATTCCCTACAGTCAAGTCTCTATAACGTCCAGTGTATTTCCCCATGGGCAACTAGATGTATCAGCAACTGGACAGATACTTCTGTTTAGCCAGTAGATGATCTAGAGCAATTCTATTATTTAGCACAACATACACAAGAGAGTTTAAAGTCTGTTGTGTAACCATAGCTTTTGCAGTAGAATCTGCTGTACAGATCTACAGACTATTATGAGGTATACATTTCTTTTTTTTTTTTGAGATGAAGTCTTGCTCTGTCGCCCAGGCTGGAGTGCAGTGGCGCAATTTCAGACCACTGCAACCTCTGCCTCCCAGGTTCAAGCGATTCTCCTGCCTCAGCCTTCTATAGGCACACGCCACCACGCCCAGCTAATTTTTTTTGTATTTTTAGTAGAGACGGGGTTTCATCATGTTGCCCAGGCTGGTCTCAAACTCCCGACCTCAAGTGATCTGCCAGCCTCGGCCTCCCAAAGTGCTGGCATTACAAGCGTGAGCCACCGCACCCAGCCGAGGGATACATTTCTAATCATTGCCTCATTTACTTTAAACCATGGAAAAACAGACCTAATAAATGATGCCCATCCAAAAGAATGAAGGCCTCTGGCAATGTTCTCTTTAACCTATGATGTAGGTTAAGAGGAGTGGACAAATGTTCTGGTTTTGATAGATAATGAAGCAACAAAGTTACCATTAAAATTTCTCACTTACATTGGCCCTTCCTCTTCTGTCTGTCAAGGCAGAAGATTGTTTATTGATAAGGCTGGCTGTGACATCCTCCAAAAATAAATGTATACCTCATGAGTGCACACAAGAGGCCCCTTTTTCAGTTCTATTGTTCACAGAGACATAGGCAAGGAAAAAATCTAGAGATGAGAATCTCATGATAGCAGAGAAGCCTTAAAACATGCTCTTGGGAAAAAGCTGTGTATGTCAAAGATGCTGTCTGTTTCTGGGGAGAAACTTCCCTGGTTAGCTTTATCTTAGATACCCAATGGCTATATAGTTCCAAGAGTCTGGAGGGGAGCTTCTGAGTTGTGAACTCAAGGTTCAAGATCCTCAAGTTTTGCTGCAGTGCGGGTGGCAAAGGTAGTTTTTCTTTGATGTTGTTCTTAGAAGACCCAGTCTCCAGGTTCTATTATAGATTGTGAAGGGTTTGATCGTCCTTAGTCAGTGGACCATGAAAAACTTCTTTACCTGGTGAAAATACACTTTGGCACAATGCATTAAAAGTCTTGCCGCATTTAGTCATATCAGAGTTTAGTGATAAAAGATAATGAGCTTCTATTATTAAGTGCATAAGCCTTCCAGTGATTATTGCATAAGGGGTCAACTTATGTTTTCCACTTTAAATGGATCTGACTGCCATCAGTCTGCAATACCTCTGACCAAGGCAATTCAATATTCAGTTAGTTTTATTTATTGCTATTGTATCTGTAATACCATATTTAACTATTACAACTTGTTCAGTGAAACAAGTACCTCTATCACTAGAGATTTCTCCAGAAATGTCCCATTAGAGAAAAACAATTTATAATAACCTTTTAGCTGCTGTAATAGCATCAATCTTCTAGCATGGGAAACCTTCTATACAACCAGAAAACATGCATTGAAAATAACAATTGCATGAAATCCCTCTATAAATGTTTAAACAGGCCATCAGGTATCAGAAATGTACCTGAAGTTTTGATCATCTTTGTAGGATTTTGGGTTTGACAAAGCAAACATTGGTCATAAATTATTTCAGCAGTTTAGAATAGCCAGTGTGTGTGTGTGTGTTTAATTTATATTTTTATTTCTTCCATTATAAGTCATGGAATGCAAAGCTTTTAATATTGGAAGCTTTAAGGACCAAGAAGGTCTAGTTTGCCATCCAGGCTCTCCATAAGTCCATGCTTAACATTGAACTTATACCCTCTTGAATATCAATTTCGTTTCTTCAATTTAGGAGCATAGCACTGTTTATTAGATGAGTTATCATTTGACTTGGAGCATGAAATTCATTCAAATTGCATATTTAAACAATTTCAATACTGACTGATTTAGCTTGAAAATCTGGCAAAGTATTTTCTTGGTATCCAATTATTTTTTATCCTGCTTAGGTTAGCAATTTTATAAACCAGTCGGTTTCTTCATTAGAATTCTGGGAATTCTTACCAAGTCCAAATGTTATTATCCTAAAGCTATCAGAAGCCTTATTCAAGAGTGCTTGTCAGGGTTCTTTCTATCCTTTTCATGAAACTCCTTGAAGACACAATGCTCTAGGATTTTGCTTGCTTGTGAAGTTTCCAGAAACTATATCAGAAGTAAGCAATTAACTGTGGAAATGACTTAAAATGATCACAGTTAAAGAGTACAATTGAGAAGGAAATTTGGTTATTTTGTGACCTACAAAAATTTAATATAACCATAATTATGGCTGATAGCATACAGACATATCAGAATTTTAGGAATTCCATACAATTTTGGAACATATATTAATAACATTTATAAAAATATAACTTGAAGAAGGTTAAACAGTATTTCTTATTTGACAATGCTTTCCACGTAATTTAACATATCAATACTGTTTATCTCTCTTTTGTATGCTTCAGAGGCTCTCTTTAGCACCCCGAAGTTAGAGGTCAAAAACAACAACAAAAAAGACAAATTTTGAAGTCGAAATGTGATTTCAGGAAGCTTGTCAAATATGCCAAAGGTTTAAAACACTTGGCCAAATAGAATCACAGGTCATTGTAAAATAATAGTCATTTATATAGCCAATGTGATAATGAAAAAGTTTTTAAAAGCACAAACCTTTATTCTTTGATAGTAAGAAGACACAGTTACCCAAGCAATCAAAAGACCTGAGAAAGACAATATGAGAAAAAAAAAAAAAATCTGTCTCCCCTTGTCTCCTTTTCTTTGTTTTTTTTTTTGCAGTTTACTCAAAAGGTGAACAAAAATATTTTACTGTCTTTTTTTTTTTTCTTTCTTTTTTTGAGATGGAGTCTCACTCTGTCACTCAGGTTGGAGTGTAGTGGCATGATCTCGACTCACTGCAACCTACATCTCCTGGGTTCAAGGGATTCTCCTGCCTCAGCCTCGCTAGTAGCTGGGATTACCACCATGCCTGTCTAATTTTCATATTTTTAGTAGAGATGAGATTTCACCATGTTGGTTAGGCTGGTCTTGAACTCCTGACCTCAGGTGATCCACCTGCCTTGGTCTCCCAAAGAGCTGGGATTAAAGACATGAACCACCACACCCAGCCACTTTTACTTGTCTTATTAATACTACATGAAATTTTTTTTTCAAAAGATAAAACAAAATTTTACTTTTGTATTAGTGTATATATTGATATCAAAGCTAATTTTAATAAAACCTTATAAACAAATCTCAGTTGGCTTTTGACCACACCAGATTTCCGTAAACTTTTCATAATCTCTTATACATTTATACAATTCTTTTTCTTTTCAACTTTCTACATGAGTTTCATCTACATCTTTTTTATTCCTTCTATTTGAAAGAAGCTTTAAGTAACTTCAAACTAGACAAAAAAAAGTCTTTAACAAACACACACTTTATAGCTTTCCTCACTAAAAGCACATCTTGCTTGTTTATACACTTTATACAGAATTGTTTGTCTTACATCTAGTAGTTTTAATTACATATATTAACTGTAATTTAAACTCTTAGTAACCTAAGTTCTAGCGAAAACCCTAGCAAATAATTTTGAACTGTTTTGTATCAGTATTTATAGATGAAAACTATTTTATAATTTTTTAGAAATATGCATCCTTAAATTATTGTTCATTAAGTATATTTAGCTTTTCTATATCATATAAAAATAAGATGTCAAAGTATATAAACTTAAACTTATGTTTATTATTGTTTTAGTATTTTAGCTTACAAATGACTTAGAGATTTTATGATTACCTATTATTTAATTAAACATAACATGAATTTAATATTTTAAATTACTGGCCATGCACGGTAGCTCACGCTTGTAATCCCAACACTTTGGGAGGCCAAGGCAGGAGGATTGCTTGAGTTCAACAGTTTGAGACTAGCCTGGGCAACATAGCAAAAATTTTTTTAAAAATTAGCTGGGTGTGGTGGTGTGTACCTTTAGTCCCAGCTGACTTGAGGATCACTTGGGCCTAGGAATTCGAGGCTGGAGTGAGCTATGATTACGCCACTGCACTCCAGCCTGAGTGGCAGAGTGAGACTCTGTCTCAAACAAAAAGATTCTAAATTACTGAAAAGAATTTTGAAACTATGACAAAGGAACCCTCTTCTAATGTTTTCTGCAGTCATCCTGGGTCCCAAGTAGCCAAGTGGCACCCAGGAAGGCTGTGAAGGGCAGGGCCTGAGTCCTGAATTTACATACTAGTTGTAGAGCTAAGGACAGAAGACAGAGCTGTGAAGGAGAGGCCTGGAAGATGGAACCCCTCCCAGAATAGCCAGGAGGCAAAGCTAAGGCAGGTAAGAAGGGGCCATATTGGGCCTGATTCTGCCTGGTAGCTGTTGGTCTGGGCACTGAGAACATGTCCCTAGGCCTTACCATGGCCACCTATTCAGACCCCCAACTCCAGAGGCTCAAAACCAAAAACATAAGTTCACAGTCTGTCAAATCAAGCAAGTGTCTAATTATTTTCAACTGGCAATTTTGAATCCATTCCTATTTTATCAACAATTTTCAAACTGGCTTTATTTACCAAATACTATCACATACACATAACACATATAGATATACAGACACACAGACAGAAGCAGATTTTATACCCTTCATGAAGATTCTCATTTGCTAGCTTCGAAATAGTTTTTCTTTTCCTCATTCACACTATCCATCTTCCAATTATGTGTTTCATTGCCCTAAGTAATTGTTAGCTAGGCAACCCTAAACTTGCATTTCTAAAGGGACAACTCAGGTGAAACAAGGTAGAAAGTTTATATCTCAAAAGCACAGAAATAAGATTTGAGACCTAAATACTGTACCATCATTCACTCTAGCCAAGGAAAAAATAGTGTAAGTAAAAGTTTACTTAAAACAGGCTGTCCAGAAAAGTGCCTTAAACAAAGGTATGAGTTGTTATGTAAATTTAAAACAATTGTAAGTTTCTTATGTATACAGGCAGACACTCTTACAAATGCAGATTTCCTTTATAGATGTAAATTTATTTTTAAAAAAGGTTTCAAAATAGCCAGTTAAATGCCAGAAAGGTGTATTTTCGTTCTAGGAGTGGTGTTTTTTTGTTGTTGTTGTAGTTGGTTTTTTTTTTTTTTTTTTTTTAACTTAGCTACTGTTTCTTAGCTAAAATTACTGAGTTCAGAGAGGAGTCTGTTAAGGAATAAAGCAAAGAAAGCATTCTCTATGCCTGGACTCAGCATGGATAGATCTGAAAAGGAAGCAAGTCTATTTCATCTCTAACAAGTCTACCAAAATGTTTTATAAACATTTTACCCAGGATAGCTTTCTTTTTGCCTTCAGGGTAGGATAGTAACCAACATTTAGCAGATTTAATTCTTCTTATCAATTAAACGGTTAAGCTTTTTATTTGCCTTTTATAAAGAGTATTTTCTTTGAAAGCAATAAAAACATTGAAATCTTTTTAGAAGCTTCACATTAATAGGCATCATTGGATGACTCTAATTCGGGAGCCCTCATTTTCAAATTCAATTTTTTGTTTTTGAACAGCTCTTTGTGGCCATCATCAAATGTATTTCTTAAAGTGCAGTGTTGTCCATCTGTAATGTCCCATTGTAATGTTAAATTATCTTTGGTAAGATTTTGCCATTTCTATAGCATTTACTGCTTCTGGGATCTAATATTCATACATGTAAATGTAGGCATAGTTGGAAGGTAGATTCCTTAATTTCTGAATTTCTGAAGAAATTAAGGATCTCATTTTTACCTTGAATCTTGGCTTTGGTTCTCCTATTCTCTTAATCAACTTAGTCAATGATTTTTCCCTACTTAAAGTGTGCAAGAAAAAGAAAGGGGGTAGAACACAAAAATATCTGCAAATTTCCAAAAGCTAAAGTTTGCACCCCTGCAGTTTTGCCATCTACTGCCAGTTTCTGCCTGACCCCCTCAGGCATCCGAGACCTCTAACTGGATCCAAGTCAGTTAATTATTGGATCCAGTTCAGTGCCTGACCCAGACCAGCTTTTGTCATGACTTCCGAATCTAGTTCAGATAAAAAATGTGCTCAACCTCAGATAGCTCAAAACACAAATCCGTGGAGCTCTGGAATCCAAGAGAGAACTTATGATCCCCAGTTGCCGTGATTTAGCAATGGACACAGTGGGGCCCGGCAGGTCCCTGCTTGGTCCCTTGGTGCTCCTGGGAGACACTGGAATCTCTACTTCAAATTCTACTTTTGACACCATCTAAATTTAGACAAACTAAATTTAACAAAGTTTTATTAAGCAAAGAGTGATTTGTGAATTGGGCAGCCCCCAAAACAAAACAGGTTCAGAGGGTCTCCAGCAGCCATATGGTTGAAGATTTATGGACAGAAAAAGGAAAGTGACATATAGAAAATGGAAGTGAGGTACAGAAACAGCTGGATTGGCTACAACTTGGCATTTGCCTATTTGAACACAGTTTGAACACTTGGCTGCCTTTGATTGGTCAAAACTCAGGGACTGGCACAAGAGTAGGTTACAGTATGTTCATACATCCAGTTACATTGCAATTCATTATGCATAAGAAAACTTTAGGCTGAACTTAAAAATGAAAGTTAAGTTTAGCTTTAGGCTAAACAGTCATTGTTCTGGAAGTCCGCCTAGGCCTTCCTCTGAGCCTCTCATTTGATGCACAAATCACGATTGTCACGCCAGACGTCTTTATTTTTGTTTACTCTTAAAATCTTATTTTGTCTTACTCTTACTTTACTTTGGTAAGTTCCTCAGTGATGTCTTTTTTTTTTTTTTTTTGAGATGGAGTCTTGCTCTATTGCCCAGGCTGGAGTGCTCAACTCAACGACTTAAATATCCATCAGTAGAGGAGTGGTTAGGAAAATTATAGTATATCCTTATATTAGAATTCTATGCAGTCATTAAAAAGAACAAGGTAGAGCTGTTTGTTCTAATATGGAACACTCTCTGAGATATAATGTTCAGTAGAACAAATGCATAACAGGTGCATTGCTCTTACCATTTATGTAAAAAGAAAAAGGAGCTATGGCGATAAGTACATGTTATATTTGCAAATTTTAAATATGCTTATGTTTGCATTGTATATCTCTGGAAAGACACATAAAAAATGATTGGCAGTAGTTGCCTCCATGAAAGGGGATCAAGGATAGAAGAAAGACTTACTGTTCATTATATACTCTTATGTACTATTTAATTTTTTTTACATATGCTTGTATTAAATCTTTAAAAATCATAATATAGAAATTTAATCACTAGGAAAAATCCTGCATTAAAGCAGAGTGTTGAATACTAGAATCCCTACTGCTCTTCGCTTTGCTTCTCTGGCAAGAGAGTTTTACAATTATGAAGTAAAATAACCTGTATTTGAGTTGGACTATTTCCCACATACTATAAAGAGAAATATTTCAACAGTCTTTCAAAGACAAAGCATAAATCAGTTAATGACAGTGCCTGGATTGGAACTGAGAGTTACAATGGTCATGTTCGTGTATATTAATCCAACAGAAATTCTTACTTGACTCTAAGAAAATGAATGTGTATAAAGGCTGAAGAGGCAAATGGCCTTATAAAAATGACTTTATAAAAATAACCTCAAATTTTTGTAAGTAGCTGAGATTAAGCCAAGTATTTGAAAAACTAGGAGCCAGAATTTATAATCATAGAAATCATAAGTCAGGCTGCACCTGGGTAATCAGAATCGAGTGAGATTTAAGTTTCTCTATGGGGTGGGGGGAGTGAAAGTTTGCATTGACCCTTCACTCATTCTACAAGCTTCACTGAGGCCCTACCCAGTTGATGCCCAGTGTGGTTCAAGGGGCTGGGGGCACAAGTGGAGATTTCACTGTTATTTTCTCGCCCAGAATTCGTTTCCCCCTTTCCTGGTGACGGCATCTTGATTGTCCTTTGGGAAACCACCAGTCCTACTCTTGGTGCATGTGGCTGTTTTAGGAGAGACCAGCCTTACATCCCTCCCCGCATGACTCCTACCAGCCACAGGAGGCGTATCTGGCATATGCTAAGCCCCTGGCCACTGTGCTGTGCATGGAACACAAAGAAAAGCAATCCTGGGACTTCTGTGGAACTACTGAGAAGATTAATATCTCTCCCCCAGTGGAGACAGAAGTTGTAAGAATTTGAGCTTGAGGCTGCCAGCAGCCTGACAGAGGCCAACAGAAACCAACATAGAGCTGAGAGAGACAGACTCTGGGTAGAATCATTTGAACACTAGATCCAGCTACATCTGAAATAGATCTATTTCTGGACTTGGTAGTTCCAAGAATGAATAGTAATTTCCTTTTTGTCACTCGAAACCAGATGCTCGTGTCAACGAGAAGAGCTACAAGACTGTTTCTGCCCCCAAGGTGCTCCAGTCCATTGGAGAAGCAAACACATAACTGAGAATGACTCACCTTGTGATGGCTGCTATGATGAGGTTCATACCTGGTGCTACAGGACACAGAGAGGCATAATAATGTGGTAAGACATTAGAGTTGTAGAGGATCTTTGAGTTTATCTGCAGTAATCACCCTATTCGAAAGGAGACTCTGAAGCCTAGATTCACCCAAGAGATGGAACGTAACTAACAATGGTTCTGAACTGCACTCTACCCCTCTTGCATTAAAGTAATTAAATGGCATCTTTTCCTGATTACCAACAATTTTTTTCAATATTCATTTATTTGATATTCATTTCTATGTATTCATTGAAGAAAATTTATAAAATATTTTAAAAGCCAAAGAATGAAATAAAAATACCCACACAAGTTTGGTCAATATCCTTAGACTCTTCCTTCGTGAATTCTTTATTAATTTTCTTTTTTTAAAAAAAATAGAATCAGTCTGGGCATGATAACTCACACTTGTAATCTCAGCACTTTGGGAGGCCAAGGCAGAAAGATTGTTTGGGCCCAGAAGTTTGAGACCAGCCTAGGCAACATGGCAAAACCCTGTCTCTACAAAAAAAAAAAAAAAAATTGCTGGGCATTGTGATATATGCCTGTAGTCCCAGCTACTTGGGAGGCTGAGGTGGGAGAACTGATTGAGCCCAGGAGGTTGAGGCTGCAGTGAACTGTGGTCATGCCACTGCACTCCAGCCTGAGCAACAGAGCAAGACCCTGTCTCTAAATAAATAAATAAATAAATAAATAAATAAATAAAATAGAATCACTTTGTTTTGTAATCTGCTTCCTAAATTTAACACCATTGTTACAGGCTGCTTCCAAGTTTTAAAATTCTTATTCAGAGATGAATGTTTTTACAGATAAATCTTTGTGTCCATCCTATTTCCCTTGGACAAATTCTCATCAATGGAATTGCTAGATCAAGGCATTCACATTTTGAGACAAAAGATCACTTTGCAATTTTAGGCCACATAGGTCAATATTTTACAGCACACACTTAACCTTTACTAGAAGGGGCAAAAAACTCAAGTTAGCTGCATACAAGAAGTAACATACATTATAATTGTAGGGGCTACCTTCCTAATGCAGACAGGAGAGGGAATAATTTCACTGAGCCAGAAAGCCTATCTCCTGAGAGAGGAAGCAAGGCATGAATACACAACTTGTACATCTGTAACATATCATAAAATCTAAGGAGTAAGGTATTAAGAAGAAAAGTTATAAACACCAAGAGAACTCTGTGCCTTCACTCGCTCTTACTTTAAATCCATCCATTACACTGCCTGTCCCCAGAGCCACTGACCCCAAGCATGAATCAAGCCATGCACATCCTTGCCCAAACCCTTACATCGCTCTCTGCCTTCTCCCCACAATTCTTTAAGGAGACAGCCAAGTCTCTTAGCATATGACTCACAAGCTGTATTTTGAGCCCTATCTCCTCTCCATTTACCTGTCCCAATGCACCCAGTGTTGCAGACGTGGCCACTGTTCACCAAGGGGACCCTGCACGAGATCCACTCTACCTTGATCCACATTGTTTCCATTTTCTACAATGATATTCTCCCCCATCTCTACCTGTTGAAATTCTGCCATTCTTCAAGGCGTTCATCTGGTTTTGAATGACAATTACTAAACTGACTTAAGCAAAAAAGGAAATAACTATTTGTTCTTGGAACTGCAAATTCCAGAGGGGCTTTGGGCACCTCATGGTCCACTATAACATAAGCCAAGGGAAGGAGAAATTTGCTGGGATAAGCTTGGTAAGTTTGCAGAGGGGGTGGCATTGTACACAGCAGGCTCCTTGAGAGCAGGGATGGATCTCACCGAGCTTCCTCTGATCAACCAGCTCTGTGCCTCGCACAAACACATCGCCAAATAAATGCTTGTGGAATTGTATTTTTCAGGAATTAAACACAGGTGAAATGACACAAAATTTACTAATCCAGCAAGATTGCATTTAATTGAATTATTCTCCATTATGTTACTATATTGGCCATTCTGTTTTTGATCCCAACCTTCCTAAACAGTCAAAGACTCATTCTGGTGGCTTAAAATTTTTTAAAACGAAGCTCATTCTTAGTGGGTGGGGTGTTGTTTGCAATGAACTTCAGCTTGAAATACAGCCTTTCAGCATTTACTGGCAGTGTGAAATTCCATGTTATGGTTAGAGAGTCTGGAAACTGATTTGAAACTGGCCATTGTAGTTTGTTTCAGGGGAACATGAAAAAGGGTTTATTAAAAATTGGGCTAAATAAACCTGTTTATATTTTCCCCTCACACTCCCCCAGTACACATACAAATCTGTGTATCAGATACTTTAACAGAACTCCATGAAATGAATCTCTAGTGTGCAACTGACAAAACAATTTTGAAAAGGGCTTTATAACAGCTTGACTTGGTGCTGAGACCTCAGGACAAGAGGAACCAAGAGAGCCTTGTCCAACTGTTGACTTGCTTTTTATGCACTTCACTCCACCCGAAGCAGCTGAAGAATGTTGCTCAGGGTGTTTCTGTACACACTGTGGGTAGCTGGTATGAGTGAGGTTGACATCAGATACTTGCCAATACATAAATCTCCAATATGTTTCCTAGGCTGTTTCAAAACGTATGCTGTGCAGAAACACAGGTATATTCAGAACGTAGGGGTTTTAGAAAGCTGAAGTTGCCATTTGAAACTCTCCTGAGAAGAGCAGCACATTGGCATCCCAATGAGAAGCCTGTGAACCTCTATCTTTTCTTTTCTTCCCTTTTTTTTTTTTTTTTTTTTTTTTTTTGAGACAGGATCTTTACTCTGTTGCCCGGGATGGAGTGCAGTGACATGATCAGGGTTCACTGCTGCCCCAACTCCTGGACTCAAGTGGGAACCTGGCTAATTAAAAAACACTTTTTTTAGACATGGGGTCTCACTATGTTACCCAGACTGGTCTCCAACTCCTGGTCTCAAGAGATCCTCTTACCTTGCCCTCCCAAAGCGTGGGGATTATAGGCATGAGCCACCATGCCTGGCTGTGAGAACCTCTTTGGCAGGTGCCTGGGTGCCTGGTTTAGGCTCTGAGCTGGATGCTGAGATAGAGACAGATCACACTCTATGTCTGTCCTCATGGTGCTCACAGTGCAGTGGGAAGGATGGACCTCTGTATGAATCACTGAATTCTGTGTAATCCACACAATAATAGAATCATACAGAGGTAACAGGGAAAACTGGGGGTATTCTGGGCCTGAGCAAACAGAAGACACTTCACAAAGCATATGCCCCATGAGTTGGATTTGGAAGGGTAAACAAGACTCTGCAAATGGACAGGGGCAAAGGGCAGCATGGCAGATGGAGCCTGTGTACAGAGGCACAGCAGCAGGGAAAAAAACCTGCCCAGTGTGGGAAATCACAAGTGCTTCAGGGAATTACCTCAGAAACACAAAGTGGGAGGTGAGGGAGAGGCGGGAGGGAAGGCTGGGCAGAAAGGAAGGGCTGAGGTCACAAAAGACGTGGCTGTGTGGGACATCTCCACCCCTGAAAGGGAGCTTGCGAAATGTCTTAAGGCAGTAGTAACGCGGTGGGAGTTAGGCAGGGAAAATGCTTCTCGGTGGGAGAGTAACCGTTGGTGCTTGACAATCTTGAGTTGATCCTCCAGATCAGCTGTTCATCCTCTCTCCTCTGCTCTGCGCCCCGGGAGGCTGACCTGCACAGCCAGGACCTGTAGGCTCCCTTCCCCGCAGCTTGGTTGGTTGCATTTGGCAGGCACTGGCAGGAAACCAAAGAGTAGGAAGAGAGAGAGGCTAGGTACTGTATTAATCAGACTTCTCCAGAGACACAGAACCAACGGGGTGTAAGTGTATATTTCACATATATACGTATACTATACTATAGAGAGAGAGAGAGGAGAGGGAGATATTTATATTAAGGAGTTGCCCCACCAATCATGGGACTGGCAAGTCTGAAATCTGCAGGGCAGGCTGTGGGCAGGCCAAAGATTCAATGTTGCAGTTATCAGTCGGAAGGCAGTCTGGAGACACTATTTCTTCCTCCTCTGAGGAACCTCAGTCTTTTTTCCCGTTGAGGCCTTCCATTGATTGGATGAGTCCCCCCACATTATGGAGGGTACTCTGTTTTACTCAAAGTCTACTGATTTAAATGTTAGTCACATCTGAAAAATATCTTCACGGCAACATCCAGACTGGTGTTTGACCAAAATCTAAGTTCCGTGGCCTCACAAAGTTGGCACATAAAATTAACCATGACAAGCACTCATGGTCCTCGTTCCTTCCCCGCCAGGCTGCACACTGGCACTGGCCATGATTTCCTGAGGGTGGCCATCCTTCCTGGTTGGTGGCCCTGTCTTTCAGCTGCTCTCTCTTCTTGGTCTTCAGGAGCAGGTGTGCTAGCAGTATCCTGTTGTTGCTGGCCCTTGACTGTCTCCCCATCCCTTGTGTTTCCCTCAACCCTCCCCACAGCTTTGTAGATTGTCTCTTCACTGGACTCTCCTCACTAACCCCAGGTCAGTATTTTGTTTCTTTCCTGTCAGGATCTTGTCAGCGAATCTGTGTCCCCTTAGAGTTCTGTGGCCCAGTGAGATACAAACCTGACCTTTGCTAGACTGTAAATTCTACAAGGGTGCAGACAGACCATCATGTTGTTCATTGATCTGTGTGCCTACTATGTAGCAGACACTCAATAAATACTAACTGAAGAAATGAACAAATATATCACTACTTTTAGGAAAACATCTTTGAAAAGTTCAGAGAAGACAGATTAACCCATGGCTAGGAGTCCCCAAAGAGAGTATGTTCAACAGGGATGGAAATTTCTCAAAATGAAAATACTGAATCTAAAACTTGGAATCAGTTCAGTGAGAATAAAAGTAATTTTCTAGATCGTTCTAAAGAAAATAAATGTGTAGCTACATTAGTGGCTTTCTGATGAGGAGACATTTTTGAAAGAACATGCACAAATGAAGCCTAGAAGAGGCAAGATGTGTTGCTTAATGAGGGACAAATCCCAGAAACTGTGAGGAAAGTACCAAAGAGACCATAACCCAGATCAAGTGGAAATACTACAGAGGACAGAAGGACCAAGTCAGCACACATTTGGAGCAACAGGGGGAATAAGGAAGGGCTAAAGCGGATGACAGGATCACTCAAGGACCATTTTTCGGTTGTCTTCTCAACAAGAGTCTTTAAGTGAGTGTGAAGAGCACCCACTATGGGAATGGATGTTCCAGGTGCCAGAGAGAAAATGAGGACACTTGGCCATTTAATGGAATTTTTTGTCTGCAAGCAACTTGCAGACCAGGGAAATGGCAGATGTGATTTCAGAGCTGTTACTGGTTGCCTCTCTCATCTCAGGGGTGTTCGAATACTGTCCCTCTGCCTGGAACAGCATATGCAACTTTCTTACCTACCTCACCCTACCAGTCCCTCAGCATAGGTGACATCTCTTCTAGGAAGGCTTTCCGGGCACCCAAGATTGCTTAGTGCCTCCTTACCTGCTCCCCTATTGTGATCCTCCTCTGAAATGCCCACCAGATGGGTAAAATCCACTTACTACCACCCTCCAGGCACAGTTCTTGGCTGTCGTCTTCCTGAGGGCAGGGTCACCACAGTCTCTGCAGTGCTCAACCCTACGCCAGCAATTGCTAGCAATTATAGTAGCAACCATAATCATTATGACCAAGATACTCAATTAGTTTTCTAGGGCTGCCATAACAAAGCACCATAAATTAGGTAGCTTAAAACCACAAAAATTTATTGTCTCACAGTTCTGGAAGCTGGAAGTCCAAAATCAAGATGTTGGCAGGGCCATGCTCCCTCCAAAACCTGTAGGGGAATCCTTCCTTGCTCTTCCTAGCTTCTGCTGGTGGCCATTCATCCCTGATGCTCCTTAGCTCGCAGCTGTGCCACTCCAGTCTCTGCCTGTATCTTCACAAGGCCTTCTCCCTGTGCGTCTGCATCTTCACATGGCGTTTGCCTCTTCTAATAAGGGCACCTGTCCTATTGGCTTACAGCCCACCCTAATGACATCACCCTAACTTGATTACATCTGCAAAAACCCTTTTTTCTAAATAAGGTCCATTCACAGGTACCAAGAGTTAGGACTTCAACATATCTTTCTAGGGGAAACAATTCACCCCGTAACACTGAGAGCTTGGCATGGGCAGGTGCTGTTCTCAGTGTTTCACCAGCATTCACTCCTTTAATCCTGATGACACCCTTGTGAGGTAGCTGTGATCACCATGCCCACTTGATAGACCAAGAAATTGGGGTAAAAAGAGGTGAAGCAATTCGCCTACGTTTAAATTTGTATGCAATTTTGATAAGCTGAGAAGGTGGAACTTCTCTTGTTCTCGCCTTTCTTCCTCTTCTTTTCCTTCTTGAGTAATTAGAGGGCTAACTTGTAGGAACTGCATACATAGTGCTCCTCAAACTTTAATGTGCCTGTGAATCACCTGGGATGTTGTTCAAGGGTAGATTCTGATTCAGGTCTGAGGTAGGGCAGGAGATTTAGCTTTCCCAAGTAGCCCCCAGGTGCTGCAGTTACACTTTGGCCACACTTTGATTAGAAAGATCACTTGGTTCCTAAGTACTAGTGCTATCAACCATTCGGGTGCTTTGGTTTTTTATTTATTTTATTTTTTTTTGAGACAGGGTATTGCTCTGTCACTCAGGCTGGAGTGCAGTGTCAGGATCACGGCTTACTGCAGCCTTGATCTCCCAGGCTAAAGCGATCCTCCCACCTCAGCCTCCCAAATAGCTGGGACTACAGAGACACCATGCCTGGCTAAGTTTTTGTATTTTTTGTAGAGGCAGGGTTTCAACATGTTGCCCAGGTGGTCTCGAACTCCTAGACTCAAGCAATCTACCCACCTTGGCCTCCTAAAGTGCTGGGATTACAGGTGTGAGCCACTGTGCCTGGCCTGGAGTGCTTTTTAATTACTACTTCTCAGGCCTCACTTAAAACCTTCTGACTCAGAGTCTCAGAGGCAAGACATGGAAATCTGTATTAGCCTTTATTTGAAAAGAGGTGATTCTTAAGGGCATCTAGGTTCGCAGACTACTGGTCTCAACAAACTAAATGTTGATTTGAATTGGCCTGTTATCATCTTGATCACATTGTAGTTAAGAGCAAGACATTTGAGTTAAATGATGGTCATTAGGACTTCAAAACTGGTTTAACTACATCCAAAAAAATATGTCAACCCAGAGGCAGTCCCTTAGATGAGTGGTCTGATCCTGCCTTGGGGAAGATGTAGGTGCCTGACTTGGATGCAATCATATGCTTATCAAGTTCGTACGTGGCAAAAGACTGGATGGGAAACCTAATGCGATTGCTAAAAGAAAATAAAGATTTAAGAGAGCCTTAATAGGTTCAGACATTGAGTCAAAGGAGTAAGATTAGAAGTGGTTATAACAGGGTATGTCAAGTTTATAAAATGAATTGTAGAAGTAAAGGATGGAGAAACCTGATGCTATGATTTGGATGTTTGTTCCCTCCAAATCTCATGTTGAAATGCAATCCCCAGGCTGGAGATTTCCCCATGAATGTTTCCTTCTGCACAGAGCAAATCAGAGAGACTTATTTAGAAAAACCAAAAGGGTCCCTGTCCCTGTCCCTGTCCCTGTCCCTCTCCCTCTCCCCTCTCCCCTCTCCCCTCTCCCCTCTCCCTCTCCCCTCTCCCCTCTCCCCTCTCCCCTCTCCCCTCTCCCCTCTCCCCTCTTTCCACGGTCTCCCTCTGATGCCGAGCCGAAGCTGGACGGTACTGCTGCCATCTCAGCTCACTGCAACCTCCCTGCCTGATTCTCCTGCCTCAGCCTGCCGAGTGCCTGCGACTGCAGGCGCGCGCCGCCACGCCTGACTGGTTTTCGTATTTTTTTGGTGGAGACGGGGTTTCGCTGTGTTGGCTGGGCTGGTCTCCAGCTCCTAACCGCGAGTGATCTGCCAGCCTCGGCCTCCCGAGGTGCCGGGATTGCAGACAGAGTCTGGTTAACTCAGTGCTCAATGGTGCCCAGGCTGGAGTGCAGTGGCGTGATCTCGGCCCGCTACAACCACCTCCCAGCCGCCTGCCTTGGCCTCCCAAAGTGCCGAGATTGCAGCCTCTGCCCGGCTGCCGCCCCGTCTGGGAAGTGAGGAGCGTCTCCGCCTGGCCGCCCATCGTCCGGGATGTGAGGAGCCCCTCTGCCTGGCTGCCCAGTCTGGAAAGTGAGGAGCGTCTCTGCCCGGCCGCCATCCCATCTAGGAAACAAGGAGCGCCTCTTCCCGGCCGCCATCACATCTGGGAAGTGAGGAGCCTCTCTGCCCGGCCGCCCATCGTCTGAGATGTGGGGAGCACCTCTGCCCTGCCGCCCAGTCCGGGATGTGAGGAGTGTCTCTGCCCGGCCGCCCCGTCTGAGAAGTGAGGAGACCCTCTGCCTGGCAACCCCCCCGTCTGAGAAGTGAGGAGCCCCTCCGCCCGGCAGCCGCCCCGTCTGGGAAGTGAGGAGCGTCTCCGCCCGGCAGCCACCTCGTCCGGGAGGGAGGTGGGGGGGTCAGCCCCCCGCCCGGCCAGCCACCCTGTCCGGGAGGTGAGGGGCGCCTCTGCCCGGCCACCCCTACTGGGAAGTGAGGAGCCCCTCTGCCCGGCCAGCCGCTCCGTCCGGGAGGGAGGTGGGGGGGTCAGCCCCCCGCCCGGCCAGCCAACCCGTCCAGGAGGGAGGTGGGGGGGGTCAGTCCCCCGCCCGGCCAGCCGCCCCGTCCGGGAGGGAGGTGGGGGGGTTAGCCCACCGCCCAGCCTGCCGCCCTGTCCGGGAGGGAGGTGGAGGTTCGGCCCCCCGCCTGGCCGGCCACCCGGTCCGAGAGGTGAGGGGCGCCTCTGCCCGGCCACCCCTACTGGGAAGTGAGGAGCCCCTCTGCCCGGCCAGCCGCTCTGTCCGGGAGGGAGGTGGGGGGGTCAGCCCCCCTCCCGGCCAGCCACCCCGTCCGGAAGGGAGGTGGGGGGGTCAGCCCCCCGCCTGGCCAGCCGCCCCGTCCGGGAGGTGAGGGGCACCTCTGCCCGGCCGCCCCTACTGGGAAGTGAGGAGCCCCCCCGCCCGGCCAGCCGCCCCGTCCGGGAGGGAGGTGGGGGGGTCAGCCCCCCGCCCGGCCAGCCGCCCCGTCCGGGAGGTGAGGGGCGCCTCTGCCCGGCGGCCCCTACTGGGAAGTGAGGAGCCCCTCAGCCCGGCCAGCCGCCCCGTCCGGGAGGGAGGTGGGGGGGTCAGCCCACTGCCCAGCCTGCCGCCCTGTCCGGGAGGGAGGTGGGGGGTCAGCCCCCCGCCTGGCCAGCCGCCCTGTCCGGGAGGGAGGTGGGGGGGTCAGCCCACCGCCCAGCCTGCCGCCCTGTCCGGGAGGGAGGTGGGGGTTCGGCCCCCCGCCTGGCCAGCCGCCCCATCCGGGAGGTGAGGGGCGCCTCTGCCCGGCCGCCCCTACTGGGAAGTGAGGAGCCCCTCTGCCCGGCCACCACCCCGGCTTGGAGGTGTACCCAACAGCTCATTGAGAACGGGTCATGATGACAATGGCGGTTTTGTGGAATGGAAAGGGGGGAAAGGTGGGGAAAAGATTGAGAAATCGGATGGTTGCCGTGTCTGTGTAGAAAGAGGTAGACATGGGAGACTTTTCATTTTGTTCTGTACTAAGAAAAAGTTCTTCTGCCTTGGGATCCTGTTGATCTGTGACCCTACCCCCAACCCTGTGCTCTCTGAAACATGTGCTGTATCCACTCAGGGTTGAATGGATTAAGGGCGGTGCAAGATGTGCTTTGTTAAACAGATGCTTGAAGGCAGCATGCTCGTTAAGAGCCATCACCACTCCCTAATCTCAAGTACCCAGGGACACAAACACTGCGGAAGGCCGCAGGGTCCTCTGCCTAGGAAAACCAGAGAACTTTGTTCACTTGCTTATCTGCTGACCTTCCCTCCACTATTGTCCTGTAACCCTACCAAATCCCCCTCTGCGAGAAACACCCAAGAATGATCAATAAAAAAAAAAAAAAAAAAAAAAAAAAAAAAAAAAAAAGAAAAAGTTTGTATAAGACTGGAAAAAAAAAAAAAGAAATGCAATCCCCAGTGCTGGAGGTGGGGCCCAATGGGAGGTGTTTGGGTCATGGGAGCGAATCCCTTACAAATGACTTGGAGCCTTCCTCATGATAATGAGTTCTCACTCTGAGTTCACATGAGATCTGGTTACGAGTATGGCACCTTCGTTCTCACCATGAGAGGCACCTGCTCCCCCTTTACCATGATCGTAAGCTTCCTGAGACCTCACCAAAAGCAGACGTTGGCACTACACTTCCTGTACATTCTGCTGGATTGTGAGCGAGTTAAATCTCTTTTCTTTTTAAATATGCGGTCTCAGGTATTCCTTTATAGAAACAAAAAAAAAGGCTCAACACACCTGGCTTGAGAACTATAGTATAATTAAACTAAAAGTATAATGCAACAACCTAAACATCTCAAGTGATCTTAATCTATATTTCTACTAATACAAATAAGGTGACAGTCTCAGGGCTCCCTGTCTGGCCAGAGCAGAGGTGGTGTACCATGTTCACATTGGGATGCCATGTAGTAAGAGTGGCATTAGGCTGCACCCTGTGGAGAAAGATCAGGTTGGTGAAGCAAATGTAAGTCATGGCCCCCAAGACATGGACGAAAACATTAATACTACCTTGGAAGACAGAAGACAAAACAATACTTGAGCCCCATCTGAAAATACCTGGGAGCTTGTTATCTGAAAGAGAATGACCTTGTTCTAAGTAGCTTCAAACACGCAGAAGCAGGATAAGTGGATGGAAGCTGTAGGGAGACAATATTTTAGCCAGCATATATGGGAGAACATTCTAAGACCTGACCTGATTGATGGTGAAATAAGATGCTTGAGGAAAGATTCAACTCTGTGTTCCTTTAAGTGTTCAAGGAGCTGTGTCATGGGAAAAATTCTTTTCACTCTTTGCAAGGCTGGGCTACATGGCCTCTTAAACATTTCCAGCTGAAAAGGGTCTGTGATTCCAAAAATGTGCAGAAAAAGATGCATTCATATACTATCAACAGTCTGCCTCATCTCCCAGAGGGTTTTTATTTTGTTTTCCTCTTTCTTAAAAATAGAAATAATTATGTCCAAATGTAAAGTCCTTCCTTTTTTTTTTTTTTTTTTTTTTTCCTGAGATGGGCTCTTACTTTGTCACCCAGGCTGAAGTGATGTGATCTCAGCTCACAGCAGGCTTGGTCTCCCAGGCTCAAGGAACCCTCCAGCCTCAGCTTCCCAACTAGCTGGGACTACAGGTGTATGCCACTTTACCTGGCTAATTTTTTGTGTTGTTGGTAGAGACGGGGTTTTGCCATGTTGCCCGGGCTGGTCTGGAACTCCTGAGCTCAAGCAGTCTGCCTGCCTTGGCCTTCCAAAGTGCTGGGATTATAGGCGTGAGCCACTGCACCCAGCACAGAGTCCTTATTTTAAAGTGCTTTGATATTGCTGAAAATAATATTTTGTCATAAGAAGAATTTCATTGTTTTGCTCATTTTATTCTATATACTGATCGAGTACCTAATATTGACAATAATTAATGATGATAATAGCTAACATATAGTGCTACTTGTCAGTCACTGGTTTTAGCACATATTAGCCCATTTAACCATTGCTGCAATCCTATAAACCAGGTGATAGTATTATCCCTATTTTACGGATGAGGAAACTGAGTCACAAAGACATTAATTAACTCCCCTGAGGTCACCCAGAGGCCTCAAAGAGTAGCAGAGTCAGGATTCAAATCCAGACAGCTTTGCTCCAGGATTGGTACTCTGAACATCTATATTGTATTAGTCTGTTTCCATACTGCTAATAAAGGCATAAGTGAAACTGGGTGATTTTTTTTTTATTTTTTGAGGTGGAGTTTTGCTCTGTCGCCAGGCTGGAGTGCAGTGGCACAATCTCGGCTCACTGCAATCTCCACCTCCCAAGTTCAAGCGATTCTCCTGTCTCAGCCTCCTGAGTAGCATGTGGCACCACACCCAGCTAATTTTTGTATTTTTAGTCGAGATGGGGTTTCACCATGTTGGCCATGATGGTCTCAATCTCTTGACTTCATGATCCACCCACCTTGGCCTCCCAAAGTGCTGGGATTACAGGTGTGAGCCACTGCGCCTGGCCAAGACTGGGTAATTTATAAAGAAAAAGAGGTGGCTGGGGAGGCCTCAGAATCATGACAGAAGATGAAGGAAGAGCAAAGGGACATCTTACATGGCGGTGGGCAAAGAGAGAATAAGAATCAAGTGAAAGGGGTTTCCACTTATACAACCATCAGATCTTGCAAGACTTATTCATGACCACAAGAACAATCATGGGGGGAAATAACGCCATGATTCAATTATCTCCCACTAGGTCCCTCCCATAACGGAATTATGGGAGCTATAATTAAAGATGAGATTTTTATGGAGACCCACCCAAACCATATCATTCCACCCCTTGCCCCTCCCAAATCTCATGTCTTCACATTTCAAAACCAATCGTGCCTTCCCCACAGTCCCCCAAGTCTTAACTCATTTCAGCATTAACTCAAAAGTCCACAGTCCAAAGTCCCATCCAAGACAAGGCAAGTCCTTTCCACCTATGAGCCTGTAAAATCAAAAGCAAATTATTACTTCCTAGATACAATGTAGGTATAGGCATTGGATAAACACAGCTATTCCAAATGGGAGAAATGGGCCAAAACAAAGGGGCTAAAGGCCTCATGCAAGTCCAAAATCCAGTGTGGCAGTCAAATCTTAAAGCTCCAAAATGATCTCCTTTGGCTCCATGTCTCTCTCACATCCAGGTCACACTAATGCAAGAAGTAGATTCCCATGGTCTTGGGCACTCTGCCCCTGTGGCTTTGCAGGGTACAGCCTCCCTCCTGGCTGATTTCACAGGCCGGCACTGAATGTCTGTGACTTTTCCAGGTGCATGTTGGATCTACCATTCTGGGGTCTGGAGGATGGTGGCCCTCTTCTCACAGTTCACTAGGCAGTACCCCAGTGGGGACTCTGTGTGGGGGCTCGAACCCCACATTTCCCTTCTGTATTGCCCTAGCAGAAGTTCTGCATGAGGACTCTGCCCCTCCAGCAAACTCCTGCCTGACCATCTAGGCGTTTCTACACATCCTCTGAAATCTAGGCAGAGGTTCCCAAACATCAATTCTTGACTTCTGTGCACCTGCAGGCTCAGCACTGTGTGGAAGCTGCTAAGGCTTGAGGCTTGCACCCTCTGAAGCCACGGCCTGAGCTGTACCTTGGCCCCTTTTAGCCACATCTGGAGAAGCTGGGACACAGGGCACCAAGTCCCTAGGCTGCACACAGCGGAGGGGTCCTGGGCCTCGCCTATGAAGCCATTTTTTCCTCCTAGGCCTCTGGACCTGTGATGGGAGGGGCTGCTGCAAAGGTCTCTGACATGCCCTGGAGATATTTTCCCCATTGTCTTGGTGATTAACATCTGGCTCCTTGTTACTTATGCAAATTTCTGCTGCCAGCTTTAATTTCTCCTTAGAAAATGGGTTTTTCTTTTCTGTCACATTGTCAGGCTACAATTTTTCTAAACTTTTATGCTTTGTTTCACTTTTAAAACTGAATGCTTTAAACAGCACCCAAGGCACCTCTTGAATGCTTTGCTGCTGAGAAATTTCTTCCACCAGATACCCTAAATCATCTCCCTCAAGTTCAAAATTCCAAAAATCTCTAGGACAGGGGCAAAATGCTGCCAGTCTCTTTGCTAAAACATAGCAAGAGTGACGTTTACTCCAGTTCCCAACAAGTTCCTCATCTCCATCTGAGACCACCTCAGCCTAGATTTCATTGTCCATATCATTGGCAGTATTTTGTTTAAAACCATTCAAGAAGTCTCTAGGAAGTTCCAAACTTTCCCACATTTTCCTGTCTTCTTCTGAACCCTCCAAACTGTTCCAACCTCTGCCTGTTACCCAGTTCCAAATTTGCCTCCAAGTTTTTAGTTATCTTTACAGCAGCACCCCAGCCTAGTGGTACAAATTTACTGTATTAGTCTGTTTTCATGCTGCTGATAAAGATACACCCAAGACTGGGTAATTTATAAAGAAAAAGAGGTTTAATGGACTCACAGTTTCATGTGGCTGGGGAGGCCTCACAATCATAGCAGAAGATGAAGGAAGAGCTAAGGGGCATCTTACATGGCGGCAGACAAACAGAATAAGAATCAAGTGAAAGGGGTTTCCGCTTATAAACCATCAGCTCTTGTGAGACTTATTCACTACCATGAGAACAGTATGGGGAAAACCGTCCCCATGATTCACTTATCTCCCACAACATGTGGAAATTATGGGAGCTGCAATTCAAGATGAGATTTTGGTGGGGACACAGCAAAACCATATCATATACCAAACTACCTTTTTCTTTTTTTTTTTTTCAGGTAGAGTCTTGCTCTGTCACCCAGGTTGGAGTGCAGTGGTGCGATCTTGGCTCACTGCAACCTCCACCTCCTTGGTTCAAGCGATTCTACTGCCTCAGCCTCCCAAGTAGCTGGGATTACAGGCATGCACCACCAGGCCTGGCTAATTTTTGTATTTTTAGTAGAGATGGGGTTTCACCATGTTGGCCAGGCTGCTCTTGAACTCCTGACCTCAGGTGATCTGCCTGCCTCTGCCTCCCAAAGTATTGGGATTACAGGCGTGAGCCACTGTGGCCAGGCCGAACTACATTTTTCATATTACATAAGATACAGTCTTAGATCTGACTATTCATTAGGCACAATGCCTAGAACAGTGGTCCTCAACCTTTTGGCACCAGGGACTGGTTTCATGGAGAACAATTTTTCCATGGACCAGGGTCGGGGATGGTTTTGGGATGATTCAAGTGCATTACATTTGTTGTGCACTTTATTTCTGTTACATTGTAATATATAATAAAATTATACAACTCATGGTAATGTAGAATCAGTGGGAGCCCTGAGCTTGTTTTCCTACAATTAGGCAGTCCCTTCTGGAGGTGATGGGAGATAGTGACAGATCATCAGGCATCAGATTCTCTAAGGAGCACACAACATAGATCCCTCACATGTGCAGTTCACAATAGGGTTTGTGCTTCTATGAGAATCTAATGCCGCCCCTGATCTGACACGAGGTAGAGCTCAGGTGGTAATGTGAGCGATGGGGAGCAGCTGTAAATACAGATGAAGCTTCCCTCACTCACCCACTGCTCACCTCTTGCTGTGCGGCCCAGTTCCTAATAGGCTGATACTGGTCCATGGCCTGGGGGTTGAGGACCCCTGGCCTAGAACTCCACAATACTTTTAGGGGCCCACCAAAATGTCTTAATTTCTTTTAAAATCAAAAGAAAAAAAGTGAACTTAGGGTTAAAGAAAATGTTTTTTTTTCTTCACACCAGAAGAAAATAAAACATTTAGAGCCCATGAAAATGGATGATGGAGTGCAGGGGCCCACAAAGGCAAAGTACATAAGGCCCATGAAACTCAGTATGTGGCCCTGACACTTTTACCTGCAGTGAGTTTTGAAACACATTTCTTGGAGTGTTTTAAGCTGACCTTGCCATCAAGCTGGTGCTCTCATCTGTGGTGGTGACACGGGGGAAGGAGAGTGCTGAAGAGGGTAACTCTGGTGCAGGCAAGGACATTATCAAAGGTATGGAGGCCGGCAACCCAGTGTGAATGTGGGGAGCAGATGAGTGTGGCAGGTCAGAAATGATTTACTCAGTTTCTTCACTGGAAGAATTGGACCTCTAGAGAATCGTTAGGGAAAGGCAGTTTGAGTTAGGGCAAAAGAGTACAAAATCCATTTTGGACTGGAGAAGACAACCTTGTCTGGAAAGGGAAATAATTTCCATAGAGTCTGGTGAACAGAGCCTGAGGGGTTGGAAGCAATCCAAACTGTTTGTCAGGAAAATCACATTCACGCTGGGCTGGTAGGTGAGAAGCAGCAGCGGCTGCTATTTTGCAATGCAGATGTAAAACACTTCCTGGAAATGGAAATAAAGCAAGCAAGGAAGCATATCTTCTAGGGAAATTTGATCTGTTTCATGTGTAAAAGACCCTAGAAAAAGGATTTGCAGATGTGGAAGGCCTTAGAGCATACAAATGTGAGTGCGAAAGTTGTCTAGAGGTTAACAACTCAAAGGATCAGGGTATATGAAGATTTTATAGCCTAGATTTAAAATCTCTTTCTATTTCTGCTGTACTCAGTTTCCCAGTTCAATAAGTGTGCATTTATAGACATTCCACAGGAGAGGAATGATATTATTAGAGTTCAATGAACACTAATGGCAAGGATTTTTGAAGAAACATTTTATTTGTAGTGATACCTGCCCTTACAGCAGGGCATGAGGGGCCACTGTCCCAGCCTTTCCTCTCCAGCCTCCCCACCCCCTCCACTTTGAAGCACCTTTCTTGAAATTCTTTTTTTCTTTTTTTTTCCCTAACATATTCAATTTATCCAAGTGATCCTTGAAATTTTCTAAGCCCCTGTCAGTCTGCAATTCAGACCGGGACCCACTTGGCCACATCTCCATTTTCTCCTCTGTGGAATGATCTCTGGCTCTCCAGCCCTCTGCCCCATATGTGTGAGGTCAACCAGATGCCCCAGGAGCTCTGGGGCTTAACCTGTGAAGCTTTCCTAGGGGCCTGTGGCCTGGGCCCAATTTCAGAGAGGTGGCCTGAATTGCTCCTGCCTAGGTTCTTTCATGAAATCATGCCAGAAGGGACCCAGGATTGCTAGAATAGTACCGGGGAACTAAAAAGACAAACAAAAAAACCACAAGTGTTTTTAACAGCCTCACTGAAGTATAATTCAGATAGCATACAATTCATCCATTTAAAGTGTACATCAAATAGTTTATATCAAAAATATTTACGGGCCTTGCGTCTTCCAGAGGTGTCCTTGCTTATAGATGAGAAATGTTGAAATGAGTGTGCAAGTTGAGGCAAAACTGCTTTTTCCAGAAGGAGTAAGAAAGAAAAGTTGGGTGAGAGGAAGGAGAAGATTGAAAAACTACCTATCAGGTACTATGCTTATTACCTGGGTGATGAAATAATCACACCAAACCCGTTGACACAAAATTTACCTATGTCACAAACCTGCACATGTACCCACCGAACCGAAAATAAAAGTTGGAAAGAAAAAAATAAAGAGAAGTCAATTGAACCTCTACCAGACAAGACAGAATCTGTGTCTACAGACAGGAATTATATTACATTGTTATCAATTATCTACAAATTACAAAGTTGTTAAAATTTCTCCCATACATCCTGAATCATACAACCTAGAGGGGTTATCCTTCAGAGTGTAGAACACTTTCAGCACACATTGATTCTTTGTCAGCCTTTCCTTGTAATATTGATGATAGTAATTACAACTGAGTGCCTGCTGTGTACAGGCAATGCACTAAATGCTTCAAAAACATTATTTCATGTAATTCTTAGAAGAGCTTTATGAAGTAAATATAATCATCCTCATTTTACAGATGATAAAACTATGTTCCCTCATGTGACAATGATGGGAGTGTTGCCTTCTCTCTTTGGGAACATAAGGGCCAGATGAGAGCACTAGCTTGATGGCAAGGTCAGCTTAAAACACCCCAAGAAATGTGTTTCAAAATTCACTGCAGGTAAAACTGTCAGGGCTATATATTGAGTTTCATGGGCCTTATGTTCTCAGAGGGAAGACAACACTCCTATCATTGTCAGTCCAGCAAGTGGCACAGAATTCACAGCCAGGTCGAATGCGAAAGCCCTTGCTCTTATCCTGGGATCTTCTCCTTGGGCTACTTTGTCCCTCTAAGTAAGTCTGCTACTGGGGGTTCAGCTTTACCCAAAATCATGACTACAGGCCGGGCATGGTGGCTTATGCCTGTAATCCCAGCACTTTGGGAGGCCAAAGCAGGAGGATCACTTGAGCCCAGAAGATCAAGACCAGCCTAAGCAACATAGGAAGACCTCGTCTCTACAAAAAATTTAAAATTGGCTGGGTATGTTGATATGTGCCTGTAGTCCCAGTTACTCAGGAGGCTGAGGTGGGAGTATCACTTGAGCCCAGGAGGTCCAGGTTGCAGTGAGCTGTGATAACCAGTGTACTCTAGCCTGGGTGACACAGCAAGACTCTGTCTCCAAAAAAAAAAAAAAAAAAAGCAAGCAAGCAAGAATGAAAAAAAGTTAGTGACTACAGGATATTCAAGAGCCCTAAGCCAGTCCCACCATCTCCAGCCATTCATGCCTGTCTTGGTAACTGGGCTCCTGGCTTATTGCCTATGATCACATCATGGCCTTGTCCCCACTTTCAGGCAAGGCACCCTATGTAGTTCCCCACTCACTCTCTCCTGTTGTTGTCCCACCCATACCTCTATTCCTGCTTGAGGGACATCAGCTGATGTATCAGCCCGTTTAGAACTCAGGGGGCTCGTTCTTTCTGTCTTCAATTTTTCAGGGACTCAAGTTTTGTCCATTTGCCTTCTCCTGCGCTTACCTGCTGGCCTGGGCTTCCTCCTTGTATGTAGTATGGGATTTTCCTCTAGGCATGTGCTTGTTCCAGGCCTGGCAACCCTCCTTCCAAAAAAGCCCTTCTTCTCAGACTCTCTTGTATTAAAATTCAAATGTAGATATTTCTTAGTTACTACCCTTCTCTCCTCAAAAGCACAGTAATCTCATGCCAAATGCCACGCTCAGGTATCTGCTTCTACTGTCTCTCCTATTGCTGCCAGCCAAGACTTGTAGGGAGAGGAAAGGGAAGGGGCAGGAAGTAACAATGCCCTTTATCCTCTGTTTTGCTGACTTCTTGCTCTCCTCAGCAGGAGGCCCCAGTGGTAACACATGGTTAGATCCATTGCGTTGAACGATATTATACTACAGGAAGGAACGGTTATCTGTGTACAAAACATGGGCAGGTATGTAATTTCATGAATTACATAGGAATAGAGCTTAAGAGTAAATCTTGGAATTTTCTCAGTTCTGGAAACTTCTATTTAGCCAGCTGAATCCAGCCAAATGTTTCCTGGCTCAGGTCCCACTCACCCAGTGGGTGAAAAGCCTCTTGAATTCCTAACTACTTCTCAGCTCACAGGCAGAACTCTTTTGTAAGCCTGATCAATAAGGAAACCACATCTTTGTCAGGAAAGCCAGCCCCTGTCAAATTCTTCTGAGCTTTCTAGCTGGGTGAGAAATGATCCTTTCCGGGACCCTCAGTTTGAATGATTCCTCCTCTCTTTATGCTTCATACAACTTTGTTGCTGGGCTATAATACTTGTTAAAGTCTGTTTTCCTTCACGGTTGTTTATTTACTCTTCACTAGATTGTGAGCTCCTGCCTTACTCATTTTTATATTCCTGGGAAGCCTAATCCAGTGTAATAACTAGGGTCATGAATGAACTGGAGTTCTGAAATACAGAATACTGGCAAGAATAAGAAAAAGGCAAGGTCAATACAGACACCATTTAGATCTAGTCACTGACATTTCTATAAGAATTATGGATTCTGAGATAACACAGGAAATCTGTGATACAGTTTAAAGAATTGTTTTGGAAGAGGCAGCACACAGTCCAAATTCTTGGAGCTCAACTCATGATTTCTGCAATCCATGTCTTTTTTAAAAGTAATTTTACAATTAGGGAAGAATATGGAGTCACTTAGATTAGCTTTCTGTATGCAAAAGAAGGACAATAAGTACTACAGTGTTTGTTAAAACGTATTTTTCTTATATTTGAATCACTTATTTTATATTAAGGGTATTTTTTAAAAGTTCTTATTTAGGAATTCAGAAGGATCTAATAGTCAATGTCTATCTACATACTCAGTTGGAACCCATCGTTATTATTAATACACTTGATTCTTAAATTTGTACCAAGACAATGACATAAGATCTCACTCGCATGTGGTGTCCTCCAAAGAGTGGTAGATGCACATTTTACAATGTAGATTAAAAAACTCCCAAGGAAAACTTCATCTAAAGCAACTTTTTATGCCCGCAGGTGCCCGGGAGAAACAAATGCAAATATTTCCTAGACAATGTGCCCTCAGACAAGGCCTCAGGCAACTCCCAGAGAAAGCACAACATATCTGGGCTCACAACTTTGAAAAAAATAATCAAAAAACATTCAAGAAAATCAGCTACCATAAATGAGAGACAGCAGAAAGAACAAATGATAAAAACACCCCCATAAGGACTTCACATATTAGAATCACTGGAGAAAACATTTAATATCCTAGCAGAAATAGAAGTGATGACAAAAGAATAAGAAGTTATACAAATGATCAGTTTCAAAAAAGAATCAAATGGAACTTCTAAAACTGAAAAATACAGAGGTTGACCTAAAAAAAGGAATAGAAGCATCAAAGATCAGAATAGCCCTAATTGGTACTGAAACAGAGACCACCCAAATGAAAACAGAGCCCATATATTTGGAGCTCGCTATGGAACAAAGGAGTCAGCCACCACTACTTGAGTTTGGTAAGCAAAGTCTAAGGCAGGCAGGGGAGTGGGAATGCTTTCCACTGACAAAAAGTGAAGGCTGCGGGTGTCCTCTGATTGGAGGCTTTGGTGTTGGGGCAGTTAGAGGTGGGCTAACTAGAAGTGAGCATTTCATGTGATGGGTTTGGAGCAGATGTCTGGACTTCTCTGGTTGATCAGTTGGAGACCAGAGAAAAAAATAGGAAAATCGGGTCTGATCATGGTAGCTCAAACCTGTTATCCCAGCACTTTGGGAGTCTGAGGCAAGAGGATTGCTTGAACCCAGGAGTTCATGACCAGGTCAGGCAACATAGCAAGGCCATCTTAAAAAACAAAACAGAAAAAAAATAAAAATAAAAAAGTAAAGTTGGCCGTCACTGATTAAGTCTTGCCTGTTCTGGACAGATTGCTACAGAGATTGTGGTTTGGCTGCTGGGGCTTCTCGTGTGGATCAGAATCCTATTTTGTGTGGTCTGGCCATTGGCCTTTGTACATTCAGTCTCTCCCTGGTGAAGAAATGGTGAGCTAGAAGACTGATCTGAAAAAAGTACTCAGAACGCAGCCCAGAGAGACAATGAGATAACATAGAAAAAAAACAGTGAGATGGGGAGGGTAGCAGGAGAAGGGCCAATTTATGTTTTATCAGATTTCCAGAGTGAAATAAAGGAGAGAATGAGTGACACAAAATATTCAAAGAGATAAAGGCTGAAAGTTTGTTAGGACTAATGAATGATTCAGGTTTAGAAGGCCCAATAAATCCCAAGCAGCAGTAATATATGTAGATGGGAAAAATGTTCATAACATAAACATTGCCCATGGTAAATATAAATTAATGTTTCATTTTAGGGGTAAAAAGAGTAAGAAAGAAATAAAAGGCTGGACAATAATAGTATATACCCTAGAGGTGGCTGTTTTGAGAGTCAGGCATTCTAAGGTTTTTTTTGTTTGTTTGTTTTTTGTTTGTTTGAGTCAGGGTCTTGCTCTGTTCCCCAGGCTAGAGTGCAGTGTCATGATCATGGCTCACTGTAGCCTTGAATTCCTGGGCTCCAGTGATCCTCTCAGTTCAGCCTCCAGAGTAGCTGTGACTACAGTTGCATGCCACCACACCCAGTGAATTTTTAAACATTTTGTAAAGATTGGTCTTGTCGTGCTGCCCAGGCTGTTCTCAAACTCCTGGGCTCAAGCCATCCTCCCAGCTGATCCTCTCAAAGTGCTGGGATTACAGGTGTGAACCACTGCACCAGGCAAAGTACTTTTAAAAAGAGAAATGTATTCACCAAATTTATACTTTAAGTCTATATGTTAAATTCCAAGAATAACCACCAAAATGATAAAGGGGAGTTTATTAAGTATTAACTCACATGATCACAGGTCCCACAATAAGACATCTGCAAGCTGAGGAGCAAGCAAAGCCAGTCCAAGTCCCAAAACTGAAGAACTTGGAGTCCAATGTTCAAGGGCAGGTAGCATCCAGCACAAAAGAAAGATGTAGGCTGGGAAGGTAGGCCAGTCCAGTCTTTTCATGTTTTTCTGCCTGCCTTATATTCTAGCTGCCCTGGCAGCTGATTAGATGATGCCCACCCAAATTAAGGGTGGGTCTGCCTTCCCCAGCCCACTGACTCAGATGTTAATGTCCTTTGGCAACACCCTCACAGACACACCTAGAATCAACACTTTGCATCCTTCAATCCAATCAAGTTGACACTCAGTATTAGCCATTACAACCAATAAAACTGAAGAGCTGACACTTCTTACTTTTTTTTTTTTTTTTGAGACAGAGTCTCGTTCTGTCACCCAGGCTAGAGTGCAGTGGCGCAATCTCGGCTCACTGCAAGCTTCGCCTCCCGGGTTCACACCATTCTCCTGCCTCAGCCTCCCAAGTAGCGGGGACTACAGGCACCCGACAACACGCCCGGCTAATTTTTTGTATTTTTAGTAGAGATGGGGTTTCACCGTATTAGCCAGGATGGTCTGGATCTCCTGACCTCGTGATCCGCCCATCTCGGCCTCCCAAAGTGCTGGGATTACAGGCGTGAGCCACCCCGCCCGGCGAGCTGACACTTCTAATACTTCCTAGTACAAGCTTTTCAGAAAAAATTAAGTCCTCTTTAAACAACACACAAACTTGAGCTATGAAAAGATTATTTTGTAAATTAACGTTTGGAAATGTTTTCATTGTCCTGTAGTCTTTTTTGTTAAAATTACAAACATGTAACACCTTTTAAAAACTCTCATAGTTGCACTTTTGAAAACTGGAAAAAAAAAAAAAAGAATTTGCTAACTTGTTTCAAAAATCTTCTAAAGGAAAACTTTACCGGGTTTTGTATTTGTGTTACAAAGAAAAAAATGCAATACCTTATACTATTGGTTTGCAAGAACAACTCAGACAACATAGAAGGTGGCAACTCGCCAGCCATATCTCCAGCCAAACATTTCCAGAATTGATGGAAGTGACAGAAAATGATTAGTAAAGATAGACAATGATTCATTTTTGTATATGATCTATGAATCTTTTAAGTTTCTTTTCAGCTGTGACTACATTAAAAACCAAGTATTAGAACCTATAGACCCATGGAATGAAAGTGAAAGTCCAAAAATAAACACGTGTATTTATTGTCAGTTGATTTTTGACAAGGGTATTATAAAAAATCAATGGGGGAAAGAATAGTATTTTCAACAAATGTGCCAGGACAACTGGCAATCCACACTCAAATAATAAATTTGAACCCCTGCTACATACCACATTACAAAAATTAACTCAAAATAGATAGGGATCTAAATGTAAGAGCTGAAGCTATAAAACTCTTAAGAGAAAGTGTAGATATGAATCTTCCTGACTTTGAATTAGGCACTGTTTTTTTAGATATGATACCAGTAGCACAAGCAACCAAAGAAAAATACGTATATTGGACTTCATCAAAATGAAAACTTTTGTGCTTCAAAGGTCACTGTCAAGAAAGTGAAAATAACCCACAGAATGGGAAAAATGTTTATAAATCATATATCTGATAAGGTCTAGAAGCCAGAATACATAAAGAACTCATACTACTCAACAATTTAAAGACAAATAACAATTTAAAAATAGACAAAGAATTTGAATAGATATTTCTCCAAGAAGATACATGAATGTTCAATAAGCCCATGAAAAGATGTTCAACATCATAAGTAATTAGGGAAATATAAATCAAGCCACAATGAGATACCACTCATATCCACTAAGATAGCTATAATCAAACAGACAGACAATGACAAGTAATGGCAAGGATATGGAGAAATTAGAACCCTCATCTATTGCTGTTGGAATTGTAAAATGGTGCAGCCACTTTCTAAAACAGTCTGGCAGTTCCTTAAATGGCTAAACATAGAGTTAGCATATGACCCAGCAATTCCCTTCCTAGGTATATACTCAAGAGAAATCAAAACAAATGTCCACACAATAATTGTACATAAGTGTTCATAGCAGCATTATTCACAATAGCTAAAAAGTAGAAACAACCTAAATGTCCGTTAACTAATGCAGAGATAAGGAACTTGTGGTCTATCCATACAGTGGAATAGTAGTTGACCATAAAAAGAAATAAAGTACTGATATATGCCACAACATGGATGAATCTCAAAAACATTGTTACATGAAGGAAGCCAGGCACAAAAAGCCACATATTGCATGATTTATGAGAAATGTCCACCATAGGCAAACCCACAGATACAGAAAATAGATTCGTAGTTGCCAGGGGGTAGGGGTAGAGAGGAATAACAGTGACTGTTAATGAATATGGGTTTCTTTTTGGGGTAATGAAAATATTATAAAATTATAGTGTGATGTTTACATAACTTTGTGAATATGCTAAAAAAGACCCTGAAATGAAGCCTCAATTAAAAAATGTTTTAAGAATATTGCAATAAAATGAACTGGTCCAAAATTTTGAATCAATGTATCACAGAGTGATGAATCATGGTTTTTTTTTTAAAGAGAGAAGTGCATTTGATCAAATTACTCATTAGCAAAAGCAGTTGCTTTTGCACTGTTACTAGTTTTTATGTCATTTTAAGATAGTTTAATCTTTATCTTATCCTTTGAAATTTAATTCTGGCTTTTTATTGTGCATAAATATTAATGTAGTAGTACAGACAGATAATTTGTAAATATATAAATATATATTGGAGATCTATGTGCAAAGTTTTCATTGATGGGGGATGCAACCAACAAAAGTTTCAGACCATTTCTTGTTAGGTATTTTACATGACAGTCAGGGAAGAAACTTAGGGAAATTAATGTAAGAAAATCAGCAAGAGGTGGGGATATCCCAGATTTTATCTTATATTAAGAATACTGAGGCCAGGTGTGGTGCGTCATGCCTGTAATCCCAGCACTTTGGGAGGCTGAGGCAGGAGGATCATTTGAGCCCAGGAATTCAACAGCAGCCTGGGCAACATAGCAAGATATCCCCTCTACAAAAAATAAAAAATTAGCTGGATTTGGTGGTGCACTCCTTATAGTCCCAGCTACTCAGGAGGTTGAGCCAAAAGGATTGCTTGAGCCCAGGAGGTCAAGGCTGCAGTGAGCATGATCAAACCACTGCCCTCCAGCTTGGGCAACAGAGTGAGACCCTGCTAAAAAAAAAAAAAAAAAAAAAAAAAAAAAATTCTGACATGAGGCATGGAGTTCAGGCATGGTAGCTCATGCCTGTAATCTTAGCACTTTGGGAGGCCAAGGCAAGCAGATAGGAAATGAGTCCATGAGTTTGAGACCAGCCTGGGAAACAGGGTGAAACCCTATGTCTGCAAAAAATACAGAAAGTTAGCTATGCATGGTGGCATGTGCCTGTAGTCTCAGCTACTCAGGAGGCTCAGGTGGGAAAATCACCTGAGCCCAGGAAGTTGAGGCTGCAGTGAGCCGTGATTGCACCACTGCACTCCAACCCTGGGAAACAGGAGTGAGACCCTATCTCAAAAAAAGAATGCTAAGGTAATTTGTGTACATGATTAAAATAAAGAATACCTGGGTGTGGTGGCATATGCCTGTAGTCCCAGCTACTCAGAAGGCTGAGGTGGAAGAATCACTTCAGCCCAGGAGTTGGAGGCTGCAGTGAGCCATGATCACACCCTTGTACTCCACTGCGGGTGACAGACCTAAGACTTTCTCTCTAAAAAAGAAAATAAAAATAAATCTGAGGGCACTTACTGGAAAATTCTCTAAAGTTATATATATAATTTATAGACTTTTAACTCACTTTAATTCTTCATCATGTGGTAGCAATTTGATACTGAGCAAATTTCCATTCTGTGTTGCTCCACAGAAGAGGGTTATACCTTAGTATATACTATGTGCTAAAAATACCACCTTTTAAGAATAATGTTACAGTTCTTTCTTCAGTCATGTCCCCGACTGCCAGCGAGGCATTGGCACCCTTTACCAATTCGGCTAATACTGCGGCGGCGTCTGGACTAGTGTCCAATTCTTTTCCCAGCTTGCCCTGGAAAAAAACAGTAGTGTCCCTGTAGTCTGTGATCTGTTTCTTCAAATGTTTGCCTGACCTCATTATCCAGAACACTCTGTAAATGTAGTCTGCTACACAGCCCCGAGTCTGAAGGGGCAGGATACTCCCTTGAATGCAGCAAAGCAGAATAGAATGATCTGTCTAGCCAGGCTTGGAAAATATAGTTGCCAGGTTGCTACTGGTTTAAAGAAAACACATGAGAACTGTGCTAGCCACAACCCTCTGCTCCTGAAACCCTACTGTGAAAACTGCAATACAGGGACCAAAAGCTGAGAGGAAAGTTTTGCTGGCATACCTACCTGATCTCTAGCTGTTCTTTTTTTGAGACAGGTTCTCACTGTATTGCCCAGGCTGTAGTGTAATGGCACAATCATGGCTCACTGCAGCCTCAACTTCCCAGGCTCAAGTGATCCTCCTACCTGAGCCTCCCAAGTAGCTGGGACTAGCGGTACATGGCCGCCACAATTGGCTAATTTTTCAATTTTTTTTTTTGTAGAGATGGGGTTTCACCATGATGTTGCCCAGACTGGTCTCAAACTCATGGACTCAAGCCATCTGCCCGCCTTAGCCTCCCAAAATGCTGGTGTTACAAGCATGAGCCACCATGCCCAGTCTGCTTTTTCTGCTTAGGAAGTGCTTATATTTTTTGAGAAGCCACAAAGCCCAAAGCCAAGCTGCACCCACTTCCCCAAAGTGCCAGCTAGTTGGCCTATAGATCAAATGTATTTCCTTTCAGAAGGGTGATGTGGTGGAAAGAATACCCAAATAACTGTGTTTAAATTCCTAGTCTTCCACTTCCTGGTTTTGGGGAAGTCACTCAACTTCTCTGATCCCTGGTATTCTCATCAGTAACATGGAGATAATAGTAACTACTGAAAGTGGCTGTTGTACATGTGAAATAAGAAAATATACCTGAAAATAACCACTGTGTTTGGTATACAGTATGTATGTTAGATTTCTGTTTTGGGAGTCAGGGAAACAGGATCTGGGATGGCTTCTTTGTGAACCCACAAGCACTGTGGCTGACACTGTTGATGTGGCTTATCCAACGGGCAAATAACCATACACCTTTCTTCTCGGAAGAAACACTGGTTTCATTTGGATGGCGTTTGAGACTTGCTTCCCCTGAAGGCAAAGCCTGAGGCAAGGCAAGTATGTGGGTGTTTATTTGGAAGATGATCCAGGGACCAGAAATGAGGGACTAGGGAGACAGGTCAGAGAAGGAAGAAAAGCCAACAGAAGGGTATGTTATCAAGGTCACGGCTGTGGACACTGGAGCTCAATACCACCAGGACCTTCCAAGAATCATGTGGCGTGCCCTTGAAGGATGGGCCCCAGGAGTACTCCTCCATCAGTTCCCATCTTGACTGGTCAAAGTTTCCCTTCCAAACTGTCTATGTCTACCAGCTGATTGAGTGCCCAGTGGTGCCTGTAGCTTCTGGGAAGCCCAGGAGAGAAAGCAAGAGGCTTAAAGCAAAAGGCTACCATGGAGAAGTGAGACAAAGCCCACATGAGACTCTCCTCCCAAACCAGGACTGGCTGGATAATTTGCAGGACCCAGTGCACAATGAAAAGGTAGGGCTCTTTGTTAAAAAATAATAATAATAATTTCTAAGCGGCATGAGCAGAACATTAAACCAAGCCCAGAGCCCTTCTAAATGAGAGGCCCTGTGAAACTTCACAGGCCCCATTCCCCAAGAAGCCAACCCTGACTCCAGCTGGGGCTAGAATTAGAGACAAGGCCAACGTGAGTGAAGTGCCGAGGATGTAGACATAAGTAGCAATGTACCCAGCATGAGAGGATGAACTAAAATTGGTATAAGCCCATATGGCAGTCTCATTTCCCTTCTACAGGGATGGGGGTAAGATGCTCATGTTCTGGCTAATAAGATATAATGGGAAGTCTTCTGAAGGGTGGTAGCCATAGAAAGGCAAGAAAAGCAAACACTTTTTTTTTTCCCTTTTCTCTCCTTTCTGCTAGAAATGCCGTTCTGTGAGGACATAATGCTGGGAGCAGCAGCAGCCATCTTGTAGCCATGAGGGGAGACACTCCTGCCACACTGAGATAGTGGAGTGGACAGAAAGGAGAAGCTGGGGTCCTTGAGGACTTTGGTTAGCTGCTGGGCTCACCCTGGGACCACCACTTAGGGAATTCCTGCTTAGTAACACTAACTGTCCTATGGGTAAAGCCACCAGCAGCCAGAAGCATTTTTAACTTATACAACTGTTAAGAAACATTCCCACTGTCTTCGGTATTACAGTTGCATTGATCTTTGAAGCAGAGCAAAGACTGCTCTCTATAAGCATGCCTTGACTAGGCCAGGGCAAACAAAGAATTAAATTAAGGAAGTAAATGGTCTCTGCTACTGACTGGTAGAGGAAAGCCGCATCTAATTTACCTTCCTTCTTTGCATAATCTGTATCCTTTGCCTCTAGTTACTTTCCAACTGTCACCCATTGGGAGGGGTGTAAGGAGGGAAATGGCAGTAGGGGCCTCCATGCCTACACCACTGGGGGACTTGAGCCATTGATTGATTTATCTTATTTTTCTAAGATTAAGCTGTTTAAATTTTGTAGAGGACATTGTTGTATTTGACTGTCCTGAATTGTCTTCATCTGGCAGTGCATTTCATTTTACTTTCAAGAACTGTTCAGCTGCTTTGCATGTAGTCTTAGGGAGACTTTAGAGTCAAGGCGCGTAGTCCTCCCTTGTCGAAATCAGGGCACCTAACTCAGAGGCCAATTGGACTCTCTCTCCAGGAAATCTGAATCTCAGTGGCAGCACCCTAAGTGGACTACGAGTTCTTGCTGTCTAGATTCTGGATGGTTCAGAGTTCCTGTCCTTGCTGAAGCTCATTCTTAGGTTCTCTGAGCCATCTCACATCCCTATTTTATATATATATATATATGTATGTATATATATTTGCCTGTTAGCTACAATTTCTACTGCATGCCATTGAAGAATAAAAGAACAAACTTTAAACCTAAAATTTAATGGAAATGGAAACCTCAAATAAAATCATTATTTAGCTGCTTATAAATCAACTCTTACTTTCACATATCCTCCCATATTAATTGAAGGCATAATAGTAGATTTATTGTAAAGCTGGCCCCAATCATACAAACTTCCCTGTGTGCAAGCACTTTGCAATGTGACTTTGTAGCTCCTCCCATGAAGAGGTGGAGTCTGTGTCCCCACTCCCTTGAATATAGGTTGGCCTCATGATTTGCTCTGGACAAGATGTTGTAGAAGCAATGACGTGTATTTCCAAGCTTAGGCTTTGGGAGGCTTTGTCTGCTCCTGGTCTATCTATTGGAACCCTGAGACCGCCATGTGAATAACCCCACGCTGGCCAAAAGACCACATGGAGCAGAGCTGAATTCTATCCATGGCCATCCTAGAATAGCCATCTGGCTGACTCCCAAACCTGTGAGAGAGCCCACCTCAAAATCAGAAGAACTGCTTACAAATATACTACAGCTGACTGCACTTACATGAGTGAGTCCAGCCACAATTAGAACCATTTGTTTAATTAATAGACTCTTGATCCACAATAAATTGTCGTTGTTTTAGCCCTTAGTTTTGAGATAGTTTTTATTATACAGCAATAGCTAATGACTAGCCTCTAAAGCAAAAAAGGCACTGAACTAGTATTCAATCATTATTATTATATGCTTATTACATGCCTTACACTATGTCCATATATAATTGCTTGTGGAAATTCTCATGGAAACCCATAGGTTATGTATTTGTTTTTAAAATAATGCAGCTCCTCTCTACTTGCACGTAGTTGGGAAATTTATGTAATACAAGAATATTTGTTTTTGCCTGGAATTAGCCCAGTCTGTCATGTTGCCAAAACCAGGGGAAGACTATTTTAAGAAGAGTGTTGAGAGAGGTTATTGTGGACTTTGGGCAGGGACTGTTCCTACCATCTCTCTTATTTAGCACAGTGTCTGGTGCATGTTTGATACATTGAATGGAACATTTAAGTCTTCTAGTGCAAGCCTGGTGGTTCTATTCAAGACCAGAGTAATCCCAGATTTGTGAGCCAAATCAAAAGACATCCAAGGTGCTCAGAAAGCTTGAGGTACTTCTATGATCGCTTGGAAAATTCTAAAACTGACTAACCATTTAGAACAAATGTGTAATAAGGGGATCAGTTCAAAACATTCAGGTTTCAATGAAGCAGTTTACTTCACATACTAGAAGGGGAAAGTTGGGTAATGGGTATGTTTGATTTCACCCAGGCTTTAAAATAAACCTTTGCAAAGCTGTGTTCTAAGCTGGTGTATAAGGCCAGTGGGTTGGATAGTACAGTGGCCCACTTAAATAGATGAAAAGTATAAATACATTGAACATATATCCATTTTTTATCCATTTTTACTGCACAAGAAATTTTCTAACAAAATGGATTTTTGAAATATCACTAGAAACCTCAATTGTGGTTTCAACAGGATTTAGCAAATATTTTTGCATATTTATTTGACATAAAAAATTTCCCCCAAACACAATGAAAATCTACTTGCAATACAGGTTTTCCAGTGAACAAACATATTCTGATGGTGCCTCTGGCTATTAAGTGAAGCAAGCTCCCTATTTCTTAAGTTCATTTTCTCTGGAAATCTTGACAGAGCAATTCTTCCAAAAGATCCATAAGGAAGAAAACAAAACAAAAAACAACTACTTAAGGTTGTCAGTTAACACTGCCAATTTATCACTAGCAAAACTCATTACTCTTAAAGTAATTCAGGAGGTAGGTTACTCAAACAGCCAAAAGCTAAGAAAGTCCTAGGAATTGAACAGTTCTGCGGTTTCCCCTCCATGCTATTTCAACAGTGTCAGATTAAAGTCTCATTTGTCAATGATTATTCCAAAATGTTCCATCTCTGAAAGAAGGAACAAAGCAAATCATAAGAAAAACTTTATGGAGTAAAATACCATGTCAGGGGGCATAAGGAGAAATGGGAAATAGAATTAGCAATGATGAAATTATCAGAGCAACAGTACATCTGCTTTTCTCTGAAATTGGCCTGTAATGGAATGCTTCCACATTAGCAGGACCAACTGTTCATTCCACCTAATCAGAACCAGTTGTTTCATGTTTTGTTTTATTCCATATTGAGCAACAATAAAGCAAAACTTGTGGCTCCTCAATGCAGCCTTGAGAAACTGTCCCAGTGAGGCTTGGGTAGCAAAGTAGAACCATTAAAAGGAAAACGAGAATTAAATCTCTTCCAAATTCAGAGTACGATTCTCTCTGATTATTGACCTCAGACTTCAGCTGTTAAAGACAGAGTCTTCTCTTATGTATGGTAACTGGTTTTGCATCACAGATTTAAGCTTCAGATTAAACTACTGGATGCCAAGAGTCATGATCAATGTGTTCCGTATGTTTTTGTCTCAGTCTGCTTTGTTATAATATTTCATCTACAAACTTTTGAGAGCAACAAACAGTTCTTCGTTTATGTGTCCTTTGTGCTTTTAAATCACAGTTTGAAGGGAGAAAAAGGAAAATAACTTCCTAGTTCTTCTCTAGAGGAATATAATTCCTCACAAATATTTTCTGAGTAAAATGCATTTTAGAAACTGCTCTGTGTCACCCCCATGTGCTATCCTTTGAAAAGATGGAAATAGAAAAATAGCAGTCTGGGTATGGTGGCTCACGGTTGTAATCCCAGCACTTGGGGAGGCCAAGGTAGGTGAATCATATGAGACCAGGAGCTCGAGACTAGCCTGGCCAACATGATGAAACCCCATCTCTACCAAAAATACAATAATTAGCTGGGTGTGGTGGTGAACATGTTTTAATCCCAGCTACTTGGGAGGCTGAGGCAGGAGGATCACTGGAACCTGGGAGGTGGAGGTTGCAGTGAGCTGAGATCACATCACTGTACTCTAGCCTGGGTCACACAGCAAGACCGTGTCTCAAAAAAATAAAATAAAAAGAGGAGAGCATTTCTGTTTTTCCCTCCCCTAGAAGCATGTAGCTCTTGGGATATTTATTTTGATTTAATCCATTCGTAAACTTTTATTTTTTGGTAGCTGTGAATACTGGGCTAGAGGGCAAGCTCCCCAGTAAGGATCTTTTTAAAATCCTAACAGTATTTAGGTGAGAATAAAAGCCATGAAACAAGAGGAAGTTTGAAAGCAGAACATGCATTATGACACTAGCACCAACTAGAAATGTTAAAATGAAAAGACACAGCTATTAAAATTAACAGATGAGCTCTTAATAGCTCTTAATAGCAGCTTCTTTACTGCCAAAGAGTGGATGAGTAAATGAGAAGGTCAAACAGTTTATCAACCAGAATGCAGCTCAAAGACAAAGAGAATGAAAATAATAATGAAAAGTTCAAAGAGAAGAGGACACATCCAGACACTTTACTATGTACTTAATAGAGTGCCCCAAGCAGAGAACAGAAAAACTAGTGAAGAGGTAACATTGAAGAGATACTAGCAGATAATGCTTTCAAGGTTGATCTACATTGTAGAACATGTATGAGTACTTTATTCCTTTTATGGCTGAATAATACTCCATTGTATGAATTTACTGCATTATATTTGTCCATTCACCAGCAGATAAATGTTTGGGTTGTTTCCACGTTGGGGCTATTATGAGTACTGCTACTGTGAACACTCATGTACAAGTTTTGTATATACATGTTTCCAATTTGCTCGGGTATATATATATATATATATATATACACATACACATATATATATACCTACACATATATACATACACATATATATATACACACACATATATATACACACATATATATACACATATATATACACATATATATATACACATATATACACACATATATATACACATATATACACATATATATATACACATATATACACATATATATACACATATATACACACACACACACACACAAACACACACACCCCTATGAGTGGAGTTGCTGTGTCATACGGTAACTCTGTGCTTTGAGGAATTTCCAAACTGTTTTCCAAAGTGGCTGCAACCATGCTACAACCTCACAAGCAATGTAGGTTCTGATTTCTCCATATTCTCATCTCTTTAAAAAAAAGACAATAGTCTTTTTTTTTAAATTATAGCCACCTGAACGTTTGTGAATGGTATCCCATTGTGGTTTTGATTTGTATTTCATTAATGACTAAGATATTGAGCATCTTTTCATAAACAGTCACACCAAAGGTAGGGCAAGGATACAGTAAGGGCTTGGAAATAACCATTCTACTAGCTGCAGGTGAGCTAAGCTTTTTTTTCTTTCATTGCAGACTAATTTCTTGCACATAGCTGCTGCCAGCTCCTACCACCAGAGAGGGACTGACTCCCTTTCCCAAGGAGTTCTGATTTGTGTGCTTTGGGTCAGGCACCAAGGTCCAGACCAGCCAATAGTGAACAGGAAATCAAGGTAAAGTAAAAACATGGCAGCTCCTAATGGAATTACATGAATGGGGAGGAGGAAGAGTAATTCCCTAAAACAAGAACGTGTTATTCCTCATAGAAAGAGGATACTGGTAATATGCAATAGTATGTGTCCATATCACTACTGACTTTGAGGATCAGACAGCAGTAGATTTTTGGTCTCTAAATGTTTTATAATGGCCTTTAGTCTAAAGCCTTAAGGTTTTTTGCCGACCTGGACTATTGGTAAGTGTAAAGAAATATATAGTTATGATCCTTATAATGCATATTGAGTATATTCTTGGTGTTGGCTGTCTATTTAAACAATCCACTGTTGCAATAAACTTCAGCATCATTCTGTTTATATATTAACTCTGACTAACCTTGCCAAAAAGGTTTCTGATGAAACCTTGACTCAAAGGTCACAATCTGGTAGCCCACAGGCCTGATACTACCTTAAGAAATTTATTGTTTGGTTCATATAGCATTGTCATTTTCTGAAATCTGAACAGGGTTCCTGTACTAAAAAAAAAATCTGTGAATTTCATATAGAAATCTGGATTTCCAGCTTTTCTTAAAAATGATTTATGCTATCAAGGCACATGCACACATGTTTATTGCAGCACTATTCACAATAGCAAAGACCTGGAACCAACCCAAATACCCATCAAGGGTAGACTGGATAAAGAAAATGTGGCACATATATACCATGGAATACTATACAACCATAAAAAAGGATGAGTTCATGTCCTTTGCAGGGACATGGATGAAGCTGGAAATCATCATTCTCAGCAAACTAACACAGGAACAGAAAACCAAACACCACATGTTCTCACTCATACGTGGGAGTTGAACAATGAGAAGACGTGGACACAGGGAGGGTAACATCACACACCAGGGCCTGTTTTGGGGGAAGGGGCCTGGGAGAGGGATAGCATTAGGAGAAATACCTAATGTAGATGACGAGTTGATGGGTGCAGCAAACCACCATGGCACATGTATACCTATGTAACACACCTGAATGTTCTGCACATGTATCCCAGAATTTAGAGTATAATAAAAAAATTTTAAAAAATTATTTGGTGGCATGTCCTCAAAACCAATGATCAGGCAGGTGTTCCCACATCAACACAGTGGGGAGCTGATGCTGGGGAGGGAAAACACCTTAATGAGAGTGTTCATGTTGTAGTTCACCGCAGACACCGGCTGTTCTGCTCCCTATGTGGCTCCTTGACCTCTGCAGGTGTATGAGTTTGTAACCCCTGATTTGAATTGTTTCAGTCACTAGTCATTAATTGTCCAAAGAAGCCTATATCAAGCACTAAATCATAGTTTCCCTTTGTGGTGGCCTTGCTGATCACAGAGTGACAGTACATAAGTGGAGGATTCACTCATAGTTGAACAAAATACAAATCTAGTTCATAGGCCCTTACAGTTTGTGATCATTTCACTTTCAGACCCTGAAGGCATAACACGTAGGGAGATTATTGAGACAACACAAATTCTCCTTGCAAATCCAGGAGACTGTATTAGTTCTTATTCTCTCAAAACAGGTGACTTCTAATTAGCTTTAACCACTTCCTGCTGGAGAATATTTATCTAGTGGTAGACTATAATTCCTTCACCAATTGTCATCAAAAATGTTTTTAGCCTAAAGTACTCTAAACAGTTCTGGTTCTAATTTAAGTCCACGTGGTTATTATCTTACTCTAATCTATTATGAGAAGTTTATAATCTTGCCCTTGTACCTTCATGAGTGGTGGCACTCCGTGTTATTTCAGCTCAGTTGCTGAAGATCCCAGAGGCCAAAGTATTGGGCTGTCTTAGCCAATGACTGCCTTATGTAAACATTGTGCTATATCACCCCCATCCCCTTTCAGGAATGAAGGATTTATTTTCTCAGCTGCTGGGAGTGCTGCTGGAGGACAATCCTCAGCACCAGCCCTGTTTAAACTGCCTCACTCAAGGTCATGCTGCCTCCAAGGCAACCCATATCCAAAGAATGATCACTTGAGGATATAAAGTCCTGGCCCCTCGTCCAGCTCGGGACATTTAAATGGCCATCCCAGCCCCAGAGCTCCTTATGGGGTTGCCTGAGGCCTTCCTTGGGACTGTATCTCAGTTGACTTCTGCCTAATCTTGCTTCCTGTAGTCCCTTCCGCAGGTGTTGAGTCTAAGCACTCCCTGGCAACCCTAGTCTCCATCTCAGAGTCAGCTTTGCACGAGCCCAACCTGTGAAACTTCTATGAAGCATGTGCTATGGAATGAGGGGGCCACTTCAAAGGGAAAGGGAAACCAGGATCACTGGGCAGATGGTTCACTATCTTGGAGTTGAGGCAAGTAAGAAAGTAGGGGAAATTTCTGAAAGCCCAGCAGAAAAGCAACTGTTGATTCTCAGCCAAAGCTTCAAGAGGGCAGAAGCCAAGCAATATTGATTTCCCTTCCTCCCCTTTTAATTAAAATACTCATGGACCCAAATAAAAGAGATGAAAAAGTTATAATGGCATTAGAAACTAGAGATACTGCTCAGGCCATCTGCTAGATATCAGGAAGAATGTCCATGTACCAAAGCCTGGATTGAGAAGCCCAGAGACATAACCGAGGGGCTCTAAGTGAGGGAGAGGTGAAAATGGGTTGAACTGCAGATTGCTAGCAATTTGTCTCCTCTAGGGAGTGGGGGGAAGTTCATTTTGAAGCTCAGAAGCCCAGTCTCCAAAGTTCCAGGGATTGATCTCTTCCAGTGAAAAGATGAATAAGCAAAAAGCAACAAGTTATCAGAATGATGGGCTTGCTGCTTTGCATCTCCAGTAGTCCTCTCTAGGATGCAAATGGAAGGCTCAAACACTGACCATTTCCCCATGATCACAGGCATGGACCAGAGCTGAATACAGCTCTCCCTTTTCAAAGGTACTATTTAAAAAGTGGTGAGGGAAGCCTATGAAACATTACAAAATACAAATAGAGAATCTGGTACCTAAGGACACACGTTTGGAAAATACTTCTACAGGAAACCTAATTAATTTTAAAGAACAACACGTCTACACTCTCAAAGATTTGGAAAGATGTGGATCTTTTTAAATAAAAGATGAAATACGGAGAAGACAACAAACATGAAAAAGGAGCTAAGATGGCATCAGATATCAAAAGAACTGTATGAGATAATGGAGTTGTTGCAAGACAACTATAAATACAATCACACAATTAAGTCATCACACTGATGGAAGAAAATTGAAGCAGTGATTCAGAGAATACCTTGAGAAGACCTCCCAAGAAGCATTTCCAAAGCTAGGAGGCGAAAATATAAATACGAAGGGCAGACACTAGAGAGTCAACAAAAAGATAATATTTATTCCTAAAACACAGGTCAGAACAAAAGCAATAAATTAATAATAAAAGGAAACTTTCCTGGTATGAAGATGTACCACAGTGTGCAGAATTCAAGAGCCCATCATATACCCAGCAAATGAAAAGTCATAGGAAAAATATCAACACCTAGACATATCTCGTTGAAACTTTTTTTAAAGTTCATTTTTTAAAGTGTTCTATATAAAGAACATTTGACCCACAAAAAAAAAATGTAACATTCTTCACCTTCATTTAGGGGCTGGGATCATGGATTGGAAGGAGGATTAGGATTATAGAAAGAACATGTGTGTCAAAGTTTGATCTACCATAGTAACTCCTTGTCAAAGCATGTCCTGGTTTTAGGAATCACGAGTTGCACCCAATGTCCCCAATAACTTCTTAGACTTCTCTGACCTGCTCATCCCTTACCTTTATGCCCTGTAAAGAATGGCTTCCCACCAATGCTGTTGTCAGCCCCATTAAATCTTTACATTGTTTTGGGTTCAGTACAACAGGCCACCATTGAATTGAACTCCGCTCTCCACACCTGTGAGGCATCGAATCTACTGGATCATCTGTGGAGTGTTTTTCTTTCAATTTGTAGCCATACCCAGAGGCATTAATTTTCTATTAGTACTCTAACACATTAGCACAAACTTGTTGGCTTAAAACAATTTACATTTATTCTCTTACAGTTCTGGAGGCCAGAAGTCTGAAACGGGTCTCACTGGGTTAACATGAAGATGTCGGCAGGGCTGTACCTCTTATGGGAGCTCTAGAGAGGAATGTGTTTTCTTGTTCTTTCTTCCTTCCAGAAGCCATGCACATCCCTGGAACGTGGCCCTCTGCCATCTTCAAAGCCGGTGACTGCTGGTGGAGTTTCTATCCCAACACATCACGCTGACCTTTCCTTCTACCTCCCCTTCCACGTTTAAGGACTTTTGTGATTACATTGGGCCCACCTGGATAATCCAGGCTCATCTACCCCTCTCAAAGTCAGTTGATTAGCAAGCTTAATTCCATTTTCTACCTTAATTCTCCTGTGCCAAGTAACCTAAAGTATTCACAGCTTTCAGGGCCGTAGACGTTGTTGGGGATCCACAACAGGCTTCTCCAATGTGGCTTCTGGCTACTTTACTTTTAATTAGCACCTCCAGGGAAGGGTGGTGATTAAAAAAAAAAAAAAAAAAGGCAAAATGAACAGTAATCCTAGCACTCTGGGTGGCTGAGGTGGGAGGATTGCTTGAGCCCAGGAGTTTAAGACCAGCCTGGGCAACATAGTGTAAACACCATCTCTATGACAACAATAAAAAAGGTAAAATGTCAACATCTCATTTATAATTAATAAAAGTTTGATGAAGGAAGAAAAAACCCATGGCAAAAAATAGAGACCTGAGATCAAATCAGTGGTGATTAAATCAGAAAATGTATGGGAAATCCTTTAGCAAAAGGCCTGGCCCAGAACATCCTTGACTAAGTATTAGTTGATTATGAATCTGAAGTTGATACCCCCGTTCTTTTTATAGCATGGCTACTAGAGTGTGGTCTTTCATCCATTTTTGCTCAAATGTCACTGTTTCACAAAATTCCCATCGTCTTTCTCTTTTCCTCCCTACCATCCTTAAAATGTTGTTTATATCTTTCCATATGGAAAGGCTGCCATGGAAAACTGTACTTAATTCTTGTGAACCAGGAATCTGCTTTCTGAGCTGAAATTATGTGCCCCGATTTATAATTATTATTTCAATAAGGGGGATTGACAGAAGGCAAGAAACTATACAGTGAGCAAAGGTTGAAGGGATTCTAGCTGTTTGGGATAATAAGTAGGATTTGGCAGGCTGCCAAATTACCTAGGGAAGGTCTTATGACTCATGGCTACATTCTATCCTTCACTAAAGAATCTTATTGTAGGTTACTCAAGTCTTATCATGAGTTCCTCAAAGTGTTGACATACTGATTAATACATAACCTACTGACATTGAAAAGGACATTAATTTGTTTCTGAATCGTTCCGTTTTACTGGTAACCTTGTGCATAAAACATTCTAGCCTATATGTTGTCATCTGTAGCCAACGGTTGTAATCTCTGCATTGTACCCTGCAATGAAAAGGACAACTCCAAAATGAGGAGTCTTCCTCCCTTCTACACTTTCTGATAAAAACATTCTAACTTGTAATGGACTTCGGAACACACCCAACTTTGTTGGTGTGTCTTCCCAGGTCAGTCATCAAATCTGGCTTCCAATAAATCTTTGTCAAGTTATTTCTGTCTCAACAGCCTTCATTTCAGTTGGCAGTGAAGAAAGCAACCTCATTTCTTAAGAAAATAGAGTTCCATTTCTACATGTTGTATCAGTTACAATTAGGTTCCATTGTGTATAACAGAAACCCCAATAAAGAGACTCGAACACCTAGGGTTTCTCTTGCATGTAAAATATTTTAAAAGTTGGGCAGTTCCAGATTTGTGTGGCAGCTCCACAAATAAAACTACAATGGTGCCAAGCAAGGTAAATGTTTAATTCTTTCCTTTTAGTGGCCAATTTTCAAAATATGCTGTTAGAGCACTAGCTACCTCTGATGGTGAACAATTTCTTTAATTTGTTTTGGATATGTATATTTTTCAGTATTATTTTGAACTCACAAATAGTATTATTCGGTACTCAGCATTATTTTGAACTCATAGATTTTTCTATGTTCAATGAGTTTCCATCAAATTTGGTGCTTAATTTGTCTCATCTATGACCAGTTAGAAGTCCCTGCAGTTTGGCTCCAGTCCTTTTGACATGACCCCATCAGACTGTGAGCATTTTCTTGCTTTCAGCACAAAAATGTGCCAGGGTCATTTTGTACACTCCTGCCCCATACCAGGAGTCAGCCATTTCTTCAAGGTGTCCTGGTTCCTTCTAGTGCGAATGGTATTTAGAGAACATCATCTGGAAATTGCTACTGGGTTATCATTGTTCTTAAACCTTTTCAGTGGGCAGAGCTATGAAATACGTATTTTTTAGAGAGGAAAAAAATCACAAGCTTATACTGGTATTTCCAATTTAAGTTAAGATTATAAAGGTTTTACTTAATATCTTTGATTTCAGGTTTGCAGCTAAAAAAAATAGGTTACTAACAACATATTTTATGTAAATAGTACCAAAATATAAAACAGTATAACCATCATTAATAAGACTACTGATTTTGCTATGTTTGGAGGTTGAGAAAAAATAAGACTATTGAATATGTTTCACTTCTTTTTGCTTAGTATATACCCTAACATCCAGTGTTTTAATGTGAAATAATTCTTTTCAGTGTAGTTATGTCATCAACCTGATATACTGGTTATTTTGTTTGTGTTTTTTTTCATCTTGGTGGTTACTACTTTTTTTTTGACTTAGTTTTGTTTTTTAATTATATAAAACATTTACCTAGTCACCAAATGAAAATTAAAAATGAGGTATATTTAGGGAAGATGGCCAGGCGTGGTGGCTCATGCTAATAATCCTAGCACTCTGGGAGGCCGAGGTGAGTGGATCACTTGAGCCCAGGAGTTCAAGACCAGCCTGTGCAACATAGTGAGACCCTGTCTCTACAAAAATTAGAAAAAAATACCGGGCCTTGGCAGTGTGACTTGTAGTCCCAGCTACCAGGGTAGGCTGGGGTGGGAGGATCACCTGAGCCAGGGAAGTTGAGTCTGCAGGGAGCTATGATGGCACCACTGTACCCAAGCCTGGGCGACAGAGTGAGACTCTGTTTCAAAAAATAAATAAATTACTGAGTATATACCCAAGCGAATATAAATCATTCTATTAGAAAGATACATGCATGCATATGTTCATTGCAGCACTATTCACAATAGTAAAGACATGGAATCAACATAAATGCCCATCAATGCTAGACTGGATAAATGAAGTGTGTTACATATACACCATTGAATACTATGCAGCCATAAAAAGGAACGAGATCATGTCTTTTGTAGGAACATGGATGGAGCTGGAAGCCATTATCCTCAGCAAACTAATGCAGTAACAGAAAACCAAACACGACATGTCCGCACTTATAAGTGGGAGCTGAATGATAAGAACACATGGACACATGGAGGGGAGCAACACACACTGGGGCCTGCTGGGGGTGATGGGGGGAGGGAGAGCCTCAGAAAGAATAGCTGATGGATGCTAGGATTAATACCTGGGTGCTGGGTTAATCTGTGCAGCAAACCACCATGACATGCACGTGTTCACCCATGTAATAAACCTGCACATTCTGCACATGAACCCGGGAACTTAAAAGTTGAAGAAAAATAATTAATTAAATAAAAAACTATTTTTAAAAAGTCTAATTTTTTTCCTTTTGCTCCCTTATATATTTTATTTTTGACTTATCTTTTTATTATTTTTAAAAATATAGACAAATGCTTATATATATATATATATTCAGATTTCCCTCCATTTTCGACAAAAAGAATAGCATATTCTAAATACTGTTCTGCGCCTTGCTTTCTTCACTTAAAAATATATTCTAGAGATTACTCCATACCAGTAGATAGAAGGCTTCCTCATTTTTGTGTAAGGGGGCGGGGGGTGCTGCCTAGACCATCGTATGTTTGTACCATAGTTTATTCAACAAATTCCCTACTTACAGACATTTGTGTTTTTCTTTTGTTATTATAATAATACTACAGTGAAAATCTTGAGTGTATGCCATTATGTCAGTGCACCTTTAGGATAGATTTCTAGAAGTAGCATTGCTAGGACAAAAGATATATACATATATAATATTGCCAGAAATGAACAAATTTCCCTTCATTTGGTTTATTTTTGCATTCCCATCAGCAATGTATTAGAGAAGCTGTTTCCCTGTAGTCCTGCAAATAAAATATGTTGTCATCCTTTTGAATTTTTGCCATCTGACAGATAAGAAGTGATATCTCTGTATAGTTGTAGTTTCATGTCTCTTATTTTGAATGAGGTTGAGCATCTCTTCATATGTTTAAGGGTCACAGACAACAAATTTTAATTCAAGTGTTTGCTGCTGATGCTGGTATTTTCTTACTTTTAAAGTTAGAGAGAACAGGATGAGTATGATTAGGTATGAAACAAGTTTACATTGAGGCAAAGGTCATGGCCAATGTGCTTCTTAGAGAAAGTTCTATGAAGCTTTCTTTGAAAGATTGCATAGACAAAAAATGTATCCATCAGATTTTAATGTGGATCCATATAGTTTCCTTACAGTGGCATCCACTCATTGAAATTCTTGTGTTTGGCTATGTATTAGATTCACTTAAAGAATTTTAAAAGAGAAAAAAAGATGCCTGGGCTTCAAATATCTACCTTTGAATATCTCTGGGATAAGAGCTTGATGGTTATATTTTTTGGTTTTCTGTTTTTTTGTTTAAGCTGAGATGATTCTGTGCAGACAGGCCTGAAAACCAAATGCATTTGTTCAATAAATATTTATAGGATGCCTACTGTCAGGGAATGAGCTGGCAGATGGGTGCTGAAGACACAGCAGTAATAAGACAGACATACCCCTTGCCCTCATGGACTATAGAGACAGCCAAAAAACATTTAATAAACTCACACTAAGTTGTCATAAATACTATTAAAGCACAGTGGGCTGAGATAGAGAATAGCAAGAAGAAATGCTTTTTGATAGGATGGTCAGAGAATGTCTCCCTGAGACGATGTTAAAGCTGATTTGCAGAAGCAAAATGGGCTTTTGGGCCAGATAGACCTAAATGTTTAAGGGTTATTAGAACATGTGTATAATTATTATCAAGTACTGTGCTCAGAACCTGTTTCACAGTAAATAGCAGCTGCAATGATGATGATGACACTTTCTGTTCAGCCAGATCTTTAAGTCCCATTTCAGTCTAAACTGCTTTATTAAGCCTGCCTTGGTGAATGCAGCCGACACTGATTTATTCATTCATCAAAAGTTACGGGGCAACCACTGTTTGCAAGGTACTTCTTCTATGTACTGGGGATACAGTGGTGAAACCAACTGAGCCTTCATAGAACATGTGTTCCATGAAGTGACTCAATTTGACAATTATCTATCATCTTTTCTCTAGACTTTTCCAATAGGATCACAAACTCTTGAAGGTCAGACATGTTTTCTTTTGAACACCTCCCTGTAGTTTCAAGCAGAGACTGTGTTCTGTAGAGTGGCAGACTCAGCGACCTTTCAGCTGGTCCAGCATGTACCATCCACCCACCAGCGAAAGAATCTTAGACCTGGCAGTGCTATTAGGAGAGAAGAGAATAGATGCAGAGTCTGACATATTAGGAGCCTGAAAGAAAGATTTACACTTTGAAAAGAAGCCAAGAACCATACCATTTCAGTGTGCTGAAAAGTTGTAACGTGCCTGCTATGGTTTGAATGTCCCTTCCAAAACTCACGTTGAAATTTAATTCCCAATGTGGCAGTATTGAGAGGTGAAGCCTTTAAGAGGTGATTGGGGCTAGGCGAGGTGGCTCATGCCTATAATCCCAGCAGTCTGGGAGGCTGAGGCAGGCAGATCGCTTGAGCCCAGGAGTTTGAGACCAGCATGGGCAACATGGTGAAATCCCATCTCTACAAAAAATACAAAAATTAGCTGGGCATGGTGGTGCACACGTGTGGTCCCAGCTATTTGGGAGGCTGAGGTGGGAGGATCACCTGAGCTCAAGGAGGTCAGAGCTTCAGTGAACTGTGATCGTGCCACTGCACTCTAGCCGACAGAATGAGACACTGCCTCAAAAAAAAAAAAAAAAAAAAAAAAAAAAAAGAGGTAATTGGGTCATGAGGCTCTGCCCTCATGAATGGATTAATCTGTAATAACCCATTAATCCACAAATCCATTAATCTATTCATGCTTAATGAATTAGTGTGTTAATGGTAATTATCATGAGCATGAGACTAGTGGCCTTATAAGCAGAGGAAGAGAAACCTAAGCTAGCAAGCTCAGCTCCCAGCCATGTGATGTCCTGTGCCTCCTCTGGATTCTGCAGAAGATCCCTACCCACAAGAAGAGAAGGCTCTCATTGGCTGCACCCCCTTGACCCTGGACTTCCCAGCCTCCAGAACTGTAAGAAATAAATTTCATTTCTTATGAATTGCTCCGTTTCAGGTATTCTGATATAAACAGAAAATGGAGTAAGACAGTACCAAACTCAGATCCTGTTGGTACAGGCTTTAAGCAATTGGTTCTTACAAACTTGTTGATTTTGTTGTTGTTAACCAACTTCATGAAAATTCTTTTTAAGATAATATGTTAATCAATCCTGGATAAACTTCTGGATTTCTAACATTAACTAATTTTCTTTGCCTTTCCCACCATCCCCCCCGCCCCCACATATGTACATCCATATCCACATACTTTGTGGAGTTTATTCTTTTGTTTCAAAACTCCAACTTCTTCCAAGCCAGTGCTTCTCCAGCATAAAAATCACTGATCTTACCAATAATTTATCGAGTTACAGTTCACTTAACTTATTAAGTATGTCCTATGCAATATTTAGGGCATACTTAAACTTAAAAAGTAAAAAGTTATTTGTTACGCAAATCAAAACCACAATGAGATACCATCTCACACCAATCAGAATGGTTATTATGAAAAAGTCAAAAACAACAGATGCTGAAAAGGCTGCAGTGAAAAGGGAATGCTTTATACACTGTTGGTGGGAGTGTAAATTACTTCAGCCACTGTGGAAAACGGTTTGGACATTTCTCAAAGAACTTAAAACAGAACTACCATTTGACTCAGCAATCCCATTACTGGGTATGTATTCCAAGGAAAATAAATCATTCTACCAAAAAGACATGTGTACTCATATGTTCGTTGCAGTACTGTTCACAATTGCAAAGACACGGAACCAACCTAGGTGCCCATCACTGGTGGAGTATATAAAGAAACTATTGTATGGGTATACTATAGAATACTACACAGCCATAAAAAAGGAAAAAAATTATGTCTTTTGCAGCAGCATGGATACAGCCAGAAGTCATTATTTAACTTGTAAACACCCTACCAATTATTTTCTTTATGATCCCAGTTTGCTGTGACCGTTGACATAGTTGTAACTTGTGTTATTGCCCAATTATCTTGAATGGAGCACCTGAGAACGAGTTAGTTTCAGAAAACATTCATAAATGTCTGGAAGGCAAGGAGGGAGATGTGAAGAAAATTTGAGCCTCCCTTTTCTAGTTCAACAAAGTTAAAACCAGTTATTTTGAGAAGCCAAATTTGTGTGAAAAATAAAGTCATTTTATATGCTAAAGATGTGTTTGGCATATAAGGATGTTATTCCTTAAAATGTTTCTTGAATATACTCTAGAGACTTTTAAAAAAAATAATCTAAAAGTTCATTACAATTCTGACAAATACAGAGCTTCTCTATGTCTTTTCTCCTTCACAGACAGACACTAGTGATTTCCAAGGGCACCCAATTAAATTACTGAAAAGAAATATAGTATTCTTGTCCTTTGGCTGACCCACTCATCATTCTGGCTGGAAACTCATTTTTAGTGCCAGCAAACCATGATTTCACTGAGAACAAATATACTATTCCCTCTGGCTATGAGTTGTCCTACCACGTTCACTTTCTTCAGCTCTCTTGCTAAAACTTTCTAGATTAAAATAAATATTGGGTAAATAGATTGTTTCCAAAATGATATATAAATGCTACAAAAGGTTGCTATTTACACTGGTCAGTAAATGTTTTAGAAACAACTGGCAAACTGGGAAACTTAGATATAGATAAATCTATGAAGACAAATAACGATTAAGCCCAAATGGGAACTCTCTAGGCAGAAGTACAAAAATATAAACAATCTACCCAGGAAAATATCGAATTTATTCTTTCATGCTGAAGAAATGACTGATGTGGTTTGGTGTGTCACTTGATGACAACGTGGACAAGCTTTAAGTCAAAAGGAAAGCTGATGGTGGCATCCCAGCCCTGCCGTGTGGGTGTGTTCTTTGAGGCAGATGAACTTCCTTCCACCCTCAGGAGCAAATTCCTTGTGTGTAGCAGTCGGGTTGAGCCACAGTAAGCAGCTGTTGGCTTTTCCTCAGTACGCTTGTGAGGAGGAGAGAGACAAGCATAATGGGTAGGAACACTGGCTCCAGAGTCAGATTGCTGGACTTTGTCTCCTAGAACTTGGGCAGATTCTGACTTTGGACAAGGTACTTCTTGCTGAGCCTCATTTCCTCATCTGTAAATAGAAATCATAACAGTATCGACCTCGGGGGTTACTGCGAGGATCTGAGACTGTAAGTGAAAGACGTAGACCAGGTCAAGCACAGAGTAAGCACATGATCTGTTAGCTTCTCCTGCTATTCTTTATTGCCTGTCAGCGCAACTGAAATGAATGGGACAGTAAGCTGGCATGCGGATGGACTATCTTCCAGCTTCTGACCACAGCCTTCCCTCAGACAGATTTCCATGAATAAGCAAGTCATAGTATAAAGGAGCAGAGATTTACATAGAGAGGGAGGGATGGCAGGGACTCAGGATTTCAAACACTTCTCTCCTTTTCCTTCCCTTCCCTGGGACCCCTTCCCTCCTTAGGTTCTTGAGAGAAACAAAAATAACAGCACAAAGGTCAAAGCCAAGAAAATACATGCGATAAGACTTTGACCTGAACTCCCGTGCAGACCATGGCGAGCTGAACAGGACCAAGTGGAAGATCCCTTTCACATGGCTGAAGGCAGGCCTAGGACCTAGGAGCAAAGCAGTTCTTCCAGCCCCTTCCTCCCAAAGCCCAAATCCTGGTTCCTCGGATCTGACTACTCTCACAGTAAGAAAAAAGGGACTCCAGAAATAACTGGCAAGTTAGCAAAGGGGTGACATGTTCTAGACAGCAGGCGTGCCTCACCTATAGCCCCACTGGTCTAGGCATTTTCAGGAGGTGAGTGAGAGCTTTGGGACTCCTGGCCTGGATACGCCCACCAGAGGGAGAGGAAAAGCCAGAAGACAGAGCTGGGAGCAACCATCTTACCAGGCTCAGAACTTTAGCTCCTTCAATTCATTCAACACATATGTTGTCCCTTCATATCCATGGGGGATTGCTTCCAGGACCTCCCATGGCTAACAAAATCCAGATGCTCAAGTCTCTGATATAAGATGCTGCCATATTTGCATATAACCTATGTACATCCTCCCATATCCTCTAAATCATCACTAGATTACTTATAATACCTAATACAATGTAAATGCTATGTAAATATTGTTATACTGTATTGTTTAGGGAATAATGACAAGAAAACAAAGTCTGTACATATTCAGGATAAATGCACTTTTTTTTTTTTTTTGAGACAGGGTCTCACCCCATCGCCCAGGATGGAGTGCAGCGACATGATTGCAGCTCACTGCAGCCTCATTCTCCCCAGCTCAAGCAATTCTCCTGCCTCAGCCTTCTGAGTAGCTGGGCTATAGGCATGCACCGCCATGTCTTGCTGATTTTTTTAATTTAATTTTTAGTAGAGACAGGGTCTTGCTATGTTGCCCAGGCTGGTCTGAAACTCGTAAGCTCAAGCGATCCTCCTGCCTCAGCATCTCGAAGTGTTGAGCTTACAGGTGTGAGCTACTGTGCTTGTCCTAAATGCATATATAAAAAATATTTTCAGTTTTTGTTGGTTGAATGCACCGATGCAGGACTTAGAGATACAGAGGACCGACTATACATATATTTTTATTTTTTTATTTTTTTTTTATTTTTTGAGACAGTCTCTCTCTGTCACCCAAGCTGGAGTGCAGTGGCACAATCTCAGTTCACTGCAACCTCTGCCTCTTGGGTTCAAGCGATTCTTCTGCCTCAGCCTCCCACGTAGCTGGGACTACAGGTGTGCACCACCATACCTGGCTAATTTTTGTATTTTGAGTAGAGAGGGGGTTTCACCATATTGGCCAGGCTGGTCTTGAACTCCTGACCTTGTGATCCACCCACCTTGGCCTCCCAAAGTGTTGGGATTACAGGTGTGAGCCACCACGCCCAGCCCCCTACCCCCCCCCCAAAGACTATATTTTATTGAGCCCCTATTATGTGCTAGGCACTGGTTGTAAATGCTGAAACCTCAAGGTGACGCCAATTGAAGTAAATTCATTACAACCACAAAGAGGAATCAAGTCCTTGACCCCTTGCACCTCAAACCTGCCCCCTACTCAGTCAGAGCTTTACTCCATCTGTCTTCATGTTAATGCCTTTGTCTTTGACCCTGACCCACCCTCAGGCAGGGTGTCAAAGAGAGGAGAAGAGGGAGCAAAGGGAAGTTTAAGCATCCACAGCCAGCAAATAAAAGAGGGCACCAAGAGAGGATGTGTTCTCCCTGGTTTCAGTTTTGTCACAGCTAGGGTCAGGAGGCTCTGACCCAAGTGAGTATTGCTCTCACAAGGCCATTCTAGATTTTGACTCATGGGATAAAATCCTCAGCCCCTGCCCCTCATTCCAAGAGGTGAAAATGGGCAAGTTCCAAGTCATTATAAAGCGGGAAATTTCCCCTGACCCCTTCGCAGGTGGGAACTGGAGTGAGGGTGCTGGGGATAGCTGGCTATTTAAGTGCCAGTTGGGGCAAACTCCACTCACTGGAATCCATTGCACTGAACCCCTCACAGGAGGGAGCATGCAGGTGAGTGGGGACGGGAGCTGGGCAAGTGTTTTTGGGGAACAGCAGGAGCAAAACTCCATGCAGGCCCTGCAGCAGCATCTAGAGGTGGGTACCCATGACCCCCGAAGTCCCAGAGGGCATCTGTTACAGTGCTCTTTTAGCTTTGCTGTTTTTGGACAGCTTAAGTGTTAAACAGTTCAGTGGACCCTCTGTCTTTTTGCATGAGGCGGTTGCTCTCCACCATTGAGTGCAGAGGGTCAGTGTGACAGCCTTTAGCGTCCACACCCGTGGCATCCAAGCTCTTGTTTGCATCCAGGAAAAATTAGGTCACATGAATGAATTCAAGGGTGGTAAATGTGGAGGATTTTATTGCTGATGAAAGTGGCTCTCAGTGGAAAGGTAATGGAGCAGGAAGGTGATCTTCCCACAGAGTTTGGCCATCCCTGGCCAGACTCCTGTCCGAAGCAATGCGGTCAAGCCATCCCTCTGAAGTCAAGCTGCCCCTCTCCAACATCAAACTGTAGTCTCTTATGTCCAGCTGCTTCTCCTCTTCTCTGCTCTGTCAGTGGAGCCTGGGGTTTTTATGGGCATAGGATCGGGGGTGGGGTGGGACATGAGTGGTTTTGGAAAAGGCAACATCACATGGGAAAACAGGAATGCATGTTCTCACTTGGGGCCATGGTTCCAGGCTTGGACTTGATGACTTCACAGCTGGATTCTATCAAATATTTAAAGAAGAACTAATACCAATCCTACTCAAACTATTCCAAAAAATAGAGGAGAAGGGGATACTTAGAAACTCATCTTACAAGGCCAGTATTACCCTGATACCAAAACCAGAAAAAGACACATCAAAAAAAGAAAACTAAAGGCCAATACTTCTGATGAATATTGATGCAAAAATCCTCAACAAAATATTAGCAAACTAAATTCAACAATACCTTAGAGAGATCATTCTTCATGACCAAGTGGAATTTTTCCCTGGGATGTAAGGATAGTTCAACATGCACAAATTAATCAATGTGATATATAAAAAGAATGAAGGACAAAAACCATATAATCATTTCAACTGACTCAGAAAAATCATTTGATAATATTCAATATCCCTTCATGATAAAACCCCTCAAAAAAATAAAATGGCATAGAAGGAACATACCTCAACATAATAAAAGTCATATACAGTAGACACACAGTATCAGGCTGAATGGGAAAAAACTGAAAGGCATTTTTCTAAGATCTGGAATGCAACAAGGATGCCCATTTTCACCACTGTTAGCTGTTATTCCACGTAGTACTAAAATTCCTAGGTAGAACAATCAGATGAGGAAAATATAAGGCCATCCAAATTGGAAAGGAAGAAGTTGAATTATCCTTGTATGCAGATGATATAATCTTATATTTGGAAAAAATCTGAAGAAACCACCAAAAACTATTAGAACTGATAAACAAATTCAGTGAAGTTGCAGGATACAAAATCAATATACAAAAATCAGTAGCATTTCTATATGCTGACAGTGAACAATCTGAAAATGAAATAAAAAGTAATTCCATTTACAATAGCCACAAATAAAATTAAATACCTAGTAATTAACCAAAGAAGTGTAAGTTCTCTATAATGAAAACTCTGAAACACTGATGAAAGAAATTGAAGAGGACACCAAAAATGAAAAGATGTTTCATGTTCATGGATTGGAAGATTCAATATTATTAAAATATCAATACTACCCAAAGCAATCCACAGATTCAACGCAATCCCTGTCAAAATACCAATGACATTCTTCACAGAAATAGAAAAAAAATCCTAAAATTTATATGGGACCACAAAAGATTCAGAATAGCCAAAGCTTTCCTAAGCGAAAAGAAGAAAACTGGAGGAATCACATTACCTGATTTCAAATTACACCACAGAGCTGTAGTAACCCAAATGGCATGGTCCTGGCATAAAAACAGACATAGAGCAATGGAACAGAATAGAAAGCCCAGAAACAAATCCACACACTTAAACAGTGAACTCATTTTTGACAAAGGGGCCTACTATTTGATAGCAAAACAGGGTGACTATAGTCAATAATAACTTAATTGTACATTAAAAAAAATAACTAAAAGTATAATTGGATTGTTTGTAATACAAAGGATAAATGCTTGAGGGAATGAATATCCCATTCTACATGATGTGATTATTACACATTGCATGCCTGTATTAAAACATCTCATGTACATCATAAATGTATACACCTACTATGTACTCACAAAAATTAAACATTAAAATAAAAAATTAATTTCTGAAACAGGCTGACAAAGACTTCAAATGTTTGAATGGTCAAAGAGATATATTGAAGATCAACTTGAACTTTAAAAGAAAAACAAAAGCTAAAGTAAAAACAGGCAGAAATAAAATAGGTGAATATGGAAAAGGTCCAATTAGAAGTATTGGAAATTATTTTTAAGTGGTCAGTGAAATCTTTAAAGATTAGTAAAGAAATTTCTTAAAGAAACATCAAAAGATTGGATTAATTCTAGACTGGACAACAGTAGTAAGGAAATTGCTAAAAGTAGCACAGAGAGATAAAAGTTTAAAAATATAGGAAAGCAGCAAAAAGTCTTGGAGAATTGACTACAAGGTGGACAGATGGAAAAAAATCCATCATATTAATATATCCAATAGGAGTTCTAGGAAAGGAGAATGGAGAAAATGCCTGAGAAATAATATTTAAAGAAAGAAATATTGAGAAGTTTCCAGAATTTGGAAAAGATATGACTTTTAGGTCTATCCCCTCATACTAAATAAGGGCAATTCTGTAATTACATTTCAGAATATTAAGGATAAAGTATAAAACCTAAAAGCTACCACAGCCTACAAATCAATATAAGAAATGGCAGACAATCCAGTAGAAAAATGGGCAAAAGATATAAATAATCACTTCACAAAAGAAGTTACATAATGGCAATTTTAAAAGGGGACTAATTTCATTAGTCATCAAAGAAATTCAAATTATAACTACTATGAGATACCTCAACACACCACAATAATGGATAAAATGAAAATGACAGATAGTACCAAGTGGTGGTAGAATATCAGCTAATGGCACTTTCACATACCATTGGCGAGAGTGTAAACTGGTACAACTTTTTTGGAAAACCTTTTAGCAGTATACACCAAAGCTGAGCATACACATACCTTATGACCTGGCAATTCCATTCTAAATAAAATTGCATACATAAGTTCAGAAATGCATATATATGTTCACCAAAAGACACAGAATGTTAATAGCCACACTATTCTGATAGCCAAAAGTTTTAAATTACACTAATGTTCATCAAGAAAAGAATAGAGAAATTATGGTGTATTCATACAATGAAATATAATACAACCCTGAGAATGAATGAATGATGTCTCATGAAACAACATGAATAAATTTTATAAACCATGTTGATCAAAAGAAACCAAAGGTTGGGAGATACTATTTGAAAAACATATCTGATAAAGGATTTATATCAGAATATATAAAAAACACTAACATCTCAATAAGAAGAAAACCCATTTTTTGTTTTTTGTTTCAATTGATACATAATATTTACATATTTGTAGGGTACATGTATTTGCTACATGAATACAATATGTAGTGATCAAGTCAGGGTATTTGGGGTATCCATCACCTTACTTATCATTTCTATGTGTTGGGACCATTTCAAGTCTTCTCTTCTAGCTAACTTGAAATATACAACACATTATTGCCAGCTATAGTCATTCTACTCTGCTTTTGAACATTAGAACTTATATCTTCTATCTAATTGTATGTTTATACCCATTAACCAACATCTCTTTAAGCTCCCTTACACTCACACACTGTTCCCAGCCTCTGGTATCTATCATTTGTATTCTCTACCTGCATAAGATTAACTTTTTCAGCTCCTACATATGAATGAGAACATGCAGTATTTGTCTTTCTGTGCTTCATTTATTTCACTTGCATAATGAGCTGCAGTTCCATCCATATTGCTGCAAATGACATGATTTCATTCTTTTTATTGGCATATAGTATTCCTTTGTGTATATATACATTTTCTTTATCCATTCATTGATGAACACTTCAGTTGATTCTGTATCTTTGCTATTATGAATAAGGCTGCAATAAACATGCAAGTGTAGGTATCCCTGTGATATACCAATTTCCTTTTCTTTGATAAATACTCAGTAGTGGCCTTGCTGAATCATATGGTAGTTCTATCTTTAGTTTTTTGATAAATCACCAAACTGTTTTCTGTAGTGGTTGTACTAATCCATATTCCCATCAATCGTGTATAAAGAGTTTTGTTTTCTCCACATTTGCCAGTGTCTTTTTTTTTTTTTTTTGAGATGGAGTCTTGCTCTGTCACCCCAGCTGGAGTGCAGTGGCATGACCTCGGCTCACTGCAACTTCTGCCTCCTGAGTTCAAGTGATTCTCCTGCCTCAGTCTCCCGAGTAGCTGGGATTACAGGTGCGTGCCACCACGCCTGGCTAATTTTTGTATTTTTAATAGTGATGGGGTTTCACATGTTGGTTAGGCTGGTCTCGAACTCCTGACATCGTGATCTGCCCACTTCGGCCTCCTAAAGTGCTGGGATTACAGGCATGAGCCACTGTGCCCAGCCGCCAGTGTCTTTTTGTTGTTGTTTTAAAAATTACCATTCTAACTGGGCTAAGATGATATCTCATTGTGCTTTTGGTTTGCATTTCCCTGATGATGGGAAGTGTTGAGTATTTTTTCATATACCTGTTGGCCTTTTGTACATCTTCTTTTGAGAAATGTTTATTCATGCCCTTTGCCCACTTTTTACTGGGATTATTTGTTTTCTACTTTTGAGTTGTTTGAGTTCTTTATATATTCTGGATACCAGTCTTTTGTCAGATGAGTTGTTTGCAAATATTTTTTCCCATCCAACAGGTTGTCTCTTTGTCAATTGTTTCCTCTGCTGTCCTGAAGTATTTTAGGGCAATATAGTCCCTTTTGTTTATTTTTATTTTAGTTGCCTGAGCTTTTGAGTTCTAGCCATAAAATCTTTGCCTAGATCAATGTCCTGAAATGTTTTCTTCTAGTCATTTTATAGTTTCAGTCTTTAATCCATTGTGAGTTGATTTTTGTATATGGTGAGAGACAAGGGTCTAATTTCATTTTTCTGCATATGGATATTGAATTTTCCCAGCACTATTTATTGAAGTGGGTGTCCTCTCCCCAGTGTATGTTCTTGACAGCTTTGTTAAGTTCATTTGGATGTCAAAATGTGGATTTTATTTGCATTTTCTATTCTGTCCCATTGCTCTATGTGTCTATTTTATACCAATACCATGCTGTTTTGATTACTATAGCCTTGTAATATATTTTGAACTCATGTAGTCTGATGCATCCAGCTTTGTTCTTTTTGCTGAAGATTGATTTGGCTAATCTCACTCTGTTTTAATTCTGCATAAATTTTAGGATTTTTTTTCTAATCCTGTGACAAATATCATTGGTATTTTGATAAGGATTGCATTGAATCTGTAGATTGCTGTGGGTAGTACTGTCATTTTAATTATATTAATTCTTCCAATCCATGAGCATGTGCTGTCTTGCCACGTTTGTGTCCTCTTCAATTTCTTTCATCAGTGCTTTGTAGTTTTCCTTGTAGACATCTTTCATTACTTTGGTTAGATTTATTTCTAAGTATTTATTTTATTGTAGCTATTGTAAATGGGATTGTTCTCTTGATTTATTTCTCAGCTAGCTCATTATTGGTGTATAGAAATGCTATACACTGATATTTGTATGTTGATTTGTATCCTGCAACTTTACTGAATTTATTCATCAGATCTAAGAATTTTTTGGTGGAGCCTTTAGGTTTTTCTAGATGTAAGATTATATTATCTGCAGAGAGGGACAATTTGATTTCCTCTTTTCTAACTAAGATGCCTTTTATTTATTTCTCTTGCCTGATTGCTCTGGCTAGAACTTCTGGTACTATGTTGAATAGAAGTGGTGAAAGTGAGTATCCTTCTCTTGCTCCAGTTCTTAGAGGAAAGCCTTTCAAAATTTCCCAATTCAGTATGATGTTAGCTGTAGGTTTGTCATATACAAAATGTATTATGTGGTGGTATGTTTCCTCTATGCCTAGTTTTGTGAGAGTTTTTATTGTGAAGGGATGTTGAATTTTATCAAATCCTTTTCTGCAACAGTTGAGAGAATCATATCATCTTTGTCCTTTATTTTGTTGATGTGATGTATCATGTTTATTAATATGCATATGTTGAACCATCCTGGCATCCCTGGGAAAAAATGTCAATCATGGTGTATTATTTTTCGGATGTGCTGCTGGATTCAGTTTTGTTGCATTTTTTGGAGAATATTTGCATCTATATTCATCAGCAATATTATTCTATAGTTTTCTTTTTTGTTGTTGCATCCTTTTCTGGTTTGAGTGTCAGGATAATGCTGGCGTCATGGAATGAGTTAGGGAGAATTCCCTCCTCTTCAAACCTTTGCAATAGTTTGAAAAGAATTGATATTAGTTCTTCTTTGAAAGTTTGGTAGAATTCAGCAGTGAACCCAGCTGGTCTTGGAGTTTTCTTTGTTGGGGAACTTCTTATTATTGCTTTAATTTCATTATTTGTTATTGATCTGTTCAGGTTTTTTATTTCTTCCTAATTCAGTCTTGGTAGGTTGTATAAATACAGGAATACATCCACTTCAGTTTGTTGGTGTATAGTTGTTCATAACAGTCTCTAATGATCATTTGTATTTGTATGGTATCAGTTGTAATGTTTCCTTTTTTGTTTTATTTATTTGGGTCTTTTTTTTCTTGGTTAGTTTATTAAGTGGTTTTTCAATGTTTATCTTTTCAAAAACCGAACTTTTTGTTTAGTTGTTCCTTTGGGGTTTTTTGTTTGGTTCGTTGGCTTTTTGTTTGTTTTGTTTTTGTTTTTTTGGGGGGGTCTCCATTGTTTTAGTTCTGCTCTGGTCTTTATTATTTCTCTTCTACTAATTTTGGATTTGGTTTGTTCTTGCTTTTCTAGTTTCTTGAGGTGCACTGTTAGATTGTTTATTTGAAATCTTTCAACTTTTCTGATGTAGAGACTTATGGCTACAAACTTTTCTCTTAGCACTGTTTTGCTATATCCCATAGGTGTTGGCGTGTTGTGTTTTGATTTTTATTTGTTTCAAGAAAAGTTTTTATTTCCTTCATCCATTTTTTCCATGACCAAATGGTCATTCAGGAGTATGTTGTTAAATTGCCATGTATTTGTGTGGTTTCCAAAGTTCCTCTTGTTATTGATTTCTAGTTTTATTCTATGGTGGTCTGAGAAGATACTGGGTATAATTTTGATTTTGATTTAAAAAAAATTTTTTTTTGCCAGAACATGTTCTTATCTGAAATTTTAATTTTTAAGAATTAAAATTGTTTTTTTTCTAACTTATGGTGTATCTTGGAGGATGTTTCCTGTGCTGATGAGACGAATGTGTATTCTGTAGCTGATGGATGAAGTGTTCTGTAAATGTCTATTAGGTCTACTTGGTCTAATGTGCAGTTTAAATCCAATGTTTGTTTGTTAATTTTCTGTTCAGATGATCTGTCTAATGCTGAGATTGGGTTCTTGAAGTCCCAATTATTATTGTATTGGAGTCTATCTGTCCCCTTTTTTTTCTTTTTGAGACAGGGTCTCACTCTGTCACCCAATCTATTAGGCAGTTCTCGCATTGCCATGAAGAAATACCTGAGACTGGGTAATTTATTAAAAAAAAAAAAAAAGACGTTTAATTAGCTCACAGTTCTGTAGGCTGTACAGGAGACAGTGCTGGCACCAGCTTCTGGGGAAGCCTCAGGGAGCTTTTACTTATGGCAGAAGGCAAAGCAGCAGCAGGCACAGCACATGACAATAGCAGAAGCAAGAAAGACAGGGGGCGGGGGGAGGTGTCACACACTTTTAAATGACCAGATCTTGTGAGAACTCACTATCACAAAGACAGCACCAAGCCCTGAGGGATCTGCTGTCATGATCCAAACATCTCCCACCAGGCCTCATCTCCAGCACTGGTGACTACAATGCAAGATGAGATGTGGGTGGTGACAAATATCCAAACTACATAGTTCTAACCCTAGGCCCTCTCAAATCTCATATCTTTCTCACATTGCAAAATATAATCATGCTTTCTCAACAGTACCCCAAAGTCTTAACTCATTCCAGCATTACCTCAAAAGTCCATAGTCTCATCAGAGACAAGGCAAATCCTTTCCACCTATGAGCCTGTAAAATAAAAACAATTTAGTTACTTTCAAGATACAATGGGGGTATAGGGTTTGGATAAACATTCCTGTTCCAAAAGGAGGAAATAGGCCAAAAGAAAGGGGCTACAGGCCCTATGCAAGTTTGAAACCCAGCAGGAGAGTTATTAAATATTAAAGCTACAAAATAATCTCCTTTGACTCCATTTCCCACATCCAGGGCACACTGGTGAAAGGAGTGGGCTCCCAAGGTCTGTGGCAGCTCTACCTCTGTGGATTTTCATGGTTCAACCCCCAGGGCTGCTCTCATTGGTTGGAGTTGAATGCATGCAGGTTTTCCAGGTGCAGGGTGCAAGCTGCTGGTAGATTGCCCATTCTGGGGTCTGAAGGACAGTTGCCCCATCCCACAGCTCCACTAGTCAGTGCCCCATTGGGGACTCTGTGTGAGGACTCCAATCCCATATTTCTCCTCCACACTGTCCTAGTAGAGGTTCTCTGTGAGGGTTCTGCCCCTGCAACAGGCTTCTGTCTGGGCACTCAGGCTTTCCTATACACCTTGTGAAATCTAGGCAGAGGCTGCCAAGCCTCCTTAACTCTTAAATTGTTTGCACCTGCAGGCTTAACACCACATGGAAGCTACCAAGGCTTACAGCTTGTATTTTCTGAAGTGGCAGCTTGAACTGTACATGGACGCCTTTAAGCCAGGGCTGGAGCTGGAGCTGGAGCAGCTGGGATGTGGAGAGCAATGTCCCAAGGCTGCACAAGGCAATGGTGCCCCAGGCCTGGCATAGGAAACCATTCTTCCCTCATAAGCCTCTAGGCCTGTGATGGGAGGGGCTGCCAGAAGGTCTTTGAAATGGCTTTGAGGCATTTTCGCCTTGTATATTAGCATTTGCCTCCCTTTTAGTTATGCAAACGTCTTTAGTAAGTGGTTCTCCTATAGTCTGCTTTAATTCCTTTCCCCAAAAAGTTTTATTTTTCTCTACCACATGACTAGGCTGCAAATTTTTCAAACTATTACACTCTGCTTGCTGTATAAATATAATTTCCAACTTTAACTCATTTCTTTGTTCTGTATCCAAGTGTAGGCTGTTAGAAGCAGTCACACCACTTCTTGAACACTTCGTGGATTGGAAATTTCTTCTGCCAGATCCTCTAGGTCATCACTTTCAAGATCAAACTTCCACAGATTTCTACGGCATAAACAGAATGCAGCCAAGCTCTTTTCCAAGACATAACACACATGATCTTTGCTCCAGTTCCCAATAAGTTCCTCATTTCCATCTGAGATCTTGTCAGCCTGGACTTCACTGTCCATATCACCATCAGCATTTTGGTCACAACTATTTAACCAGTCTCTAATAAGTTCCAAACCTTCCCTCATCATCCTATCTTCTTCTGAGCCCTCCAAAGTCTCCCAACTTCTGCCTGTTACCCAGTTCTAAATCTGCTTCCCAATCTTCGGGTATCTTTATAGCAACATCCAACTCCTTGGTACCAATTTTCTGTGTTAGGCTATTCTTGTATTGCTATAAAGAAATACTCGAGACTGGAAAATTTATAAAGAAGATAGGTTTCATTGGCTTACAATTCTGCAGGCTGTATAGGAAATAGCACTGTCATCAGCTTCTGCGGAGGGTTCAGGAAACTTTTACTCATGGCAGAAGGTGAAGCAGGAGCAGGCACATCACATGATGAAAGCAGGAGCAAGAAAGAGATTGAGGGGATTGGTGCCACACATTTAAAATGACCAGATTTCATGAGAACTCATGATCATGAAGACAGCACCAAGCCATGAGGAATCTGCTCCCATGACCAAAACACCTTCCACCAGGCTCCACTTCCAGTATTGGGGATTACAATTCAACATGAGATTTGGTCAGAGAGAAACACCCAAACTATATCACCCAGGCTGGAGTGCAGAGACACAGTCACAGCTCATTGTAGTCTCTATCTCCTGGGCTCAAGCAATCCTCCCACCTTGGCCTCCCAAAGTGCTGGGATTAAAGGTGTGAGCCACTGTGCCTGACCCCTATCTCTCCCTTTAAATCTAATAATATTTGCTTTATATATCTGGTTTCTGTGGTGTTGGGTGCATATATGTTTAGAATTATTATATCCTCTTGCTGAATTTATCCCTTTATCATTATATAGTAACCTTGTGTTTTTTTACAGTTTTTGACTTAAAGTCTGCTTTATCCGATGTAAGCATAGCTACTTCTGCTTGCTTTTCATTTCAATTTTCATGGAATATCTTTTTTCATCCCTTTACTTTCTATGTCTCTTACAGGTAAGATGAGTTTCTTGTAGTCAGCATATAGTTGGCCTATGTGTTTTTAATCCATTCAGCTGGTCAGTCTCTTTTAAGTGTAAAGTTTAATCTGTTTATATTCAAGGTTATTATTGATATGTAAAGGTTTATTCTTTTCATTTTATTAAATAATTTCTGGTTGTTTTGTATATCCTTTGTTCCTTTTGTTCTCTTTGTCTATTGTTGTGGTTTGGTGATTTTCTTTAGTGGTAAGAGTTGAGTCTTATTTTCCTTTATTTGTGTCTTTGTTCTACCAGGAGTTGTTATATTTTCATGTGTTTTCATAATGGCAGATAACATTCTTTCACTTCCAGGTGTAGAACTCTCTTAAGCAATTCTTGCAGGATCAGTCTAGTGGTGATGAATTCCCTCGGCTTTTGCTTATCTGGGAAAGACTTTATTTGTTCTTCATTTATGAAGGATAATTTTTCTGGGTATGTCTTCTGCTGGCAGCTTTTCTTCCAGCATTTTGAATATATCATCCCATTCTCTCCTGGCCTATAAGGTTTCTGCTGAGAAGTCAGCTGTTAGTCTGATGAGGGTTCCTTTATAGGTGACAAGATGCTTTACTCTTGTGTTTAGAATTCTCTATGTCTTTGACTTTTGACAGTTTGACTATAATGTGCCATGAAGACCTTTTTGCATTGTATTTGCTTGAGGTTCTCAAGAGCCTCAAGTATCCAGATGTCTACATTTCTTGCTAGTCTTGAGAAGTTTTTAGCTATTATTTTGTTAAATAGGTTTTCTAACATTTTTATTTTCTCTTTTCCTTCTGGGACTCCAAAAGTTTAAATATTTCGTTGCTTTATAGTGTCCCATATGTCATACAGGCTTTTCTCTCTCTCTCTTTTTTACTTTTTACTTTATTTTTGTCTGACTGGGTTATTTCAAAAGACTTATATCTTCAAATTCTGATGTTCTTTCTTCTGCTTAATCTAGGCTATTGTTGAAGCTTTTGAATGCATTTTGTATTTCATTCACTGAATTCCTCAGTTCCAGAATTTGTTTGGTTCTTTTTTATGATATCTGTCTCTTTGTTCAATTTTTCATTCATATCCTGAAATTTTTCTGATTTCTTTGTTTTTCAGTATTCTCTTGTATCTTACTGAGTTTCTTTAAAATCAATATTTTGAATTCTTTTTCCAGGATTGTTTTTGATTGGGATCTGTTCCTGGAGAACTATTGTTTCTTTGAAGATGTCATATTTTCTTGCATTTTCAATGTTTCCTGTGTTTTTACATTGATATCTGTACATGTTGTGTAACAGTCATTTCTTTCAACTTTATGAATTTGCTTTAGTATGGGAGGACTTTTTCCTGAAGATGTATCTATGGTTTTGGTTGGGGAGCACACATTGACTTTAATTCTAGGTGCAAGCAGTAGGATAGTCTCTGTATGATTTCTTTGGCTGTAAGCAGCATCAGTAGTATCTATGATTTCCTTGATGGCTTAGGGTACAGTTATTAATGGAGACTGTGGTGAAGTTTTGCTGGGGACTGAGATCCCTCATGGTCCAGTCTTCAGACCCCAGTGGGCTAAGCCTGCTTGTCCTTGGGTCGCAAGGTGGCATATGCTGGCACCAGTGTCAGCAAGTCCAGGCAGGCCAGTTCTTGAGCCTCCAGGTGGCTTGTCTGAATGCCAGTAGTGGCAGCAATGGTAGCTGTGGGGGTGAGCATGTTCTCAGGCCTCTGGGCAGTTGGCATGTTCTAGGCAATGGCAGTAGCAGTACTGGGATGACTCTCTGGGTCCCAAGTGGTATGTGCTGCTATTGGTGGTGGCTGTGATAGCCTGGGTAGGCTAGTTTCCAGGCCCCCAGGTAGCATGTGCAGGTTGGTGCCAGCTGTGGTGGTAGCAGCAGGTTGGGTAGGATCAATCTCAGGCCCCCTAGAGGAGTGCTTAGGTGCCAATGGTGGTGGGCTGGGCTTGGCAATCCCTAAGCCCCTAGATTACATGCTCTGACATGGGGTGGGGGCCAAGCCAGTCTGAGCAGACTTGTCCTCAGGCCACCTGATGGTGTGTGCAGGTGCCTGCCATGGTAGGCAGTGGTGGGGCAATCTCAAGGCCCCTGGTGGAATGCTCGAGTGAGGTGGCAGCAGTCATGCTGTGGCCCTGCCACTGGGGAGGATAGGGCACAATCACCCTACTTGTGCTTCAGCCCTGATGGCAGCAGTCCATGCTTCACCTGTGCCTTAGCCCTGGAGCTGCTGAGCCCCAGGGCAATGTGTAGCCTGTTGGGGGCCGGGCTTTCAAAATGGTGCCTTGCTGTAGCTGCTTATGGTTTGGTGGAGGGGGGCACGTGGGACCCGATGCAAGCTCCATCCTCGGAGCTGTGCCATTCCATGGTCTCTTGGTAGCTCCCTCTGTTAGTTTCAGGGCCTGGGAGGGCTAAGATAGAAGAATATTGTGGTGGGAATGTGGTCTACTGGGGGTTTCTCACTTACCCTTTCGCCACACTGGGGAGTCTCTCCTGGCTCCCAGCTGATCCCAGCCAAGCAGCCTACCTTACTTTCCTCTCCTTCCTTGCCTTAGGTGTTTCCTGTCACTTTTCTGTTGACTTCCAGTGTTCTCTCAGATGATCTATTTAAAATGTGATTTATTTACTCACTATTTTGGTTTCTCGTAGTGGAGAAGGCAAGTACAAAATGCATCTAGTCAGTCATCCTTCCTCATACAACACACTTTTAAAATGGGCAAAATATTTGAACAGGCACTTTACCAAAGAAGATATATGAATGATGAATAAGTACATATAAGTACATTAAAATATATTCAACATGCAATCCTCTAAAAGACTTAGGAAAATTCTCATATGATGGTGATGACATGATTTTAAAAATCTTTCCAACCCATCACCCCCACCCTGCATAAAAACAGCAACTAAAGTGGCGAATGGGTACAGTGATATGTGCCTGTACTCACAGATACTGGGGAGGCTGAGGTGGGAAGATCACTTGAACCCAGGAGTTTGAGATGATTTGGAGCAACACAGAGGGACTCCATCTCAAAAAAAAAAAAAAAAAAAAAGGAAAGAGAGAAAATAGAAAAACAGGCTGGCGTGAAGGGAGCTGTTTCAATTGATCATTCAGTCACAGATCAAACTCCTTGTTTCTATTTCTTCCCTCTTCTCACTACTACACTTGACTAGTCTTAAATAAAATAAAAAAACCCACAGACAACATCTACAACAAAACTATGTGATAAATTATCCCCAATGTTAGTAACAAGTGCTTGGTGCCGCAACGAGAAACCAGCACTTAGACAGAAAATTTTTTAGCAAGGCAAACTTACTTTTGCAGAAGGGTGTTGCCTGCATCTGTCTGATTGCAAGAGCACGTTGAACAAAGGAGAGAAGGGTTTTTATTCCTAATGCAGCTTGTCTCTACTACTGTGTCCTGTCTTCGTTGGCTGGAGTTGGACCGCACAATCTAAACTGAACCCGACTGGCTAACTTGAAAGACAGCTTTGGCAGGAAGAGCCGTCACAGCGGGAGGGGTAAATTACAGAGTGAGTAGTAGATCTGGGCTCTGTGGATAAGGACTGGCGGGAGAGTTGTTTACTGGAACTAGGAGCAGGGAGGCCCAAGGGTAAGGAAGTTGGACCTTGAAAGTAGAGAACAAATAAACTAAACAAACTAAACTTTTGAAGAGAAACTTCTCTTGGATCTGACACCCAAGAATTTCCAAATCTGAGAGTGTGTGATAAGCCACTGATGGCTATAAGACCCCCACTGCATAAACATCATCTTTGTAGAAAGCAGCAGAAGGAAGCTTTGGGTAGCTAATGGACCTAAGAACTGAGGAACTCCAAGTCACCCAAAGGTACTCATTGAAAATGCAGAGGACCAACAGACAACAGCTGTTGTACAATAGGTTTACCTTAAGTGATAAAAGGACTTGAGCTGGTGGGCCCTAGGAGTTCTCAAACTTCACCAGCTGAAGTCCCCTTCCAGGATACACCCCTGCTTTGAGGAGACTCCCCTGGGAATAAAAATCCCTATTAAATAGGACAGGGACAAAAAGGGTAAAGGAAAGGGAAGATCCAGATACAAATGGGAGTGGGAACTGAATCAGATCTTAGAAAGGACAAGAAACAGCCCTCCTGACCAACTCCCTCCTGCCACACACCCCAAACCGAGGTTCAGAAAAATGAATTAGAAGTAGATATGTAAACAAAGCTCACATATCGGCTCCCAAGTCCCCAGGTGATGCCACATTTGTGGCAAGGTCATCACTGGGAGATCAAATTTTATAGTCAGGTCCTCAGATTGGGAAATATTTTCTAGCAACGTCTGTATGTAATAACATTTTACTGATATAAAAACAACTGGTGGTCATGTGGTGTTTGCTGTCAAATTGTTGTGATGACAGTCAAAGTGGCATACTCAGTTTATAAGATGGAGTAGGACAGAGATCATTGTCATGGGCAACATATGCAACTTGCCTCTGACAAGTCTGCAGCAAATTTTTGCCTTCTTCATCCCCCATAAAATTCTGCATCATAGATATCTGATAAACATCTGCCAGCTGCCATTGCTGTGTGTGCAATGAGCCTGGCTTTATGGACTCTATAGTTGAGTTACAGGAGTGAGCCTATGAGGGCTGGCATATGCAGATTACAACTACTTCACTAAATAGAGATGGGGTGGAGGGTAGACTACAGACATAAAATTCTAATTCAAGAACAGAAACCATCCTTCTTTTGGGAATCCTCCTAAGACCGAAGACTTCCTAAGGGACATTGTTTCTAAAACAGGACTAACAATTAACACATACACTCTATGCATGTACATAAAATATTTGAGGGCAAAAAATATTTTATCTTCAGTCCCTAATCCCATGCCTGTTAGGTAGTTATTGCTCAAAAGGGCTATAAAAGCAATGGAAGGGAAAATAAATAAACAATATAACTATAGTTCCCATTATTCTGAAATCCAAACAACTTTGAATTTCCAACAAGGTCTGAGATGTGCTTTGCTTTAAAATTCTACAAATACATTTCTAAGGGACAGCAGAAGAATCAATTAACTTGTCCCACCCTCCTGGTTAACTAAGAAAGCCTTCTAGACCAGGTGCATAGTACAGTCAGCTGAGCCTGGAGAAACAGAATTGATTTGTCTTAGAAAAGGTCATAGAAGAGGCTGACACTTTCTTTTCCTTTCCATTTCCTGCTAAGCATGCAACTTCTCAGCCTCAGCAATTATGGAAGCCGAGAATTATAGAGGCCAATGGCTACAGAGAAGGCCAAAGGGTAGAAGCATATTCAAAACATTTTTTATTGCAGTAGTGTGCAGAATCAAGAATTAGTTGCAATCATTCTATGTTACTGGAACAATGTGCACATCAAAACACCCCAAATAAACTAGGTCCAAATTCCACTTCAACCACTGATATTGCTGTTAACAAATTTGAATAGTGCTTATTATGCGGAAAAAAAAAAAAGGTACCTTCTTCTTTCATATACCCTATTCTTGTATAAACAGGTCAAAGAAGGAAGATCAGTCAAACTCAACATTGTCATAATATGTGACTGCTGACGCCAGTTCTCTGCACTTTGGGCTCTTCTCTTACGAGGTTTAAATATATGCCCAGGCTAGGTGTGGTGTCTCATGCCTGTAATACCACACTTTGGGAGACTGAGGCAGCAGGTGGATCACTGAAGGTCAGGAGTTCAAGACCAGCCTGGCCAACATGGTGAAATCCCATCTCTACTAAAAATATAAAAATTAGCTGGATGTGGTGGCACATGCCTGTAATCACAGCTACTCGGGAGGTTGAGACAGGAGAACCGCTTGAACCCTGGAGGCGGAGGTTGCAGTGATCCAAGATTGCCCCACTGCACTCCAGCCTGGGTGATAGAGCTAGACTCCCTCTCAAAAAAAAAAAAAAAAAAAAAAAGGTCAGAGGCAGCAGCTACCAAGAGTCATCTGGCGTTTTCTAGCATTTCTTTGATTCATCATTCATCAATTATTCTGTCTACTACAGGATCTTCAATACAAAGTTGAAACGACCTCATTTTCTCATCTGCAAAATGGGTTTTATACTAGCAACTTCACAGTGCTGTAAAGAGGATTAAGTAGAAAAACAAAGTACAACCTATAGTGCTTGGCAAGTGTAGCTATTTCTCTTACCTAATGGCAACTATTAATACATGATTTATTTTACAGATTACTTAACATCAGGTACATTGCTGAGTATTGAGAATTACAAAGTACTTTGATACATTATGCTCTATGAGATGATTTTCTTTTAAGACTGGACTTTACTCACCTGTGTTTGCACAAATACCAACAAATACATGTACCCAGGTCTATAATAGTGCTTATAAAATACTTTGTAATTTAAACCAAAAAGTATCTGAGACAGATGTCAATCGATTTAGGCTTATTTTGCCAAGGTTAAGGACCCCGCCCATGACACAGCCTCAAGAGGTCTTGAGAACATGCGCCCAACGTGTTTGGGTTACAGTTCTTGGTTTTATACATTTTAGGAAGGCAGAAGTTACAAGCAAAGACAGAAATTGATACATGGAAGGTATACACTGATTCAGCCCAGAAAGGCAGGACATCTTGATGTGGGAGGGCTTCCAGGTCATAGGTGGATTCCAAGATTTCCTACCTGGGCAATTGGTTGAAGGAGTTAAGCTTTGACTGAAGAGTTGAAGTCAGCATAAACAAATGTTAAAGTTGGGGGAGGCTGTGGAAGCCAAGATTCTTATGTAGATGAAGCCTCCATGTAGCAGGCTTCAGACAGAATAGATGGTAAATATCTCTTGTCAGACTCTGGAAAAGACCTAGCAAGGGAAGGAGATTCTCTACAGAATGCAGATTTCGTCCACAAGAGACAGCTTTGCAGGGCCATTTCAAAATATGTCAAAGAAATTTATTTTGGGGTAAAATGCTTTGATTTCCTTCAGGGCCTGCTGTTATGTGATCCTGTACCAGAGTCAGGTTGGAATTTGGTATCTTATTGCTACAGTCTGTTTTGTCACTGTTATGATCTCTATTTTCACATTAATGCTGGTCAGTTGTTCCTGAACTTCAAAGGGAGGATGTAACAAGGTATGTCCAACCCCTTCATCCTGTGATGGCTTGAACTAGTTGTTCAGGTTTCTTGGAATTCCTTAGCCAAGAAGGGGTCCATTCAGTCAGTTGGGGGGCTTAGAATTTTATTTTTCGTTTACATAATCAGTTTTTAGACCTGTTAAACAATCCTTTGAAACATCATGTAGGCCACAGGGCTGGAGGAAAGCCATGCTTCCATGCTTCCAGCTATTTTTCAAGAGCTAGGCTGATAGCAACTAGACTTGAAAAGTGAGTATTACTGACTTTCCTATCTCCAGCAGGTGACTGAGGCAAAAATTGGCAGTCTATTTGAAAAGTTCCACAGTGTTGGCTGGTCTACCCTCATTTTCCTAACTAGAAAAACCTGAAGTCTTGCAACCAGAGTAATAGGGATGTATTAATAGAATCCTAGCTGCTTCTGGAACCTATATCTAAATCTGGGAGTTTTGTGTATTATCTCTTAGCAAGGAAAAGGCAGAGAAGGCTGTTGTTTCTATCTTACTTTTTTATGTCCTGCCCCAAGGATCTCAATTTCTCTTCTCAGAGTCTTTTCAGTCTCATAGCACTGAAGTAGGAAGAAAAGCTGAGACAGTTGTTTCTTCCCACTATAAATGGCACTGGGTGGTGTGACTATCTAAAATAGACTAATTAGAAAACCAGGCCCTTAACCTAATTTTCGTAATGCAAATACTGACAGAAAGCTTCAGGGAGCAAAGCTGCACAGACAGAAGAGAAAAAAACACTACCCTGTCTCACCAAAACTAGGCTTCTCATCTCAGGAAGGCAAAAGACAGAAAAATATCTAAGAGAAAGAATCCAACAGGTGTGGTGGCTCACACTTGCAATCCCAGCACTTTGGGAGGTTGCGGTGAGAGGATTGCTTGAGCCTAGGAGTTCAAGACCAGCCTGGGCAACATATTGAGACCCTGTCTCTACAAAAGATAAAAAAAAATTATCAGGGCATGGTGTCAAACATCCGTAGTACCAGCTACTTGGGAGGCTGATGTGGGAGGATCACTTGAGGCCAGGAGGTCAAGGCTGCAGTGAGCCATGATTGTGCCATTGCACTCCAGCCTGGGTGACAGAGACTGTATCTCAAAAAATAATAATTTAAAAAAAACACAAAAAATAGGAAAAAGAAAAAGAAACTAATGGTTTCTCAAAGGAAGAGCAACTATGGCTGGAGCAAAATTAGCTGTTTCCAATTAACAACCTTTTTATCAATTAAATAGATTTTCTTATCTGTATATATCCAAGGATATATTTCACCAGTATATACTTCTCTAATTTACATCAAAACTGTATTTTTTCCAGAATATTTGTTGAAAAAGTTTCCCAAAGCACCCAAATTGTTAATGCAGAGAAAAATCTATACTTTCATTCCAACTTAATTTTCCACATTAGCCATCTTAGAAATAATGTAAAATAAATATCCAAATTCAACTTTACCAGTAGCATTACCCAATTCAGAAGGATGTCATTTTAATGAACAAATATTTATTCCCCCAGTACAACAAACAAAAGTGTGAACATGGATTGCTTGGGTCTAAATGGTTTAAAATCTGGGAAAGGGCCGGGTGCAGTGGCTCATACTTGTAATCCCAGCACTTTGGGAGACTGATGTAGGAGGACCACTTGAGCCCATCTCTACAATACAGATGTAGAGACCCCATCTCTACAATAAACTTAAAAATTAGCCAGGCATGGTGGAGTGTGCCTGTAGTCCCAGATACTTGGGAGGCTGAGGTGGGAGGAACACTTGAGCTGAGTTCGAGGCTGCAGTGAGCTGTGATGGCACTACTGCACTCCAGGCTGGGCCACAGACTGAAGACTCTGTCTCTGAAAATAAAAATAAAATAAAATCTGAGAATGTAGTACATGGAAGATGTTGAATTGAGGCTAGTTTAAAGAATAAAATTAAGAATCCTTCTATCTTAAAATAATTTCAGTAATGACAAAAAAGTTATAGTTTTTAAAATTAACCTCTTCCCAAGTTGTCCAGTACGGAACTCAAACTATATCTTTAACTGGAAGAATATGACATCTCTTTTCCTGATGTGGAGTTCTGTCAAAAATACTACTATTCTCACACATACACAGAACAAAGCATAGCTAAATAGACTGAAGAGTGAAAGAGGCTGCCACATGAACGGAAGGAAACAAATGAATATGAGAAAAAGAACAGTTAACAGAGAGTTGGGTGATCTGTGATCTAAGTTCAGGGTAATAGTTAGATATAAGCAAATTGTATATGCAAGTAATGCAAATATTTTCAGCTTACATTTGGCAAAAGACAGTCCAAATTCCCACTATCATTAATGAACCACATGAAATACCATCTGACAAAAACGTGTTCTAAAACTGTACAGTTTATATTCTGGTTAGGTTATATGTAACTCTCACATCTCTAAGGGCATGCATTAGCAGTTCTGCAGTTTACAAAAGGAAAGCATTCAAATAAAGATATAACAGTGGAATATGCCTGGAAAAAATGAACTACTTTTTCCCTTACACATTGAGTTTTGATTTCAGTGTTAAAATTAAGATCAAGATCATCGACAAAAGCAGTATCAAGTAAGTGTGTGTTGGAGAGCAGGAACTTCAAAATGATGACATGACCATAGAAAACAGTAAATACAGTACAATGCACACGTAGCTATAGATGAGACAGAAAAAATGGCTAATGTCCATAGAAATTAATCAACCAAAATGTCAAATCATTAAAAGTTAAATTTTGGCAAAACTGAGTAATTTGATCACCTATTACGAATGAACTCTTGTTAGCCAAAGATTTTTTTCAATGTTCAACTCTTCACATATCCTATCCTAGATAGTACCTTTAGCTTTTATCTTGAGATTCTCATTTTAGACATTTCCTAAATAACACCACAATAATATCACAACTTCTGTAACACTAGCAAAAATGGACCACGCTTAACCTCCATCCAGTATTTTCCTATGAAATATTTAAAATACATCTTTATAGAGTCAAAGATGACTATATAGTCCTATTGAACAATGAAATTTAATTCCTATGAAACTTTCATAGTCTTTGATATTTTGAAAAGTATTCAAAGGATACAAAATATTAAGTGTTAGACAATAAATGTTTTCAGATCTTTTAAGATAAACTCCTTGAATAAAAAAAAAACAAAACCCTAAGTTCATTCATCTTTATATGCCCATAGACTAAATGTATAGTGTTTTTATATAAAAGTACTCAACAGGCATCGATAAATTGAAGGTATTAATTTGCAACAAATGATCAGGATTTTTAAAAGTTTTGAAAAACAAACAGAGCAGTTAAAATAATTACTAATTCAAGAATGATACAGAGAATGTAAGTCTTTGTATAGAAAAATTTAAAACTCCCACAATACTGCAAGTTTCCAGAATCAAGTATGCAGTGCAATGATGAATATTGAATTTTATGTTGATGGTTACCTCTAGGCAGGGTATAGGGGTAATAGAATCATGGAGGTATATAAAAGTCCTCAAAACAGCTTGTTTAAATCTAAAACAAATGTTATAATGTTAATTTTGATAAAACAGGATGTATATGGGTGCTCATCATTTTGTTTTGTCTGCATATTTACATTTTTTTAAAGAAATGAGAACACCAGAACTTTGCAGAATCAGCAGTGTGTATTAATGCATCAGCAGCATTTACCAGCTAATCATCTATCTTATAAAACATCATTCATTTGAAGATCTCTGATCTAAAGATCAGGGATCTCTGCATCTCATAATTTCAATATACAGTTGTGACACTTAGATTTACAATTGAGTACAATTTTTCCTCCACTGGTATTTAATTCCATGACTCACCACCCTATAGCCTGAAAGGAACCCAAATGGCAGTGTTAGTTCAATCCAAAATTTTTCAAAGTATATTCTCGTTTACAATTGTCATAGATTGTAAATTGTCATAGATTATAAATGAGAAACTTTGAAAAATTTTGGATTAAACTAACACATGCCATTTGGGTTCCTTTCAGGCTAGAGGGTGGTGAGTCACAGAATGTAGTACACGGAAGATGTTGAATTGAGGCTAGTTTAAAGAATACAATTAAGAATCCTTTCATCTTAAAATACATTATTTCAGTAATGACAAAATAGTTAAAGTTTTTAAAGTTAACCTCTGCTCAAGTTTTCCAGTATGGAACTCAAACTATAAATCTAAATTTAATTGGAAGAATACGACATCTCTTTTCCTGCTGTGGAGTTACAATGTACGATGACTATAAATGAGAATGTACTCAGGTCAAGCAAGATAGAAAAAAATGTAATCTACTATAATGCCTCCTTTATTCATAACGCACAATATAACATTAAAAGCCAGAGACATTCCATAGGATAACCCCATGTTTCCCAAGGTCACTTCAACCCAGGATCCTTTCTTTCTAACATTTATATCTTCCTTCTAGAATTTGTGTTCTGAGGAGAATATTTTATATATCATATCCATTCGGGAATAATTCAGTTTCTGAAAATCCCATGTTGAAACGGTCCTTTTTCATTTTTTCAGAGCACACATACTATATTTACAGCTCCCAATGTTTGTCAGCTTGTTTCTTTTACTTACTCATTAGTGCTACTTTTTTTTAACCTTAGAAGATCTATTCAAAAAGGTATTGGCAAGGTTACATAACCCAACAGTTAATATGATATCATTTTAAAGGTGTCCCTGGGTCATATTTTGCAAACCAAAAGCAACATGAGGTTTTCTTACTAATAGAGAAAGCATTAAAAATCTTTTTATCTTTTCTCTAAATTAGCATATGATAACTTCATTGGCTAAAAAACAAATGACTAAGCATTAACTAGAAAATATTTCGACTATGGGTGATAAAAAAGATCTTACTGCCATTTTTTTTTAAGTCTCAAACTGATTTTTCCAATTTTATCAACTGAAGTTTGGCTTGAAAATATCCTAATCCAAGTCACATATGACAATCTGTACATAATCTGTACATAGACACATGGATATCCTTAACATGTATTGGTTTTCCTATGGTCTGTCTCCTCGAAAGCAAAGTACTGTAAAACTAGTAAGAGGAGACTCCAGTAGGGGATTTTGCTGCATGTCGTTTAATAAGAGTAACCACATATTTTTAAGAAAAATCTAAGATTTTCCTTTGAAATATATTACCTTTAAGGTGTATATGAATTAAAATAAAATGCATTAACAAATCCATTATTTGAGGAAATTTCTATTCAAAGAAAATTGCTTTAAATTGCCAGGTGACAATAGCAAAGACTTGGAACCAACCCAAATGTCCATCAATGATAGACTGGATTAAGAAAATGTGGCACATATACACCATGGAACACTATGCAGCCATAAAAAAGGATGAGTTCATGTCCTTTGTAGGGACATTGATGAAGCTGGAAACCATCATTCTCAGCAAACCATCGCAAGAACAAAAAACCAAACACCGCATGTTTTCACTCATAGGTGGGAATTGAACAATGAGAACACTTGGACACAGGAAGGGGAACATCACACATTGGGGCCTGTCGTGGGGTGGGGGAGGGAGGAGGAATAGCATTAGGAGATATACCTAATGTAAATGACAAGTTAATGGGTACAGCACACCAACATGGTGCATGTATACATATGTAACAAACCTGCATGTTGTGCACATGTACCCTAGAACTTAAAAGTATAACAAAAATAAAAAATAAAAAAAAATTGCCAGGTGAGTCAAAGCTGCTTGAATTTCCAAAATTTTACCATCAATTATTGATTGTATTTTGACATGGAGAAGAGAAAAGTCCTGGTGGTAAAGTCACAAGAATTTTCTTTATTATAGCAAATACTTTCATGGCATTTGACAGAACTCAGAACTATTTATAAAGAAAGAAAGAAAAATCAAACAACCAAAAGATACATTTCATATAATAGGAAAATATAAAAATCGAAGCCAAGTGACAGAATGAAAAAGTTAGCTAAGCAATGGATTTGAAAAACTTCGATTCTAACTATCTGACTTGTTGCTAATTGTCCAAACATATAATAATTTAAGATGGTCTTTTGAGACTTCCTAGAAGTAAAAAGGAATTATTGAAAAAATGTTCAAATATTTTATAAATAAATACCAAAAATATTTATTTTCATTGTACTTTCTGACTTGCTTCAGTGAAGGTGTCCTTTCACAACAGTCTGTTTCTTGTTTCAAATTCTCATCTAGAGATGTTACTTTTTTCCAGAGTGATACTCCCAGCTTACCACAATATTCCTGATTAAGAAAATGCTAGAGCTGTCCTACCTGAGGAAAAGAAGAGAGAACTGCAGAACAATCTGTAAAGTTCCTAGACAGTTCAATCAAGTTAAGGATGGTCCAACTGAGATATTTTGTTACTCCAGCACTTTTCAAGTGTTATTATGAAATCACAATTCTATCTCAGTGTGAGATTTCTTATATAAGTAGGAAGAATTTCATTTCTGTAAACATTTGCAGGGCCAGCTGTTTCTCTAAATAGATTTGTTTCCCCTTAAGAGAGCTGCTCCAGTGAAAAATCTTTTCTTACATTTCACGTCCAAACCCAGAGAGAAACCCAATGTTTTTCTGTGAAAAGACAGAAATACTCAAGTAATATAAAAGCTTCCTGTCATCAAGGAACTGCCTACCTATTACAAGCATGTAATCACTCCTTGCAGATTCCTAAAGAATTAAAAATGTTCTTCGGTTACTCATAGTTCATCAGATGTACTGTTAGCCCTTGCTAATTCACATTCTTCACTGGTTTGACAACTCTGAAGGATGTCCTTGTAGTGGTTCTTCAGATCTTCATAAAATGAAACAGTTTCTTGTGAGTAAGCCAAAGGTAACACCTTTTCATTTAATAACATCTGCACTCGGAATTGTTCTTTAGGAGTCTTAGCATTTTCACAGTGGTAAAGCACAAATATCAGGTTCGAGGCATAAGGTACAATGAGACCACTTCGGAACTTCCGATGCATTTGTTCTTTGTAATTGTACGCTGTTAGGGGTTCCTTGTCTTTGAAGTAGCCCATGAGAGAAAGCAGTGGAAGAAGAGTCTCTGCATGACCAAACTGGAGGATGACTGGAGAAGAAATTGGCTGAGACCTTCACACAGAAATTAACAGAAAATAAGGTATATATATATTAATGTCATAAAACATAGTATTTACACTTAGGAGTAACTTTCACATCTTTTTTCAGTTTAAATAATCCCATCTATTTTTTTAAATCTTTATATACATTACACAAGCATACGGCTGAAACTCCATGTGGCAGAGAACTAAAGTTTTTATACTGAAAGTTAAGTTCCGAAATTCAGGATCACTGTACTGTTGTAAATCCATATAAGTGTGCATACATATTTTCCTTTAAGTTTAAAGAGAGAGAAGTGTCTTATAGATATGGGAACTTGAAACAGATGTGTATTTCAACACTGTATTGCCTTTCTGTGCATAAAACTGAGCAACCTGGCCCTTAGTAAATATTACTCCATGGAGCTCTTTTGAATAAAGTGTTATTATTTTATTTATATCTAGGGAATAAGAACAAGCAATATTCAGTAAATGTCTTATCAAGTCTGAACAGGATTACATGGTAATTCATGTAATCCTTCAATGGTTTACAAAACTGACAAAAGGTTAGTGATGTAACCTATTGTGGCTGAAACAATGTGTCTCTGGTTGGGAGTGGGAGTATAAAGTGCCAGGAATACAAACCACTTTCAACACTGAGCTGAATCAATTCTTTTTCTTGAAGTTTTCTATGATTTTTTTTTCTGGTAAAGAATTTTTATAAGAAGCAGTGAATGACTGCTTAGCCTTTTCCCTACCTTTATAGAAAAAATACTATTTTTCTTAAATATAATTTGTAAACCTATTCAAACATGACTGTCTGATTTTTTGCCACCACTCATCAGGTTATCAATTTAGTGCATCTGGATTTTCTGAGAGGATAGAAGCAGCAGTTCTAGACCTTCCTGATTCCCTCTGCCCCCAACACAAACAAACACAGCAAGCAGACAGCAAATCCAAAAACCCATGGGAAACATTTACAACATAACTAGGTGGAAAAGTATTCTCTATGAACCACTCCAAGTAGCATCCAACCTCAAGCACTAGATATTATCAGTATCTGTTGAAGAAAGCAGAGAGAAGCCACAGAGCATCTGAGCAATCTGAGAACAAGAGAATCCCAAACAGCCCACAGGTGTTCACTGGAAGTGCTGTGTGTGAACTGGATATAGCAGCTCAAATTGGGAAGTATTTAGTCCTCCCCAGGACTTGGTGAGTGCAAGGCAGGCCTACAGTGAGGCCTGGGGCTAGAGAAACCTGGAGCTCCTGTGAACTCTCCAAACACAGGGCTCACACTACAGAAACTGCTGGGAGTGGAATTTCAGCCAAGCAGGAGAGGGACAGAAGAGATAAAGGAAAAAGTAAGTCTAGATGAAAGTGGGGGGAGGGGAACAGAGCCAGGAAATCTCAGAAAACAACCCATCATACTTCTGAACAGTACACACACCAGAATGGGGGTGCTCTGTGAGATGAGACAAGCAATCTAACACAAACCTTTTTCTAAATGTTCAGGAAAACAATTCATATTAAAGTAACTACAGAAAAGCGTGTAAGAAAAAATAAGGAGCAGAATAACTTCCATATATAAGAGTACGCTAGAAATATATACTCAAAAAGTACACTGAAACTGTTAACAGTATTTCAAAACAAACTAAAAGACAATTATTCACTACTTTCAGATTAATATTCTCTAAAAGGTGTAAAACTTAAAAGCCATTCATCAACAGGAGCTTACCAAGCCTCTCTTCATAACTGGTATACTTTAATTAGGTCATCTAAAATACCTAAAACCTGTATTTACTTCCAAGAAGCAACCTCTTAGGTCTGAAGTTACCTAGCAGTAGCATTCAGAACACAGCCATATTTAGTTTGACCAGCATAAGTATTTTTAAATTTTACATTACTTATCAGTATTTAAAAATTGAGAGGTTTAAGATTCTTAAAAATCCAGATTTTTGCTCTTCTTAGAAATATGAAAGATCTGGCAACACAAGTCCATATATACCCGTTAAGACCATAATCAGCTAAACAGGAATAAGGTTACCCACCCTGTAGAGAGGGCATATACTTGTTGCACAGCACATGTATCATTCCACATTGTCTAACATAGGATGAATTCATTCCTTTGTTACTTGCCTGGCCCCTTTATACATCTGAGTATATTCAAGTCTAAGCTAACACTACTGTCACCATATAAATAATGAAGTTTAATAAGGATACAAGTTAAAAGAAAAACAAGTAATATAAATATACTGGTTTACATTTTAAATCCTTTAGCCATTAGGTAGAAACCTCAAAGCCAGAAGCAATCCTAAATTCAACTTTCAGTTATTGCTCTCCATGGAATCTATTAGCACACAAAACAGGTCAGGGAGGATAGCAGCAACAGCAGCAACACCTCCACTGTCTAACCAGAAGAATTTACTGTCAGTAACTCTCTCCTCTTTCCCCCACAGAAGAACTCTAATAAACTGGGGACAAGATATGACAATATATCCAAACTATTGTCATTTCAGCAGGTAATTTATACGCCATTAGTAAACTTTACATTCTTTTTTCTACCAAGTGTCTGAGATCCAGTGCATAATTTACACTATGGACAGCTTCGCTCAGACCAGCCGCTTTTTAAGTACCAAACAACCACATGTTGCTGGTGGCTACTGTGTTGGAGAGCACAGGACAGACAGTGGTATGGACAGTCTTACATACTTAGATTCAAAAGTTAATCAAATAAACAGCAAATAGAAAAGACACAAGACAAAAACACACACATGAAACTATAAATTGGGGGAAGGAAAGAGACCAAAAGAGCTATGCACAAATTATGAGTTCAAAGTTCTATTAATTGCATCCAAGCTACAGAAGAAATGAAATCTAGACTGTGACTCAAATTTAAGTTGTAAATTTCAAGGTTCCTTGGGTTTATACAAAAGGCAGTAAACATCTTCCCCCCTTTTTTTACTGCCTTACTGTCAGTGATATGTTAAAATCAGTGAATTCTTCAGAAGAAATTTGAGGAAAATTATACTTAAAAATGCTTACTGGAAGTTTTATGGGAAATCAAGGAAGTTTATATATTAGATTCTCACAGTAAACCATCCCATCAAAAATAAATTACTGTCTTCTACCATTTGATGAATCCAATTTGTTTTAAAATTGTATTTTAGAATTCCAGACAATTTTCAATAGGAAGGAAAAGTGCTAACTTTTTATAAAGTCCATAAGTATTGATTATCTTCTTACATAGAGCAATGTCTATTATACAAATTTGAAACACACCAAAAAACCCCCAATATCTTAAAGGTCTAGTTAAATGCACAGTAAAACAATAATAAGACAAGGGTAATAGTTTAAAAAAAGTAGAGCCATTAAAAGCAAGAACAAGATTTTGCTTAGAAATTGAAATGTGCCTATAGGGAATAATACACTTATAATTTTATTTTTATAATTTATATATTTTTACAATAACCAAGTATAAATATTTTAAGTTTGTGATAATGGAAAGTATTAAAAAAGAGCACAATTTCATTCATAATAATTATTTTTCTACTTTTACCCTTTGTGACTTAACATAGCTTGCTACTCAAGAAAAAGCCGCTAGCTGATGATGCTCATATTCATACAAAAGGCCCTGGGCAAATTAGCTGCACTCAGTTTTCCAAAACGTAATAAAGAAGAGACTTTTCAAAAGACCCATTTGGTTAATTTGTTAGATGTGACAGGCCCTGTCATTTCATGCCGAGTGCCAGGCACCATGCTAGTTTCTTCTTCTTGGAGAGGGAGGGGAGGGGAGAATAGTGGGATAAAAGAACAAAAACACAAATGAAACATTTCTGGCTCTTTCAGATTCGCATGTGTCTGTTAGAGAAACCCAGAGAACAAATCCTTCTGTCTAAGGAAGAATTGAATGCGCTTTGCTGAGGAGGTGGTGTTTGAGCTGGGTCATGAATACACTACTACTAAGTCTTAAAACAGAAATGCTGCTCTGTGTAGCCTTAGCAAAGTGATTGCTTACCCTATGATACAGGTTCTGTCATACCCTTTTAGAGAGGGAAAAACTAGGAAGCTTGAAAACTAGAGGGCATAACTTGGTTATGAGCAAATTTTAGGGCAAATTACTCAATCTCTCTCAGGCTTCATTCCTGCCGAATGAAGATAAGCTACTTCCCTTGCAAAGCTGTTGGATTTGAGCTACAGAAAAATACTCGCATATTTGCTATCACATATTGATCGATGGCTCTATGGTAGTGTTTGCCACAGAGCCATCGATCAATCTGTGATAGCAAACAGCCACAGTGGCAGCAAGAGCCACAGCAGTTCTAGCAGTGAAGTGACCCAGCACACAAATTAGTGGTGTGCTGAGTTTAGAATCCAGGAGATGAGTTCAAGTCAGTTCTCCTAAAATATTAGTACCTAACACTTTATTCTAAAGGTAAACATGGTATCAAGTAACAAACTCATTTCACTGAATAGCATATTTTAAAATTCATCAGATATCCAAAAGTGCTAAAGATCCAAATGCAAAAGCAAAACCACAGGTACACCATAAATTAAATTGTATGGAAACAATTTATACCAAAAAATTTTACTTGGAAAAACCTTAATGCCTTTTATAAGAAAATACTTGTTTATGAGGAGTAGAGTAAATAATTTAGGAACTTAGTCACTTCTTAGTCACTTAAATTTACTTTCAAACCATTGCTGATTAAAATCATTTAAAATCAAGTAATCCCAGCACTTAGGGAGGCCATGGGCAGATCTCTTGAGGCCAAGAGTTTGAGAACAGGTGGGCCAACCTAGTAAAATCCCATCTCTATCAAATATACAAAAAAACTAGCTGGGTGTGGTGGCACATGACTGTAGTCCAAGCTACTCAGGAGGCCAAGGCAGAAGAATCACTTGACCCAGGGGGCAGTGGTCGCAGTGAGCCGAGATCGCGTCACTGCACTCTAGCCCGGGTGACAGAGCGAGAATCTGTCTCGGAAAAAAAATAATAATAATTTAAAATCAAATCAGTTCTTATTTGTGGGAAGAAACACAGTATTTCAACATACTGACTGAGGAAGACTCTGTTGTCAGTGCTTAGTAACACTCTTCATCAACATGCAATTTGGCAAAGGCACATGTAAAATCCCGCAAAATTTTTTAAAAATGATATTTTTTTCCTTGTTTTTGTTTAAAGATACAGGAGCTCGCTCTGTCACCCAGGCTGGAATACAGTGGTGTGATCATGGCTCACTGCAGCCTCGACCTCCTGGGCTCAAGCACTCTTCCCACGTAGGCTTCCCAAGTCACTAGGACCACAGGAGTGCACCACACCATGCCCAACTCATTTTAAAGTTTTTTTTAGTAGAAACGGGGTCTTAGCTTGTTGCCCAAGCTGGTCTTGAACTCCTGGCCCCAAGTGATGCTCTCACCTCGGCCTCCCAAAGTGCTGGGATCATAGGTGTGAACCACCACACCTAGCTGATTGTTTCTTAAATAAGGCATCAATTCTTTTCCAACGCAAAGGCGAAGACCACATTTCTCAGGTTTTTCATCTGAAATGAACATGCAATAAGAAAAAAATATTCAGTGAAAAGCACAGTTCTATAAAAAGCTGATTGAGATAATTCGGCAGAACGTGTTTCTCAAGACACAGGTCACAAGGACCCTGCTGATAAAACAGGATGTGGTAAAGAAGCCAGCCACAACCAGCCAGAATCAAGAGGGCAAAGACAGTGACCTCTGCTCATCCTCAATGATCCTCACTGCTCATTATGTGCTAACTAGAATACATTAGCATGCTAAAAGACACTCCCATCTGTGCCGTGACAGTTTACAGATGCCATGGCAACTCCTGGAAGTTACCCTATAAGGTCTAAAAAGGGAAGGAACTCTTGGTCCCGACAATTCCCTACCCTTTCCCAGAAAACTCATGAATAATCCACTCCTTGTTTAGCATACGATTAATAAATAACCATAAAAAATAGCCAACCAGCAGCCCTCAAGGCTACTCTGCCTATGTGGCAGCCTCCATTTTATTCCTTCACTTTTTAATAAACTTGCTTTTGCTCTAGTCTTTTGGCTCACTCTTGAATTCTTGCCTCCATGAAGCCAAGAACCATGTGGCCTCTGGGGCTGAATCCCAATTTTGCCCCATGACATGATCACTAATGATGTAAGCCTCTAAGCAGATGAACAAAGACAAGGGTGTATGCATCTAAATTTTTACTCTTGCTTAGAAGAAAGAGCATATGTCAATAAATGACAATTTTTAGTCATAAAACCAGTATCTGAGCCAAATCTCCAATCAGTAATTAATAGCTATTTGGAACACTGCATTGAGAATGATTCTGAGGTTGTATCCAGACTCGATGTGATCTATTTCATGTTTCTTATACATTCTACTCTCAATTCATGAACCTCCTCTCCTTGCCAATCAATCTCTCCATCTTTACCTTTGATTTCCTAGATATAACTAAAATGAATTTGGTCATTTCTAAGACACTGGATTATAAGACATATTAAAAGAAGATATTTTAAGTTAGTATTATGTCCAGGTAAGGTTTCTTAAGAATAAATTTTTTAAAAAGAAAACAAAGTTAACTTTATGATGCTGCATAATTTTTTTGCTTGACAATATCACTACTGGTGAAGTATAACACAAACATGTATAAAACATATAATCACCTAAAACAAATTATCACTTCAAGACATATGTATAGATCACTCCTAAATGTATGTACACAAATCTTTACTGGATACAGGTAAGAATATACTTGGTTCGGTTTATGTCTTTTTAAAAAAAAAGTCAAGAAAGCTTGACTATTAAAAATCCCGCTTAGAGAAATTTTATCTCAGAGAAAAACAACTTATAAAATAGAAAAAACTGCCATAATATTTCATATAATATGCTATCAACATGAAACCCTAAGGAGGTTTCCTGAAACCTTAAGGAGGACATAGGGTTCATAAAACTGAAACCCTAAGGAGGACTTAAAATTACATTTTAGCAACTACATGTTTTATACAATTTTTAAAATCTGACTTTATTCTTGATTTTCCCATTTCAAAAACAGAATTCACTAAATGTCTAGGTTGAGGTTTCAAGGGTAAGAATTACGCACACTCTTAAATAAGCTGCAACAACTAAAAGAATGTTAAGTATTTTTTGCTTTATCTCAAAAGTATTTCCATTACATAACATCTCAGAATATAAATCACTAAAATCTCAAACATAAATGTTTTTCTTTGCTATTTTGTTTTTCTCAGCCTGAATTCAACTTAGTAACCTTTAATGGTTCAAGGGCAAACTAGAATAAAGATAATAAAGATTACTTTGTAAAGTATTACTATTCATAAATAAAGTAATCTTTATTATTATCTTTATTCCTCTAGGCTCCGTAAGAAAGGAGAGAGGCTTCTTTCTTAAGGTTCCAATGATATTGTGAAATATAATATATATTTGGTCTTTGTTCCTGTTTCCTGGTACAAAACTCCTAAAATCCTTGAAATCTCCAAAGTGCTGTCTTTTTGTATGCTCATGTTGATTGATAGCTTCAGGATGGGGCTGGTCAGCAAAAAGGCAAAGGCACGATTACAGGGTTAGCATTTTCAAGCCCATCCCTCAACCTCAGGGAAGAGGGAGAGGAGCTGAAGGTCAAGTTGATCACCAATGGCCAATAGTTTAATTAATCATGTCTAAGTAATGAGGCCTCCATAAGAACCCAAGAGGACAGGGTTTGGAGAGCTTATGGACAGCTGAAAATGTGGAGGTTCCTGGAGGGTGGTGTGGCCCTGGGAGGGCATGGAAGCTCCATATCCTTTCCCCCATACCTCATTTTATGTGTCACTTGTATCCTCTGTAATATCTTTTATACTAAACTGGTAAACATGTTTTCCTGAGCTCTGTGAGCCACTCCTGAAAATTAAGTGAAACCAAAGAGGGGGCTGTGAAAACCCCAACTTGAAGCCAGTCAGTCAGGTGTTCCAGAGGCCCAGACTTATGACTGGTGTCTGAAAAGGGCAGGGGGCAATCTTGGGGATTGAGTCCTCAACTTGTGAGATCTGATGCTACATCCAGGCAGATAGTGTCAAAATTAGAGGATACCTAGCTGGTGTCTGCTGCTTATTGGTGGGGAACCCCCATCCCCCAACACTGGGTCACAGAAGTTGATATAGTTTGGATGTTTGTCTCCTCCAAATCTCATGCTGAAAAGTGATCCCCAATGTTGAAGGCAGGACCTAGTGGGAGGTACTGAATCATGGGGACGGATCCCTCTTGAATGGCTTAGTGCCATCCCCTTGGTGATGAGTGACTTCTCAGTTCATACGAAATCTGGTTGTTTAAGAGTCTGGGGCCTCCCCCTTCTCTCATAAAACTAACTTTGTTTTCTTTTTAAAAAATTTATTTTTAAGAAACCTTACCTGGACATAATACTAACTTAAAACATCTTCTTTTAATATGTCTTATAATCCAGTGTCTTAGAAATGACCAAACTCATTTTAGTGATCATAGCTCACTGCAACCTTGACCCCTCAGACTCAAACAGTCCTCCCACCTCTGCCCCCGAGTAGCTGGGACTACAGGCATGCACCACCACACCCAGCTAATTATTTTATTTTTTGTAGAGATGAGGTCTCACTTTGTTGCCCAGGGTGGTCTTGAACTCCTGGGCCCAAGTGATCCTCCTTCCTTGACCTCCCAAAGTTCTGGAATTAACAAGCATGAGCTACTGTGCCCTGGCCATGATAACCTCTTTTTCAGGTGGTTGCTCCACAGCCTGCTAGGATTCTTCTCCTGAAAATACTTTTTCTTTCTCTACCACATGGCTTGACTGAAAATTTTCCAAACTTTTACACTCCGCTTCCCTTTTGTATATAAGTTCTAACTTTAAGTCATTTCTTTGCTCCCATATTAGATCATAGGCTGTTAGAAGCAGCCAGGCCACATCTTGAATGAGGAAAAACTGATGAGGGTATCCCTAGGGCACACAGTACAGCCAGGTTCTTTGCTAGGATGCGACAGGGGTAACATTTGCTCTAGTTCCCAATAACATCCTCACTTCCATCTGGAACCTCATCAGCCTAGACTTCACTGTTCATATCGCTATCAGCATTTTGTTCACAACCATTTAACCAGTCTCTCAGAAGTTCCAAATTTTTCTTCATCTTCCTGTCTTCTTTGACCTCCAAACTCTTCCAGCCTTTGCCTTTTACCCAGTTCCAAAGCTACTTCCACATCTTCAGGTATCTTTATAGCAGTGCCCCATGCCTTGGTACCAATTTTGTGTTAGTCCGTTTCTGCAATGCTATAAAGAAATACCTGAGACTGGGTAATTTATAAAGAAACCAAGTGTATTTTGGCTTACGGTTCTGCAGGTTGTAGAGGAAGCGTGGCTCTAGCATCTGCTTCTGGGGAGGGCCTCAGGAGGCTTACAATCATGATGGAAGGCAAAGGGGAAGCAGGTTTCACATGGCAAGAAGGAAACTGTTTTGAAGCTTTAAGATTTAAAGACTGGCTTGGCACAGTGGGTCACACCTGTAATCCTAGCACTTTGGGAGGCTGAGGTGGGCAGATCACTTGAGCTCAGGAGGTTAAGACCAACCTGGCCAACATGGCAGAATCCCGTTTCTACTAAAAATACAAAAATTAGCCAGGCATGGTGGTGCACTCCTGAGGTCCTAGCTACTTGGGAGGCTGAGGTGGGAGGATGGCTTGTGCCAGAGAGGTCAAGGCTGCAGTGAGCTGTGATCATGCAGCCTGCGCCAAGAGAGTGAGACTCTGTTTAAAAAAAAAAAGAGAGAGAGAGAGAAAAAGAAAAAGAAAAAAATATTTAACAACTGCCCTGCTGGGTTTCAGATTTGCACGGAGCCTACCGCCCCTTTCTTTTGGCTGATTTCTCCCTTTTGGAATAGGAGGTATACCAAATGTCTGTACTACCACTGACTGTATCTTGGGAGTAAATAACTCATTTCTGATCTCACAGGATCACAGGTGGAAGAAACTCATCTCCAGATGAGACTTTGTAGACTTCAGACTTGGGACTTCTGAGTTAATGTTGGAATGAGTTAAGACTTGGGGAACTATTGTGAAGGCATGATTGTATTTTGAAATGTGGGGATATGAGATTTAGGGGGCCAGGGTTGGAATGATATGGTTTGGATGTTTGTCCCCTCCCAATCTCATGTTGAAATGTGATTCCCAACATTGGAGGTAGGGCCTGGTGGGAAGAAACTGGGACATGGGGGAGGATCCCTCTCAAATGATTTAGCATTATCCCCTTGGTGACATGTCAGTTGTTGCTCAGTTAGTTCATATGAGATTTGGTTGTGTAAAGGAGCCTGGGACCTCTTCCTTCTCTCGCTTTCGCTCCTGCTCTCACCATGTGGTACACTGGCTCCCTTTCTCTTCCACCACGACTGTAAGCTTCCTGAGGCCCTCATCAGAAGCAGATGCTGGAGCCATGCTTTTACAACCTGCAGAACTGTGAGCCAATTAAGTGTCTCTTCCCCAGCCTCAGGCATTTCTTTATAGCAATGCAAGAATGGACTAACGCAGAAGTTGTGTTGACTACTGTCGTGTTGGTGTGAAGGCAGAGGAAAAACAGGGTTTGAGTTTTTTCCAAACAACTCCCAAAGAAGGAATAAGTAAAACATCTAACTCATAATCATGAGGTATAAAATTCAAGAGGACTTAGCCAATAATTTTTCAGGCATTTTAAACTATATGGTTCAAATGAAGGTCCCATTCATAGTTAAGAATTTCAGAATGCTCTTCTTATAAACAATAATGACTAAGCAATATATAAACAAATTTCTACTTCATTGTTTGAAACTCAACTGGCAAAATATCAAACTCAGGTATATAAAAAAACAACTGCCTCCAGGTAATTATCTATGACCAAAAGAGCTTCCAAAGAGCTAATATATAATCCTTCTTAAATAGCTGTGTTTGCCCATTTATAAGGATTACTCACATTTCTATTTTCTTTGACAAAGTTAAGTAGCATAGTGTCAAATGGAAAAACAAATTATGTTTCTATTGCAAATATATAGACACCAAAAATGGGGACTTGGATACCTTCAACTGGTGGAAGCTGAGACAGCTGTGGAGTTTGTGTGTGTGCACATACAGTAGGGTTTGTTTGTTTTTATAACTTTTAAACACCGAAAAACAAATTCACAAAAGTATTTATTTATGATCCAATTTTTACCAGAAGCCATTAAAGGTATATGCCAGGACTGTATAAAGTAAATCACTAATTTCTATGAAGAAGTGATTTGGTTCCAAGTCTATGAACATGCTGCTCTTTGCCCTGTGTCACAATTTAGAGTTAATCTTAAAAGAGTCCAATCTGGTTCTTAAACCATCTCCTAGGAACTCCAGTTAGTATATGCCCAATCACTATTTGAAGGAACCAAATCTCCAGTTTCTCCTTGAATACACCAAAATCAAAAAGATGGTATGACAACTTTTCTGGTTTCACTTCCAACCTTCTCCAACAAACCAAAGCTGGTCTATGAACAAGCCCAAAATACTGGCAACAATAAATGGGTATGAGTATGTGTATATGTCTGAATGAAGGAGTAAGAAAGTGTGTGTGTGTGTGTGTGTGTGTGTGTGTGTGTGTGACAGAGAGAGAGACAGAGACAGAGAGAGGAGAGAGACTGACAGAGAGGAGAGAGAGAAACATAGGCATGTAGGTATAGGAGGGCAAAAAAGACAACAAATGTGAAACGAATTCCTTCTCAGTTTATACTCATAATTATGCTCTTCTTATATAAAACCCCTTGCATATATTTTGTCATAAGATTGCTAAGAGCATAAAGATTGCTATATTTTATCTATGGTCTCATGTGGCTTTGTCACTACCATTCAATAAACAGAGTGGTGAGGTTCAGGATACCATGACAGAAAGGACCAAGTTTTTCCTTTAACAGAAGAATAAGCTGGGCATGGTGGCTCACGCCTGTAATCCCAGCACTTTAGGAGGCTCAGATGGGAGAACTGCTTGAGCCCAGGAGTTTGAGACTAGCCTGGGAAACATGGAGAGACCTTGTGTCTACGAAAACTCCCCACAAAATTAGCCAGGCGCTGTGGCGCATGCCTGTAGTCCCAGCTACTTGGGAGGCTGAGGTATGAGGATCACTTGAGCCCAGGAAGTCGAGGGTGCAATAAGCCATGATCATGCCACTGCACTCCAGGGTGTCAGAGTAAGACCCTGTCTCAAAACAAACAAACAAGCAAAAAATAAAGGAAGAGGTAAATGTTTTTTAAAGGAGGGCTGCCAAAGCAATCACTCAATCCTCACTGCATCTGTGGTTCTTAACTTTTACAAAGGACATGAAACCATCTGAGAATCTAAGAAAATGGAACTTCGTACTAAAGAAAGGCATGTGGTCCATAAAAACTTAAATATAGTTTTGGGATTTCGGACTCTATACCCCAAGAATCCCTGTGCTATATATTACAATGTGACATCCTGAGGAATAATGTGTCTATAATTCTGTCCCATATTGGTTTATATCTCCAAAGTCATATATATTCCACAAATGTCTGATAATTTTGTCCTAATACTATATTTAAAATGTCTAAGTAGAATGAATATTTAACACCAAATTAAGAAAAATTCAGATGTTCTGCATTCTGATCCAACTAGTCATAGTTCTCAAATTAACTTACATCCCCCATTACATTGTAATGACTACAATGGTCATTGTAATGACTATTCTTTGAGACTCTTGGCAGAAGTATCCCAAAGAAAAGGAATTACACCTTTAACTCTGCTCTCTCCTTGATAAAAATGCATTAAACTTGGAATGTTGCATTTTCCAAAAAGTGACAAAACCACTTGAAAAGATACATATTTTGCTTGAAAATGTAAACTATTAATACAAATATATGAAAGCAAATGAGTAATCCATATAAATGTCTGGATAGAAATATACAGAATCATAATGTTTTAGGTTTGAGATCTGGTCAACCCTTCTTATTTTAGGAATAACAGCATGAAAATGGTTAAGAGGATTACTGCAGTTCTCCAAATTACACCCCTCCTTTTACTTACAGAAATTGGTGAGGAGATTTTATTATGTCTTCAACCAAAAACAAAGTTTAAGTCTAAAATCCTGTCTTTTAATGAGGGTTGATAACTATGTGTGTGTTCAAAGTAGATAAAGGATACAAAGCAACTACTTCAAGTTATTCAAAAAGCTCAACCAGAAAAACAACTAATAATTGCATGTCTTCCCCCCAAATGTACTCAGCTAGATCTTTCTAAGCTCTTAATTCACGTTTCACACTCAATTGATGTTATGCAAAGTATGTTTTTAAACATGATCCAGGAATATCAAATACAGCTTTACACAACTCATATAATTCCCATATTTATGTAAGTATACAAATAAGCAACATGAACTGCCAGATGCTTTGGGAAGAAAATTACCAGAAAAAAATTTGTTGTTAAGTCTTCCACATCTAATTGAAACATCAGTTCCAGTGAGTATTTGGAGAAGCACCAATCCAACAGCTTAACATAAATCAAGAACTAAAATGACTCAAGTATGACATTTTTCTTCCTCAAGCAAAAATACACTGAAACAGTTTCCACTTCCAGTCAAGACGGAGTAATAGGGACCAGATTTACTGTCCTACCTTAAAGTACCAGAAAGCTGAACAAAACATACAAAGTTTCAGACACTCAACAATCGTTATAGTATAAGAAAAGGAAGGCAAAGGAGGTGACTCCAACAACTGCCCCAGCTTACTGCCGAGTTTCCAGACTATGGCACAGGGAGGGGATGCCCAAACAGCTCGGGAAGTCGCCCTGAGCAGCTGAGATGGGAGTGAGAATTTAGGGAGGCCACACTGGCTGAATTCACAGCAGGAGTACCTGAGAAGAGAGTGCTGCAGACCAGCAGGGGCTCCCTCAAATTTTCAGCTGGCACTGAACAGCATATGCATATGAGAAAACTATCCAAATCCCAGAGAAAAAACATTGAAAAGGAATAGGTAGAAAAAAAAAAAATTAGCTGAGCTAATTACAGATTACTCCATCTATAATCCCAGTGACTCCAGAAGCAGAGGGGAAGGACTGCTTGAGCCCACCAGGAGACCAGCCTGGGCAACACAGTGAGAAAAAAATAAAAATAAAAAAATAAATAAAAATAAGTTCCATGTATTAAAAATTTTTTAAGGATTAGCCAGGCATGGTGGTATATGCATGTAGTCACAGCCACTTGGGAGGCTGAGGTGGGAGGATTGCCTGAGCCTGGGAGGTTGAGGCTGTAGTGAGCTATGATCGCACCACTGTCCTTTGGCCTGGGTAACAGAGTGAGACCCCATCTAAAAAAAGAAAAAAAAATTCCCAAAGCTAACACAAAAAAAAACAGAATAGTTTTCACATAAGCCAGAGTGGGAAAACCTCAAAATACACAGGGTACATATAAATACTCAGGGTGAAATGCCTCAATAATGGGGCAAAATCAGTCCATTAATATATATTATTTTTTTTAAGGCAAACCACAGACTAAGAGAATATATTTCTAGAGCATAAATCTGACAAAGGACTTGTACCTAGACAACACACACACACACACACACACAGAACAGTAATAAAGATAACCCAATTAAAAAGCAGACAAAATAAAGACTTCACCAAACTAGATATATAGATGTAAATAAGCACATGAAAAGATGCTCAGTATCACTAATCATTATGAAAATGCAAACTAAAACCACAACAAAGTACTACTACACACCCATTAGAATGGTTAAAATTAAAAAGACCTGCCATATGAAGCGTTGGCAGGATGTGGAACAACTGAAACTCTCATACATTGGTGGGAAAAGTTTGGCAGTTTCTTAAAAAGTGAAAAATACGGCCGGGCACGGTGGCTCATGCCTGTAATTCCAGCACTTTGGGAGGCTGAGGTGGGTGGATTATCTGAGGTCAGGAGTTCGAGACCAGTCTGGCCAACATGATGAAACCCCATCTCTACTAAAAATACAAAAATTATCTGGGCATGGTGGCACATGCCTGTAATCCCAGCTTCTTGGGAGGCTGAGCCAGGAGAACTGCTTGAGCCCACGAGACAGAGGCTGAAGTGAGCCAAGATCGTGCCACTGCACTCTAGCCTGGCCAACAGAGTGAGACTCTGTCTCAAAAAAAAAAAAAAGTGAAAAATACACCTACTTAAGACTCAGCCATTCCATCTAATTAGGTAGGTTCCCAAGAAATCAAAACTTAACATACAAAGATCACAAATATTCAGAAGCATTATTTGCAATAGCCTTAAAACTGTGAATAACCAAATGTTCATCAAAAGGTGAACAAATGGTGGTGGATCTATATAACAGAACACTACTTGGTCTTAAAAAGGAATGAACTATCAGATTCATCAGCAACACAGATGAATCTTACAATCACTATGCTGAGGGAAAGAAGCCCAACAAAAAAAAACTCACTATGATTCCATTATATAAAATCCTAGAAAATACAACTTAATGTATAGTGACAGAAAGTGTATCAGTGGTTACCTGAAAATGGGGGTAGAAAGTGAATTAGAAAGGGTCACAAAGAAACTTGGATGTGATGGATATTTTATCTTGAATATGGTGATGGTTCCATGGGCGTATATATATATGTAAAAACTGACCAAACTGTACACTTTAAGTATGTACAGTTTACATGAATTATACCTCAATCAAGTTATTAAAAAACACATCAAAACAATTACTAAGAGCTGATATGCTGAGATTAGTTAAAGAAAAGTCTTTGGTAGCCTACTTCAAAGACTCCTCATAAAGCCTTTACCAAACCCCAAAGAGTTCAAATTAATTCTCTCTCAGTAATTTTGTTTTTATCTGTTTTAGTGCTATTATAAGTGTTCTCTAAACTTTGAGTTTGGAGACAATTTCAATGCATTCATCTTTGTATATACCCTCTGTTGCCAGCCAAATAACCTGAACATAGTGGGTTATCAAAGATAACCTGGAAAACGCTGTATATTTATTTCAATAGATTTGTCCAAATATTCTTGAAAAATAACAATAGACTTTACTTGTCTATGTTCTAATTAAGGAGAGAGATGTTTAAGTGTAAACCTCAGAATACGTGGAACTTATTTAAAATTAACACAAATAACTAAAGCAGAAATAGGAACAATCTTATTTTATTTATTAATTTATTTAGAGACAGGGTCTTGCTCTGTTGCCTAAGCTGGAGTACAGTGGCATGATCACGGCTCACCCTAGACTCGAGCTCCCACGCTCAGGTGATCCTCCCACCTCAGCCTCGTGAGTAGCTGGGACTACAGGCACATGCCACCACGCCTGGCTAATTTTTTTTTTCTTTTGTAGAGGTAGGGATTACCCCTGTTGCCCATGCTGGTCTCAAACTCCTGGGCTCAAGCGATCCTCCTGCCTTGGCCTCCCAAAGTGCTGGGATTACAGGTCTGAGCCACCACGCCCGGCCAGGAAAATTTTTAAATCAGCATCTAGATGACAGGTAAAGTATACTGTTTTTCTCTGGCATAGATAACACCCTATCTAACAGCTTATTTCCCAACACTGTCTAACTCAAACCATCAAATTTAACTTGGGCATTTTACATTTTCATTCCCACATAGGCCTTTGCTCAATACTCTTCTTCCTTGATGTCTTCCTTATTCTTCTCTAGCCAAATTTTGCCTGGAATGATTGTCATGATGGTATTAATAACAATTAATAAAATACTTAATTGTGTAAAGCATAGTGGTAAAAGATAAATGTGTCTTTACATGTATTTGTGTGGTACACAGACATACATGAACACAGAACTCCACTCAACCTTCTCAACATCTTGAAACATGAGTATTACCTGAATTTTAAAGATGACAAAATTTTGGTTAGGAAACGCTGAACAAGGATTTGAATTTTAATAATCCTATGCCAATGCAAATTCCATTACACTACAGTGTCAATGATTAAGGCTCATCTTACATCTTACATCTACACAGAAGCCATTTCCAACTACCATGAACTGCAGAGATGACTTACTTTCCCAAGCATCCTTTCGCTTTTGACTAAATTACTTTCTTAAGACATCTTCCTTACTAGACTGAGAGCCCCTTGGATGTAGCGGGTATAACTTCTTACCCATGTTTATGTATTCCCAATGCCTAGCATTGTGACCACACATTGTATGTGCTCAAAAACTGCTTGCTGAATTGAAATGAACTGAGCCTTTAGTTATGGAGCCATGAAATAATTTCCTAACCTCTTAGGTGGTAGAAGCATTTCTTCCATAGAATCTCTGACACAGTTATCCAGATTCAACTAGCATATTTCTAAAATAGGAAACTTACTACTTCACAAAACAGCCTATTCTACTGATTTAACAGTTATTAAAAAGTTGTGGGGTTTTGTGTGTGTGAGGTTTCTTTTTTTAAAATAGTAACTGAAACAAGATTTGCCTCCCGGTTCTACTGTTGGGGTCAGCACAGAGTAGGTATACTCTCCAACTATGACAAGAATAGATATGACAATAGATTTAAGAGTGATTCTTACAAAACTGGATACAATTCAACAAGAATAGTTTTTAAAATGTACAAAGGTAAAATAATTGTGCATAAATAATGAATAACTACTTAGTAGACCTACAATCTAGTGATAGTCAAAAAGTGTCTATTCAAAAGGCAGCTGGACATTTGAATATGAATTCAGAGTACAGCCAGGCTAGTTACATAAACTTTTACTTATTAATATTTAGCCAGTACGTGGCCAGGCACTGTGGCTCACCCCTGTAATCCTGTAATCCCAGCACTGTGGGAGGCCAAGGCAGGCAGACCACCTGAGGTTAGGAGTTCAAGACCAGCCTGGCCAACATGGCGAAACCCTGTCTCTCTACTAAAAATATAAAAATTAGCTGGGCATGGTGGCAGGCGCCTGTAATTCCAGCTACCTGGAAGGCTGAGGCATGAGAATCACTTGAACCTGGGAGGTAGAGGTTGCAGTGAGCCGAGACGATGTCACTGCACTCCAGCCTGGGGGATAGAGCGAGACTCTGTCTCCAAAAAAAAAAAAAAAGAAAGAAAATATTTAGCCAGTATCTTTCAACACTACAGAGATTGCCAGCACTGAAAAGATTCCTGATACCCCTGGCTAAACTCCATGGAACTGTGACTTCAAAAAGTTGGCAAAAAGACCTAGAATTGGCGTACATTTCTAAGAACTTTAAAGCAGCAAGTTTCCCCTGTTACAATGGGCTAATTGACCAAATAACTAAAATCACTTGGTGTCACTACACATTTATCTCAATGCTGCCATCTTACGTTAAAATATGGGACTACACAGCTTTAAAAAGCCATACCTTATAGACTATGAAATCTGAAAATATCAATGATCTGAAACCCAACAAAAAGGTAGAAAAAAAGGTTAACACTGAGAGTTGAGGTATTTAGTAACAGTAAAAAATATTTTTATAGTAATTAACTTAAAATGGAAGCTCTCATGAGGCAAGTAATTGTAGACCCAAAATAAATCTTACTTTGAGAAAACATGAAGTAACTTGTTGAATTCCCCGAATCTAAAAAGATTATATTAACAGATATATGGGGAAGGAGACAGTAAAATAAAATCTGGAAATACTTCATTTCTTCAGTGAATTCAATCTGCTTTTCTAATCACAGCTGCTTAAATAGAAATATCTGCTTAAATAGAAATATCTGCTTAAATTTGCTGGTTTTAACTTTAATCCCATTACTATAGTGATGGTGCAAAAAGGAAAATAAAAATCAAGTTCCTAATAAAATGCAAGGAGCTGAATTTCAAGGGCTGGTTATATTTAACTGAAAATTTAACAATTTGCAATCTTCCATTTTTTCCATGAAGTAAAACCATGCTATTAAAATTATGTTGAAAAAAAATTCAGTGGCACTGAAGAATGTCCCTGATTTAATGTTAATATTAAAAAAAACCCAGTCTGTATACATATTAACATTCTAACAAGGGGTAGGGGTGGGATGGAGAAAGCAAAAATAGCCTGGGAACTTGGGAAAGTGAAAGTCATTTTGTCAGAAAATATGAATGTCAAAATACTCACTTATAAACTCTAATTCCAAATTTAAAAAAAGGATTTTAAGTCATGTACAAAAAAAAAAAAAAGGCTAATGTTTTGGTAGAAGAGATCAGGAAAAACACAAAGATAAACATTCTATTAAAAGCTTATTATTCTACCACACTGGTGCCTGACTGTCAATGTGTGGAGAAAAGCAGTAAGTAGGAACTCTCTGTACTTTCTACTCAATTTTGCTGTGAACCTAAAATTACTTTTAAAAGTCCATTAATTAAAAACAAACAAACAAAAAACAACTTATTTGCTCCTTGCTGAGCGTATATTGATTTTCTTTGGAAGTGCTTCTCACAGCACTAGTCAATCTGTTTTTAGGAGAGAAACCTGACAGAAGTCTCAAACCGTACTTTATTCTCCTTTCCTATTTTAAGGTTTAATCTTAATTCAGCAAAATAAGCATCTTTTAAAATCCTCATCAGTCTTTTAGTACAGAGATACCCAGGCCCAGGAAACCATCTGCCAGTTTCTTCATCATCGCTCACTGCTGAGCAGTGTTTGTTGATTCCCTCTTCAGTTAGAACAAGAGGCAGTGGCCAAAACGATTTCCTGTCTTAAAGGGTCAAGCTCTCTCTTTCAACTTCTTACATTGTTTCACAATCTTACATAAACAGTTATATCATTATACATGGCTTTTATAAAATGTTTTTATTTTCTCTAGACTGTAAGAGCCACAGTGCAATGACTTTGCCTCAGTCATCACTGCCTGACATATAAACATGGTAGCTGCTTTGTTGAATGAATTTTCCTTTCAAGCCACAAGAAAAGGCATAATCATCCAAAAGAAGGAAAAATGTTTTCCATCTTGCAATGAAAAGGAAGTTAGTTTAATAAATGACGCCATAAAGTTTGAAAAGAATAAGTCTCACAAAGCACTTGTTATCATTATTTGGACAATTGCCAAGGGGGGCAGGGGTGGTGGAGGGGAAGGGTGTGTGAATATCTGAAAAAGACATTAAGGACATGTTTGGGCCAGAGAACTATCACATATAATACCAATACCATGTCTGTATATCATATTATACTAAGTGCTTTAATAAGTATTATCTCACTTGATTATCACAATTCCATGAGTCAGGTGAGGTATAGGTTGAGTATTCCTTATCCAAAATGTTCGGGACCATAAATCTTTTGGATTTCAAATTTTTTCAGATTTTGAAATATTTTCATATATATAATCTTGGGGATGGGACCCAAGTCTAGACATGAAATTCATTTATGTTCCATATACACCTTACATACATAGCATGAAGGTAATTTTATACAATATTTTAAATAATTTTAAGTTTCAACTACAACCCATCACAGGAGGTCAGGTGTGGAATTTTCGACTTGCTGCATCACATCCACACTCAAAAAGTTTTGGAGTTTGGAGTATTTTGAATTTTCAAATTAGGGCTAGGCATTCTTCATTCCTCTTTTCCAAAGTGAGGAATCTGCAGCATCCATAAAGCAGGACCAGGAGTCAAACCGAATCCAAGCATCTGCCTACTATGTCACATTGCCTCTACACCACAGAACTGCACCTGCTACTACAAGCCATGCATGAAAATTCACCTCATTAGCTTCTCAGTTTATTAAAATACCATCAGCTACTAGCTACCAAAAATGGAGTGCTCAATTAGTTGCATTTTTCCCTCTGTAATTTATTTGTAGGTGAGATAAGCAAATTATAAGAAAATAAGCAAGATGATGAGGAGGAGGTTCCAAGAACAGCTCCAGTCTACAGCTCCCAGTGTGAGCCATGCAGAAGACAGGTGATTTCTGCATTTCCAACTGAGGTAGCGGGTTCATCCCACTAGGGCTTGTCAGACAGTGGGTGTAGCCCACAGAGCATGAGACGAAGCAGGACGGGGCATCGCCTCACCCGGGAAGCGCAAGCGGTCGGGAATTCCCTTTCTTAGCCAAAGGAAGCCATGACAGACAGTACCTGGAAAATCAGGACACTCCCATCCTAATACTGCACTTTTCCAATGGTCTTAGCAAATGGCACACCAGGAGATTATATCCTGCGCATGGCTCGGAGGTTCCCATGCCCACAGAGCCTCACTCACTGCTAGCACAGCAGCCTGAAATCGAACTGCAAGGCAGCAGCGAGGCTAGGGGAAGGGCGTCTGCCATTGCTGAGGCTTGGGTAGGTAAACAAAGCCGCCAGGAAGCGCGAACTGCGAGGAGCCCACTGCAACTCAAGGAGGCCTGCCTGCCTGCCTCTGTAGACTCCACCTCTGGGGGCAGGGCGTAGCTGAACTAAATGCAGCAGAAACTTCTGCAGACTTAAACGTCCCTGTCTGACAGCTTTGAAGAGAGTAGTGGTTCTCCCAGCATGGAGTTTGAGATCTGAGAACGGACAGACTGCCTCCTCAAGGGGGTCCCTGACCCCCAAGTAGCCTAACTGGGGGGGCACCTCCCAGTAGGGGCCAACTGACACCTCGTATGGCTGGGTGCCCCTCTGAGACGAAGCTTCCAGAGGAAGGATCAGGCAGCAACATTTGCCATTCTGCAATATTTGCTGTTCTGCAGCCTCCACTGGTGATACCCAGGCAAACAGGGTCTGGAGTGAACCTCCAGCAAACTCCAACAGACCTGAAGCTGAGGGTCCTGACTGTTAGAAGGAAAACTAACAAACAGAAAGGACATCCACACCAAAACCCCATCTGTACGTCACCATCATCAAAGACCAAAGGTAGATAAAACCACAAAGATGGGGAGAAACCAGAGCAGAAAAGCTGAAAATTCTAAAAATCAGAGCACCTCTTCTCCTCCAAAGAAACACAGATCCTCACCAGCAATGGAACAAAGCTGGATGGAGAATGACTTTGACGAGTTGAGAGAAGAAGGCTTCAGACGATCGGTAATAACAAACTTCTCTGAGCTAAAGGAGGATGTTCAAACCCGTCACAAAGAAGCTAAAAACCTTGAAAAAAGATTAGACGAATGGCTAACTAGAATAAACAGCTTAGAGAAGACCTTAAATGACCTGATGGAGCTGAAAACCATGGCATGAGAACTATGTGATGCATGCACAAGCTTCAGTAGCCGATTCAATCAAGTGCAAGAAAGGGTATCAGTGATTGAAGATCAAATGAATGAAATGAAGCGAGAAGAGAAGTTTAGAGAAAAAAAGAACAAAAAGAAATGAACAAAGCCTCCAAGAAATATGGGACTATGTGAAAAGACCAAATCTACGTCTGACTGGTGTACCTGAAAGTGATGGGGAGAATGGAACCAAGTTGGAAAACACTATTCAGGATGTTATCCAGGAGAACTTCCCCAACCTAGCAAGGCAGGCCAACATTCAAATTCAGGAAATACAGAGAACGCCCCAAAGATACTCCTTGAGAAGAGCAACTCCAAGACACATAATTGTCAGATTCACCAGAGTTGAAATGAAGGAAAAAATGTTAAGGGCAGCCAGAGAGAAAGGTCGGGTTACCCACAAAGGGAAGCCCATCAGACTAACAGCGGATCTCTTGGCAGAAACTCTACAAGCCAGACGAGAGTGGGGGTCAATATTCTACCTTCTTAAAGAAAAGAATTTTCAACCCAGAATTTCATATCCAGCCAAACTAAGATTCATAAGTGAAGGAGAAATAAAATCCTTTACAGACAAGCAAATGCTGAAAGATTTTGTCACCACCAGGCCTGCCTTACAAGAGCTCCTGAAGGAAGCACTAAACATGGAAAGGAACAACCGGTACCAGCCACTGCAAAAACAAGCCAAATTGTAAAGACCATCGAGGCTAGGAAGAAACTGCATCAACTAATGAGCAAAAAAACCAGCTAACATCATAATGACAGGATCAAATTCACACATAACAATATTAACCTTAAATGTAAATGGGCTAAATGCTCCAATTAAAAGACACAGACTGGCAAATTGGATAAAGAGTCAAGATCCATCAGTGTGCTGTATTCAGGAGACACATCTCATGTGCAGAGACACACATAGGCTCAAAATAAAGGGATGGTGAAAGATCTACCAAGCAAATGGAAAACAAAAAAAAGCAGGGGTTGCAATCCTAGTCTCTGATAAAACAGACTTTAAACCAGCAAAGATCAAAAGAGACAAAGAAGGCCATTACATAACGGTAGAGGGATCAATTCAACAAGAAGAGCTAACTATCCTAAATATATATGCACCCAATACAGGAGCACCCAGATTCATAAAGCAAGTCCTTAGAGACCTACAAAGAGACTTAGACTCCCACACAATAATAATGGGAGACTTTAACACCCCACTGTCAACATGAGACAGATCAACGAGACAGAAAGTTAACAAGGATATCCAGGAATTGAACTCAGCTCTGCACCAATCAGACCTAATAGACATCTACAGAACTCTCCACCCCAAATCAACAGAATATACATTCTTTTCAGCACCACATCACACTTATTCCAAAATTGACCACATAGTTGGAAGTAAAGCACTCCTCAGCAAATGTAAAAGAATAGAAATTATAACAAACTGTCTCTCAGACCACAGTGCAATCAAACTAGAACTCAGGATTAAGAAACTCACTCAAAACCGCTCAACTACATGGAAACTGAACAAACTGCTCCTGAATGACTACTGGGTACATAACGAAATGAAGGCAGAAATAAAGATGTTCTTTGAAACCAATGAGAACAAAGACACAACATACCAGAATCTCTGGGACACATTTAAAGCAGATGTACAGGGAAATTTATAGCACTAAATGCCCACAAAAGAAAGCAGGAAAGATCTAAAATTGACACCCTAACATCACAATTAAAAGAACTAGAGAAACAAGAGCAAACACATTCAAAAGCTAGCAGAAGGCAAGATATAGCTAAGATCAGACCAGAACTGAAGGAGATAGACACAAAAAACCCTTCAAAAAAAATCAGTGAATCTAGGAGGTGGGTTTTTGAAAAGATCAACAAAATTGATAGACTGCTAGCAAGACTAATAAAGAAGAAAAGAAAGAAGAATCAATTCGACACAATAAAAAATGATAAAGGGGATATCACCACCAATCCCACAGAAATATAAACTATCATCAGAGAATAGTATAAACATCTCTACGCAAACAAACTAGAAAATCTAGAAGAAATGGACAAATTCCTGGACACATACACCCTCCCAAGACTAAACCAGGAAGAAGCTGAATCCCTGAACAGACCAATAACAGGCTCTGAAATTGAGGCAATAATTAATAGCCTACCAACCAAAAAAAGTCCAGGACCAGACGGATTCACAGCCAAATTCTACAAGAGGTACAAAGACGAGCTGGTACCATTCCTTCTGAAACTATTCCAGTTAAAAGAAAAAGAGGGAATCCTCCCTAACTCATTTTATGAGGCCAGCATCATCCTTATACCAAAGCCTGGCAGAGACACAACAAAAAAAAAAGAATTTTAGACCAATATCCCTGATGAGCTTATCCACCATGATCAGGTTGGCTTCATCCCTGGGATGCAAGGCTGGTTCAATATACTCAAATCAATAAATCAGTAATCCATCATATAAACAGAACCAAAGAAAAAAACCACATGATTATCTCAATAGATGCAGAAAAGGCCTTTGACAAAATTCAACAGCCCTTCATGCTAAAAACTCTCAATAAACCTAGGTATTGATGGGACATATCTCAAAATAATAAAAGCTATTTATGACAAACCCACAACCAATATCATACTGAATGGGCAAAAACTGGAAGCATTCCCTTTGAAAACTGGCACAAGACAGGGATGCCTTCTCTCACCACTCCTACTCAACATAGAGCCAAATCATGAGTGAACTCCCATTCACAATTGTAGGGATGTGAAGGACCTCTTCAAGGAGAACTACAAACCACTGCTCAAGGAAATAAAAGAGAACACAAACAAATGGAAGAACATTCCATGCTCATGGATAGGAAGAATCAATATAGTGAAAATGGTCATACTGCCCAAGGTAATTTATAGATTCAATGCCATCCCCATTAAGCTACCAATGACTTTTTTCACAGAATTGCAAAAAACTACTTTAAAGTTCGTATGGAACCAAAAAAGAGCCCACATTGCCAAGACAATCCTAAGCCAAAAGAACAAAACTGGAGGCATCATGCTACCTGACTTCAAACTACACTACAAGGCTACAGTAACCAAAACAGCATGGTACTGGTACCAAAACAAAGATATAGACCAATGGAACAGAACAGAGCCCTCAGAAATAATACCACACATCTACAACCATCTGATCTTTGACAAATCTGACAAAAACAGGAAATGGGGAAAGGATTCCCTATTTAATAAATGGTGCTGGGAAAACTGGCTAGCCATATGTAGAGAGCTGAAACTGGATCCCTTCCCCACACCTTATACAAAAATTAATTCAAGATGGGTTAAAGACTTAAAAGTTAGACTTAAAACCATAAAAACCCTAGAAGAAAACCTAGGCAGTACTATTCAGGACATAGGCATGGGCAAGGACTTCATGATTAAAACACCAAAAGCAATGGCAACAAAAGCCAAAATTGACAAATGGGATCTAATTAAACTAAAGAGCTTCTGCACAGCAAAATAACCTACCATCAGAGTGAACAGGCAACCTACAGAATGGGAGAAAATTTTTACAATCTACCCATCTGACAAACGGCTAATATCCAGAATCTACAAAGAACTTAAACAAATTTACAAGAAAAAATCAAACAACCCCATCAAAAAGTGGGTGGATATGAACAGACACTTCTCAAAACAAGACATTTATGCAGCCAACAGACACATGAAAAAATGCTCATCATCACTGGCCATCAGAGAAATGCAAACCAAAACCACAATGAGATACCATCTCACACCAGTTAGAATGGCAATCATTAAAAAGTCAGGAAACAACAGGTGCTGGAGAGGATGTGAGAATGCTTTTACACTGTTGGTGGGACTGTAAACTAGTTCAACCATTGTGGAAGACAGTGTGGTGATTCCTCAAGGATCTAGAACTAGAAATACCATTTCACCCAGCCATCCCATTACTGGGTATATACCCAAAGGATTATAAATCATGCTGCTATAAAGATACATGCACATGTATGTTTATTGCGGCACTATTCACAATAGCAAAGACTTGGAACCAACCCACATGTCCATCAATGATAGACTGGATTAAGAAAATGTGGCACACATACACCATGGAATACTATGCAGCCATAAAAAAGGATGAGTTCATGTCCTTTGTAGGGACATGGATGAAGCTGGAAACCATCATTCTGAGCAAACTATCGCAAGGACAGAAAACCAAGCACTGTATGTTTTCACTCATAGGTGGGAACTGAACAATGAGAGCACTTGGACACAGCATGGGGGACATCACACACCTGTCATGGCGTGGGCCTGACGTGGGGGAGGGGGAGGGGGAAAGGATAGCATTAGGAGATATACCTAACGTAAATGACGAGTTAATGGGTGTAGCACACCAGCATGGCACATATATACATATGTAACAAACCTGCACATTGTGCACATGTACCCTAGAACTTAAAGTATAATTTTAAAAAAGGCCAAAAAAAGAAAATAAGATGAACAAAAACATGGTATAGTAATACAAAGGAATATTATTCAGCCATGAAAAAGAATGATACATGCTACTGCTACATGTACAACATAGAAGAACCTTAAAAATATGATGCTAAATCATAAAAGCCTGTCACAAAGAACCACATATTATATCATTCCATTTATATGAAATGTCCAGAATATGCCAATCCATGCAGACAGAAAATATATTAGTGGTTGCCAGGGGATGGCAGAGTGAGGGTGAATGGAGAGTGACTGCTAAGGCACAGCATATAGTGTTCCTTTTTGAGGCGATGAAAATGTTCTAAAGTTGCAGTAGTGATGGTCGTGCAACTCTGTGAATATACTAAAACACTGAATTGTGCACTTTAAGTAGGTAAACTGTATATGATACAGGTATTACCTCATCTTGTGCTTTGATTTATTGTGCTTCGTAGATACTGCATTTTGCCACAAATGGAAGGTTTGTGGCAATCCTGAGTTAAGCAAGGTCATCTGTGTAATTTTTCCAACAGCATGTGCTCATTTTGTGTATCACATTTTAGTAATATATCACATTTTAGTAATACACAATATTTCAAAGTTTTTTTAATTATTACTATGATTATTATATCTGTTATGGTGATCTGTGATCAGTGATCTTTTATGTTACTTTTGTAATTGTTTTGGGGTGCCATGAACCCCACCCATATAAGATGGTAAATTTAACTGATAAATGTTGTATATGTTCTGACTGCCCCACCGACCAGCCATTCTCCATCCTCCTTCCTCTCCTCCAGTCTCCCTATTCCCTGAGATACAATACTGAAATTACGCCAATTAATAATCCTACAATGGCCTCTAAGTGTTCAAATGAAAGCAAGACTCACACATCTTTCACTTTAACTCAAAAGCTAGATATGATTAAGCTTAGTGAGGAAGGCATGTCCTAAGCTGAAACAGGCCAAAAGCTAGGTCTCTTGGGTCAGTTAGCCAAGCTATGAATGAAAAGGAAAAGTTCTTGGAGGAAATTAAAAGTGCTACTCCAGTGAACACATGGATGATAAGAAAGTGGAAGAATGTTATTGCTGATAGGAAGAAAGTTTCAGTGGTCTGGTAGAAGATCCAAACAGCTGCAACATTCCCCTTAGCCAAAGCCTAATCCACAGCAAGGCCCTAACTCTCCTCAATTCTAGAAAAGCTAAGAGGTAAGGAAGCTGCAAAAGAAAAGTTAGAAGCTGGCAGAGGTTAGCTCATGAGGTTTAAGGAAAAAAATCTCCATAACACAAAAATCTAAGTTGAAGCAGCAAGTCCTGATGTAGAAACTGCAAGTGATCCAGAAGATCTAGCTAAGATAACTGAAGGTCACTATACTAAGCAGATTTTCAATGTAGACAAAACAGCCTTCTTTTGGAAGAAGATACCATCTAGAACATCAATGTCTGGCTTCAAAGGATAGGATGACTCTCTTGTTAGCAGATAACGCAGCTCCTGACTGTAAGTTGAAGCCAATGCTCACTGGTCATTCCAAAAATTCTAGGGCCCGTAAGAATTAGGCTAAATCTACTCTGCCTGTGCTGTATAAATAGAAAAACAAAGCCTGGATGACAGCACATCTGTTTTTACATAGCATGGTTTACTGGCTCTTTGAAGCCTACTATTGAGACCTCCTGCTCAGAAAGAAAGATTCCTTTCAAAATATTACTGCTCATTGACAATACACTTGGTCATCCAAGAGCTCTGATGGAGATGTACAAGGAAATTAATGTTGTTTTCATGTCTGCTAAAACAAAATCTATTCTGCATCCCATAGATCAAGTAGTAATTTTGATTTCATTATAAATTTTAAGAAATTCATTAAGAAATAAATTTAAGAAATATTTAAGAAATAAGTTATTTAAGAAATAAATTTCTTGGGAGGCTGAGGCAGGCGGATCACAAGGTCAGGAGATCGAGACCATCCTGGCTAACAAGGTGAAACCCCATCTCTACTAAAAATACAAAAAAAAAAAAAAAAAAATTAGCTGGGTGTGGTGGCAGGTGCCTGTAGTCCCAGCTACTCGGGAGGCTGAGGCAGGAGAATGGCGTGAACCCAGGAGGCGGAGCTTGCAATGAGCCGAGATCACACCACTGCACTCCAGCCTGGGTGAGAGAACAAGACTCTGTCTCAAAAAAAAACAGAAATTTCATATGAAAGAGAAATATTATTTATTTAAGAAATAAATGTCATAAGGCTATAGCTGTCATAGACAGTGATGCCTTTAATGGATCTCAGGAATGTAAACTGGAAACCTCCCAGAAAGGTTTCACCACTCTAGATGCCATTAAGAATATTTGTAATTCATGGGAGGAGGTCAAAATATCAACATTACCAGGAGTTTGGAAGAGGCTGATTCCAACCCTCATGGATGATAGGAAGTAGCTGCAGATGTGGTGGAAATAGCAAGAAATTACAAGTGGTGCCCAAAGATGTGACTGAATTACTGCAATATCATGATCAAACTTGAACACCTGAGGAGTTACTTCTTATGGATGAACAAAGTGGTTTCTTGAGATGAAATCTACGCCTGGTGAAGATACTATGAATACTGTTGAAATGACAACAAAGGATTGTGACAGTTGACAAAGCAGTGACAGGCTTTGAGAGGACTGACTCCAATTTTAAAATATGCTCTACTGTGGGTAAAATGTTATTAAACGGCATCATGTGTTACAGAGACATCTTTCATGAAAGAAAGAGTCAACTGATGCAGCAAACCTCATTGATATTTTCTTTTACAATAAATTGCCACAGCCACCCCAGCCTTCAGCAATCACCACTCTCATCAGTCAGCAGCCATCAACACCTGAGGCAAAACCCTTCACCTGCAAAAAGATTACAACTCTCTGAAGGCTCAGATGATCATGGGCATTTCCTAGTAATAAAGCATTTTTAAATTAAGGTATGTATGTATTGTTTTTTAAGACAAAATGCTATTGCACGCTTATTATAGTATAAACATAACTTTTATATGCACCGGGAAACCAAAAAAATTGTGTGACTCCCTTCATTGTGATATTCACTTTTTTGCAGTGGTCTGGAATTTAACTTGCACTATCTTTGAGACATGCCTATATATGAATTATTTCTCAAACTGTTTTAAAAAATAATGACCCTATGACACTGTAAAATCCTTAATTAAAAAAATTCAATTATTTTCCAATATATTGCGCATCAACGCAGGGAAGTGATCTAATAATTTTAAAACATTTTCAGTAATTATGTCATAAGCATTTTGGTGTTGCCTTGCAAAAAAAAACTTTACTAATTCAGAAAAATGGAGTCTTCTTTAAAAAAAATTTTTCCACTTTTACCAAAAAATTATTTCATTCCGTTTTTTTTACACTTTTGTTAAATACTCAGATTAAGTTTTACTGAAGCATAACTACCATGAAATTCATCAGTTTTAATTAAAGAGTTAGCTATCTTAACAAATGTATACAGCTGTGTGTGTAATCACCACAACCCAGTTTGGGAAAACTTCTACCACCTACAAAGTTCTCTGTGCTCAGCTGGGTGCAGTGGCTCATGCCTGTAATCTGTAATCCCAGCACTTTGGGAGACCAACGGGAGAGGATTCCTTGAGCCCAGAAGTTTGAAACAAGCCTGGAATTGAGGTTCTATCAAAGGTTCAAGTCATGAAAAGTTATTTTTAATAGAAGATTATAAATGTTAACAAAAGCTTTTTCTCTTTCAAAACAAAAACATTTTGCACATTCATAGCAGGAGCCACATAGAGTTCATCATTACACTATTTATAATAGCAAAAGATAGGAACTATCTAAATGCCCATTGACAAGAGTAGATGGTATATTCACATTATTGAATATTGTACTACAGTGAAAATGAACTATAGCTATATGCAATAATATGTTGAATATTAAAAACATAAAGTTGAGGGGGGAAACAAAGCAAGTCCCAAAAGACAATAAGCAGTATGATTCCAAGAAAAACTAAATATATTCTTTGGGCACCAATACATTCATAATATAAACTGTTTTAAAGAGGCGAAGGAATGACAAATACAAAATTCCAAAGAATAGTTTCTGGAGGAAAGGGAAGGGCAAGAGGAGGCAGAAAAATGGAATAGTTGAGGAACACATAAGTAAACAAATGCAAGTTATTATTAATATTCTAGTTCTTGGGTAGAGTGGAAGGTTCGTATGTTTTATAATTTACATATATGTTATTGAATTCTTTTGTATCACATTATATTAAAATACTTTTTAAAACACAAGCAAAAACTATTTTTTAAAATTACTCATTATAAAAAAATTTCCAGAAGTTTAATAGTAACTCAAAATGTACTTCAAATTTTTTAGAAAGTTCTTACCTTTGTTTCTGTTCAACTGCTTTGTCCAAGTGCTGAAAGATATCCTGAAACAAGGTGCAGCTGGATCGACTGTTAATAGTATACCCATATCCTCTTTTCCAATATTGTTTCAGATCATTTAAATATTCTAATACCTAAAAAATTCAAAAATAATTTCTAATATATTTTCAAAAATATAACAGATTCCCTGATTTAATAATGATTCTCTAAGAAATGGTTACAGTGTTTAATTACCATTCTGCACAAAATATAGTATTTGTCCTTTCCAGCATTTAAGAGTTGGTCCCGAAGGTTCATACCACAGAGAGATTTATGCTGCATCACAAATTTGGATTGGGGGAATGTAGATGCTGGTGTGCAAGAGCAAGCCAGTAAGTGCTCACAGCCAATCATCCAAGGTCAGGACAGCTCAAGAGAGTGGAGTAAGGACATGTGCTCACCTCTCCTTTCTTCTAACATTATATTAAGATGATATTATATTAATATTCTTCTTTATTCTTTCTTCTAAATGTCAAGGATACATTTAGAAGAAAGAATAAAGAAGAAGAATATTCATTTAAGCACAGAAAGATACCACAGGTGGATGAGAAATGTTTAAGAATTTTGAGAAGGTAGAAGTCAAATAGAAAATGAGTTACTTTGGTTCATGTGTCAGTTTGGTGAAAAAATAATAATAAAAGTGTACCAAGGATATGGGGAAATGGGTACTGTTGGAAGGAATGTGTATTGGTATAGACATTCTAGAGGGCAAACTGGCAAAATCCATGAAAACACACATACCCTATGACCCATTTAATTCCATTTCTTATAAAGTGATATTCACAGAGGAACACCAGGGAGAATGTACAAGAATGACTTATAGTAGCACTGCTTATAGAAGCCAAAAAATCCCCAGAAACAACTAAATTCCAATAGTAGGTAGATGGTTAAATAAACTATGGTATACACATACTTCAGAATACTTTGCAGTTATCAAAAAGTTCTGTATTATAGATTTCCATGCACTGACATGGAAAAATCTCCAAGACACAATATTGAATAAGAACCCATTAAAAATATTACATACCCTATAATACCATTTATTACCAACACACACACACACACACACACACACATTATACCTTTTATATTTCTAAGAATGATACAGATTATAAAAGTATAGAAAACGGTTTGAAACCTACCTATCACTGATTACAGTTATTAACCTCTGCTGAAAGGTCTGGAACCGGGAGCTGGTAATTAAGTAGCCTTTATCTGAGGGTTAAATTTTCCACTTACATATCATTTGATCATTTGCTCATGTAGAAGTGGAGAACTAAAATCTCTATCTAGAACTAAAACCTGTAGCTAAAACCACAACTAGGGGACTAAAATATGTAACCCAAAAGAGGTTCAAGATGACTGCAATAGTCACCAACCTTTCTTCCCAAAAGAGCTCCTACAGAAACTAAGTGCATGTCATAGTAAGTTTTAAGAGCAGGGGTGGGTCAGTGCCATATATAAAAACAAAACAAAAAATACATTAAAGGGGTGAGGAGGAGCTACTTGCTACACTAGCATTGCTGCCTACAATCTAGACTAGCACAGCACAACGGCAACTTGTGTCCCTTCCAAAGGTAGAAGTGTAGATATTTATTAATGAAGAAAAGGAGAATAGCTGAGGGTAAAAGGATGAATAAATGGGTTATAAATTGAAGGAAATGACATATTACATGAACGCCTTGAACGAGGCTCAGAGCAAAAGGTGATGCTGTCTCTTAGCTCAAGTATGACAGATGCATGAAAGGGTGAAGCTATAAATTTGCCAAGACCACTCCTGGTTTTGGAACCTGACAGGATTGAAAGGAAGCTGGCAAACCTGAGTGGCCTTGCCCTGGAAGACATTCATACCAGATGATGGACTGGATTAATTATTAATGATTGTATATATTCTTTTGAATGTAAGGTATCCCTCTGCGAAAACCAGGGGCTGACCTGTGGTATTGTGATATGTATATATTGGCTTTCGTCCACACTTCCTGGTTTGTAACTCCCATATCCCTTGTTGTAGTCTTTTGGTATAATGCTGGGTGTGTTAGGCCTCCAGGGCAGGCCTCAGGAAACAGAATCTCTCTCCTGCCTCCCTTTCACCTGTGCAGAGGCAGAACTCTAATCTTCCTGCTTTTCTGGGGGTCTTAAGATCCTGCCCTGAAAGGGTCCTGCCTCATATCCTGGGGGGAAGGAATACTTCCATAAAAACCCAAGAGGACTGGGTTTAGAGAGCTTACAGATAGCTGAACATGTGGAGCTTCCTGGAGGGTGGCATGCCCAGGGAGGACATGGAAGCTCCACGCCCCTTCCCCCATATCTCGCCCTACTCATCTCTTCATCCGTATCCTTTGTAACATCCTTTATAATAAACCAGCAAAAGTGTTTCCTTGAGTTCTGTGAGCTGCTACAGCAAATTAACTGAACCCAAAGAAGAGGTCATGGGAATGCCAACTTGAAGCCAGTTGAACAGAAGAGTACCGATGGGGCACCTGGGGACTGAGCCCTCAACCTGTGGGATCTAATACTACCTCCAGGTAGACAATGTCAGAACTGAACTGGAGGACACCCAGCTGGTGTCTCCTGCTTGGCGTGCAGGGGAAAGGCTCCCACACATTTGGTCACAGAAGTCTTCTGTGTTGATGATTGTGGTGCTGGTGTGAGAGTAGAGGAAAAACACGGCTTGAGAGAGTTTGTCCTTACACAAAGGCAATGAAATCAAGAAGTTAACAAAGAGACGTAAACACTAAGAAATTTAAAAAGGAATTAGATAATAGTCTGTTCAATCTATTCAAATAATAAAATCTACTATTAGAAATAAAAAGGAGGCAATTGGAGATTTAAAAAATTCTCACGTGCTTACCACTAAAACTTTATATTTAAAAAAAAAAGGGCCGGGTGCGGTGGCTCACGCCTGTAATCCCAGCACTTTGGGAGGCCGAGACAGGCGGATCGCGAGGTCAGGAGATTGAGACCATCCTGGCGAACAGGGTGAAACCCCGTCTCTACTAAAAATACAAAAAATTAGCCGGGTGTGGTGGCGGGTGCCTGTAGTCCCAGCTGCTAGGGAGGCTGAGGCAGCAGAATGGCTTGAACCCGGGAGGTGGAGCTTGCAGTGAGCCGAGATCACGCCTCTGTACTCCAGCCTGGGTGACAGAGCGAGACGGTGTCTCAAAAAAAAAAAAAAAAAAAAAAAGGCCAGGTGCGGTGGCTCACACCTGTAATCCCAACAGTTTGGGAGGCTGAGGCAAGTGGCTCCCTTGAGGTCAAGAGTTCAAGACCAGCCTGGCCAACATGGCAAAACCCCATCTCTACTAAAAATACAAAAATTAGCCAGGTGTGGTGGCGGATGCCTGTGGTCCCAGCTACTCAGGAGGCTGAAGCACGAGAATCGACAATTCTACCAGACATACACCTGCAGAAACAGGTATACGTGTACCCCAATAAACATATACAATAATGTTCATAGCAACAAGGTTCATAATAGCCCCAAACTAAAAACAATGTCTACCGAAAAGATAATGAATAAACTGTAAAATATTCATATAATGGAATATTATACAGTAATGAAAATTAAAAATTGTAGCTATATGCAACCTCATAAATCTTTTTTCATTTTTAAAACTTTATTAAATTGTAATTTACATACACATGATTTAAATATACAGGTTGATGACTTTTGACAAATATAAACAACTGTATAACCTGCCCCCACCATGATAATACAATGACTTAATCGCCCCCAAGTAGTTACCGCTTGCCCCTTTGCTTCAATCTCCTCTAATACTCTGCTACAGGTACATGTTTTACGGAATCCTGAGAAATGTCTGTGACCTCATAATTCCCAATCCATTTGAGAAGAGGTATATTTTCCTGAAATTTGTAAACCTTTTCACAACACAACAGGTCAAGATCATTTTAAATTCCTCCCAGTTCAAATCCCTGCCTTCTAAGTAGCAATCTATAAATGGGAAGCTTTTTTTTTAACTTGTGTCGTGGGAGTTTGTTGTATGGATTACTTCATTACCCAGTTATTAATCCTAGTGCCCATTAGTTATTTTTCCTGATCCTCTCCCTCTTCCCATCCTCTGCCCTCTGAAAGGCCCCAGTGTATGTTGTTCCCCTCTATCTGTCCATGTGTTCTCACCATTTAGCTCCCAAATAAATCTTAAAAACTTAATGTTGAACAAGAGCTAGATACCAAAAGAAAAAAAATACACGCTGAGTAATTCCATCATTATAAAGTTCAAAAACAGATAAAGCTAAACTGTTTCTTAGGGAAAAAATAAATTAGTAAACAATAAACTACTGTAATAAAGAAAAAATTGAAAGCAAAAATACGCAAGTAATTACGGAGAAATAATTTCAGAGAAGGAAAACACTTTTTAAAATCAAAAAATATATTTGCTTAATTCAGCAAATAATGGATAACATAAATGACTTTTATAGGTATATTAAATACCAAAACTAATCCCAGGAGAGAGAAAATCTAGATTTACTTATTAAAGCAGACACAAATTGCAAAAAAGCTATCCTACAAATTAACTTTCTCCTTTGTGCCCCACTACACCTTTCACGGGCAGTCTGCAACTTATGATGGTTTGACTTAAAATTTTTCAACTTTACAATGGTTCAAAAGCAATACACTTTCAGTGCGCTCCTTGACTTACAACGAGGCTATGTCTGGATAAATCCACTGTAAATCGTAAATGTATTTCCAACTTAAGATATTCAATCTACCATGGGTTTATCTGGATGCAACCCCACCATAACTTAAGGAGCATCTGCGTATACTTCTATCACTGTATAGACATCCTATTGTCTTGCAATGGTTTAGTTACATGTCTTTCATTCCTTATGGCATTCTTTGAGGACAATATCTATCTTATGTTAGTGTCTTTAGTTCCAAGCAAGTGCTTGTCACAGAATGGAAACTCAAAAAATGCTTGCTGAAGGTACACAAAGTCCAGGATATCTAATTATCTCAGAATTTCATAAATGTCTATTAATTTTTAATTGTAAAAAACATTCTTGGCCAGGTGCGGTGGCTCACACCTGTAAACTCAGCACTTTGGGAGGGTGAAGCGGGCGGATCACTTGAGTTCAGGAGTTCGAGACCAGCCTGGCCAACATGGTGAAACCCCGTCTCTACTAAAAATACAAACATTAGCCGGGCATGATGGCACATGCCTGTAATCCCAGCTACTGGGGAGGCTGAGGCAGGAGGACTGCTTGAATGCAAGAGGCAGAGGTTGCAGTGAGCTGAGATTGGGCCACTGCACTCCAGCCTGGGCGACAGAGGAAGACTCTGTCTCAAAAAAGAAAAAAAAAAAAAATTCTTAACGAAGAACTTTAAACACATAAAAAATATAAAACAGTAGTATAACGAACCTCTGTGTACTCATCCAACTTCAACAATAATCAACATTCAACCAATCCCATTTCAGCTTTGCTCCTACCACCACCACTGTATTATTTTGAAGCAAATCCCAGGTATCATTTTATTTCACCTGTAAATACTTCAGTATATAAACCTATTTCACAGTGAAAGTCCTAAGCAGGGATAAATTATTTTCTATCAAATTGCTGAAGTAAATAATAGAAAATACCTCAATCAAAAGACAACCTTATATTTTTAAAAGAAGAATTTAATTTCTTTTCACATGTAAAAAGAAACTCTTATTCAATTAATTTAATAAACATGTATTTAAATTTTTCAAGTCACAGTCATTTAAATTAGAAGTTCTTTTTTTTCCTTTTTTCCTTTTTTTTCTGAGACAGAGTCTTGCTTTGTCGCCCAGGCTGGAATGCAGTGGCACAATCTTGGCTCACTGCAACCTCCACCTCCTGGGTTCAAGCGATTCTCCTGCTTCAGCCTCCCGAGTAGCTGGGATCACAGGTGTGCACCACCACGCTTGGCTAATTTTTTAATTTTTAGTATGGACGGGGTTTCACCGTGTTGGCCAGGCTGGTCTCAAACTCCTAACCTCAGGTGATCCACCCGCCTTGGCCGCCCAAAGTGCTGGGATTACAGGCATGAACCACCACGCCCGGCCAAGAAGTTCTTTATTTACAAGAAAAAAAGTACCTCTACAATAAAGAAATCAGGCAGGCACCATTGTAATCTAATGATCAAACATCACTGGCCAGGAGTGGTGGCTGATGCCTGTAATACCAGCACTTTGGGGGGCCCAGGCAGGCAGATCACCTAAGGTCAGGAGTTCAAGATCAGCCTGGCTAACATGGTGAAACCCCATCTCTACTAAAAATACAAAAATTACCTGGGCATGGTGGCACACGCCTGTAATCCCCGCTACTGGAGAGGCTGAGGCAGGACAATCACTTGAATCCGGGAGGCAGAGGTTTCAGTTAGCTGAGATTGCACCACTGCACTCCAGCCTGGGCAACAGAGAGAGACACTGTCTCAAAAAAATAGTAATAATAATCAATGACATGACAAGCGGACATCAGTCCTTCTGATATGATGCACTGGGAAGGATATATCACTTACGTAGTGCTCTTGTCAAAAATGTTTAATCTGAATCTAATCCTGAGTAAAACATATCAGACACATCCAAAAACATTCTGCAAAAAACCTGGCCTAGACTCTTCCAAAACACCAATGTACAAAGGACAAAAGAAAGGCTGTAGCACTCTTTCAGGTTAAATGAGACTAAAAGAAATGCAACCAAATGCAATAAATGATCCCTTATTAGATCCTGAATCTTATAAAACAAAGCAAACAAAAAACAGCTATAAAAGACTTAAGACGTGAAAATTTGAAAGTTGACTGTATATTAGAAAATATTGTGATATATATGATATACATAAATATGAACTATAGTATTCTGTATTGTGGTTATACAAAAGAATGTTCTTGTCCTAGATGCATGCCCAAGTATTTAAGGGTGAAGCATCCTGATGGTGGGGCGGGGAAAAAAAGGTTACATACACACGGTGGACAGAAAAAACAGCTCCCATATGTCCACATTCTAATCCCTGACATCCTATGAATATGTTACCTTACCTGATAAAAGGGAATCTGCCAGTGTGATTAACTTATGAATCTCGAGATGGAGAGATAAATCCTGGACTATCTAGGTGGGCCCAGTGTAATCAACAAGTATCCTTACGAGAGGCAGGCAGGAAGGACAGTTAGAGCTGGAGATGTACCCGTCAGAAGTCTGAGTGATAGGAAATGCAAGCAGCCTCTGGAGATCAGAAAAAGCAGGGTACAGATGTTCTCCTAAAGCCCCCTGAAAGAATACGGCTCTATTGATACCTTGATTTCAGCCCTGTAAGATTCAATTTGAACTTCTGACCTCCAGAACCATAAGATAATAAACTTATATTGTTTTAAGCCAGTAAGTTTGTGGTAACTTGTTAGAGCAGCAATAGGAAACTAATATAGTAGAGAGAGTGATAAAGGAAATGTGGCAAAAAAGGTTAACTGGTAAATATAGGCGAAGGACATACGAGTGTTCACTGTAAAACACAGAACACAATTTCCCATGAAAACTGTTATAAAATAGTTGCTAGGACTTTGGAAACCCATTTATTCTCTCTGAGCTTTGGCTTCCCATAAGAAGAATCTGGGATTATATCAGCTCTATAATCCCTTCCAAGCAGTAAAATTTGATGATGAGTTAAAAGTAGGTCTGTAAATGGGATGATTTAGAAATCAAATCATCATGGAAAAAATGTGTCCAGAGTTTTTTGAACCTTAACTATTTACAAGTAGGTGGGACCAATTTGAACCTTTAATCTCTCTTTATTTAAGGAAAATTAGGAGTTAGTCACAAAACAGTTTATGTTCCCTAACTACTCATTTTCTGAAAAGCTGCTTCAAGTAACCAAATGCAAACAGGCAAGCCAAAAAAAATTTTTTTTAAAAAGCAAAGAAACTGCAAAAATAATACTTACCTTTGCATCATCTATGTCAAAAACATCACACCAAGGAGATTTAACACCTTTAATTGCCAGGTCAAATGAACAGGTGAAAAAGGCTACTTGAATTAAATCTGGGGGGAAAAAAAGGTAAAATTTTGTGGGTCATTATTTTCTGCAATTTTTCAAAGGCTAAATATCTGTAGAATGCCATGTGTGGTACAGCTCAATAAAATGGACATCTTCAGTTTGGGGAAGAAATAATTTAGTTTATTCCTGGCTATCAAAGAATTAAGAGACTTGCTCTGTGTAATTTAAGGGTGCAGAACTGAATTATCAGGAAGAAACCATGAGGAAGTATAAATTTCAGTCCAATAAAACTAAGAAATTTTCTGTAATTGGTAACTTTTTTCTGCCTTTTTTTTTTTTTGGACAGGGTCTTGCTCTGTTGTCCAGGCTAGAGTGCAGTGGTGATCACAGCTCACTGCAAACTCAGATTCCTGGGCTCAAGCAATCCTCCTGCCTCAGGCAATTACTTGTTAAGAGCATATTTGCCTAGCAATATCAACAAAAAGTATAACCCAAGGACTTGCTATATAAAACTTAACATTATTTTGTTAATTTTAGAGGGTTCAAGGAGGGGGGGATCTAAGGTTATAAAGGTTTTAGTACCCGACTTGAAAATTACAAATAACAAAGTACATTTATTAAACAGTTTAAATTATACAATTCATTTTATAACTAAAAAGCAGCAGTAAGTACAGAAAAGTATAAAAGGAGAGAGAAGACTACAGAGATGGAGAGGGAAGGAAGTGCAAGGTAAGTGAAGGGGAAGGAGAAAGGAGAGACAGCCAAGGAGGAGAAGCACAAAAAGGGAAAAATCACACACTAAAGAGAGAAATGTTGGTACCAACATGAGTTTTTCAAACTTAGCTGCTCAAATGATTTTGGAAGTGGATTTCAGAATAAGTTATCTAGCATTTTTACACTGCTAATTTGTTGATTACATTACTTTGAGATACATATGGGTATTGAAGAGAAGTGATAAGGGAATGAATGCTTGGGCTATATAAAAAGTAGCCTTTGTTAGTAAATAAAAACACTGCTGCTCTCTAGTCAATGAGAAGTGGGTGATATTTAATGCCAGAGAGAAAAAAAAGTCAACTGCAGTGGTTGCCTCCATTGCTTTGATTTTTCTTTAATTTTACTGCCTTTCCTGTTTTCCTAAAGGAAAATGGGACCAAAAATCAACTGGCATTACATGCATTTTGCACTAGTTCTGAGTTTAAAGAATTCCTGAGGCAGTATATAATACAAAAAAAAAAATGTATTTCATTGGGAATATACAGAAAAGCCATTCAAAACTTTGCTTATGTAAAGAAAAGGTTTTATAATCTCAATACCTGATACAATATAGTGGCTTGTAAGTACCAGGTACATTTGATGAAAGGACCTGGCTTATTTACACTCGAAGCTCTAATTCTGAAACTATGAAGTCAGTCCACATGGTATATTCTTTAACCGGAAGAGAGTTTACCAGAAAAAAAAAAAATTCACCAAAAAACTCTTCAGAGTACAGGGAGAAAAAGCATCAGATGAAGACAGGCTGAGACCTGACTTTACCACTAATTATCCTGGGTAAGCTCTCTTTAGTGTCAATTTCCCCACTTACAAAGTAAAGAGGTTAGATACACTATCTTATTTAAGTTATAGCTCTGACTTATCTGTTATGACCCTTCTGATTTCGTGGTCAATCTTTCAGAACCTCAAAAATATTTCAGGTGGATAAGAAATTTAAATATTTAAAAAACGAAATAGACCCTTTCCCTCCACTCCCCTGAGAAAAAAATAAAACAACAAAAAAGGAAGACAATAGGAAAATATAATAATCTTGGGGTGGGAGGATTCCTAGACAAAATACAACACTCAGAAGCCATAATGAAGAGACAGATATGGCTATGTAAAAGATGTAAACTTCTGTGCAATCAAAGGCACCATCAACAAACCTAAGAGATAAGCAAGAAATTAAAATATTAGCAACATACAACAAGCAAAGGGCGAATCCTTTGTCAGGCAGAATTAAAAGATATAATTAATATATCCATAACACATAAAAGGTATTTGTGATTCATAAGAAAACAAAAATAACCCAACAGAAAATGAACAAAATTATGAAGGGGTAATTTTTAGAAGAAATGCAAATGGCTACTAAACATGAAAATATGTTCACTTTCAGAAGTAATCAAAGAACTGCAAATTAAAGCTAGATACTATTTTTCATTAATCAAATTGGCGAAAATTAAAATGACTAATAATATCTACTGTTGGAAGATATGGGAAAATGAACATTCTCATATACTGTGGATATAAATTTTTACTACACCTTCAGAGAACAATTTAAAAATATATGTCAAGATGTAAAATATTCATGTGTGTTAACCCAGCAATTTCACCTATTGATCTTTAAAAAACATTTTTAGAAATCTATTTATTTATTTGGAGACCAAGTTATAAGACTGGCTAACTTTTGTGTCTTTGATAGAGGCAGGGTTTCACCATGTTGCCAAGGCTGGTCTTGAACTCCTGGGCTCCAGTGATCCACCCACCTTGGCCTCCCAAAGTGCTGGGATTATAGGTTATGCCACGGCACCCGGCCTCACCTATTTTATCTTACAAATAAACTCTCAAGTGTAAAAAACAGACTACAAGAATGTTCACTGTAGCATTACCTGAAAGAGTTAAAAACTAAGAAAAACTTCAGTAGGAAAATGGTTTCTATAAAAAGAATTTGGACTGCATTAGCAACAGCCTCTTACAGCAGTAAAATTCGATGATGGGTTAAACAATTTAACTAGCATTGACTTACAAATCGAGTCATTCATATGTCCCATGAAATAACACAGGATTTAAAAGAATGAGACAGTTCTATATTTGTCTAGAGACAAATATATTGTTAAGTAAAAATAGTAAGTTACTGAAAATACATACAGCATCACCCCTCTATGTAAACAAAAGGGTATTTAAATAGCAAAAGTATTTATTGCGCAATTACTGCGCCAGGTACTAAATGCTTTGTATGAATTAATCTTATATAATCTTTGCAATAATCCTACAAGACATGAATAATTCCCATGTTCATTTTACAGAAAAGGAAACTGTGGCATAAAGACATTAATAAACGTCAAAAATCATAGTTATTCAATAGGATAGTAGAGTCAAGATTCAAATGCAAATAGTCCAATTCCAGAATCCATTATTTTAACCACTATACTTAATACTGCTTCCAAAAAGAAGTTGCTGTCAGTTACTTCATCAGTAAAATACATAATTCTTGCCCATTCAGAGACTAAACATAGTTTTAAAAAATCTTTTTCAACAACCTAACTGCCTACTAACAGAATAATGGCTAGATATTGGTATAGATGTAGAATGAAATACATACATTTAAAATGTAGGACTAGAATTGCAAACATTACATCAAAAACAAAAAGTTGCATAAAAATAGAATTTTGGACTGGTATAAACTTTGATACCACTCTTAAAAGTTTTAAAATCTGCAAAACAATATCCCATTTATGTATAAAACTGGCATGGGATAATATAAATGCTCAATTCATGACAACAATTACCACTGGTGAGAAAGGAAGAAGAATGGGATCCAGGAAAGGGACCAGTAGACCTCAATTTATTTAAGGCAAGTAACTGAAGCACAAAGTTAAAATTTAGTAAAACCAAGTTGTGGGTATAGGGATGTTCACTACATTAGCCTTTTTTGTTATCTTCGTGTTTGAATTATTTCCCAATAAAGTAAATAATTTTTAAAGCTCCACAGGCGATGCCAGTGTACTGCCAGTTTGGAGAGAGACAAAAAATTCAATTTCAAATGCTAGTCTAGGCATCTTCTTTTTGATCCTTATAAAGCATCCGGGCCCTGTGACTGATAAATTCTAATCTATTTTTTCCCCAACATCTACTTCCAGTCTTTTGGAAATTAATTCAGAGTATAATGTAATCTATAATCTTTGCATGTATCTTTGTCAACATCTACCCTATGGAATATAAATTCCTAGAAAACAGAAAAAAATCTTATTTTCTTAATCTCCCATTGCTAGGTGACCATGTGCCCTGGTTTCCCACCTGCTTTCCTGGCAAAATTATTAATAGTGTTCCCTTTCACTTTCGAAAGTGTCCCACCAGTTTGGATGGTAAGTTGCATAGTCAGCCCATCCACTGCAATAACTTATGATAGACATGACTGCTCATCTTCTCAGCATGGCTACATATAACTCAGAAAACATCATAGTACTTTGCTTTTCACTTTCTAAAACTTACCCCTCTTACACATTAACAGGTACTTTTGAACTGCTTCAAAACCTAAAGAATTTATATGATTTTTCCATTTGTATCACTTTATCAGGGGGAAATTCAGAAAAGATAATTTGTTTTAAAAATAATGCCTACAGTTGAGGCTTTATATTACTCTGCCCTCAAAAAAACTCCAGAATATAACTAGAATCTTGTACATTAATTTAAATAACACTCAAAGAAGAATATGAATCTAAAAATGGTAAATAGTAAGCACAAGGTATACAATTTTTTTGACCCAGAACATGTTATTTTCTTAATGTAAATCAATTATGGGCCTTTAAAAAAGATTGTTTCCTTATGTTTTCATTTTCACAGTTCAAAATTATTTAAACTGTAAGTTCAAATAAAAGACAACAGACATATTACCTGCATTTAAATCATTTACTGGCACTTGCAAAGTAGCTGCAACTTTTTTTAAAATGTTCTGCATTTCTGGTCCAGTTTTGAAGGCTTCCACATGATAAAGAGCTGTAGCATTTTTTTCTACTTCAGTTAAAAACTTCTTACAGTGATCAAAAAATCTCATTAGTTTATCATTAACTGTTGGAGGTCCAAACTCCATATCTGAAAGAGAAAAAAATTTATATATATTTGTAAATCACTGATATAAATGACAGTTTCAAATTATTGAAAATGTTAAGTGTGAAAAAGGAACACTAACATCTTACTAATCCGCACAGCTGAAATAAGCACATATTGATCAGGAAACTCTTGGGGTAAAATTATTCCCCATTTATAATGGCTGTAACGCATGAGAATAGCTAGAAAAGGCTAAAGAAATAGAGATTGAAGATTAAATGTGTTGTAGAGATGCTACGCAATGAAACTGCATCATACATTAATAAGTACTGTTTCTGTCAGGCACGGAAAACTTTAGAAAGCAAACTAAAAATCAGCAAAGTTTCTACTTACAAGGTGAGAGAGAATTCAACATATGGAATCTATTTTTTCACTCTAAGCCAAAGTCTAAACAGAGTATTTTATTTTCTCAATTAACCTTCCCAACACTGTATTACTTTACAAAGATTCTGCTTTGGACAAAAACTACTGACAGCAGCACAAAACGCACTGATGTTTTGGGTCTCCTGTGCTTCACTGTACTGGGCCTGTGAATTGGTTTATCTTTTAACTGAAGCCCCAGATAACTTTCTATTTAAAATTTAATAAATTACATTATGCCCCCAATTGGGCACCAAATATGTATTGGAGAAGCATTCATAATCATGCTTCAACTACTGGTGTGCCCTTTACGTTTTTTTCAGTCATATTCAAAACACATATTTTTCAATCATTTCTCCAACAATTTACCATGAAAAGAACACCAAGTATATCATTTTTGTACATAAAATATGAGAAAATTTAATATAGTTTTATCTGGGCTTTGGATGTGTATGCAAAAAAAAAATCAGTATGTATGTTTGTTTCTCTTGAAATGGATAATTCTGCCCACTTTGTCAACTGGATTGCAATTCTTAAGAAAATATCTTGACTAGGAAAATAAGCGAACTTTGTCACCTTTTTTCTGTGTACGCTAAAATATAATTTCCCAAGTGCATCTGGGTATTTTATCCTTGTTACTATCTAATTATTGCTAGTCTTTAAACAAAAACAAAGGCATTGTTCTGTTTCTACAAAACTACAAATCTAATTCAGCAGACTCCCTCAAAAGACCAGATGTACATAATAGGCAAAACTATTGTCTATAGAGAATAATAAAGTGGCTAGGCAAAGGGTTTGCTATCTGACACTGAAAACGGTCAGGAGTGGGCTTATTCTGAACTGTAGTATTTTCATCCCTGGCTCTGTACTGACAGTCAAATGCCAGTCTTCGCAATGCCAACTGAGAACAAAAATTCACTTGTTCCAGGAAGTCGCTATAGATATTGTGTTATATTAAAATATGTTCTGCTTTCACCTTTCTGTTAATTTAACAGATTTATGAGGAATTTTCACTCATGCTAATGGAAAAAGTATATATTTTTAAAAAAACACAGTTCAACAAGTAATTAGACACAAGTCAGCTAACTGAATTACCCACAACAACATGACACAGAATCAGTGGAGAAATCCCTTACAGATGGTTTCACTGTTCAACAGCTACAGAAGAAATTACAAACCAGCCTACTTCTAATTTTTCACTTGGGCTTTGAAGCTAAACAATAATCCTCACTTCAATTCTGGCCTTAAAAGTGATCAAGAAACTATTAATGCTTGCTCATCTCTGTGGTACAAAAATGTTACATGTTTTTATTCTTATTAGGCATGTTATTGGACAAATGGAGGCAGTATAGCATAATGGCTAAGAAAGCAAGCTCTGAATCAGATTTCCTGGGTCCACAGCTAGCTGTATGCAAATGGGCAAATTATTTAATGTGTTCGTGTATCAATTTCCTCATCTTTGAGATAAGGGGAAAATACTATCAACTCCAGATTGTGGTTGTAAGGATTTTGTAAAATAAATGTGAGGCATACCTGGCATACAATAGGCATGAGGTGTATGCTATCATTATTATTTGTAACTATTACATTTTCTAAGAGAAAAAGAACCATTCTAGGAAAACAGAAGACTTGGATACTAGACCTTAGAGAAAGACAATTAAGAAGGCATACTCTTGGGCTCGAGTTCTTCACCTGTGAAATAACGGGGCCTTACTAGATGATTTCTCAAATTTCGAAAAAGTGTAATTAATGGAATAAATGAGTTGTTACTGCTTGTGACCACGGACCGCAGCTACAATGATGGGAACGCTACAGTAAAAACATGAACAAAACAGAAGAAAAAAGGAGGACACAAAGGCTTGAGATCAGGTTCCTAAAACAGGGTGTAGGTCTAAAACTGTCATCTGAAAAAGATGATGAGTTAAAAAAAAAAAAAGAAATAAGGAAAAACTAGTATCGGAAGCAAAGCCCGAGGAAGAAAATTCCAGATTCTGTTTTTTAAAACGTGCGCCCAATTGTGAAGCTAGACGCCAGGGAAGGGGGAAGGGAGAAGGGATGGGTTGGCGCTCGAAGGGGCAATTCAGTTTGGGAACGGGAGCGCAAAAATTGCGGGAGACCTCGTCTGTCCCCTTTCCTGTTGGATCCCCAACTCTACTAAAGCAGGCAGCGAGTACGAGGTGCTGAATTTACACCTGATGAATTAATAAATGAACATACGTGTAAGGGGAAAAAGAGATAGCCAAGTCTGTAATATCCCTCGACAGGGAGGACGTAGCCCGAGGGATGATGGCTTGGGAAAAAAGGAAAGAGAACTGGGGGCATCGGAAAAGCCCAGGGTCTGGGGGAGGCGGGAGAGCATCCAGGGCGGGTGGGAGGACCGGGACAGCACACGGGCCGCCCGGGGGGTCACCTGCGACGTCGGGCGGCGGCAAGCCAGGGTGGTAGTGCTGCCACAGCCCCTGCAGGAAGGCGGCGCTGCTATCCATGCAGCGGTGCTTGGAACTGGTGATGAGCCGCAGGCGGCCGTAGTTCTCACGGCTGAAAAGGGCCGGGAAGAGCGAGGCCAGACGCAGCGCCAGCTGTCGCATATCCTGCCGTCCCTTCTCTACTAGCTGCCCGTCCATCCAGTCCGCGTACCACAAAGGCCAGTCGGCCAGCGCTGCACCCAGGTCGCGGCTGCCGGTACTACTGGCCCCGCCATCCCTGGACCCGCGGGCCTGCAGCAACCCGTGCAGCTGCCTCAGCTTGCGGATCTGTTTGGCCGTGGGGTAGCGGGTGCCGTGGCGAATGAGGGCGACCAGCTGCACCGGGGTGCAGGTCCCCTCCAGCAGCTCAGGGTCCCGCCACGGAGCCTCGGGGCCCGACAATAGCACGGGGTTGACATCTTCGTAGCGAGTCTTGGTGCCGAAATAGGGGCTGAGCGACGAGGCCACCGGGTCCCTCGGCTCTAGAAGAGAGCAGCGCGCAAGCGACGAGAGCAGCGCCGCAGCCAGGGCCGCGGCAGGCGCTACGGAGGTCCGGAGGAGGCAGCCGGGCGCGCGGAGCATCGTCGGGGCGGTCAGTGGAGTGCGCCGAGCCGGCTGCCGATGCCCAGCTTCCGGCTCCGGAGGGCAGGGGGCGGGTCTGGAGGGCGCTTCCGGCCGGCGGCCCTCGGGATGCGCTTCGCTGTTCTCTAGGAGGTACCAACCCTTGGCGGTGGGTCTTGCGTCCCGGCGGAAATCTCCGAGGAGCCCTGTAGACTTGTGGCTCGGGTGGAGCCGGCGGAAAACCCCGAGAAGCTTGAGACAGCCGTGGCTGAGGTGGAGCCGGCGCCGCTGCCCTGGAGCGTGGGCGAGTTTCCTCTTAGCCGGAGCTTCAGGGATTGACTCAAAGACTCCTCCGCTTTTTTAGTTGTTTTGGGTGTGAATACAGCCCGGACTAAACCTTAGTCGCCCAGACTAAACCTTAGCCTCCCAGGCTGCCAAAACAGCACAGCTTTTACAGATGACTCTTACATCACCATCCCTACTCTGTGATACTGTGTTTTTCAAAGTTTAGTGCCTGAACCATCAGCATGAAATCTGCCTGAGACGGTTGTTGAAAATTCACATCGCTGGGCCTTGCGGCAGGATGCCTCTTGAAGCCCAAGGTTTTGTTTCGTTTTTTTTTCCATTTGAGTTTGAAAATAAACAGGATACAGTAAAGCAGAGAACTTGGAAAGGGGCTTACATTCTGCAGAAATTTAAGTCCTGAATCTTTGGTATAATCTTGACCTGGACTACCAGAACTAACGCGGACATCAGTGAGACAGCACCCTAAAAGTTCTGTGCTTGTTGTTCCCGAAGGCTTAGCGAGTAGAGACATAGCAATCTAGAGAATTTGGGTGCATTGAGTCATGGCCCAACAGATTTACTCTATCATTAAGTATGAGCTAATCTGCTTTGCGAAGCAAACATGCTCTGTATTTACCACCACTCCAGATCCATACGTTCCTCCCATGTACTTAAATACTCAAATCAAAAGCTGGGTTTTTTAATAGGTTATTGCTCAGAATCTTTGACCCCAAAAATCATAAATCTGAACAATACCTTGTTTTTTCCCACTTGAACTCCAGTTTATTTGCCAGCTGGGGAAATAATAAGTATTACAGAAGTCGTACGGTGATCCAGATTTAAGGAAATTGGGACCACGTTTTCGTTAAGTTAGCTTTTGCTTCAAAGACACTATTACGTTGCTCTTTGTAAGCCCATCACCATCTTTACTCCTTTTCTCTTTAAGTGTCTCCTTGGTTTAGAGAGGTGTGCTTCTAAGTTTAGGCGTGCCTCTAAATGTTAACCAAGAAGAAATGGGGCCAGCCTATGAATGCTGAAAATTTGGAGACGTTCTGTGCAGGAAACCATCTTTAGGGCAACAGATGTTCTTTTTGATATGCTATTTTGTAGCATGTCAATGCCTGAATATTCATGGTCAGTGATATTTTTGTAGAACTTTGCTCAAATTAGCGTTTAGTAAATATCCGCTCCTTCTTAAAATAGACATTCTAACCCTTATGCTGTATAGGCTGAGTCGCCTGATAATATTTCTAAGTGCATTCAGCGAGCATTTGTTCCAGGTTCATCTCACTGTATTTTGCCTAATACATATGCTTATTAATAACTTCTCACACCCAATCTTTTGAGTTCTAGGGGTTACCAAGTGTTCCCAAAGTCATTATTCACTTCTTCCTTATGAAGCAATCTTTAGAGACTCCACTTACAAAATGTATGGCACAGTACACATTTTTATACATGAAATTTGCCCCTAGTTTGATTTTATTTTCCTTATCTAATTCCTCATCAATTAATTTTATCCTGTTTTATACACTTAGGTATATCAGCTCCTAATTATTTTGATGTTATGTCAAGATAACAATGATAAAGTAAAAGTAAGCAATGCCTCCATGTTTTTGGCTAGGAAAAAGCCAAATATAAAGAAGACGAAGAGTGCTTAAGCTTTGGACCCAGACTCTAATTAGCTCTGCCGCTTATTAATTGAGTGACCCAAGTTCTCTGGGCCTTAGTTTTTTTTTTATCTGAAAATTGGTAATATTAGAACCTATATCATGGGATTATCATGACAGAGATGATGTATTTAAAATCCATATAATAGGCCGCTATAAATGATATTTTTATCATTACTAATGTTCAGTGTAATTATTCCTGTGCTAAGATGCCTAGCTTTCTAGCAATTACATGGATTACACTTAACTCCCACTGAACATTAAAGTGAATGACTTTCACAGGCAACACATGCATCAAAGATCATTTCATAACTTTTCTAATAATAAAAATCCACTCATCTCACTTAAAATGGATATCTTGTTCTTAGAGCACTAAGCAGCCTTTGAAAAAATTTAAAAAGGTCACAGGCCGTGCTCCTCATTTCATGCCAGACCATGTCTGAATTATCTGGGCACTCTGTAAATTGGATGCCCTTTGACATAGGTGCCCACTTGGTCCAATCACGTAGTACAGAGAAGTTTGCATAGTGCGAAACATGGCTATTCCTTTGCAGAGATCATGGGAACATCACCTCCCCTCATAAGAAATTGTGGGTATAGGAGCAATATATTTGGCAAATCTAACACAATACAAGAGGCAGAAAGGAAAATTAATGGCTCATGGTCCTTGCAGAGATGGGAGAGGACAGAACCAAAAACACAGGTAGAGATTTTGATTTGGGCCAGAAGGAGATGAGACCTTATCTTCTAAGAGAATGTTAGAAGGATGATGGGTGAACATGGGGATAAATTTGTAGATCTGGCAGGAGAGAGTTCATAGAATTCAAGCCTGATGGCCTCAGTTTCCACAGTAACATAGGAGACAAGTTTGAAAGATGGGGGAATAGGAATTAAGTCTTGAAATGTGAAAATGGTTTGGATTTGCAACTGAGAGAAATGGGAAAGTAATGGGAAAGGATTGACAACTAAGAGGAATGGGAGAAACAAGTAGAAGTTTGTATGGTCAGCTCTGGAGATCCAACTGAGAATGAATTGCTAGTGGTTCTGCAATTTTATTTAGAAGCAAACATTATCTGTTGTATTTTTTCAGAGTGGAAAAGAAAAAAAGTTTAACTTGATGGTCCTACATTAATGGGTCTTGAGTAGAACTTCATTTCTAATCAATCCACTATACGAAAGGATAAGCTCAATTATTTTTGCCAGATTATCCATAAGATTTCAAAAATAGTCATTCAGCTTTTAAGATTGCATGGTGTCAGCCAGGCACAGTGGCTCATGCCTGTAATCTCAGCACTTCGGGAAGCTGAGGTGCATGGATCACCTGAGGTCAGGAGTTCGAGACCAGCCTGGCCAACATGTTGAAACCCCATCTCTACTAAAAGTACAAAAAAATTAGCTGGGTGTGGTCGTGGACGCCTGTAATACCAGCTACTTGGGAGGCTGAGGCAGGAGAATTGCTTGAACTTGGGAGGTGGAGGTTGCAGTAAGCCGAGATCACGCCATTGCACCCCAGCCTGGGCAACAAGAGTAAAACTCCGTCTCAAAAAGAAAAAAAAAGATTACGTGGTGTCATATATAGTATTTTAAGTTAACAGCCATCTACTTTACTTTTAAAGAGGTTACTAAGATAGTTTTCTGGGGATGAAACAATAAAGGAAAGGAAACAGCTAAATTCTGTAGGAAAACAGCAAGGCTCTCTATGTAAGCATATACAATACTAAGAACATGGTCTCAGAAGTTAGACTTTCTGGTTTTCAGATTCCAGCTTCATCTGTTATTACCTGTGAAATATTTAAAAAATTAAATTATTTTGCCACCATTCTTTTTCATTGTAAAGTGGGGATAATAACACCTAGCCATGAGACTGTTGAAAGGATTAAACAAAACAGCTTATATAAAGACTTTATATAGTTTCTGCCCCCAAATAAATATCAGTTGCTTTTATTAAGCAGAATTAAAGGGTTTCTTATTATCACGTCTTTCTTAAATAAACTGACAAATAGTTTTTCATAGATATTTATTATCTCATAACTACATTAAGCAATGAGCTTTGTGCCTATGCCAAGAAAGTTTGAGCTTTCTTATCTTTCTGCCCTGCTGTTGCATCATTCCTCTTTTAACAGTTGCCAGATGTTGATTTAGTGTTTATTGGCTTTTTGTTGCAGTGGAAGCCAACAGAAGAGGGGTCCATGTGTACAGATAGGGCTGGAGTGATCCATGTTCCAACAGCAGTCCCTTTAACCTCACTTGAATGTGGAGGCTGCACAGGTCACAAGTCTGAAGACTACAAGCTACCTTTGCTTAAAAGGAACCACACCACCGCTGATAGCTAACTGCTAGATTGTTCTCCAGCATATCAGAGCTACAATGAATTGCTTGAGTTGTACTTCAATTAATGTAGAGATCTTCACTGAACCGCACATAACCATTGAAGTAACCTGCTGTTTACAGTCTCTATCATGCTCTGCCAAGAGAGTTATTTTACAGTGACAAAACTTCTCTTCTGGTGCCCTGACACATCCTAGGACTTTGATGTTGGTAATTCTTTCCCCCCCAGCAAATGTTGGTTCTAAATCCACAGAACTGCTTGAGAAACTAGATGCAAAATTGTAGTAGGTTTAAATTATCAATACTTTTTTTTTTTTTTTTTTTGAGACAGAGTCTCTCGCTCTGTCACCCAGGCTGGAGTGCAGTGGCGTGATCTCGGCTCACTGCAAGCTCCGCCTCCTGGATTCACGCCATTTTCCTGCCTCAGCCTCCCGAGTAGTTGGGACTACAGGCGCCTGCCACCACGCCCGGCTAATTTTTTGTATTTTTTAGTAGAGACGGGGTTTCACCGTGTTAGCCATGATGGTCTCGATCTCCTGACCTCTTGATCCGCCCGCCTCGGCCTCCCAAAGTGCTGGGATTACAGGCGTGAGCCACCGCACCCGGCCTATCAATATTCTTTATATGTTTTGCTATTCCCATTTAAAAGAGGGAAACTGTAGCTATACACTATATAGTCATGTTCTTTGGTGATTTTCCTGCACAAACCAACACTGTTGTTCAGAAATATAATTTCCCCTAGAATTACCCTCCATCCAAAACATATTGTTATTCTATCACAGAGATAAATAATGGCTTTCCAAATCCTGGTTAAAAAAAACCAAACACTCTCTTCTTCTCTGTGTTTTTCCAGAACAGGCATAGATGATGGCAATTGTGTTTTACCATCTTTTTTTTTTCTGAGATGTTAGTTTTCTAGGATATGGAAATCTTAGGATTCATAAAAAATGAAACAACTTTTTGAAATGTTAGTTTTCCAAAATTGGACAATCTTTTTGAGCCATTCTATTTTTGGGACTATTGGTTAGCTGACTTTAGAGCCTTTAATGTTTCCTTCTTATTTCAAACAATAGAGAACTTTCTTCCCCCGCACGTTTTGAGACAGGGTCTGGCTCTGTCACGCAGGAGGCTGTCTGTAGTGCAGCGGCACAGTCTCAGCTCACTGCAACCTCCGCCTCTTGGGCTCAAGTGATCCTTCCACCTCAGCCTCCTGAGTAGCTGGGACTGTAGGTGCAGGCCACCACATCTGGCTAATTTTGAACAATAGAGAACTTCCAAAACAAAAGTTCTTTATTAATTCTTCAAGAAATCTGTTTTTTACTTAGTCGATTAATGTCCATTTCATGTTGCCTCAATAGCCCATGTATGAATCACTCTTCTTGCAGATTTTGTTCAGTTTTGTTGTATGTAGACCCATCTTTCTTTGATTGAGTTGGTTTCTTTGATTGAGTTGATTTGTCTGTATTATATATCAGTCAGTATTAAAACCCAAACAATACCTAAGCCAAAAAAGCAATGTAGGCACCTGTGAACTCACACACTTGGTTGCAATTGCTTCAGTAAAAAGGACAGTTTACACTCAAATTGAAGCAACCATTATATTTCCACAAACAACATTCCTTATTATCCCACCTCACCTTTTCATTCTTCCTATGCTGTCTAATCTGATTCAGTACAAGAGATAAGGCAGGTACTGCTAAATGATAACTTAGATGCAGGGGCCATCATGAAAATATTCATCCCATATCTTACATTAAGCAAACTACTAGCAACTGTTTGTTGAAAAGTATAAATGAATAAATGAAAATAAGACAGATAGGCAGTGTGGGAAGCTAAAATATGGAAGTGTTATTGCTTTGCTTTATGTGGTATAATGATCTGATTTTATCTTCCCAGCTCTCCCAGGAAGTATGCAGAATACTTATCTCATATTGTGGATGTGGCAATCAAGACAGAGAGGCTAGATGCTTTACCTAAAGTCATCCAACAAATATTTGGTAGAACCAGTGCTAGAATGCAATAAATGGAAACGGAGTTTATTTCGGTGTTTCTTTTCCTGATACTTGCCCTATTCCTGACAAATAAATAATGGCTTCAGAAGGTGTCACTTGTTGCTAGGGCTAAAAGGATAAATTTTACCTGTAATACCGTAGCACTTACTATTAGTTAACGACCCAGTATTTATTCTCTTTTTTTCTTTGGAATCTTTGGAATGTGTAAATATTTGCCTCCCATGAAGCTCACTTTATCCTCTCCTCAGGAAAAAATCCTGATTTGGTCTGAACCAATCTTGGTAACTATCTTTCTTGCCAGTTTTGTTTTAGGAATGGGCACACAACTCAGTTCTAGCCAATGAGATATGGGGAGCAGTCTACTGGGGAGTTTCTGGGAAAGTTTGTTTTTCTTGTCCTAATAAACAAACAGATAATGGGGTCACTAGATTGGAGATCCTACTGAGTCAAAGGAATATTGAATTTGACACAGTAAAATAGTCTGGAAGGAAAGGAAATGATATTCAGTAAATGAAATGCTGAAAATTGATATTATGAAGGTGGCGCAGTAGTTGTTATTGATTAAATGAAACAGTTGAGATTAAGAAAGTTTAGCCAGGACAAGTTATATAGCACAAATCATTTCAGGTAAGGAAGTTAAAAAAAAACCCTGAGAGGCTAGGAAGTCCTGGCTCCAAACTTCTGTTCCTGCTGGACTTGAGCCCCACTAGCTTCTCATCTTCCACTAATCTATGCACCCCTCCTTTCCCACTCCTAAAAAGCTGAGCTCACTCAACAACTTTAATTTTATTCAAATAAATTATTTACACAGACATTTTGTTTTTAGTAGATGTTATTAGTGATCAGGAAAAATGAAAGAGATTGACATCTTTCAATTGACAGAGATGCCAATAATTTTAAGTATAATTTTTTAAACACTTTGTTCTTAAAATGAGAAAGAAATGCAAGGAAGGGATCACTACCCTGGGCGTTAGCATGTCCGAATATGATAACTAAACCTGCTGCAATTATCTTGCAACCAGGGAGGAGCTAGCTTGAAAATAAAGCCAACACAGATGACAAGCAGAAAGTGGAAAGAACCTAAGTCGTTGATGATGCTATTGAGCTGATGAATTAAACCTGGAGTGTATGTTCCATGGGCTTCTGTAAGGAATTAAAATATTTTTACTGTTTAAACCAGTGTTTCATTGTTTTCTGCAGAAATCCTAATTGGCATAAAGAAACTATTGACCGACTAACCCCACTGCAACCTCACCTGACCCGTTAGGATGTCCTTTCATGATTTTCTTGATTTTGTTGAAGTTACGTATTGAGAATAATGGAAAATCACAGAAGGTGATTTTCTGATCCCAACTCCTTAGCTATGACCTTGTGTCTCTAGCTCATGATCATGGTTTATGAAGCACGGGAAGGACTGGGAAAAGTAGAAAGTAGGTAGGTAAGATGAGATGTCTGATGATGGAGGTTATTGGGGTCAGGACAGGTGGGTAGGCAAGGTGAAGTGTGTAAGCTAAGCAGGAAATGCAAATGAAAATCAGACAGAAGGTACCCCTTCAGAACAGATTCTTAGAAAGCCATTATTAGGAACATATGGGCCACATCTTTGAGAAGAGTTGTGGAATTCACATTACAGTAATGGCATCACTTAGATTCATGCTCTTCTCTCAGGGAGAGAAATCAATATTTATAGGATATCAAAGGGTCTTCATCATGTGTCTCAGTCTGTTTTTATTGCTATAAACAAATACCTGAGGCTGGGTAATATATAAGGAAAAGAGGTTTATTTGGCTTACACAATTCTGCAGGCTGTACAAGAAGCATGGCGCCAGCATCTGCTTCTGTTGAGGGCCTCAGGAAGCCTCCATCATGGTGGAAGGCAAAGGGGAACCCGTGTGTCACATGATCAGGGAGGAAGAGAGCAAGAGAGGGGAGGAAGATATCAGATTCTTTTTAACAATAAGATCTCATGGGAAGTAGGAGTGAGAACTTAATCCCATGAAGACAGCACCAAGCCATTCATGAGGGATCTGCCCCCGTAACCAAAACACCTCCCAGTGCGCCCCACCTCCAACATTGGGGATCAAATGTCAACATGAGATTTGGAGGAGACAAACATTCAAACTTTATCATTGTGCTTGCTTTCTTCAGAAATAGACCGAATTGATATGTTTCATGATGACATTATGATCTAAAAATGAGAGTTTATTTCAGTTTGTCATGTATACAACCCAAGAGGTCCAGGATATTATTCTGTCTGTCTACCACAAGTCCTGCAAACTAGAAGATGGCCTTAACAGTCAATCTAGGGTGGTTCTGCCCAATGACCTTTTGTCTTTCCTCAGTGTGTTCCAAAGCACATAGTAATATTCTATTATGAATTATATGAAAGCTGTTTACATGGATTAAACAGTAAATCTGACAAACAGGCTGCTTTTTGATGACTCTAGACATATTTCTTCTTACATTTTAGACATTTGAGAAAAAAGTCAAATTTCTTAATACTTTATGTTCAATTGAGTTTGAAGCCATAAAGAGGAAGGAAATAATAAGGATTAGAGCAAAAATAAATGAAATAGAGAATAGAAAAACAATAGAATCAATGAAACAAAAAATTAGTTCTTTGAAGAGATCAACAAAGTTGACAAAGCTTTAACTAGATTAAGGAAAAAGAATACTCAACTACTAAAATCAGAAATGAAAGACACTACTACTGATTTATAGGAATAAAAAGGATTGTAAGAGAATTCGTATAAGAGCTATATGTCAAAAAATTGGATAACCTAGATGAAATAGACAAATTCCTAGAAACATACAAACCAACAAAGTTGACTCAAGAAGAAAGAATAAATCTGAATAGATCTATAAAAAGTAATGATATTCAATTTTGGTTGAATCAGCAACCAAAACTCTCCTAACAAAGAAAAGCCCAGGAACTGATGACTTCGCTGGTGAATTCTACCAAACGTTTAGAAACGAATTAACACTAATCCTTCTCGAACTCCTCCAAAAAGTTGAGAAACAGAACCCTTTCTGAGTCATTCTATGAAGCCAACATTACCCTGATACCAAAGCTAGACAGACAATACAAGAAAACTATAGCCAAATGTCCCCTATGAATGCATTATAGATACAAAAATCCACAACAAAATACTAGGAAATTAAATTCAGCAGCCCTTAAAAGAATTTTACACTATGACCAACTGAGATTTATCCCAGAAATTTAAGAGTGGTTTAACGTATGAAAATCAGTCGATGTAATACACCAAGTAATGGAATGAAGGAGTGAAAAACTCATGATCATCTCAATTGATGTAGAAGAACATTTGAGAAAATCCATTCCTCCTTTATGATAGAACTGTTCAACAAACCAGGAATAGAAAGGAACTGTCTCAACATGATAAAGACCATGTATTAAAAACTCACGACTAACATCATTCTCAATGGGGAAAAATTTCAAGCTTTTCCACCAAAATCAGAAGCCATGGATGCCTGTGTTTGCCACTTCTATTCAACATAGTATTGGCAGTTCTAGCCAGACCCATTAGACAAGAAAAAGAAATAAAATAAATCCAAATTAGAAAGGAAGAAGTAAAACTATCTCTATTTGCAAGTGATATAAGTGTAGAAAGCCCTAAAGAGTACAAAAAATGCCTCTTAAAGCTAATAAACAAATTTAGCAAAGCTTCAGAACACAAAATCAACACACAAAAATCAGTTGTGTTTCTACACACTAGCAGTAAAAAATCTGAAAAGGAAATTAAGAATTTTTTATTTACAGTAGTACCCAAAAGAATAAAATATTTAGAAATCAATTTAACCAAGAAGGCAGAAGACTTGTACACCGAAAACTACAAAGCATTCTGGAAAGAAATTAAAGTAGACTTAAATAAATGGAAAGAGATCCTGTGTTCATAAGCTGGAAGACTTAATATTGTTAAAATGACAACGCTACTCAGAATGATATGTAGAGTCAATGTAATCACGCTATTAAAATCCCAACAACGCTTTTGGCAGAAATGGAAAAACCTATTCTAAAATTCATATAAAATTTCGAGGAACCCAAAATAGCCAAAATAATCTGAAGAGGAACAAAGTTGTAGGGCTCACATTTTCTGATATTAAAATTTACTACATAGCTATAGTAATTGAAATAGCATGGACTTGGCACAGAGATAGACAATATAGACCAATGGAATAGAATTGAGAGGCCAGAACTAACACTCACATCTATGGGTAATTAATTTTCAGCAAGGGTTCCAGGACCACTCAGTGGGGAAAAGGACAATCTCTTCAACAAATGGTGTTGGGGAAACTAGATATCCACAAGCAAAAGAATGAAGTTGGACCTATACTTTTATACAATGTACAAAAATTAACTCAAAATGGATCAAAGACCAAAATTTAATGCTATAAAACACTTAAATATTAAATGCTATAAAACTCTTAGAGGAAAACATACTGAAAAATCTTCATGACCTTGGGTTTGACAATGGTTTCTTAAATATAACATCAAAAGTACACGTGATGAAACAACTGATAAATTGGACTTCATCAAAATTGTGTATCAAGTGACACTATAAAGAGAGTGAAAAGATAACACAAAAAATTGGAGAAAATGTTTGCAAATCATATATCTGACAAAAAACTAATATACTCAGGCATTTCTTTATGGCAATGCAAGAATGGCCTAATAAAATACCCAAAAGAATTGAACGCATAAAGAATCCTACAACTCAACAAATAAAAGATAAATAACTCAATTTTTTAATGGACAAAAGACTTAGACACTTCTCTAAAAAAAAGACATGTAAATGGTCAATAAGCAACTCAAAAGATGCTAAAACCACAATGAGATACCACTTTGTACCTACTAGAATGGCTATAATTAGAAGAAAAAATAACTAGTGTTGTTGAACATGTGGAGAAATTGGAAACCTAGTATACTGCTGGTGGGAATGTAAATGGTTTAACTGCTGAGGAAGATAGTTTGGCAATTCCTCAAAACGTAAAACAGAATTATCACCCAGTAATTCTACTCTTAAGTATATACCTGATATAGTTTGATGGTTTGTTCCTATGCAAATCTCATGTTGAAATGTAATTAATCTCCAGTGTTAGAGTTGGGGCCTGGTGGGAGGTGATTGGATCATGGGAGTGGCTTCTCATGAATGGCTTCACCATCTCTAGCTGTCATCAAGATTGTGAGTTCTCACAAGATTTGATTGTTTAAAAGTGTGCAGCACCTCCCCACTTCCTCTCTTGCTCTGGCTTTTGCCATGTGACATGCCTGCACCCACTTTGCCTTCCATCATGATTGGAAGCTTCCTGAAGCCTCCCTGGAAGCAGATGCTGCTATGCTTCCTGTACAGACTGCAGAAATGTGAGCCAACTAAACCATTTTTTCTTTGGCACTTACCCAGTCTCAGGTATTTCTTTATATCAATGCAAGAATGGCCTAATACCCAAAAGAATTGAAAACAACAACTTAAACAGTGACTTGTACACTAATGTTCATAGCAGCATTATTCACAATAGACAAAAGGTAGAAACAACCAAAATGTCTATCAAAAGAGAAATGGATAGCCCAGGCACGATGGCTCACGCCTGTAATCCCAGTACTTTGTGAGGCCAAGGTGGGCGGATCACCTGAGTTCAGGAGTTCGAGACTAGCTTGGCCAACATGGTAAAACCCTGTCTTTAAAAAACAAACAAACAAAAAGATAAATGGATAAACAAGATGCAGTATATACATACAATTATTATTCAGCCATAGAAAAGAAGAATGGAATACTGATACATGCTAAAAGATGGATGAACCTTGAAAACATTATGCTAAGTGAAATAAGCTAGACACAAAAGGATAGTGTATGATACCATTATGTGAAATATTTACAATAGGCAAATTCATAGAGACAGGAGGTAGATTAGAGGTTGCCAGAGGTTACCAGGGGCTGGAAGGAGAGGAAAATGGGAGTTTTTGCTGAATAAGCACAGTTTCTATTTGGAGTGATGAAAGGGTTTTGGTAATAGATGGTGGTAACGGTTGCACAACATTGTAAATATAATTAATACCACCAAATTGTACAGTTAAAAATGATTAAAATGGCAAATTGCATATGTCTTTCTCTGTTTGTGTTGCTATAAAGGAATACCCAAGGCTGGGTAATTTATAAAGAAAAGAGGTGTATTTAGCTGATGATTCTGCAGATTGTACAAGAAGCATGGCACTGGCATCCACATCTGGTGAGGGCCTCAGGCTGCTTCCACTCATGTCAGAAAGGGAAGGCAAGCCAATGTGTGTGGAGATCACATGATGAGAGAGGAAACAAGAAAGAGGGGGGTAGTGCTAGGCTCTTTTAACAACTAGCTCTTGGCCAGGTGAGGTGGCTTATGCTTGTAATCTCAACACCTTGGGAGGCTGAGGTGGGAGGATCTCTTCAGCCCAAGAGTTCAAGACCAGCCTAAAAAAAAAAAAATTCCATAAAACCTAGCTCTCACAGGAACTAAGAGACCAAAAACTCACTCACCTGCAACCCAGGGAGGACATTAATCTATTCATGAGGGATCTGCCCCATGACCCAAATACCTTCCATTAGGCCCCACCTCCAACACTGGGCATCCAATTTCAACATCAGATTTGGAGGGTCAAATACCTGGGCTACATACCCTAGTCTCTAGAAAAAATATATAAAATTTAGATGGGTGTGGTGACACATACCTGTAGTCTCAGCTACTTTGGAGGCTGAGGCAGGAGGATCATTTCAGCCCAGAATTTCGAGGCTACAGTGAGCTATAATCAGGCCACTGTACAACAGCCTGCAAGACAGAATGAGACCCTGTCTTTAAAAAAATAAAAATAAAAATAAATTAATTACTTTTAAAAAGACCTTGTATTGCAAGTTGGTAAACATAAGTACATTTGTTGGGACTATGAAATAATTCACCCACAGGATCAGTGTTACAAATTGTTATTTGCATCTCAATTTAGTTTGTTCAACCCAGAATTCACATTTGCCATAAAACTGTAGTCAATGATTCAATTAAACTACTGATAACCAAAGGGGAAAGCAACATATTGAATCAGAAATAGTTTTATTTTTATCAACTGGTGTCACCAAAGAGAAGCAGGTTTCACTAGTGTTGAGAAAATAGAAAGTTTTCTATTGATTATGGAGAAATTTCAGTTCAGTTTCTAGAAGGTTAAATGCCCCAATTTCTTTCTTTTAATGACTGTGTTAAACGAAATAATGGCCTCCATTATTTCCATATGCAAATCCTCAGAACCTATCACTGTTACGTTATATGGCAAAAGGGAATTTGCAAATGTGATTAAGTTAAGGATCTTGAAATTGGGAGATTATCCTGGGTTATCTGATGTCCCCAATGTACTCACAAGGATCTTTATAAAAAAGGAAATGTGAGACAAAGGAGAGAAGGTGATGTGATGAAGTAGAGGTCAGAGTGATGTGGGGCCTAGATCCAAGGAATGTGGGCAGCCTCTAGAAGCTGAGACAGACAGGGAAATGGATTCTCCTCCTAGAGCCTCCAGAAGGAAAGCAGCCTTGCCAACCCATTTGAAACTTCTGATCTCCAGATCTATACAATAATACATCTGTGTTGTTTTTTTTATTTTTATTTTTTTAGGGACAGGTCTTGCTCTGTTACTCAGGCTAGTGTGCAGTGGCATGGTCTGGGCTCACTACAGCCTCAACCTCCCAGGCTCAAATGATCCTCCTGCCTCAGCCTCCTGAGTAGGTGGAGCTACAGACATGTGCCACCACACCTGGCTAATTTTGTTTTTTATTTTTTGTAGAGATGGGGTCTCACTATGTTGCCCACCCTGGTCTCCAACTCCTGGGCTCAAGCAATCCTCCTGCCTCAGCCTCCCAAAGTGCTGGGCTTATAAGTGTGAGAGTCACAGTTTCTGGCCAATCTGTGTTATTTTAATGTTTAAGTTTGTCATAATCTGTTACAGCAGCAATAAAAAACTAACAAAATGACTAATTTTACTTCCAAACCCATTGTCTCCCTCCCTTAAAATAATTTTATCACAATAACTATTTTTATATTACAGTCACACACCACATAATGACCTTTTGGTCAATGACAAACTTCATATACAGTGGTAGTTCCTTAAGATTACAGTGGAGCTGAAAAATTTTTATTGCCCAGATATGTCAGAGCTGATCATAGTACAACACATTACTTACATATTTGTGATGATGCTGGTGTAAACGAACCTACTGTGCTGCCAGTCCTATAAAAGTATAGTACATACAATATGTACAGTACATGGTACTTGATAATGATAATAGACGACTGTGTTATTGGTTTATGTACTTGCTATATTGCACTTGTCTTATTATTTTAGAGTGTCTTTTTTATACTTAAAAAAATGTTAACTGCAAAACAGTCCTTCAGGAGGTGTTCCAGATAAGGCATAGTTACCATAGGAGATGGCAGCTCCATGCATGTTACTGCTCCTGAAGACCTTCCAATGGGAGAAGATAAGGAGGTGAAAGACAGTGATATTGAAGACCCTGGCCCTGTGTAGGCCTAGTCTCACGTGTAATGTGTGTTTATGTCTTTTTGTTTTTTGTTTTTTTTTGAGACTAGGCCTCACTATGTTGGCCCACGCTGGAGTGCAGTGGCTGTTCACAGGTGCAATCATATTGCACTGCAGCCTCGAACTCCTGGCCTTGGACAATCCTCCCACCTCAGCCTTCTGAGTAGCTGGGATTATAGGCTTGCACCATAGCACCTGGCTATGTCTTCATTTTTAAACAAAAAAGTTTGAAAGTAAAAAATAAATAAATAAAAATTTTTAAATAGAAGAAAGCTTATAGGCTGTGTGCAGTGGCTCATACCTGTAATCCCAGCAATTAGGGAGGCTGAGGCAGGCAGATCACTTGAGGCTAGGAGTTTGAGACCAGTCTGGCCCACATGGTGAAACTCTGTCTCTATTAAAAATGCAAAAATTAGCCAGGCATGGTGGCACACTCCAGTGTCCTAAGCTGCTCGAGAGGCTGAGGCATGAGAACTGCTTGAACTTGGGAGGCAGAGGTTGCAGTGAGCCAAGATCACACCACTGCACTACAGCCTGGACAACAGAGTGAGACTCTGTCTTAAAAAAAAAAAAAAGAAAGAAAGAAAATGAAAAAGAAAAAACCTCACTGTAGTCTCCACCTCCTGGGCTCAAGCAATCCTTGCACCTCAGCCTCCTAAGTAGCTGGGACCACAGGCACACACCACCACACCCAGCTAATTTTTGTATTTTTTTTTTTTTTTTGGTACAGACAGGGTTTCATCATGTTGCCCAGGCTGGTCTTGAACTCCTGGGCTCAAGAGATCCTCCTGCCTCTGCCTCCCAAATTGCTGGGATTACAGGCATGAGCCACTGTGCCTGGCCTAAGTGTACCACTTTATATCTTCTACAGTTTACTTTTACTGTACCTTTTCTACATTTAGGTACATAAATATTGACCATTATGTTACAACTGCTTACAGTATTCAGTACAATAATAGGCTGTCCAGGTTTGCAGCCTAGGAACAATAGACAATGCCATATATAGCCTAGATGTGTTGTAGACTATACCATCTATGTTTGTGTAAGTGCACTGTATGATGTTTGCACAACGACGAAATCACCTCATGATGAATTTTTCAGACTATATCCTTGTTAAGTAATGCATGACCTTAATCAGGAATGAGTCAGAGCAGTATTGTAATCTTGATGAAGATGTTGATGTAGATAATACTCCCATTTACAATGCACTTGCCAAATACAAGGCATTGCACTGAAAGCTTTACATACTTTATTTAAAAACATTTTACAACCTTTTAGGTAAGTACCATTAACCACTTTTACAGATCAGAAAACAGGGTCTATGAGGTGAAATAATTTGTCATACAGTGGTGATGTAAATATGCATGTAATGAAAGAGAATAGGCAAGTCAGAAGTGATTTTTGTATTTCTTTTAATAGATTAAGGGTACTTACTATCAGCAAAAGAGTGAAAGTCTGACAGAAAAGAAAAAGATGGAAAGAAATGTGGGGATGTGCAATTCCTTATGTTGGTTGGTTCAGCAGAGCTTTGCCATTGTTCAGATGGAGTTTAGGCAAGAAAAATACGACCAGCCATTGCTGGGTATTTGAACATCAGATGTTCATAAGGCTTAGGTATTCTTAAAAGAAAAATTTATTCTCTTAAAAATTCTGAAAAAAGTTCTCTGTATTAAAACTTCATAATGAACATTGCCACATTGTATATTAGGCACAGATATTATTTGTTGGAGTTTTTGGTAATTGTTATTTTTGTAACTGGAATATTTAATATATGTTTTATATATATTTATTTTATTTATTTATTTTTTGAGATGGAGTCTCACTCTGTCGCCCAGGCTGCAGTGAAGTGGCGCGATCTTGGCTCACTGCAACCTTTGCCTCCCAGGTTCAAGTGATTCTCCTGCCTCAGCCGCCCGAGTAGCTGGGACTACAGGCACGTGCCACCACGCCCAGCTAATTTTTTGTGTTTTTAGTAGAGACGGGGTTTCACTGTGTTAGCCAGGATGGCTTCGATCTCCTGACCTCGTGATCCACCCACCTTGGCCTCCCAAAGTGTTGGGATTACAGGCGTGAGCCACCGCTATATATTTTGCAAACAATAGCAAATCTAGAGGAAATTCTTTGAAGTAAGAAGCAGTGGTACTTAAAACTGGCTACTTGTATTTATCATCTCTGTTTCAGTTTTTTAAGAAATTCAAAATTTTTACAGAGAGTTGATAAAAACATTTGATGATTTGCGGTGCAGATGAAGGATGGCTGGTATTTGAAAAATAAATAAATAAAGGCCTTCCTTGATTCTTAATGTTTAGACTGAAGCTTCAGTAGAGTTTCTTCCTCAGCCTGAATTCCAGGGATAATGTGTCTGTTCTTGACATGAGCAATAACTGGAGTACTTAGGATTAAACAAAATATTAGATGTACCGGGCCAGAGGAGGTGAGGAAAGTCTAAAGTGATAAGGTGCTAGTCAGCTCAGAGTGGCTGTTTTAGATAGTGTAATACAGCAGACTAGAAACTTGTCGGAAAGGAAAGGTACCAGGCAGGAGATAAATGTACACCCACCTTAGCTAATGTAAGGAGCTGAAAACTCTATTTTGAATTTTTATCCTAAACATGGAAATAACATCCTTATGAGAAATTGAACACTAAATAGACATATTAAACCAATTTTGCTTATTGAGACATCTGTTCATTCATTTATTCAACAGCTATTTACTGAGTGGATACTTGGTAGTTTTTAGGCCTTAGAATTAACCCAAGACAAACTTGTGAGGTAGGAAGTTGCATTTCAGTCATCTCACTACTTTGCTCTTTCTTGAGACTTCAGCCTTCCCTTTCCTCCCTCAGGTTTTGGAGCTTAGAAATTAATAATATTAAAGCTTCAATGACAAGACTGTTTAAAATAAAAAATGGTTGGGCTGGGCACGGTGGCTCATGCGTGTAATCCCAGCACTTTGGGAGGCTGAGGCACACAGATCACGAGGTCGGGAGATCGAGACCATGCTGGCTAACACGGTGAAACTCCATCTCTACTAAAAATACAAAAAACTAGCCGGGCGTGGTGGCAGGCACCTGCAGTCCCAGCTCCTTGGGAGGCTGAGGCAGGAGAATGGCGTGAACCCGGGAGGTGGAGCTTGCAGTGAGCTGAGATGGCGCCACTGCACTCCAGCCTGGGCAATAAAGTGAGACTCCGTCTCAAAAAAAATAAAATAAAATAAAAAGTAAAATAAAAAAATAAAAAAAATTGTTGTGTTCAGTGGGAGATAATGTGTTAAGGTAAGAAAGATGTTAAGTTCTACTACTTGTAGCTAGGTGGAATTATTGTGTCCTTTGTATTGTTTTTGCTTTCCTGTCATAAGATATTCCTTGGTTTAATACCATAATAAATACATAAAAATACACATAAGAAACTAAACAATAAAAAGAATGTGTTAAATAATTTTTTTTTACCATTTCAGGTTTTTTTTCTTTCTAATTCAGTTAATCAGTTCTGCTTTGCTTGTTTGTCAAGGTTCTTCAACTTGCTTAAAAACTTTTTCAAATTGGTCAAAAATTAATCTTTCAAATTACTACAGGCTTACAAAACTTTTATGCACCATGCAAACATCATGAGATGTAGTATGGGAGGTAAGGAATATTTAACCTGCTTCAAACTTTAAGTATTGGACATTTGGATTGTTTTCCACTTTACCCAATTACCGACAAAGCGGAGCAGATATAACTGATTAATATTTTTAACCAAATATTTTGACTTAAGTATCGAATTCCTTTGGGGTCTTGAAGGATATAATATACTATGAAAGAAAAGTAGAAGGTGCTGATGATACAACGAATTAGGAGGACCTATTTTGTCGTGGGAACTTTAGAGAAGACTTTTTGAAGAAGAGTCGCATGTCCTACCTCAATCAGTTTACAAGCGCAAGGAAACAACTTAGAGTTCGACAAAGTCATATTTATAGATTCACTGCAGTGAGGGAGATCACACACAGAACTGTGAGGCATCTCACTCACCAAACAAGGACAAGATAATCATTATAGGATTTGGGGGAAGAGTAGAGTTTGGGTGAGATTTAAATGAAACCATTTAAGTGGCTTTTGATGAACTCAAAGCAAATCAGGAGTCAACATCAGGTCTGGGCAGGATCCAGGGTTCTGCTTCCTTGAAAACTAGAAAGTTAAGACAGATATGGATTATTGTGTCCAGAAGTCCTTTTCTTAAGCTCTGTGGCTGGAATGGAAATGGAGGCTGATTCTCTGTGTCAAAGTGTTTTAGAGTCTCCAAGACACTATGATGTTTTATGTTATAATAATATAATTTCAAATGACAAAGTTTCTTTTCTAATAGCATATAATTTTAAAGAACGAAGTTTCTTAGCAAGTAAGAAAACAGTAATCACTCAAAGAATGGGGTTGTTATGAAGCTTTATCGCATGTCTTTGGGATAACTAGTTTCCCGTAAACTTTGCAGCTAGTTTTATCAATGTTCATTAATCCAGCTTGATGAGTGATGGAACAGATTTTTACTTTCTAAGTCCCAGCAAAAGCTTCCCCTAAAAAGAGAGAACCAACCAAGAGACAGGGGAAAATAACCTTCTGGAAAGAACAAAAAAACAAGCATGAAGGTTGTGAGCTGGTTCTGGACACATTTAAGAACCTGAAAACCAATAGGACAATAACACAGGCAACAAATGATTTGAAATGATGGAGAGATAGGGGCAGATCTTTCAGGAAGCTGCTAGCCTTAGTTAGGATTTTGCATTTGATCAAAGAGTAGAGGGAAGTCACTAAAGGATTCTAATCAGGGGAATTACCGAATCTTCATCTTCTAAGATAGAGAATGCATTGTCATAGGCAATAGTGGAAGGTAGATGACCATTTGGAAAGTTGTTGCAAGAGAGGATGATAGTTTATACTAGGGTGGCAGCAGTAAAGAAGGCAGAAATGGAGAGATTCAAGACAAAATTTTAGGTAGAACCAAATGGTCTTAGTGAGAGTTTGAATGTGTAACAGGAGGGAGATGGAGTCAGGGATAATATCCAGGTTCTGGCTTGAATATCCGAGTAGAAGGTGGCATCATTAGGATGTGGAAGACTGGAGGTGAGGCAGGATTGATGGAAAAGAACAAGTACAGCTGTAGACATCTTACATTTGTGCGGCATTTAAGTAAGAATGCCTTGAAAGCATTTGGGTATTTGGATCTGAGGTTGAGAAGAGAGGATTGAGTTGGTGCTAAATATGGAGTCATAAGTATATATTCAAAGCCATGGAAAAAAAGTAACATGAGAAGAGAAAAAGGATCAGGACCAAGTCTAAAGGAACTACCAAATCCAGAGGTGAACAGGAGGACAGGAGCCAGCAAGGAAGCCCAGGCACCATGAAGATGGCTGAATTCACTTATGAAAAGCTTGGTTTGATGCTTTGATGTTAACTCAGTTGTACCTGTCATCAATTTCTTAGAGAATCGAGAGCTGAAACATATTCTGAACTGCCTTCTATTTGTATTCACTGCTTTGTATTATCTGTAGTCATCTAGTTAGACAATTCCTTTCCTGAAATGCCTGTGATGGAAGCCAGGAAGCATTTATTTCTTTGTGAAGCATTTGGAAAATATAAACATGGCCGGGCGCGGTGGCTCATGCCTGTAATCTCAGAACTTTGGGAGGCCGAGGTGGGCGGATCACGAGTTCGGGGGATGGAGACCATCCTGGCTAACACAGTGAAACCCCGTCTCTACTAAAAAAATACAAAAAAATTAGCTGGGCATGGTGGTGGGCGCCTGTAGTCCCAGCTACTCGGGAGTCTGAGGCAGGAGAATGGTGTGAACCTGGGAGGCGGAGTTTGCAGTGAGCCGAGATCGCGTCACTGCACTCCAGCCTGGGCGACAGAGCGAGACTCTGTCTCAAAAAAAAAAAAAAAAGAAAAATATAAACATGCAAATGACATCTTATCACAGACAGATGTTTTAAATTGTATTTATTTATTTATTTATTTATTTAGACGAAGTCTCGCTCTGTTGCCCAGGCTGGAGTGCAGTGGCGCGATCTCGGCTCACCGAAACCTCCACCTCCTAGGTTCAAGCGATTCTCCTGCCTCAGCCTCCCGAGTAGCTGGGACTACATGCACGTGCCACCATGCCCGGCTAATTTTTGTATTTTTAGTAGAGACAGGGTTTCACCATAGTGGCCACCGTATTGGCCAGGCTGGTCTCGAACTCCTGACCTTGTGATCTGCCCACCTCGGCCTCCCAAAGTTCTGGAGGCGTGAGCCACCGCGCCAGGCCATTTTTAATTTTATTTTAAGCCTATGTTCTAACCACATCATTTACCTGCAGGTCCTTGGATACAATATGTACTTTTGAGTCTGAGTCTGTGCTCACGTTGTTCCTTCTGCTTAGAATGGCCTCTCTTTCCCCTTCTCTACCTGATCAAGTCCTACTTAACTTTTAAAACTCAGCTCTAGTGGCATGCTCCTCTCTGAGCCTTTTGTTGTTCTAATAAGGCATAACTAATCACTCCTCCTAAAGACACTCACAGTATCCAGCTCATTCCATTAGTACAGATCTTTTCATGTTTTACTTTGCTAAGGTATAGACAAATATATCTGTCTCTACCATTGGACTATAAGGTTCTTAAGTGACCATGAGTTATTCAACTTTACGTCCCTCATACAGACAACAAATCTTGTTGAATTTACTTGCATGTAATTGGAGATGACATGGCAAAGAATAATGTGGATATACCCTGCTCAGCTTCAGATAAACGCTGTGACATATGTAAACAAAATATTCAGCTGACTTTTAAACTTTACATCCAATTTTGACTTATGTGGGATGTAAACTACATACATGTACATATGCTTCAGACCTTTGAACATGCTGCTTTCTGTCTGGCATATGCCCCTATCTTCTCTCTCCCACAAGTCCACCCATCTCTCAATTTTAGTTTATAGGCTTTTTTTTTTTTTTTTTTTTTTTGAGACAGATTCTTGCTCTGTCGCCCAGACTAGAGTGCAGTGGTACGATCTTGGCTCACTGCAACAACCACCTCCCAGATTCAAACGATTCTCGTGCCTCAGCCTCCGGAATGGTTGGGATTACAAGTGTGTGCCGCCATGCCCATCTAATTTTTTCTATTTTTAGTAGAGATGGAGTTTCACTGTGCTGGTCAGGCTGATCTTGAACTCCTGGGCTCAAGTGATCCACCTGCCTCGGCCTCCCAAAGTAAGCCCGGCCATTTTTTTTTTTAAGAGGTAATATCTCAGTCTGTGACAGACTGGAGTACAATGGCGCTATCAATTTTAGTTCTAACTAAACTGTCAACAAAATCTTTGACTACCTGCTCTCTCTACCTCAAGATAGCTTGCTCAATTGCAATGTCACCCTGCACTCTCATTTTACAATACACATCATCTTTTAGTTTCTCAGTAAGTGTTGCTTTCTCTCTGAAACTGAAAGCTCCATGAGGCAGGGACAAAACCTGTAGTTTTTCTTTTCTTTTTTTCTTTTATCAGCAAAGGGAGGGCTGATCTTTTAACTTTTTGAAAATAGATGAAAGTAAACAATAAAATAATAAAACCTCACATGCCATCGCTCAGCCTCAGTAACCATCAACCCATGGCCAGTCCTGTCCCTACTGCAACCCTGCCCATTCCCTACACTCACACATTATTTTGAAGTAAGTCCCAGACAACATATGATTTTATTTGTAAATATTTCAGTCTGTTTCTGAAATGACTCCTTTTTGTAACATAACCACAATGTCATTATTACACCTAAGAATGAATAATACCTCTTTAATATCATCAACTATCCAGGCAGAATTCAGATTTTTAATTATCTCTTTCAGATAATCTTTTTAACGTCTTTTCTTGAATCAGGATACAAACAAGGTTCACACATTGAGATTGGCTGGTAGTCTATTGTCTCTTTTTACCTACCAATTCACCTTCTTTTTTTTTCTTTTTGTTTCAACATTTATAAATATAAATACTATTTTTTTTAATAGCTATGTCTCCAGTTCCTCACCCAGTCTTGGTCATAGCAGGTTTTAGATAAATATTGTATTTGATGAATAAATGAATGAATACAAGTAATGCATAATTGAGAAATCTCAGGAGATACCAAAAGAAATGTAATTTAATAATAATCTTTGATTTCTCTGATCTCATATTTCTTCAATGTTCTCTAAATTTAAAATTTTATTTGATACATAATAAATGCATACTTTCGAGGCAGAAAGTATTATTCTCTGAAACATTTCTAAGAAATTAATTTACCCTGGAATTGTCATAATTAGTTAATTTTAACTACTTCCCCTGTATAAAATTGGTGACTTGGGCAGCAAGACAAAAAAGGTTTCTATTGTTAAGTAAGACTTATTTTTCTTCCTCAAGAAATCATCACTAGTAAGCATTGCAACCTTTACTTTGCTATTGTTAGATGTGGCAACAACTCGTGCTGGACTCGAGAAAATTGTGCAAGCTTGAATTAAATAATTGCTTCTGAATTTGCTTATAAGGAAGTTTATTGTCTTGCCAGGGACTAACACTACAAATATGGAAATGGAGTCAAGCAGTGACTCAATGTAGATAACATAATTGGAAACTGGGAGAAAGAATGTTCATTCAACAATAGAGAAAAACTAAAATAAAAGTTAAACTTTACTTCATCAATGCTGGGTCCAAATTAATGAATGAAAACGGAAATAAAACTATGCTTCCTAGGATAATATTGACAGTATTTTTAAAAGTTTGTTATTTTTTAAAAAGATTATATGAAGAGTACAGTTCTTTCTATCTCTCTAGCCTCCCTTATTCAGATTTTCAGAGGTAAACGCATTGTTTCTTATATATCCAGGCATTTTCCTATCAGAATGTCCAACATATGTATATTTATATATAGTCATGCACCTCATCATTACATTTAGGTCAATGGCAGGCCACATATATGATAGTGGGTGGTCCCATAAGATTATAATTGAACTGAAAATTTCCTATCATGTAGTGACATGGTAGCTTTCATAACCTGGTAACACAGCGTATTGCTCACAGGATTATAGTGATGCGATGCAGACAAACCTACTGCACTGTCAGCTATGTAAAAGCATAGCACATACAATTATGTACAGTACATAATACTTAATAATGATAATAAGTGACTATGTTACTGGTTTATGTATTTACTATACTATACTTTTGATCAATATTCTAGAGTGTACTCCTTCTACTTATTAAAAAAAAGTTAACTGTAAAACAACCCCATGAAGAGTAATATATTCTAGATACACTTCTGTACTTGCCTTTCACACAGTTGATCATGTTGTTCGAATTGTCCAGATTTGGACATTAGTAGCTCCTTTAAGTTGGCTCCGATGTCTTGTAGACTTGGCCCCCATTATTTTGTGAACATGTCTTTACTTTCTGGCACTTTAAATGGTCTAAGCTCATCTTGCATTCCTCCTGCTCTAGTCTGGACTCAGTCATTTCCCCAAGGAGCTCTGGTTCCTTTCATCGAGAATGGTATTTAGAAACCAAGATCTGGAAACTAGTTGTGCTCATTGCTACTGGGATCTCACTGCATGTATATCCATGAGTTCACACTGATATTCCTGCTCTGATTTCAATCTGGAGTTTGTGCTACTTCACAATTTCTCTATTTTAACTCTTTTATCTGACAGAAAACTGGCTCTCAATATCCACAGTGTATTTCTTAATTACTCAATCCTAGTATATACATAAAGTAGTTTCAGAAATACTAACCTGTACCCTATGAAAAACAAATTTACTAAAGTACAATATTTTCATACAGTTCTTTCTGTTTTTAGCCTTCTAGTATATGGTTAAAATAATGTTCTCCAGGTTATGTTAGATAATTCTTTTATTTTTTATCCCATTTAGCATAATTATGTCATTTATTTGTAATACAGTTGGGCTTATTTGTTACTGCTTATATTCCATTTTGGGTCTTCCCTTCCCCAACATCTTGGTTAATTTTAATTATTTATTTTTTGGGGGGGTGAAACATTACCATATTTATAGGAATTAGAGCTATGCATATAGGAATACTCTGAGTGTGTCACATCTCTCTAATCATTTCTACCCATTTTTATTCCCCAATTTTTCCACACTGATCCTACTTAACCTCTGTAGGTGACGAATCTCATTTGTTTCTAGTTTAACTTTCCAGTATGTTTTTCCTCATATATGTGGATATATGTATATTTTCTTATATATACTTCTTTCTTACATGAAGAGTAGTATACTCTAGATATTCTTCTGTATTTTGCTTTCCACATAAAAATATACCTTGGAAATCTCTGAATATGAATCCATAGAGCTCTTCCTCATTTATTTTATAGCTGCATAGTGCTCTCTTGTGTGAATTATTAGAGCTTATTTAAAAACCAGTCCTATATATGAATATTTAATTTGTTTCTTAAATTTAGCAATTATATATAATCTTACAATGAATAAACTTGTACATATGTTTTTCATATTGTTGGATATGTATCTTCAGGGTAGATTTTATAAGTGAGATTATAGGGCTCCTTACGTAGTTATATTAGGTATTGCCAAGTTTCCCTTGAGAAGGGTTGTAGCAGTTTGTATTCCTTAACAGCAATGAAAAGAGTGATTATTTTCCTAAGATCTGGCTAACAAAATGTGTTGTCATATTTTAATTTATTACATTTTATTAGTTAAAATTTTATTTTAATTTTTACCCATCTGATAGGTGAGAAATAATAGCTTAGCATTTTTTTAATCTGCATTTTTCTAGTTATGAATTTGCACTTTACAGGTATATATATGTATTTTTCTTTTTAAAAAATTGTATTTTAAGTTCTGGGGTACATGTGCAGGACATGCAGGTTTATTATGTAGGTAAATGTGTGCCACGGTGGTTTGCTGCACCTACTAACCCGTCACCTAGGTATCAAGCCCTGCATGCATTAGCTATTTATCCTGATGCTCTTCCTCTTCCCAACCCACTGACAGGCCCGAGTGTGTGTTATTTCCCTCCCTGTGTCCATGTGTTCTCAATGTTCAGCTCCCACTTATGAGTGAGAAACATGAGGTGCTTGGTTTTCTGTTCCTGTGTTAGTTTGCTGAGGATGATGGCTTCCAGCTTCATCTGTGTCCCTGCAAAGGACATGATCTCATTCCTTTTTATGGTTGCATAATATTCCATGGTGTATATGTACCACATTTTCTTTATCCAGTCTACCATTGATGGACATTTGGGTTGATTCCATGTCCTTGCTCCTGTGAATAGTGCTGCAGTAAACATACACATGCATGTATCTTTATAATAGAATGATTTATATTCCTTTTGGTATATACACAGTAATGGGATTGCTGGGTCAAATGGTATTTCTGGTTCTAGATCCTTGGGGAATCACCACACTGTCTTCCACAATGCTTGTACTAATTTACATTCCCACCAACAGTGTAAAAGCATTCCTTTTTCTCCACAGCCTCGCCAGCATCTATTGTTTCTTGACTTTGAAATGTGATTATATGTATATTTACGGATCACTTTTTCAACAGCCTTGTTAAGGTTGTGGAGACAAAAACCACCCCATCTTGGATGCTAATCCACCATGTTGACTTCTGATTAGACCCAGTCCCATGAATAACTTCTGGTTTCTACTTTATTTACTGTCCCTAGTATAAGATCAAAACAACCCTGACGTTATCACACAAATTATAGGCTAGGACACACATAGCATTTTCGCCTGTTCTGGAGGGTTGCCTTTAATCGTTTTGCTGGAGCATGTGTACCCTTTCCATACGGTACACAAACCTTGGGTCTGGGAAATAACAGTGTGGAGATCTACCTGTCTTGCAGTCCTCCAAGATCACACTTCTGTCCATAAGTTCCTCAATAAATCACCCATTACTGACGAACTGGATTTGTTCACTTCCTTCTTTGGTTTCTGGGCTTCTTCGGCATTTGGGAATAGCTTTGTGTGCACAGCCTTTTCACAGAACAAAGATATGACCTGCTTTCTGTTTCTATAGAGTTGTTAAAGCCATTTGTGTGTCTCTGTGTGTGTGTGTGTGTGTGTGTGTGAATTGTCTATTGATGCCCTTTTCCCATTTTTTCTAATGGGTGCTTGGTGCTTGATCTCTTAATTTTTAACAATTATTTACATATTAGGAATATTAGCCCTTTTCCTGTAATATATGTTGAAAGCATGTTTTTAACCTGGTTGTCAGTTGTCTTTTGACTTTGTTTATGATATTTATCATGCAGTTTATTTTTAGGTTACTAGATTCATCAGTCTTTTATAAATGGCTTTTAGATTTAGATTTATAACCATTGCCAACTGCTGGCTCCTCCAGAAACCACCAAAATGGTTTACTGATGAACAAAAACCAAGTTTATTGCTCACTGCAGTAAGGAAGATGACTGTCTTCACATAATCTTAGTAGCCTCAGAAAAGGGAGTCAAGGGTGGGATATTTGTAAGGTTTGGGGAGTCTGGTTCTAAGGTATGTCTTTCAATATGAGGTGTGCAGTCCTGACTGGGATAGGGTAAAGTTTGGATTGCTGGATACAGTGAGGCAAGACCTATAAAGCCAGCCTTGAAAGGTAAACAGTCACTTGAAAACCCAGTTGAGTGATCTACTGTTCTGAAAAGAAGGCTGTTTAGCCCGATGAGGCTGTGTGAGTACAGATACATAGATCGGAAAGTTTCCAAGACAAAAAAGTAATTTGCAACTTTACTTTCTTAGGCAAGGATTTCTTGGAATAGTAAAGTCATCTTAGTGCAGACAGTTCCTAATCTTTTTATTTTTTATTTTTAGAGACATAGTCACTCTCCATCCATTAGGTTGGAATTCAGTGTTGTGATCATAACTCACTGAAATCATAAGCTGGAATGCCTGGGCCCAAGTGATCCTTCCACCTCAGCCTCCCAAGTAGCTAAGGCTACAAGCACATGCCACCATGCCCAGCTAATTTTTAATCTTCTTATATAGAGACAGATTCTTGTTATGTTGGCAAGGCTGGTTTTGAACTCCTGGTCTCAAATAATCTTCCTGCCTTGGCCTCCCAAAGTGCTAGGATTACAGGTATGAGCCACCATGCCCAACCAAACAGTTCCTAATCTTTTTAAGCTGTGTGGCTTCAGGTTGCTTTTGTTCTCAACATATCCTCTATAAGATTCCTACCATTGGCTGCGCGTGGAGGCTCACACCTGTAATCCCAGCATTTTGGGAGGCCAAAGCAGGTGGATCACCTGAGGTCAGGAGTTCAAGACCAGCCTGGTCAACATGGTGAAACCCTGTCTCTACTAAAAATACAAAAAATTAGCCAGGCATGGTGGCAGATGCCTGTAATCCCAGCTACTTGGGAGGCTGAGGCAGGAGAATTGCTTGAACCCGGGAGGCAGAGGTTGCAGTGAGCTATAAGCCAAGATCCCACCATTGCACTCAAGCCTGGGTGACACAGCGAGACTCTGCCTCAAAAAAAAAAAAAAAAATCCTATCATCTCTTTTATCTTCAGGTCATCTTTTTCTATTTTGATGTGTAAATTCTAGTTCTATGTTCTTTTAGTTTTCTGCAAAAGAGTACATGGGGATATATTTATAAATGCATGCATATTCAAAAATTTTCTTCTGCCCTTACATGTAAATGATAATGTGAATTTCATTTAGGATTTTTGAATCATATTTTTGTACAATATTTTCATACAGTTCTTTATGTTGAAGGGGTTCCTGTAGCAGCCTGCATTTTCTTCTGCAGTACTTACCACAATCAGAAGTTACGCTCCATCAAGGCAGTGAGTATCAGGTTTATACACTGCTATATTCCCAATGCCTAGAAAAATGCCTGACATATGATAATACCTCAGTAAACATTTGTCAATAAATAAGTGAATGAGGGGCGGGTGCAGTGGCTCACACTTGTAATCGACACTTTGGGAGGCCAAGGCGGGAGGATCGCTTCAACCCAGGAGTTCAAGACCAGCCTGGACAACATAGTGAGATCCCATCTCTACAAAAAATAAAATAATTGGCCATGTGTGGTGGTGCATGACTGTGGTCCCAGCTACTCAGGAGGCTGAAGTGGGAGGACTGTTTGAGCCCAGGAGGTGGAGGCTGCAGTGAGCCATGATTGCACCACTGTACTCCAGCCTGGGTAACAGAGCAAGTCTCTGTCTCAACAAATAGAAAAGAAAAGAATAAATGAATGAATTAGAGGTTGTATATGTAATGTATTTCTTCTCCTCTGGACTATAAACTTAACAGAAAGAGGAATCTTCTACATTGTTTGCCTCTTGTGTTTCATAACACAGTATCTGCCTCATAAAGATGTTGCATACATTTTTGTAAGCTAGTATATGTTTGCATAAGTGAAATTCAGTAAAATGCATTCCGGTAAGACTCAAGTAGAAACTAATTATATATTCTTCTTCCTTCCTTTCCTTTTCCTTTTCCTTTTCTTTGTCTTACTCTTTCTGTTACTCAGGCTGGAGTGCAGTGGCCTGATCACAGCTCACTGCAGCCTTGACCCCACTAGGCTCAGGTAATTTTTCCACCTCAGCTTTCTGAGTAGCTGGGACTACAGGCACACACCACCATACCTGGCTAATTTTTATACTTTTTGTACAAAAATACAAGGTTTTGCCATATTGCCCAGTCTGGTCTTGAACTCCTGAGCTCAAGTGATCCACCTGCCTTGGCCTCCAAAAGTGCTAGGACTACAGATGTGAGCCACTGTGCCCAGCCTAATTACATATTCTTATTTCAAGACCTCTTTGAAGATAAACTTTTAGTGCTAAATAATCATTCAGTACCATATCCTCTCAGCTTCTAGGACCAAATATTTGGCTTATCTTAACAACATGTATTCAGAATGCCCAATTCAATCTTGTCTTTGCAGAAAAAATCATTTTCTCTTATACACGATCCCAAAATATGCAAGAAAATATACATATTTTTCTCTTCCCCCCCTTGTTTCATAAACTGGTGTTGAGTTTTTAATTTTTATTGATGGTTTGGAATTTATAATGAAAATGAAAATGCTGATGAGGTCTTTGGCTGTAGTAACAAGAAGTATTACAGATGACTCAGAGAATAAAGCTGCCTCACATTACATTAAAACTCATCTCTTGGAAAATGGTGTAAATGGTTGACTGGAGATGAAGGTAATTTATCAATTTATGTGGTTGAGGCATATTACATGATCTTAACTTTCATAAAATTAAATCTGAATATATAACAATTTGAAATACCTTAATGCTAAGCCTTATCATTTGGCGAAGCCCCTTTTATCAAACTGAAACTCTAAAATTACCTACCATCATTTATCCCAATGGTATAACATGTCAATGGCTTACAATGTATCATTTATTTTCATAATCCATCCTTCATGAAAAATATTACCTAAAGTGTTTACCATAAAAGTGAGTGAAACCTAAGGCAAAGAAAAATAACAAAAATAGAATTGAAGAGAAATGACCCAGAGGATGGAAGACATTGATTTAGGAAGAATAAATGAAGGAGTTATAGGAGCATCCTATAATGTTAAGTTGTTACATCTTGCTAAAGGCCAAGCTCATTCTGCATATGTGAAGAGTTGATTGCATTATTTACATAGATGTATCCTGGGATTTGAACAAAGTTGTAAGTCAGTATAGAGGAAGTTGGGCATTCCAGGGTGAGCCTATTAGCATCCTCCAGAGTAGAAATATTGGAATAGTCTCATACACAAGAGATAGAATATAGGATAATTCGTCATTGATGACTTCCTCTGAATTAGGATATATTTATAATACTGTTTTTAAACCAGATAAAACTAGAGAAAATCTCAAGTAATTAGTCAATTTATTGTATTCCCCATCTTTCTTCTCTGAAACATTCCCTAGGTATACAGTAGTGTAAATATAAATTTCAAAAGAGAGAGGTGCTACAGACCCTCTTTGCAACCTGTATGTGTATCCAATCCTCTTGTCTTCTTCTTCATTCTGTTTCAAGAGGATTACACTTTAAAAACGTCTTTTGAATTCCTGATCGCCTTACCATTCCATTTCCACTGCCTTGTCACCTTTCACAAAGAGTACTGAGGTAGCTTCTTTAAAAAATATGTATAGTTTCAACTTTTATTTTAGAATCAGTGGGTACATGTGCAGGTTTATTACATGGGTATGTTTCATGAAGTTGAGTCCGTTACCCAGGTAGTGAGAAAAATACACAATAGTTGGTTTTTCAACCCTTGCCCCCTTCTTCTCTCCTCCCTCTAGTATTTGCCAGGATCTATTTTCCCCATCTTTATGTCCATGTGTACCCAATGTTTAGCTCCCACTTATAAGTGAGAACATGAAGTATTTGATTTTCCATTTCTGTGTTAATTCACTTAGGATAATGGCCTCCAGTTGCATCCATGTTGCCACAAAGGACATAATGTCATTCTTTTTTATGGCTACATAGTATTCCATGGCGTATATGTACCACATTTTCTTTATCCAATCCACCATTGATGGACGCCTAGGCTGATTCCACGTTTTTGCTATTGTGAATAGTGCTGTGATTAGCATACAAGTGCATGTCTCTTTTGTGTAAAATTATTTATTTTCCTTTGGGTATATACCCAGTAATGAGGTTGCTGGGTCAAATGGTAGTTCTATTTTAAATTCTTTGAGAAATCTCCAAATTGCTTTCCACAGTGGCTGAACTAGTTTACATTCCTACAAACAGTATATAAGTATTCCCTTTTCTCTGCAGCCTTGCCAACATCTGTTATTTTTTGACTTTGTAATAATAGCCATTCTGATTGGTGTGAGATGGCATCTTATTGTGGTTTTGATTTGCATTTCTTTGATGTTGATATAATCACCAAAAACGTAAACATTTAAGTTGCTATTGGTTACATGTTACGTTTTTTGTTGTTTTTATTGTTGTGTAGTTCCTCCTGAGCTGGTTCGGCTCTGTGTCCCCACCCAAGTCTCTCACCTTGAACTGTAATAATCCCCTTGTGTTCTTGGAGGAACCCAGTGGGAGGTAATTGAATCATGGGGAGGGGGTTTCTTCCCATGCTGTTCTCATGATAGTGAGTAAGTCTCATGAGATCTGATGGTTTTATAAAGGGGAGTTCACATATTGATTTCATGTTCTAGTAAAAACTACAAATAAAAACTATAAAGTCAGAGATTATTTCTTAATATATTGCATATACTTTCATCCAATGTAAGTCATTTCATGACACGTTTAGCTTTTTTTCTCATAGTGGTCTCATGTTTTAATGGAAAATAGTATGCAACAATTTTGTTTTGTTTTAGATGTGATATTGAAGTTTAAAACTTCACTAATAATTGCTGCAAATATAACACAACAAGAGAAAGCACTATAATCTATTGAGGCAAAACATAATATTAAGTAACTGAAAATGGCAGAAAACTATAGGGTATGATAACAATGCAACATGAAAAGCAAAGAGCTTTATTTGTGGTATTCCAGGTTGAGGGAGACATTCAAATGCCTATTAATTCGTATCTCTACCAATGATCACATTTATATGGTTCTGTATTGGCATGTTCCCTGAAGTCTACTCGTGCCCCATTAGTGGTAAAAGAATTAAATATTTAAAAATATTTATGCATATTATATTTATTAGAAAAAAATACTGATTTCCATTTATGTTGAGAATGTCAGCAAATCCAATCAACTCTTCTCAGTATTTCCTTTTTTCTTTATTTGTTGCTATAACCAGAGTCCAAGCCAACATCATTTCTTGCTTATAAATGTGCAATTATTTCCTACTATCTCCCTTTGCTTTCATTTCTGCTACTTTATTTCTATTCTCCCCAGAGTAATCAAAGGGATCTCTTAAGAACTTGTCAAATCATGTCACTCCTCTCCTTAAAACAACTCATGCCGCGCACTCATTTAGACCACACCCAAACACCCTAGTGTGACCTGCCCCATGAATCATATTCAGATCTCATCATTTATATCTGTACTCCCAATTCACTTTTCTTGAGTGAAATAATCTTTTTTGTTGTTGTTCCTCAATCATCGTGAGCTCCTTCTTGCCTAAGGACATTTATACTAGCTCTTTCTTTTTCTGGAAACATCTTTTTCCCAAATATTGTGGCTAATTCTGCTGGAGGTTTCAGCTTAAATGACATCTCCTTGGCATTTCTCATGAAGTAAAATACAAGCTCCACAAGACAAGGCTGCAGGGGAAGTTAGGAAGGAACTACTTTTTTGGTTTTGCATTCTTTGAAATAAAGCAATATGGGCAACATATTAACAAAATAAAATATAAAAGGAATACCATACGTCTTCATTTTACATTTTTTCCTACAATTATTTTCTATATACCTACCATCTGTCATTTTCTATCTATTTGCTAAAAATTTCTCAGCATTTCCATGTAAGCAACATGCATATTAACTGGGTTGAATCCTCTGTGTCAGATTCTATTTTATAATCCAGAGCGTTTCACTTGCTCCTTTTACTTCCTTAAAGTCCTAAGATAAACAGTTGCAAAGAGTCAGACTCTTTGAAGCTCTAAACATACTTCTGCTCTCTCCGTCCTAATAGCCAAAGGAGGGCTTTTCTGCATTTTCTCTATTCAAGTTCCTTTTGCTTTTCCTAAGCTTTGTAGTAAAAATCTGTACTCATGTTCTGCCATCTGCTTTTAATATATTTTTAATTCACTCACCAATTGCCATTTTACTGATTATCCCCAGAAGTATAAAGCCATTTTTAGTAAAATTCTGCTTAAAGGGGAATTGATACTTGTGGAGAAATAACTGCATATTGTTGAAGAGTATTTATTAGAACACAGTTCCATTGTATTTGAGGAGAGAAATGCATTACTGACTGGAATATCTTGAGTCAAGAATTTAGCAAGTTTTTGGAAAAGACTTTCATAAGGTGGAACAGGAATCCACATTAAGTTCTTGAACACATAAGATTGAGTTGAGCAAATCAATCAGAGTTTGACAAAGTAAAGCAATGAATCTAGTTAAGGTAATGAAATAAATTAATCCCACTTGCCTCATATAAGGGTTTGAAAGCAGAAATAAATGCAAATAAAGGAATTAGAGGTAGAGTTACACGTAGAATTGCTGGCTCTATAATGGAGAAAAGTCAAGAAGAATTTGAGATAAATTTATTTGTTGGACAAAATGCTACTTACAAAAGAGTTGGAGTTGGATTTGAGTTGTTAATATATAGGTGTGAATGTGTGTGTATATGTATGCATATATGTATATGTATATGTGGATTCTAGAGGTCTAGAACTGAAATTGTTTGGACAAAGGATATAGATTTTTACCAAGTGTTTATTTAACTGCATTCTAACAAAATAATATTCTTATAAGTGTATGAGAAAGCCCTTCTCCCCTATATTTGCTTGGAAGATTACCAATTGTATTGACCTTTCCTAATTTAATAGATAAAATAACTACTATAATAAAATTTTTATTGATGTACTTACAGATTAAACAGTTTTCATATTTTTTATGTTTTTGTAAATTGTCTCTCATAGCTATTGCCATTCCTCACCTTTTTAAATGTTTATTAATTTGTAAAAATTCTCTTAAGGACATCAACCCTTGAAGTAAATGTTGCAAATATTTCCCAATGCATATTATTGTCTTTTAGCTTTGTTTATAATGAATTTTTACATTTTTAACTATAAGACTCACAAATATTTGTGGCATCAAACTTATTTATGATTTCCACGTTGGTCATTTTTCAATAGGCCTTCTCACCCCCAAATTATTATTATTTTAATAATGGTTTTTAAAAATATCAAATAATATATGTATTAGCTATTAAGTACAGTTAGACTTTTTTTACTAATATAATAAAAAGTTGCAAAATGATAAATAATAAAGTAATGGATGATTGTACAATGTTATGCCAATTTTCCATAATGTTGTTCTAATATTGTAATTTGCTTTCTGTCGTACAGAATGTAATTTTACTTACAGTACAAATTTTAGATAAGAGTAGATTCGAGTGAATGAAGGCTGGATGAACAGTGATACTGTACCTAAACACAGGTTCTGTGCATTTTAAGAATCATTGCAGACATTTGAATACTGGCATATCTTTGTTATATTTAAATAAAATTAATATATCTATAAATTTAACTTATATTTTTTCTTTTATTTTTATTTATACACATATGTATATAATATGACTACAAACACTCAAAATAATATAACCAGTTCCCACATACACACCATTTAGTACAAAGGATGAACATTATCTGTACCATTCAAGTACTCTGTGCACCCTGTCTTAATTGATTTTACCTTCTTCCCCCTCAAAATATTATCTTGATTTTCTCTAACCTGTTATCTTAAACAGGTCTTGAAAAAACTGTGGCTGGGCACACTGGTACACCTGCAATTCCAGCTACTCAGAAAGCTAAGCCAGATTGCTTCAGGCCAGTAGTTTGAAGACAAAAAGTGCTGTGGAAAATGTTGGCTAGGCAAAGGGGTTTGGGAATACTAGGGAAAATGTTAGACTGCTAAATGGGTGGTTCTGACAGGCTTCATTCATTTTTAACTTTTAACTTCAGGGGTACAAGTGCAGGTTCATTACAAGTGCAGGTTCATAGTGTATCATGGTGGTTTGTTGTACAGATTATTTCATCACCCCAGTATTAAGCCTAGTAACCACTAGTTATTCTTTTTTATCTTCTCCCTCCTCCAATTCTCCACCCTCCAAAAAGCCCCAGTGTGTGTTGTTCCCACTCTATGTGTCCGTGTGTTCTCATCATTTAGCTCCCACCTATGAGTGGGAACATGCAGTGTTTGATCTTCTGTTCCTGTGTTAGTTTGCTAAGGATAATGGTCTCTAACTAGATCCACATCCCTGCAAAGAACAAATCTTGTTCTTTTTTATGGCTGCATAGTATTCCATGGTGTTTATATACCACATTTTCTTTATCCAGCAGACCACTGATGGGCATTTAGGTTGATTCCATGTCTTTGCTTAGAGAAGGAAATAAAAGGGTGTTCCAGAGGGAATAGCCAGTGCCAAGCTCTGGTTCAGGAGTGTGGCTGGTATCCTGTAAAATTGCAAGCAGTTATAATGGAGAGTTCTTGCTTAAAGTGTGGTTTATGTTCACCCATCTGGGACTATACTTTTGAAGTCTATACTTTTGGAAGGATAGATGTTTGATGTTTTTTTTTTCTTTTAAAACTAGTAAGTCATTTTTGTTCAGTTTTTTAAAGTGTCTTTATTTTATATATTCAAAAGTAAGTTGATAATGTTTTCTTGTGCTCATTATGGCTTAAATTTCTACTATGTTTATAAGTGCTGACCCTCTTTTCATCATCATCTTGTGTCTTTTGATCTATCTCCTTCTTTTTGTCTTTACTTGGTAAACAATCTGGCTGGAAATTTGTCTATTTAACTATGGTTTTTAAAGAATCAACTTTATTTTTTATTGTACTACTTCCTTCTTTCTCTTTGATATATTTTTACTTCATTATAATTTACACTTATTTTGTGTGCTTATGTTTATATTTCTTATATAATTCCAGCTTTTGCTGTATTCAACAGTCTTCCTTTTTACGTGTAATTTTTCACCGTCATTAAGTTCTAAATAAAGTATAACTTCTATTTTTATTTTTCTTTGAGTCATAAATTACATGCAAGCTTCTGTTTAAGTTTGCAAACAACAGCATTATCTGGCTGCCTCTTTTTATTGGGTTCTTTCTTACATTTGGGTCAGAAAACATAGTCAGTCTAAAACAGTTTTCTTGACCTCTAAACATTTTGCTAAATTCACTTATTCAAAATTTTCTGCTAATCAGAATATTATGTAACATAATCAGAACATACCACATTACACTCTGATAATCAATTCACTACAAAGATATTGTCCCTTATGTATTAAAATTTGTTCATTTTTTGGAAAATATTCTCAGAAATATTTTTCAAGAACACTTACCGTTAACATTTTACAAAATTTTAAAATGCAAGTAAATTTATGCCTAATCGTACATTAAGTATGATTTTATAAGTGGCATATAAACAGATTGATAATTTCTTTCCTAGAGTGTAGAGATGCCCTATGCACTGCAAGACAGTCAAGGGAAGGGGTTGGTTTGGTTTAGGATGCGTGATAAAGCATCTCATGAAGTGTCTGTATGCTCAGTTTTAGAAAATGGATCCCATTTCTAAAAACTGGATTCATTGACTACATTATTAAATTGTTTCAATGCTGTATTCCACTATCTGTAGCATTCTATAGAATGTTTACTTAACATCTTTGGAATAATCATTAAGTAAACAAAAACTGTCCCCTCTTCCTCAAAACTTTCTTTTACTCCCATGCTTATCCACTGTCATCAAATTACCATATCTGACAGAAATAATTTTAATTTCACCATCAATTGCTAGGATATTAATTTAGACTACAAATAGCTGCATATAAACATAAACGAAAAAATATTTTTCCACTCGTTGTTGAAACAGTGGGAGTCCTGAATGATTTGATAGCTGTACAATTAATCAAATAATAGACTACTGGATTAAATCTGAGTGAACTAAAAATATCTGTGCATAGCTGTAAACAAAATTAAATTAATATCCTCAGTACCTCTTATGCCTTTAATGCTATCAGGATCAGCAGATGTGATTTTAAATGACCATTCATATAAATAGGAATATACGTAAAATTTAAAAATACTAAGTGAATTTATACCTAATTGTACTACATGATTAAGTGTGATTTTTCTGAGTGTTACTCCTAACCAGTAGCAAATATGTTATATATATGAGATATATGATATGTGTACATATGATATATGATATATGTTATGATATATATGATATGTGATATGTATGTTACTGGGTAGGAGGTACAGTAGCAAGTTTTCTTTCTTAAAAGAATGGCATACTCTGGGTCGAAGAATGACAAACAGATGATGTGGTGGGCACTTACCAGAGTATTTTATTTATACTGATCTGTACCCCTAGAATATTCTAAAACGAGGATGTATGAGATATATAATACTTTTTACTCTATTTTTCTGAGTTGTCCCTCCCAGTTAGGTTTTCGGAATACAAACATGGAGCAGTTACATGCCATAAGGGCAAATGGTATAAGAATTATTACACTTTATTCATTTGTATCTTGTATACTTCCTCTATTACCAAATGGATAGATGCAATGAACTGCTAAGTAATACTTGTTGAATCCAACCTGAACGAAAACAAAATCTTATGCCTATCGAAAAGCATACAATGTTTGTAGTAGGGAGAAAGGAATCTGATAGATGTCTGATATTTAAATGTAAAAACGTTGGCCGGGCACTGTGGCTCACGCCTGTAATCCCAGCACTATTGGAGTCCGAGGCACAGGCGGATCATCTGAGGTCAGGAGTTCAAAACCAGCCTGGCCAATTTGGTGAAACCCCGTCTCTAATAAAATACAAAAATTGGCCAGGCGTGGTGTTGCCTGCCTGTAGTCCCAGCTACTTGGGAGGCTGGAGCAGGAGAATCACTTGAACCCGGGAAGTGGAGGTTGTAGTGAGCTGAGACTGTGCCACTGTGCTTCAGCCTAGGTGACAGAGCAAGACTCCGTCTCAAAAAAAAAAAAAAAAAAAAGTGAGAACATTATATGCTAACGTGAATGAAATATAAACAATTTTTAATTTTATATTATATACAATGGCAGATCATAGCTGCACCTGTAAGAGAAGATCAAATTAAAATCGGTTGTCTGTTTGTTTATTCTCTTATCAGTGCCTGGCTTTCTAGAAAAATTTAGCGATTTTCATGGAATTCTCTGATAAACATTATGAACTCATTTCTTTCTATAATATGTTGGTAATATTGGCCATATATAATAATTTAGAACCTCTTATTCTCCTTTATTTTTCTCAGAGCAGTCATTGCCATTTGACATGTTATATTTTATTTTTGTTAGTTTCCTATTTTACCGTACAGCTAATTAAAATGAACTTTTCGTTAATTCAATTACTGTTCTTTTCACTGTTATAGCCCAAGTATCTAAAACAGTGTCTAGCACTAAGTAGTCACCAGGTAAGTCTTTGCTGAGTGAATAAATCTTAGGAGGAAAGGAGAGAGAAAATCTAGATCCTTTACAGTATCCATGGTTTTCTACAAACAGCTAGAATGTAATATTTTATTATTTTGCACCATGTAAGTTAGAATCATTGTGGAACATCACATTTATGCAATTCTTATTAGACTATATCTAGATCTCTTTTAAAATAAGCAAGCAAGCAAACAAACAAACAGCAATGAAGATACGCTGAAGAAGTTTTGGGAGGAGGGCCTACATCTTTACAGTTTCACCCCCAACTCACCCATACCCTCCTTCAATGAATTCCTAGGGCTTCTTAGAAAATAGTGGATGCAATTCAGGAAGTGTTTGTTTTAAAACACCAAGAATGATGACTGTCCAAATTCAGAATGTGTTCATGTATTCCATAGACAATGACTGAATATCTACTAGGTTCTGAAAAATGTACTAGTTGCTGCGGTGGATGAAATAATAATAATACACTGTAAGACAGTCGGGGAAGAGGTTGGTTTGGTTTAGGATGCATGATAAGATATCTCATGAAGTATCTATATACTCAATTTTAGAAAATGGATCCCATTCTTAAAAACTGGATTCACTGATGGCATCATCAAATTGTTTCAATGTTAAATTTCACTATCTATAGTGTTGGAATATTAGTCCAGTAACAATATGAAACCAAAGATACATCACTATCCAGTAAGGCAGTTTATATTATTACCACATAGTACAATGTGTTAACAGAGATCAAAGATAAATGAACACTTCCAACATAAAATGTATAATAATTTACTTCAGGTAACATATTTTTAAATTATGGGTATAATTATGGGCATAATCATAATTACTACTTAGAAATGTATTATGTGTATCATTTAAAGTTTTATATATAACATTTTGAATTTTTAAAATATTTATGGGTCCTTGTTGTTAAGATGAAGTGGTGTTCCAGAAATAGTCGATTGTAGATTTGTTGCACGTAAAACAGAGAAATCCAGCATTTATAGGTAACACCAGTTAAGAGGAAAGAAAACTAAGAAAATTGCAGTAGAATGCTTTTGTGAGGAAAAAATGAAATGTCAAAGATAAAATTTTTATGGTTCTTTAATCACAATCATCAAATTGTAACAAATGGAACTTTAAAATTGAATTTGTCTCTTTGTCTGAATTACACCTGAGATTACACCTGCACACCAAGTGAAGAATCGTATTTCATAATGCATTTCATTTGGCTTTTAACACAGTTATTCTGTTGAAGACATTTCTGTAAAGCTTTCCAGATACAGGAAAAGCAATTTAATAAACACTATGATCAAATAACTACTCAATTGTTCTTCATCTTTTTTAACTTTTAACACCTTGCAGATCATTGCTAGAATAAAGTGTGTTATCCCCTTTTCACAATGATTCATTAACCTGTATTAATTGTTCTTTACAAAGTTGTTTTTATATATCTTACTAACTACCAATGTGAGGAAAAGGTCTATGTTGCTTTCATTCAGTAGAAAACACATGCACTTTAATAATATTGTTTCTTAAAAAACACCTATTGGTTTGTTTTCTTTCAGTTTCTCATTTATCATCATTTGTTCATCTTCACTGAAAGCTGAACATATGCAGCCTAACAACAACTTGAATTAATTGAATATGTTTCGTATCTATTCTCCAAATTAAATTTTCAGTTTTGCTCACCTTTTCATGATTATATTAAGAAAATGTAGCCATAATTGCTTGTATAGGAAAAATTACTGAGAAAGACATTCAGATTAAATGTAGGAAATGCTCTAAGGATCTTTGAAAGGAAAGAAATGTCAGGTTCTATATTGTATTCAAGGAAGATAGGAGATGAAAGTGTCAGATATGCAAGGCAGATAAGAAAATAGTTTTTAAAAATAAGTCATAGACATTCTTTTTCTGATAGTTATTGAAAAATCCTGTTCATCAAAAGATATCTTAAATCAATAAAGATTTCCTCAACCACCAGATAAAATTGTTCTCTGTGTGTGTATGTCTTATTGGAACTGTAATTATATTTACAATACTATAATTAGTCGTGTTATTAACTCTCGTTACTCACTAGAACATTATTGGTAATAAGCAGTGACATATCTTAAAGATTTTTCTTGTGTCCCAGCATCTGCCTAGTGATTAATATGTTAAGCTCCATAAATGTTTATTCAACAAGTAAACTAGTGACTAGGTACTAAGTTCTTATTCTTGTGTACAGTCACCTATAAAATCTTTCCACTCTTCTCTGGGCAATTGGGGAAGCTACGTATAGAAAATGGAAGAGTCTCTGTCAGCCTGGGTTACTAAGGGTGAACTTGAACTTTCTCTGAGTGAAAAAAAAAATCTATTTTACTGAGCCACAGAGATTTGGATATTCATATTTTATAGCAGTATTAACTAATACAAGGTATTTTTAACCTTTAAAAGAAAAGAAGAAAAAGTAGAAGTGATACTAATTTCCCAGATGCCATCCAACTCCTCTTTCACCAATAGACAGCATTGAAAGGCGGGAATCAGTGCCTCCTCCTAGTGATAGTGCCTCAATTGAGCAGGGCTTATTCCGAACTCAGTATGCAACATCCCGACAGGGCAAATCTAGGGATTGCTCTCAAGTCACTATCCAACATCCCAATGGGTTGAATGGCATGCCAAACACAGCAATAAGCAATATAAAAAAGCCAGGCCGCCCCGGGGTGGGGCCACGTGGCTTCAGACCGGAGAGCAGAGCTACCTTGGCCCAAGCGCTGCAGCTGCCTGAACCCCCGGGCTTCGCAGCCTTGCTTGTTTTCTCTGAACCGCAATAGGATGGTGTTCACAGCGATTCAAAGGGTGGCATTGGGTTGGACGTTTTGGTTACGAGCCAGCCTATTCCCACGTTGTACGTGAATGTTTAATGTGCTCTCAAAACATGGAAAATAAGTTTAGTGCACATAGCTAAATCACAAAACATCCAATTTCTCTGTTTCCTCAGGAAGTCATTACTGCGCCACCACATCACGTGACCTTAACATGATCAATGTATTTCTCTGCCTTGACATTTAAATAAACTATATAAATTAAGATAAGTAGATTAGAAAATCATTCAAATTATACCATAATCTGTACAAATATTGTGTCCCCTGCCAGGCAAGGGACAGGGTGCGGGCGACGGCCGCGTGGCCAAGGCCCCGCAGGAAAGCGCCCAGGTCTCCCTCACTCTCCAGGTGCCCTTTGCACCCAACAGTGCGTGTGAGGAACCAACTGCTGTTTGAGCGTCCCCTGAGATTGTGCGTAGCCTCCGTGTAAATGTAATAGCCTCCATGGCTTAATTGGCTATCAAGCGAATTTTCCCAGATGAAAGCAATGTTGGGTTAGGGGACGACGGTGCAGCCACCCAGCCTTTACCAGCAGCGTGCTGCAGACGAAGGCAGTCAAGGTGTGGAGGTGATCACGCAGGTACATGTTTTTGACTGTTTAATTTGAAAGTTCACATTTTTTATGCTTTGTGTTGATGTGTAATTTTTGTACTCTTGGTGGCTAGTTTTTGTCAAATCTTTTTTGGAATATTGCTTAAATGTTTTGATTTTATGATAGTGAAGCTTGTATTCGATGTTTTGCCAATTAATATTTTATGCTAGTAAAAAAAGCAAAATAGAAAAAAAAAAGATCTTAGTCTGTTTCTAAGGCCCAGACCACACAAAGTATCCATTTTCCTCTCTTGTCTATAAAACAAAACTCACCTTATCAACAGTTTCTGTTCTACCCAAAGATGTTAAATAAAGTCCAAAGTAGTGGGATGGGGGAAGTGATGTTTTATTGTCTATGGCACGTGTGTTCCTAGGACCTATAAAAAGGAAAGCAGGTAAATGACTTTGATCTGTTTGATAAATGATTTTTATCTTGAGTATTGTAGTCACTTAAATATGTTGATCCTCCGTCTGGGTGGAAATTATTTCAATACCATGTTGTTTTTGTTATTATTAACTATATATATTATTATGTATATAATAATACATAAAAGTTATTAGGAATGAAATAAAAAATTATTGAAATCCTAACACACAGTTGTAGCTATTTTTCATTCATGTATTTATTAAATATTATTAAATTATTCACCACATAATAAATAGTAAAGCATTTTCCACATAATCATATCTACCATTTTATTCATGGAAATCATTTTATTTGATTATTTAATTTTTATTTTAGATTAAGCATGCATGTGTACATTTGTTACATGAACATATTGCATGATGCTGAGGTTTGGGCTTCTATTGAACTTATTATCTGAATAGTAAACATAGTACCCAATAAGTAGCTTTTCAAACCTTGCCCTCCTTCCTTCCCCTGTTTTGGAGTGCCCAGTGTCTGTTATTTCCATCCTTTTGCTCCTGTGTACCCAAAGTTTAGCTCTCACCTATAAGTGAGGACATGTGGTATTTGGTTTTCTATTTACATCTTAATTCATTTAGGATGATGGCATCCAGGCACATCTATGTTACTGCAAAGGAAAGGATTTCATTCTTTCTTCCGGCTACATAGTATTCCATGGTGTATATGCATCATAGTTTCTTTATCCAATCCACCATTGTTGGAAACCAATGTTGATTCCATGTCTTTGCTATTTCATATTTGCAATATAACATGCAAGTGTGCAGAAGCTCTTTAGTTTAATTTGGTCTCACTTGTCAACTTTTGTTTTTGTTGCTTTTGTGTTTTAGTACTTAGTCATAAATTCTTTGCATAGGCCAATATCCAAAAGAGCTTCTTAGGTCTAATTCTAGGCTTCTTATAGTTTAAAGTTTTACATTTAAGTCTTTAATCAATCTTGAGTTAATTTTTTTATATGGTGAGAGACAGGAGTCTAATTTCATTCTTCTGAATATGGTTAGCCAGTTTTCCCAGCACCATTAATTGAATAGGGTATCCTTGCCCCATTGTATTTTCATCAATTTTGTTAAAGATCAGTTGGTTGTAGGTATGGGACTTCATTTCTGGATTATCTATTTTGTTCCATTGGTTTATGTGTCTATTTTTGTACCCAAACCATGCTATTTTGGTTATTGTAGCCTCGTAGTATAGTTTGAAGTCAGGTAATGTGTTGCCCCTGCCTTTGTTCTTTTAGCTTAAGATTGCTTTGGCTATTCAGGCTCTTTTTTAGTTAAATACAAATTTTAGAATTGATTTTCTAATTCTGTGTAAAAATAACTTTGGCAGTTTGATAGGAACTGCATTGAATTTGTAGATTGCTTTGGGCAGTAAAGACATTTTAATGATGTTGATTCTTCCAATCCACAAGCATGTAATATTTTTCCATTTGTTTGTGTCATCTATGATTTCATTCAGCAGTGTTTTGTAGTTCTACTTAAAGAGATCTTTTACCTCCTTGGATAGAGGTATTCCTAAGTATTTCTTTTTTTTTTTTTTTCTGTGGCTCTTGTAAATGGGATTGTGTTCTTGATTTGGTTCTCAGTTTGAATATTGCATTGTATAGAAATACTACTGCTTTTTGTATATTGATTTCTTATCTTAAAACTTTACTGAAATTTTTAATCAACTCTAGGAGTCTTTGGTCAGAATCATTAGGGTTTTCTAGGTATAGAATCCTATCATCAGTGAAGAAATAAAATTTAATTTCCTCTTTTCCTATTTGGATGCCTTTTGTTTCTTGCTTTTGTCTGATCATTCTGGCTAGGGCTTCCAGTACTAAGTTAAATAAGAGTGGTGAAAGTGGATATTCTTGTATTGTTCTTGTTCTTATGGGAATTCTTCCAACTTTTGCCTGTTTAGTATAATGTAGACTAGGTTTGTCAATAGATGGTTCTTATTATTTTAGGTATGTTCTTTGAATGCCTAGTCTATTGAGGGTTTTAATTATGAAGGCATGTTGGATTTTATCAAATGTTTTACCTGCATCTGTGGAGATAATCTTATGTTTTTTTTTTTTTCATTTTAAATTCTGTTTATATGGTGAATCACATTAACTGATTTGCATATATTTGAACAACCCTTACATCCCAGGAATAAAGTTCACTTGATATTGTATTATCTTTTTGATGTGCTGCTGAATGTGGTTTGCAAGTACTTTGTTGAGGATTTTTTTCATCTATGTTCATCAGATATATTGGCCTAGGGTTTTGTTTTTTGTGTGAGTATTTGCCATATTTTGGTATCAGGATGATATAGGTTTTGTAGAGTAAGTTAGAGGAGAATCTCTCGTCCTCGATTTTTTGGAATAGTTTCAGTAGGATTGGCATGAGCTCCCCTTTGTATGTCTGGTAGAATTCAGCTATGAATTCATCTAGTCCCAGGCTTCTATTACTTGTTCAATTCATTCTGTAATTCATTGTTGGTCTGTTCAGTGTTTCAGGTTCTTCCTGGTTCAATCTTGGGAGGTTGTGTGTTTCCAGGAATGTATTCATTTCTTCTAGGTTATCTAGTTGTGCATATAGAAATGTTCATAGTAGTCTCTGAGAATCTTTTGAATCTCTGTGGGACTCGATTGAATGTCGCCTTTGTTATTGCTGATTGTGCTTATTTGGATCTTTTCTTTTTTGTTAATCTTGCTTGCAGTCTATCAATTTTGTTTACACTTTCAAAGAACCAACTTTTCATTTTGTTGATCCTTTGTGTGGATTTTTGAGTCTCAATTTTATTCAGTCCTGTTCTTATTTTTGTTATTTCTTTTCTTATGCTATATTTGGATATAGTTTTTTTTCTTGTTTTACTACTTGCTTTAGGTGCAATGTTAGGTTGTTAATTTGAGATATTTCTATCTTTTTGATATAGGTATTTAGCGCTATAATCTTTCCTTTTTAAACTGCTATTATTGCATCCCAGAGGTTTTTGTTCATTGTGTCTCTATTTTCATTTGTTTAAAAAATTCTTTGATTTCTGCTTTAATTTTATTGTTTACCCAAACAAAAGTCATTCAAGAGTAATTTCTTTAGTTTCCGTGTGTGTTTGTGTGTGCGTGTCTGTGTTTTAGAGTTCCTCTTGCTATTGATTTTTATTTTTATTCTACTGCGGTCCAAGAAGATGCTTGATATTATTTGATTTTTTTTATTTCTTGACACTTGCTTTATAACTGCATATGTGATCACTCTTAGAGTATGTTCCATCCGAAGATGAGAAATATATATATATATTGTGGTTGTTGGGTAGAGTATTCTGTAGATGTCTATTAGGTTCAATTGGTCAAGTGGCAAATTTAAGTCCAGAATTTATTTGTTTAGATTTCTGCCTCAATAATCTATCTACCACTGTCAGTGGAGTGTTGAAGTTCCCAGTTATTACTGAGGGGCTGTCTACCTCTTAGGTCTAGTAGTGATTTCTTTATGTATCGTGATGCTCCAATTAATGTTGGGTGCATATTTATTTAAGATAGTTAATTATTCTTATTGAATTGAGCCCTTTGTCATTATGCAATAACATTTTTTTGTCCTTGTTTCTGTTTTTGGCTGAAGATCTGTTTTCTCTGACATGAGAATAGAAACTCCTGCTCTTTTTTGTTTTCCATTTGCATGATTAATCTTTCTCTATCCCTTTACTTTGAACCCATGAGTGTCATTACTTGTGAGATGGGTCCCTTGAAGAGAGCAGATGGGTGATTCTGATTTTTTTATTCCAATTCGCCACTCTATGTCTTTTAAGTGGAGGATTTAGGCCATTTATGTTCAAGGTTAACATTGATATGTGAGATTGTGTTCCTGTCATAGTTTTGTTAGCTAGTTTCTTTGCAGTCTCAATTGTGTAGTTGCTTTATAGAGTCTGTGCACTATGTACTTAACTGTGCTTTTTCTGTGTATTGTTCTTTCATGTCCACATCTAGAACTCCCTCGAGCATTTCTGCAGGGCTAGTCTGGTGGTGATAAATTCCCTTACCGATTGCTTGACTCAGAAAGACTCAATTTCTCCTTCGTTTATGAAGCTTAGTTTTGAAGAATATGAATGTTTATGCTGGAATGTCTTTCCTTTTAGAGTACTAAAAATAGACCTCTAATCTCTGCTGGATTGTAAGGTTTCTTCTGAGAAGTCCACTGTTAGTCTGATGGGTTCCCTTTGTAGGTAGTGTTGCTCTTTTCTCTAGCTGTGTCTGAGATTTGTTTTTTCTTTTGTGTTAACCTTGGATAGTCTAACGACTATGTGTCTTGGGGATGGCTGTCTTTATAGTATATAACAGGGGTTCTCTGGATTTCTGGTGTATGCATGTCAACATCTCTAGCAAAATTGAGAATATATTCTTGAATTTTTTCCTCAGATATGTTTTCCAAGTTGGTTACTCTTTCTTTTCTCTCAGAAATACCAATACGTTGTAGAATTGGTTTCTTTACATAATCCCATATTTCTTGAAGGCTTTGTCTTTTTAAAAAATATTTTTTCTTTATTTTTGCATGACTGGGTTAATTTGAAGAATCAGTCTTCAAGCTTTGAAATGTTTCCTTCTGCTTGGCCTAGTCTGTTTTTAAGTCTCCCAACTATATTTTGAAATTTATTTAGTGAATTTTTCAGTTCCAGAAGTTCAGTTTGGCTCTTTCTTAATATAACTATGTCGTCTTTCAAATCTTGGACTGTTTTTCTGGTTTCTTTGCATTGGATTTCTATTTTGTCTTGTGTCTCATTGACTTTCCTTGACATCCATCTTCTGAGTTCTATGTGTCTCATTTCAGACATTTACATCTGGTCAGGATCCTTTCCTAGGGAGCTAGTGAGAGGCTTTGGAGATCACAAAACACTCTGGCTTTGTGTATTGCCAGACTTCTTGTGCTTATTCCTTTCCATCTGCGGGAGTTGACACTTCTTTTTTGAATTTGCTTCATTTAGATGGGGTTTGTATTAGTCAGAGTTCTCTATAGGTACCGAAGTAATAGGATAGATGTACATTTGAAGGGGAGTTTATTAAGGATCATTGACTCACACGATCACAAGGTAAAGTCCCACAATAAGCCATCTGCAAGCTGAGGAGCAGGGAAGCCAGTCCGAGTCCCAAAACCTCAAAAGTAGGGAAGCTGACAGTGCAGCCTTCAGTCTGTGGCTGAAGGCCTGAGAGCCCCTGGCAAACCACTGGTGTAAGTCCAAGAGTCCAAAAGCTGAAGAACTGGAAGCATCCAGCACAGGATAAAGATGAAAGCCAGGAGACTCAGCAAGTCTTCTCTTCTGCCTTCTCCTGCCTGCTTTGTCCTAGCCATGCTGGCAGCTGATTAGATGGTGCCCACCCAGATTGAGGGTGGTTCTGCCTCTCCTAGTCCAGACTCAAATGTTAATCTCCTTTGGCAACACCCTCCAAACACACCCGGGAACAATATTTTGCACCCTTTAATGCAATCAAGTTGACACTCAGTATTAACCATCACAGGGCTTTTATATTTTTTATTCTCTTTGAAAGTATGACTGTGGTGTATGTGATTGATTGGCTTCATTTCTGGCTAGTTGCAGAGGGCGAAGTTTCCATATATGTTCCTTGGTTACAGATAGGTTGCTGCAGTGGCTTTCACAGATGTTGCTTGTTTTAGCAATGTATTTTTATATGATGGTATAACTCAAACTTCAATCTGGTAGATGGACTTAAGAGTAAGAGCTGGCAGGTGGGGTCTTGGTGCATGCTTGCCCTCACTGGAGAATCATGAGAAACAACTTCTTTCAGTGCTTGCTTTCTGGGCCCCTACAGGAAGAGCTATTTTTGCATCTGCAACAGTGCACTGGGGAGGGGAGATGGAGGCGAGACATAATTCCTTCTCCAAGTCTGGTTCTGGGCCTTGGTGGTGCTCCTTTCAGTGGCTTATGCCATGGCCGCATTTTCTTTGTCTCATGTTGTGCTTTGGCAGGCTGCACTCCCCCTTCCCCTAGGGATGGTCCACACTGAGGATTACATCTCTAGGGACACACAACTCTCCAGAGACCCACCAGTCCACTGTGCTTACCAAAGTCAGAGCAGGTTTTAGGGTATGTCTGCAGTTGCTCTGATGATGCTGTATTTCAAGGGTAGAGGATCTCCAGGCAGGGCAGTGGCACAATGGGTGCAACACCAGTATGGAGTCTGCAGCCCATGATTTTCAGCCCAGCAGGCAACCATGGAGTCTGCCTAGCTTACACTCCCCTGACCCAGCAGATCTCCCACAGACACTCGCCCTGGCGGCAAGCCCAACCAACTAGGCTTTCCCCAAGCCATCTGCTCCCACATTGTTGAGCTGCTCCAGGCATTCTGTGCCAGGACACTCCCTGGGAAAGAAGCTACCACCATCAGGCCATACCCTTCGTGGTCTGGTCTTGCAAAGGGAGGGGCATCCAGCTCCCATGCCCCCATGAGAATCCATACCACACCCTTCTCTGCATTCTGACTGTGGAGGATCCTCCTTCGCTTGAGTTTAGGTTACATATCTCAGCTCAATGTCCCTGGGTGGTATACTTGAGTCTTGGGGAGTTGGGACTGGGCTCACGGATTTGTCCTCTGGCCTCTAAGCTTCAAGCACTGGCTGTGATTTGGGGACAGGGTGGTGAGCTTTTCCCAGGCTGTCAACAAAACACTCAAGCTATGCAGTGGATGCTGTGCTGTGGACACCCTCTTGCAGGCGTGACCAGGCATGAGGTCTGGGAAGGGGTTGACAGGCAAGGGGGCATGTGGACCAGATGCAACTTAATCACACAGCATTGGTGATGGGGCCTATCTTGGGCATGTGAGCCGACCAGGCGTGGTTCACTCCCAGCCTGGCAGACAGCAGGAACTTAGCCACTCAGTATGAAATGGAGACTTGTGGGATGGGCACCTAGGGTTGCATTTTGCTGCAGCTGCACAGCACAACAAAGCCTTCTGGGCTCTGTGTGGGTTCAAACTGTGCCTCTGCATGTGCTCGAGGCAGCTCTCCTACCAGTCCAAAGATCTATGAGGGTCGTAGAAACTCCTGTAACTAGGATCTCAGAGATACATTATGGGTATGTAGTGTCCCAGGGTTCCTTCACTCACCCCTTCCTTGGGTTTGTTCAGGGTATATGGGCCAGTCCTGGTGTCTAGTGACTCTGAGCAGACTGCCCCATTTATTCCCTCTTCAACCATGGTGTCTGTGTCACCTCTGTGTCAACTTTCAGTGTTTTCTCTCCAAAGATCTGTTTAAAATGTGAAGGTTTACTAGATATTATGTTCCTCTCCATGGAAGAGGCACTTCCCAGCTGCATCTCCTTGGCCATCTGCCATTCTCCAAATCTTTTTTGGTGCCTATTTTTCCTTTTTACTTTCTGTGCTTCCTCCTTATTCTCTTCCTCCAACACTGATATGTACTCTGACATTCAATTCTAAATATATATATATTATAAAAAATAGATATATTGTGCATATATGTGTTCATTAAGAATAGAATACTTGGCTGGGCACGGTAGCTTACACCTGTAATCCCAGCACTTTGGGAGGCCGAGGTGGGTGGATCATGAGGTCAGGAGATCGAGATCATCCTGGCTAACACAGTGAAACCCCGTCTCTACTAAACAAAATACAAAAAATTAGCCGGGCATGGTGGCAGGTGCCTGTAGTCCCAGCTACTTGGGAGGCTGAGGCAGGAGAATGTCATGAACCCGGGAGGTGGAGCTTGCAGTGAGCTGAGATCATGCCACTGCACTCCAGCCTGGGCGACAGAGCAAGACTCCATCTCAAAAAAAAAAAAAAAAAAAAATTCAGAAAGAAGGTTACTACATCTGAATTTCTGAAGATGGTTTTAGTAGGGATGAATTCAATGTAATCCATGGATTATTCATGACTTTGTAGAAAGGTTAATGAATGTTTCTTTTAGCCACTCGGGATGGGATCTCTGAATCAATAGGAAGCATAAATGAGAGATGTCAGGGAAGGATTGAAGGATGCTGATGGAGGTGGGAAGGCCTGAAGTGACCCGCTTGTGCTAGACTGAAAGTGATTCAGGCCCCACCCAAATGCAGGAGCAGTGGAGCCTAAATCCTTCACAACTGCACATTAGAGGAGAGAGGATTTGACCATCATCCTGCAACTAGAGTTACTGTTAATCAAGGTAGGAGGACAAGATGCGTTCCCACTTCTGACTCTGATTGCCCTAAATAGAGGCCCTGAGTGGTAATAATTTGTTTTGAAACTAGGGGACAGTTCAGTCAGTGTTTCATCAGATTCATGTTTTGCTGAAAATACTGGCACATTCCTCCATTTAATGAGGAGTCACTACAGGTAACTCAAGGGCCTTAGTCCTGCTGCCCACATAAGGGAGTTCTGGTCCTGAGGAAATGGGGCCGTATTTGAAGGTAACCAAAGGGATAAGATGAGACATGATGGTGTGATGAGTATTCCAGTGACTGCTTTTGGTAAATTTGGGCTGGCATGTGGGTTTCAGTTCCTCTGTCTAGAAAGGAAATGCTCCTCATGACTGACAAAAGCAGGAACAGGTTTTATCATCAGCTCTACACCAAGGCTCTCCAGTTACTAGAGTGGTCTCTAGAAGATAGCATTATCAGCAAATTCCATTAGCAACTAACTTGCTCCTGTGGTGCTGTGTTGTTGTTAATAGTTTTAATTATAGCAGCTGCAATGCAGGGAACCTGATCCAAAAAAGGCACAAACCAAAACCTGTGCTCCTAAGGAGATTATGCGAAATGAAATCACCAACACTGGCCTCTCTTTGGGAGGAAACTGGAAATGGCAAGAGGGACCACTCATGGGCTAAAGCCCAGCACTTGGGTCACAACTCACCCTGGAGAGGTCAAGTATGGGCCCCATTGCTTCAGGCCTTGGCTGTGGATCACACCCTGGATTCTTCTCTTCCAGGTGCAGCTCAGTTGCCATGATGCTCCTTGAGTCAATGAGCTCTTTGGTCTGCTCTTCTGCTCAAGCAGAAAATGATTTGCGCTTCACCCTTGAGAAGCTGACAAGAACCACAGGCTTCTTCAGCAGGTGGTGGAACATGGGTGTATCCTGCAGGTGCTCACAGTATCTCCCTTTGCTTAGGTGATGGAGGCTTGGGGTTTTCCAGCTCTTGACCTAAAATTCCTGAATGATTGTTTTCAAATTTCTTAATGAATAATGGGATGAACTCGCCACCCCTGTCAGGGGGGAATGGGGTTCCTGAGAGCTGAGAGGCCAGGATCCAGATCCTGAGCCTCTTCACCAAGCAGATGCTGTAGAGCAAAGGCAGCAACTATCTATCTATCTATCTATCTATCTATCTATCTATCTATCTATCTAATTTCCCCTTCCCTTTAAGGAAATCCTCAGGACTAGGTGAGATCTTAGATCTAGTGGAGAATCTGAGTTGCTCCAAGCAAAACCTCAGGATCCTGCAATCTGAAAAGGTAGAACCAAGGCAAATGTGGGCAGCAATACCCAGAAGTTGGGTACTGAGCCTGTTAGGGAGCATTTTTTTCAGGGGAGTGAAGTAAATAATGAGGTGTAGAGAGCAGCGAGAATGAGAAGCCAAATCACAGACTGCAAAATCACACAGCATCTGTCCTTTCTCCCTGGTCAGAGAGAGTATGATGGGTAGTCTCCAATATAGAAAGCCCATTGTGTCCTTCAGCTCCCCCATACAGTCGCAGAACAGGCCTGATTCTGAAATTTCTGTTCTCTTTAGGCTCTAGCCTGATTTTCTGGCTCATAAGGCCAAAGGGAGCTGGAAAGGTCCCCACGGCAGGACTCATGGTGGAAAGAGAATGGTCTAGAGGATTCAGGCCTCTGCACACTGTGTCTGGGTCCCTCCTTAAAGAATGATAAAGACAAGTAAAGAGCTTGAAGCAGCCTGGAGTCCAGCCAGAAACCTTTAACTGAGCTTTAAAGGAGATGGTCACAACACTTTTCAGAATACTGGCAAAGGCCTCGTGTGGCCAGGTTTGTCCTGGGATGAGCAAAATTTAATGTTAACCTGCTGTATCTTTGCTTTTAATTATCTGCTTGCCCATCACAATGACGTTATGGTTAATTTCACCAATTTGGTAACCTGCCTCATGGGAAGTACGAAAGTAAGCAAGGGCCAGGTGTGGTGACTCATACCTGTAATCCCAGTACTTTGGGTGGCTGAGGCAGGTGGATTGCTTGAGCCCAGGAGTTCAAGACCAACCTGGGCACCATGACAAAACCCCGTCTCTACAAAATATACAAAAATTAACCAGGGGTGGCAGTGCATGGCTGTAATCCCAGCTACTTGGAGGCTGAGGTGGGAGAATCTCTTGAGCCTGGGAGGCAGAGGTTGCAGTGAGCTGAGATCACACCACTGCATTCCAGCCTGGGCAACGAAGTGAGACCCTGTCTCAAAAAAAAAAAAAAAAAAAGAGAAAGACAGTGAGGGTGTCCTGTGAATCAAATCTTTGAATGGATGTTTTTTTAACTAACCAAGACCTCTGTAAGAATTCTGTCTTTGATTCCACAATAAAGTGGTGTGAAATTACTATAAGCAAATGTTTACATGTCTCATTTAATCTTCACAACAATCCTATGAGGCAAGTAGAATTGTTATCCTCATTTTCTGAGTGATGAAACTGAGGCTCAGGGGAGGGTGTGACCTCGCCAAGTCCCCACAGCTGGAAACCACAGAACAAAATGACCTGAGTCACACATGCTAGGAAAAACTCATTGTGCCTCCCCATGGAGCTTCACAATGGCTATTTCTGTTGCAATAGAGGATGAAGCAGGTGGTCTTTCCAATCAAGAGCTGTTAAGAAAGCCTCCAGTTCTCCCCGGGGAATCTCAGAATCAGACTGAAGATTCGGAAGAGCCTTTGCTGACCACTGAGTCAAACTCCCCAGAATCCTTTTATAGTACCGCTGACCAGTGAGTGATCATCAAACCTCCAAAGACTTCGGTAATTTCCAGATTCTAGGGAAAATTCCATGAGTTAACAGAGGTGAAATTTGAAAGTTCCATAGAGAAATTCTGGAACTTGAAATTATCATAGGAAGATTATTATGCAATTTTGTTCCTGTTAGTAGTCTTTAATAAAGAGACTTCAGGTGAACATTGGGTTGAACCAAGATTACTTTCTTCCATTGTCACCATTCTGATTTCAGATTGTTCCTTGCTGGTTTATATCCTCTTCAATTCCATTTTGTGCCAGATAGAGGCAGAGTAGAAGGAAAAACTGAACAACAAACCGCATTTGTGCCAGCTCAAGGGATAAACACCCTCTAAGGAGCATCTCAAGCTTTCCACAAGATTTCAACAGGGCCACCCCAGTTCACAGGCAGGTAGTGTGTCTTCAATGTGTGGCCAATCGCTGTTGGACAAACAGGAGGTGTTTTCCCCAGGATACCCTGCACTAGACTCGGCATCTTTTCAGTCTTCTTCCTATTCTGTCTCCTTCCCAGCACACTGACACTGGAAGCACACTATGTCATCACATGAGCAATTCACAGGTGCCATGAAATACCTAACAAATGTACAGTACTTTAACTGTTGACCCCGTGTATTAGGTAAGAAAGATATTATTATTTACATTTATCTATTGGAACTTGGGGGCACAGAGTGTTTAAATTACCTGCCCAAGGGCACACAAGTCACTCGCCTCTTGTGTTTCAATTATACAATGGCTTAGTGATTCTTTCTTTCAGACAATTGTTGTGAGGAGTGAATGGAATTAAATCAAGTCTATGTGGAAAGGGCCTGGAGCATGAGTTCTCAATGCGGGGTGACTACTGTCAGCACCAACTAGTTATGATAATGACCATGATGATGATGGGGAAATAATAACACCTTGAAGTAATAATAATGAAGTTAGAATGATACCCCCAAATGTATGAAAATTACATCTATAAAATGAGTTAGTTTATAAATCGTGAGAAAATGGGCATCCTCAGGTATTGCAGGTAGAAACACACAATGGAATAACTCTTGTCAGCAAGCTAATCCATTTCCAGGAATTATTATTATTTTTTTTTTTTTTGAGACAGTCTTGCTCTGTCACCCAGGTTGGAGTGCAATGGTATGATCTTGGTTCACTGCAACCTCCGCCTCCCAGGTTCAAGTGATTCCCCTGCCTCAGCCCCCCATTAGCTGGGACTACAGGCGCACACCACCATGCCCAGCTAATTTTTGTATTTTTAGTAGAGACGGGGTTTCACCATGTTGACCAGGATGGTCTTGATCTCTTGACCTCGTGTTCTGCCAGCCTCGGCCTCCCAAAGTGCTGGAATTACAGGCATGATCCACCACCCCAAGTCCAGAATTTCCTAACAAGTTCCCAAGAGAGGAAGGTGCTACTGGTCAGTGACCCCCTGATCAAAACCACTGCCCTAGGAGATGGGGGCTCTTCTATGCCCCATTTTTACAGGTAAGGCTGGTCATGGAAGTGGGAGACACAAAATAAAGGGTGGGGTCACATTCCTTTCTAAAAACCTAAATGCATGTCAGGCAAGTAGGGCTTCGAAAAGAATTTACCCTCCTTCACCTCTGTCACCTCATCCCTCCTTCCAACTTCCATCACTTGTTTGGCAAACTAGACTCTGGGAGCCAGAAGGCACCAGAAAAAGTGGAATGTGAGCCTGCAGGCCATCAAGGTGAAGCCCTGAGGATCCCCCGGGGCCAGTCCCTCCACTTTGATGCGGATAAGCCTCAGCTAGTGTCAAGTTGAAAGGAGAAAAAGACAGGTGAGTCACTGTTAAAGAAACAGGTTCACATATGTAGGTCTAGGAGCACTGCAAGTAGTTCTTACAGTGGGAGAGAGCAATTGTGCGCAACTCTGAATCCAGCACAAGGAAGTGGGAATTATAGTCAAGGAGGAGGATGGGGGTTAGCAGATAGGAAATGACTACGAGGGAACATCAAGGGTAAGGGAGGATTCTGGCTAAACTGACCTAATGAGATTCTCGCTGAGCACAGGCCAAGGTTATCTGACATCAGCTGCGGGATGGTGGGGGATGAGGACCCTGATCAGCATATGGTGGACGGGGATTCCTGCCAGCTAAACTGACTTAGCAGGGTAATTTGCTAAAACTGAATTTTACAAAAAGTGCACAGATGCGTTTATCAGAAGGTTCAGAAGCCTGACTAATGTATGGTCAAGCAAACAATTTCTGTCATCACACAGAATGCATGCTCCAGGGACCATACTGGGCCTCAGCATCTTCCTACCCCACCAGCTTCCAGGAGGGCATTTTGCCCTGGGCCTCCTGGGTGTTTCCTTGCCTGATCATTTCTAGGAGACAAGAGACTTGCACTTTATCACCTAGGATAAATTCAGTGTCAGATTTTTAAGCCTAAATCGGATGACAGTGCTTCAGTGACAATCTCAGTTATTTAAAAAGGGAGGTTCATTCATTCACCAGTTCTAAAGGCGCACATAAGACATTCTTTTTTTTTTTTTTTTACAAAAAAATTGAGACCAAGTTAAAAGAAAAAGAATGAAAAAAATCAAGCAACCCGAATCCCTTATATAATCTCTTCAAAACCCCAAACCAGGGAAATCTTCTCAATATAAACTTCGGAAATTTTGTTGATCACCGACTGCAGTCTGGTGGTTTATATTTATTTTCTTGTGTCCTGTTTCCTCCCTTCTCCCACCCCCAGCCCCTCAGCAGTTGCTGCCTTCCTGTCTTGGTCTCATTGTCCTCAAATCAGACCTGCAGGTATGGTCCCAAGTGCTTCTAACCTTCATCCTCATATCCACAGGATCCCCTGAGAACCCAGCTTCTGTTATTGAGAACTATCCCACCTGCTGACTAAGGAGTCTGATCTTTATTCGGAATAATTGCTAAGATACCAGAAGAAATAACATGTAAGAGTCTAGTATAGAACTCACAGTTCTGATCTGAGGAACTAACAATTGCTTATTTGAATCACTGTATTTTCTATTTATATACTTTTTTTTTTTTTTTTTTTTTTTTTGAGATGGAGTCTCGCTATGTCTCTCAGGCTGGAGTGCAGTGGTGCGATCTCGGTTCACTGCAACCTCTGCCTCCCAGGTTTGAGCCGTTGTCCCTGCCTCAGGCTCCTGAGTAGCTGGGATTACAGGCATCCGCCACCTTGCCTGGCTAATTTTTGTAATTTTTTTTTTTTCTTTTTTTGAGACAGAGTCTCACTCTGTTGCCCAGGCTGGAGTGCAATGGTGCCAACTCACTCACTGCAACTTCTGCCTCCCTGGGTTCAAGCAATTCTCCTACCTCAGCCTCCTGAGTAGCTAGGATTACAGGCGCCTGCCACCATGCGTGGCTAATTTTTGTATTTTTAGTAGAGACGGGGTTTTTCCATGTTGGCCAAGCTGGTCTCAAACTCCTGACCTCAGGTGATCCACCCGCCTTGGCCTCCCAAAGTGCTGGGATTACAGGTGTGAGCCACCACGCCCGGCCTATATTCATATTTCTATTCACAATATCTCCTACACAGTGTTTTCCTGTTCTATGGGGAGAAATCAGGCAGATAGCGGAAGACACGGGTCAGATCTCAGTAAGAGTTTCTATGGCCTCCAAACAAGCATTTATTGATTATAGATGTAGGGGTGAATATTACGAATATGGGGAGATGTCCCACAAGGTTAGCTCCTATGCTACCTAATGCACCAGGCAGCTTGTCCATAACTTAGTTTAAATATATCTGTCAGGCTCCATGCCCATTTGCTGTAAAAGCAAGATTACTGAGGTAATCTTAGATTTTAAAATGGAAAACTGGGCCTCACAAAAGCAGTTGGGAAAATTACCTGGAGATTGTTTCTAAGGCAGTGCCCAACTGTACCAAGCAAAGGACAACAAGTACAAAGTCAGAGCTTCATTAACTTGATGATTGATTCATTCACTTACTTAATGCAAGACTTCAGGGGAAGAAGAGTCGCTGAGTGGAGGAGACTGGAAACAATGCATTATGAAACGCCCATGGTCTCTGGATACCCACCCAGCCAGTCCCCACCCTCCTAGGGTCTAGTCTCGACCATCTCATCATGTGTTTTGAGGGTGCGTTTTCCTACCAGTTGTTTTTTTGTCTGCTGTTTTTTTGTTTTTGAGACAGGGTCTCCTCTCGCCCAGGCTGGAGTGTAGTGGTGCGATCTCGGCTCACTATAGCCTCAACCTTCCGGGCTGGGCGATGCTGGTGCCTCAGCCTCCCGACTAGCTGGGACCCCAGGCGCGGGCCACCACACGCGGCTAATTTTTGTATTTTCAGTAGAGAAGGGGTTTCGCCAGGGTGCCCACGCTGTTCTCGAATTACTGGGCTCAAGTGATCTGCCTGCCTCAGCCTCCCAAAGTGCTGGGATTACAGGCATGAGCCACCAGCAACACGCCCAGATTCTTCTACACCCTTAATTGGGAGATAAGGCTTCTGCTTGCAGGCTGTGCGTTCTTCCAACCGGCCGCACCTTTGCTGTGGACTAAACAGGAACCACTGGATTAGAGTCCTCTGGCTCTCTGCCCTGCAGGAGATTTTAATCAAACATTCTAGGCCTAAGGGAAAAGCAGGGTTAGGCTGAAAATGCACACAGGGCTCCCGTAAATTTCTTTTCATAAACCACCCGCCGAGGGCATTAAATAGGGTACTTAGTTGATCCGAACCCTCCAGGGAGGCCTCCGATCCTTCTCTTCGTAGCCCCCAGCTCCCCTCCCCCGGTTCCACTGAGGCAAGGGGACTGAGCTGCTCCACATGCCAGGAGTCAGCACGCCGGAAGGCCCCGCCCAGCGGCTGGCGCAGCCAATCGCAGAGCGGGCAAGCGGTGGGGGCGGGCCTGCCTGGGCGGCAAGGGGGCAGGGGGGTCTAGGGGCTTTAGAGGTCAATTAGCTGCTTTCGGGCGGCCTTAGGCGACAGGAGACTCCTGGACCCAGCACCTGCCCACTGTGCCTGTCCACCTGTGGCTACAGCAGCTGAGACCCCAGTGGGCTAAGATTGGACAGGGGCCACCAGGGACCCAGCAAGTCCTTCAGCTCTGTGAGTGAGGGATTTTCGGGAGTGCCAGGCCGCAGTATTCCCAGGGCTGGTGGGGTGGGACAGGGAGGCTCGACCCCGGCAAATCAGGCAGAGGCGCCCCTTGCTCCCTGCAACATTGCCCACGTCCTGGGGCCACAGTGAGCATGAGCGGAGGGCGGGAGCAAGAGCCAGGGGACCTGGCCTGGGTCCCCAGCCCAAAGCCTGGGAAGCTGCCTACCCCTGTGTGGGCGCGGACACTGGGGACTCTGGCTTCCGGTGGTTCGGCCACCTGATTCAGTTTATGCTCTGTGAGGGGAGTTGGAGTGTTGGCAGTACTGGCCCACCTGCAGGACTGCAGGACTGCGGGAACGGCCGTAGATAGGTGCTCTCCTTCCCAGTTTGTCCTGGGAAGACATTCAAGAACTGTTTCATTACAAGGGGCATTTGGAAAACATACTTCACCTTCTGCTGTGTATTAGCCAAGAACAAGGTGTGACGTGACTTCCCAATTATTGGGGATCCCTTTGTCCCTTCTTGAAATTAGATGTCTTCGTTCTTGAGGTTTTGCCTGGATGACCTCAGCACAATTGGTACAAAACTTGGGCCGACGGTTTCCTAGTTTCCTGGTTGTTGCCTTAAGCTTCTCGCCCATCAGGTACCTTCCTGTCCTTTTCATAGCCTGTCATCATCACCCCATAAAACTGTTTCAACTCCTACAGCTCTGGACAGGCTGCTTTTCATTTTGGTGGGTCCATCCAATACCTCCACTTGCCCTGTTTTTCTCCAGCCACATCCTTGGCCTCTTCCACAGTCCTTAGGTAAATGCTTGGAAGAATAATTTAAATATTTTTATTCTACCATGGTGGCCCTAGTTTCTCAGGGCGTAGTGAAATGGCTTTTTAGGATCGGTCTAATCAGATCCTCATTTCTTTTCCCTTCCTAGATTTTTGAAACATGAATCCTTCACTCCTCCTGGCTGCCTTTTGCCTGGGAATTGCCTCAGCTGCTCTAACACGTGACCACAGTTTAGACGCACAGTGGACCAAGTGGAAGGCAAAGCACAAGAGATTATATGGCATGGTTGGTGGCATCTGAAACTGTCCAGGGGAACCCCAGAGAGATGGGCATTGCTATTGGGATCATATGGCCAGAGAGTGGCTTCTAGAGGCTGGCTCCTACCAATAACCTAATGCAATAACTTAATAGCACTGATTATGAGCACGATATGGGCATACACCCTTGTTGTGTCTCAGCTTGGAGAACATCTCCTAGAAGTGTCAAGCCTTCCCTGGCCATGGTTACTCTTACATCTCTGTCTGAAGATTCACTTGGTTAGCATATGTTGGGTTTTAATTAGAAATAAATAGCATCGGCAGGGCACGGTGGCTCACGCCTGTAATACCAGCACTTTGGGAGGCCGAGGCAGGCGGTTCACAAAGTCAGGAGATTGAGACCATCCTGGCTAACACGGTGAAACCCCGTCTCTACTAAAAAAAAATACAAAAAGTTAGCATGGTGGCAGCCGCCTGTAGTTCCAGCTACTCGGGAGACTGAGGCAGGAGAATGGCATGAACCCGGGAGGCAGAGCTTGCAGTGAGCTGAGATCGTGCCACTGCACTCCAGCCTGGGCGACAGAGCGAGACTCCATCTCAAAAAAAAAAAGAAATGAAGAGCATCAGTTACATGTTTGCCTGTAGAATGGAGAAGGATGGAGGAGAGCAGTGTGAGAGAAGGACGTGAAGATGATTGAGCAGCACAATCAGGAATACAGCCAAGGGAAACACAGCTTCACAATGGCCATGAACGCCTTTGGAGACATGGTAAGTATGCTGTGGGCTGCCCAGCTCTGTGCTTCCCCTCCTCAGTTCTTTACCAAATTAATCTCTTGCTTCTTAACATTTTATTTACTTTTCTTTGAAGACCAATGAAGAATTCAGGCAGGTGATGAATGGTTTTCAATACCAGAAGCACAGGAAGGGGAAACAGTTCCAGGAACGCCTGCTTCTTGAGATCCCCACATCTGTGGACTGGAGAGAGAAAGGCTACGTGACTCCTGTGAAGGATCAGGTGAGACTGTGTTAGGTTCAGACCTCCCATCACCCCAGGAAAGCCAGGAAGCAATTGACATTTGTGCTATGGTAGACTGTGCAGCAACATGCAGTTCACTTTTTAAAGGAGTATTTAGCTACATGAGCTAAACACTCATGTTGTTAAAAGTCTTGCTGTGTGTGTGTGTGTGTGTGTGGATATCAGCTTTTTTATTCTCTTTTCAGGGTCAGTGTGGCTCTTGTTGGGCTTTTAGTGCAACTGGTGCTCTGGAAGGGCAGATGTTCTGGAAAACAGGCAAACTTATCTCACTGAATGAGCAGAATCTGGTAGACTGCTCTGGGCCTCAAGGCAATGAGGGCTGCAATGGTGGCTTCATGGATAATCCCTCCCGGTATGTTCAGGAGAACGGAGGCCTGGACTCTGAGGCATCCTATCCACATGAAGGAAAGGTAAATGGAGCTCCTTTTCTTGCTGCCATTCCTGCTTGGTTTTACTGGGACACTTTCAGAGATAACAGACACTTTTCAGAATTCACGTTTTAGATGGTGGAATCTCTATCTGCAAAGTGACAGTGTTGTCATTATAAATTATAGCCTTTGCACAGTTCTGTGATTACATGGTTAACATGCAGCTGTTCTTGCTTCTATGTGACATGGAGAATATACAAACCATTCTACATATAATACAGATGTCTCCATTGTGAAAAATGTCTTACGGAAAGTAAACCTAGGGGTCTCGCTGAAGAGAACTGAGCTAATTTTCAGTTTCAAATTAACTATTAATATAACATTTCACTTCCTTGGATGATTTGTAACAGTGTTGACTTGGAAATTCTATGCTGCAAACTGCTGAGTGTTGTGGTTCTGACTCACATTCCCCAGGAGAAGGATGGTAGTAATCAAGTCGCCTCCCTCTTCACCTTTAAAAGGTTAAAACCTGTGGGTACAATCCCAAGTATTCTGCTGCTAATGACACTGGCTTTGTGGACATCCCTTCACGGGAGAAGGACCTGGCGAAGGCAGTGGCAACTGTGGGGCCCATCTCTGTTGCTGTTGGTGCAAGCCATGTCCCCTTCCAGTTCTATAAAAAAGGTAAGCATCTTTCTTCATAGAAATTATTGCAGAAAAAAAGTAAACCACCATGACACACCAGCATGATGGACTCTATACACGCAATAATCATACCCAATGCTTCTATTTGATATTACATTGAGCATATCTCCATGAATACCTGTACTTCATAACTTTTTATAAATAGCTATGTTATTTATAGTATAGTTTAATTTACTTAAATATTGTCTAATTGTTGTATTCTTATAATTTTTCCAAAGATTTTTACTTCTGTGATTAAATCTGAAAAGAGCCTTTTGAGTCAAGGATTTTGGTGTTCTGTGCTATTTTTAAGATTGATATTCTAGAGTAGAATTACAAGCTTAAAATGAGTGGTCTTTTATGCCTGTAGGAAAGTTTTTTTATGAGGGACTTATGCTAAGTTCTATTTCTGCTAGTTGTGGATGAGAGCCTAATTCCCTAGCCTTGATAACAATAGATCTTGTTAAGCCCGATCTGGACTGTGTGTCATTTCACTGATTTTAGAGATGCCTCCCTCCCTGTGGGTGACAGGGTGGGTTACTGTCAGGTGTCCTTGGGAACTTCTCACCCAGCCTTCATTTTATTCTCTCAGGAATTTATTTTGAGCCACGCTGTGACCCTGAAGGCCTGGATCATGCTATGCTGGTGGTTGGCTACAGCTATGAAGGAGCAGACTCAGATAACAATAAATATTGGCTGGTGAAGAACAGGTATAAATTGCCAGAAAGACTTATATTTGAAATTCAAAAGGGAATCCTTTTTTGCAATCAGTATTTACATACCACAAGCCCTTAATCACATTTCTGAAATCCCAGAAGTCTTTTTCCCCCTTAGGCAGAACACAGAATATTAATGATTGATTGTAACGTCAAGATACTGTCACAAGCATGCTGGGGATATTAATATGGTATTTGTCCCATTGCATGTCTAAATTCTGAACATTTTCTTAATTCTGAAGTATATCGGCTGGAAAGGCATCCTATCCTTTTTCTGTTTCTGATTTTGCAGTTCTGTGAAAGGTCACAGTTTTGGGTCTGGGATTGAAGCGATATGCAGGTTTTGACTCAAGAATTTACAAGTGATGAACAGGAACATCAGCATCTCCTGATTCTTTATGTTAAGCCTGTGGCTTCTGGCACACTGTGGCTTCTGGCACACTGTTTAAGTTAATAACCCAGTGTGCTTTATCCTTCCTCTGAAATGGAAAACCTGCTCTCCTTTCAGCTGGGGTAAAAACTGGGGCATGGATGGCTACATAAAGATGGCCACAGACCGGAGGAACAACTGTGGAATTGCCACAGCAGCCAGCTACCCCACTGTGTGAGCTGATGGATGGTGATGAGGGAGAACTTGACTGAGGATGGCACATCCAAAGGAGGAATTTATCTTCAATCTACCAGCCCCTGCTGTGTTGAATGCACATTTCAATCATTGAAGATCCAAGTGTGAGTGGAATTCTGATATTTTCACACTGGTAAATGTTACCTGTATTTTAATTACTGCTATAAACATGTTTGTATTATTGATTCACTTACTTTGTATTTTCATTTTAAAAGGATATATACAATTTTACCTGTTTAAATAAACTGTAATTTCAAATGTACTGGTGGGGCTTCTTTCTGTTTTGATGCACTGACTTTTTTGTGTAGTTGTATTAGTCTGTTTTCACGCTGCTGAGAAAGACATACCCAAGACTGGGCAATTTATAAAAGAAAGAGATTTAATGGACTCACAGTTCCACGTGGCTGGGGAGGCCTCACAATCATGACAGAAGGTGAAAGGCATGTCTCACATGGCAGCAGAAAAGAGAAGAAAATGAGAGTCAAGCGAAAGGGGTTTCCCCATATAAAACCATCAGATCTCGTGAGACTTATTCACTATTATGAGAACAGCATGGGAAAGACCTGCCCCCATGATTCAATTACCTCCCATCAGGTTCCTCCCACAACATGTGGGAATTGTGGGAGTTAAAATTCAAGATGAGATTTGGGTGGAACACAGCCAAACCATATCAGTAGTCAAGCATGAAACTGGGCTCTAAGCCATACCTGCTCTACCAGTGGTTCACTAGGAGGAACAGTGGGTGGCCTTCTGGCTCTTCTAGTAACAAATGTGCAGATCTCATGTCAGCTGCCCAGTGGTTGTGTCTGACCCAACTCTTGATTGAAGCAAAATATGACAAACGATCTATAAGGACAAAGGAAAATTGTTTTAATAAAGAAAAAATTCACATTTTTCTTTAAAGTGATCAGACATACATGTAATTTCAATACTGAAAAAGAGCCTTAGAGATCATGTTTATCTCACCCACAATGTTTGCAACCCAGTCAAGTTACAGGGCAAAGCTATCAGGGCCAGTTTCTGGAGCATCTTCCCCAGCTGCTGGTGAAGACCCCATTGCCACTTTGCAGTTGAGGTGAGACAAGGCACTAGTGCGTTGGCAAGGCTGTTTGTCTTTGGGTCCTCAAGGGATGAGGGATAAACTCCAGGGTGTGAGGCTGGGCTTCAGGAATGGTGTGCTGGCCTTGGAAGGTGGAAGACAGATAAGAGGACCCAAACTGAGAGTCTGGGGCCACATTCACACCAAGCTACCTGTAAGCACCTGAATTATTTTAACCAACAGAAAAACTTCCCACATTGTATTGGCTAAAAGAGCACATAGTTTCATCACCTGTGTTTTTTCAAAAGTCTCATGTTCCCACTGAAAAAAAATATAAAAGATAGTTAGAAGTGTTTAGTGAATAGACTCCATAGTCTTTCAGGAAGCAAACTAGGAGGACAATGGGGTCTCATCCCACAAAGCCTCCAGCAGGCTCCATTTAAGTTCATCTGAACCGGATCATGTGCCATGCTGGACTCTTACGTGCCCTTCCCTAGTCGTTGCTAAAACCATCTTTTTGACATAAAATGACAAAAATGGCAACTGTGAAATTTTATAATAAAAGTAGCCCATGTTAGCAAGAAGATTGGGAAGATTCCCAAGGTAAATCCCTTAACTATGCAGGTTGGGTCCTAGATTTGATACAGTTAGAATTTATGCAGCACCCAACATATGCAGGTTATCACTGTGGTGGAAGAGACAGGCCCTGACCTCAAGGAGCTGCAACTGTTAGGGAAAGGGAGGTAATGAGAGGGTTTCCGGGAGGAAGGGAAAGACAATATCAACCAGAGCAGCCAGTCACTAAGGGAAGGTGAAGAGGTGAGCATCTTAGCAGAGACTAGCATATCGGTAACCCTGAGAAATGACTGCAATGAGAGACCCTGCAGAGTGATTAGGTCCAGGTGTTGGGTGATGAAGCTTGCTAAGCGGAGTGTTTGAACATAGGGGACCACTGGAGAGTGCAGGAACAGATCGTTCTGGTTCTCCTCTATTACTGTAAAACAAACCACCCAGAAACTCAGTGGCTTGGTAGAAACATCTTTCACATTTTCCACCTGGACTTGGCTGTGTGGTTTCACGGGGAGACATCTGTAGGCTCTATCTGTGCTGGAGACATCTGTAGGGCTTGACGGGACTAGACATCTGCAAACCCTCACGCACAGGGCTGGTTGCAGATGCTGGTGTTGGCTGGGCATTTAGCTTGGGCTGTTGACCAGAGCACCTGCCTGGGGCCTCTCCATGGCTTGGGCTTCTCACAGCATCAACGTTGGGAAAAATATATACATATACCTTGGCAAACTTTAAACACTGAATTGCACAGGTGTTTATGTTCATCTTTATTATTAAATAAATTAACAAAAAAAGTATTATGAGGAGATTTGGTCTCTTTTCTCCAGTAATAACAGTTTTAAAATCTCATAATTAACATAATTAAAGTTTTTTATACTTATACTTTCAGTAAGTATTTATTAGTCATTTTTATTTATTTATTTACTTTTTTTGAGATGAGGTTTGGCTCTTGTTGCCCAGGCTGGTGTGCAATGGCACAATCTCAGCTCACTGCAACCTCTGCCTTCCGGGTTCAAATGATTCTCCTGCCTCAGCCTCCCAAGTAACTGGGATTACAGGCATGTGCCACCATACCCAGCTAATTTTGTATTTTTAGTAGAGGTGGGGTTTCTCCATGTTGGTCAGGCTGGTCTTGAACTCCCAACCTCAGGTGATCCACCTGCCTTGGTTATAATCTAACCTAATTAAAATCTTTTTAAAAGCAGGACAAAAAATTCAACATTTTGTAAGATTATAGCTACGTTAAAATATGTCTAGAAAATACAGCCAGAGGAAATAAAAACTTTCATTGCCTCAAATTGCCGCAAAGCCAAGGGGCACTGCCCATGGCCAGGGAGGGTGAGCCCTGGAAGCACAGAGGTTGCTGACTCCCAGCCCAGCAGCAGCTGGACGCTCAGCCCCCAGTGCCTGGTTTCTCCTTGCACGTGAATCCAGGTCCCAGCATCTTGTCATTGACAGGAGCAGCCCTGGCTCACCCTCTTGGAAAACAGAAAGATGCTCATGGAGGCTGGCTGTGAGGCAACCTGAGGGCTCTGAAGACCTCCTGTGAGGCTCACACTGGGGCCAGAGCCTCAGCCTCTGACACCCGAGAATGGAGTAGGCAGGATGGGTGGGGCAGAGAAGAAGAAAGTTCTCCAGATGTCCTGGTTAGTCACCCTGACCCTGGGAAATGCACACTCACGGCTGAATCAGGGAGAATCAAGTCTTTTGGCCAGAAAAACAAGCCATTATGGCCAGCGAAGCGCTCACTAAGCACACACAAATACACATATATATGTGCACCCACAAACACATAGAATTACACACATGCTCAATACACACATAGGTACATGCACACTAACTCATTACACATATGAGCATGTATGCACACAACACACCTATACACATACACTTATGTACAGATGCCCAAATACACACATACTCACACCCTTACACAATATGCATGTATATACATGTAGTCCTGACACACATTCACACACATGTGCACACACACCTACATACACACCACAGTATAATACACTTAGTAGAGTAGTATCGGGGGGCCTCAGTTGTGGTCAGATGGCCTGACACTTAGTCTGAATTGTTAATCATTGAACTGTGTAATTTTGTCTAAATCTTTTCATCTCTGCTTCCAGCCCCCAAAAGAGTGCGGTTGACTGAAATCATCTGGAAGTTCTCTTTAGTTGTAAAATTATGTGATTTCAATGGAAAAAGACGGTACCATCCACCCAGAGCTCACCTGAGCTCCTTCTCTGTACCCTGAGGAGGATCCTGGGGGCTGGAGTCACAGCATAGGGTGCTTTGGAGGCCATCCTCACCCAGCTCCAGCCCCAAGAGTGTTGCCACCAGGGATAGCCCAGCATCTCCACAGACCTCTGCTGTGGGCATTCCTGTGACTTCTTCCCTGCCCCTCCTCCCCACGCCTACGCACTTCTTCCCTCCTTTCTGATCAAGAATATGCCCTGGGAGCAAGTAGGCAGGAACCAGCAATCTTCTGAGGCCCAGCGCTTCCAGAAAGAGGTCGGCAGCTGTCTGTCCTGGGGACATTTCCTGGTGGAGGTGGAAGGGGGCTCACTGCTCCTTAACACGCTCTTTCAAGAGTGCCTCCCTGGTTTACTCTTTCCAGTCAGAGCATTCATTTGGAGCAGACAAGCCTGTTCCCTGTCCCAACTCAACATCTGGAAGTTGCTGGGTCATGGGCTCCAGGTGTTGTTTGGAGCCTCTCATCAGCATGTGACTTTTGGTTGTGATGATAAAGTCTGACCGCACCTCAGGTTGTCACCCAAAGCTCAGCTACAATCTCTACAAATTGCCCCTGAAAGCAAATTTCTCAGGCAACTGTGGAGCTCAGCCCATGGCCTGGTAGGTGAGCCAGGATGTGGCCCTCACTGGGCATTTCATACCTGTGGCCAGCACAGGGCTGGCACCATAGTGGTACCCAACAGCCCCTTGTTGGAAGAATGAATTTGAGCACCCCACTCCTCATGAACAGCTTGGCCTGATTAAGTTCTCAAGAATCCAAAGGCCTGCAAACACTATGACATCCTCCCACATATGAATTCAAACTGAACAAAAACCCTGAAAACTAAAAAAAAAAAAAAAAAGGAAAAAAAAGAAAATGAGCCAAGGAACAATCACTTCTTCCCATTAGGAAGACCACTTTGTACTTTGTAGGTGGTTATTTTGGAAATAACAATCTTTCACTTTTCTTATCCCCCATTTCTCTAGGGGCCTCTGCTTTGCTGGGCTGCTCTAAATACAATGGGTAGTCCTGTACTTCACTCTGCCAGATTTATTGTTACCTGGACATTTTTAGGTGCCAGCTTTATCTTTTTATTTTTATTTTCAAAATGTGGTAAAACATAAATAACATAAAATTGATCATTTTAACCATCTTGAACTGCACAGATTAGTGGCATTAAATACATTCACATTTTTATGCAACCAACACCACCATCCATCCATGAATACTTTCATCCTGCAAAACAGAAACCATCTTTTTACTCCCCTAGCAACCATGCCCTCCTCTCTAGCTTATATTTATTTTATGCTACATAGAATATCCTAGAAGCAGAGAATCTGAGCAGTGGAGGGCACCTGGTAGGGTTATCTCTTCCAAACACCTGCCCTTCAGCAAAACCACACGTGGGGTAGACTGAGCCAGGCAGAATCAACCTTGTTTTTAAATGTACAAAGCTAGGCCTTCTTTGGAAGTCACGTATTTGAAATATCAAGTTGGAAAATTCTTTTTCTAAAGTAAAAATTTTCTTTGTCATTTCCTCCAGTTACTCTTTTTCTTTTTCAGATTGAAAATAACCAGTTACTGTCCTCAGGGAATCAACAATTTCATGAGCAGTGACTTCCTGGGAGGCCGTGGTTCTCAAACGTTAGCCGGCCTCAGTGTCAGCTGGAGGGGTTATGAAAGCAAAGATCGCTGCACCTAACCCCAGAGTTTTAGATCCCAGGGGTCCAAGGAGGACTCCAGAAGTTGCATTTCCAGCAAATTCCCATGTGATGCTGATGCTGTTGGACTGGGGACCCCATTTTAAGAAATGCTGCTATAAGGCCCAGTGCTAGGAAATCTGAAGGATAGAAATATGCGGGTACCTAAGAGGTGGGAACAAATGGAATTAACAAGGTAAATGGGTTAAACTTCATGTGGAAAGTGCCAAACGCCCTTCACATAAGCCCTTTGCTGTCATAGAGCTCACAAGCTCAGGGTGCGGTGCAGCAGGCTGACGTGAACAGTAGTTTGGGATGTCAGTCTTTCATACCGGGAACTGTGTGGACACTGCAGGGGAGCACAGCGCTCAGGCTGGATGAGGAAGGGGCCGGGGATGGCTTCCTGCAGACCTGGAAGCATCAGGAGCCATTCCTGGGTGGATTCTTAAAGAAAAGAAGGTGTCCAGACAAAGGGGCCGGGCGAGGCACATGCTCTTCCAGCAGAGGAACAACGTGGAACTGAAAAGGGGACATGGAGCACTCACGGGGCAGCAAGCTGTGCAAGTGTCCCCAAGGGGAGCGTGGAAGTGAGGCAGTGAGGACAGAGTGCAGAGGCGGGCAGGGCGAGACCCAGAAGGCATGGTAACACAGGAGGAGGAGCCCAGGTGATATTCTGAAGGCTCCTTTGACATCGAGGACAGAGAAAGCTTTGCTAAGACTCCATATAAGGGGGCATCAGAGAGGAAAGGAGAAGCAGGAACACAGCTCTCTCCAGTCCTCTAGGTCCTCCACTATAGGATAGCCTAGGTGCAGACAAAATTTCCTTTCCTTTTTGTTTTGTTGGAAGATTTTGGAATTGCATGGAGGAAAACTTGTAAAGACACTGGGCAAGCCTAGAACCAAAATGAACACAAAGAGGATACAGAAGGTGGGTCTGGAGGTGAACAGAGGAGGCTTCCAACTCCATCTTGTCTTGTGCCGCAGTCTCTGTGTTTAAATAGAAACCTACTTCCCTCACAAGACCCACGGGACCTCACAGGGGCTGGCCTCCCTGCTGTTTTCAGCCTGAGCTCACAGGCGCTGGCCCTCACTCTTCCTGCTCCCGCTCCATAAGCCTCTTTCAAACTGGGTTTGCCAGGCTGTCTTCTGCCCCAACGCTTTCCCCAGGTGGTTTCCTCCATCTGGAGTAGTCTTGCCCTCACCTGACTAATTAACTACGTTTAATCTAAGACCCACTCCCTCAGGGCAATCTGATCTCCCTGCATAGGTTCAATCTCTACTCTTAGAGGGTTTTAAGCATTGGGTACTTTTACTTGATAGCACTTAGTGGTTGTTATTTGTGTAATTAGTTGTTGAATGTCTCTTCTACTAGAACAGGGGTCAGCAAACCATAGCCAGCTTTGGCCTGAAGCCTGATTTTGTAAGTAAAATGTTAATGGAGGAGATCAGGTGCCTACAGGGTCATATTGCTGGAGATGTGGAGTGACCGATCAAGATCAACATATTTTGGTTCATTTGGATGATCGACTTAACAGAGAGCTTCCATATTTTTATCTATTTTACATTTCTTTGGTGCCAGGGCATGACATTTTCTTTGCTATAGAGACATATTAAAGAAAAAAAAGAATGCACAGGGAGTTAATATGAAATATTGTGTTCTCACCAAGTGAAGGCCAAAAGGCTTCATTACAGGATGTGCAAAGGAAGCCTCTGTGTAACTTACATAGGGACAAGTGGTGGAAGCAGCCAGTTACTGCAAAGCACACCGCCAACAGGCGGGTCTCAGGAGAGTCTGCATGTGGACAGGGGGCACCACTTCCTCACAGCAGAGGGGAGTGACTGTTCTGCCTTTGTTCCATTATATTAATATTGTCATTTGAATTTTATGAGGTCTCTGCATTTGTTGATCTGCAAGTTTCTTTAGGTTTTATGGTTGCAAGGTATCTACATGCCTACATTCTTTATATCTAGTTTTAAGGTTACATATAATTACTATATATAATATTTAATTAAAAATTAAAATATGTAAGATATATATTATAAAATATATAGACACATGAACAGAGGCAGAGCAACAAGAATAAGGTTTTAATTTACAATCAGGACAGAGAAGAGCCCATCAAAGTAAACAGGCAAGGGGAAGAGGGGCACCTGGAAATAGCAGCGGGCATCCTGCCAGTTCAAAGAATAGAGACCTGGCTGGGGGCTTTGGTCAGCCAGATGAACGAACAGTCAAGCCGGGGAGGGCACAGCTGATGATGACACCTGCTGGCTTCTTCTTCTGTCCACAGGGGAGTGCCTCAAATACACTGTGGTTCTGATTGGGCTCATCAGCCCCACATCCTCCTCCAACACACACACACACACACACACACACACACACACACACGCACACACTTTGAGGTTTGGGGCCTCTGGCTTTTATAAGGAGAGAGCAGCTTAAATTTAACTTCAATAGACTGAGCCCCTTCCTCCAGGAGCAATGTCCATTCATGGGGACCATATGTGGAGGGAGACTTGCTTCTTATTTGCTCCCCATCATACCACCTGTGTGTACCAGGTGGGCCTTGGGTGCTCTTTCTGAATGGGGACCCTAATTGTGTTCAGCTGCAGCAGTTGTGGTGCCATCCCCCATCGCACAATCTGTTCTGGAGGAGGATGTTGCAGAGGTGCTGCTCCATAAACTGGAGGTGCCTGGAGGAGCCCCGATGGGAAGGCTTGGAAAAACAGGGGCACTGGGGACAGAGGCTTTTCATTGCTGCCCATCAGGGGGCCCCAAGTGTGGGCTGAGGTGTGGGCCTGGAGAATATGAATGTAGCCAGGCAGACGTAAGCTGATGTCTTTCCAGGGTGCCTCTACTGTGCACTGAATTTGGGAAATTAAGAGGGTGCTCACTCTGGAGCTTGGTGAAGATTTGAAAACCACAGCGTTAGTAGTGGAAGTCATGTCCATAGCAAAGAGCTGAGGGCTCAAGGAGGCTGCAAGGTCAGGTGGGCAGATGCCCTTGCTGTGATGGTGGAAATGGCTGCTGTGGAATTCATCTGCTGATGAGTGATAGCAGGGATCCCGGTGGAAGGTGCTGGAAGAGGAGTTGGGGAGGAAAGAGGAGGAGAGGAAAACACATATGGGTGTAGGAGGCTCCCTTCTGAAGGGAAGCTGGAAGGAGAAAGATGCGGGGCTAGGAGGTATGGGGCAGGGCTGAGAGGTCAGAGGTGCTGAAGCTGCAGCTGAATGAGGGCAGCCTCCTTTCTCATTAGGTGGAACCCCCAAAATGGGGGCAAGGTCAGCAGGAAGGCCCAGGGGAGAGTTAGGAATTATGGATATCATTTTTTACTCAATTCTTGGTGTGGGCGAAGGTGGAGGGACAGGCAGGGTGAGGGGCCCAGCAGCCATGTGGGCCAAGTCAGAGGTAGGAGGAGGAGCTGGGATCTGTGAAGTGTAGGTGGCCCGGGCAGGGAGTCTCAGCAGGTGTGGAGACAGCAGGGGCAGGCTGGGTGGCACTGCAGTTTGCCATGTCTTCTTTTTTGAGGCAGAATCTCGTTCTGTCGCCAGGCTGGAGTGCAGTGGTGCAATCTCCACTCACTGCAACCTCCACCTCCCGAGTTCAAGCCATTGTCCTGCCTCAGCCTCCTGAGTAGCTGGGACTACAGGCACGAGCCACCATGCCCGGCTAATTTTTGTATTTTCAGTGAAGACGGGGTTTCACCGTGTTGGCCAGGATGGTCTTGATCTCTCGACCTCGTGATCTGCCCGCCTCAGCTTCCCAAAGTGCTCGGATTACGGGTGTGAGCCACCATGCCTGCCCTGCCATGTCTTCTTTATCTTCCCAAGCAGCTGTTTTAGTCTCCTGGATTCTGATGTTCTACTGGTGTTCTTCTTATCCATGTTGCCCAGGAATCCCTCAGGAGATAGGCAGGGAAGCTTAGCACGTGGGGGCAGGTCATCTCTATTCCACCTCTATTGCTGGGGAGGGGTTGGTGGCAGCAGCAGTGGTGGTCCTGACAGTTTTCTTTCGCTGGACCCGTGGCTGGCAACTCTGGGTGGAGTATAGCTACTTGATGCAAGAGCTTCAGGATCCTTGGGCTGCATCTCCTTCCCCCGCATTAGCAAGCCTGGAGAGCTGGGCAGGTGGTCTTTACCCAACACCTTCAAGGCTGCCTTCTCTGGCCACAGGAAGCAGCCCAGAACTGGGAAAGGGATTATTATCCTTAATATTATCCATAATATTCCAAAAGTTCTCAAAAATTGGTAAGAAAAGGCACAACATCCCAATGGGAAAGTGGCACCACACACTCTGGACTGTTTCCGCTGCTCAGTGGCCTGAGTATAAGTGCAGCCAGTGCTTGTCTGCCTCTCCTCTCCCCTGCCTGTGATGCCCCCTCAGAAGGTGTCTCCCCATTTTTTCTATCAGTGCTTCACTGATAGAAAAATGCCGCACTTCCCACGCAAGGCTCTAGTTCCAGACATGCTTCCAGAATTCTCGGGAAACCCCCTCCTCTCCCCTGAAAACCCCGCCCTTGCACATTAGATATCCTGGTTTTCCTGTTGGGGTCCCATTATGGCATCATCAGCAGATGGGGCACAGTCTCCTGAGGCCTGGGAGGAATCTGTCCCAGAAACCAGGGTGTGGGGACTTCTGACTAAATCAAGGGAAGGTTTTCACGGAGAAAGTCAACAAAAAGTGAACATTCTAATTTCAAAAATAGTCTCCTCATTGCACTTCAAATTAAGGGACTTGGAAAAAGGGGAGCAGGGAGCTGGGTGTTTAATGGGTTCACAGTCTGATACTGGGATGATGAGAAAGTTCTTGAGATGAATTGGCGGTGATGGTGAGAAAACAATGTGAATAAACTTAACGCCAATAAACCCTGTACTCAAAAATGATGAAAATGGTAGTTTCTGTTAAATCTGTTTTACCTCAATAAAAAGTAAATAAAGTTTTGTTCCCAGTGGGCAGGTAAGTAGGGGAAACTCTCTTGCCACCTCTTGGCAAGAGCCTGAGAAACAGTTGGGCTCCCCAGCAGTGTGAGCTCTTCTGAGGGCAGTGGTGACAGCCCGAGAGACAATTGAGTGTAGCAAGGGCAGATGCAGGTCCCTGGTCCCAGAATGTGAGTGTGGCTAGCCAGCCTCGACTTCTGCCTGCCTAGGAGGCATCCTAGGAGGTGAGCCTGAGTGAGCAGGGGTGAGCTCTGTGTGTCCTGTGTGCAGCAGCAGATTATCTGTCCGCCCGTGCAGAGAGGGGAGAAAGCCATGATGATGGGACCTGGCTTGGCTGAGAATCCCCAAAGGCCCAGGAGCTCCTTAACCTTACATTAAAACACAAAAGAGAGCTCAGCAGAGGCCACCACACCCGGCTAATTTTTGTATGTTTAGTAAAGACAGGGTTTCACCATGTTGGCCAGACTGGTCCCGAACTCCTGACCTCAGGTGATCCACCTGCCTCCGCCTCCCAAAGTGCTGGGATTACAAGCATGAGCCACCACGCCCAGCCTTCATTACCCTTTATTACTCATTTTTTTATTATTGTTTGTCTCTGCCTATCAACCATTGTGCTCATCACTCACCTGACAAATATCACATCTTGAGTAGATACTTGTAGAATGAATGAATATGATTTCGCTTCAAGACCTAAGGAGTGGAGGCAATGGTGGACTACTAGAACAGGTGTCTCTAAGTGTGTTTGTATAAGACATTCTAGACCTCTAGAATGTCTCTTCTACTAGAACTCAGCCTTGATGACCTTATGCCCAGCGATGGAGAGCATTCATGAAGCATTTAAGGAGTCTGGCCTGCAGGGAAGCAGTCTTGGACAAGTTCAACCTGCCCCCATGCCACTTCAACAATCAAAATTTTTATCACTCCTCCTTGCTTCCTTTACTCCTTCAAAAAGCACAGAGTTTTTCATGGGGTTGCACATCGTTCATTTTACAAACACTATTAACATCATTTCATTAAAAATGACATCCTAACCCCAATTAACTAAGAAATACATAATGCAGAATAAGTAGCAGTTTGCCCTAAGACCATTAGCAACATTCAGGGACATATACATTTTCCTCAATTTCTTCATTGTGCTAATGGGCAGTGAAGAGTTGGTGTTTGAGAACTCCTCAGATATTTGGTGTGCTATCAGGGGCATTGCTGAAAGCAGGAATCTTAGTGGCTGGGAGTCACCGTGTGGGCAGAGGAGGAGAGGAGACAGAGACTGTGTGGAGAGGTGAGGCTCTGTGCTGTCAGTGAGGGCTGTTCTCTGCCCCCATCTCTTCCAGTCCCTTTTAATCTCTGCCATCCCAGGAATGATGGAAGTGCCTGAGGAAGACTACCTGGGCTTCCTGATGAGTTACTGGCAGACTGCCTCTGTGGGACAAGAGGGTCACCTGCAAGTCAGACAGTCCAAATCCTCCCTGAAACACATCACTCTCCACTCACTGCTTACCAATTCCCTTCAAGGCTGCTCCAGCTGCACATTTTTAAAAGTTGTTCTATTCAATGAAAAGACATAGACACAGGGAGGGGAACATCACACACCGGGGCCTGTCAGGCGGTCAGGGGGTCAGGGTCAAGGGGAGGGAGAGCATTAGGACAAATACCTAATGCAGGCAGGGCTTAAAACCTAGACGATGGGTTGATAGGTGCAACAAACCACCATGGCCCATGTATACCTATGTAATGAAACTGTACATTCTGCACATGTATCCTGGAACTTTAAAATAAAATAAAAACTTTTTAAAAAGTTGTTCTATTAAGATATGGTCTGTGGTTTGGGAAAATGGTGACTCCTTGTCCTGTTCTTAGAGAAATATTTCATTTTGTAGGGATGACTGGCCCGGGGGCCCAAAATCTCACTGTCAGTCTGCTCTGGTTCTTCAGCAAATGCTTTGAATCAGGGTTGATGGTGGCAAAAATTGGTAGTCAACACCTTCAGCATCGTGGTCCTTCCCTTGCATCACTGGCCAAGCTTCACTCTGGTGAATTCCACATATAAGGCTTGCCCAGCCCTGTCTCATTCTCTTGGATGAGCCACAGCCATGCTACCCACCAGGACCAGGCACTTCCTCTGCACACTCTGTGGATAGCAGTCATTTCCCTGAATCCATGAAAGCATCATCCGCTTAAACCACTATTTCTTAGTGTTGTTTTTTGCAACTTTGAATTCCACAATTTCTGTTTCATTCTCTGCATAAATTGGAGAATACTTGTGAAAATTCCTTATCTCACAGTCCATTTTCTGTAACATTAGTCTTAGCCCTTTTAAAATCCTGGGCCTTGCTCTCTTGAAGTTTTTCTGGGATTGAGGCCAGTGGGATGGCAAAGCTGCTGTCACTGAGGTATGGCCTGGAGAGTCCTTGGGTGTCTGGGGGAGAAGGCAGGGCCACCAGCATGGGAGCCAGGAATAGGGGACGACTCCAGGGGATGAAGCCCAAGGAAGACTCAGCATGTCAGGTGCAGATCAGTGCAGGATGAGGCCCTGAAGTGTGGGTGACCAGCCACTCACAGGGGGAATGAGGCTCTTTGGCCCTATTTCTCATGGGGCTGGTATGTGGGGCCCCAGGTGTCCCTGTGCTCAGAACCTCAGCTTGCAGGGAGCCCCTGTCAGCCCCTCCATGGGAGTTGGGAGTTACAGGGGGCCATGAGCAGCTCTCCTGGGGGAAGTTCCTTGTCCTGGGATGGGGGCATCCGTCCCTCAGGCCCCACCTGTCCTTTTGGGCTCCAAGCGCAGAAAGTTGCAATCTCGGTCTTCACATGGAGACCAAATGTGTCCCAAGCCAGGCTGCAGCACACACATGAGGGCTTAGGTAAACAGGCCAAAGCCCACTGCTCCCCCTGACAAGGGCAAATGTAACAGAAAACGAAGTGGACAGACTTCAGAGAATGTCAGGGAGCTGCCCCAGAGGTGGAAGCCAGGAACGCGGGACAGCTGGTGCCTGACTGAGGGTGCCCATCACCACAGCCCACGTCCTTGTGCATTTCCACAGGGTAAGTCTGGCTCCAGCATTTGCTCTGGAATAATAGGGCCCCACAGCACTGACGATCATGACCACCTGTCTACCAGAGAGATGCGAGAGAGACTGAGGAGAAGAGTGCCCTGTGTGATGCTCCCTGGGCCAACTGACAGGAAAGGGCCTCTCGGGCACGCAGGCCTCAGACTCAGCATTTGTATCTGGCTCATGAGCCTGATGACTCTGGGCAGCAGAGTAGCACACGGTGGACGCATGCTCTATATTGAGTTAGGCAGGCCAGGAGCTGACTGCTGACAATTGGCCTGGCCACATCCTTGCACTTCACTGTACAAGAGCCTCAGGGTGGAGTGAAGTGAGCTCTGAGACCACACCACAGAAAATTCATTGCTGGGAAGACCAAGCATGCCCAGGACAGCTATATAGAATGTGGTTGTTGGGTCCCTCACACCATCTAAAGCAGAGGCTCTTAAATAGCTGGGGTTAGGACACTCCCAAATCTTCACTGAAATTTCCAAGCCCATCACAGACTCCAAATTTTGCTAGATTGCCTGAGGGTCCATGGACTCCTGGACAAGAACACCCTGTACTGGTCAGCAAAGTTGCCATGTCAGAGCCACGAGGTCAGGAATTCAAAACCAGCCTAGCCAAGATGGTGAAACCCCATCTCTACTAAAAATACAAAAATTAGCCAGGCTTGGTGGCAGGTGCCTGTAATCCCAGTTACTCAGGAGGCTGAGGCAGGAGAATCACTTGAACCTGGGAGGCAGAGGTTGCAGTGAGCCAAGATTGCGCCACTGCACTGCAGCCTGGGTGACAGAGTGAGACTCCATCTCAAAGGAAAAAAAAGATTATACATCATGACCAAGTTGGATTTATACTTGGAATGCAAGGATGAGTGAAGATACAAAAATCAATCAAGTCATACACCACATTAATATAATGAAAGACAGAAACCACATGATTCAGACAAAGCATTCAACAAAATTCAACACCATTTCATGATTAAAAACACTCAACAAACTAGGAATAAAAGGAAAATACTACCACATAATAAAGGCCTTACATGAAATGCCCACAACTAACATTATGTTTACTAGTGGAAGACAAAGCTATTCCTCAAAGTACAGGAGAAAGTCAAGGATGCCCACTCTTGCCACTTCTATTCAACGTAGTACTGGGCCAGAGCAATTAGACAAGGAAAAGATATATAAAAGGCATTCCAGTTGGAAAGGAAGAAGTAAAATTATTTCTATTTACAGATTATATGGTTTTATATGTAGAAAACCATAAAAATTCCACCAAAAACCTGTAAGAACTAATAAATGATTTCCGCAAAGTTACAAAATGCAAAATTAACACACAAAAATCCATTGCAGTTCCATACATTAGCAATGACCAATATGGAAAGGAAATTAAGAAGAAAATTTCAGACCAGGTGCGGCAGCTTACACTTGTAATCCCAACATGTTGGGAGGCTGAGGCAGGCGGATCACTTGAGGTCAGGAGTTTGAGACCAGCCTGGCCAACATAGTGAAATCCTGTCTCTACTACAAAAACAAACTAATAAACAAACAAACAAACAAAAACAAAAAACCCACAATTTTATTTATAATAGCATGAAAAAGAACAAAATACTTAGAAATAAACTTAACCAAGGAGGCAAACAACTTGGACACCAAAAATTACAAAACAACAATGCTACAAGAAACCAAAGAGTATATAAATAAATGAAAAGACATCTCCATGCATGTGGATTTGAAGACTTAATATTGTTAAAATGTCCATATTACCTAAAACAATTTACACATTCCATACAATCCCTATTAAAGCATTATTCACAGTAGCCAAGAGATGCAATCCAAATATCCATTGGTGGATGAAAGGATAAAATATGGTATATACATACAATGGAAGACTAAGCAGCCTACGGAAAGAAGGAAATCATGTCACATGCTAGAACATGGATCAATCTCAAGAACATTATGCTAAGTGAAATAAGCCAATCACAAAAGGACAAATACTTTCCCTTCATATGAAGTATTTAAGGTAGTCGAAATCACAGAAACATAAAGTAGTGGTTGCCAAGGGCTGGGGGTGGGAGTAGGGGGGAAATTAGTATTTAATGTGTACAAAATTTCAGTTGTGAAAGATAAAAAATTTCTAAAGATCTAAATTTCACAATGATGTGAATATACATAACATTACTAAATTGTACAATTTAAAATGTTTAAGATGGTTTTTAAAAAAGGAAAAAGCATAGGAATAAATTTCATGACCTAAGACTAGTTAACGGTTTCTTAAACATGACATCAAAACCACAAGTAACAAAAGAAAAAATAGATAAATTGGACTTCATCCAAAGTAAAAACTTTTGTGCTTCAAAGAGTACCATCAAGAAAGTAAAGGACAACCCATAGAATGGGAGAATATTTCTGCAAATTATATCTTGTAAAGCATTTTTATCTGGAATATATAAAGAATTCTTATAAGTCAATGACAAAACACAAACCAGTTAAAAATTACTAAATGTTGAGTACACATTGCTCCAAAGAAGATATACAAGTGGCGAATAGGTACATGAAAGAGGTTCAACATCAGAGAAACACAAATGCAAACTACAATGAGATGCAACTTCAGAACCACTAGGATGACTTTATCAAAAAGAGAGTTGATAATAAATGTTGGCTCGAATATGGAGAGACGCTGGGACCCTCACACAGCTAGTGGGTACATAAAATGGTTCATGTACACTGGAAACAGTCTGGCACCTTCTGAAATGGTTAAACATAGAGTTTCCATATGGCCCACCAATTTCACTCTTAGGTATGTAGCCATGACAAATGGAAACATACATCCCCAGGAAACCTTGTACACAAATGTTCTTAGAAGTGTTATTCACAATAGCCAAAAAGTGAAAAAAACCCAAACGTTCTTAACTGATAAATGGATAAATTTTAGTATATCCATTAATGGAATATTATTCAGCAACAAAAAGGTTTGATGTAATGATACATACTAAAAATGTAGATGACATTGGAAATATTATTCTAAGTGAAAGAAGACAGATGTGAAAGACACACATTGTATATTCCATTCATAGGGCATCATGCAACGCTGAAGTTAGAATCAAAGTGAGCTACAAAAGGGCAGCCACCTGGATCAAGTCCATCCTCATAGCTGTCAGAAAGCACAGCATGTTCACTAACGGGGGCAAGCCTTGCTCACGTTGTCAAATGGAGTTTCCCAGGAGGCTATGGCTTCTTCGGGGATCTGTCATCCAATGGTGAAGGGAGGGGTCTCTGGACGCAAAACTGCCAGGGGCCACCCCAGCCGCACTGGTTCCCAGAGAGTGACCTGGGTGTGTGAGCAGGGAGGCCAAGCCGACCAAGAGCCTCAGCACACCCCCAGCACCTGCTGTGAGCAAGCTGCATGGCTTCCCCAAGTGTGGATGCGATGACATCATGGGTATTTACAGATTCCTTTTCACTGTGTCCCAGGCTCTCCTGGTTCATGTGTGATACACTGCACTTGGGGTGGAGGTGTGCTGACAGTTGTAAAGGGCCGAGCCTTTCTTTCCCGTGGCTCTGATGCACGGTTTCCAGATACCAGTCATGAAGGAAGTTCTTGAGATTATGGACTTTGTCCTAGTCACATAGGGCTGCTAGGACAAAGTGCCATAGACTTGGGGGTGGTGGCACATATTAAAAAAAGAAATGTATTTGTCACAGTCTGGAGGCTGGAAGTCCGAGGTTAGCATCCCAGTGGGCAAGGTTCTGGTGAGGGCTCTCTCTCTGGATTGCAGATGGCCGCCTTCTCACTGTGTCCTCGTGTCAGGGAGAGAGAGAGCTCTGGGGTCTCTGCTTCTTACCAGAGCCCTAATCCGACCATTAGGGCCCCACCCTCATGGTCTCTTCTAACCCTGAATAACTCCCAAAGGCTCCATTTCCAAATACCATCACGTTGGGGGTTAGGGCTTCAGCACAGGAACTGGGCGGGGGACGTATGTTCAGTCTACCAGAGCCCCCCAGTCAGCCCCACTGTGCCCATTTAGGGGCAGATTGTAGGGCTCAGGTGGGACACAGAGGTGGAGGAGGCACAAGTTCTGCTTCCTAGGAATGGCTCAGCCAAGACAAGGACAGGGACAGTGGGATAGACAATAGCCAGTGGGGTAACCAGCAGGAGCTCCAAGGTGTCACTTTCACCCTTAGGTGAGGAAGTTGGCTGGGCACCCACACACGCCAGAGTATGGACCATGTTCCCTTCAAACACGGCTCACTTAACATTCCTAAACCCTGCAAAGGGGCAGTGCTACCTTATCTCCTGAGGATGGCCCTGAATGTAGAGGAGTCACGGGAGCTGCCCACATCACCCACCAGTGACTCTTCGCTCCCCACATTTTCCCCGAGGGCCTGATGTGCACTGAGCTGGGGAAGCCCTGCCAAGATAAACTCTCCTTCCCAAAGGCCACAGAAGACAGCAGGCCTCCGACACTGCCCACATCGAGCAGAAGGGACGGGGCAGAGGGGCATCTGTCAGGCTGACTGCTGTGTTCTGTGGGCAGATGGGGCCAGAGAGGACCCAAACATGGCTCCCTTTGTCACTTGGCCGAGGGGCCAGACCACCGTGTACCAGACAGCTTTGCCCCACCAGCCTCTGCTGCTGGGCCAGCCCCTAGCGCCGTGACCACAGCTCTGCACACAGGCAGTGCTCGGACCAGTGCCCTGGCAGTCACAGGGGTCCTGAGCCAATAAGCGCCCTGGGGGAGGAATCAGAACTCAGACCGTGGAGAAGAAGGTGTTGGCCAGGAGGGAACCAGGGTGGGTGCCGGGTCCTGTCTATGCTGGGATCTGAGATTCTAAGAGGTGGGTTAGGGGTAAGGGGGCAGAAGTTGGCCCATGGGGTGAGGGCAGTTCAGCAGAGATTGGGAGGACAGGACAACCTGGGAAAGAGCAGAGCATCCTCCCCAGCCTCGGTCCCTCTCCTGATGCAGTCCTCATCTCACTCATAGACTCTGGAAGTCTCCCTTTGGCGAACACCTAGCCCCCAACTCCCAGGGCACTTCCCAGATAGCCAATGCCACATCCCAGGCAGCCCCTGCTCTGCCCTTGGGGTCTGTGCTTGGCAGAAGGGCGGCTGACCCTCGGCCCCTCTTGGCCTGGGCCCCAGCTCCTCCGGGCCCTGGAACCAGCAGAAACACCCACCCTGCGCCTGATGGACTGGACATGCTTGTTCCCATTGGTGATGGTGTGTTGGGAGGGAACTGTTTTAGAAACCAATGTAAATCTGTGTCTACATCAATTCCACATGAGTTCAGTCATCATATGGGAAGGGAATCATAGCTGTGGGGGGCTCCATGCAGGACCTTGAGGGCCCCGAGGCCAGTCCCTGTGGCCACAGCAAGGAGCATCTGCTTTAGCTAGTTGGACAAGACTCTCTCCTGCCCAGAAACAGGCAGAAGGACTTCCCCTGCTCCCCACCCATCATCGTATCCCAAACACACCTGTGTGGATGGTCACCTCAACGTCTCCCCTCAGCCCAGTGCCCGCGCTCTTCCTGATGAGGGTTAAGCAGGAGCAGCCTCCTCTCCCCATGTCCATGTTGCAGGCGGCTGCCTTCTCCTCAGCTCCCACCGAGCAGAACAAGAGCCAGCCAGCTCTCTCCAATCCCAGGATTTTCCAGGGATGCTGATAACGATGGGGGGCCCCAAGAAGCCTCCCTAAAGCAGGCAGGGCCTTGTGAGTGGGTGGTGGGAGGGATCAGGGCTTCCTCAGCATCTGTCAGTCCCTGGAGCATCTGAAGGGGCTCCCTACGTCAGGAGGAAAGAGTGGGGCCGGCCCCTGTGGGTTCCCAGAGCCTGGCATCTGCCAGTTCCTCTGCCCTCCCTCACAGACACCCTCCACGGAGCAGCACAGCACCGAGGACAGAGGCAGCAGCCCCAAGAGCATTTTCCAAGACAACGACATTTATTCACACTTACACACGAGGCCCTCAATGCACTGCTTCCCACCCCCATTCCCCAGCCCCTTCCCCCCAGACCCTCCCTTCCTGCCCTCCCCATTCAGCCACCCTCTCCCTCCCCTCCCTCCCCTACCCTCCAAAGCTAAGGCCCAGCAAGATCAGCACTGGGGGAGAAGAAGCTTTTGACTGCTTTGGGGCATCGGATGCCAGAGCCCCATCCTTGGGGATTGGCCCCAGAGAGCCTGCTCAGAAGCCCCTACTGGCTACAATGCTGCTTCTTCTCCTTCCTGGAGACCAAGGGGTCACCCTTTCTCTTTTGAGACTGTGAGGGGCCACCCAGCCCCCAAGTCAGGGATTGCTCCCCAGAGACCCTGAGCCCAGGCCCTGGGTGGGGTGTCTTTTCAGCAGGGGACAGGCTTCCAAACAGAGGTCGCTTCTTGGCCTTGTTGGCAGAAGGTGCTAGGTTGAGGCCTCTTCTCTCAGCAGATGGGGACTGATGAGTTCCCTGGGGTCCCCACTTTTCTGGGCTGAGAAGGCCCGAGGCAGGGACAGGGCTCTGGGGTAGCCACCAGGGCAGAAGCTTGTGCTGGGAACCCAAGAGGAAGGCCAGGCTGGGGAGTTCCTCCTCCTCACTTGATCCCTGAGCCAGCCCATGTGACTCCCTGACAGGAGACCCTCCAGGGAGATCCAAGGCATCCTTGGTACCCACGCCAGGGCAGGTGGGTCTGTGGTCCTGGGGAGGAGAGGTTGGCCAGGCAGCCCTCAGCCCAGGGGAATCCTGACATCCCAAAAGCACAACAGAGTCTTTGAACCTGGCCATGCCAGTGTGTGCTCTGCCTCGTCCCTGAGAGTCCCGGGCAGTCATCTGGGGTGGGCAGGTTTCCATGCCAACCCCTTGTTGGGGGTCAGGGACGTCTCTCTCTGCTCCTTGGCCAGCTGCAAACTTAGAAGAACTTGAGTCCAACCGGGCTGTGCCATGACTAGGGGCTGCCCTCGCATGCTGTTTCTCCTTCAAGGGTAGGAGGCGCTTCTCCACTAGCTGCGGGAGGAAAGGGGGCACTTACTGGCACTGCCCCAGGTGTGAGCAGGGCCCAGGGTGGTGGAAACCAGGGCACTTAGGCGGCAGGTAGGGAAGCCTGAGGCAGCTGGGCTTTATGTCAAAGAGAGAGGGTGTGGCTCTGCCGGGCCTCCCGTTGGGCCTCACCACAGCTTGCATGCTGACTCCCCTCCCTGGCTCCTGTCCATCCTACTCCCTCTGAACCTGCATCTTCCCACTCCAGAGTGGCTCCCCAAGAAGCCGAGCATCCCCAGCGGGGGGGATTAGACAATCAGGTGGGCCTTGTGTGCCAGGTCCCTCCTGCCCCTGGGGTACCTGGGCAAGGGTGAGTCCTTCCTCCTGCTCCAGCTCCGGGCTTAGGGCCAAGAAATCCATCTGTGGATCTGGGGAAAGCAATTCTTCCAGGAATTGGGGATGAATGACGGCCTCCACCTGGAAACAGAAGGAAGAAGGCGTGAGCTTCCTGGGCAGGGAGTAACCTGGAGCCAAGGACACCTGGAGGAGATGCAGAAAGCAGCGAGCGCCCCGTCCCCACCCTCCTGGGGCTGTCTCATATCATGGTGACCACCAGCTACAGACACAGACCACAGACCTGGTAGCTACACACGCACAGACAGAGACACACAAACCACACACAGACACACAAACAGACCCACATATGACACAGGAAAAGACAGACACAGGTAACGTACACACTCCACACTCACACCCACACAGACACACAAAGACACACAGTAACAAACCACAGACACAAACACACAGCAACACACAGACACACACAATCACATACACAGACACTCAAATCCATGGAAATACACACACTGCTGAGTAGCTAAGGAACAGAGCTTAATTCCAAGGACCTGGGAGTGCCACACCCTGGAATCCAGCAGACCCCAGCACTCCAGGCCAGCCCACCTTGGTGACGAAATCTTTCTGGGAACACAGCTTGTCAATGTAGCTCAGGAGGCCCGGGTCTGGGGGCGTCCAGTCCTCTTCCTTTGGCTGCTTCACTTCGCCCTCTTCCCGTTGTTTCTCGGGCTCCCCCGTGGCCCCGAGGGAAGGCCCCAGCAGCTCCTCCATGATGTCCACATACTCCTGCACCACTTCTGGGGGGATCTCCTCAGGGACCTTGGTCTCTGCTGGTCTCTGGGGCCTGGGTGGTGGCAGGTGGGCCTTGGTCTCTGCTCGCCGGTGGGGCCGGGGTGGTGGCTGGCGGGCCTTGGTCACTGGCCTCTGGGGCCTGGGTGGTGGCAGGCAGGCAGTCGGGGCCTTGGGGCCGGCCTTGCTGGGAAGGTACACTGAGGCAGAGAGGGAGGAGGACGGGCGTGGTGAGGGCCACTCCTCCTGCTTGCACCACACAGGGGAGGGCAGGGCTTGGGGATGTGAAGTGGGTCCCAGCTGGGTCAGGACCACCTGAACCACAGCGCCCCCGGAGGAGGCAGGAGGGGCACATCTGAGACAGCATCACTTGGGAGGAAGTTTGGAGCCACCAACATGTCGTGTACTCTCCCCGCTCATCCCTGCTTCCTGGGCAGAGCATATGTGGAGTTTTGGACAGGCGAGGGGAGAGAGTAGCTAGGAAACTTGACCAGGTCAATACCGAACATATGCTCCTGGAAACTGTCCTGTTGGAGGGAGCAAATTCCCCTCTCGAAGGGAAGCATGGGGTGTGGGGACAGTGGCCTCCCTTGGCCCCTTTGGCCTTTGCCATGGCTCCTGTGGGAATATGGGAAGCCATACCTGGCTGCTTGACCACCTCAGGGGCCGGAGGTCCTCGAGGTTCAAGCCTCGGTGTGGCTGGAGGAGGCAGGCACTGGGGCCCCTTCATCCATTGCGATTTCTGAATCTGCATCTCCTCCTCAGCCTCAAACTCCAGGAACCTGGCGGTGAAGGAGGCCCAGGCTGTGCTGAGAGGGTCCAGGCCCCCTCCCCCCAGGACCAGGCAGCGGCCGAGGGCAGGGATAGGAGGGAGTGCCTCGGGTGGGCTGTCCAGGCCCTCACTGTGTCCCATCCCCCAGTCCCAGGAGAAAGCTGCTCCCAGAGTTCTGGGCTCACCCTCCCTCACCCGGCCCCTGCAGAGCCCATGGCATCAACGGGGCTTCCTGACTCAACTCAGGGCCACGAGGTCCAGGAGGGTCTCGGGGGACCCCTCCTCCAGGTTTCAGCTGGCCAGGGGTGGGATTTATGGCAGAAGGCATCAGGGATGATGCCCAGATGCAGGAGTCCTGAGGCTAGGACTGTGAGCCCCTGAAAGATAACCCAGGGGCACGAGGCCTGGGAGACCCCTGGTCAGGAGGAAGCAAAAGCTGAGCTCACAGGACAGGGCCCCTTTCCCCTGAGGCTGCTGTCTATCTGTCTGCCTTCATGGAGGGGACTGCCCAGGAGCAAAGGCAGTCAGGCCAGAGATGGGTCCCATGGTGTCCCAGGTGCAGATCTCCCCAACCCAACTCCCTGGCCAGGCTGGGATGGGAGAAAACCGACTTCTGGCCACTGCTGTGAGGAGCCTGCACCCTACTCTTGTCCATAGTCACTAGCGCCCCTTCTCCCCATCCCCACAGCTGGAGGTGACCCACTTTGGGCTGTGATGCTGGCTGCTCCTGCCATGACCTCCAGTGTCAAGGCAGGGATGGCCCCAGGCCAGGCAGGGGGTGCTTCCCAATAGGCCAGGACAGAGACCCCAGAACACTCTAGGTGGCAGGAGCAGCTTCCTGAGGGAGCCAGGGGCCCAGAGTGTCCTGGGTTTCTCCACACCCTCCTCATACTCCACGTTGAGAAGCCACCACGGCCACCGGGCCTCTGTCATTCACTCTCACCCTGCCACGCGGGCCCTGCTCCCAGGACCCCAGACTCACTTTTCCGCCATCTCGTAGAAGATCATCCGGTCAAAGTTGCTCGTGTGCTGCCATTCCCGCATGGCCCGCCACAGTCCCTCCTCCAGGGTCATGGTGGGCTTCCGCCGGGCCAGAGATCGGAGAACTGGGCTGTAAACCAGTGCAGTCAGTCTCGGTCTATAAGCCCAGCCTTCATCCCAAGCCCACCTGGTCCCAACACCTGGCCCCTGTCCTCCCCACACCTGTCCTGCCATCTGTCCCTGTCCTGTTCTCCCCCATGTGGGCTCCGCAGGCCCCAGGACACACCCCCAAGATCAAACATCAACACAAGCTACCAAGTGGCCTCTCCGACTGCCCCTCGAGTCCTCAGTGTTGAGAAGTGGACTCAGTACTATGGGTGGAACATGTGTGTCTCCAACATTCCTGTGCTGAAGCCCTCAGCACCAGTGTGTCAGTATTTGGAGGCAATCAGGGTTAAAGCAGGTCATGAGAGTGGGTCCCAGTCATGGAATCCAAGCCCTGATAAGGGCAGAAGGAGATGCCAGGGCTCTTGCTCTCAGCCACGAGGAGACATAGCCAGAGACAGCTCTCTCCAGCCAGGAGGAGGGCCCTGACCAGACACCCAATCTGCTGTCACCTTGATCTGGGACTTCTGGCCTCTGGAACTGGGAGACATGAATATGTCTTGATAAAGCACCCAGTCTATGGCATTCGTTACGGCAGAGCCTGAGCTGACTGAGACAGCGTGCACACAGAATGACCTGGGGGTGAGGGTTAAAGTGCAGGTTCCAGGGCCCCAAGACTGAGCATTTAACGGGCTTCCTGGGGACTCCGGAGCAAGGCAGCCCCTGGGGACGTAGCCTCAGGGCCCTGGAGCATGAGGAGCAGGAGCACACGTCCAAAACCAAAGCAGAGCAGTGTCCACGCCACTGCAAGCAGCAGGTCCAGATCCCACATTCCCACAGGAGCCATGGCAAAGGCCTGTGAGCCTGGGGCAGCTCCACCCCAAGAATCAGGGTCCCCAGTGCACCGGGACTCCGCTCCAAGGAGGAATGCAACCAGTTCCAGGGTGCGGGAACAGCGAGATTTTTGGGGATGAAAATGGGGCCACCTTCCACCTACACCCCAGGCAGGGGACTTCCCTAGGGGAATGGCCAGTGTGTTGCACGGTGGATGTGCTCAAGCTCCCGTTTGCTCATCAGCGGGAAACACAGGGTCACAGAGGCACCGCAGGGTGGAGAGAGGCAGGGACTGGGAATGAAACCACAAACTCTCCCAGATGCTGACGTTGCTGCCTCACAGTCACCACAGTCCATGGCCCTGGGCTGCTGGACTCATGGTGCACTCAGAGCTATCACTGGAGCCCGTGGCTTTGGGGAGTGCTCTCCTAGATGGCCTAGTCTTGATAATGATAGTAATGGGGACAGTAATCATAACTGCTGTCATGTAATGTGTCATAGCATGTGCCAGGCACTGTGCTATGCATGTCATATGTGAGCTCAAGTTATCTCTTCACCATCCTCTGAATGAAGCATCATTGTCCCTTTTTCTAGGCGGGATTGAGGGTGAAGATGCAAATACCTGCCCGGCATCGGCCCCAGTGCAGGGCCCAAGACCATCCCCCTGTGCAGGCTCCACCACCGCTGTGCTAACTGGACCTCAGCGGAACTGCAGTTATGTGCCAGGTTCCTGCTGGGCCCTGCAGCTCCTCCCCCCGGCCCCATGTGAGGTGCTCCTGGCCATCAATACTGGGTTAAAGGGGAGGCACTGGGGTGTGTACTCAAAGACCTAAACCCAAACCGTAGCTCACGTCACACCAGGAACCCTCTCTGACCTGGGTCTTCTGTAAACATTGTTGTGAAAATTATTGAAAGTAAGGATTGGCTGGACCCACGGGACAGTGACGGGCAGTTGAGATGAGGCCCCTGACAGTCTGTCCTGAGCTGCAGCCAGATTAATATTGTTGAAAATGTACCTTCCCATAGTGCAGCCCATCACCCTCACAACCGCCCTGCAAGCTCCCCTGAACAGCGTGACCTCCCGTCCATCCAGCAGCCTCTACGTGTGAGCTGCAGGACCAGCTCCAATGCCCCGAGGACACTCACATGAGGAAGCACGAAAGCGCTTCGGTGTCAGGACTCTGGGGAAGGTGCCTCCGGGCCAGGGGCTTGTAGTGCTGCCAGAGTCGGAAGTTCTCATAGACACTCCTGGGGTTACAGGAGTCATCTGGCGGGGCCTTGGCCTGGGAGGAAGCCAGGCTGCCCTCTCCATGAGCCCCTTGTGGCCATGGCCCAGCATTCCCTTGGGACACAATGGGGGGCAACTGGGCAGCCGGTGGTGGTGGTGGTGGAAGAGGAAGGCCCTGGGACCAGCCTCCCTCACAGGCCTGGGTGCCCCCAACCACCTGGGCAGCCATAACAGGCACCACAGGAGCAGCTGCCAGGAGTAGGGGAGGTGGACACACAACACCTCCGCAGAGGGTGCCTGGAGCCTGCCAGACGAGGGGGGCCTGAGTTAGGACCAAGGTCTGCGCCTGAGCGGCCTTCACAGGCCCCACCTCTGTCCTCATCTGGACAAAGACGTTGGAAGCCCCGGCCCCACTCGGGCCGCAGCCATCCTGTTCTGCCACCAGAGGTGTGCTGGGGAAGGTAGACAGCACCAGAGGGCCGCCTGGAGGAACCCCTGCAGTCACAAGGAGCGGCCCATGTGCTGGGCCGGGAGCGGGTGTGGTGAAGGGCAGAGCCGTGAACACAGACAGGGAGGTGCCAGGGTTCACGGTCACGCCCGGTCCCAGCACTGGGTATGCTGTGGAGACAAAGGAAAGAGGTGAATGAGCTGGGGTCTCCAGGTCCACACTAGTCCCACTGGGGAATCAGAGGGGAGTGCCAACAGCTAAGGGCGTATGACAGGGAAACTGCAGCTTGCAAATGTCCCTGAGTGTGCATCGGATGCTCTGTTCCTCCACGGAGAGTCGTTCCACTAGAGAGCCTGGCCCCGGTCACCAAGACTCCCTGACCCCTGTCTCCCAAGAAGTAACAGCCAAGCCTTCACTGCCCGAGGGTCTCCCTCGGGTGTCCCTGGCAGACCCTGTCAGCCTCACAGGCATCTCCCAAGCCATGGGTCAGGGATGAGTCTCTCAGCGGCTTGGTGGTCCTCAGCGTGCTCAGCAACAGGTGAGGGGCCTACCCCAGGGCAGTGCTCGGCACTCAGAAGGCCGACAGGAAGCCAGAAGCTTCCGAATATTATGGCCCCATCTCCTCTTCAATCTTCCTTTTCCTGACACTCTTGTAAACCCCTTTCTTTCCCAGCTCAGACATAACAAACAAAACCACTGGATGGAAATCTTTCCCAAGCCAGCGCCCTAGGAACCCTGAAGATAATCCATAACTCATCATGCCCAGCATGCAAGTGATTGTCCTGGCACCACCCGCAGCAAGTGCTAAATAGGGGTCAGATTCGGGCCACCCTTTCCGCAGTACTCGATGGTCCCGGCTGCCACTCGGGAAGCTCTGTTCCCAGGGAGCAGGTCTGAGAGGCAGTGGTGGAGTCCCCTGAGACAGTGTCACTGCATAGCCAGCAAAAGCCACACACGATTAGAACACAGCCAGCAAATGGCGAGCAGCAGGGCTATCAGGGGAGGTGTCTAGGGATTTTCACAGCTGCTGGTCATGTTACAATAGGTAGTGGGACAAGGAGCCCATCCCTGGCCCTTCTCCTTTGAGCTCCCAATAACTGAACATAGTGACCAACCGAAAACCAGGGGTTCTTGGGCCATGGGCCGGGTGAGGCAAAGTTGTCTGGAACTCATCCCTGTTCAGTAGGACCTCATGCAGTCTCTAGTCAAGGGGAATAAGGGATACAGCACATACACCTCATCATTCAGGACACATATCCTAACTTGAATAATAATAATAAGAGAACCATCTTCCCATTCGTGCGCTACTCTCCTTCCTCTACTGAAAAGGAAACCAGCCTTTCCAGACCCTTCCACTGAGAACTAGCAAGAATCCACACCTGCACCCCGTTCATGAGGTAGTATAAATGGAATAGGAGCAAATTCTTCATCTCCACAGTAACACAAAGTGCAGAGGACAGGCCACGAGCTAGCAGACAAGAGGAAGTGGGTCTGAAGACCTGAGCTTCCACAAAAGGGGAAACAATTCAGAACAACTCAGGAAACCCAGGCCCTGTGTTGCCTGAACTTCCTCATCTGCCCCCACCCCTGTTAAAGCCAACAGCTACCTGAACTGACAGAGAAGCCATCTCTAGGGAGAGAGCTGAGGGGCTCTGGGCTGTGGCAGTTACAGTAGCCCCCAGCCTCGCCCACCCAGGGGCTGTCACTACATGCTCTGTCACAGCCAACCCACCCAACAGTTTTCTGGCTGAGACCACTTCTCCCCACTCCTCCCTAAGATCGAGAAAACTCCAGTCCAAATCTCTCTGAACACTATGGAAGGGCACCTTCCAGGTGCCTGAAGATATGGCACAGGGTTCAGGCTTGCCTATCATCCTCCCGGGGCCACCAGCACAACATGATCCCACCACTCCCTACAAACACAAAATGACGTGACCTGTCTCCTTCTAGAAAGGATCAATCCATCCACTCTGTCCTTTCTCCTACACGGTGTATTCCCCCAGGCATCTTGTTCCACCTCTAAGGGGCCATCCTCCCTAAACACAGACTCAGGGTGCCATGGCCATCCCCAGGTGTGATGTCCTTGGGGACATCCAGTCTTCCCTCCCTCCTCAATATCAGCCCTATCAACTGTCAAATTTGAATTCCTAAGGAGTTGAGGCACGGCAGACTCAGATAATGCCCCCATCCCTACAGGCTTACCTCCATTTGAAGCCATCCCCTCAGGCTGGGCACTGACCACCGCTGTCTGGCAGTTTCCACAATGAGAAAAGCCAAGGGTAAGACCCAGAGAGTGACCTGGCTCAGCAGATGCTCCTGAGTCCAACTGACGCAGGGAAAACTTGAAAGTCAACAGGTTTCTGGAACATAGGACCCCAGACATTCTGCAGAGGGGGAGGGGCAGTGGGCAGCTGGTAGGGGTGGGGGACATTCTGTGAAGGGCTTCGGCCATTAGGCAAGAACCTGAGTTTCCCTTCCAACTGGAAGGCAGCAGCAGAGATGGCGTGTGCCTCTTTAGGCAACTTTTAAATTGTCCTTCTGACTCACAGCAAAAGCTTCTACCTGATGGCCCCTTTACTTCCATTCTTTATCAACAGACCTACTTTTGTGCCAATCAACCCATGCTCCTTCCCACTTTGGCTCTTTCCCAGTCTTGACGAATTTCAACAGCGGCCTCACTTCGTGAACAAAATTCAAAACACATTTTCAGTCTGAGAAACACAGGGGTTCTTAGGAAGGCAAGGGGACTGGGTGTTTGAAATCAGGATGGTCTCAGCCGATCCAGACTATTAGGTGGCTGTGTGCTTATCATTGTTTAGGAAGCAATCCTTGTACCCCCAGGTCATGCATGTTGCTGGAATCTCTGTCCACACCAGCAGGCCAGCCTTACGTCCCAGCCCCTTTGCTGGAAAGCCTCAATCCAGGAAAGAGTGGCTATGTGACCTACAGCACCGAGACCAGAAATCCTTTCATTTTGTTTCCCAGCATATTGTGCTGGTGTTAAATGTTTATGTTTTATCTTTTGAATGATTTTAATTTAACCAAGCAATACTTTTCATGGCTCCAAATTCAAACTGTGCACAGTGGAATAGGCAATGACCAGCCTTCCTCCTATCTCTTTTCCCTGGCCACATTTTCTTTCCTGGAGAAAACAGGTGTTATCTGATTGTTTCTCATCTTCACTGAAACACACCCTGGCTGGCCTCTCTCAGCTCACTGTTGGCCTCATCTTCACCATACGTTCTTGCTGTTTGGAATCCAGTGTCATCGCGTGTGGTTCTCTGCATGGGAATTATTGTAGCCTGTCTTTAAAAAAAACTTCATTCTCATTTCCACACTGAGAATCACTGTCCGTTTATTAGTGTCAAAATGACAGGAAAGAGCACTCATGTTCTGTGTTGTGAACAAGGGGAGTATTAGAAGAAACTGGTCAAAGGAGATGAGGAGTGAGAACTCAGAGCACAGCAACAAAATCTTCTGACACACAAGTCACTCCCTGCTGGGCAGGGTAATTTTGCACGATGGGAGGGTGTTGGGGAAGGGAAGAGGCCTTCAGCCAGACCAGTGCACACTGCAAACATTCACTGAAACACACCCTGTCGGCACTTACGAAGCATTTGCCCCTTTCGAAGACATTTGGACTCAAGAAGGCAGAGTTGCAGGAAAATGTAACAGCGGCCACACTGCAGGGGCAGCGGCAGGGGCAAGTGGTGGATTGCAAGTCTCAAGCCCAGGGTTCTCCCTCACTGCCCCAGTTGTGTGAGAAGGTCATTTCCTAACTCCTGTCCAATATCCCCATGAGCTCTCGGTTTTGTCCCAACTCTGAACCTGAATGGTCCAGCAAGCATTTCAGTGAAATGTCTCCACAGTGGCCACTGGGAGGGGAGTGACCTCCATGCAGTGACTGCCTGTCTGGGTGCTCCCAGGCCTTTTGTCCTCTGAGACAGAACTGCCTTCTTACATGCAGCCCTCTTCCACTGTGCAACTCTACCTCCATCTTAGCTGAGAAGATCAACAGAGAGCAGTTCAAGCAAAATCATGGTAAACTTACCAAAACAAAACAAACCATAAATGCCTTGGAGATCTTTCTGAGGACTTGATCTTTTACCATGGGGCAAACTTAAATGATTTTCAATCAATAACTTCATCTAAGAGGGATGTTGAAGCAAAATATCATACTCAGATACTGAAGAAGCGCAGAATTTTTGGTTGCTTCCTCCCTTGTCAAGTCAGTCAGCTGATGCTTTCTCAAGATTCTCACACATGGCTTTGATACAGGATTTGAATGAGTCTTTTTCTGAGCCAGTGATACAAAAAATATATTGTGGAAGTGCCTTGTCTTAATTCTGCAATCGCTTCTGTACATGTTTGAAGTCCTAGACCCCAGGAGGAGAGACAGTCAAATTAGCCAAAGGTAATTTGTGAAGACTGGCCATGGGAGGTGGTGGCTAAAAGTCCTCTGGCCCCTGCTGTCTGAGCATCCCCACAGAAAGTCCTGGGCCGCATTGACAGCTGAGAAAGAACATCTCAGGGCTTGGATCCCCTGTTCAGAGGACACATGCTCTTCCACCCAGTAGAGGAATGGCGGCTCCATGCTGTGTCCTGCAGAGCTCTCAGTCTCTGCACTTGAGGCCCTGGGCCTGCATCAACGTGAAGGCTCTTCAGTGTTATCACGTGGAGACAGACGATAGGAATCCTGCAAATGAGCAGAAAGGATGTGACGATTAAAGTTTCTTCTGAAGCTATTACAAACTCAAGTCAGTGAGTTGCTTCTCTACTAGTTTTTTATTGCCAACTGGAATTCTGCACTGTGTTGCAGAGTCAGGGGTGGGGAGCGTGGAATTGTTCCCTTACTATCTGCTGCTTTATCGACTGAAATTGATCAAGGCTACAACAAAAACATTTCTAGAAATCATTTGAATGCGGTAGGAAAAACTCTGGGAATGGAGTCAGAAGAAAGTATATTTTGGAGTGTGTTTTCAGGTCTAAAAATCTTTGCCAGAAATACTCTTTAATGGAACCTCCAGACTGAGTAGGAAAACAGGGCATACTATTTTTCGAAAGGCATGAGCAGGAATGAAATCAATGCCATCCAAAGGGAATGCAAGACATGCAATTCGAGGATACTTTGCTTTAGGATAAACCCTCCAAAGGTAAACCTTTCAGCAAGCGTGTTACCTAAGTGCATGGACTGCAGGTTTGTATTACCGAAAATTAGGAGTGATCGTTGCGGACGCGCTGGTTTCTCAGAGGCACGGTCATGGAGGTTCCAATGAGGGGGCGTTGTCTGGCCCCAGGAAGCGCCCAGGTGCCACGTCCCTCCATTTCCACATCTCCAGCGGGGCCCTCCTAGGGCGGGCTCCTGGCCTGCCCCGTGCGCCGCTGCACGAGCCTTGAGGCGGGCGAGGTTCCAGCGTGAGGCCGGCCGCCCTCAACCGCTTCCAGCGCGAGGCCGGCCGCCCTCAACCGCTCCCAGCGCCGGTTGCGGCGGTTCATGGCAGGGAGACGCGCAGCGTGACAGCAAAGGGCGGTTACCCAACGGCCTTTGCTCTCATGGCGTCCTTCTTGGTGTTACCTAAAAATAAAGCCAAGGGTGATCAGAAGGTAATCACCTCCTGGTCATGCTCCCACTGGTCACCAGTGTCCGCGGGGCGACCCCACATTGTGACCAGAGCAGGCCTGTGGCTGCACTCAAGGCGGGAGCGTTCATAGCTTTCCTAGCGGGGGCCCTGCGGGACGCCCAGGCCGTGCTCCTTTCCCTTGCTCACCTGGCCCTGAAGTGAGGGGGGAGGTGTAACAATGCAGTGGGAACCTCAAAGTGTGTCTCGGCCGTGCCTTTCACATTCCAAACAATGCAAAAGCTTGAAGAAAACCTCAGCAGTTGAAACCGTGATGCAGTTCAGCAAAGAAGTAGCTCCTGTCCTCGTAAAACAGTGAAGTTCTCATGGACGACCTCATTGAGTAAGTTGTGAAGCTTGTTGACTTGATCAGAATGATCAGCCAGCATGCATGTTCTAACATGCTGATTTGTCACTGACAGGAGCAGCTGCAAAGTGGAAGAACAGGCCTTTAGTCATAGTTTGTTCACTTGGTAGCAGAAGTTGGTTGTGGATGCAAGAGTGTGGCCAAAGTCAAGAAAAGCTTCCATGAGAATCGCTTACTTATGCGGAATTTACAAATAAAGCCATAATAAAAAATGCAGTAAAGCCATAGGTTTTATGGCTGGCTTTGGAGAAAAGGGGTTCTAGGGGTCTCTCTACTATGACCCACTGTTGTGGAAGAGAGATTCTAGTTTCCATGGCCAGCCTTATGGGAGAATAGAACTGAGAGACAAGAGGACTGGAGAAGGTCAGAGAAAAAAGTTTGTTTCTGAGGCTGCTGCTGAGGCTTTCATTTGGGGGTTTTGTTTTCTGATCCCCAGAACTATCCTACACTGTAATTGCCTATTTACTTGTCTGAGTTCCCTAGTTCGACGCTGTGCTCCTTGAAGGCTGTGAGTAGTTTTTAAATACTATTTTACTCAATTGCAATTGCTTAATATCTGGCACACAGCAGCCCTCTACAAATATCTATGCATGAAAGAATATAATTTTCATCACTCATTCCATTCTGAAATGCACACACACACATACACACACTGATGAATCAATCAATGGATAAACAGACAGGTAGATTACAGCTAATAGAAAATAATGACTGCAGGTTGTATAACACAATCAAAGTGCTTGTTGTTGTTTATTTTCTTTGAAATTAACTGGCATGCTGGATCTCATTGACACTAGCATCAAAATACCTGATATTATTAGCCGTGACATGTGTTAACTAGTGGTTTCTATGACTGCTTCCCATCACTACTCCCCACCTCAGTGATCCTTAGTGATCCATTTGCTCATCAAATCAAAACTAATTTCCCCAAAGCAAGGCTATTATGAATTTGAAAAAGTTGATTATTTCCCAGCAGATAACTTTAAATGTCATGGAGCCTATTTAAAGACAGCTTTATATCACAAACCTTATGTTCAAGCCTTAATGTACAACCAAATGGACCAAATGAGGCAAACAGAATCAGGCTTCCAAATATAATCATAATTCTAGATTAGCTCTCAAAATAAGATTGCAGTTCACATATTCTACAAAGTATGTTTTGACATTAAATGTAATATACTGAGGATTATTTTTCTGATTTATACTTGCTTTGGTTTCTACCTTTGGGTAGGTGGCTCTGACTATGAAAAAGTCACTGTGAGCCTGCCAGGCTACATCTCCCTCCCAGCAGTGAAGTCATGCCCTATCATCCTCCACATTGCCTTTTCCTTCAGATTCTTATTTACAGATGAATGTTTCACAATCTTTTTTTCTCTTCCTTCTAAAACTAAGCAGAAATATTTCCTCTACCTAGTGTTATTCATTGTGAGGAGAGGCATTTTTTCTTGCAGGTGGGAGAGTATAGATAAGGGTAATAAAGTTCCCATAGTTTTTTGTTTTTGTTTTTCTCGGCATGAACTAATAGTATTTATTTTCTTTTAAATCACAAAGTATGATTGCTGCAGCACTTCTCAGTTCTATTTTCTTTTTTAAAAAACAGCTATAAATTCAATTGTACAGGCAGTTTCAAGTACTCAAAACGTAATAGATTAATCTTGACATCTGTGGTTTGTGGATTCAAGTCCCTACATTCTCTAGCTTGTAGTGTTTATGAGGTAGTGGATGTGAAGAGTTCATAAGTCAAATTCACATGTAATTTGTACTGGTTTCATCATTCATCATAAAATATGCTACTGAACAATAGTGAGTACGCTGTCGATATGTAAATACACAAATACAAATGCACACAACATATAACAAAAGCAGTTTTTATGATGTACCTTTTGCATTACAATACTCTTATGTAGCTATAAAACTACTACAAGAGATAAAGTAAATTTAAAAACTATTTTCTTCAGTTGCATGTAGATAGATGTATCCTAGAGAAATGCTATTGTCCCTCAGAAATAGTATTTGTAAACGAATTTTTTTTTAGACAAACCCAAAGTACTATACTATGGAATAAGTTTGTCTTATTTTGTTTTTAATCAATGAATATAGATGACTAGTTCATTCACTTAGTCTTTCAGAAGAGTATTAATAACAAAATTATCATATGGTCTGATTTTTTTTAAAGCCCAGTTTCTACAAAACAATAAATGGTGAGGTTCTGACAATTATGAGGGAAACTTAGTACCAAATACATATGCTATTTCTCCACTTGTGCGAGAGCTAATTTGTAGAAAACAGAAGTCTAAAAGTTGATAAATCAAATGTGTTTTATAATCACATCTGTGAGAGAAGAATCCTCTTATGACTTCTGGAAATATCAAAATTTGAAATGACTAAATAACTGACTTGCCAAGGAATTTGTATTCTCTTGTACTTTTACACACTAGGGGAGAAAATAGTAAAAACTAGCATAATCGTGTGGCAAAATATCCATGAAATAATATTTTGAACGTTAAAATATGGATTTAAAGATGTGTATGCCTAAAAGATGGATACTGTGGATATCTGATGGCTTTCTTGATTAAGCCACAACCAGTGGACCTCACAAATGTCAAATATGTTATTCCAAAATGTCAGTTGTTTAGACTCATTGCTCAGCTTGTTATTGATGAGTTTCCTTTCACATTTGGAGGCATCCTGTTGGGGAAACTGAAGAACAGATGTTAAGTGTGAAGTGTCTCCCTCCTTAGTTCATATTCATATCACATTGTTTGAGCTGCCACATGTAAACAATATAGACACTAAGCCAACTGGTCCTCTGCCTACTGCTGACGTGGCAGAAAATATCTAGGAGGTAGTCAGAGGGACATACGTATACCTGTTAAGTGGCCTGGTTCTCCAATAGTCATGCAAATATTGCTAAATTTGTTTCACTCCTGGGAATTCAAGCTTCTATTTCAGATTCCTAATCCACGGCAATTAATTATCCTCTTTGAATACCCAAAGCAATTTATGTTGCTTAACATATAATAAAGTTAAGTCCATTATTATTCCCTGTTTTATAATTGAGGAGACTAGAGCCCGGATTATTTAAGCAACCAAAATCACCAATCAGTCATGACAGAGCCCATGATTAAAATTCTGTCTGTCCCCAGATTTGTGCTCTTCAGGTAATGACATTTCTGCACAGTTATTAATCTGAGTAAATAGAGTCCATAGTGAATTATTAGCTGATTCCAGGAGATTCCATGCAAATAAAAGTCTTTCTGTCATTTCAGGCTCTGCCAGTCTACATTAATACAAATCACAGCAACAAGGCAGTTTATTTAAAAATACTAAAAGTAATAGAAGATTGAATGGAAGGATGAATGGATGGATTAAGAGGTAGATAATAGATAAATTGATGAGAGAGAGAAACACACAGAGAGAAAGATAAAATAAAATTAAACACACTAACAAAAGTATGATTTGATATATAACAGAAAAAGTTCTGTGTGTGTGTGTGTGTGTGTGTGTGTGTGTGTGTAGGTATTCTGTCATAAAAACACAACTATCTAAAACATAAAGTCTCAATCTTTTTCTTAAGAAATATTTTTAATTTAGGCTGGTTACAACTGTGAATTAAATTTTATTTTTATTTTTTATTGTATTTTATTTTCATTTTTTTTTTTTTAAGATGGAGCATCGCTCTGTTGCCCAGGCTGGAGTATGGTGGCGCGATCTGGGCTCACTGAAACCTCTGTCTCCCGGGTTCAAGCGACTCTCCTACCTCAGCCTCCCGAGTAGTAATTTTTGTATTTTTAGTAGAGACGGGGTTTCACCATGTTGCCCAGGCTGGTCTTGAACTCCTAACCTCAGGTGATCCGCCTGCCTCGGGCTCCCAAAGTGCTCGGATTATAGGTGTGAGGCACCATGCCCTGCCCAACTGTGAATTAAATTTATATCTAGAAAAGGTGAGAAATATTATTGAAAACATTTCTTTCTTTTTATGATACTTAAGTTATACATGTGTAGAAGATGCAGGCTTGTTACATAGGTATACATGTGCCATGATGGTTTGCTGCCCATCAACCTGTCATCTGCATTACGTATTTCTCTTAATGCTATCCCTCCCCTTGCCCCCCACCCCGCAACAGGCCCCAGTGTGTGATGTTTCCCTCCATGTGCCCACGTCATTGTTCAACTCCCACTTCTGAGTGAGAACACGTGGTGTTTGGTTTTCTGTTCCTGTGTTAGTTTGCTGATAATGATGGTTTCCAGCTTCATCCACATCCCTGCAAAGAACATGAACTCATTCTTCTTTATGGCTGCATAGTATTCCGTGGTGTATGTATGCCACATTTTCTTTATCCAGTCTATCATTAATGGGCATTTGGGTTGGTTCCAAGTCTTTGCTATTGTGAATAGTGCTGCAATAAACATACATGTGCATATGTCTTTATAGAAGAGTGATTTATAATCCTTTGGGTATATACCCAGTAATGGGATTACTGGGTCAAATGGTATTTCTAGTTCTAGATCCTTGAGGAATCACCACACTGTCTTCCACAATGGCTGAACTAATTTACACTTCCACCAACAGTGTAAAAGTGTTCCTGTTTCTTCACATCCTCTCCGGCATCTGTTGTTTCCTGAGTTTTTAATGATTGCCATTCTAACTGGCCTGAGATGGTATCTCATTGTGGTTTTGATTCGCATTTCTGTAATGACCATTTCTGTAATGATGAGCTTTTTTTCACATGTTTTTGGCCACATAAATGCCTTCTTTTGAAAAGTGTCTGTTCATTTCCTTCACCCACTTTTTGATGGGGTTGTTTTTCTCTTGTGAATTTGTTTAAATTCTTTGTAAACTCTGGATATTAGTCCTTTGTCAGATGGATAGATTGCAAAATTTTTTTCCCGTTCTGTAGGTTGCCTGTTCACTCTGACGGTAGTTTCTTTTGCTGTGCAGAAGCTCTTTAGTTTAATTAGATCCCATTTGTCAAGACATTTCCAACCAGCAACAGGTCCAATATCGGAGTGAGTATGTTCTGATGCACAGGGCAGCAGTGTTTAAGGATATATTCTCTTCATGGAGTAACATCCAACTCAAACTTTAATGGTAACGCTTTAAATCTTTCCAAGCTCTGAAAGCAATTTCTTCTGCTTAATTGCTTTTTGGGGACTGTAATACATGTGGGCATTCTTACTCTAAATAGAATTCTCTGCATTTATGTTCAACATTTCTTTTATGGCCACTTAAGTGACTTTTCTCTGGTTATTTATGCAATATAGGTGACAGTCTTATTTGGTTTTCTATTTGAATATTCTGTAAAAGCTGAATAACAACTCCAAAATACGACACAAACATGCAGATACATATACAAACACTTACTGTATTTTATTCAATTAGTAAGTGTGTTCACTTAAATTCACACACAACTATACCTATAGGCATGCCCACACATACACACACACATACACATACACATACACTGTTTCTCATTCTTATTTCCTTTATCTGTACTTGGTTTAGTTATGGCTTTTTTTTTTGCCTCTAACACTTTTATTTTAAAAAGAAAATTAAAATACGTTATTGGGATCAAAGATATAAGCTTTTTGTTACTTTGAATGATTTTTGTAATTCAGAATATGCACTTGTTATTTCAGTTCTTATTTTTATAATTATTGGAAGAGTTCATCTAATTACCCTATAAATCCCTGGAGAAAGGTGGCCACCATATACTTTATTTCTTGGTTCTATGTATAAAAATCAGTAGGCAATGTAAAAATGTTTTTGTGTGAATTTATGTGAGTTATAATTCTAATTCTATGTCAATATTCACCTCAGATTACCACATGAAAGCTCAGTCACCAACTATGCCTCATACTGAAATACCCACTGATTAAATCAGTTGACAACCAGCTCCTATCGTACATTCAAATCACCAGGATCAATAGAATATTTTCTTATTATCCAGATTCTCAATCCACTGCTTCTACTCACAAACTTCTTCCCCACGATAAACATACACACACACAGGCACACACACATAGACATCTCCCAGATAAATTCTTATGGTCATACCAAGGTAATCCCACTGCTTCCATTTATTAAATAATTGATTGAAAATATTTAAGTGAGAAAAATGGTTGTGTAAGAGTAATATTGTTAGCAGTTGCTAAAACTGAATGTCTATGTGCCTTCAAAATTCATATGGTGAAACCCTAGTCCCCAGTGTGATAGTATTCAGTGGTGGGCCCTTGGGAAGTAATTAGTTGGTGAATGAGATTAATACTCTTATAGGAAGAGACATCAAAGAGATAATCTCTTTCTCTCTCTCAGTCTCTGCCATGTCAGTATACAATGAGAAAATGGCCATGTGCAAACAAAGAAACAGGCCCTCATCAGTCACTGGATGTGCAAGCACCTTTATCTTAAATTTTCCAGCCTCCAGAACTGTGAGAACACGCGTTTTCTGATTAAGTCACCCTGTCTATGGTAATTTAACAGCCCAAAGTAACTAAAACAGCAATTATCTCATGAATTTGGAAATGGTCTGTGTACAGATTATCAGTGATTAATTTTGGAAAATTTACTTATTCTTTTGTAAATCTCAGTTCTCACTAAAGAATAAGGATGATAACAATACCGTATCCCCAGCATGTCCATAAAAATTAAATGGTAGAATGAATCTAAAAAGCCCGATGTATAATGGGTATAAAGTATTCAGTACATGCTGTTATATACTTCTTTTCCCCTTTACGAGAACATGCAATATGGTCTGATGAGGTCTTTTTAAAATTGTTCACAATAATTGACATTTTACAAGTCATATCACATGATACTTTTTGCCAAACCTGGTCTCTGGCTTGATCAGTTTTATTTTACATTTGAAATTTGTACTTAGACTTACGGGACTACTTTCTTCCATGAAAGATCTAATACCCTACAACCAAACACTTCATTATTTGGAGTTAAAAAGTGAAATTCTTCGATTATATCTAAGCTAATTTAAGTATTTTAAGTATATAATGTTTAACTGTTAAGTAGTTTACTTCAATTATTAAAATGACTGAGTCAGAGTAACTGATTATACTTCCTAGGCACACCAGGCCAGATGTCAAGAATCAAGGACTTCATTTTCAGAGCTGGCACTCATTAGCTCTGGGTTTGGAGAATTCACTTATTCTCTTCATTCTTTCTGAATAGTTTAGCATTGTTTTCTAGAGGTGATTGAGTTTAAATGCACTATTTGGAGGCTCATAGGTTCCATTCTTTTAGGGAAAATAATTTTGAAAAACAAAGAGAATAAAAAACTCTAGGTCAAAAGAGATCTATGGCTGTCTCATAGCAAGAGTGAAACACTGAGATGCCTACGTGGTATATAAATATTAAAATAAAGAAGGCAAGCTGACTGTGAAAAACAACAGCTAAATTATGGCAATAAATGAAAAATGTCAGTAATATCTCTACTGGGGACACTATGGAATGGTGGGGACTGAGGATAATTAGAGAAGACAACCCGCCTACACATGGCAGCATCTACTAAGACTTATGACTCTGTTTATGAAGAATATGAGTAAATGTCCTGATATTTAAACACATACCAAAAATTAAGATGTTCATGTGAAATGTTCTTTTTTTTGTATTTTGCTAATTTGATTATTTTAAAATAATATTTTTTATTCAAACAAATATATTGTCAGCTTAAAGGCCACTGGTTTCTTACCTATTAAAATCTGCTTTTCAGTTTGATGCTTGAATTTTTTCTATGGCATCACAAGTAAGTTATTGGTTATACATGAACAAATGCATGAACGGAATTATTATTACTTTCATTGACAAATGCTTTTACGTATGTAAAATTTTCATCTTTGAAAGTTATTTTACGTGTTTTTACAGAACTATCCTCTTCCATGATACATCTTTGTTAATTCTGTTTCTTTAAGTAACATTGAAGATATTTATTTTTCTGTTTTCATATATCACATTCTTATTCCACTAAAATACCTACATTTTCTTCAGTTATGTATGATTGGATTTTTTTAACCATCCAGATACATGTCTTTTGACATAATAGAATCTTTTTTATTCTTAGGAAAGAGCTACACCATAGTACAAAAAACTTACTAATTTACTATATCACAGCTACTATGGTGTGGTATGTAAATTAAGTTTATGAAAATTTATGATTATTCAGATTAAGTCCTGCATATGTAATGTTAAGATTTTTTTACTTTAGTTTTCCGAGAACTTGATTTACTAAAAGGTAAATAAATCACACTAGGATGATTATAAATATATCATTATTATTTTAAAAGGTATGCCCCAGTCCTCTTCTTACTGTTGGATAAGCTCATTCTGAAACCACAGTTCCAGACTCTTCTCCTGAGTACAATAAACGTATTTTAAAGCAGTGGTAAATATTTGTTTTGTCTGCAACTCCATCTCCGACAAGTAATTTGTTCAACAATTGTCATTATGAAGTGGATGTCCTTTACATCAGCTCCCTAGATTTTTTCAAGGCCATTGGTGCTTCACAACATTTTTTCAGAGGTTACATTCTAGTCACTTTCTTTATTGTCCATTCAAAACACTTGCTGAGACCTAGGGTGTCAGATTCTTTGTTGCCTGTTATTTGACATTCCCTTCTCTTCGCAGGCCATTTAGCTACATATTTCCTATTGGACTATCTGCTTTGGCATTTAGTAAATAAATACCGTAAGTCACTGAGGGAATGGGAAGAAATATTGAGTCATAGATACCATTTTCTCTTAGGGAATTTTCCTCTGAAGGCTTGCAAGTGTGGTATAGTTCAGTGTAGTGCTACCAGCTTCTGTTCTGAGGACACAGCTAATTGGGTTGATAATCCAAGATAATTTAAACAGATTATTTAACCTTTTTATGTTAGTGTTTCTATTTTGTATAGTGGTTATAAAACCATTTACTACTTAAGATTAAGATCTTCATAGATCTGAAGAAATATTGTACTAGAATGCTTAGTGAAAAATGTCTGACACATAATAAATACTCCATACATTTTGGCCTTTGCTCTCATTGTTATTTTTACCATCAGCTCTCTATCTCACCCTTGAAACCTGGCTCAGCCCCTGTGGAACTGTAGTATATCACCCCTGTCCCACAACGAAGACCTAGACGATTTACCCTTACATGGTTCCTGTATCCAAGGTCCCAGAAAGGTAGAAGGCGGAAATGTCACAATAATATTCAAAATATCTGAAAGCAAACTGCTATTGTTTTAGTTTGAGAATAGAGCTTGATAGAATTTGACATTGTATTTCCCTAAAATATTAAACTTGTATACTCTCAACAGTTATATTATAAATATTTATTCAGGTATGGTCAAAATTTATCCATATTAATGATAATTATTTAAATGCTCTTTAGCTGTTCATCACCATATTAATACTAGGAATAACGACGGCTAATTTTAATTGAGTACTTCCTAACTGTGGCCCAGTTACAGTAAAATAAACACTATTAGATACACTCCATTGATTATTACATCAAGTCTATGAAACATACTGTATTACACAGCCAGTATTAGAAATGAAAAACTCATGGGAAGGATATGTATAAAACTTGCTCAAAGTTACCCAGCTAATAAGTGGCTAGGACACGATTAAACACCTATGTAGTTTTCTTTCCTGAGCTGAAATCCTAAATCCTTGGCTGTATGGCCCCTCATTCAAAAGTCCTAAACTGGCTAAAATTTATATAACAGAAAATTCACAGAATCATTTCCTTCTACTTTTCCACTACCAGGGCTGTTAACAGTCCCAAGCAAAAGGGCAAAAATTTTTTCTACTTGAGATAAGAAAAATATAGAGTGTGATAGAAGGTATTCTACCAATATAAAAACACTTTACCAGGAAAACTGAGAAGGGGGCTGTTAACCTTCCGGGAAATGTAGGTCTTCAGTGGATTCCTGTTAGAGACATAAAAACGTAGAGAGACTTTCAGTTAAAAGCCTCCTCCCTTCAGCAAAGTATATTCTGATTCCATTATCGTGTTAGGCTCCTATATAGTTATAAGTAATCCCATGCGGTTTTAGAATTCTTAAATATTCACACACATAGTCATCTGAAAATGAATAAATCCATGAATGACTAAACAAAATTTATTCCTATATCATTTTCAATATCCTTAAATTATGCTTACATCCTTAAATCGGTTGCCTCATTCTGAAAGCCCATAGTCTGTAACTCATAAAAAACACCTGTCGGCCGGGCACGGTGGCTCACGCCTGTAATCCCAGCACTTTGGGAGGCCGAGGTGGGCGTATCACTTAAGGTCGGGAGTTTGCGACCAGCCTGACCACCATGGAGAAACCCCGTCTCTAATAAAAACACAAAAAATTAGCCGGGCGCGGTGGTGCATGCCTGTAATCCCAGCTACTTGGGAGGCTGAGGTAGGAGAATCACTTGAACTTGGGAGGCGGAGGTTGCGGTGAGCCAAGATCGTGCCAGCCTGGGCAACAATAGCAAAACTCCGTATCACAAAAAAAAAAAAAAAAAAAAAAAAAAAACCCACTAAATAATTCATTTAGTATGGGAGAGTGTGAGGAAGCAGAAAATTAAAAAAAAAAAAAAAAGACCAGCAATAATGTCACTTTTTCATGAATTTGTTAGTTCTTTCTGAGCTCCACTTACAGTTACTTTCCCATTCTTCCCTGCACACCGTCAACACATAAGGACTCAAATTAAGATGATGTATATGTTCACACTCCAAAATTTTTTTTTTTTTTTTTTTTTTGTGAGCATGGGGCCGTATTTTAATACAAGACATTGCTCTAGAACATGGCTCGCCTTTGCTTCAGGGCCTAGCAGTTTATTTTAGCCATAAGGGTAAGGGAGCAGGTCAGAAATGACTTTTAGTGTAATCCTATCTGTAATTAAAAATACAAATGCTGTCATAAGATCAAATGTTATCAAAAATCAGTATTTAAAATTAAATTTACCCCCAAATTTCTTTCAAAAAAAATTTGTAATGTTCTTTTTCAGTGAAGCCTTTGCACTGCTAGAGCTGAAGAATGTGATCAATCGGCTTGTTGAATAATCCTGCACAGTAGGTATTCCGCTGAAGCCAACTCTAGCTGGGGGCTCCAGAGCGAAAGACACAGATGGGGCCCTGCCGCCCCTCGAAGAGTCGGATGGGCGCGCCCGTCCCCGGTGCATCAAGAGGCTGGCCCGGCCAGGGGCGAGCGGCTGGCACCGAACCCCGCGCACCTCGCCGCGGGCGGGGCTGGGCCGTAGTCGGCTCGATTTAAGGCTGGTATCCAAGGCTGCGGCCGGTCAGGCGAGGCGAGGCGAGGCGACGTGACCGAGGGTGCTTAGGGAGAACAGCCGCTGGCAGCTCAATGCTGGGTGGCTAACGCTCGACGGTGCCCGGCAGCAACCCGGCCGACAACCCGACCCGGATCCCGAGCTGCGTCGCGGACAATGCCGCGGGCCCGTCCCGGACTACGACTCCCGACGGGCTCTGCGACCGCTCCGGGGCGGCCCAGCGTGCACTGCACCTGCCAGTTTGACAGCCGGGCGCCCTACTCGGCTAGCTCTGCTCCCAGCCAGGGACGCTGGCCTTCTCGCGGCTTTCCCCCAATGTCTCTCTTTATTCCAGCTGCCTGAAACTCGGTCCCACGAATGGCAGGCAGCGTCCAAAATTCAACCCCGTAAAGCCAGCACCAGCCAATAAAGCGCACGGATGGAGACCACGTGACAGCAGTGGGCCGGCCCTCCGGCTGAGCCCTGATCTCTATGGTTTCCGCGGCTCGCTAGAAGGAGTGTGGTCCACTGGAGGACTCCCTACATTCTTCCTCCATTACCTCACTGCCTCCGGTGGCTGCTGGGATACCGGAGGACTCGGGTCCCGGCTCGACTCAGTCCTCCAGCCGCCCGGGGAATACCTCTAGTTCTTCCCGGCCGCCGCCTCCGCCTCCGCCTCCGCCTCCGCCACTTCCTCCTCCGCCTGCCGGCCTCCTTCGCCCCGCCCCGTCCGCGCAGCGCGTCCGGCCCGCCCGCAGGCCAGCTTCTCTCGGGAGCCCCCACCCAGGCGCATGGCTCCATGAAGCAAGAGGAGGAGGCAGAGCGCGAGAGGTCCCGTCCGCCCCAGCCGCGTCTGGGCCAGGAGAAAAGGTGGGAAACTCGGGCTGCGCCGCACCCTTCTCCCCGCTGCCGGGCCAGGCCTCCCTCGGTCCGCCGCCGCCTTGCCTGTTCTCGCCGGGGCGGGCGGCGGGGCCGGGAAGAGACCCCGCGGTCCTGGGGCGAGGGTCCGGGGGCAGCGTGGGGGAGGGGTCCCGGGTGGCGGGCGGGGCCTCAGGCCATGTCCCAGCGGAGGGCAGGGGGTCGGGAGGCACTGCCGGGGAGGGGCGGGCGGCGCCGTGCCCCGGGCCGCGAGGCTCGGTTCCCGCTCCTGGTCCTTGTCTGCACTCCCTCCAGGAAGCAGGCTCGCTCGCTGTAATGTTTGGTGGTCTCCGGCGCCGCCTGGTGGCCCCCACCCACCGTCCCGCCGCCCCGCCGCCCCGCCGCCCCCTCGCCCGCCCGGCGTCTGGATTCCACCCCTGCGGCTCGGCCCAAGCTGCTCTACCCGTCGCTCCATCGTCTCCCCAATTCCCCAGCGCCCCGGACCCTCTTTCCTCATACCCTCGTTTCTCACCTTTCACCCTGTCCCTCGGCCCGCTTTTCCCCTCCCCGCTCTGTCCTGTCGTTTTCTTAACACTCTTCACACGCGCAGTTCCTCCTCCTCCTCTTCTCTTTTTCCCACCCCTACCCTTGGGCTTGGGCCCTCCTTCCTTAACCTCCGCTGGCCAACAACAATTTTATGTTTAGGTAAAATTGTCTTTATTTTAAATTTAAGTAGTACAGCAACTTTACATGGCTTACCTAAACCACACAATTATTAAGTGATATAATTGGGACTCTAATCCAGGGCTGTTTCTAAGTAATATGTTCATTTTTCTTCAAATTGATAACTTGAATACATCTTTTGAAAAAATTTTTATTTTTTTAATTTAATTAATTAAGATACTTTCAACTTATTGAAGATTATGTGATTCTTATAACACTAGATGGGTTAAAGTCATACTTTTGACTTCTATTATTTATGTGATTTTATGTGATCTTGGCCATTCAGCCTTTTTTTGGTAAAAAGGGAATGATAGTATCTCTCAAGAGTATTGCAAGATTTAAATGAAATTAAATGCGTTGAAAGCTTCTGTAAGAAACGTACAGAGTGCATAGAAGAATCTCAATTTTTATAAGTTTCTCAATTTTCCCTTTACATTTTCATTCTTATTGTCATCTGTCTCTCACTGATGCTGCTGCTTCTCATGTCGCCCCCTAAGCGCAGACTAGTTCTCACCCTCAGCGCTCTAACCACTGCCTCTAGAAGTAAAATAAGTGTCCTCTTGCAGAATACTTCTACTTCCTTCTCCTCAAACCCCTCCAGCTTGGAATCTCATACCATTTGATTATATTGATCACTCCCAATGTTTAGTCACTTTCCCTCATTCTTTGAAGTCTTTACAACCTGACTTAACTGCCATTATTTTGATGTCTCATTTAAATTACTTACCTTCTTTGACATTTGACCTCGTCATTTCCAATGTACTTGCTATCTTCAGTATCTAGCTATTCAATCTCATGATCTCAGCTCAAACCACGTTATTACTCCTAATTGCAAATTTTTACAATCTAACTTTTAAGTCTCCTGCCTTCTGAACATTAACTTCTATCTTTCTAGTTCATTCCATTTACTACAACTTCAAAAATACTATGACTCATCCTGGATCTACACTCTCATACAATATACAATACAGTCCTTATACAATTCTCAATCCAGTTTTCTCCACACATCCTTTACTTCTCAGCAAACCCACCTTCAAAACATTTAAATAGTTTTTACTACTGCTGTTATCCACCCAGGCCAAGCCAAAATCATGTCTCATCTGAATTTTTATCCCCCTTCCTGCTTCTGCATTAGCCCTCACCTTCAGTCTATTCTCAATACCCAAGCAAGAATATAACATAGTATCATAGAGATCATGCCACTCTTCTCACTCACTTTTAAGGACTTCTAATTCCACTCTGAGTCATTATTGTACAGATTATATAGCTCTACTCATGCTCCCCACCAGGCACACCTCTTTGATCACAGCCCTGTTGCTCTTCCCCTCATGCCTCTGTTCCAGCTTTGCTGTACCCAACACTTCCTGGTGCTCTTTGGGCAGGCTGGGAATTGTCTCTGTGTTAGCCCATTCGAGCAGCTATAACAAAATACCATAGACTAAGTAGCTTATAAATGACAGAAATTTATTTTTCACAGTTCTGGAAGCTAAGTCCCAGATCAAAGTGCTCACATATTCCATATATGATGAGGCCCTATTTCCTAGTTCTTCTTCTTCACATGGTGGAGTCGTCATATGGTGGAAGGGACAAACCAACCCCCTCAGGCATCCTTTATAAAGGCACCAATCTCCTTCATGAAGGCTCTGTATTCATGACATAATCACCTTCCAAAGACCTTAACTTTTAATAGTATCATACTGTGAATTACATTTTAACAGTAATGGGGGGGGGGGTTGTCAACATTCAGACCATAGCACTCTCATATTAGATACTTTGTACATGGTTTCTCTGACTGAAAACACCTGTCTTCAAATTCCTCCCTGAATTGTTTCCTTATCTCCTGGATTAGTTCCTTCTCATGCTGCTAATAAAAACATATCCTAGACTGGGTAATTTATAAAGGAAAGAGATTTAATTGAGTCACAGTTTTGTACAGCTGGTGAGACCTCAGGAAACTTACAACCATGGTGGAAGGGGAAGCAACACATCCTTCTTCACGTGGTGGCAGCAAGGAGAAGTGCCAAGCAAAATGGGGGAAAAAACCCTGATAAAACCCTCAGAGAACATGAGAATTCATTCATATCACAAGAACAGCAGCGTGGGGGTAACTGCCCCCATGATTCAGTTGTCTCCCACCAGGTCCCTCCCATGACATGTGGGGATTATGGGAACTACCATTCAAGCTTTAGATTTAGTGGGGGACCCAGTCAAACCATATCACCTTCTTCAAGTCTTTCACTCAAATGCTACTGTCTCCGTCATGCCTTCCTTATTTCCCTACTTAAAATTATATCTCCTCCTCGTGTTCTTTATTTGCTTTGTCTGCTTTACTTTCCTCCATAGCACTTAGCAACACTTAACATATTATATAGTTTAATTATTTATGTTGTTACACATCTCCTTCCAAGAGAATGTAAGCTCCAAAAAGGCATATTTTTCTTTATTTTCTTTTTTTCACTGCTATATCCAGTGTCTACAATAGAATGTGGTACAAGGTAGGAGCTTAATGTGAATGAATGAATGTTAGTCGTATTACCTTTTAAATTTACCTTATTTTCTAATTTTCTACATTTTCCACATTCCTTCATCCTTTCCACCTTCCTACATCCTGTGGGATGTGCATACAGAAAGCAGCAACATTAAGGTAAAAAGTTTAACCTTTGGATTAATATTTAAATCTTGAGACTGTTTTGCTTTTCTGTTGCCTTTAGCAAAACCATATTCCTGCTGCTGTCAGTTATGATGCACTGAGAAAACTTCAGAGACCTAAACTTTTTCCAGAGAAGAGAAGCTTTACTGGTGTTCCAGCCCTAAGGTGAGACCAGCTTATGCATCCTGGTTTATATTTTATTTTGTCGCCTTTATTCTCTTTCTCTTTATTTTTCTTTTCTTCTTTCTTACATTGTATTTCTGTTTGGAAAAGACCATGTGCAAACAGAGTAATATGTGGATCCATGCCTATCCATCTTAGTATAATCATGTATTCATTGTACTTTGTTGTATACATTTGGTACGTATTCTAAATATGGACATATGCTATGTATCATAATGTACATAACCATTTATTGATAGACTGTTACAGTATTTTCAATTTCTGATAACAGCAAAAATGATCCTTCAGTTGCTATCGTCAATATTTATTTGTACATATCAATGATCATTTTAGAGGATTAAAAACAGAAGAAGAATTTTTAGGGAAACCATGTATAGTTAAAATGTGTATATACTTTTCACATTTTCATAGATAAAGAGCATCCCTATTTTTTTCCCCACTAACAACAAGACAGGATGGCTGGAGAAAAATAAATCACCAAATATTATAAAGATACTTGCATGTTTTATAAGTAATTAATAACTACTTTCTCATAACAGTAAAAACTGTTTTGTATGAGAGGATTTTTCTAAGTTTTAAAAAATCATTACATACAAATATATCACATCAAACCCAAAAGCCATTGCTAGCACACTGGTTCCTGTCTTAATATTAAGTATGAGATAAAAGGCCTTTATCTTCCAGAAGGTTGTTCATAACATGCCAAATATGTGAATACCCAATAGTCAAAGGGCATTATCTCTATGATGTAATTTTGAAAGTTATTAAAATAATTGTTTATCAATTTCATCCTACAAGCACACAATTTAAACCATTCTTTTAAAGTGGATTTTAGAAGATTGGAATAGGAAGTTATAGAAGCCAATCCCTCCACAAAAACTGCCATTAAACTGGAAAAAGTAAGAATTAACCTTTTTGGAACTCTGGATCCTAATCAGATAAATAACAACCATTAGTAGACTGCTTGATGCTATTGGCCTTTAGTAAGAAAATGGCTGTATGCACACACCAGATACCATCACTCATTCTTATTCACAAGAGTCAAAAAGTGAAAACAAACCTGTATGTGTAGATAAACAAAACGTGGCATGTACATACAAGGGAAGATTATTTAGCCATAAAAAGGGAATGATGTTCTGATACATGTTTACAACATGGGTAAACCTTGAAAACATTATGCTAAATAAAATAAGCCAGACACAAAAGGACAAACAGTATATGATTCTACTTATATGAAAGATCATGAATAGTCAAATTCATGCAGAGGGAATGCAGATTGCGTGTTTCCAGGGCATGGAGGCTGGGGCAAGGGGAATGGAGAATTAGTGCTTAATGGTACAGAACTTCTGTTTGATGTGATACAAAAGTTATGAAAACAGTGTTAATTATACAACATTGTGAATGTATTCAATATCACTGAGTTTTAGAATTGAAAATGATTAAATGGTACCTTTTATGTTATATATATTTACCACTGGGTAATAAAATTGTATTAATGTAGGCGAGGCAATTTTAACAGTCGTACCACTCTGGAGGAAGATATTGATAATGAAGGAGGCCATGCATGTGGAGGCAGGATATATGTCAGGGTGTGTGTGTGTATATATATATATAATATACCCTGCCTCCACATGCTTGTTTTATATATATATAGTATATTACCATATATAATATATATTAGTACATGTATATGGTAAATCTCTATGTCTTCCTCTTAATTTTTCTGTGAAACTGAAACTGCCCTAAAAAATTCAAGTCCTACAAAAATGAAAATGAGTTAAAGTACTTTTTTTTTTTTTTTGAAACGGAGTCTCGCTCTGTTGCTCAGGCTGGAGTGCAATGGCGCGATCTCGGCTCACTGCAAGCTCCGCCTCCTGGCTTCACGCCATTCTCCTGCCTCAGCCTCCGGAGTAGCTGGGACTACAGGCACCCGCCACCGCGCCCGGCTAATTTTTTTTTTTTTTTAGTAGAGATGCGGTTTCACCGTGTTAGCCAGGATGGTCTCGATCTCCTGACCTCGTGATCCGCTCGTCTCGGCTTCCCAAAGTGCTGAGATTACAGGCTTGCAGGCGTGAGCCACCGCGCCCGGCCGAGTTAAAGTACTTTTTCTGGAACAAAGAAACTTAGCATAAATAGTTAAAATATTAAGAGTTGTAATTAAGGGAAATTTCAGCTCAATATGACTTCAACAGTTTAAAAAATGTATTATTTCACATAAGACCATGGAGAGAGGAATTGGAAGCCCCAGAATTGATTGGGTCAGAAATTGAAAATGATACTATCAGTGACCCAGGTTTGAATGTCTCTCTCCACAGCATTGACTTCACTAATGGATGTGACCTGGTTGGCAGCAGTAGCTTGCACAACATGCTTGTTTGCAGTGAGTAGTAGAGAGAAGGTTTTGCTTTCCCAGAAACTCTGAAAAAGGTCATCAAACCTAAATTTCCTTAGCCTTCTTCTTCCATGAGCAAATCACTAGCAGATGATTGCTAGCAAGGTGTTACTATTACAATGAACCCCTAAGTGTCAGAGAAAGAGTTAGTTTGGGGAAATATCCTCTCCACCACAATCTTAGTCATTGAAGTCAATTTAACAATATATTGAAATATTTTTCTTAGAAGTTTAAAGTTCCATTAAAGAGTAACAATTAGAGAAATTATAGGTAGCCTTTAGTTCTACAAGTGACATCTCAAAAGGGAGATGATTCATCAATTTCAAACTTTCCCTGCAAGTAATACTGGATGAAAATTAACTTGGCAAACATAATTAATAATCATGGGTTATTAATTAGTTCTGCAAGGTGGGTGTGCTGATTTTAAAAGGCTTGAATAAAACATAAATTTCCTTAATTTGATACTGTAAATGGAGTAATTTGGTGATGTAAATGGTAATATGTAAGGGATTTTTGCTTCAGATCTTACAACTTAAAATATTTTTCTAAAATTAGTTTTTGTACCATCTCTCCAGCATGTTCCAGCCTTTATCAGTCAGTCCAGGCTTCTATAACAAAATATCATGGACTGAATTGCTTACACAACAGACATTTCTCACAATTGTAGAAGCTGGAAAGTGCAAGATTAAGGTGCTAGTGAATTTGTTTCCTGGTGAGGGTCCTCTTCCAGGCTTGCTGTATCCTCACATAGCAGATAGAGAGAGAAAGAGAGAGAGAGAGAGCACTCTATAGACTCTCTTCCTGTTCTTATAAGGACACTAATTCCATTGATGAGGGCCCTATGCTCATGACTTTGTCTAAACCTAATTAATTCTCAGAGGCCTCATTTCCCAATACTGTCACGTTGTGGGGTAGGGCTTTAACATATGAAATTTGAGGGAAAAGGAATGTTCAGTCTAGAACAAAGCCCCATAAATTTCAAAAAGCTGTAGGACAGGAGGGAATGGGGATGATATTCAATGGTACCACATCCAAGCAAGTCTTGTATGGTTAAAACAAATCAATATAATAACATGAAATTTTACACAGAAACCTATCTGATTATAAACTGTATGCTTACCGTAGTCAACACTGATGTACATTGTTTTAAAAATACTTAATAGTGTTCTTTGTTTAACCAAACAATAGAGGTATTAACTAGTTTCCTAGTGCTGCCAAAAGAAATTGCTACAAAATTTGTGGCTTAAAATAGTAAAAAAAGAAAAAAAATTCTCAATTATAGAGGCCAGAAGACCAAAATCAAGGTGGAGGCAGAGCCATACATCCTCTGACGGCTCTAGGGAAGAATCCTTCCTTGCCTCTTCTAGATTCTGTTGGCTCCTGGCACTCCTTGGCTTGTGACAGCATACTCTAACCTTTGTCTCTATCTTCACATGACCTTGCTTGTGTTTCTGTGTCCCAAATACCCATGACTCACTCTAAATTCAGGATGATCTCACCCTGAGATCTTTATTATATCTGTAAAGCTCCTATTTCAAAATAAGGTGATATTTACAGGTACTGGAATGGGAGAGGGTCTGGGACTCAGACGCACCCTTATGAGGATACTACATGACCCATTACAAGGCACAAAGTAATTACCATAGGCAAACCACTGATGAGAGCTCACTCCAGTTTGGAATATATTCATGTTTCCATATAAGAGAAAAATTCGTCCCTGGTTCAGTTCATCTTGGCATCAGTACACGGATGGGATTCAGAGACATGTAGGTGTGGAATACCAGATTCCACCAAACTTAAAAAGCTGGCATACTAAGTTGATAAAACGATGTAGAGTGTGAAGTTGAGTTGAGAATGCTTATGCCATACAGTTTATGTATCTTATGATAGCCTTAATCACACTTCCAGTAATTTTCCCTATCATTGGGTGCTAAAAAATAAAATTAAAGAATTATAATAAAAAATATATATACCTCTTTGAGTGGAAGAATGCTGTCAGCACATTTTGTTATTTTATTCCATTGTATAAAGTCTCGGTAGTGCTCTCTTCATAAATGTGTTGAAGGTTTGGCTAAATTGTATCAAATTTGTGATTAAATACAAATGTGAATAGTATAAAACATTACAAAGGACAATCTGAATACTACGCTATACCAATTTTACAATTTTACAATGACTTACAGATGCCATAAATATTTACTTTAAGGGAGTAAAATAAGTTATAAAGTCATATTTAAGAACACCTAAATCCTTGAATAAATTTAAAATGGTATTATTATTTACGTATGAAGTCAGCTGACTATTGAAAGCTTATTTTTCAATAACAAATATATGCATTATCTAAAACACATATTCCAATATTTTCAAGAAACAAAATACTGAATTAAATTATCTGTATTTAAATGTTTATTTTGGTTATAAAGGTCCATGAAAATGCTTAAAATTGGTTTATTTGATCTAAAAAGTTAATATGCAATTTTTATTTTTAATGTATCATTTTTCCCATTTATTGTTTTCTAAATAACACTTTCATCCTAAGTAGATGACTGAAGAAACAAAATGCTGTTTTCTTTATGAACTCGTAATACATTTCAATAATAATTAGGATGCTGTTCAAGGTGTTGAAGTGTACAATATAACAAATTGCATTTGCAGTTGAATAGTAGCAGAGTAGAAGCTGAAAAAATAAATCATGTATAAAAGTAGCTTAAAACAGATGATAGCAGAGCAAAGAGTTTCCTGCCAACGCCCTCTAAAAATCGGTCCTTTTAGGCTTTTGTGCTGGTATTAGGTTTCAGTTATAGACAAGACATATATATATGTGACCTTTTCCTTTCCTTTTCTATACCCTGGGGTCAAAGTCTCCTATAAAAGGACATTTGCAGCAAGTATTTTCAGCTGGAGTAGGAGGAAAGGGCAGGAGTAGGAGAGCAGTATGATCACCTCTTGCCAATGCAATTTCACTTGATTTGCAACTGGTGTTTAGTAAAGAATTTTGCTATGCAAAAATAGTGTCTTAATTGGATTATTGTAAGACAAAGTATGCATTTTTAATGTCGTATTAGTATTTTATTAATAAGGCTAGGGAAACCCACTAAATCCCTATACTAAAGTGAATTTGATTCTCCCATAGAAACTTAAATCCTCAGTGTGACACAACTCAGTCCTTCTACTGCAGCAGCTCTTTTATAAAAGCCTCCCAAAGCTCCAAGAAGGAACAAAGAATGTGACCCAGTAAGCTCACACCATAAGTCTATATTGCAGAAACCTTTATTCAACAAAACTGCAGATGCTCTGTTGAATCCACTGGAGATTGTCCTGATACTAAGGACAAGTATGTAAGTTAATGATTTTATTAATTTTAACATTTTAAAATGTTTTCCTTTGGGGAATTCTAATTTATATATCAATATTCAGGTAATATTTGCTGAAAACACAAACAGTCAAAATGATCTGCATTCACATTCTCATTTTCTATTATAACATAGAGACAACTACTTTATTATCTTTTTAGAAACTTTTGCAACTACTTTAGTTTCTTCCTAATTTTATAAATTAATCTATCTCAAAAAACTTGGCCCAAAAGAGTTAGTAATAGCTGTCAACTTCAGAAAAACTAAAACTTTAAAGATGACTTTTAGAAGGAAAATGAAATACAGAAATAATGTATCTCATTTGCACTTAATTAAAAATAATATGAATTGTCACTATTTCCCATGAAAACATCTCATGCCAATTTCTTTTATTAAGCTTGGATTTAAAAGATAATTTAGTTGAAACTGGTAGAATCTTAGTAAAATTATAACAATAAGAAATTTTTATATTATACATATAATATAGAATAATCATATTTAATTCCACTTGTTAGTCTATTCTGATTCTTTAGCAGGTTGATTCATAATTTGCCAACTTGGGTCAGAAATATTTTCTGTTCTTAGCTTTTGCTGTCAGCACAGATAATAATAATATAGAACCTGAACAACAAAAGATTGTGTATTGTTTCAATTTAATTAAAGTTGATTCCCTGCTTTAAGAGAGACTCACATTTTATATTTTATTTTTTTATTAAAAAGAGAATGTAGATATTTGCTTTTCCAAATTTCCCATAAGATAAGAAAAACATATTTTTTCTTAATTACACCCTTGCTAAGTCACGCTAGCTGCCTGACCTTGGACAAAATTCTTAACCTCTTTGTGTCTCATTTTCAATAACTGTGAATTAAAGATGATTATTGTAGTATATTTCTCAAGGGATTATTGTGGGAATTAAATAAAATAATCCTCTAAAATGCTTAGTACAGATTCTGGAACATCATAAGCAGAAAAAATTAATAACTATTTTTTTAACTATATTATATGACATACTTTTTCTTCATGATCTTCAGGGGAATTTCTACTTATCTTAAAAACATATAGATATTGATCTGCGGAGAAATATATCTCTGTTATTTCAAGGTCTGTGGGTTATATAATGGTCAACTCTGATTGATTTACTGATTGATTAAACAAAATTTTAAAGCAAAACTAAAAATATTGCAGCTATGTTGGTTTTAACCATTCTAAACTCTGATGAAATTTGCTTTCTGTTTGGTTTGTGACTAGGAAGCTAAACATTATTTATTAGTAATAAAAATTTCTGGTGTCTAAAGAAATTCAAGAGGAAAACCATTAGATTCTATTACAATTAAATCTGTTAAGATTTAATTGCAAATATGTAGATAGTGCAAATATATCTTTGGGTACAATTTTTGTTCTCATTAAGTTACCCATTTTACATTTTGAGAACACTAATAGATGAAATACTTGTCAAAGAGAAGATCTAAGATGGTTTAAAGAAAATATTAAATGAAATCAAACTTACTTGTCAAGCTCCATAGCACAACTTACAAGTCATAAATCACACTCTGTATGACAGCTACGGGAGGGATCTGGGTAGTAAAACAAAATGATGGATTTTATCTTTCCTGTTTTTGAGTTATTAAGAACTAGTTGAACTATAGAATGACGTGAAAGACTCACATCAGGGATGGGAGGTTATTTGCAGAAACTCTTGTTTTCTTTATCACATTAATGTCAATATTTGACATTTCCATATGACTAATTGTTGAACTAATTTTTGATTTCTTACGCCAACTGTTAATAATCCTCTTTTCATCCAGAAAACAATCACTTTTTGTCTATCTGTAAATTGACATTTGTTATGTTAATTTGTTTTTGCTTATTACAAGGATTACCTTTTATTTACAACAAAGCATTCACAGATTGCCGTGACAGATTTGTCTTCAATCAAATCTCATAAACATTAATTGAATTATTGAAAGGAATTTGTAAATTATTGTGTTTTTTTCTAAAATAGTAACATCAGCGTGTATATTACGGTAATTTTGTTTACAGTTTTTTGCTTCACATTAACTATATTTAACTGATTTTAACAGCCTTAGATAACTCCAAAACATCAATTACTTTACTTGGATTTATTAATTCATTCAAATATATATATATATACTGAGAATCTATCATTTGCCAGGCACTGGGCTAGGCAAAGGTAAGAGTGAATGGCAAAATCATGTTCTCCCTGTTTTCCTGTAATGTATTGTCTGGCTAAAGGCTGTGAAGGAAGAGTAATGTGAAGGAAGAGTATTCGAAGGATATAAGAAAAGGGATCACACAATTAACTGTATGTAGGCTGTTCTTAGGGAAGATTTCTTCTAGAGGTGGTACTTGGCCTTCAGTCAGAAGCATGATTTGATATTTGATGTTAACCAGGTAATTGAGGGGATAAGGTGCTTTCTCAGCAGAAAAGACATAGTAGGCAAAGTCTTTAAGATAAAAGCATAGTGAAAGCTCAAAACTAAAAGGAGGCTTGGGTGTCTGGACTCCAGAGACAGGAAGAGTTTAGAGAGTCTAGCAGAGATAGCAGAAAAGACTTTATCTTTTTTTTCTTTTTTTTTTTTTTTCTGTAACAACCATCTTTCCTGTGAAAAATTCCCTGTCCTAGTACTTTAGTTCTGTGGATCCAAAATTTATAGCATTCTTCTACCACCACTGGGGTGAGTATATAATAAAAAATGTCAGTTATTCAAGTATGTAAGAAACTTGAAAGTCATCACTCCCATCCTTACAACAAGAAAAATGCTGTACAAACAGACTATCAACAACTCATTTTAGATCCATTAGAGGACTGAGGTCACAGAAAAACTGCTGCCCCCACCCTAAATCCCCACTAAATTAGAGAGATGGGAAAATGCAAAGAATTATAGCCTAGTGGAGCAAAAGCCCAGGAGCCCCCACAGGAGTTAGTAATGGAGTAGAAAACTTTAATATGCAGTTGATTAATTTCTGGAAGCACATTGTGGACAAGCTTGAGAATTAACTTTGAAAAATATATAACATGAGAATACTAATTAAAAGAAAGCTGGATTAATATATTAATTTCCAACAAAAAGACTTCAGAGAAAGAACAATTATAGGGGGATACAAAGGGGTATTGCATAGTAACAAAGGATTTAATTTTCCAAGAAAACGTAACAATCCTTAATGTGTTTGCATGTAACAGGCTGTCAAAACACATGAGGTGAAAACAGATAGAACTGCAAGAACAGACAGATAAATCTACTATGATAATTGGAGGTGTTAACACCTCTCTATCAATAATGAATGGAACCAGCAGGTGGAAAATCAGTAAGGGCATAGTTCAACTGAATAGCACCAAAATCAGTGAGTCCCAGTCTCTCTTCCCGGAAGTTGATTCTTGAGCAGGGACGTCAGGAGTAGAGTGATGTCCAGGCCATATTTAATAACAAATAAATCAGAGTCTGGACATGATATGTAGGCATTCGTTTCTTTAAAAAAAAATTGCCCCAGGTGATTCCATTGTGAATCTAATGTTGAGAAGAAATATGCGCAGTCGTTTTCTTTGAATTCATTCTGCCTGAGATATCTAGAGTTGTTTTGGTTGTTGACATTGTTTTGTTTAGCAATTCATTCATTCAATTTTGTGAATTAACTTTCAAGAAATGCCTTTTCCTTGTTATAAAATTACATTGTTTTATGTTATTATAATTTTTAAATTGTGATAAAAGTTGCTATCTCAATGTTGGTCAAAGGAAACAAAATTTCAGTTGACAGGAGAAATAAGTTTCAGAGATCTATTGTACATTATGTAATAGATCTATAGTGATTATAGTTATAGTGACTATGGAAATCGTGACTATAGTTAATAACAATAGTATATAATTTAAAATAACTTAAAAATTATTGAGAGTAGATTTTAACTATTCTACATATTATTTTCTTTGTGATATATGCATCTTCTGTCATCTTCCATGGGAAATTTGACATTGCAACCTCACCTGAGGCCATCACTTTTTCCTTGATGCTACGAACCATCCTGTCATGTGTTTGTACCATATCAGTAGTGAAACTGACAGTGCTCTGATAGGGGTATACTCTTTTATCCCAATCTATATCGCAATACCCAATAGCCCAGTATTCTTAGAATCCAGTTGTATTCATACTCTCCTGGATCATTTCTGTTCCTTTGTAATATAGTCCCTTTCTTCCCTTATAGGCTCATATGACATTAACAGACAAGACACTTTTCAGAAAGACAGGTAAGTCATTTGTTAAAATCTCACTACTGTTGTTTAACAGAAACATATATATGCATGTATATGTGTGTACTGTATGGAAAAAGTGGAATTAGAGTTTATCTAGAAAAGAAAAAATTACCTCATCTAAGTGCAGAAATGAATAATACTTAAACCATACCATACAATTCTCTATCATATTTCCACAGATAAGTCAAAAATTTTAAAAATCTTATTGTTCATGCATAAATGCAGAAAACAATACCTCTAGTATATGTTTGTGTTCTATTGTACTTTCACAGAAGGTGTTTGATACTTAATACTATGTTTATTAAGAAAAATCTTTGCAATGGTTATGGAATTAAAATTTCGTGTAAAAATGATTATGTAGCTCAAGAAAAGTTGCAATTTTCTGGATTCCTGATATTTTAAATAAAAGTAGTTTCCAAAGGTGATTTTTTTATTATTTTAATTTTTAATGGAAATTTTCACAATATAACCATCCTATATAATTTTATTTTTCAACTATTATTTTTGTCAACTCATTATTTATTAAGAAACAATTACTTTTAGATACTAATTTATAATTCTTATGTTATAATTAAAAATCAGAGTTCGTTGAATAAAATATCTGATTTATGACTCCCTAAGTCAACATTAAATTATTTTATTGCTATATCATGTTTTTTGCTGTTCATAACTCTAGGTTTATATAGTAATTTCACTCCACTTTCTTTTTTTTTTTTTTTTTTTTCTGAGACGGAGTCTCCCTCTGTGGCCCAGGCTGGAGTGCAGTGGCGCGATCTCGGGCTCACTGCAAGCTCCGCCTCCTGGGTTCACGCCATTCTCCTGCCTCAGCCTCCTGAGTACCTGGGACTACAGGCGCCCGCCACCGCGCCCGGCTAATTTTTTGTATTTTTAGTAGAGATGGGGTTTCACCGTGTTAGCCAGTATGGTCTCGATCTCCTGACCTTGTGATCCGCCCGCCTCGGTCTCCCAAAGTGCTGGGATTACAGGCGTGAGCCACCGCACCAGGCCAATTTCACTCCACTTTCATTGGGGGGAGATTTGCAGTTAATTCCAATTTGAATAATGTCTTTGTAACTAAATTTATCACGAAGCTCAACATGACAATTTAGTATAGTTAATCTCCATTTCGTTTTACTTTTGCACAACTTTTCCAGTGAAGTGATCCTCTGAGATTAGGACTAGTTGAAATCGTAGGGCAAATATATAAATTGTTTAGAAGGAAGCCTTAAGATGCTTTAACTCATGCAATGAATTTGAACATAGAAATGAGAGGAAAGCTTGGATAATTTTATAATGAAAGGCTAAGCATGTTTTCCCCTCAAGAGGAAAAATTTAGATTTCAAACTGAATATTACTCAAACATTAATCATTTAACTGTATAGCATGGGACATTTTGGGCATGGCAAATTCTAATGGAGGAGACTGCTAGAAATTCTCAGCCACACAGAAATCTGACTGCTTAATTTTGAAAGCTGCAGAGCTGTTAGTAAATTTTTTTATCTTGTTTTTACATGTAACTCAGAAACTACTCTGAAAAACTCTCTTAATGCTTTTTACGGCCGGGTGCGGTGGCTGGAGCCTGTAATCCAAGCACTTTGGGAGGCCGAGGTGGGTGGATCACCTGAGATCTGGAGTTCGAGACCAGCCTGGCCAACAAGGTGAAACCCCACCTCTATTAAAAATACAAAAATTAGCTGGGTGTGGTGGCACACACCTGTACTCCCAGCTACTTGAGAGGTTGAGGCAGGAGAATCGCTTGAACTCAGGAGACGGAGGTTGCAGTGAGCCAATATTGCGCCATTGCACTCCAGCCTGGGCAACAAGAGCGAAATTCCATCTCAAAAAATAAATAAATAAATACATAAATATAAAAAAAACAAATAGTTTTTACTTTATTTCTCCCAAAATATGTCAAAAATGGCATAATGGCACACTTGCTTTTTCTGTAGTCAAAACCATTTTGTAAAAAAACTTGAAATGTACAGTGTAGAATCCAAGGGCAGAAAATAAAGGCTGAACATAGAACTAAGAACCTGTCCAACATCAAGGCAGTGGCTTTTTATCAATTTCTCTCACTCCAGGGCAACATTTATTTTCTTACTCTTGTACTGTTTGTATCTCCATTGCTTGCCTGTGGATCAATAATATTATTCTTTATAACATTATGGAGACTATATGGCTTTGTGCATCCAGTATGCATCATTATTATATCCTTCATCTCAATTAGAATTCTCAAGTGAAAGAGGCTTATTGATTTCCAACCAATAAGTGGATAACTTCCACCTAAATCAAGCGTTCATTCATTGTCCAATCCACTGGACCAGGTGGGCTTGAATCATACATGGAAGCAAACTTCCTAACATGCTGAATGGGTTGGCTCTCATAGAAGGTATTCTTGAGTGGGCAGGTTTCCTTACAAAACATAGTATACTAAGACTGTGGTATTCAGACAGCTCTTCAGTCTTCAAGGGAACTGTGGAAGTGAACCAGGGGTGACATGGATTATCAAATATTGTGGATCAGGTGAGCTCTAGGCTTCTCAATGCAAGGTAATTACCCTGCACTTTCATCTATTTTATAATACTGCCTTTATTTTTTTCCATGAAAGAGTAAGGTTTGGAAAAACAAGAAAAACACGGTTAAAATTATTTCTCTAGTGAATTGGTTGTGTTTATAAATCTTTAGCTTAGCTTGAGTCCCCCTTTGTGAAATGTATAAATCCTTTTGATACATTAACAAACACTTGGAAAATGACTTAACTTATTAAGTTGAATTCTCTAATATAAGGGTTATAAGTGAAGGCTTAATTATTCAGCATTACTGAATTCAATATATCTGCCCTTTCAGTTTGCCTAGGGTGACAAATACATTTCCCATTACAGCTTGCCAATGTAACACAGCCTTATTTCATTTTTTTGTAAATAGAATCACATTCTAATATGTTTTAGCTGAAAACAGCAAAGTATATATTCAACTACTTCCCAATAGGGAAAATTAAAAAAAAATGTTATTTCTTTAGCCCAGAGCTTTATTTTCCTTTTACATAACAGAAAAATACTTGGTGTGAAATAAAACCTTCTTACACGTAATGAGACCCCATAGAATTTTAATGAAAGACAATTGAAGACCCATTTTTAAATAAGCCATTGGGAAGAATTAATATAATTAAGAATAGAAAAAAACTAGATAAAGTTACAAGAACAACCTAGGAACATTTCTATATTTCTTCCTCATTTTCTGGAGTTTTAAAAGATGTTGAAACATTTTGACAGCTATAGAAAATGACCTAGGGACAAATATACTCTCTATTCCTGACATAAAATGATATGCTTATTGTGTTTCTCATAAAACTCAGCATAAAAGTATATACCTAATAGTTATTTAAAAGGAGTTCCTAAAAATAAATATATTCATTATTAATATGTGACATGACTGAGTTACTTTTGAAAAACTACAAATTATTCAACATACTTTAACATAGGATTTAGTATTAATATGGTATCCATTTCTTGATTCTGTTTTTCATGGTGCACTTAAATATATATGTTAATACTTTTGAATAAGTGCATTATGCTATGAAATGTTTTAATGAGAAAAATGAATCTATACAAAGCAGCTTCATTTGTATTTTGTTCCTGTCATGTTACATTGCTGATATTTTGTATTGCACTAGACATGACTCATTTTTAAATACATAATTGTATATGAAGTTCTCAGTGTTAATATCTGGAGGATACAGAATAAAAACAGAAGAAAAGTTAAAAAATTAAAAGTAAACTATTTTGCATATGAATAAGAATATTACAAATACCATATTTATATACTATGTTTATATATCTTTACACTATGCCAAAAGGTATATATGGCATATATGCATATATACCTTTTTTATGCAGAGAAATAATATCTCTGCATAAGCATAAAATCAAGATATATAATATTTTAAAATGTTTTTCATTGAAGTGTAATTGACATAAACTGAACATATCCAGTGTATTTTTAAAGTTTTGGCATATTGGTACACGAGAAAACACCATGGCAATCAAGATCATGAACATATTCACTTCCCTAAAGTTATTTTGTGTCTTTAGTAATCGCTTCTTCCCCTCTTCCCTACTCAATCTCCATGCAACTACTAATCTATTTCTGATAGTACAGAATGGTTTACACTTGGTAGAATTTTATGTAAATGGAGTCACACAAAATCTATTCTTTTTTGTCTGTCTTTTGCACTCAACATAACTACTCTGACTTTCGCCTATGTTGATACTGGTAGCAATAGTTCATTCTTTTTTTAATTAATAGATTTTATTTTTAGAACAATTTTAGGTTTATAGTAGAAACTAACAAAGCAGAGATAATTTCATACACTTTCTTCTACTCTCCATATTCTTTATGATTAATATCTTGAATTAGTGTGGTACATTCATTATAATTGATGCATCAATATTGACATATTATTATAAATGAAAGTCCATACATTAGTTTTATATTAGGGTTCACTCTTGACATTATACATTTCATGCGTTTGGACAAATGCATATGTCATGTAACCACTACTACAATATTATAAGAATAGTTTTACTTTCTTAAAAATTTCTGTGCTTGATTTATTCATCCCTTCCCTTGGAGACTACTGGAAATTCTGATCTTTTTACAGTTTTTCCCTTTTTAAGAATGTTGTATCATTGGAATTATACAGTATACAGCCTTTTCAGATTAGCTTCTTTCACTAAGTTGTATGCATTTTAGGTTCTTGCATGTTTTGTATGGTTTGATAGCTTATTTTTTAATCACTGAATATCCCATTTTATAGGTATGCCAGTTTATTGAACCATTACTCACCTGTTGGGGGCATCTGGTAGCTACCAAGTTTTGTTATGAGAAAAGCTATTTTAAGGAGTCATGTGACTCATTTGGATAGGAGCGAAGTTTTTTTGACTTATTTGGATAGGAGTGAAATATTTTTGACTCATTTGGATAGGAGTGAAGTTACTGGTCCATGTGGTAAGACTACATTTAACTTTGTAAGAAACTGCAAAGCTGTCTTCTAACGTGGCTGTGCCATTTTGCATTCCCACAAGCAATAAATGAGAGTTTCCTTTGCTCTTTATCTTCAACACAATTTAGTGTTTTCAGTGTTCTGGATTTTAGCCATTTTAGTAGGCATGCGGTGGTATCTCGTTCGAATGAGCGATTCTCTAATAATACATGATGTTGAGCATACTTCATTCGCTTATTTGCCATCAATATATTTTCCTCGGTGAAATGTCTGTTCAGATCTCCTGCCCATTTTTTAACTGGATTATTTATCTTTTTTTTTTCTTTTTGAGTTTTAAGAGTTCTGTGGAGTGCTTATACCAGTTCTTTATTGGATACATGTTTTGTAAATATTGTCTCCCAGTCTTGGCTTGTTTTTTAAATATTAACTATGACTTTCTTAGAGCAGAAGTTTTAATTTTTATTAAATTCAACTTATAACATTCTTCTATAGTCTCACATTTTTATGTTTAAATCTATTATCCATTCTTGTACATTGTGTAAACACAGTGTCTAGATTCTTTTTTTTGGATGTGGATGTCCAATTGTTCCAGTAACGTTTGTTGAAAATATGGTTTTTGTGTGTGTGTGTGTGTGTGTGTGTGTGTGTGTGTGTGTGTGTGTGTGTGGTTATATCTCACGTTATGAGTATACCGTGTTTGGTTTATTTATTCACCCATTGATAAACTTTGGGTTGTTTACAGTTTAGTGTTATTATAAATAAGTTTGTCATGGCCACTTGCAAACACGTTCTTGTATGTATATATGCTATACTGTTTTCTGCTTAAAGAGCAACAGTAGAATAAGTAGGTAAAATGATGGGGGTCTATTTAACTTTGTAAGAAGCAGTCCATTTTTTTTTTCCCAGAGTGGCTGTATCATTTTACTTTCCTACCATCAGTATTTGAGAATTACAGTTGTTCTAAATCATCACCAACACACAAGATGATGAGTATTTTTAATTGTATTTATTCTAGTAGGTGTGGAATGGCATCTCATTTAATTTGTATTTCTCTAATGGCTAAAGATATTGAACATCTTTTGATGTGATTATTTGCTGTCTCTGAATTTCCTCTGGCAAAGTATGTGTAGGTGTGGAATGGCATCTCATTTAATTTGTATTTCTCTAATGGCTAAAGATATTGAACATCTTTTGATGTGATTATTTGCTGTCTCTGAATTTCCTCTGGCAAAGTATGTGTTCAAGTATATTCTTTTCCTTATTGTTTATTGTTGGTCTGTAATTTTCCTTATAATTGAGTTTACATATTTTGGATACACATTCTTTATCAGATATAATTTGGAAATGTCTATTCCTAGTTTGAGGCATATAGGGTAGAAATATAGAATTTTTTGTTTTTATGAAGTCATATTTATTGTTGTTGTAACTGGTTTTTTTGTTTGTTCTCTAGGTTGTTCTTTTGGGCCACATCTAAGAAATCTTTGTCTAGCCAAAAGCCACAAATAATTTCTCATTTTTTGGCTTTTGGAAGATGTACAGTTAAATGTTATATTTGGGACTGTTATCTAATTTGATTAAATTGCACTCTACAATATGATATTTGAATTGATGAAAAATTAGTAAATGTTAATATTTTTTAAAGTAGCCAAATCTTGCAATTTATATATAATAGAGAAGACTAGAAAATCCCCCATATTTATTTCCTCTTACTTCGTACTACTAAAATTTGTATTTAGGCATTTGGTTTCTCAGATAAACATTACATTCCCCAGTATATGGTTCTGTCTGGCTTGGTGACGACATGTTGAACATGAAGACGTGAGCAGAAGTAATACATACACACTCTTTTTAATGTCTTTAATTGAATGGGATATTGGCCCATTTTTTCTTCCAGTTTATTACACTGAATATTGACATGTTATTTTCCAATATTGAGACAATCAATGACAAGACTTTAAGAGTAACAATGTAAAAATTATAGAAGTTGTCTGAGTTTATCAACAATCCCCTGGATTAGAACCCCCTACCAGTTCTAGGTCATCTCATATATAGACATTGTGTTCAGTAGAAATAAATATATATATTTTTTATTATACTTTAAGTTCTAGGATACATGTGCACAACATGCAGGTTTGTTACATTGGTATACACGTGCCATGTTGGTTTGCTGCACCCATTAACTCATCATTTACATTAGGTATTTCTCCTAATGCTATCCCTCCCCCTACCCCCCACCCCCCGACAGGCCCTGGGGTGTGATGTTCCCCACCCTGTGTCCAAGTGTTCTCATTGCTCAATTCCCACCCATGGGAATACATTTTTAAATCATTTTTAAAGGTGTTATTACATTCTGATTGAACATTTTCAGAAAGAATAAATAATTTAATACAAGAAGTGGGCCACTTCATGTAACAAAACAAACCACCACTACAGCAACAACAACAAAAAACACTAATGAATGTGACTTTAGCTTTGCAACATCATGACAGACCAACAAGTTAATGACATTTGTTATGCCATAGAAAATATTTGTTGAATTGCCACTCTAATGACTTTATATCAGCCAACTCATTATCAACACTAGAAAAGATGATTAAAAAATACTTCAGTACGTTCACATGTTGGCTTGGTAACATTTTTAAGAGTCTATAAGAGAAAAATGCATCCAATCTCGACAAAAATATTTTTCAAGTATCTTGTAGGTGCGTACAACTACCTTGTGAACAAAAGTCACTATATAATTATATAATCTCTGACACTTAAAAAAGTTTATTGTGCAAAAGAAGATATATGTTCTAATACCAAATCCACATATAAAATAATTGACTTACTTAAATAATTTAAGATGCTCTTTTATATATTTATATTAAAAACTTTACAGAGAATAAAAAAGGCATTATACAGGCTACTTATGGTTTTTGATGTTTGGATATACAATACATGTATCAAAGATTGTGGAAATAAATCAAGCAATATATTCAATTGGACTTAATTGCATTATTACATGCCAAGTGTCATATACCATCTATTTGCACATAACACTTTTTAATTTAGGTAAAATTATTAATCATAAAGCTATATGAATTTATTTTATTCCATGTTATTTTATTACTCCATGTTATTATTTATGTATTGTTAGGAACATTTGCTTAAAAATCATATTTGGACATAGTATCAGATACTTTACATCCTTTGAATCAGTTATTTTATAACAGTATATACTAAACATCATTACTCCTTTTCAAACATAAATAACGCAATACAAATTGGACAAAAAATTCAGGAAAGATCTGGGATCAAAAAGGAGGTATTGAAACATCACATGTACTCCATAATTATATACAAATATTTTGTACCCATAATATTTAAAATACAGAAAATTAAAAGGTACATTTTCCTCAAAGTGCATGCTTCTTTTGCTATGCGAAACTGCAGGATATGGAAAGAAGTGTATTAAAACACTAAATCACTTTATGTGGAAGATAAAAGGGATGGTACCCAATGTACAACTTCATGTAGTGCACTGATACATTCAATACAAATGATGTATTAACTTCAAGATAACATGAGAAAGTTAAATTATCTAACTTATTTCAAACTAGGGGATAGTATGTTCTCATTATTAGAAGCCAGAATTCTGCTTATCCATTTCTATTATTAGAAAAAAACATAATTTTTATTCTTGTCTTAGAAATAGACACCTTGATATAATTCTCTGTAAATGTAGCATGATAGTCTGTTTACAGAGTTTATATCATTCCAAGACTGCACTTCTAAAGTGAGAAAATATTAAAGGATATAAACTCACTCCTCTCTACAAAATTCCTTATTTTTTATGCAATGGCTTTAAAATGTATGGAAGGGAAGTTATGGAAACAATCCATACCTGGAAAGCATTCTATCCATGCCTTTGAAATGGTTATCTAGTACTAGATTCTTATCAGTGCCTAGCTATGTAATGTGTGTAGCTTAAGATTTTTAAGAAAGAAGGATAAAATGTTCAATATAAATTTAAAAAGCACTTTTATTGGAATATTGAGTCATGTATTTGCTTTCTGTAAGTCCTTTTATCTATAAAATAATAGTTGAGAAAGGCAAATAGAATATGTGGAGGAATTAAAAATTCAATTGTAGGGTGGTAAATGAAAACCAAATTTTTCATTCACCACATTAAATGTAAATGGGTATTATACTCAATTTAAGCAGCAAAGTTGCTTCTTTTTTTTTTTTTTTTTTTTTTTTTTTTTGAGACAGAGTCTCACACTGTCGCCTGGGCTGGAGTACAATGTTGCCATCTCGCTTCACTGCAACCCCTGCCTGCTGGGTTCAAGCCATTCTCCTGCCGCAGCCTCCCGTGTAGCTTCTTAAGATGTGAAGATTTTTAAATTAAGATGACTCTTGGGATGAACCATCCTGTGTTGGTTAAAGACTTTTACTGACATATTTTTAATAATTTTTTTAACTTTTATTTTCAGGTCAATGGCACATGCGTAGGTTTGTTATGTAGGTAAACTAGTGTCACAGGGATTTGTTGTGCAGATTATTTCACCACCCAGCTATTAAGCCCAGTACCCATTGTTTTTCCTGATCTTCTGCTTCCTCCCACCATCCACCCTCCCAGAGGCCCCAGTGTCTGTTGTTTCCCTCTATGTCTTCATGTGTTCTCATAATTTAGCTCCCATTTGTAAATGAGAACATGCAGTATTTGGTTTTCTGTTCCTGCATTAGTTTGTTAAGGATAAAGACCTCCATGCAGCTCCATCCATGTTCCTGCAAAGGACTTGATCTCACTCTCTTTTATGGCTGCCTAACATTCCATGGTGTATATGAACCACAAAATAAAGATGGTTCTTAACTTTTAAATTAAGATTTTTAAATTAAGATGAATCTTGATTTTTAAATTAGTATGGTTTTAAGATAGTTTTACAGATAGATTAGATTATCTAGCGATAGATAGGGAGAGATATCTATCAATACATATCTCTATCTAGATATAGATAGATGGTTTTCTATATAGACCTATCTATCTATATATGTATACATCTATATATGTCTACACATATTTCTATACACATATATATATTTATATCTACATCTATATTTCTACATGTATATAGGTATGTATATATCTACATGTATATAGATAGATATATACATAGGTATCTGTATATATGCATATACATGCCTATCTTTATCTACATGTATTACATAGATAGGGTAATTACTGATAAATCCTTTGGTCTTCTTTGTAAATCTCTGGGCTAAAGACCCCTCCAGTATTATACGTGTTCTGGTCTAGATTGCTCACTCACCAGTTCTCCTCACTATCTAGAGAAGATCCACTTAGCAGGCCTCCCCTTAAAGAAGGGCACCTTAACTGGACTCACTCCTCCCATAGTAGACTGCACAGTACACAAGCAGAAGAGGAGAGCTCAGTAATAAAGTCACCATAAAGGATAATTTTTAAATGAATAAAGAAATCAGAAAATCCAGTATTGGCTAGCACATATGGCTATCAGCAAGCTCACCCTACAAAAAAATAGTGAGAAAACAGTTCGAATATTGGCCGTTTGGGGCACATATTCTACAAAAAGGAAAAGTTTTGAAATGTATATATATTTAATTTAATTCTTTAAAATATTTGTAGGCAAGCCCAGTGGCTCACACCTATAATTTCAGAACTTTGGGAGGCCAGGGCAGGAGGATTGCTTGAGGCCAGGAGACCAGCCTGGGCAACATGGCAAGACCCCATATCTACAGATCATTTTAAAAAATTATCCAGGTATAACACGATGAAACCCCGTCTCTACTAAAAATATAAAAATTAGCCGAGCATGGTGGTGGGCACCTGTAGTCCCAGCTACTCGGGAGGCTGAGGCAGGAGAATGGCATGAACCCGGCAGGCGGGGCTTGCAGTGAGCCAAGATCATGCCACTGCACTCCAGCCTGGGCAACAGAGCGGAGACTCCATCTCAAAAAAAAAAAAAAAAAAAAAAAAAAAATTAGCCAGGTATGGTGGCACACACTTGTGGTCCCGTCTACTTAGGAGGTTGGGGCAGGAGAATTGCTTGAGCCCAGGAGTTTGAGGCTGCAGTGAGCTATGATCATGCCACTGCACTCTAGCCTGAGTGATAGAACAAGACCCTGTCTCTTAAAAAAAAAAAAAATTGTATTATGCACCAGGTACAATGTGCTAGGTACTGGGGAGAGATCTTAAAAAAATGTATTATGCACCAGGTACAATGTGCTAGGTGCTGGGGAGAGATCAGGGGATAAAGCAGAGCAAAATTTCTGTCCTCATGGAGCTTGTGGTCTAAAGGAGGAAAAAAGGCAATAAACAAATTAAAAAGAGGAATACAAAGTATGTGGGTAGGGATGAGTACAACAGAGGAAAATCAAGCAGGAAAGATAGAACTCTGGAAAGAAGTAGGGCCAGTGTCAAACAGGATGCCCAGGGAAGGCCACACTGAGAAGGTGACACCAAAGCAAAGACCTACAGGAGGTGAAGTGGTGAGCCATTCAGGTCACTAAAGGAGGCATGTTCCCAGGAGAGGGGACGACAATGCAAAGGCAAGAAGGAGCACCAGCCTGTGTGTTGAGAAAAGCATGGGGACCCAAGCAGCTAAAGTGGAACACATGTAAGAAGAATAACCGTAATGAGGTCTGAGAGACAACTGGGTGGGAAGTGTCTTAATCTGTTTGTGTTACTATAAAGGAATATCTGAGTCTGGGTGATTTATAAAGAAAAGGACATTTGTTTAGGTCACAATTCTATAGGCTGTACAAAAATCAGCACCAGTATCTACATCAGGTAAAGGCTGGAGGTTGCTTCCACTCATGGCAAAAGGGGAAGGGGAGCCAGTGTGTGCAGAGATCCCAGGGTGAGAGAGGAAGCAAGAGAGAGAGGGAAGCACCGGGCTCTTTTAAAAATCCAGCTCTTGGGAAAACTAGTAGAGAACTCACTCACTACTCTCACCATGGCAGGGCATTAATCTATTTATGAGGGATCCATCCTTATGATCCAAACACCTCCCACTAAACCCGACTTCCAACACTGGGGATCAGATTTCAACATGAGATTTGAAGCGGACAAATATCTAAACTACAGCAAAGAGTACAGATCGGAAGGCATGGCAAGCTCTGCTGGTCACTCCAGTGGAGTCAACATTTCAAGAATGTTACAAGCAGCTGGGCTTGGTGGCTCATGCCTATAATCCCAGCACTTTAAAAGGCTGAAGTAGAAGGATCACTTGAGGCCAGGAATTCAAGACCAGCCTGGGCAACATAAAGAGACCCTGTCTCTACCAAAAATTAAAAAAAAAAAAAAAAAAAAAAAGCCAGGCATGGCAGTGAGCACCTGTTGTCCTAGGTTCTCAGGAGCCTGAGGCAGGAAGATTACTTGAGCCCAGGGGGTCGAGGCTGCAGTGGGCCACAACTGCCCCACTGCACTACAGCCTGAACAACAAAGTGAGATCCTGTCTCTTAAAAAAATTAAGAAAGAAAGAAAAGAAAACAGTATTACAACCAGTTTTCTAGCAGCACATAGGGAAAGAGTCTGTTGTCCTCCCAGATCTCTGGCCAAGGCCCTGGCAGAGGCAAGAATTACAAAGACCCTAACCTGTTGTTTCCTAGCTCCCGAGAGACACTAGGGAAAGCTATCTCAAGGGCAAACACATGTTGACTGGTCTCAAGGAGTAAGGGGTTATTGTTCCCTCCCCTGGAGAGAGTGCAATCAAGGGGAGTTGGACAACCCATCTTTGCTCTACTTGCTGCTTCCTTTTTTCACCAACTATAAGTCCTTTGGGTTCTGTGTAACCAGATCCCCGATTCCTCTAGCCAAAATTGGTTTCATTTTGACCAGAGACTGGTTACAACACACCTTTCTACCACCACCTCTATTAGAAGATTTAACTCTTTGTTTCTCTAATAATCTCTTTTCATACTTAATTGTGAGCCCCTTAAGAGACACATCTTACTACTTATTGTGTTTTCTGTGCCTAAGTATTCTGTGTAATACTTACAACTTACTGCATCTTCTGATGCAAAAAAAAAAGTTTAAAAGGAAATGGATTGTCATCTCTTGAATCAGGCTAAGGGTAGGTCCTGGAAGATACTCCTTCCAAACCTTATAATCAGAGGTGACTGCACAGTTGGCTTACAAGAGCCTCTTTTCAAAGTAATTGGGGGTGCAGTGCTTAGAACTGGGCTGGCACTGTAATTTTTTTAGGAATCTGCTCCCATTTACAAGATGTTCCATCATAAAAATCAAATCATAAAATCAAATCCAAGTATGTTCATTTGGTATATTCATTTTCCACTTCTTACTAGGGGTGGTGGGGGAGGAGAAGCTGGTACAGGAGAAATGTCTTTTATTTCCCCTCTATAACAATGGTATAATTCCAAATCTTATAGACCATCACACAGTTCTGTTAGTTGATTGTTTTCCATGGATTCTACCCTGCCAGGAGACACAATAAATAACTTTTTGAAACTTCATTTTTCAGTCCTGGGAGTTTTTACAAATAAAAGGACACACATGTTGAGACAAATTACATGCTTGAAAATCTGTCACTAACATCAATTTCATGTTAAAAAGTACTAAGCAACTGTTACAGTGGCATTTCTTTTGTTGTTGGGGAAAATAATGTGTGAATAGCTATGCTAATTCAGAGGTAATTTTCAAATTTCATGACTAAATAAAAAAGCTAAGAGTAGTTCACTAGGTAATGTTTGGGAGGGAGTTGTTGGTTTTGTTGATTTATTATATCTTGACAGACTGGTATGATTGAAATGAATTAAATGTTAGACGTGCTTAACATTTTATATGCTATATATCATCATAATAGCAAAGTGCACAGATCACATTATTGAGTGCCTTTGGATTTTAAAAATAAAGATTGCTATTCAGATGAATACCATTTCATTATTGCCTGCACTACTCTGTCAAATTAAAAAATATAATAGCTATCTTTATTCTCATTTTAAAGCATGATAATCATCAAAATGTTGAAGTTTATCACAGTTCTACATTAAAAATAAGTCATTTTTGTAGGTGAGTTATCCAATACAGCAAAGGCCATCAAAGGGAAAGCTAATACTTTCATGGAGAGATCAGAGCCTTAATAGATCCCAGCAGCAATGCTTCAACCATTCCCAACTCCATGTTCCTTGCTAGATGCTCCTCACCCCAAACTCCTACAAATTTCAAGAATTTCTGTGTATGTGTGTGTTAAGGGAGGAGTTTTAAAGTATCTCTGTATTCAACAAGATACGTCAGCTTGTAAACAGCAGAAACCTGCTTAAACTAGCTTACATGAGAAAATAACATTATAAAGACATAGGAGTGTTTCTACACCAAGAACTGGAGGTATTGTTTGGTTTCATGAAGGATTAAAATCTGTAATTCAAAAGTAGACTCAGGCAGCTGCACATCAATCTGTGTCTTTCTCTCTGGTACTGTGGACTCTATCCTGTCTGACTTGCTTTGTTCCTGGGCATCATTCTTGCTCTGGAAAACACACTTTCCCTGCTCATTTTTTTATTTTAATGCTTAGGTTCAGTCTGCTCATTTTTCCCTACAGCAGAAGACAGCTTACTGTGTTCCAGCAAACAACGGAGCCTGACCAGCCTCTCTGAATATGGGGCCCCCTTCTCACTCAAAAGTACTCTTAACCTGGGGTCCATGTGGGGTTTGTGAATTTGGATAGGATTTTAAAATTACATTTTCATTTCCACTAATCTCTAACCGAAATTCAGTCTTTTCTTCAACTGTAAATGTAGGCAGCAAGCCACAGTGGAACTTGCAGAACCTATAAATTTGTCACTGTGATTGATGTTATAATGTTACACCTAGATCTTCTTTCAGAAATGAGGACTTACCCCAGCTACTATGAAAGCTGTTGGCAGAGTGCCCTCAGCTGGCAGCCCCAGGGAAGTGGCCTCAGTTGCAGAGAGCCACCTCAGCTGGGTAATAAACACCTGGCCCTCTTTGATTCAGGGCACTTCTGAAGGGTCATATAATCTTCAGACCTTCTGTAAGGTTGGCTGAAGCTTCCTCTCAGACTTCATCACAGCTCAATGTCATCCTTCTCTGACCAGTTCCACCTTGCCTTCCCTCATGTTGATGTCAAGAGCGTTCCCTAGCAAACTCCCCAAATGCCAATCTCCAGCTTAGATTCTGCTTTCTGGGGAAACTGAACTGTGACAGTTACTAATACAAAGAATCAATATTTTTATGTCACATTATACTTAGATAGCTTGAAATATATATGCTCATCCCCACCTCAATATTTCAGCCTTCTGGATCTAGTTACTTAATACATTATTAAAAAACTTTTTACTATATCAAAAATTACTTTTTAAACATTTTAGTAACTGTATTTCAAGATAATTTTCTGTGTTATCCTATGCCTTTTATTTTATGCATCTTAAAACATCATTCTGAGAAGGAGCCTATAGGCTTTATCACTGCCAAAGGAGTCCATGGCAAAAAAAAAAAAAAAAAAAAAGTTGGAGGAGTCAAGAATCCCTGGGAACTATCTCAGGAGATCTTGGTTTTTTGCAGGGCTTTCAGCACCATCCATTTTCCAGCGGCTCCTTAATCGATGTCACTCCTTCCCCATTGCTCCAGTGCTACTCAGCTGAACTCACCAATTGCTCTTAACTGATCTTTTACATCACCGTTCATTGCTCCCATCCATTTTCCATACAGACACCAGAATGGTTTAAATACATATACATATATATATGCAGAGCATGATAGCTCATGCCTGTAACCCCAGCACTTTGGGAGGCCAAGGAGGGAGAATCACTTGGGGTCAGGAGTTCGAGGCCAGCCTGGTGAAACCCTCATCTCTACTAAAAATACAAAAATTAACCAGGCATGGTGGCATGCACCTGTAATTCCAGCTACTTGGGAGGCTGAGGTGTGAGAATTGCTTGAACCCAGGAGGCAGAGGCTGCAGTGAGCTGAGATCACACCAGTGCACTCCAGCCTGGGTGATGGAGTGAGACTCTGTCTCAAAACAGAACAAAAGAAATATATATATACACACACACACACACACACACACATATATACGTATACACACACACACACACACATATATATATATATATATATACACACACACACACACACAATAAATATGCCTGGAGTTAATTCTAAAATAATAGTTAACATTCCCCAGATTTTTACTATGAGCCAAACTCTCTGCTATTATTGCATTAATATATTTAACAGGCCTATGAGGTATGTACTGTCATTATCACTATTCCATACATGTGAAAACTAAAGATTATAGAAGAAAAATCACTTTTCTAAAATCACATACCTAATAGTAAGTGGCAGACTTGAACTGGTAATCTCAGAGCCAAAGCTCACTCTTTATCTTTTTGAAAAATAACTTTTTATTTAAAAAAATTTCAAACATACCCCAAAACACAAGGAGATGTATAACAAATTCCCATGTACTTATCACCCAGTCTTAGCAACTTTCAATATTTTGACAGTTTTATTTTATCTGTTATCATTTCCCTTGGCACTCCCACATTTTCTTTCTTTATATCTGGAATATTTATTAAAGCAAACACCAGACATCACAGAATTTCACTCAATACAATAGTAGAACCATTAGAGCCCAGTAGAATACTTCAATAGAATAATGCTTTAAAAATGTTTCTCTAGTCATGCCATTGCCTGTTTCAAATACTTTAGCACATTACTATTCTACTTAGGATAAATCCTCCGCAGGACCTGTAGACTTCTGAGTCACATGGCCCAGGGCTCCCTTCCAAACACCATTTGATGACCCTCTACCTTGCTCAAGAAAACACTGGGCCTACTGACCTTCTCTTAATACTGGTAACTCCTTATCACTGAGTCAGGACCTTCTTTTCTTAAGCCCAGGACACTTTTTCTTCCACTCATTCTCCTGTGTAAATGTCCTCTCCTTAGAGACATCATCCTATGTTGATTCAGATTCCAAGTTCTCTCCAGTCTAATTTTCCTTCAGCCGAATTCTTTCTTACAGCGTCCTGTTCTTGGCTTTCATTTGATTTCTCACAATTAATAATTTTGCATATATTTGCATGTTTGTCTGTCTCTGCTACTGGGCTGTAAGAGACCTGTCAGTTTTGCTCACTGGTCTATACCTAGTCTCAACATAGTACTTGGCATATAGTAAGCACTCATTAAACTGTGAAGTGTGTGTGTGTGTGTGTGTGTGTGTGTGTGTATGTATACATATATATGTGTACATACACATTTTAGTGTATGTATATTCTCATGTATTCTATGAGATTATGGGCAAGTGTGTCCTATATTACATATAAAGACAATAAGAGAATAACTTACAGAGTTAAAAGTAAGTGTAAAAGGAGCAGTTATATTAAATTTTGAAAAGAATAAACTATTAATTATGTAATTCTCCATTGTTCCATGAAAACAGATGTGACTATTCATTAGCACTGACTAATGAAGGATATGTTATTTCAGATAATCTATCAAAAAAAATACCCTCTTTCCAGCATATAAAATCTTTCTCTCCCCATTGTCCTCAAGAGCTAGGACTTTATAACCTACTTTTATTTTGGTCCTAAAAATATTTTTTCTCAAAAATGCTTTAGAAGTAATTGAGATCATCAATAAGAAATTTATGCAGCTTTCTTGGAAATGTTATGAGTTAGGTCCTAGCAACCTATCTCTAAGGCTATGAAGCACTGATAGTCTGGCATCTATTTTATCTGAACCAACTCCCTGCTTCAGAAACTGCTGTCTTGAAATATCGTTCTGGGCTGAATATCTATTGCAGTATGTATAAAATGGAATTACAGGCCATTGCTACATTTGCTGCAGTTACTGGCATGATGGATTATAGGTACTCAGTCAGACTGCATTTAGCATTATGATTTAGTAAAGTAGCTGAAAGAGGAACATTTGTTCTCTTTTTGTTTTGCAATAATGTTTTTATTAGAAATATATGTACATTGTTGAAAACTGGAAAATGCCAAAAATAGAAGGAAAAGAGTGAAAATTGCTGATGATACCACCACCAAGAAATCATCACCATTAATATTTTGGCTTTTTTGTTTTCAGATTTTTTCCATTATGAAATTGTTGATATTTGACTCTTTTGACCTATAAAAATGTTAATATCATATAGCTTACTCGAACATATCCAAATAATGTCATATATATTATTTTATGTACCAAAAAGCATACTAAACAGATTGTTTTATAGCTTACTTTTCTCATTTTTAACATTATAATTTAAGCATTTGTTCATAATATTAAAACTTTTTGAAAACATTATTATGAATGACTATTTCAATATGTGGATGTACCACAACTTACCTAATGATTTACCTACTGGTAATCATTGAGTTGGACTGGTTGGACATGAGTTGTTTCTAATTTGTCGCTATTACAAATAATGCTCTGATAAATATGTATAATTAATTTGTGTTTCAGATTATTTTTATTTCTAGAAACAAGATTCTTGGTTATAGGCTAAATATATTTTCTTGGTTTCTTTTTTTGTTCATTTGTTTGTTTGAGATGGAGTCTCTCTGTCACCCAGACTGGAATGTAGTGGCATGATCTTGGTTCACTGAAACCTCTGCCTTTCTGGTTCAAGCAATTCTCATGTTTCAGCCTCCCAAGTAACTGGAATTACACGCACACGCCACCTCGCCTGGCTAATTTTTGTATTTTTAGTAGAGACACAGTTTCACCATGTTGGCCAGGCTGGTCTCTCAAACTCCTGACCTCAAGAGATCTGCCTGCCTTGGCCTCCCAAAGTGCTGGGATTACAAGCGTGAGCCACTGCACCTAGCTGGTTATACATATTTTCAAGTCTATTGATACCTAGTGCCAGGAACTTGATTTCAAGAAGAAATATATGTTGTATGAATGCAAGGGCTGTGTTTGCTTTTGCTCACCTGTTTCTGCAGTGGCCAGGCTTTTTGTCACATTAAAGGTACTCAATAAAACATTTGCTCAATGAATAAATGTATGGCACCTGCCACTGAAAATTAAGAATGTCTCCAAAATCAGACAACATGACATGCGTATCTCTTTTGGGTTGCCAGTGTTGTAATTCTACTCACACCAGTGGTAGTTCTTCTGAGGCACTAACAAGTAGTATTTTTCTGGTGGTTATGATCTCACTTTCCAGCTTCTCTCATGTATCAGAGATATTTTATAGCAGTTGAAAATTTGAACTCTCAAATTAGATAAGTTGTAACTTAGAGTCCTCCACTAGGTAGCTGTGTAACCTCGGGAGTCATATAACTTCTCTGGGCCTCAGTTTTCCTCCGTGAAATGGGAAGATTGACAGCATCCACTTCACCGAGAGGTTGTGAGGATTAAATGAGCTCATTTTCATAGAAATGCATTATGGTGCTGAGCACATAGTAATTGTTCAATAAATGTTTTCTGTTATTTGACATAATTGAGAAACTCTGAAAATACTTTTTCCTCCAAAAGGGAGTATATAAGGAAAGATGATGATTCTATGTAAACATCTCAAAAAAGAGCCGAGAAGTACAAATGAGAAAATACAATTGAGAAAACAGAATTTTAAAAGATTTCATAACCTTTTAAATTCCTCCTTGGTTGTTTTTATTATCCCAGGCCTATTTCTTTCTAATAATTGGCAGAAAAATCACAGACCAAAGGCCTCCTCTGGCAGGGGAGCCTGGAAGAGCAGCTGGGGAGATTGGTGTCCTGCCCCACTGCCAGTCTTCCCAGAGACTGAGAGAGGGAACAGGAAATTGGTGTCTGAAGGTCTACAGTGAGGGGGACAGAAGAGAGAATGCAGGGACGAGGTATAGACTGAGAAAGGACTTTGAGACTTGAAGAGTTTCCAGTTTGGACGAGCTGCTGGCACTGTGTGCCTGGGTCAGTCACAGTGGGATATGGATGCTGACTACTGAGTGAGGATTCAGTAGGTGTGTGGGCAAGGGGAGGTCATGTCCCACTAAGGACTGGCAGAGGCTGGCAGTGCTAGGAGAGGACCAGTCCTGGGGGAGGGAGAGCTAGTGTTGAAAACAGGGACCAAATCAAGCCTTTGTTTTCCCAGATGTGCTATATTCAGTCATTTAATTGACAGCTGTTCTTGAGAGTCTACTATGCGCCAGGTGCTGATGCAGGCCCAGGGGTAACAGCAGTCAACCAAGAAACAGGCAAACATTTCACCCTTTGTGGAGCTGTGTTCTAGTGGGAGGAGATAGACAATATACAATAAATATAAAACATACCCCAGTGATATGTATTAGAACATAATAGGTACCTTTTTAAAAAAAGAGCTGAATAATGAGGGTGGTGAGGGTGAGTGGTGAAGGGGAAGTTTGCAATATTGATTGGGGTTAATAAGGGTGGGCCTTGTTCAAACAGTGGCATGAAAGCCAAGACATGACGCAGGTAAAAGAGCAAGCTAGAGAGTGTTCTAAGCAAATGTAAAAGCCTCAAGGTAGAAGTCTGTCTGTTTTTGAGGAAGGCCAGAGTGGCTGGAGCAGAGTGAGTGAGGGAGAGGATGGTAGGAAATCAGGGCAGAGAGATTAATAGGGGGCCGGTTAGTAGGGACCCCAGGAGGCCACTGTAATGTTGGATATTCCTGGATCAGAGTTTCTCAAATCATTCTCCACAGGTAATGTCTATTCTGAAAGAGAGTTTTCCTTGGCCTGTGCTCAGGCTGCTCAAATAGAATGCAGAAACAAAGAATTTGCCTGAATTCTGCTAGCCACTCTCCAAGGTCTTCTCCTGCAATGGGTGGAGAGACTTGCAGGGCAACCCTGTTCTAAGTAGGAGGTGAAGGTGATATCCAGACAAATCCTTCCTGGGTATTTGCTCGGGGGAACTTGGGACTTTTTGGCAGTATTGTAAGGCTCTGGCTCATTAATTCAGCCCTCATGTTCCCATATCTGCAAGGGCATAACTGCAGTCCCCTCAGTTCTCTGGGTAATGTGACTCTCACTGCAAACCTCAACATGGAAAGCTCTTGCTAAGGTGGGAAGGTCTCAGTCCTCCAAAGGAAACGAAGTTGTGGCAGCCTTTTTACTAGAAGGATCAACTTAGTAATTAACAAAAATACTTAAAATAATGAAGAGGAGGTGGGTGTAGTCAAGAACTATGATTATTCAGGATCTCTGTAGGAGTAAATGTATTACTTCAAAATTCTCCAGTTTTGCACTGCCATGTTTATTGCAGCACTATTCACAATAGCCAAGATTTGGAAGCAACCTAAGTGTCCATCAACAGATAAATGGACAAATAAAAGGTTGTAAATACACAGTGGAGTACTATTCAGCCATAAAAAAGAATGAGATCCTATCATTTGCAACAACATGGATGGAACTGGAGATCGTTACGTTAAGTGAACTAAACCAGACACAGAAAGACCAACGTCGCATGTTCTCACTTATTTGTGGGAGCTAAAAATTAAAACAATTGAACTCAGAGATAGAGAGTTGGAAGGATGGTTACCAGAGGCTAGGAAGAGTAGGAGAAGAGTGGGGGGTACGTGGGTGTGGTTGATGGGTACAAACAATAGTTAGAAAGGATGAATAAGATATAGTATTTGCTAGCACAACAGAGTGACTATAGTCAAAAATAATTTTATTGTACATTTTTAAATAATTAAAAGAGTATACTTGGGTTGTTTGTAACACAAAAAATAAATGCTTGAGGTGATAGATACCCCTTTTACCCTGATGTGATTATTATGCATTACATGCCTGTATCAAAATATTACATGTACCCCATAAATATATACATCTACTGTGTACCCACAAAAATTAAAAATTAAAAAATTAATCTCCAGCTTTGGAGTCAAAAGCTGAAGCCATTTTTTTACATTTTAAGATTTGGGGGATGAAAAATACAGCATTATGCTTTTAACAGCCCTTTACAGCTTTACCATTTTTTAACCTTTGTCTCAGCCTTCTTGTGTTTAAGTATAAGTGTTCTCTTTATGGAAACCCAAAGCTTCCCTTATTTAAATTTCAAGGATGTTGAAACATTATAATGTTTCATTACAATTAATGAAACATTACATTAAAATGTAGAGTCTACATCATGTACCTGTTTTCTTTTTTTTTTCTTTCTTTTTTTTTTTTTTTGAGACAGTGTCTCACTCTGTCGCCCAGGCTGGAGTGCAGTGGCACCATCTCGGCTCACTGCAAGCTCCTTCCTCCTCCTGGGTTCATGCCATTCTCCTGCCTCAGCCTCCCGAGTAGCTGCAACTATAGGCACCCACCACCACGCCTAGCTAATTTTTTGTATTTTTAGTAGAGACGAGGTTTCACCGTGTTAGCCAGGATGGTCTCGATCTCCCGACCTCATGATGTGCCCACCTCGGCCTCCCAAAGTGCTGGGATTACAGGCGTGAGCCACCGTGTCTGGCCCTGTTTTCTTTTTTTAAAAATGTTTTATATTTTTAATTACCCTTTTAACTGAACCTGTTTTCAATTCATGTGAATATACATAAAGTATAACACTAAAGAGTTAAAGAAAATATCAAAAACTCTCCCAAGAGGTGTCCACTGAGTAATAACAACCTAGTTGGAATTAAGCCACTTTGACAAGCTACACTTTCTGAGTGCTTATGTACCAATTGCCTTAACAGACATTTATTTCTTGGTGTGACAGGCTGCTGACCTTAGATCGTAAGCCCAGCCCTGGGTTTCCCCTTCCAGATAAAACTCTGTTATCAGACCATAGCTGACTTGCTCAGACTCAGTACCAGCCTACCTGACCACACCCTGCCAACAGCAGCTGCTGAGGAGTAAGACTGAAGTTACCCAAATGCTCGTCCAATGTGCTCACATGTTAAAGACCAAATATTCCCCCCGGATCATGATCTCCTCAGTCCTCTCATCTCCGGAAATGGAGCTACCATCCTTTCAGTTGTTCAAACTAAAAAGCTAGGAATCGTGCTTTGATTCATCTCCCCCCAACCATGTACATCTAATAATACAGCTAATTCCAACAGTTCCTTCTCCAAAAGATGTCATGACTCTGTGAGCTACCTTCCATCTCTACCGCCATAATCCTGGTCCACACTTCATCACACCTGACCTCAGTTATTGTCATAGCTTTCTGTTTTATTTTATTATTTGAATTTTATTATTTTATTTTATATGAGACATGGTCTCACTCTGCTGCTCTGGCTGGAGTGCAGTGGTGCAATCATAGCTCACTGCAGTCTTGAACTCCTGGGCTCAAGCAATCCTCCTGCCTTAACCTCCTGAGTAGCTGGGACTACAGGCACATGCCACCACACTTGGCTTATGTTTTTATTTTTTGTAGCGATGAGGTCTCACTGTGTTGCCCAGGCTGGTCTTGAACTCCTGGCCTCAAGCAATCCTCCTGCCTTGGCCTTCCGAAGTGCTGAGATTACAGGCATGATCTACCATGCATGGTCCCATAGCTTTCTCAGTGATCGCCATATTCCCAAACTTGCACTTTCTAATGGCCGTCAGAATGATTCTTAGAAACCTGTATCAGACCATTTCACGCCTCTGTGTGAAATCTCCTATATCTCTCACTGCAGTAAAATAAAACCCAAATTCCTTACCTTGGCCTATGAGACTGTTACTTGACCAGACTCTTACATACTTTTCTGACTTCACCTTCATCCCTAAATGCCACGCTCCAGTCACTCTGGGCCTTCCTTTTGTTTTCTGAACCCATTCAATTTGTTCCAGCCTTTGTATAAGGTGTTTCCTTTCCCTGGAACACTCTCTCCACCCCCTTGTCTTCTCAAGGCTGGATATGTTATTCTGATCTCATCTTAAATTACCGCTTCCTCAAAGAGGTCCTCTGTGACTCCGCAGTCTAAAGTAGCCCCCACCAATCTGTCTCTATCCTATTTTAACTTTCAAGAGGATATTTTTCCTCTTTATTTCTTTTTCCTAGCTGTCTCCCACCCAGTGGGAGACACTTTCAATAGCTTGTTAGTAATCTAATATTTTTTTCTGATTGTAATAGTAGTGCATACTCATTGTAAAGTATTTGGAAAATACAGACGCAATAGTGCTTTGGCTGGGTTAGAGTCCCAGAATGTGAACTTCATGAGAGCAGCAATTTTGACGTGCAGTTTTCTGCTATATCCCCAGCACCAGGAACATGCTTGGCAAGTGAAAGGTGTTCCATAAATATTCAGTGCATGAATAAAGTTTTCTCTTGGTGGGGTTGATTTCTGAGTTGGTTCCATCATGGGTTGGTTATCTTTATCTTCCACTCTAGACTGTCTTCCTTCCTGTCCACTCATCTGATAATCTACATGCCCCATTCATCACTAGGGAACCCGTCACAGGAAGGGAGTGGGTGAACTAGCATAAGTGGAATAGCTAAATTGAAAAGACTCCAAAACTTATGCCTTGCTGCATACAAATTGTTAGCAATATCCTTTTGCTTATTAGAATATTCTGAATTAATATATAGATGTTCTAACAAAAATTCATCTCTTTAGCGCTTTGCTATCTCTACAATAGAGAGGGAAGAAGCATTGTTCTATTTCTCACTGAAAAAAGTATTACAGAAATGATTTTAGAAGTTTTAAAAGTGCTATTGAAATGCTATTTTAAATACAGAAATGCTGTTTTAAACATGGAGAATTAAAGTCCAGAGCCATATCATCTAGCAATCTAACAAAAGGAAACGTAACTTTGGGCTTTGAAACCAGACTATGAACAGAGGCTAGTTCTCTATTTTAAGCAATGTCTTCCATGAGTGGGTATTTTTATATTGATATCTCCCCCACTTTCAATAGCTTATTAGTAATCTAATATTTTTTTTCTGATTGTAATAGTAGTGCATACTCATTGTAAAATATTTGGAAAATACAGACGCAATAGTGCTTTGGCTGGGTTAGAGTTTAAGGGTGTGTGTTAAAGCCCGGTAGAGGAACATGTGGTGTGAAACAACACTGCCCCCTAGAGGTCTTTGTGTGCCGCGGACTGACCGGGCCACCCAACCTCCGGAGACGTCCCGCCGCTTCGAGAAGGCTCCTGGACAACGAAGCGCGTCCGGTGATTTCAAGGTGGGGCTAGGAGTCTTGTGAGAGGAAACTCGGTCCTGACCCTATGTGAGTGCTGAAATTCATAGAACTGTGTAGACAAAAGTCAATTTTATTGCATGCTAATTTAAAAACATTTAAAAATAAAATAAGCTTTAAATGCCTTTAAGACATAATTTAAAATAACTTTAGAAAAATTCCAGTGAGAGACTCATCCCATAATTTAGCCACTCCTTCTGATGCTAGACTGCTGCACTGTTCCTATCTCTGTATAAATAAACCTGTATTGGAAACTCTGGGGGCATAAATCTTTGTACATATTTAAGATTTTAAAAACTAGGATACAGCTCAGAAGTGGAATTATGGAGAAGATGAGTATAAATGTTTTTTAGAACTCTTGATATCTGCTGCCAAATTGCTTTCCCTTCAAGGTCGTGTCAATTGCCCCTCCCACCAGCAGTGACTGAGATTAAATGGTTTAGGTATTATTGAGTATATGAAATTAGAAGACATATTCAGGGTTGGTTGGGGAATTGCCTCCTGGTTGAGGTGGGGTGGCGGAGAAGTAGGAGAGAAACGGAGGTGGGTGCGTGTGTAAACCAGGAGAGAAATAGGCCTTCACGCCTGAGGGTTATCTGCTTCAGGTTTTTGTGCTTCCCCAGTAACTCCAATTTTGCTCCTTACCACTTTCTTTAGGATTGATTTTATTTTCTTATTTCTTCTTCACCCTCTCTTCTGGCCGTAGTGTAGGAGCAAAGTTAGGCTACCAAAGCAGCAATACTATCCTATGTAATCAACCAAGCAATGTTTTTAAAACACCAATCGTATGAAAGGCACTGTGCAAGCCACCCCTGCCCTCGGAATTTACAGTGCAACAGGGAAAGGTGAGGTTAGTGTGACTTCCCTGCCTAACACCACCTTTCTCCCTCCTAAGTTGCTAATGGTAATGATGAAAATAATGTCATCATCAGGTATTATTTAGCTATTGGAAGAAACCACTCGGTGTCGAGTTCATCAAGGAATCCGTCACAGATGTGAAATCAAGCCAGGCCTAGCAAGGATGAGTGCATTTAATTGAATGCATTTCAGGTAGAGAAATGCCATGTGCAGAAGTGACGGCCTTTGGTAAGGAGTATGGGACTGTGACTATTTCCCCTTGATGACTTTGCATGAAAATAAACAAACAGCATTTGAAAATCTCCTCTCCTGAGGTGACTAGAAGGTGACTCAACAGTCCATTTCCATGCATCAGCTTGCTGGAGGAAATGGAAAGGCCTATTCCCCAAAGCAGTGTTTGTCTCACAGAAATAGAGATATTGTGTGTAATAAATTGGGAAAACTTGTGAAATGAAACATCTGTTCTGCATGCTTAAGCACCAAGGCACTTGCAAAATATGAATTTTTACTCCATATTCCAAATGCTGTGATGATGAGCTGAGAATGAGTTTGGAAGGTTCATCTCTTTCCAATAAAAAGGTTCATCATGCCTCTCTGACTTTTATAATTATTTTGGAACATTTTAGATAGGAAATTGAAAGAGGAGGGAAAGAATGATGACAGAACTGAAGAAGAATTGATGAAAGGGTCAAAAATCTAAAGAACTTTGAGAAATGGATTTTATGTGCAGTCAACAATGCCTTCAGCTAATTTAACCAAATCAACAAAGCCATTAAAATGTATAATGATTTTTATTTTGCTACAGATCTGTAGAATGAAAGATACCTTGTGAAATGCAAAATCTTCCATATTTGAGATCTAAGCACCTGCATAGATGTTTGAGAAAACGGAAGGTGGATATTCTTTTATTGAATGTTTTTAGAATATAATGCTACTCCCCGCTGCTCACTCCACCGCAATAAACACTTTATTCACTCTGGATGCCCTCAATTTCCCCTACCAGCTAGGAGCTGTGTATCACTCTCCAATGTACTGTTGATTTTCAATCTAGACCAGTCTCCAAGGTTACTCTTGACTTTAAAATATACAACACCAACTTGCAGGTTCCACCAGATATCCAGGTGTGAAATTTTCTGAGGCCAATTTAAAGAACAGACTGTCTTTTTTTCTTACCATGGTGCTGCATATTATTGGTGCTAATGCTACACCTAAGGGATTTCAAAGCTCATTTCCAAACATCATCTCATTTGAACTTAACCAGAATTGGGAGATGGACTGTGCAATTATTTTTACCCAGCATTCCAAAAGGGGAAAAATAAGCATCTGAAAATGACTTTCCCAAGGTCACACAAAGAACCAAGACAAGACACTACGTTTCCTAACACCTATTACTCTGTTTTCTATTGTATTATACTTTATGCTTGAACATAACCAGGCAAGTCTTTTTCCTTGAAAACTCTCAGGAGAAATGTTCTCTAGTCCCAATCCCTTGTCTAATTTCTACTTAAACCTATATCCTTCCCCATTTCTCCTTCTCGGAAGGCATGGGGGATCCCACACTGCAGATCCCACATGCCTATCAAGAGAGTAGTGACCTTATAGAGTCCCACATGGCAGTGTAAAGCAGTGAGAGTCACATCTTGGGTCCACGGTGGACTGATCCAACCATGTGGGCAGTGGTCAGAGGGGAGTTTTTAACCAGCAGTGGACCAGAATGGGTCACATCAGCAAGGTTGGTGCTGCAGCAAAGTAGCCATTGGGATGATAAAGGGATAGTGATGCTCACGTCCCAGTGTGGATGGTGGGAGAGCATGCATGTTGCTTTCTGTGACAGTATCCATCATGGTACATGAGGGCACAGTCGTTTCTCCTAACTCTGGAACACCAGGTTTCCTCCTCGACTCTCTCAGGATTCTCAGGTAAGAGAGGAGAGGCATGTGTGAGGGATAGGAGGAAGCAGAAAGGAAAACGAAGGGGCAGAGATGACATAAAAGGCATATTTAATGAGGGATTGCCAGGGCAAAAGAAATAGATCCCCCTTTCTTTGACATAATTTTCAAATAATCATTTGTATCAAACAGCATTTCCCCCTTGGGGATTTTGAGGGACAGGTAAGGCCACCACCCCAGTGCCTGAGTTTATACTTATAGATACCTGCCTAAGACACTGGATGTGTCTTGGAGGGGGACTGTGGTCCTGCATTAGGTAGGTCGGTGCTAATGAGCTCATGAACTTTGGTTCAAATTGTAGAAGTAAACTGACCACTGCTCCCCAAAGTTGATACGGCCTGGGTGATACTTCTCAGACTTTCGAGTGCCTAAGAATCACCTGAAGATTCCGATTCAGTGGGTTTTAGGGTGGAGCCTAAAATCTTGCATTTCCAACAAGCTCCTGGTGATGCTATGATGCTAGTCGGTAGACTAGCTAAGTAGCAAGGAGCCAGGGACATTCAGATTACACTATATATGTGGTTTTGCACCCTGATTTTTTTTCCTTTTAACCTCTTAAAACTTTTTGCTTAACATTTTACGTAAATGTTTTCCCTATGATTTTAATTATTCTTTAGACTCATAGTTTTCAATAAATGTGCTATTTAGTTACTTTGATGTGTAGTGATATATTTGATCAACTACCTTTTGTTTGAAATCTAAAATGCCTCCTGTTTTTACCTGTCATAAATCATGATGTCATGAGCATCCCTATTTATAAATCTTTGTTGGCTTCTCTGCACCAAAACTTGCAAGCAGGACAGAGCATTCCATTAGGGAAAAAAAGAAAGAAAGAGAGAGAGAGAGACAGAAAAGTATATAAAAGAAGTTGAAAATACTGTTTTAAAACAAATATTGACTGATCTCTAATATCCACATCCAAGGCACTTGATGACAGGAATTATAGAATATTCAGAAAAATAGAGTTTTTCTTTCACTTCTGCTATAATGTGTACTTGGAAACTACACCATAAAGTATAAAGCTCGAAAGTGGCTGGAATTTCTGCATACGATGTATTGTAATTACAGATTGCGCTCCAAGATTTGTTATAAACTTTGTGAAGGGAAAAAAACACAAGCTGTGTTTTGGATATTAAACATTAAAATTGTAGGCTATATCCTATGCAATGGAAGGAAAATATGCCACATACATTGAATTTTTAAAAACTACCATACCATAATTTTGCATAAAAACTAATAAACAAATTGTATTAAATGGGAAATAGTTAATAATTTGGCCTTTCTGGTTTGCTGCTGTGTCGCCAGGTCCTGGCTCCCATTAAGGTGACATCTAGCCTATAGGCCATTGAATAGAAAAAAGACATTCCTTCCTCAAGCACTTAACTTCTATTCAGCCAAAGCTTATGTGTATTGATTTTGTTGCAAGACACTGTACTGCCGTCTGCTAGAAAATGGTGTAGCAATAAAATACAAATGTAAAATTTCTACATTGTGAATAGTACTTCCTAGATGTGGTGCACAGTCTGCACAAGCATAGGCACTGGCCCTACATCTAAACAGATTTTTCTGGAATGAAAGAATGAATGTATTCTATTGATCCTGGTTATGCTTTGAAGCTGTAATCTGTCAGTACCCTCTGTGGTCACTAGATAGGAAGTTGGAGAATATGCAAAGTGATAAAGAGAAGGGTAATGGGAAAGTCTAAATGAGTGCTTCTCAAATTTTAACGGGCATATGAATCACCCAGGAATCTTGTTAAAATGCAAATTATAATTTGGTTGTGGGGCCTGGGATTCTGCATTTCTCACAAGCTCCCAGCTCACTTATCATCTGATAAGAATGCTGTTGGTCCATAGGCCACACTTCGAGTAGAAAGACTCTAAAACAACAATCAATCTTGGCTTCTTGCTAAGTAAATATTTTTTAGTAAAAATTGTCACTCTTAGCTCATTGAAATTGATTCAGTATTCTATTAATTTCTGTGTTGAATCTTGGAATGGAAAGAAACTTCCAGGTGATTCTAATGTGCAGCCAAGGTTGAGAACCACTGGTCTAGTGAAAAGTCATGCATCCAAAGCACCTAAATGTAGGGACTATGTGTAAAAGGCATTCACAAATGAAAAACATCAAATAATTGTGATTTTAAATTTTGAAAAAAGAATTATTCTTTGTCTGAAGATATTTATCACCACATGAATGATATACATTACTAAGTATTGCAGGCGTGTCCAACCTTTTGGCTGCACTGGGCCACATTGGAAGAAGAATTGTCTTGGGCCACACATAAAATACACTAACACTAACAATAGCTGATGACCTAAAAAAATTTAAAAAATAAAAAATAAAAAAAGGTCCATGCATAGTTTTCATGATATCCACCAGCACAGATAAGCAAAATAGTCCTTGCATTGAAAAGGTTGGACACAGCTGGAAGGAGTTTAGAGGCCGGAAGAGCTCTATAGGCAGAAATACTTTGGGAATGAAAGTAATGGGAGGACATAGGACAAGACGCTGCCCTCCCAGTATCTCAGGTGTGGCATGAGCATACGTGACGGGGGCAGTGAGCACCTGGGCTAAGGATAGCTATTCTACTCCTCCGGCATTGTTCTTCTTACAGAGTTGAGAGCTCCTCTGCACTTTGTGTATGCCATCGGCCAGCCGATAGTACTTTGCAACTCTGATCAATCAACATGCTTGCAGATTGTTACAATCTTGCCGTTTTCCCATCCACGATAATCGCATGGCTGTATCTTAATGCCAGTTTACTGAGTTGTATTGCTAGGGGCTTTCTAATTCCCGTTAAAGATTTTTAAATCCCTCAGCCATTTTCTTACTTAAAACCATTAAAGGTAGCTTTAGGTATGTTGAGGAATGTGTGTGGATGATACAGCATTTCTCTTCTGCCTGGAATAGTTGTCTTCCCTATTGCCGCTGCATTCCCTCATCTATTCTCCATCTCATTTTAACAAAGGATTGGTATTTTAGAAAGAACTCAGATTCTCTTTGGGGAAGTGAGCGCCACCACTTGTGTGGTGATTTTTAAAGATATATTCACAAGTTATTTGATGCTTCTCCCCCAAAGAGATAGAGCTACATTCCCCTTTTCTTAGTGTGGGCTGGACATAAGGACTCAGATAGATCTGGCAGAAAGGATGAAATGTCACTTTTGAGATTAGGTTATTGAAAGACTGTGGCTTCTGTCTTGGGAGGTGCATGCTCACTTTTTCACTCTTAAACTCCTCACTCGGAGAAGCCAGCTGCCATGCTGTGAGGCAGCCTGTGGAGAGGCCCACGTAGTGAGGAGGAACTGAGGACTGCTGGCAGCCTTGGCAGTGAGTGCAGAAGCAAATCCTTCCCCAGTTGAGGCTGCAGATGACTACAGCCCTGGCAAACACCTTGACTGAAGTCTTGTAAGAGATTCTGAGGCAGAACCACCCAGCTAAGGAGCTCCTGGACTCCTGACTCACAGAAACTGTGAGATGACATTTGTTTTTTAAAAAAATTGGTAAGCTTGGCTGGGCGCGGTGGCTCACGCCTGTAATCCCAGCACTTTGGGAGGCCAAGGCGGGTGGATCACGAGGTCAGGAGATCGAGACCATCCTGGATAACATGGTGAAACCCCATCTCTACTAAAAATACAAAAAATTAGCTGGGCGTGGTGGCGGGCACCTGTAGTCCCAGCTACTCGGGAGGCTGAGGCAGGAGAATGGTGTGAACCCAGGAGGCGGAGCTTGCAGTGAGCCGAGATCACACCACTGTGCTCCAGCCTGGGCAACAGAGCGAGACTCCGTCTCAAAAAAAAAAAAAATTGGTAAGCTTGGGGGTAATTTGTAATATAGCAATCATCAACTGACAGAACTTGCCTGAAACAAAATATTTTTTTCAGCAAAGAACCTGCTATTCTAAGCTTGCTGAAACTGGCTCTGTATTGAAAACTAGAATGGAAAGGAATGTTTAGTGTCAGGGTAAATTCATGAATCAGTGGACCCAACAGAAATGCAGTGTGTGTGTGCGTGTGTGCGTGTGTGTGTGTGTGTGTGTGTAAAATACATCTCACTTCTTTGGAAGTGAAAGATGAATTTTTGGAAGAACAAAACCACAATCAGTTCTTTGTTGTCATTGAAATCATTTGATAATCCTAAGCATGCACGCACACTCCCAAAAGAGTAGAAGATGGTAGCTCACAAGACAAGGAAGACTGGTAAAGCTACTGAGGTCTGTGGGAGCTGCCCTGTAAGTCAGAAGTGCCCACAAGTTGGAGCCATTAGGTTTTAAATGACAGAAACCCAATTCAAGCTAGTAAGCAAAAAGAGAATTTATTGTCTTACACATCTGGGAAGTCCGGGGCTACAACAAACTTCGGTACTCCTGTTTACGGAGTTCTCTGTCTCCCTCATCATCTCTGGCCCTGCCTCCCTGTTTCTTTCCTCAACTTCTCCTGTGAGAAATCACTTTCTTTGGCCACCAGTAGCCCAGCTTCTCATCCTGAGTTTGCCTGCTCCATGGCAAAAAGTGCCTTTCTCCTAACAACAATTAATCCAACCCTAGGAACATTCTGATTGACTGGCTTGGGTTGTAAGCCTTTGGCAAGGGGAAGGTGGTGAAGATGTTGTGATTGACAGGTTTGCCTGGACCACATGGAAAGAGAGGGAGTGATTACCCAAGTAACCCAAGAGGAGGGTGGGTGAGAGGGCTGTTAAACAAAAATATAATCACCGAAGCTCCCTACAACCTGGAGGCTTGATGAGAATAAGCCATGACACATGGTTGCTGTCATATGGTTGCTGTTCTAAACACATGCTTGCTATTCTTATGGTGCTTCAGTGAGATGCAACTAGAGGCTCAGGTTATAGGCTGAGTTAAGCCAGGAATGGGGTTTTCTTCTAGAAACTTCTGGAACTGAAAAGTTAAATTACTAGGAAGTCGCTGGAGAGGTTAGCTGGCCCTCCATGTCTATTCTACTTAAAGCTGTTCGACTTATAAGTATGAGAATTTAATTCTTCTCCACTCAGCAAGAGAGAAGAATGAGGTGTCTTTGCCTTTGTATTTCTAAGAGAACTCATTTAGAGTTTTAAAACACAGAGAGATTAAGGATGTAGGAATGTGTGGAGGTGGTAGACATCTGCTGAATTTTTTTCATAAGAGAGTTTGAGTTGAGATTCTGACATATGCAGCCAAGAGATCCTAATAAAGCTGGTTCTAAAGAGATCCAGATTTTCATATTAGAACTATAATAAATGAGATTTATGTGCTTTTATGAAACTTTATGTTAGCAATTAAAGTATTTTGCACTGGAGGATCAGTTCAAGGGCAAATCTATGCAAAAATGTTCCAACTGAAACCTTTGTATTCAGAATCACAGTGTGTTAGAACTGAAAGAGGCCTGAAAGATCCTATTTGTTTTTTAAGTAAAAGGAAACATCTTTTCATATGTTTAATGGTTATTTGTATTTCTTCTTTTGTGAATTGCCTTTTAAAATTGTTTCTCATTTTTCTATTGGAACATTAATTTGTAAATTATTTGTAAGTATTTTTATATGCATAATATAAACATATTATTTGTCATATACTGTATGCATCTTTCCTTTTTCCATGTTATAGTGCTGCTTTCTATATATACATGAAGTTTTAAGTTTTTTGTAAGTTGATTTATCTCTTTGTAGATTATATCTTAGTGTTTATAACTAGTCAAAAGACTTCCCAATACCCAAATACACTAAATAGCCACATATTTTATTTTGTAATTTTTTAAATTTTATTGAATTTTAAGGGTCTGTCTTTAATTTAATTATATATAAATCTTTAACAAATCTGAAATTTAATTTGCGAAGTAGGCATCTAATTTTATTTTTTCCCAAATGGTTAGCCAAATATTGTTGTACCATTTATTAAGTAATCTAATTTTTCCCTATTCAACTGAAATGCCACACTGACTTAATGTTTTATTTGTTTATTTGAGGCGGCAGAACTTCTCAAAACATTTATTAACAGAGAACAATGTTTCATATAATTAGCATTTGACTTAATAGCTCAATTTGAAGAATGGAAAAAATAAAGGGAAATGATAGATTTCAGTACTACGAACAACATTTGTTGGGACTTTTGAAGGTAGATAAATTGGAAGAAAAAGTATGTTGCTTTATTTTAAAAATAGAAGCTAGCAATTTTTAGCTGCATTTGAGGACTTTATTTTCTTTTTGCATTTTCTTCCCTGTGGTCTACAGATTTCCTAGCCGACTTAACATCTGGCATTGGGGAATCCTTAAACCCAAGGAAGGAACTGCTGGCAGGAAATTTTCTGTGGATGTTAGGATTGGGAAGAGGGGAGATGAAATAAGGGATGTGCTTCCTTAAGATTATAAACTGTATCCACAAAGCCCCTGTCTGGAATTCTGGGTTGAATTGTATCCTCCCCAACCCCCACCAAAAAAAAAGACATGCTCTTCAACATATCTTCCTAACCCCCAGTATCTCAGAATGTGACCTTATTTGGAAATAGGATCATTGCAGATATAATTAGTTAAATAAAAATGAGGTCATACTGGAGTAGGGTAGGCCTCTGATCCAGTATGACTGGTGGCCTTATTAGAAGATGGCCATGTGAAGACAGAAACACACAAGGAGAAGACCATGCAATGATGAAGACAGAGACTGGAGTTATGCAGCTGAAAACCAAGGAACAGCTTCTTATGTACTTAATTTGTGTCAGATTTCACTGCGTGTCAAAGCTTGCTATAAAACCACCAGAAGCTAAGAAGAGAGGAAGGATTCCCCTACAGGTTTCAGAGGAAACACGGCTCTGCTTACACCTTGATTTCAGATGTACAGCTTTCTAGTTTGTGCTACTTTATTATGGCAGCCCTAGGAAACTAAAGCAGCCCTCATGAGTTTTAATGGCCTCATGGCTTCTGACACCAAAATGCCCCCAAAACACCTTTGATCTGAATTTTGTCAAATTTTGAACACTTATAGGAGATGATATAACTAGAATATGATGAGATACTTATTAAATAAAGCCCAATGACTCCATGAATTCCAAGTAAAAGTTAAGTAAATCCCTTAAAATCAGAGCTAGAATAATTGTTCTGCCACTCATTAGCTCTGTGATCTTAAGCAAGTTATTTAACTTCTTGGGGCCTCTATTTCCTCATCTGTAAAACAAAATATCTACCTCAAAGGGTTATCATAAAAACTGGACGAAGTAGTGATGCATGCAAAAGTACTTAGAACAGTGCTTGATACAGAGTGAGTACATAATCGATGATGATCTTCTTTTTCATCTCCTACCCCTCCTCCTCCACAAGTGCAGCTGAACAAATTCAAAATGATAGTTCATCAAATAATTGCAACAATGTGCTAGACACTCATATAAAGATCCATTGTAATGTAGTCATTTTGCAATGGAAGTTTGGCCGTGTGACAAGAATGTGCCCCTGATATGTCTCCTTGCAGGTTACTATGAACTGAATTGTATCCTCCCCTGGCAAACTCATACATTGAAGCCCTAATCCTCAGTGTGATTGTATCTGAAGATAGGGTCCTTGGCAGATAACTAAGGCTACAGGAGTCGTAAGGGTGGCACCCTAATTCTATAGGACTGTAGCCTCATAAAAAGACGGAGAGAGAGAGAGAGCTCTCTCTATGGCAAGCACCGAGGAAAGGCCACATGAGCGTGCAGTGAGAAGGCAGCTGTCTGCAAGGCACAGAGTGCACTCACTAGAAGCCAACCACACTGGCACCCTGATCTTCCTCTTCCCTCTTCAGAGCTGTGAAAAAATTAATATCTGTTGTTTAAGCCAACCAGTCTATGGTGTTTTGTTATGGCAGCCAAACTGACTAATTCACAGATTCAACACTCAAAGGGTTAAATATATATACCTCTTGGAACAGACAATGTGGATCTCCCTGCTTGGCTGATCCTCCTTCCCTACTAGTCTTCCAAATTTGTAGTGCTGTAGGGCCCTCTTCTTTACCCTTGGTCTTCTATCTCAATCCAGCCCAAGGCTTTAAATACCATGTGAAATGGTTTGAATGTATATGTCCCCTTCAGAATTCATATTGAAACTCAATCCCCAATGCAGCATTGTCAAGAGGCAAGGCCTTTAGGAGGTGGATTAGGTCATGAGGGATCTGCCTGTATAAATGAATTAGAACCTTATAAAAGGGGTGGAGGGAACTAGCTAAGCTCTTTTTGTTCTCCTTTCTCCCATGTAAGGATGCTACAGTGAGAAGATGCCAGGTCCTCATCAGACACCAAACTTGCTGGTGCCTTGATCTTGGACTTCCCAGCCCTTAGAACTGAGAGAAATAAATGTCTATAATTTATAAATTACCCAGTCTGTAATATTGTGCAGCACAAAGTGACTAAGAGATCGTATGTATACTGATGACATACAGATTTAGTCCTCTTCTCTTCCTTCAACTGCAGGCCTATGTGTCCAACTTCCATCTTGACTCCTCCGCTTGGATGAATAATAAATAGCCACCTCAAATATTTTAAAGTCCGAAACAAACCCTTCATTGAACTGTTTGTTCCCTCTTTTCAACCATGCCTTGTCCATGTGGACACCCCCACCCCAAAAGTCATCCTTGATTTCTTTTTCTTTACCCCCTCTGCCCACATCCAACCCATCAGTAAGTCTTGTCAGTTCTACTTCCAAATTATATTTTTAATGTTATTCCCATTTCTCAGTTCCACTATCACCACCACGACTATTTCTTGCCATAGTCTCATTTCTTGCCATAGTCTCATTTCTTGCCATAGTCTCCTAAATGGTCTCCCAGTCTCTAGTCTTGCTGTCTTATAAATTCCTCTCCACTCAGTAGCCAGAGTTATCTTTCATAAAATATAATTTTAATTTTACAAAAAAATACATGTGCAGAGTTTAAGCAGGCAGAGTTCAACAAATGATATCACCAAAAGGAAACAAACAAACAAGACATACCAATACCTTCCAGATAAATAATTTTTAATGGCTTCAGCTCAGAGTTATCTTTTCATTTGTTTGTTTTTGGTTAGGTTTTTTGAGGTACAATTTGCATAGAGTAAAATGCAGCAATTCACATATTTAGGTATACATTCCAGTGACTTTTGACAAATATATTCAGTCATGTAACCACTATGATAAAAATATAGAATATTTCCTTTACCCATAAGATATAGATGGATATAGATATAGATATAAAAGATACAAGGTCTCCTTCTGTTGCCCTTGAACTCCTGGGATCAAACCTCCTGCCTCAACCTCCCAACTAGCAGGGATTACAGGTTTGAGCCACTGTACCCATCACCATAAGTTATATTTTAATACATCAACTGAATCATGTCAACTCTTTAGGCAAAAAGCCTTCAGTGACTTTCTTCTAACTTAGAATAAAATTCAAACTCTTTGTCAGGGTCCTTGAAGCCCTACAAAACTCACTTCCATTTACTTCTCTGAACTCCCCTAATAACAAGTCCCCTCACTCAGCAGGGCCCTGCTAAGGAGTTTCAATCTGCTTCATGGACGTTCAACCTGCCTCTCCCCTTGTCTGGAATGATCTTCCTCTGATGTTCCATCCACCTTACTTTTTCTGATCTCTTTATTCAGTGTAGCTTTCAATTCACCTCAAGTAAGTTATTCATTATTTTATCCTGTTTATTTCTTATCACAATTTGGGATAATTTTGTTAATGTATCTTTTTGCTTGTTTATGTCTTAGACCACCAGAATGTAGCAAGATAAAGGCAGGACCTTGGTCCATTTATGCAACACTATATTCCCAGCTCCCATGATATTATCTATTCTACCACACAGAGGGTTCTTCATATTAGGTTGAACTATTTGGAATTACCCACATATGACCATTTTTGACCTACAAGAATGGCAATTTCATATGGTTCATTTGGTTTATAAATATTTGCTGAATAAATGAATGAACTGAAATTTTGAGTTGATGCCACCAGGAAGAGAATAGACAGTTATATTTGTGTGCAGTTAGAAAGAGTTCGCTGTCCTGAGTTCACTTGATCACTTTTTATCCTAAATTGCCACCCGCTACCGTCGTAGTTTTCCACATAATAATTTTCTACTAGGAAAATCATTAAAACAGATAACATGGGTCACTTAAGTGTAAAACTTAAAGGTAACACTTTTTTAAGGAAATCTACCAGAAGAAAATCTTTTTCTAATTTTTAAAGTTTAATGAAACATAATTTACATGCAGTGTAAATGGCTAATAATTTACGTACGATAGCTAATTTTTAACTCTTCATGTTTTTTTGTTGGCAGGCAACGTGTTGGACCTTCCTGAGCTTCTCAGAAGACAGAGGGTTTTCTTTTGAGGTAAATTTGATAGTACATTTTGATAGTACAGGAGGCGATACGGCATGGTGACAGAAAAGCGCCGGCTTGGTTAGCAGGACTGGCAGGGCTGCAGGCTGTGCCACTTACCAGGCAGGGGACCTTGGGCCAGCTGCTTGGCCTCACTCACCCTGTTCCCTCAGCTGCAATTGGGATGAACAGACTGCCTGCTTCGGGGTTGCCTAAAACTCACATTGGTTAATGATGTGAAATGCTTAGCGCAGTGCTTGGCATAGAGAGAATTCTCATTAGATGATACCTCAGCTGGGCTTTAGGAGCTACAGAAGAAGCTGCATCTCCATGAGCTCAGCATGTTTCTAGCTTTCCTTTTTGTTTTCTATTCAACCTTTCACCCAACTCAGCTTCTCAATCCCTAAATGACAAAGGTTTGGGAAGGAAGACTTGGACCGAGGCTTGCATTTGTTTCTGAGAATTAAACGTTATGTTTTCTTCAATCTAAATAGGTTTGCTTGTACAGCCTTGTTCAATGGTTTTTTTTTTTTTTTCTCCATGATAAATGACTCTCAACTTCTTTTACCTCATTTAATTGCTTATCTACATACAATGCCTGGAAGGAAATAAATGTAATGGCCTGTAGCAATTGGCCTTCAGGTATCAAGTTTAAGTCCCTTTAAGCAGAACAGCAAATTGAGCACAGAATGAACTGGTTTCATGGTAGTGTACTGCAATTAGATGCAAGAATAGGGAAAGCAGGGTGCTTTAATTGGTGACACAATTAGTATAGCACTGGGGGACTTCTCTTTCCACTTCTTCAACTCCGCCTGCATTCCGCTGGCTGAAGAGTTGATGACATCCCTGAAAAATCTTCCCTCTCTTGTTTCTCTGATGCCACCTCTGTGTTCTCCGCCTCACTGGCCACACTTCCTTTACCTCCCAAACTTTTAACTCTGAGTGTCCCAAACTTGTCTCATCACCTACCCCTGCTGCCTAGCTCGCCAGCCTGTTCCCCTTCTGACACGGGCACTCTCCTTCTGCTCTCTTGGGAGAGAAACAATGAAGGCCTAGTTGGCACTTTTATTTCTATTCAAGGAACCAGACTGTGAACAAGTTTACCATTTAGTCCTTTGGACTGTGTCTTGAATTCATCCCTCTTCTCCATTCTCACCAGCACCATCATCATGATGGCTAATATTTCCTGAGCACCTTTCATCCAGGCATGATGCCAGGTGCACCAACTTACTTAATCCTCATAGCCACCACCTGAGCAAACTCCTGTTTTATAAATGGACCAGTTCTTGTTGCTATTGTACAAGTTATTTTCTTTCTATAACGTCCTCCTTGTCCTCCTTCCACATTCTTAAAGAAACTTTCCCTTCCTTTAAAGTACTCAGGGAGCCCTGCATTGCTTCTTGAAGCCTTCTCCAGCTTCATCATCTCACAGTGGTCTCTCTTTTCACTAAATGTCCAATATGCTGCACATAAGTACCCCAAAGTTAGCACAGAATTGTTCCATGGCTGTCATATATGTTAAAAATCATTAAAAGTTCATTTTTCTCCCATTATGGGAAGGATACATGCTCCTACTAGTAAATTTAGTAGGTAGAAAAAAATTATCACTATCTAGACTGCTTTCCCTTTAGTCTTTATGCATAGCTTTCTGTCTGCCTATTTTTACCTTGTGTTTGTAACTTACTATTATAAAATATGCATCTCTATGTTCATTGTCAACATTATTTACAATAACATGGAGTGGATTTACACGTATTCTCTATATTTGGATTAAAGGAGATAGAGTATGTGAAATTAAATGGGAGAAGTATCTGATACATAACAGGCAATACAAATATTATCACATAGCGTCAATTTATTTGTGAATATTGAAAGCTCCAAAAAAGAAAAAAGTTTTTTTTTAATTCCCGTAATTACTTATTGCAGTATTGTGTTCATACAAACTGCTCAATCATTTTGGAGAAATAACAATTTTTTTCCTCATCATGAAGTAAGGTATGCTCACTGCAAAAAAATCTAGAAAATAAAGAGGAACATACTAAAGAAAAGAATACTCCCATATAATCTCTGTCTTCATAAATAATCTTTTGTAACACTTGTACACTGCTGGTGGCAATGTAAATTAGTTCAGCCATTGTGAAAAGTAGTGTAGCAATTCCTTGAAAAACTTAAAATAGAATTACCGTTCAACCCAGCAGTCCCATTATTGGGCATATACCCAGTGGAATGTAAATCATCCTGCCATAAAAACACATGCACATGTATGTTCATTGCAGCACTATTCACAATAGCAAAGACATGGAATCAACCTATATGCCCATCAGTAGTAGACTGAATAAAGAAAATATGGTACATATTCACCACAGAATACTAAGCAGCCATAAAAAAGAAAAAGATCGTGTCCTTTGCAGCAATATGGATGGAGCTAGAAGACATTATCCTAAGCAAACTAATGCAGAAACAGAAAACCAGATACTGCATGCTCTCACTTACAAGTGGGAGATACACCATGAGAACACATGAACACAAAAAGCGGAAAAAGAGACACCATGGCCTACTTGAGGGTGGAGGCTGGGAGGAGGGAGAGAATCAAAAAACTTCCTATGGAGTACTATGCTTATTACCTGCGTGATGAAATAATCACGTTGAACATGGTCAGTACATTATCTTCTAATCTAGACTCTTTTCTATGTTCTATATGCACACAGAAATACACATGCGAAGCTGAACACATATGTGTGAAACAAAATTCAGACACTCAAATTTTCCGCCAATACGTGATAAAATCTTGCACAATGGCTTCCTCCACAGAGGAAAATGTCTTTACTACATCTTAAAAGTGGGGTAAATGAATAGTTAGGCTCTTCAGTGTAATAATCATGGTAAATATTCTCAATGTGAGAAAATACAAACAAAAGACTTTCTCTCCCAGCAAATGTAGACCCACATGAAAATTTAAGCACAATCATTTTAAACGAATTTATCCTGGAGCTTAGTGGTTCGAGTTCAAGGTTGAGGAGCAGTCTGGGGACATCAGCTCTTAATATTTTTCAAGTTTTGGAGCAAGTGGTTTCTAGGTTCTGAGTGAAGTGAAACAGAATCTCTAGGGGCATGTGGTAAAGATAATCCCATACTATGTACTGCGTAGAGTTAAAGAGAAGAGGCGAGAGCATGAAGATAAACCAGTACAATCAGTCGTTCACATACCACTAACTACAATGGTACTCCCGTTTGCTTCCTGTGAAGTAGTTACTAATAATCACTGATGTCGCTTTTTAATTTCATACATCCTTTAACTATCTTCATATAGGTATTGAAAGAGTCAACATAAAAGCCACATCCATTTTCTAATTTTGAACAATAGTTAGAGAAACCTAATATCTTCTCATATTTTTGTCTTGCTTCTGTCTCATGAGTTCCCAAAATAGATATATTATCTGAATGAAGAGTTCATGGGCAAATGTCACACTTCTTGGTTTGGCTAATTATATTTCTGCTTTTGCTTAGAATAAGATTAATTTTCCTATTCTGCTAATAAACCACATGATGGCAAAATGCCTTATTCTGAGAAAAGATGCCTTTGGTATTTTAAAGAATTGGGAAGCTATTTCAGATAAGCTGTCACATGCATGAAGATTAATTTATTCATATGAAATGTTCAATAACCAGAAAAGACTGTTTTAAATAAAACCATTTCACAATTAAGTTTTTTTTTGGTTATGGACAGTGATTTCTTCTAAGAAACAAAGCGCCTGTCTATATGAAGAATAACTAAAATAATGGTTAGCAAATATTGATTGGATCCAGCCAAGTGAGCAGCATTTTTGAGTTTACAGATGTGGTAACTTTGAACTATATTTACGTGCTTATAATGAAACCTTACAGTTGGAGTAATAGCTTTGTTCCTGAGTCTCATGAATATTTTCCAGCTCATTTGTCCTAAATTTGTGCCTGACAATCACCCATTTCAAGGAATAAAAGGATATTAATAAGTGATAAATCTATGCTGGAAATTTTTAATCTAAAAAGTTCACATACTATTTCTAATAAACTGGAAACTCTTAGAAAGATGGAGGTATTAAAACCTATTAATAAGGAAATCAATGGCAACATATTTTAAATGGTTTTGAATTTTATAAAGATTTTCTTTTATAGCACTATGTCCTTTTTTTCTTCTCCTTGTTTGATTTCCAACAGCTGAGCTATTTACTTGTTGAGTTATTTCATATCTATTATTCCATTTACACCTTGAACCCTGTGAGGGCAGGGACTAACTTTATTCCTAGTGCCTGTCACATGATTTGAACTAAATAAGTATATTTTTCCAGCCTGCACTACTACTTACAATAAGGAGTTTCTTGTATTTACTTGAAAATGTTTTCAACCTTCTAGGGATGACCTCTACTATTATTATTCCATTATTGACCTTTCTATGCTTATTATTGACCTTTCATCTTATTATTCTGATTTAGTAAGCAGATTTTATGTCTCCTTGTCCATACCATTCAAGGCTATCTAGATTTCAATTGTATCTTCAGATTTTTACCTTCCACATTGATGAGTCCCAATGTGAACCCTCCAAAGCAGGTTCCTACTTCACTCATCAGTTTCTTTGGTTGAGGGATAGTGGCCACTATGTCCTTCTCAGGATGTTGGAGACATGATGAAATAAAGACGGTGAAATTAGCCCCCTAACTGTAATCACTCATGCTGCTCCCACCCATGTCTACCCACTGGAACAGGGAGTGGTGGCATTGAGGTGGTACAGGGCTTGCCGAGGATGTTGGCTTATAGCTATATCTCCAAACATCCAGAGCATGTCTTCTTTATCACCTCTCCTTTAGAATCTGCTTCCTCGAACGATCCCTTTAAGTGCAGGAAGAAAGCTATTTTTAATGTGAAAATTACTGTTCCAGTTATCTCATGGTGGAAATTCTTAATAGGCCTCTTACTTTGGGCATCTGTCTGGCTCTCAGTGCCAGTAACTTTCTTTTCTTCTTATCTTTGTTTTGTTTTGTTTTAAAGATGGGGTCTCCGTCACCCAGGCTGGAGTGCAGTGATATGATCATAGCTCACTGCAGCCTTGAACTCCTGGTCTCAAGCAATCCTCCCACCCCAGCCTCCCAAGTAACTGAGACTACAGGCACCCACCACCGTGGTTGGCTATCAGTGCTAATAACTTTCTGAAGCTCCATGCCTTTAACTCCAGTGTTCTTTACTTAATGTTTTGAAATATCTGCTGCCCACAAATCCTTGCACATTTCTGAAGTTACCAAGACTTTAAGACCTCCCATACTCCTTTTTCTCCCATCTTCCCTTCTCAGTGTTATTAGCCTCATAGTTTCAAGGGCCCAGCCCAGTATCCACCACACACCATATCCCATACATACAAATACAGCATAGATAGTACTGAACATTTCATTTTTCACTTTAGCTTGGTGAAAATTAATATGTATTTAGGTATTTTATAGTTATGACTCTTAGTTTTAGGTTGTCTATCTGGTCCATCCTTATTTCTGCCTTTACATGCAGAGCTATTTCCACCAGCTTGAGATAAAAGAAGACAATAGATCCTAAGTCTTCCACTTGGTTCCCTATGGGTTTTGTTTGTTTGTTTGTTTGTTTGTTTTTGGTAGAGATGAGGCCTTACTCTGTTGCCCAGGCTGGAGTGCAGTGGTGCAATCATAGCTCACTGCAGCCTCAAACTCCTGGGTTCAAGCAATCCTCCTGCCTCAGGCTCTGGAGTCACTGGGATTACAGGCGTGAGCGACTGTACCTGGCTTCGATTTCCTGATTAAATTATTCTCTCTGCAGCTAGTTTCTTTATTCCAGCCTGAGTCATTTTCTTGCCGTGGGTGACATTTTTCTGTCTTGGACATTTGTCGTATTGAAAGCAAGGCACTTCATTTATGTCTGTCCTGGACTTCTGTTTGATACACTTCCCATGTCTCCAAGTCACGGTATTTCTGAAACAATTCATATTGCTTTTCATTACTAAACTTTTTTTCCAAAGTACTCCTCTGCAGCCTTCATTCCTGATGTCTTTAAATTTCTCTAGAAGGTCTTATATGCTAGATCTACATCTCCTTTAGACACTTATCATTAACTCAATTTAGGGTAACAGAAATTTTTTTTTACATTGAGCACTCTCAACAGGTACCTACAACTGCTCACAGTGGTCCTAGAAAGGACATAAAGTAAATTGAAATGGACATTGTTTGGCAGGTGATTTTTATATCCTTCCTGACGATACTGGTTCAACTTTAACATACAGGTCTAATTTTTTTTTAATCCCTAACCCAATTAATAATGCAAAAGTAATACATATTCATTCTAGAGTATTTGTAAAATATAGCTAATCCCAACAACCAATCAGAGATAACTACTTATCTTTTTCCTTTCAGTCTCTTTTTATATACACATACACTTAAACCTATCTTCTTATCAAATTGTGATGAGTTATACACATAGGGAATTGAAATAACCAAATATTTCTATAATTCTTATAAGTAAAAATAGTAATAAAAATGACATTCAATTTTTACTTGTTGATTCCGGTGTGCATTTTCCTCTTTTAAAATAGTTGTTTAGTTTTCCAAATTGGCCAGCAAAAACTTACTTAATTTATAAAGTTACTGAAATACTCTCTCTTTAAAAATGAAAAAATATGATATAATAATTTTAATGATAAAATGAAAAAGGTAATAAAATAGAAAAAATATTTATCTTGAATGTTGGAAATAGAGACAAAGCATATTCAATGTTCAATTGAATGACTCTCAACTGGTATCTGGAAAATTTTATAGAAACCTAGTATTTTTATAGATGTTTTTGAAAAGAAATACTGGTTATTGGGTTTACTTCACTCAAGAAACCCTTTTGCTTAATAGGGGTATATCATTAATACTAGTTAAGTGTTGGTTATTGTATTGTATAAGTGTTGGTTATTGTATTTTCACAGTGCTATAAAGAACTACTTGAGAATGGGTAATTTATAAAGAAAAAGAGGTTTAATTGACTCACAGTTCTGCAGGGCTGGGGAAACTTACAATCATGGCAGAAGGTGAAGGAGAAGCAAGACACATCCTACATGGTGGCAAGAGAGAGTAAAAGAGCAAGGGGGGAATTGCCACACCTTAAAACTATCAGATCTTTTGAGAACTTACTCACTATCATGAGAACAGCAAGAGAGAAATCCACCACCATGATCCAATCACCTCCCCCCATGCCTTTCCTCTAACATGTGGGGATTACAATTTGAAATGAGATTTGGGTGGGGACACAGAGCCAAACCATATCAGTTGTGTAGATTGAATATTGAAATACTGAAATCTTGAGTCATATAATGAATACTGAAATATATGTAATTCTCAAATTATGAACACTTAGCTAGCAAAGGTTCTTACATGTGAATGGCTCATTAAGCTTTGGATTTCCTTTCCACTGTGTTGCTGCTCTGGATGACAATATTGCTGTCCATACAGACAGCACCACCTATTGGCCAGCACCCAGGGCCCACTCTGAGTGATTTCCTTACCACCTTTCCTTTTTCTCAAGGTCCTCATGGCCCTGCAGTGCTTGAGTACTTGTCTTTGACTGCTGGGAATAAGTTTGTTTGGCTGAAGACTGTCACACTTATCCACACATTCTTTAAAATCCCTTTCTTCTTCTTACACTTCTCTTCCAAAGCTTGCCTGGTTACCTTAGTTGAATCTCACTCTCTCTCTCTCTCTTCTGTCCTTCTGTCCCTCTTCCCTTCCTTTTTCTTCCTTCCTCCCTCCCTTCCTCCCTTCCTTCCTTCCTTCCGTCCTTCCTTTCTTTGAGACAGGGTCTTGCTCTGTTGCCCAGGCTGAAGTGCAGTGGCACAATCTCAGCTCACTGCAGCCTTTACTTCCTAGGCTCAAGCAATCCTCCCACCCCAGCCTCCCAAGTAGCTGGGACTACAGACGCGAGCTGCCACACCTGGCTAATTTTTGTATTTGTTGTAGAGGCGGGGTTTCACCATCTTGTCCAGGCTGATCTTGAACTCCTAGGCTCAAGTGATCTGCCCACCTCAGGCTCCCAAAATGTTGGATTACAGGCATGAGCCACTGTGCTCAGCTTCTTTTACTTTTTTTTTCTTTTCTTTATTACCAAGCTTCTGCTTTGCTTCTTCCATTCTTCTTTCCTGTTTTCTAAGGGATTACTGAAGTGTTTTATTTTTTTCTCTTTTTCTTTTTTCTCCTCATGCTGGTTTGGAAATTATATATTTTCTTTGCATTCTTTCAGTAGTTGCCATTAAAATATTTTTAGTTGAATATTTCATTATATTCCCATTCCATCTTTGTTTTTATATTTAGATTTTATTTCACCAAAAATTTTAAAAACTCATAGTTGAAAATATCAAATACTTCCTCATGAGCCTTATATCCCTCCTTCCTTCCCCTGAAACAATCATTTACATTTCTTTTACTGGTCATGTTGGTATCTACTTCCATGTCTCTAAAAAACATTCATTTCTCAATTTCTTGTATTTCTCAATTTTCCAGTTTTTGGTATTATCTATTGACTTCCCACTCTAGAAAATGACTGCTCCCACCATATATGTGCCTTCTTTCCTCTTCACGCCTTCACAATACAGTCATATTATGTTTGCGTTTGATATCAAGCAATATATTTACATTAGTATAACTATGCACAAACTGTTCACAGCTGAGCCATGTAGGAAACTATGATAAATTTTTCTTTCCTGAGCAGCTTTTTGCTTGCCCTGGAGCTAATTATCTTGTTTTACCATTTGCTTAGTTTTCTATGTACTTATCACTAATTTAATCCCAAATTATTTACCAGTTCTCTAAATCTTCTCTTAAGATACTAAGATGCATTGCTTTCATCTTCCTGACAAAATATGCTTCATTCTTCTGATGGCCTATTGGTCTTTATGCCTGATGCATAAGACATAAAGCTGTCATCTTGGGACTTCCCCTCACCATCATTCTGGCCTCACTGTCTTACTCTCCTACATGTGTCTCCCAACCTGGGTGTATGTCCTGGGTGTGTTGCCCTGATCTTCCACTTTATTGGTTTAATTTCTTGTTTTGGTGAAGATGGTAAGTTCTGGACAGCTTAGTTAGGGAACCCTGATGTTACTGCATTTAGGTTTTCCTCCTGGACTGATCAGGTAAGATTCTTCCAATCTCCTGTAAGAAGAGTCAAAGTCTGCTACTACTATTTTGGATCAGGGTCAAGCGAGATAGTGGGATAGAGAGAGGTGGGCATTCAATATGCATGCATTTTCTTAAGCTAGCTTTGTTCAGTACAGTGCTCCCAACTTCAACTCTGCTTGGGATCCCGAAGCAGGAAACCTGTTCTCTCTCTCCTGTGAATATGCTTCCTGGGAAAGTGAAGGGAAATAGAAGTGGTAGTGTACCTTTTCATGATTGGAAAGGATCTAGTGATCTGACTGCTTCTTAAATAAACTTTCAACGCATCATTCTCATTTTAGTCTCTCCTCTTCACCACACTTCCAGAAGAATCTGATGCTGCCAATTCCTGACACTTGAAGGCTCTTTAGTGTAAAACAAGTTGCTTCTTGGCTTTCCTGCTGCTGGTTTAGTACTTTAATTTGGGAGTTCTGCTAAGTCTTTTCTCACTCATCCAATTTTCCAAAATTGTGTTATTATTGTTTATTTTCCCATGGCCCAGGACTTAAAAAAATTCACTGACAAATTAACTGGATTTGGGGAGGACCAAATTTGATGCATGTGTTTAATTTACTCCCTACATCTGGGAGCTCCATTAAATTTTTACAAGTATAACTTGACATAATAAAATCTAAATTTAATTAATATATTTACCCTTCACCTCAAAAATACAAGGGCTTTAGAAACTTTCAATACTAATTACCCCATATTCCTTATTAATGTTTATTGTTTAAATTCTGCCTTTTAAATACCCTCCATCTCCAAATTAGCCATTGTTCCCCATTATTGTTGTGTATAAGAGTGCTTATTCAGATATAGCCAGATGTTTATACATTTCTTGGTCCACCATTTCTTCTTGCATGTGACTCCTTCTTTCTGGGTTCAGTGTTCTTACCATTAAAGTACATCTTTACTGAGGATGCTGTTGGTGTCCTGTCCAGAATCTCTTCAATGAGCTGGCGTACTCATCCCTTAGCTGCTGAGAGTGTTGGCTGCTAATAGTTCACACTCTTTCCCTGAGGATTCCATTCAAGCCAACAATTTCAGAAAATGCCTGGAAGGTAACAGCCTTCCCCCGTGGGTAGCTCACAGCCAATGACTGACTGATACGGGTGTACAGAACTGAGGCTCCAGAACTCCCTGTGGGATCAGACTGAGGCTAGACTTCAGCTAAACCCATATCTTTCCCAGCTTCTTTTCGTGTCCTATTCTGCTTCCTTCCTCGCTGTTCAGATTTCTTCTGAGAGCACTCCCTCAGGCAATCACTTGGACGGGAATCTAATTCCCGTCTTGCAGGGTCAGCTGCAAGAGCCCAATCTAAGACAGTTGATAGCAGTAGTAGTTATATACACCTGAGTCTAAGGATGGGATTCTGGAGTTTGCTCACTCACCAGTGGTTCCATCAGAATCTCTTCCCTGAAGATAGTCTCAGATGTGCTCCTGCAGTGAAATTGCTAACACTTTTACTTGTAGTGAACCAGGACAGCATATAAGTAGAAGCGAATGCATTAACTTCTGTGATGTATCTAGTATTTGAGAGTACAGGTGGAAAAGTAACTTGAAAGATTGTTGAATTGGGAGGGTATTGCTAAGCACCATTGATGCACTAAGTATAGATGCCAGGATCAAATCTATTAACCACCAATTTAAACCCAAGTGTGAGAGTCAAAGGGCCTCCATGGAAGCCTTTAAAAAGTCCCTCATCACTGGCAGCTAGAAGGCCAACTGAACTGAAGCCCAGGTGCAGCCTGTACTTATGAGTGGCAGAACGCCAGAGAAGGTTAATTCTCAGCCTGTGTAAGTCTCCTTCAAGAGAATCAGGGTCCTGATTGGAAAAAAGTGGGAACATGAGAATTGGAATGGGGAAACTTATTAGACACACTTAAGGACCTTGGCCTCCCAGCCTCTCCGGAATATCTGGGCCTACAGAGGTTGGCCCACTCCCTTGCTGGAAGATGGAAGACCTTCTCCTTGCTTGAAAACTATAAGCTTCGAGTAAGTCAAGTGTCTTACAAAACAATGTTGGTCCTGCTCAGAATCTACCCCCACTTCTCTCCCCGATACCAGACAGTATGAGGACTAAGTTTCAGTATAATCCAACTGGGTAAGTACAGTGTCTGTTAAGGGAGGGGAGGATCATATGGCAAAGGCACTGCAGGATCTGGCTGACTTAAGCCAGCAGGACCCCAGAGAAAATGCCTGGAAGTGGATCCCAAAGATGCTGGATCAAGAATGGGGAATAGGAAGTCAGGAAAGGGACACTTTGTTGTTATAGTAATACTGTGCAGTGACATAGGATTTGACACCCTAGCAATGACCCTGGAATGACTGTTAGAAGCTTGGCTTTCCTAGTATTTCTGTGACATTAATCACATTTTAATCACAACTTCCATATCTGTAAAATGGAGGACTGGGACAATATTGATTATTTTTAAAAAACTGTTATTTTAGGTTTGGGGGTACATGTGAAGGTTTGTTACATAGGTAAACTCATGTCATGGGGATTTGTTGTACAGATTACTTCCTCACCCAGGTATTAAGCCCAGTACCCAATAGCTATCTTTTCTTCTCCTTTCCCTCCTCCCACCCTCCACCCTCAAGTAGACCCCAGTGTCTGTTGTCTCCTTCTTCGCATTTGTAAGTTCTCATCATTTAGCTTCCACTTATAAGTGAGAACATGTGTTATTTGGTTTTCTGTTTCTGTGTTAGTTTGCTAACGATAATAGCCTCCAGCACCATCCGTGTTCCCACGAAATACATGAACTCATTCTTTTTTATGGCTGCACGGTATTCCATGGTATAAATGTACCCAATTTTCTTTATCCAATTTGTTGTTGATGGGCATTTAGGTTGATTCTATGTCTTTGCTATTGTGAATAGTGCTGTTGAATATCAAGCAGCTATGGAATGCCTCCAGAAAGCACATAGGAGTTTGTTATCTGAAATTCAGACACTGCATGCACAAATGAATGGTAGGAAAATGACTCCGAAAAGTGAACAAAAGAATGAGAAACCAAGCCAAGATGAACATTTGCATGCATGTGTCTTTATGGTAGAATGATTTATATTCTTCAGGGTATATACCCAGTAATGGGATTGCTGGGTCAAATGGTAGTTCTGCTTTTAGCTCTTTGAGGAATCACCACACTGCTTTCCACAATGGTTGAACTAATTTGCACTCCTACCAACAGCATATAAATGTTCTCATTTCTCTGTAACCTCACCACCAGCATCTGGTTTTTTGTTTTTTTTTGTTTTTTTTTTTGACTGTTTAGTAATAGCCATTCTGACTGGTGTGAGATGGTATCTTCATAGTGGTTTTGATTTGCATTTCTCTAATGATTAGTAATATTGAGCTTTTGTTCATGTGCTTCTTGGCCACATGTATGCCTTCTTTTGAAAAGTGTCTGTTTATGTTCTTTGCCCACTTTCTAAGGGGTCCTTTGCCCACTTTCTATGGGGTTGTTTTTCTCTTGTAATATTGTTTAAGTTTCTTATAGATGCTGGATATTAGACCTTTGTCAGATGCACAGTTTGAAAATTGTCTCCCATTCTGTAGGTTGTCTCTTTACTCTGTTGATAATTTCTTTTGCTATGCAGAAGCTCTTAAGAGTAATTAGATCCCTCTTGTCAATTTTTGCTTTTCTTGCAATTGCTTTTGGTGTCTTTGTCATGAAATCTTTGTCTGTTTCTATGTCCAAGATGGTATTGCCTAGGTTGTCTTCCAGAGTTTTTATAGTTTTGGGTTTTACATTTAAGTCTTTAGTCCATCTTGAGTTTATTTTTGTAAATGGTATAAAGAAGGGGTCCAACTTCAATCTTTTGCATGTGGCTACTTAGTCACCCCAGCACCATTTATTTAACAGGGAGTCTTTTCCCCATTGCTTGTTTTTGCCAGCTTTGTTGAAGATCAGATTATTGTAGGTGTGTGGCCTTATTTCTGGGCTCTCTATTCTGTTCTATTGGTCTATGTGCCTGGTTTTGTACCATTACCATGCTGTTTTGGTTACTGTAGCCCTGTAGTATAGTTTGAAGTCAGGTAACATGATGCCTCCAGCTTTGTTATTTTTGCTTAGGATTGCCTTGACTATTTGAGCTCTTTTTGGTTCTATATAAATTTTAAAATAGATTTTTCTAGTTCCATGAAAAAGGTTGTTGGCACTTTAGTAGGAATAGCATTGAATCTGTAAGTTCTTTGGGCAGTATGGCAGTTTTAATAATACTGATTTTTCCTATCCATGAGCATGGAATGTTTTTCCATTTGTTTGTGTCTTCTCTGATATTTTTGAGCAGTGCTTTGTAATTCTCATTGTAGAGGTCTTTCACCTCCCTAGTTAGTTATATTCCTAGATATTTGATTCTTTCTGTGAATGGGATTGCCTTTCTGATTTAACTCTTGTCTTGGCTGTTGTTGGTGTATAGGAATACTAGTGTTTTTTGTACGTTGATTTTGTATTTTGAAACTTTGCTGAAGTTGTTTATCAGCTGAAGGAAATTTTGGGCCAAGACTATAAGGTTTTTTAGATATAGGACAGGTGTTGTGGCTCATGCCTGTAATCCCAGCACTTTGGGAGGTTGAGGTGGGTGGATCACCTGAGGTCAGGAGTTCAAGACTAGCCTGACCAACATGGAGAAACCCTGTCTCTATTGAAAAATGCAAAATTAGCCAGGTGTGGTGGTGTATATCACTAATCCCAGCTGGTCTGGGAGGCTGAGGCAGGAGAATCACTTGAACCCAGGAGGCGGAGGTTGTGGTGAGCCGAGATCATGCCACTGCACTCCAACATGGGCAACAAGAGTGAGACTCTGTCTCAAAAAAAAAAAAAAAAGAGGTTTTCTAGATATAGAATAATGTCATCTGCAAAGAGAGATAGTTTGACTTCCTTTCTTCCTATTTGGATGCCCTTTATTTCTATTTCTTGCCTGACTGTTCTGTCTAGGACTTCCAATACTATGTTGAATAGGAGTGGTGAGAGAAGGCATCCTTGTCTTGTGCCAGTTTTCAAGGGGAATGCTTCCAGCTTTTCCCATTCAGTATGATGTTGACTGTGGGTTTGTCAAACATGGCTCTTATTATTTTGAGGTATGTTCCTTCAATACCTAGTTTATTGAGAGTTTTTAACATGAAGTGGTGTTGAATTTTATCTAAAGCGTTTTCGGCATCTATTGAGATAATTATGTGGTTTCTGTCTTTAGTTCTGTTTATGTGATGAATCACATTTATTGATTTGTGTATGTTGAACCAACCTTGCATCCCAGGAATGAAGTCTATTTGATCATGGTGGATTAGCTTTTTGATGTGCTGCTGGATTCAGTTTGAAATTATTTTGCTGAGGATTTTTGCATTGATGTTCATCAAGGATATTGGCCTGATGTTTTCTTTTTTGTTGTGTCTCTGCCAAGTTTTTGTATCAGAATGATGGTGGCTTCATAGAATGAGCTGGGGAGGAGTCCTTCCTCCCCAGTTTTTTGGAATAGTTTTTATAGAAATGGTACCAGCTCTTCTGTGTACATATAGTAAAATTCAGCTGTGAATCCATGAGGTCCTGAGCTTTATTTTGGTTGGTAGGCTATTTATTACTGACTTACTTTTGGAGATCATTATTGGTCTATTCAGGGGATCAGTTTCTTCCTGGTTCAGTCTTGGGAGGGTGTATGTGTCCAGGAATTTATCCATCTCTTCTAGGTTTTCTAGTTTGAGTGCATAGTGGTTTCTAGCGGTTATTTTTATTTCTGTGGGGTCAGTGGTAACATTCCCTTCGTCATTTCCAGTTGTGTTTATTTGGATCTTCTCTCTTTTCTTCTTTATTAGTCTAGCTAGTAGCCTATCTATCTTATTAATTTTTTAAAAGAACCAACTCCTGGATTTGTTGATCTTTTGAATGGTTTCTCGTGTCTCAAATTCCTTCATTTCAGCTCTGATTTTGGTTATTTCTTGTTTTCTGCTAGCTTTGTGGTTGATTTGTTCTTTGCCTCTCTAATTCCTTCATCTGTTACGTTAAGTTGTTAATTTGAGATCTTTCTAACTTTTTGATGTGGGCATTTCATGCTATGAATTTCCCTTTTAACACTGCCTTAGCTATGTCCTAGAGATTCTGGTATGTTATATTTTTGTTCTCATTAGATTCAAAGAACTTCTTGATTTCTGCCTTAACTTCATTATTTACCCAAAAGCCATTCTGGAGCGTGTTTAGTTTTCATGTCATTGCCTGATTTTGAATGATTTTCTTGGTCTTTGACTTCTATTTTTATTGCGCTGCGGTCAGAGAGTGTGTTTCATATTATTTCAGTTATTTTACATTTGCTGAGGATTGTTTTACGTCCAATTAAGTAGTTGCCTTTAGAGTAGATGCCATATGGCGATGGGAAGAATGTATATTCTGCTGTTTTTGAGTAGAGAGCTCTGAAGAGGTCTATCAGATCCATTTGGTCCAATGTTGAGTTCAGGTCCTGAGTATCTTTGTTAATTTTCTGCCTCAATTATGTGTCTAATATTGTCAGTGGAGTGTTGAAGTCTCCCACTATTAATGTGTGGGAGTCTATGCCTCTTTGTAGGTCTCTAAGAACTTGCTTCATGAATCTGGGTGCCCCTGTGTTCGGTGCATATACATTTAGGATAGTTGGATCTTGTTGTTGAATCGAACCCTTTACCATTATGTAATGCCCTTCTTTGTCTTTTTTGATCTGTGTTGTTTTGAAGTTTGTTTTGTCTGAAATTAAGACTGCAACCTCAGCTTTTTTCTGTTTTCCATTTGCTCGGTAGATTTTCCTCCATGCCTTTATTTTGAGCCTTTTGGTGTCATTATGTGTGAGATGGGTCTCTTAAAGACAGCATACCATTGGGACTTGCTTTTTTATCCATCCTGTCATTCTGTGCCTTTTAAGTTGAGCATTTAGCCCATTTACATTCAAAGTTACCATTGTTATGTGTGGATTTGATCCTGTCATTGTGTTGTTAGCTGATTATTATGTTGGTTTGTTTGTGTGGTTGCTTTACAGTGACACTATTCTGTGTGTTTAAGTGTGTTTTTGTATTAGCTCGTAGTGATCTTTTCTTTCTATATTTAGTGCTTCTTTTGAGATCTCTTGTAAGGCAGGTCTGGTAGTAAAGAATTCCTTCAACATTTGCTTATCTGAAAAGAATCTTATTTCTCCTTTGCTTGGGAAGCTTAGTTTGGCTGCATATAAAATTATTGGTTGAAGATTGTTTTCTGTAAGAATGTTGAATATAGGCCCCCAATCTCTTTTGGCTTATAGGGTTTCAGCTGAGAGGTCCACTGTTAGCCTGATGGGATTCCCTTTGCAGGTAACCTGCCTTTTCTTTCTGGCTGCCTTTAACATTCTTTCTTTCATTTTTACCTTGGAAAATCTGACAATTATGTGTCTTGGGGGTGATCTTCCTGTGTAGAATCTTGCAGGAGTTGTCTGTATTTCCTGTATTTGACTGTTGTCTTGTCTAGCAAGGTTGTGGAAGTTTTCATGGACAATATATTGAAATATGTTTTCAAAACTGTTTGCTTTCTCCCCCTTCCTTTCAGGGATGCCAGTGATTTGTAGATTTGGCTTCTTTACATAATCCCCTACTTCTTGGAGGTTTTGTTCATTCCTTTTTATTCTTTTTTCTTTATTTTTGTCTGACTGTCTCAGAAAGCCAGTTTTCGAGTTCTGAGATTCTTTCCTCAGCTTGGTTTATTCTACTGTTAATACTTGTGATTGCATTGTGAAATTCTTGTACTGTGTTATTCAGCTATGTCGGACCCATTAGGTTCTTTATTATACTGGCTATTTTGTCTTTCAGCTCCTGTATCACTTTATTGTGATTTGTAGTTTCTTTGGATTGGGTTTTGCTGTCCTCCTGAATCTCAATGATCTTCATTCCTATACATATCCTAAATTCTATTTCTGTCATTTCAGCCAGCTCAGCCTGGATAAGCACTCTTGTTAGAGAATTTGTATGGTCATTTGGAGCACATATGACACTCTGGCCATTTTAATTTTTGGAGTTCTTGCGTTAGTTCTTTCTCATCTCCATGTGTGGGTGTTCCTTTAACTGCCATATAGATTGAGTACAGTCAATAGATTTCTGGCTGTTTTCACTAGGCTGAGGCCTTGTGCAGGGTCTTTTTTTGAAGCTGACTTCTTGTCTCTAGTTTCAGAGGTGAGTATGTTAGTGAGGTATTCTTGGTGTTGAAGCTTTGGGGTGTGATCCAGTAGGTGGCACTTAGGCTTATTGGTCAACTGGTAGACTCTTGCTCAGTTGTGTGGCTCCTCTATGTTTTCTCATAGTTACAGCTGTGTTCACTCTCAATGCTCTGAAAGTGTGGGTTCCTCTCCCCCTTGAGTGCCGGCTGTATGGCTGTGGATTGTGGTTTGACACTCCTGGCTGCCCACTGCAGCTCTGGGGCAATGTCAGTGTTTACATTCCTTCCTCAACTTGGCGGCAACAGAGGAAAGGACCTTAGTAGTGGTTGTGGTCAAGGGTCTTTTGCTTGTCTCCTGGGAGCTCCACACCAGAGAGATGTAGGTCAGCAATTCCTCAGTGCAATCACCCCAGGATGAAGGGTCTGTGCTGTGGGCTCAAGCCAGGGGTTCTCTCTGGTGATGAGTGGGGGTTGGGGGTGTGGGAACCATGGGAGACGGACTGGCCTCCTCTTCTTGGGTTGATTGCAGCTTGTTGGAGGTATAAATAAGGTACTTAGGGTCTTTTCTTCTTCATTAGTCTGAGGGTAGCAAGAGCAGTTCTACTGCAGAGACAGTGGCAGAGAGGCTTTCAGGAACAGTATTTATTAACCATTGTTTCAACAAATATTTATTGACAATTCAACATGTACCAGACACTGTGTTAGGCAAGGGGTCTTCAATGGGCCACAAATAGATGTGGTCCTTGACCATGTCATTGGAGCTTAATGGGAGAGACTGACAGCAAGTAAACAACAACAAAAAAATAAGGTAATTCAGGTTGTGACAACCTCTCTGAAGGAAATATATAGGATGCTATAATAGTGACTAGAGCAAGGAACGGCCTAATTGAGCTAAGATAGTCAGGTAGGGTCTCTGTAAGGAGTTGACATTAAGCTAACAACTAAAGAATAAGAAGCCAGCCATGTAAATAGCTTGGATAAGAGCTTTCCAGGCTGAAGGGAATGGAAATACACAGGCCTAGAGGTAAGAAGGAGATGGGTGTCTTCCGGAAACTGATAAAAAGTCAGAGTGGCTCAGATATGCTGATATGTCCCCTGGTATTTTTTTAAATTTTTGGCCGGGTACAGTAGCTCATGCCTGTAATCCCAGCACTTTGGGAGGCTGAGGTGGGCGGATCACGAGGTCAGGAGTTCAAGACCAGCCTGACTAACATAATGAAACCCCATCTCTACTAAAAATACAAAAATTAGCTGGGTGTGGTGGCACGTGCCTGTAATCTCAGCTACTCAGAAGGCTGAGGCAGGAGAATCTCTTGAACTTGAGAGGCGGAGGTTACAGTGAGTTGCGATCGCGCCACTGCACTCCAGCCTGGGTGACAGAGCAAGACTCCATCTCAAAAAAAAAAAATTAATTTTTGAGGGTATATTGTAGGTGTATATATTTATGGGGTACATGTAATATTTTGATACAGGTATTCAATATGTAATACTCACATTACGGAGAATGGAGTATTCATCACCTCAAGCATTTATTCTTTGTGTCACAAAGAGTCCCATTATACTCTTTTAGTTATTTTAGAAAGTGCAATTAAATTATTATTGACTATAGTCACCCTGTTGTGCTATCAAATACTCGGCTTTATTCATTCTTTCCAACTATTTTTTTTGTACCCATTAACCATCCTCACCTCCCTACCCACCCCACCCCTATTACACTACCCAGCCTCTGGTAGCCATCCTTCTACTCTCTATTTTCATGTTTTCAATTGTTTTGATTTCTAGATCCAAAAATAAGTGAGAACATGTGATGTTTGTCTTTCTGTGCCTGGCTTATTTCATTTAACATAATGACCTCCAGTTCCATCCATGTTATTGCAAATGACAAGATCTCGTTCTTTTTTGTGGCTGAATGGTAATCCATTGCAGATAAGTGCCACATTTTCTTTATCCATTCATCTGTGAATGGACACTTAGGTTGCTTCCAAATTTTGGCTGTTGTGAATAGTGCTGCAACAAACATGGGAGTGCAAATATATTTTCTATATACTGATTTCCTTTCTTTTGAGTATATACCCAGTAGATTGTTGGGTCATATGGTAACTCGATTTTTACTTTTATGAGAAACCTCCAAACTCTTCTCCATAGTGGTTGTACTAATTTACATTCTCATCAACAACATATGAGGGTTTCCTTTTCTCTACCTCCTCCCCAGCATTTGTTACTGCCCTGGTGTTATTTTGCTTCTTAAGTATTAGAACTATACTTAGTGTTATATGTTCTGTGATTATAAGTAAAACTGCCTTTGCTATATAGTATGCATAGAATATTTTAAAGTTATTACTAGAAGCTGACACATTGTTGTTTTCTATTACAAACAATAAAATTAGTTTCCATTTATTGAGGGCCTGTTTCATGTTAACTGCTTTACAAATATTCCTTATCTCATTTAATTCTCCCAACAATCCTACAAGAAAGCTAATATTATCCCATTTTATAGATGAGGAAATTGAGGCTTACAGAGGGCAAGTAACTTGCCCAAAGTCACTCAGTACCAGCAAATGGACTTTTTCCCCTCTCCCTGCCCCCAAATACCAGCCCCCCACTGCAAAAAAACAAAAACAAAAACAAAACAAAACTACTTCTGTAGAGCTAGTCGTCTATTTCCAAATGAAAGGCTTAAATTTTAAGCCTTGGAGTTTTCAATTTAAAGCCTTTGCCATGAAATACAGCATATTACTTTATAATAGAAAACAAATAGAAAGAGCCTTTCATGATAGATACAGTGAACACTAAATTCTTTCTTTTAGGCTGCATCTAGCAATTCTCTCCTTAACCCAATAGATATTATTTCAACAAATTAGCCCAGTTTTGATTTGGATGGCAAGACTCAAAGACAACAACAACAATAAAATCACAACTTGATTTAAAAGTTAAATTCAATAAACTGTAGAAGCAGCATATTAGTCTGTTCTTACACTGCTAATGAAGACATACCCGAGACTAGGTAATGTATAAAGGAAAGAGGTTTAATTGACTCACAGTTCCACATGGCTGGGGAGGCCTCACAATCATGGTGGAAGGCTAAAGGCACGTCTTACATGGTGGCAGGCAAGAGGTCCTGTGTAGGGGAACTCCCCTTTATAAAACCATCAGAACTTGTAAGACTTACTCACTATCATAAGAACAGCATGGAAAGAACACACCCTCATGATTCAATTACCTCCACCTGGTCCCACAATTGATCCCACGTGGGGATTATTATAATTCAAGGTGAGACTTGGGTGGGCATACAGAGCCAAACCATATCATCTGAAGGGGGCCAGCCCCTCCACACCTGTGGGTATTTCTCGTCAGGTGGGATGGGGAGACTGAGAAAATAAATAAAACACAGAGACAAAGTATAGCAAAAGAACAGTGGGCCAAGGAGACCAGCGCTCCACATACAGAGGACCTGCATCGGCACCGGTCTCTGAGTTCCCTTAGTATTTATTGATTACTATTTTCATTATCTCAGCAAGGAGAATGTGGCAGGAGAACGGGGTGATAGTGGGGAGAAGGTCAGCAGGAAAACATGTGAGCAAAGGAAACTGTGTCACAAATAAGTTCAAGGGAAGGTACTATGCCTGGATGTGCATGTAGGCCAGATTTATGCTTCTCTCCACCCAAACATCTCCGTGTAGTAAAGAGTAACAGAGCAGCATTGCCGCCAGCATATTTCACCTCCAGCCACAGGGCGGTTTTCTCCTATCTCAGAATAGAATGAATGTATGATTGGGTTTTACACTGAGACATTCCATCCCCAGGGGCATGCAGGAGACAGAGGCCTTCCTCTTATCTCAACCACAAGAGGCCTTCCTCTTTTACTAATCTTCCTCAGCACAGACCCTTTACGGGTGTCAGGCTGGGGGACAGTCAGGTCTTTCCCTTCCCATGAGGCCGTATCTCAGGCTGCCTCAGTTGGGGGAAACCTTGGACAATACCCAGGCTTTCTTGGGCAGAGGCCCCTGAGGCTTTCCGCAGTGCATTGTGCCCCTGGTTAATCGAGAATGGAGAATGGCAATGACTTTTACCAGCATACTGCCTGTAAACATATTGTTAACAAGGCACATTCTGCACAGCCCTAGATCCCTTAAACCTTGATTCCATACAACACATGTTTCTGTGAGCACAGGCTTGGGGCTAAAGTTACAGATTAACAGCATCTCAAGGCAAAACAATTGTTCAGGGTACAGATCAAAATGAGTTTCTTATGTCTTCCTTTTCTACATAGACACAGGAACAGTCTGATCTCTCTTTCTTTTCCCTACAATCATTCCACCCCTGGCCCCTCTCAAATCTCATGTCCTCACATTTCAAAAACACAATCATGCGCTTTCAACAATCCTCAAAAAACTGAACTCATTTCAGCATCAACCCAAAAGTCCAAGCCCAAAATTTCATCTGAAACAAGGCAAGTCCCTTCCACTTACGAGTCTGTAAAATCAAAAGCAAATTAGTTACATCCTAGATATAATGGGGGTATAGGCATTGCATAAATATACCCATTCCACATGGGAGAAATTGGCCAAAACAAAGAGGTTACAGGGCCTATGCAAGTCCAAAATCCAGCGGGGCAGCCAAATCTTAACGTGCTGAAATGATCTTCTTTGACTCCATGTCTCACATCCTGATGCAAGAACTGGGCGCCCATAGCCTTGGGCAGCTCCACCCCTTTGGCTTTGCAGGGTACAGCCCCTCTCCTGGCTGCTTTCATGGGCTGGCATTGAGTGTCTTTTCTAGGTGTGCAGTGCAAGCTGTTAGCGTATCTACCATTCTGGGGTCTGGAGAACAGTGCCCCTCTTCTCACAGCTCCACTAGGCAGCATCCCATTGGGGACTCAGTGTGCAGGCTCCAGCTCCACATTCCCCTTCTGCACTGCCATAGCAGAGGTTCTCCATGAAGGCCCTGCCCCTACAGCAAACTTCTTCTTAGACATTCAGGCATTTCCATACATCCAATGAAATTGAGACAGAGGTTTCCAAACCTTCGTTCTTGACTTCTGTGCACCCACAGGCTCAACACCATGTGGAAGCTGCCAAGCTGCACCCTCTGAAACCACAACCCAAGCTCTACCTTGGCCCCTTTTACCCATGGCTGGAGCAGCTAGGATGTAGGACACCAAGTCCCTAGGTTCCTCACAGCAATGGGGCCCTGGACCTGGCCCAGGAAACCATTTTTTCCTCCTAGGTCTCCTGTCCTGTGATGGGAGAGGCTTCCAGGAAGGTCTCTGACATGCCCTAGAGACTTTTCCCCATTGTCTTGGGTATTAACATTTGGCTCCTTGTTACATGCACATTTCTGCAGCTGGCTTGAATTTCTCCTCAGAAAATGAGTTTTTCTTTTCTATCACATCATCAAGCTGCAAATTTTCCAAACTTTTATGCCCTGCTTTCCTTTTAAACATAACTTACAATTCCAAGCCATATCTTTGTGAATAAATAAAACTGAATGCTTTTAACAGCACCCAGGTCACATCTTGAATGCTTTGCTGCTTAGAACTTTCTTCCACCAGATGCCCTAAATCATCTCTCTCAAGTTCAAAGTTCCACAAATCTCTAGGGCAGGGGCAAAATGCCACCAGTCTCCTTGCTAAAGTATAACAAGAGTCACCTTTGCTTCAATTCCTAACAAACCCCTCATCTCCATCTGAGACCACCTCAGCCTGTACTTTATTGTCCATATCACTTCAGCATTTTGGTCAAAGCCATCAACAAGCCTCTAGCAAGTTCCAAATGTTACCATACTTTTCTGTCTTCTTCTGAGTCCTCGAAGCTGTTCCAACCTCTGCCTGTTACCCAGTTCCAAAGTAGCTTCCACATTTTCTGATGTCTTTACAGCAGCACTCCACTACCCAGTACCAGTTTACAGTATTAATCTGTTCCCATGTTGCTAATCAAGACATACCCGAGACTGGGTAATGTGTAAAGAAAAGAGGTTTAATTGATTCACAGTTCCACATGGCTGGGGAGGCCTCGCAGTCATGGTGTACGGCAAAAACCACATCTTACATGGCAGCAGGCAAGAGGGCATGTGTAGGAGAACTCCCCTTTATAAAACCATCAGATCTCATGAGACTTACTCACTATCATGAGAACAGCATGGGAAGAAACCCCCTCCCCATGATTCAATTACCTCCCACTGGGTTCCTCCAAGAACACAAGGGGATTATTACAATTCAAGGTGAGAGACTTGGGTGGGGACACAGAGCCGAACCAGCTCAGGAGGAACTACACAACAATAAAAACAACAAAAAACGTAACATGTAACCAATAGCAACTTAAATGTTTACGTTTTTGGTGATTATATCAACATCAAAGAAATGCAAATCAAAACCACAATAAGATGCCATCTGACACCAATCAGAATGGCTATTATTACAAAGTCAAAAAATAACAGATGTTGGCAAGGCTGCAGAGAAAAGGGAATACTTATATACTGTTTGTAGGAATGTAAACTAGTTCAGCCACTGTGGAAAGCAATTTGGAGATTTCTCAAAGAATTTAAAATAGAACTACCATTTGACCCAGCAGTCTCATTACTGGGTATATACCCAAAGGAAAATAAATAATTTTACACAAAAGAGACATGCACTTGTATGCTAATCACAGCACTATTCACAATAGCAAAAACGTGGAATCAACCTAGGTGTCCATCAATGGTGGATTGGATAAAGAAAATGTGGTACATATACGCCATGGAATACTATGTAGCCATAAAAAAGAATGACATTATGTCCTTTGTGGCAACATGCATGCAACTGGAGACCATTATCCTAAGTGAATTAACACAGAAATGGAAAATCAAATACTTCATGTTCTCACTTATAAGTGGGAGCTAAACATTGGGTACACATGGACATAAAGATGGGGAAAATAGATCCTGGCAAATACTAGAGGGAGGAGAGAAGAAGGGGGCAAGGGTTGAAAAACCAACTATTTGTATTTTTCTCACTACCTGGGTAACGGACTCAACTTCATGAAACATACCCATGTAATAAACCTGCACATGTACCCACTGATTCTAAAATAAAAGTTGAAACTATACATATTTTTTAAAGAAGCTACCTCAGTACTCTTTGTGAAAGGTGACAAGGCAGTGGAAATGGAATGGTAAGGCGATCAGGAATTCAAAAGACGTTTTTAAAGTGTAATCCTCTTGAAACAGAATGAAGAAGAAGACAAGAGGATTGGATACACATACAGGTTGCAAAGAGGGTCTGTAGCACCTCTCTCTTTTGAAATTTATATTTACACTACTGTATACCTAGGGAATGTTTCAGAGAAGAAAGATGGGGAATACAATAAATTGACTAATTACTTGAGATTTTCTCTAGTTTTATCTGGTTTAAAAACAGTATTATAAATATATCCTAATTCAGAGGAAGTCATCAATGACGAATTATCCTATATTCTATCTCTTCTGTATGAGACCATTCCAGTATTTCTACTCTGGAGGACGCTAATAGGCTCACCCTGGAATGCCCAACTTCCTCTATACTGACTTACAACTTTGTTCAAATCCCAGGATACATCTATGTAAATAATGCAATCAACTCTTCACATATGCCGAATGAGCTTGGCCTTTAGCAAGATGTAACAACTTAACATTATAGGATGCTCCTATAACTCCTTCATTCATTCTTCCTAAATCAATGTCTTCCATCCTCTGGGTCATTTCTCTTCAATTCTATTTTTGTTATTTTTCTTTGCCTTAGGTTTCACTCACTTTTATGGTAAACACTTTAGGTAATATTTTTCCTGAAGGATGGATTATGAAAATAAATGATACATTGTAAGCCATTGACATGTTATACCATTGGGATAAATGATGGTAGGTAATTTTAGAGTTTCAATTTGATAAAAGGGGCTTCGCCAAATGATAAGGCTTAGCATTAAGGTATTTCAAATTGTTATATATTCAGATTTAATTTTATGAAAGTTAAGATCATGTAATATGCCTCAACCACATAAATTGATAAATTACCTTCATCTCCAGTCAGCCATTTACACCATTTTCCAAGAGATGAGTTTTAATGTAATGTGAGGCAGCTTTATTCTCTGAGTCATCTGTAATACTTCTTGTTACTACAGCCAAAGACCTCATCAGCATTTTCATTTTCATTATAAATTCCAAACCATCAATAAAAATTAAAAACTCAACACCAGTTTATGAAACAAGAGGGAGAAGAGAAAAATATGTATATTTTCTTGCATATTTTGGGATCGTGTATAAGAGAAAATGATTTTTTCTGCAAAGACAAGATTGAATTGGGCATTCTGAATACATGTTGTTAAGATAAGCCAAATATTTGGTCCTAGAAGCTGAGAGGATATGATACTGAATGATTATTTAGCACTAAAGGTTTATCTTCAAAGAGGTCTTGAAATAAGAATATGTAATTAGGCTGGGCACAGTGGCTGACATCTGTAGTCCTAGCACTTTTGGAGGCCAAGGCAGGTGGATCACTTGAGCTCAGGAGTTCAAGACCAGACTGGGCAATATGGCAAAACCTTGTATTTTTGTACAAAAAGTATAAAAATAGCCAGGTATGGTGGTGTGTGCCTGTAGTCCCAGCTACTCAGAAAGCTGAGGTGGAAAAATTACCTGAGCCTAGTGGGGTCAAGGCTGCAGTGAGCTGTGATCAGGCCACTGCACTCCAGCCTGGGTAACAGAAAGAGTAAGATGAAGAAAAGGAAAAGGAAAAGGAAAGGAAGGAAGAAGAAGATATAATTAGTTTCTACTTGAGTCTTACCAGAATGCATTTTACTGAATTTCACTTATGCAAACATATACTAGCTTACAAAAATGTATGCAACATCTTTATGAGGCAGATACTGTGTTATGAAACACAAGAGGCAAACAATGTAGAAGATTCCTCTTTCTGTTAAGTTTATAGTCCAGAGGAGAAGAAATACATTACATATACAACCTCTAATTCATTCATTTATTCTTTTCTTTTCTATTTGTTGAGACAGAGACTTGCTCTGTTACCCAGGCTGGAGTACAGTGGTGCAATCATGGCTCACTGCAGCCTCCACCTCCTGGGCTCAAACAGTCCTCCCACTTCAGCCTCCTGAGTAGCTGGGACCACAGTCATGCACCACCACAGATGGCCAATTATTTTATTTTTTGTAGAGATGGGATCCCACTATGTTGTCCAGGCTGGTCTTGAACTCCTGGGTTGAAGCGATCCTCCCACCTTGGCCTCCCAAAGTGTTGATTACAAGTGTGAGCCACTGCACCCGCCCCTCATTCACTTATTTATTGACAAATGTTTACTGAGGTATTATCATATGTCAGGCATTTTTCTAGGCATTGGGAATATAGCAGTGTATAAACCTGATACTCACTGCCTTGATGGAGCGTAACTTCTGATTGTGGTAAGTACTGCAGAAGAAAATGCAGGCTGCTACAGGAACCCCTTCAACATAAAGAACTGTATGAAAATATTGTACAAAAATATGATTCAAAAATCCTAAATGAAATTCACATTATCATTTACATGTAAGGGCAGAAGAAAATTTTTGAATATGCATGCATTTATAAATATATCCCCATGTACTCTTTTGCAGAAAACTAAAAGAACATAGAACTAGAATTTACACATCAAAATAGAAAAAGATGACCTGAAGATAAAAGAGATGATAGGATTTTTTTTTTTTTTTTTTTTTTTTGAGGCAGAGTCTCGCTGTGTCACCCAGGCTTGAGTGCAATGGTGGGATCTTGGCTTATGGCTCACTGCAACCTCTGCCTCCCGGGTTCAAGCAATTCTCCTGCCTCAGCCTCCCAAGTAGCTGGGATTACAGGCATCTGCCACCATGCCTGGCTAATTTTTTGTATTTTTAGTAGAGACAGGGTTTCACCATGTTGACCAGGCTGGTCTTGAACTCCTGACCTCAGGTGATCCACCTGCTTTGGCCTCCCAAAATGCTGGGATTACAGGTGTGAGCCTCCACGCGCAGCCAATGGTAGGAATCTTATAGAGGATATGTTGAGAACAAAAGCAACCTGAAGCCACACAGCTTAAAAAGATTAGGAACTGTTTGGTTGGGCATGGTGGCTCATACCTGCAATCCTAGCACTTTGGGAGGCCAAGGCAGGAAGATTATTTGAGACCAGGAGTTCAAAACCAGCCTTGCCAACATAACAAGAATCTGTCTCTATATAAGAAGATTAAAAATTAGCTGGGTATGGTGGCATGTGCTTGTAGCCTTAGCTACTTGGGAGGCTGAGGTGGAAGGATCACTTGGGCCCAGGCATTCCAGCTTACGATTTCAGTGAGTTATGATCACAACACTGAATTCCAACCTAATGGATGGAGAGAGACTATGTCTCTAAAAATAAAAAATAAAAAGATTAGGAACTGTCTGCACTAAGATGACTTTACTATTCCAAGAAATCCTTGCCTAAGAAAGTAAAGTTGCAAATTACTTTTTTGTCTTGGAAACTTTCTGATCTATGTGTCTGTACTCACACAGCCTCATCGGGCTAAACAGCCTTCTTTTCAGAACAGTAGATCACTCAACTGGGTTTTCAAGTGACTGTTTACCTTTCAAGGCTGGCTTTATAGGTCTTGCCTCACTGTATCCAGCAATCCAAACTTTACCCTATCCCAGTCAGGACTGCACACCTCATATTGAAAGACATACCTTAGAACCAGACTCCCCAAACCTTACAAATATCCCACCCTTGACTCCCTTTTCTGAGGCTACTAAGATTATGTGAAGACAGTCATCTTCCTTACTGCAGTGAGCAATAAACTTGGTTTTTGTTCATCAGTAAACCATTTTGGTGGTTTCTGGAGGAGCCAGCAGTTGGCAATGGTTATAAATCTAAATCTAAAAGCCATTTATAAAAGACTGATGAATCTAGTAACCTAAAAATAAACTGCATGATAAATATCATAAACAAAGTCAAAAGACAACTGACAACCAGGTTAAAAACATGCTTTCAACATATATTACAGGAAAAGGGCTAATATTCCCAATATATAAATAATTGTTAGAAATTAAGAGATCAAACACCCATTAGAAAAAATGGGAAAAGGGCATCAATAGACAGTTCACACACACACACACACACAGAGACACACAAATGGCTTTAACAACTCTATAGAAACAGAAAGCAGGTCATATCTTTGTTCTGTGAAAAGGCTGTGCACACAAAGCTATTCCCAAATGCCGAAGAAGCCCAGAAACCAAAGAAGGAAGTGAACAAATCCAGTTCGTCAGTAATGGGTGATTTATTGAGGAACTTATGGACAGAAGTGTGATCTTGGAGGACTGCAAGACAGGTAGATCTCCACACTGTTATTTCCCAGACCCAAGGTTGTGTACCGTATAGAAAGGGTACACATGCTCCAGCAAAACGATTAAAGGCAACCTTCCAGAACAGGCGAAAATGCTATGTGTGTCCTAGCCTATAATTTGTGTGATAACATCAGGGTTGTTTTGATCTTATACTAGGGACAGTAAATAAAGTAGAAACCAGAAGTTATTCATGGGACTGGGTCTAATCAGAAGTCAACATGGTGGATTAGCATCCAAGATGGGGTGGTTTTTGTCTCCACAACCTTAACAAGGCTGTTGAAAAAGTGATCCGTAAATATACATATAATCACTTTTCAAAGTCAAGAAACAATAGATGCTGGCGAGGCTGTGGAGAAAAAGGAATGCTTTTACACTGTTGGTGGGAATGTAAATTAGTACAAGCATTGTGGAAGACAGTGTGGTGATTCTCCAAGGATCTAGAACCAGAAATACCATTTGACCCAGCAATCCCATTACTGTGTATATACCAAAAGGAATATAAATCATTCTATTATAAAGATACATGCATGTGTATGTTTACTGCAGCACTATTCACAGGAGCAAGGACATGGAATCAACCCAAATGTCCATCAATGGTAGACTGGATAAAGAAAATGTGGTACATATACACCATGGAATATTATGCAACCATAAAAAGGAATGAGATCATGTCCTTTGCAGGGACACAGATGAAGCTGGAAGCCATCATCCTCAACAAACTAACACAGGAACAGAAAACCAAGCACCTCATGTTTCTCACTCATAAGTGGGAGCTGAACATTGAGAACACATGGACACAGGGAGGGAAATAACACACACTCGGGCCTGTCAGCGGGTTGGGAAGAGGAAGAGCATCAGGATAAATAGCTAATGCATGCAGGGCTTGATACCTAGGTGACGGGTTAGTAGGTGCAGCAAACCACCGTGGCACACATTTACCTACATAATAAACCTGCATGTCCTGCACATGTAGCCCAGAACTTAAAATACAATTTTTTAAAAAGAAAAATACATATATATACCTGTAAAGTGCAAATTCATAACTAGAAAAATGCAGATTAAAAAAATGCTAAGCTATTATTTCTCACCTATCAGATGGGTAAAAATTAAAATAAAATTTTAACTAATAAAATGTAATAAATTAAAATATGACAACACATTTTGTTAGCCAGATCTTAGGAAAATAATCACTCTTTTCATTGCTGTTAAGGAATACAAACTGCTACAACCCTTCTCAAGGGAAACTTGGCAATACCTAATATAACTACGTAAGGAGCCCTATAATCTCACTTATAAAATCTACCCTGAAGATACATATCCAACAATATGAAAAACATATGTACAAGTTTATTCATTGTAAGATTATATATAATTGTTAAATTTAAGAAACAAATTAAATATATATAGAACAGTGGTTTTTAAATAAACTCTTAATAATTCACACAAGAGAGCACTATGCAGCTATAAAATAAATGAGGAAGAGCTCTATGGATTCATATTCAGAGATTTCCAAGGTATATTTTTATGTGGAAAGCAAAGTACAGAAGAATATCTAGAGTATACTACTCTTCATGTAAGAAAGAAGTATATATAAGAAAATATACATATATCCACATATATGAGGAAAAACATACTGGAAAGTTAAACTAGAAACAAATGAGATTCGTCACCTACAGAGGTTAAGTAGGATCAGTGTGGAAAAATTGGGGAATAAAAATGGGTAGAAATGATTAGAGAGATGTGACACACTCAGAGTATTCCTATATGCATAGCTCTAATTCCTATAAATATGGTAATGTTTCACCCCCCCAAAAAATAAATAATTAAAATTAACCAAGATGTTGGGGAAGGGAAGACCCAAAATGGAATATAAGCAGTAACAAATAAGCCCAACTGTATTACAAATAAATGACATAATTATACTAAATGGGATAAAAAATAAAAGAATTATCTAACATAACCTGGAGAACATTATTTTAACCATATACGAGAAGGCTAAAAACAGAAAGAACTGTATGAAAATATTGTACTTTAGTAAATTTGTTTTTCATAGGGTACAGGTTAGTATTTCTGAAACTACTTTATGTATATACTAGGATTGAGTAATTAAGAAATACACTGTGGATATTGAGAGCCAGTTTTCTGTCAGATAAAAGAGTTAAAATAGAGAAATTGTGAAGTAGCACAAACTCCAGATTGAAATCAGAGCAGGAATATCAGTGTGAACTCATGGATATACATGCAGTGAGATCCAAGTAGCAGTGAGCACAACTAGTTTCCAGATCTTGGTTTCTAAATACCATTCTCGATGAAAGGAACCAGAGCTCCTTGGGGAAATGACTGAGTCCAGACTAGAGCAGGAGGAATGCAAGATGAGCTTAGACCATTTAAAGTGCCAGAAAGTAAAGACATGTTCACAAAATAATGGGGGCCAAGTCTACAAGACATCGGAGCCAACTTAAAGGAGCTACTAATGCCCAAATCTGGACAATTTGAACAACATGATCAACTGTGTGAAAGGCAAGTACAGAAGTGTATCTAGAATATATTACTCTTCATGGGGTTGTTTTACAGTTAACTTTTTTTTTAATAAGAAGAAGGAGTACACTCTAGAATACTGATCAAAAGTATAGTATAGTAAATACATAAACCAGTAACATAGTCACTTATTATTAAGTATTATGTACTGTACATAATTGTATGTGCTATACTTTTACATAGCTGACAGTGCAGTAGGTTTGTCTGCATCGCATCACTATAATCCTGTGAGCAATACGCTGTGTTACCAGGTTATGAAAGCTACCATGTCACTACATGATAGGAAATTTTCAGTTCAATTATAATCTTATGGGACCACCCACTATCATATATGTGGCCTGCCATTGACCTAAATGTAATGATGAGGTGCATGACTATATATAAATATACATATGTTGGACATTCTGATAGGAAAATGCCTGGATATATAAGAAACAATGCTTTTACCTCTGAAAATCTGAATAAGGGAGGCTAGAGAGATAGAAAGACTTTTACTCTTCATATAATAATCTTTTTAAAAAATAATAAACTTTTAAAAATACTGTCAATATTATCCTAGGAAGCATAGGTTTATTTCTGTTTTCATTCATTAATTTGGACCCAGCATTGATGAAGTAAAGTTTAACTTTTATTTTAGTTTTTCTCTATTGTTGAATGAACATTCTTTCTCCCAGTTTCCAATTATGTTATCTACATTGAGTCACTGCTTGACTCCATTTCCATATTTGTAGTGTTAGTCCCTGGCAAGACAATAAACTTCCTTATAAGCAAATTTAGAAGCAATTATTTAATTCAAGCTTGCACAATTTTCTCGAGTCCAGCACGAGTTGTTGCCACATCTAACAATAGCAAAGTAAAGGTTGCAATGCTTACTAGTGATGATTTCTTGAGGAAGAAAAATAAGTCTTACTTAACAATAGAAACCTTTTTTGTCTTGCTGCCCAAGTCACCAATTTTATATAGGGGAAGTAGTTAAAATTAACTAATTATGACAATTCCAGGGTAAATTAATTTCTTAGAAATGTTTCAGAGAATAATACTTTCTGCCTCGAAAATATGCATTTATTATGTATCAAATAAAATTTTAAATTTAGAGAACATTGAAGAAATATGAGATCAGAGAAATCAAAGATTATTATTAAATTACATTTCTTTTGGTATCTCCTGAGATTTCTCAATTATGCATTACTTGTATTCATTCATTTATTCATCAAATACAATATTTATCTAAAACCTGCTATGACCAAGACTGGGTGAGGAACTGGAGACATAGCTATTAAAAAAATAGTATTTATATTTATAAATGATGAAACAAAAAGAAAAAAATAGAAGGTGAATTGGTAGGTAAAAAGAGACAATAGACTACCAGCCAATCTCAATGTGTGAACCTTGTTTGTATCCTGATTCAAGAAAAGACGTTAAAAAGATTATCTGAAAGAGATAATTAAAAATCTGAATTCTGCCTGGATAGTTGATGATATTAAAGAGGTATTATTCATTCTTAGGTGTAATAATGACATTGTGGTTATGTTACAAAAAGGAGTCATTTCAGAAACAGACTGAAATATTTACAAATAAAATCATATGTTGTCTGGGACTTACTTCAAAATAATGTGTGAGTGTAGGGAATGGGCAGGGTTGCAGTAGGGACAGGACTGGCCATGGGTTGATGGTTACTGAGGCTGAGCGATGGCATGTGAGGTTTTATTATTTTATTGTTTACTTTCATCTATTTTCAAAAAGTTAAAAAATCAGCCCTCCCTTTGCTGAAAAAAGAAAAAAGAAAAGAAAAACTACAGGTTTTGTCCCTGCCTCCTGGAGCTTTCAGTTTTAGAGAGAAAGCAACACTTACTGAGAAACTAAAAGATGATGTGTATTGTAAAATGAGAGTGCAGGGTGACATTGCAATTGAGCAAGCTATCTTGAGGTAGAGAGAGCAGGTAGTCAAAGATTTTGTTGACAGTTTAGTTAGAACTAAAATTGATAGCGCCATTGTACTCCAGTCTGTCACAGACTGAGATATTATCTCTTAAAAAAAAAATGGCCGGGCTTACTTTGGGAGGCCGAGGCAGATGGATCACCTGAGCCCAGGAGTTCAAGATCAGCCTGACCAGCACAGTGAAACTCCATCTCTACTAAAAATAGAAAAAATTAGATGGGCGTGGTGGCACACACTTGTAATCCCAACTATTGGGGAGGCTGAGGCACGAGAATCATTTGAATCTGGGAGGTGGTTGTTGCAGTGAGCCGAGATCGTACCACTGCACTCTAGTCTGGGCGACAGAGCAAGAATCTGTCTCAAAAAAAAAAAAAAAAAAAAAAGCCTATAAACTAAAATTGAGAGATGGGTGGACTTGTGGGAGAGAGAAGATAGGGGCATATGCCAGACAGAAAGCAGCATGTTCAAAGGTCTGAAGCATATGTACATGTATGTAGTTTACATCCCACATAAGTCAAAATTGGATGTAAAGTTTAAAAGTCAGCTGAATATTTTGTTTACATATGTCACAGCGTTTATCTGAAGCTGAGCAGGGTATATCCACATTATTCTTTGCCATCTCCAATTACATGCAAGTAAATTCAACAAGATTTGTTGTCTGTATGAGGGACGTAAAGTTGAATAACTCATGGTCACTTAAGAACCTTATAGTCCAATGGTAGAGACAGATATATTTGTCTATACCTTAGCAAAGTAAAACATGAAAAGATCTGTACTAATGGAATGAGCTGGATACTGTGAGTGTCTTTAGGAGGAGTGATTAGTTGTGCCTTATTAGAACAACAAAAGGCTCAGAGAGGAGCATGCCACTAGAGCTGGGTTTTAAAAGTTAAGTAGGACTTGATTAGGTAGAGAAGGGGAAAGAGAGGCCATTCTAAGCAGAAGGAACAAGGTGAGCACAGACTCAGACTCAAAAGTACATATTGTATCCAAGGACCTGCAGGCAAATGATGTGGTTAGAACATAGGCTTAAAATAAAGTTAAAAATGGCCTGGCGCGGTGGCTCACGCCTCCAGAACTTTGGGAGGCCGAGGTGGGCAGATCACAAGGTCAGGAGTTCGAGACCAGCCTGGGCAACACAGTGGCCAATATGGTGAAACGCTGTCTCTACTAAAAATACAAAAATTAGCCGGGCATGGTGGCACGTGCCTGTAGTCCCAGCTACTCGGGAGGCTGAGGCAGGAGAATCGCTTGAACCTAGGAGGTGGAGGTTTTGGTGAGCCGAGATCGCGCCACTGCACTCCAGCCTGGGCAACAGAGCGAGACTTCGTCTAAATAAATAAATAAATAAATAAATACAATTTAAAACATCTGTTCAGTGCTGTGATAAGATGTCATTTGCATGTTTATATTTTTCTTTTTTTTTTTTTTTTTTTTGAGACAGAGTCTCGCTCTGTCGCCCAGGCTGGAGTGCAGTGGCGCGATCTCGGCAAACTCCGCCTCCCAGGTTCACACCATTCTCCTGCCTCAGGCTCCCAAGTAGCTGGGACTACAGGCGCCCACCACCATGCCCAGCTAATTTTTTTGTATTTTTTTAGTAGAGACGGGGTTTCACCGTGTTAGCCAGGATGGTTTCCATCCCCTGAACTCGTGATCCGCCCACCTCGGCCTCCCAAAGTTCTGAGATTACAGGCATGAGCCACCGCGCCCGGCCATGTTTATATTTTCCAAATGCTTCACAAAGAAATAAATGCTTCCTGGCTTCCATCACAGGCATTTCAGGAAAGGAATTGTCTAACTAGATGACTACAGATAATACAAAGCAGTGAATACAAATAGAAGGCAGTTCAGAATATGTTTCAGCTCTCGATTCTCTAAGAAATTGATGACAGGTACAACTGAGTTAACATCAAAGCATCAAACCAAGCTTTTCATAAGTGAATTCAGCCATCTTCATGGTGCCTGGGCTTCCTTGCTGGCTCCTGTCCTCCTGTTCACCTCTGGATTTGGTAGTTCCTTTAGACTTGGTCCTGATCCTTTTTCTCTTCTCATGTTACTTTTTTTTCCATGGCTTTGAATATATACTTATGACTCCATATTTAGCACCAACTCAATCCTCTCTTCTCAACCTCAGATCCAAATACCCAAATGCTTTCAAGGCATTCTTACTTAAATGCCGCACAAATGTGAGATGTCTACAGCTGTACTTCTTCTTTTCCATCAATCCTGCCTCACCTCCAGTCTTCCACATCCTAATGATGCCACCTTCTACTCGGATATTCAAGCCAGAACCTGGATATTATCCCTGACTCCATCTCCCTCCTGTTACACATTCAAACTCTCACTAAGACCATTTGGTTCTACCTAAAATTTTGTCTTGAATCTCTCCATTTCTGCCTTCTTTACTGCTGCCACCCTAGTATAAACTATCATCCTCTCTTGCAACAACTTTCCAAATGGTCATCTACCTTCCACTATTGCCTATGACAATGCATTCTCTATCTTAGAAGATGAAGATTCGGTAATTCCCCTGATTAGAATCCTTTAGTGACTTCCCTCTACTCTTTGATCAAATGCAAAATCCTAACTAAGGCTAGCAGCTTCCTGAAAGATCTGCCCCTATCTCTCCATCATTTCAAATCATTTGTTGCCTGTGTTATTGTCCTATTGGTTTTCAGGTTATTAAATGTGTCCAGAACCAGCTCACAACCTTCATGCTTGTTTTTTTGTTCTTTCCAGAAAGTTATTTTCCCCTGTCTCTTGGTTGGTTCTCTCTTTTTAAGGGAAGCTTTTGCTGGGACTTAGAAAGTAAAAATCTGTTCCATCACTCGTCAAGTTGGGTTAATAAACATTGATAAAACTAGCTGCAAAGTTTACGGGAAACTAGTTATCCCAAAGACATGCGATAAAGCTTCATAACAACCCCATTCTTTGAGTGATTACTGTTTTCTTACTTGCTAAGAAACTTCGTTCTTTAAAATTATATGCTATTAGAAAAGAAACTTTGTCATTTGAAATTATATTATTATAACATAAAACATCATAGTGTCTTGGAGACTCTAAAACACTTTGACACAGAGAATCAGCCTCCATTTCCATTCCAGCCACAGAGCTTAAGAAAAGGGCTTCTGGACACAATAATCCATATCTGTCTTAACTTCCTAGTTTTCAAGGAAGCAGAACCCTGGATCCTGCCCAGACCTGATGTTGACTCCTGATTTGCTTTGAGTTCATCAAAAGCCACTTAAATGGTTTCATTTAAATCTCACCCAAACTCTACTCTTCCCCCAAATCCTATAATGATTATCTTGTCCTTGTTTGGTGAGTGAGATGCCTCACAGTTCTGTGTGTGATCTCCCTCACTGCGGTGAATCTATAAATATGACTTTGTCGAACTCTAAGTTGTTTCCTTGCGCTTGTAAACTGAGGTAGGACATGCGACTCTTCTTCAAAAAGTCTTCTCTAAAGTTCCCACGACAAAATAGGTCCTCCTAATTCGTTGTATCATCAGCACCTTCTACTTTTCTTTCATAGTATATTATATCCTTCAAGACCCCAAAGGAATTCGATACTTAAGTCAAAATATTTGGTTAAAAATATTAATCAGTTATATCTGCTCCACTTTGTCGGTAATTGGGTAAAGTGGAAAACAATCCAAATGTCCAATACTTAAAGTTTGAAGCAGGTTAAATATTCCTTACCTCCCATACTACATCTCATGATGTTTGCATGGTGCATAAAAGTTTTGTAAGCCTGTAGTAATTTGAAAGATTAATTTTTGACCAATTTGAAAAAGTTTTTAAGCAAGTTGAAGAACCTTGACAAACAAGCAAAGCAGGACTGATTAACTGAATTAGAAAGAAAAAAAACCTGAAATGGTAAAAAAAAATTATTTAACACATTCTTTTTATTGTTTAGTTTCTTATGTGTATTTTTATGTATTTATTATGGTATTAAACCAAGGAATATCTTATGACAGGAAAGCAAAAACAATACAAAGGACACAATAATTCCACCTATCTACAAGTAGTAGAACTTAACATCTTTCTTTCCTTAAAACATTATCTCCCACTGAACACAACAATTTTTTTTTATTTTTTTATTTTACTTTTTATTTTATTTTATTTTTTTTTGAGACGGAGTCTGGCTTTGTTGCCCAGGCTGGAGTGCAGTGGCGCCATCTCAGCTCACTGCAAGCTCCACCTCCCGGGTTCATGCCATTCTCCTGCCTCAGCCTCCCAAGTAGCTGGGACTGCAGGTGCCTGCCACCACGCCCGGCTAGTTTTTTGTATTTTTAGTAGAGATGGAGTTTCACCGTGTTAGCCAGAATGGTCTCGATCTCCTGACCTTGTGATCTGTGCGCCTCAGCCTCCCAAAGTGCTGGGATTACAGGCATGAGCCACCGTGCCCAGCCCAACCATTTTTTATTTTAAACAGTCTTGTCATTGAAGCTTTAATATTATTGATTTCTAAGCTCCAAAACCTGAGGGAGGAAAGGGAAGGCTGAAGTCTCAAGAAAGAGCAAAGTAGTGAGATGACTGAAATGCAACTTCCTACCTCACAAGTTTGTCTTGGGTTAATTCTAAGGCCTAAAAACTACCAAGTATCCACTCAGTAAATAGCTGTTGAATAAATGAATGAACAGATGTCTCAATAAGCAAAATTGGTTTAATATGTCTATTTAGTGTTCAATTTCTCATAAGGATGTTATTTCCATGTTTAGGATAAAAATTCAAAATAGGGTTTTCAGCTCCTTACATTAGCTAAGGTGGGTGTACATTTATCTCCTGCCTGGTACCTTTCCTTTCCGACAAGTTTCTAGTCTGCTGTATTACACTATCTAAAACAGCCACTCTGAGCTGACTAGCACCTTATCACTTTAGACTTTCCTCACCTCCTCTGGCCCGGCACATCTAATATTTTGTTTAATCCTAAGTACTCCAGTTATTGCTCATGTCAAGAACAGACACATTATCCCTGGAATTCAGGCTGAGGAAGAAACTCCACTGAAGCTTCAGTCTAAACATTAAGAATCAAAGAAGGCCTTTATTTATTTATTTTTCAAATACCAGCCATCCTTCATCTGCACCCCAAATCATCAAATGTTTTTATCAACTCTCTGTAAAAATTTTGAATTTCTTAAAAAACTGAAACAGAGATGATAAATACAAGTAGCCAGTTTTAAGTACCACTGCTTCTTACTTCAAAGAATTTCCTCTAGATTTGCTATTGTTTGCAAAATATATAGCGGTGGCTCACGCCTGTAATCCCAACACTTTGGGAGGCCAAGGTGGGTGGATCACGAGGTCAGGAGATCGAAGCCATCCTGGCTAACACAGTGAAACCCCGTCTCTACTAAAAATACAAAAAATTAGCTGGGCGTGGTGGCACGTGCCTGTAGTCCCAGCTACTCGGGCGGCTGAGGCAGGAGAATCACTTGAACCTGGGAGGCAAAGGTTGCAGTGAGCCAAGATCGCGCCACTTCACTGCAGCCTGGGCGACAGAGTGAGACTCCATCTCAAAAAATAAATAAAATAAATATATATAAAACATATATTAAATATTCCAGTTACAAAAATAACAATTACCAAAAACTCCAACAAATAATATCTGTGCCTAATATACAGTGTGGCAATGTTCATTATGAAGTTTTAATACAGAGAACTTTTTTTCAGAATTTTTAAGAGAATAAATTTTCCTTTAAGAATACCTAAGCCTTATGAACATCTGATGTTCAAATACCCAGCAATGGCTGGTCGTCTTTTGCTTGCCTAAACTCCATCTGAACAATGGCAAAGCTCTGCTGAACCAACCAACATAAGGAATTGCACATCCCAACATTTCTTTCCATCTTTTTCTTTTCTGTCAGACTTTCACTCTTTTGCTGATAGTAAGTACCCTTAATCTATTAAAAGAAATACAAAAATCACTTCTGACTTGCCTATTCTCTTTCATTATATGCATATTTACATCACCACTGTGTGACAAATTATTTCACCTCATAGACCCTGTTTCCTGATCTGTAAAAGTGGTTAATGGTACTTACCTAAAAGGTTGTAAAATGTTTTTAAATAAAGTATGTAAAGCTTTCAGTGCAATGCCTTGTATTTGGCAAGTGCATTGTAAATGGGAGTATTATCTACATCAACATCTTCATCAAGATTACAATACTGCTCTGACTCATTCCTGATTAAGGTCATGCATTACTTAACAAGGATATAGTCTGAAAAATTCATCATGAGGTGATTTCGTCGTTGTGCAAACATCATACAGTGCACTTACACAAACATAGATGGTATAGTCTACAACACATCTAGGCTATATATGGCATTGTCTATTGTTCCTAGGCTGCAAACCTGGACAGCCTATTATTGTACTGAATACTGTAAGCAGTTGTAACATAATGGTCAATATTTATGTACCTAAATGTAGAAAAGGTACAGTAAAAGTAAACTGTAGAAGATATAAAGTGGTACACTTAGGCCAGGCACAGTGGCTCATGCCTGTAATCCCAGCAATTTGGGAGGCAGAGGCAGGAGGATCTCTTGAGCCCAGGAGTTCAAGACCAGCCTGGGCAACATGATGAAACCCTGTCTGTACCAAAAAAAAAAAAAATACAAAAATTAGCTGGGTGTGGTGGTGTGTGCCTGTGGTCCCAGCTACTTAGGAGGCTGAGGTGCAAGGATTGCTTGAGCCCAGGAGGTGGAGACTACAGTGAGGTTTTTTCTTTTTCATTTTCTTTCTTTCTTTTTTTTTTTTTTAAGACAGAGTCTCACTCTGTTGTCCAGGCTGTAGTGCAGTGGTGTGATCTTGGCTCACTGCAACCTCTGCCTCCCGAGTTCAAGCAGTTCTCATGCCTCAGCCTCTCGAGCAGCTTAGGACACTGGAGTGTGCCACCATGCCTGGCTAATTTTTGCATTTTTAATAGAGACAGAGTTTCACCATGTGGGCCAGACTGGTCTCAAACTCCTAGCCTCAAGTGATCTGCCTGCCTCAGCCTCCCTAATTGCTGGGATTACAGGTATGAGCCACTGCACACAGCCTATAAGCTTTCTTCTATTTAAAAATTTTTATTTATTTATTTTTTACTTTCAAACTTTTTTGTTTAAAAATGAAGACATAGCCAGGTGCTATGGTGCAAGCCTATAATCCCAGCTACTCAGAAGGCTGAGGTGGGAGGATTGTCCAAGGCCAGGAGTTCGAGGCTGCAGTGCAATATGATTGCACCTGTGAACAGCCACTGCACTCCAGCGTGGGCCAACATAGTGAGGCCTAGTCTCAAAAAAAAAAACAAAAAACAAAAAGACATAAACACACATTACACGTGAGACTAGGCCTACACAGGGCCAGGGTCTTCAATATCACTGTCTTTCACCTCCTTATCTTCTCCCATTGGAAAGTCTTCAGGAGCAGTAACATGCATGGAGCTGCCATCTCCTATGGTAACTATGCCTTATCTGGAACACCTCCTGAAGGACTGTTTTGCAGTTAACTTTTTTTTAAGTATAAAAAAGACACTCTAAAATAATAAGACAAGTATAATATAGCAAGTACATAAACCAATAATGCAGTCGTCTATTATCATTATCAAGTACCATGTACTGTACATATTGTATGTACCATACTTTTATAGGACTGGCAGCACAGTAGGTTCGTTTACACCAGCATCATCACAAATATGTAAGTAATGTTTTGTACCATAATCAGCTCTGACATATCTGGGCAATAAAAATTTTTCAGCTCCACTGCAATCTTAAGGAACTACCACTGTATATGAAGTTTGTCATTGACCAAAAGGTCATTATGTGGTGTGTGACTGTAATATAAAAATAGTTATTGTGATAAAATTATTTTAAGGGAGGGAGACAATGGGTTTGGAAGTAAAATTAGTCATTTTGTTAGTTTTTTATTGCTGCTGTAACAGATTATGACAAACTTAAACATTAAAATAACACAGATTGGCCAGGAACTGTGACTCTCACACTTATAAGCCCAGCACTTTGGGAGGCTGAGGCAGGAGGATTGCTTGAGCCCAGGAGTTGGAGACCAGGGTGGGCAACATAGTGAGACCCCATCTCTACAAAAAATAAAAAACAAAATTAGCCAGGTGTGGTGGCACATGTCTGTAGCTCCACCTACTCAGGAGGCTGAGGCAGGAGGATCATTTGAGCCTGGGAGGTTGAGGCTGTAGTGAGCCCAGACCATGCCACTGCACACTAGCCTGAGCAACAGAGCAAGACCTGTCCCTAAGAAAATAAAAATAAAAAAAACAACACAGATGTATTATTGTATAGATCTGGAGATCAGAAGTTTCAAATGGGTTGGCAAGGCTGCTTTCCTTCTGGAGGCTCTAGGAGGAGAATCCATTTCCCTGTCTGTCTCAGCTTCTAGAGGCTGCCCACATTCCTTGGATCTAGGCCCCACATCACTCTGACCTCTACTTCATCACATCACCTTCTCTCCCTTTGTCTCACATTTCCTTTTTTATAAAGATCCTTGTGAGTACATTGGGGACATCAGATAACCCAGGATAATCTCCCAATTTCAAGATGCTTAACTTAATCACATTTGCAAATTCTCCTTTGCCATATAATATAACAGTGATAGGTTCTGAGGATTTGCATATGGAAATAATGGAGGCCATTATTTAGTTTAACACAGTCATTAAAAAAAAAGAAACAGGGGCATTTAACCCTCTAGAAACTGAACTGAAATTTCTCCATAATCAATAGAAAACTTTCTATTTTCTCAACACTAGTGAAACCTGCTTTTCTTTGGTGACACCAGTTGATAAAACTATTTCTGATTCAATATGTTGCTTTCCCCTTTGGTTATCAGTAGTTTAATTGAATCATTGACTACAGTTTTATGGCAAATGTGAATTCTGGGTTGAACGAACTAAATTGAGATGCAAATAACAATTTGTAACATTGATTCTGTGGGTGAATTATTTCATAGTCCCAACAAATGTACTTATGTTTACCAACATGCAATACAAGGTCTTTTTAAAAGTAATTAATTTATTTTTATTTTTATTTTTTTAAAGACAGGATCTCATTCTGTCTTGCAGGTTGTTGTACAGTGGCCTGATTATAGCTCACTGTAGCCTCGAAATTCTGGGCTGAAATGATCCTCCTGCCTCAGCCTCCAAAGTAGCTGAGACTACAGGTATGTGTCACCACACCCATCTAAATTTTATATATGTTTTTTCTAGAGACTAGGGTATGTAGCCCAGGTATTTGACCCTCCAAATCTGATGTTGAAATTGGATACCCAGTGTTGGAGGTGGGGCCTAATGGAAGGTATTTGGGTCATGGGGCAGATCCCTCATGAATAGATTAATGTCCTCCCTGGGTTGCAGGTGAGTGAGTTTTTGATCTGTTAGTTCCTGTGAGAGCTAGGTTTTATGGGATTTATTTTTTTTTTAGGCTGGTCTTGAACTCCTGGGCTGAAGAGATTCTCCCACCTCAGCCTCCCAACTTGTTGAGATTACAAGCATGAGCCACCTCACCTGGCCAAGAGCTAGTTGTTAAAAGAGCCTAGCACTACCCCCCTCTTTCATGTTTCCTCTCTCACCATGTGATCTCCACACACATTGGCTTGCCTTCCCTTTCTGACATGAGCGGAAGCAGCCTGAGGCCCTCACCAGATGTGGATGCCAGTGCCATGCTTCTTGTACAATCTGCAGACAGCTAAATACACCTCTTTTCTTTATAAATTACCCAGCTTTGGGTATTCCTTTATAGCAACACAAACAGAGAAAGACATATGCAATTTGCCATTTTAATCATTTTTAACTCTACAATTTGGTGGTATTAATTATATTTACAATGTTGTGCAACCGTTACCATCATCTATTACCAAAGCCCTTTCATCACCCCAAATAGAAGCTGTGCTTATTCAGCAAAAACTCCCATTTTCCTCTCCTTCCAGCCCCTGGTAACCTCTGGTAACCTCTAATCTACCTCCTGTCTACTGTATTTGCCTACTGTAAATATTTCACATAATGGTATCATACACTATCCTTTTGTGTCTAGCTTATTTCACTTAGCATAATGTTTTCAAGGTTCATCCATCTTATAGCATGTATCAGTATTCCATTCTTCTTTTCTGTGGCTGAATAATAATTGTATGTATATACTGCATCTTGTTTATCCATTTATCTTTTTGTTTGTTTGTTTTTTAAAGACAGGGTTTTACCATGTTGGCCAAGCTAGTCTCGAACTCCTGAACTCAGGTGATCCGCCCACCTTGGCCTCACAAAGTACTGGGATTACAGGCGTGAGCCATCGTGCCTGGCCTATCCGTTTATCTTTTGATAGACATTTTGGTTGTTTCTACCTTTTGTCTATTGTGAATAATGCTGCTATGAACATTAGTGTACAAGTCACTGTTTAAGTTGTTGTTTTCAATTCTTTTGGGTATTAGGCCATTCTTGCATTGATATAAAGAAATACCTGAGACTGGGTAAGCGCCAAAGAAAAAAGGGTTTAGTTGGCTCACATTTCTGCAGTCTGTACAGGAAGCATAGCAGCATCTGCTTCCAGGGAGGCTTCAGGAAGCTTCCAATCATGATGGAAGGCAAAGTGGGTGCAGGCATGTCACATGGCAAAAGCCAGAGCAAGAGAGGAAGTGGGGAGGTGCTGCACACTTTTTAACAATCAAATCTTGTGAGAACTCACAATCTTGATGACAGCTAGAGATGGTGAAGCCACTCATGAGAAACCACTCCCATGATCCAATCACCTCCCACCAGGCCCCAACTCTAACACCGGAGATTAATTACATTTCAACATGAGATTTGCATAGGAACAAACAGTCAAACTATATCTGGTGTATACTTCAGAGTAGAATTACTGGGTGATAATTCTGTTTTACGTTTTGAGGAATTGCCAGACTATCTTCTTCAGCAGTTAAACCATTTACATTCCCACCAGCAGTATACTAGGTTTCCAATTTCTCCACATGTTCAACAACGCTAGTTATTTTTTCTTCTAATTATAGCCATTCTAGTAGGTACAAAGTGGTATCTCATTGTGGTTTTAGCATCTTTTGAGTTGCTTATTGACCATTTACATGTCTTTTTTTTAGAGAAGTGTCTAAGTCTTTTGTCCATTAAAAAATTGAGTTATTTATCTTTTATTTGTTGAGTTGTAGGATTCTTTATGCGTTCAATTCTTTTGGGTATTTTATTAGGCCATTCTTGCATTGCCATAAAGAAATGCCTGAGTATATTAGTTTTTTGTCAGATATATGATTTGCAAACATTTTCTCCAATTTTTTGTGTTATCTTTTCACTCTCTTTATAGTGTCACTTGATACACAATTTTGATGAAGTCCAATTTATCAGTTGTTTCATCACTTGTACTTTTCATGTTATATTTAAGAAACCATTGTCAAACCCAAGGTCATGAAGATTTTTCAGTATGTTTTCCTCTAAGAGTTTTATAGCATTTAATATTTAAGTGTTTTATAGCATTAAATTTTGGTCTTTGATCCATTTTGAGTTAATTTTTGTACATTGTGTAAAAGTATAGGTCCAACTTCATTCTTTTGCTTGTGGATATCTAGTTTCCCCAACACCATTTGTTGAAGAGATTGTCCTTTTCCCCATTGAGTGATCCTGGAACCCTTGCTGAAAATTAATTACCCATAGATGTGAGTGTTAGTTCTGGCCTCTCGATACTATTCCATTGGTCTATATTGTCTATCTCTGTGCCAAGTCCATGCTATTTCAATTACTATAGCTATGTAGTAAATTTTAATATCAGAAAATGTGAGTCCTACAACTTTGTTCCTCTTCAGATTATTTTGACTATTTTGGGTTCCTTGAAATTTTATATGAATTTTAGAATAGGTTTTTCCATTTCTGCCAAAAGCGCTGTTGGGATTTTAATAGTGTGATTACATTGACTCTACATATCATTCTGAGTAGCGTTGTCATTTTAACAATATTAAGTCTTCCAACTTATGAACACAGGATCTCTTTCCATTTATTTAAGTCTACTTTAATTTCTTTCCAGAATGCTTTGTAGTTTTCAGTGTACAAGTCTTCTGCCTTCCTGGTTAAATTGATTTCTAAATATTTTATTCTTTTGGGTACTACTGTAAATAAAATAGTCTTAATTTCCTTTTCAGATTTTTTACTGCTACTGTGTAGAAACACGACTGATTTTTGTGTGTTGATTTTGTGTTCTGAAGCTTTTCTAAATTTGTTTATTAGCTTTAAGAGGCTATTTTTCGTATTCTTTAGGGCTTTCTACACTTACATCGCTTGCAAATAGAGATAGTTTTACTTCTTCCTTTCTAATTTGGATTTATTTTATTTCTTTTTCTTGCCTGATGGGTCTGGCTAGAACTGCCAATACTATGTTGAATAGAAGTGGCAAACACAGGCATCCATGGCTTCTGATTTTAGTGGAAAAGCTTGAAATTTTTCCCCATTGAGAATGATGTTAGTCGTGAGTTTTTAATACATGGTCTTTATCATGTTGAGACAGTTCCTTTCTATTCCTGGTTTGTTAAACAGTTCTATCATAAAGGAGGAATGGATTTTCTCAAATGTTCTTCTATATCAATTGAGATGATCATGAGTTTTTCACTCCTTCATTCTATTACTTGGTGTATTACATCGACTGATTTTCATACGTTAAACCACTCTTAAATTTCTGGGATAAATCTCAGTTGGTCATAGTGTAAAATTCTTTTAAGGGCTGCTGAATTTAATTTCCTAGTATTTTGTTGTGGATTTTTGTATCTATAATGCATTCATAGGGGACATTTGGCTATAGTTTTCTTGTATTGTCTGTCTAGCTTTGGTATCAGGGTAATGTTGGCTTCATAGAATGACTCAGAAAGGGTTCTGTTTCTCAACTTTTTGGAGGAGTTCGAGAAGGATTAGTGTTAATTCGTTTCTAAACGTTTGGTAGAATTCACCAGCGAAGTCATCAGTTCCTGGGCTTTTCTTTGTTAGGAGAGTTTTGGTTGCTGATTCAACCAAGATTGAATAGCATTACTTTTTATAGATCTATTCAGATTTATTCTTTCTTCTTGAGTCAACTTTGTTGGTTTGTATGTTTCTAGGAATTTGTCTATTTCATCTAGGTTATCCAATTTTTTGACATATAGCTCTTATACGAATTCTCTTACAATCCCTTTTATTCCTATAAATCAGTAGTAGTGTCTTTCATTTCTGATTTTAGTAGTTGAGTATTCTTTTTCCTTAGTCTAGTTAAAGCTTTGTCAACTTTGTTGATCTCTTCAAAGAACTAATTTTTTGTTTCATTGATTCTATTGTTTTTCTATTCTCTATTTCATTTATTTTTGCTCTAATCCTTATTATTTCCTTCCTCTTTATGGCTTCAAACTCAATTGAATGTTAAGTATTAAGAAATTTGACTTTTTTCTCAAATGTCTAAAATGTAAGAAGGAATATGTCTAGAGTCATCAAAAAGCAGCCTGTTTGTCAGATTTACTGTTTAATCCATGTAAACAGCTTTCATATAATTCATGATAGAATATTATTATGTGCTTTGGAAGACACTGAGGAAAGACAAAAGGTCATTGGGCAGAACTACCCTAGATTGACTGTTAAGGCCACCTTCTAGTTTGCAGGACTTGTGGTAGACAGACAGAATAATATCCTGGACCTCTTGGGTGTATACAGGACAAACTGAAATAAACTCTCATTTTTAGATCATAATGTCATCATGAAACATATCAATTCGGTCTATTTCTGAAGAAAACAAGCACAATTATAAAGTTTGAATGTTTGTCTCCTCCAAATCTCATGCTGACATTTGATCCCCAATGTTGGAGGTGGGGCGCACTGGGAGGTGTTTTGGTTACGGGGGCAGATCCCTCATGAATGGCTTGGTGCTGTCTTCATGGGATTAAGTTCTCACTCCTACTTCCCATGAGATCTTATTGTTAAAAAGAATCTGATACATTCCTCCCCTCTCTTGCTCTCTTCCTCCCTGATCATGTGACACACGGGTTCCCCTTTGCCTTCCACCATGATGGAGGCTTCCTGAGGCCCTCAACAGAAGCAGATGCTGGCGCCATGCTTCTTGTACAGCCTGCAGAATTGTGTGAGCCAAATAAACCTCTTTTCCTTATATATTACCCAGCCTCAGGTATTTGTGTATAGCAATAAAAACAGACTGAGACACATGATGAAGACCCTTTGATATCCTATAAATATTGATTTCTCTCCCTGAGAGAAGAGCATGAATCTAAGTGATGCCATTACTGTAATGTGAATTCCACAACTCTTCTCAAAGATGTGGCCCATATGTTCCTAATAATGGCTTTCTAAGAATCTGTTCTGAAGGGGTACCTTCTCTCTGATTTTCATTTTCATTTCCTGCTTAGCTTACACACTTCACCTTGCCTACCCACCTGTTCTGACCCCAATAACCTCCATCATCAGACATCTCATCTTACCTACCTACTTTCTACTTTTCCCAGTCCTTCCCATGCTTCATAAACCATGATCATGAGCTAGAGACACAAGGTCATAGCTTAGGAGTTGGGATCAGAAAATCGCCTTCTGTGATTTTCCGTTATTCTCAATACGTAACTTCAACAAAATCAAGAAAATCATGAAAGGACATCCTAACGGGTCAGGTGAGGTTGCAGTGGGGTTAGTCGGTCAATAGTTTCTTTATGCCAATTAGGATTTCTGCAGAAAACAATGAAACACTGGTTTAAACAGTAAAAATATTTTAATTCCTTACAGAAGCCCATGGAACATACACTCCAGGTTTAATTCATCAGCTCAATAGCATCATCAACGACTTAGGTTCTTTCCACTTTCTGCTTGTCATCTGTGTTGGCTTTATTTTCAAGCTAGCTCCTCCCTGGTTGCAAGATAATTGCAGCAGGTTTAGTTATCATATTCGGACATGCTAACGCCCAGGGTAGTGATCCCTTCCTTGCATTTCTTTCTCATTTTAAGAACAAAGTGTTTAAAAAATTATACTTAAAATTATTGGCATCTCTGTCAATTGAAAGATGTCAATCTCTTTCATTTTTCCTGATCACTAATAACATCTACTAAAAACAAAATGTCTGTGTAAATAATTTATTTGAATAAAATTAAAGTTGTTGAGTGAGCTCGGCTTTTGAGGAGTGGGAAAGGAGGGGTGCATAGATTAGTGGAAGATGAGAAGCTAGTGGGGCTCAAGTCCAGCAGGAGCAGGAGTTTGGAGCCAGGACTTCCTAGCCTCTCAGGGTTTTTTTTTTAACTTCCTTACCTGAAATGATTTGTGCTATATAACTTGTCCTGGCTAAACTTTCTTAATCTCAACCGTTTCATTTAATCAATAACAACTACTGCGCCACCTTCATAATATCAATTTTCAGCATTTCATTTACTGAATATCATTTCCTTTCCTTCCAGACTATTTTACTGTGTCAAATTCAATATTCCTTTGACTCAATAGGATCTCCAATCCAGTGACCCCATTATTTGTTTGTTTATTAGGACAAGAAAAACAAACTTTCCCAGAAACTCCCCAGTAGACTGCTCCCCATATCTCATTGGCTAGAACTGAGTTGCGTGCCCATTCCTAAAACAAAACTGGCAAGAAAGATAGTTACCAAGATTGGTTCAGACCAAATCAGGATTTTTTCCTGAGGAGAGGATAAAGTGAGCTTCCTGGGAGGCAAATATTTACACATTCCAAAGATTCCAAAGGAAAAAAGAGAATAAATACTGGGTCGTTAACTAATAGTAAGTGCTATGGTATTACAGGTAAAATTTATCCTTTTAGCCCTAGCAACAAGTGACACCTTCTGAAGCCATTATTTATTTGTCAGGAATAGGGCAAGTATCAGGAAAAGAGACACCGAAATAAACTCTGTTTCCATTTATTGCATTCTAGCACTGGTTCTACCAAATATTTGTTGGATGACTTTAGGTAAAGCATCTAGCCTCTCTGTCTTGATTGCCACACCCACAATATGAAATAAATATTATTCTGCATACTTCCTGGGAGAGCTGGGAAGATAAAATCAGATCATTATACCACATAAAGCAAAGCAATAACACTTCCATATTTTAGCTTCCCACACTGCCTATCTGTCCTATTTTCATTTATTCATTTATACTTTTCAACAAACAGTTGCTAGTAGTTTGCTTAATGTAAGATATGGGATGAATATTTTCGTGATGGCCCCTGCATCTAAGTTATCATTTAGCAGTACCTGCCTTATCTCTTGTACCGAATCAGATTAGACAGCATAGGAAGAATGAAAAGGTGAGGTGGGATAATAAGGAATGTTGTTTGTGGAAACATAATGGTTGCTTCAATTTGAGTGTAAACTGTCCTTTTTACTGAAGCAATTGCAACCAAGTGTGTGAGTTCACAGGTGCCTACATTGCTTTTTTGGCTTAGGTATTGTTTGGGTTTTAATACTGACTGATATATAATACAGACAAATCAACTCAATCAAAGAAACCAACTCAATCAAAGAAAGATGGGTCTACATACAACAAAACTGAACAAAATCTGCAAGAAGAGTGATTCATACATGGGCTATTGAGGCAACATGAAATGGACATTAATCGACTAAGTAAAAAACAGATTTCTTGAAGAATTAATAAAGAACTTTTGTTTTGGAAGTTCTCTATTGTTTAAAATTAGCCAGATGTGGTGGCCTGCACCTACAGTCCCAGCTACTCAGGAGGCTGAGGTGGAAGGATCACTTGAGCCCAAGAGGCGGAGGTTGCAGTGAGCTGAGACTGTGCCGCTGCACTACAGACAGCCTCCTGCGTGACAGAGCCAGACCCTGTCTCAAAACGGGGGGGGGGGGGGGAAGAAAGTTCTCTTTTGTTTGAAATAAGAAGGAAACATTAAAGGCTCTAAAGTCAGCTAACCAATAGTCCCAAAAATAGAATGGCTCAAAAAGATTGTCCAATTTTGGAAAACCAACATTTCAAAAAGTTGTTTCATTTTTTATGAATCCTAAGATTTCCATATCCTAGAAAACTAACATCTCAGAAAAAAAAAAAAGATGGTAAAACACAATTGCCATCATCTATGCCTGTTCTGGAAAAACACAGAGAAGAAGAGAGTGTTTGGTTTTTTTAACCAGGATTTGGAAAGCCATTATTTATCTCTGTGATAGAATAACAATATGTTTTGGATGGAGGGTAATTCTAGGGGAAATTATATTTCTGAACAACAGTGTTGGTTTGTGCAGGAAAATCACCAAAGAACATGACTAGAAAGTGTATAGCTACAGTTTCCCTCTTTTAAATGGGAATAGCAAAACATATAAAGAATATTGATAGGCCAGGTGCGGTGGCTCACGCCTGTAATCCCAGCACTTTGGGAGGCCGAGGCGGGCGGATCAAGAGGTCAGGAGATCGAGACCATCATGGCTAACACGGTGAAACCCCGTCTCTACTAAAAAATACAAAAAATTAGCCGGGCGTGGTGGTGGGCACCTGTAGTCCCAACTACTCGGGAGGCTGAGGCAGGAAAATGGCGTGAATCCGGGAGGTGGAGCTTGCAGTGAGCCGAGATCACGCCACTGCACTCCAGCCTGGGTGACAGAGCGAGAGACTCTGTCTTAAAAAATAAAAATAAAAAAAGAGTATTGATAATTTAAACCTACTACAATTTTGCATCTAGTTTCTCAAGTAGCTCTGTGGATTTAGAACCAACATTTGCTGGGGGGAAAGAATTACCAACATCAAAGTCCTAGGATGTGTCAGGGCACCAGAAGAGAAGTTTTGTCACTGTAAAATAACTCTCTTGGCAGAGCATGATAGAGACTGTAAACAGCAGGTTACTTCAATGGTTATGTGCGGTTCAGTGAAGATCTCTACATTAACTGAAGCACAACTCACTGTGTCCCAGGCTCTCCTGGTTCATGTGTGATACACTGCACTTGGGGTGGAGGTGTGCTGACAGTTGTAAAGGGCTGAGCCTTTCTTTCCCGTGGCTCTGATGCACAGTTTCCAGATACCAGTCATGAAGGAAGTTCTTGAGATTATGGACTTTGTCCTAGTCACATAGGGCTGCTAGGACAAAGTGCCATAGACTTGGGGGTGGTGGCACATATTAAAAAAAGAAATGTATTTGTCACAGTCTGGAGGCTGGAAGTCCGAGGTTAGCATCCCAGTGGGCAAGGTTCTGGTGAGGACTCTCTCTCTGGCTTGCAGATGGCCGCCTTCTCACTGTGTCCTCGTGTCAGGGAGAGAGAGAGCTCTGGGGTCTCTGCTTCTTACCAGGGCCCTAATCCGACCATTAGGGCCCCACCCTCATGGTCTCTTCTAACCCTGAATAACTCCCAAAGGCTCCATTTCCAAATACCATCACGTTGGGGGTTAGGGCTTCAGCACAGGAACTGGGCGGGGGACATATGTTCAGTCTACCAGAGCCCCCCAGTCAGCCCCACTGTGCCCATTTAGGGGCAGATTGTAGGGCTCAGGTGGGACACAGAGGTGGAGGAGGCACAAGTTCTGCTTCCTAGGAATGGCTCAGCCAAGACAAGGACAGGGACAGTGGGATAGACAACAGCCAGTGGGGTAACCAGCAGGAGCCCCAAGGTGTCACTTTCACCCTTAGGTGAGGAAGTTGGCTGGGCACCCACACACACCAGAGTATGGACCATGTTCCCTTCAAACACGGCTCACTTAACATTCCTAAACCCTGCAAAGGGGCAGTGCTACCTTATCTCCTGAGGATGGCCCTGAATGTAGAGGAGTTACGGGAGCTGCCCACATCACCCACCAGTGACTCTTCGCTCCCCACATTTTCCCCGAGGGCCTGATGTGCACTGAGCTGGGGAAGCCCTGCCAAGATAAACTCTCCTTCCCAAAGGCCACAGAAGACAGCAGGCCTCCGACACTGCCCACATCGAGCAGAAGGGACGGGGCAGAGGGGCATCTGTCAGGCTGACTGCTGTGTTCTGTGGGCAGATGGGGCCAGAGAGGACCCAAACATGGCTCCCTTTGTCACTTGGCCGAGGGGCCAGGCCACCGTGTACCAGACAGCTTTGCCCCACCAGCCTCTGCTGCTGGGCCAGCCCCCAGTGCCGTGACCACAGCTCTGCACGCAGGCAGTGCTCGGACCAGTGCCCTGGCAGTCACAGGGGTCCTGAGCCAATAAGCGCCCTGGGGGAGGAATCAGAACTCAGACCGTGGAGAAGAAGGTGTTGGCCAGGAGGGAACCAGGGTGGGTGCCGGGTCCTGTCCATGCTGGGATCTGAGATTCTAAGAGGTGGGTTAGGGGTAAGGGGGGCAGAAGTTGGCCCATGGGGTGAGGGCAGTTCAGCAGAGATTGGGAGGACAGGACAACCTGGGAAAGAGCAGAGCATCCTCCCCAGCCTCGGTCCCTCTCCTGATGCAGTCCTCATCTCACTCATAGACTCTGGAAGTCTCCCTTTGGCGAACACCTAGCCCCCAACTCCCAGGGCACTTCCCAGATAGCCAATGCCACATCCCAGGCAGCCCCTGCTCTGCCCTTGGGGTCTGTGCCTGGCAGAAGGGCGGCTGACCCTCGGCCCCTCTTGGCCTGGGCCCCAGCTCCTCCGGGCCCTGGAACCAGCAGAAACACCCACCCTGCGCCTGATGGACTGGACATGCTTGTTCCCATTGGTGATGGTGTGTTGGGAGGGAACTGTTTTAGAAACCAATGTAAATCTGTGTCTACATCAATTCCACATGAGTTCAGTCATCATATGGGAAGGGAATCATAGCTGTGGGGGGCTCCATGCAGGACCTTGAGGGCCCCGAGGCCAGTCCCTGTGGCCACAGCAAGGAGCATCTGCTTTAGCTAGTTGGACAAGACTCTCTCCTGCCCAGAAACAGGCAGAAGGACTTCCCCTGCTCCCCACCCATCATCGTATCCCAAACACACCTGTGTGGATGGTCACCTCAACGTCTCCCCTCAGCCCAGTGCCCGCGCTCTTCCTGATGAGGGTTAAGCAGGAGCAGCCTCCTCTCCCCATGTCCATGTTGCAGGCGGCTGCCTTCTCCTCAGCTCCCACCGAGCAGAACAAGAGCCAGCCAGCTCTCTCCAATCCCAGGATTTTCCAGGGATGCTGATAACGATGGGAGGCCCCAAGAAGCCTCCCTAAAGCAGGCAGGGCCTTGTGAGTGGGTGGTGGGAGGGATCAGGGCTTCCTCAGCATCTGTCAGTCCCTGGAGCATCTGAAGGGGCTCCCTACGTCAGGAGGAAAGAGTGGGGCCGGCCCCTGTGGGTTCCCAGAGCCTGGCATCTGCCAGTTCCTCTGCCCTCCCTCACAGACACCCTCCACGGAGCAGCACAGCACCGAGGACAGAGGCAGCAGCCCCAAGAGCATTTTCCAAGACAACGACATTTATTCACACTTACACACGAGGCCCTCAATGCACTGCTTCCCACCCCCATTCCCCAGCCCCTTCCCCCCAGACCCTCCCTTCCTGCCCTCCCCATTCAGCCACCCTCTCCCTCCCCTCCCTCCCCTACCCTCCAAAGCTAAGGCCCAGCAAGATCAGCACTGGGGGAGAAGAAGCTTTTGACCGCTTTGGGGCATCGGATGCCAGAGCCCCATCCTTGGGGATTGGCCCCAGAGAGCCTGCTCAGAAGCCCCTACTGGCTACAATGCTGCTTCTTCTCCTTCCTGGAGACCAAGGGGTCACCCTTTCTCTTTTGAGACTGTGAGGGGCCACCCAGCCCCCAAGTCAGGGATTGCTCCCCAGAGACCCTGAGCCCAGGCCCTGGGTGGGGTGTCTTTTCAGCAGGGGACAGGCTTCCAAACAGAGGTCGCTTCTTGGCCTTGTTGGCAGAAGGTGCTAGGTTGAGGCCTCTTCTCTCAGCAGATGGGGACTGATGAGTTCCCTGGGGTCCCCACTTTTCTGGGCTGAGAAGGCCCGAGGCAGGGACAGGGCTCTGGGGTAGCCACCAGGGCAGAAGCTTGTGCTGGGAACCCAAGAGGAAGGCCAGGCTGGGGAGTTCCTCCTCCTCACTTGATCCCTGAGCCAGCCCATGTGACTCCCTGACAGGAGACCCTCCAGGGAGATCCAAGGCATCCTTGGTACCCACGCCAGGGCAGGTGGGTCTGTGGTCCTGGGGAGGAGAGGTTGGCCAGGCAGCCCTCAGCCCAGGGGAATCCTGACATCCCAAAAGCACAACAGAGTCTTTGAACCTGGCCATGCCAGTGTGTGCTCTGCCTCGTCCCTGAGAGTCCCGGGCAGTCATCTGGGGTGGGCAGGTTTCCATGCCAACCCCTTGTTGGGGGTCAGGGACGTCTCTCTCTGCTCCTTGGCCAGCTGCAAACTTAGAAGAACTTGAGTCCAACCGGGCTGTGCCATGACTAGGGGCTGCCCTCACATGCTGTTTCTCCTTCAAGGGTAGGAGGCGCTTCTCCACTAGCTGCGGGAGGAAAGGGGGCACTTACTGGCACTGCCCCAGGTGTGAGCAGGGCCCAGGGTGGTGGAAACCAGGGCACTTAGGCGGCAGGTAGGGAAGCCTGAGGCAGCTGGGCTTTATGTCAAAGAGAGAGGGTGTGGCTCTGCCGGGCCTCCCGTTGGGCCTCACCACAGCTTGCATGCTGACTCCCCTCCCTGGCTCCTGTCCATCCTACTCCCTCTGAACCTGCATCTTCCCACTCCAGAGTGGCTCCCCAAGAAGCCGAGCATCCCCAGCGGGGGGGATTAGACAATCAGGTGGGCCTTGTGTGCCAGGTCCCTCCTGCCCCTGGGGTACCTGGGCAAGGGTGAGTCCTTCCTCCTGCTCCAGCTCCGGGCTTAGGGCCAAGAAATCCATCTGTGGATCTGGGGAAAGCAATTCTTCCAGGAATTGGGGATGAATGACGGCCTCCACCTGGAAACAGAAGGAAGAAGGCGTGAGCTTCCTGGGCAGGGAGTAACCTGGAGCCAAGGACACCTGGAGGAGATGCAGAAAGCAGCGAGCGCCCCGTCCCCACCCTCCTGGGGCTGTCTCATATCATGGTGACCACCAGCTACAGACACAGACCACAGACCTGGTAGCTACACACGCACAGACAGAGACACACAAACCACACACAGACACACAAACAGACCCACATATGACACAGGAAAAGACAGACACAGGTAACGTACACACTCCACACTCACACCCACACAGACACACAAAGACACACAGAAACCACAGACACAAACACACAGCAACACACAGACACACACAATCACATACACAGACACTCAAATCCATGGAAATACACACACTGCTGAGTAGCTAAGGAACAGAGCTTAATTCCAAGGACCTGGGAGTGCCACACCCTGGAATCCAGCAGACCCCAGCACTCCAGGCCAGCCCACCTTGGTGACGAAGTCTTTCTGGGAACACAGCTTGTCAATGTAGCTCAGGAGGCCCGGGTCTGGGGGCGTCCAGTCCTCTTCCTTTGGCTGCTTCACTTCGCCCTCTTCCCGTTGTTTCTCGGGCTCCCCCGTGGCCCCGAGGGAAGGCCCCAGCAGCTCCTCCATGATGTCCACATACTCCTGCACCACTTCTGGGGGGATCTCCTCAGGGACCTTGGTCTCTGCTGGTCTCTGGGGCCTGGGTGGTGGCAGGTGGGCCTTGGTCTCTGCTCGCCGGTGGGGCCGGGGTGGTGGCTGGCGGGCCTTGGTCACTGGCCTCTGGGGCCTGGGTGGTGGCAGGCAGGCAGTCGGGGCCTTGGGGCCGGCCTTGCTGGGAAGGTACACTGAGGCAGAGAGGGAGGAGGACGGGCGTGGTGAGGGCCACTCCTCCTGCTTGCACCACACAGGGGAGGGCAGGGCTTGGGGATGTGAAGTGGGTCCCAGCTGGGTCAGGACCACCTGAACCACAGCGCCCCCGGAGGAGGCAGGAGGGGCACATCTGAGACAGCATCACTTGGGAGGAAGTTTGGAGCCACCAACATGTCGTGTACTCTCCCCGCTCATCCCTGCTTCCTGGGCAGAGCATATGTGGAGTTTTGGACAGGCGAGGGGAGAGAGTAGCTAGGAAACTTGACCAGGTCAATACCGAACATATGCTCCTGGAAACTGTCCTGTTGGAGGGAGCAAATTCCCCTCTCGAAGGGAAGCATGGGGTGTGGGGACAGTGGCCTCCCTTGGCCCCTTTGGCCTTTGCCATGGCTCCTGTGGGAATATGGGAAGCCATACCTGGCTGCTTGACCACCTCAGGGGCCGGAGGTCCTCGAGGTTCAAGCCTCGGTGTGGCTGGAGGAGGCAGGCACTGGGGCCCCTTCATCCATTGCGATTTCTGAATCTGCATCTCCTCCTCAGCCTCAAACTCCAGGAACCTGGCGGTGAAGGAGGCCCAGGCTGTGCTGAGAGGGTCCAGGCCCCCTCCCCCCAGGACCAGGCAGCGGCCGAGGGCAGGGATAGGAGGGAGTGCCTCGGGTGGGCTGTCCAGGCCCTCACTGTGTCCCATCCCCCAGTCCCAGGAGAAAGCTGCTCCCAGAGTTCTGGGCTCACCCTCCCTCACCCGGCCCCTGCAGAGCCCATGGCATCAACGGGGCTTCCTGACTCAACTCAGGGCCACGAGGTCCAGGAGGGTCTCGGGGGACCCCTCCTCCAGGTTTCAGCTGGCCAGGGGTGGGATTTATGGCAGAAGGCATCAGGGATGATGCCCAGATGCAGGAGTCCTGAGGCTAGGACTGTGAGCCCCTGAAAGATAACCCAGGGGCACGAGGCCTGGGAGACCCCTGGTCAGGAGGAAGCAAAAGCTGAGCTCACAGGACAGGGCCCCTTTCCCCTGAGGCTGCTGTCTATCTGTCTGCCTTCATGGAGGGGACTGCCCAGGAGCAAAGGCAGTCAGGCCAGAGATGGGTCCCATGGTGTCCCAGGTGCAGATCTCCCCAACCCAACTCCCTGGCCAGGCTGGGATGGGAGAAAACCGACTTCTGGCCACTGCTGTGAGGAGCCTGCACCCTACTCTTGTCCATAGTCACTAGCGCCCCTTCTCCCCATCCCCACAGCTGGAGGTGACCCACTTTGGGCTGTGATGCTGGCTGCTCCTGCCATGACCTCCAGTGTCAAGGCAGGGATGGCCCCAGGCCAGGCAGGGGGTGCTTCCCAATAGGCCAGGACAGAGACCCCAGAACACTCTAGGTGGCAGGAGCAGCTTCCTGAGGGAGCCAGGGGCCCAGAGTGTCCTGGGTTTCTCCACACCCTCCTCATACTCCACGTTGAGAAGCCACCACGGCCACCGGGCCTCTGTCATTCACTCTCACCCTGCCACGCGGGCCCTGCTCCCAGGACCCCAGACTCACTTTTCCGCCATCTCGTAGAAGATCATCCGGTCAAAGTTGCTCGTGTGCTGCCATTCCCGCATGGCCCGCCACAGTCCCTCCTCCAGGGTCATGGTGGGCTTCCGCCGGGCCAGAGATCGGAGAACTGGGCTGTAAACCAGTGCAGTCAGTCTCAGTCTATAAGCCCAGCCTTCATCCCAAGCCCACCTGGTCCCAACACCTGGCCCCTGTCCTCCCCACACCTGTCCTGCCATCTGTCCCTGTCCTGTTCTCCCCCATGTGGGCTCCGCAGGCCCCAGGACACACCCCCAAGATCAAACATCAACACAAGCTACCAAGTGGCCTCTCCGACTGCCCCTCGAGTCCTCAGTGTTGAGAAGTGGACTCAGTACTATGGGTGGAACATGTGTGTCTCCAACATTCCTGTGCTGAAGCCCTCAGCACCAGTGTGTCAGTATTTGGAGGCAATCAGGGTTAAAGCAGGTCATGAGAGTGGGTCCCAGTCATGGAATCCAAGCCCTGATAAGGGCAGAAGGAGATGCCAGGGCTCTTGCTCTCAGCCACGAGGAGACATAGCCAGAGACAGCTCTCTCCAGCCAGGAGGAGGGCCCTGACCAGACACCCAATCTGCTGTCACCTTGATCTGGGACTTCTGGCCTCTGGAACTGGGAGACATGAATATGTCTTGATAAAGCACCCAGTCTATGGCATTCGTTACGGCAGAGCCTGAGCTGACTGAGACAGCGTGCACACAGAATGACCTGGGGGTGAGGGTTAAAGTGCAGGTTCCAGGGCCCCAAGACTGAGCATTTAACGGGCTTCCTGGGGACTCCGGAGCAAGGCAGCCCCTGGGGACGTAGCCTCAGGGCCCTGGAGCATGAGGAGCAGGAGCACACGTCCAAAACCAAAGCAGAGCAGTGTCCACGCCACTGCAAGCAGCAGGTCCAGATCCCACATTCCCACAGGAGCCATGGCAAAGGCCTGTGAGCCTGGGGCAGCTCCACCCCAAGAATCAGGGTCCCCAGTGCACCGGGACTCCGCTCCAAGGAGGAATGCAACCAGTTCCAGGGTGCGGGAACAGCGAGATTTTTGGGGATGAAAATGGGGCCACCTTCCACCTACACCCCAGGCAGGGGACTTCCCTAGGGGAATGGCCAGTGTGTTGCACGGTGGATGTGCTCAAGCTCCCGTTTGCTCATCAGCGGGAAACACAGGGTCACAGAGGCACCGCAGGGTGGAGAGAGGCAGGGACTGGGAATGAAACCACAAACTCTCCCAGATGCTGACGTTGCTGCCTCACAGTCACCACAGTCCATGGCCCTGGGCTGCTGGACTCATGGTGCACTCAGAGCTATCACTGGAGCCCGTGGCTTTGGGGAGTGCTCTCCTAGATGGCCTAGTCTTGATAATGATAGTAATGGGGACAGTAATCATAACTGCTGTCATGTAATGTGTCATAGCATGTGCCAGGCACTGTGCTATGCATGTCATATGTGAGCTCAAGTTATCTCTTCACCATCCTCTGAATGAAGCATCATTGTCCCTTTTTCTAGGCGGGATTGAGGGTGAAGATGCAAATACCTGCCCGGCATCGGCCCCAGTGCAGGGCCCAAGACCATCCCCCTGTGCAGGCTCCACCACCGCTGTGCTAACTGGACCTCAGCGGAACTGCAGTTATGTGCCAGGTTCCTGCTGGGCCCTGCAGCTCCTCCCCCCGGCCCCATGTGAGGTGCTCCTGGCCATCAATACTGGGTTAAAGGGGAGGCACTGGGGTGTGTACTCAAAGACCTAAACCCAAACCGTAGCTCACGTCACACCAGGAACCCTCTCTGACCTGGGTCTTCTGTAAACATTGTTGTGAAAATTATTGAAAGTAAGGATTGGCTGGACCCACGGGACAGTGACGGGCAGTTGAGATGAGGCCCCTGACAGTCTGTCCTGAGCTGCAGCCAGATTAATATTGTTGAAAATGTACCTTCCCATAGTGCAGCCCATCACCCTCACAACCGCCCTGCAAGCTCCCCTGAACAGCGTGACCTCCCGTCCATCCAGCAGCCTCTACGTGTGAGCTGCAGGACCAGCTCCAATGCCCCGAGGACACTCACATGAGGAAGCACGAAAGCGCTTCGGTGTCAGGACTCTGGGGAAGGTGCCTCCGGGCCAGGGGCTTGTAGTGCTGCCAGAGTCGGAAGTTCTCATAGACACTCCTGGGGTTACAGGAGTCATCTGGCGGGGCCTTGGCCTGGGAGGAAGCCAGGCTGCCCTCTCCATGAGCCCCTTGTGGCCATGGCCCAGCATTCCCTTGGGACACAATGGGGGGCAACTGGGCAGCCGGTGGTGGTGGTGGTGGAAGAGGAAGGCCCTGGGACCAGCCTCCCTCACAGGCCTGGGTGCCCCCAACCACCTGGGCAGCCATAACAGGCACCACAGGAGCAGCTGCCAGGAGTAGGGGAGGTGGACACACAACACCTCCGCAGAGGGTGCCTGGAGCCTGCCAGACGAGGGGGGCCTGAGTTAGGACCAAGGTCTGCGCCTGAGCGGCCTTCACAGGCCCCACCTCTGTCCTCATCTGGACAAAGACGTTGGAAGCCCCGGCCCCACTCGGGCCGCAGCCATCCTGTTCTGCCACCAGAGGTGTGCTGGGGAAGGTAGACAGCACCAGAGGGCCGCCTGGAGGAACCCCTGCAGTCACAAGGAGCGGCCCATGTGCTGGGCCGGGAGCGGGTGTGGTGAAGGGCAGAGCCGTGAACACAGACAGGGAGGTGCCAGGGTTCACGGTCACGCCCGGTCCCAGCACTGGGTATGCTGTGGAGACAAAGGAAAGAGGTGAATGAGCTGGGGTCTCCAGGTCCACACTAGTCCCACTGGGGAATCAGAGGGGAGTGCCAACAGCTAAGGGCGTATGACAGGGAAACTGCAGCTTGCAAATGTCCCTGAGTGTGCATCGGATGCTCTGTTCCTCCACGGAGAGTCGTTCCACTAGAGAGCCTGGCCCCGGTCACCAAGACTCCCTGACCCCTGTCTCCCAAGAAGTAACAGCCAAGCCTTCACTGCCCGAGGGTCTCCCTCGGGTGTCCCTGGCAGACCCTGTCAGCCTCACAGGCATCTCCCAAGCCATGGGTCAGGGATGAGTCTCTCAGCGGCTTGGTGGTCCTCAGCGTGCTCAGCAACAGGTGAGGGGCCTACCCCAGGGCAGTGCTCGGCACTCAGAAGGCCGACAGGAAGCCAGAAGCTTCCGAATATTATGGCCCCATCTCCTCTTCAATCTTCCTTTTCCTGACACTCTTGTAAACCCCTTTCTTTCCCAGCTCAGACATAACAAACAAAACCACTGGATGGAAATCTTTCCCAAGCCAGCGCCCTAGGAACCCTGAAGATAATCCATAACTCATCATGCCCAGCATGCAAGTGATTGTCCTGGCACCACCCGCAGCAAGTGCTAAATAGGGGTCAGATTCGGGCCACCCTTTCCGCAGTACTCGATGGTCCCGGCTGCCACTCGGGAAGCTCTGTTCCCAGGGAGCAGGTCTGAGAGGCAGTGGTGGAGTCCCCTGAGACAGTGTCACTGCATAGCCAGCAAAAGCCACACACGATTAGAACACAGCCAGCAAATGGCGAGCAGCAGGGCTATCAGGGGAGGTGTCTAGGGATTTTCACAGCTGCTGGTCATGTTACAATAGGTAGTGGGACAAGGAGCCCATCCCTGGCCCTTCTCCTTTGAGCTCCCAATAACTGAACATAGTGACCAACCGAAAACCAGGGGTTCTTGGGCCATGGGCCGGGTGAGGCAAAGTTGTCTGGAACTCATCCCTGTTCAGTAGGACCTCATGCAGTCTCTAGTCAAGGGGAATAAGGGATACAGCACATACACCTCATCATTCAGGACACATATCCTAACTTGAATAATAATAATAAGAGAACCATCTTCCCATTCGTGCGCTACTCTCCTTCCTCTACTGAAAAGGAAACCAGCCTTTCCAGACCCTTCCACTGAGAACTAGCAAGAATCCACACCTGCACCCCGTTCATGAGGTAGTATAAATGGAATAGGAGCAAATTCTTCATCTCCACAGTAACACAAAGTGCAGAGGACAGGCCACGAGCTAGCAGACAAGAGGAAGTGGGTCTGAAGACCTGAGCTTCCACAAAAGGGGAAACAATTCAGAACAACTCAGGAAACCCAGGCCCTGTGTTGCCTGAACTTCCTCATCTGCCCCCACCCCTGTTAAAGCCAACAGCTACCTGAACTGACAGAGAAGCCATCTCTAGGGAGAGAGCTGAGGGGCTCTGGGCTGTGGCAGTTACAGTAGCCCCCAGCCTCGCCCACCCAGGGGCTGTCACTACATGCTCTGTCACAGCCAACCCACCCAACAGTTTTCTGGCTGAGACCACTTCTCCCCACTCCTCCCTAAGATCGAGAAAACTCCAGTCCAAATCTCTCTGAACACTATGGAAGGGCACCTTCCAGGTGCCTGAAGATATGGCACAGGGTTCAGGCTTGCCTATCATCCTCCCGGGGCCACCAGCACAACATGATCCCACCACTCCCTACAAACACAAAATGACGTGACCTGTCTCCTTCTAGAAAGGATCAATCCATCCACTCTGTCCTTTCTCCTACACGGTGTATTCCCCCAGGCATCTTGTTCCACCTCTAAGGGGCCATCCTCCCTAAACACAGACTCAGGGTGCCATGGCCATCCCCAGGTGTGATGTCCTTGGGGACATCCAGTCTTCCCTCCCTCCTCAATATCAGCCCTATCAACTGTCAAATTTGAATTCCTAAGGAGTTGAGGCACGGCAGACTCAGATAATGCCCCCATCCCTACAGGCTTACCTCCATTTGAAGCCATCCCCTCAGGCTGGGCACTGACCACCGCTGTCTGGCAGTTTCCACAATGAGAAAAGCCAAGGGTAAGACCCAGAGAGTGACCTGGCTCAGCAGATGCTCCTGAGTCCAACTGACGCAGGGAAAACTTGAAAGTCAACAGGTTTCTGGAACATAGGACCCCAGACATTCTGCAGAGGGGGAGGGGCAGTGGGCAGCTGGTAGGGGTGGGGGACATTCTGTGAAGGGCTTCGGCCATTAGGCAAGAACCTGAGTTTCCCTTCCAACTGGAAGGCAGCAGCAGAGATGGCGTGTGCCTCTTTAGGCAACTTTTAAATTGTCCTTCTGACTCACAGCAAAAGCTTCTACCTGATGGCCCCTTTACTTCCATTCTTTACCAACAGACCTACTTTTGTGCCAATCAACCCATGCTCCTTCCCACTTTGGCTCTTTCCCAGTCTTGACGAATTTCAACAGCGGCCTCACTTCGTGAACAAAATTCAAAACACATTTTCAGTCTGAGAAACACAAGGGTTCTTAGGAAGGCAAGGGGACTGCGTGTTTGAAATCAGGATGGTTTCAGCCAATCCAGACATCCCCACAGAAAGTCCCGGGCCGCACTGACAGCTGAGAAAGAACGTCTCAGGGCTTGGATCCTCTGTTCAGAGGACACATGCTCTTCCACCCAGTAGAGGAATGGCAGCTCCATGCTGTGTCCTGCAGAGCTCTCAGTCTCTGCACTTGAGGCCCTGGGCCTGCATCAACGTGAAGGCTCTTCAGTGTTATCACGTGGAGACAGACGATAGGAATCCTGCAAATGAGCAGAAAGGATGTGACGATTAAAGTTTCTTCTGAAGCTATTACAAACTCAAGTCAGTGAGTTGCTTCTCTACTAATTTTTTATTGCCAACTGGAATTCTGCACTGTGTTGCAGAGTCAGGGGTGGGGAGCGTGGAATTGTTCCCTTACTATCTGCAGCTTTATCGACTGAAATTGATCAAGGCTACAACAAAAACATTTCTAGAAATCATTTGAATGCGGTAGGAAAAACTCTGGGAATGGAGTCAGAAGAAAGTATATTTTGGAGTGTGTTTTCAGGTCTAAAAATCTTTGCCAGAAATACTCTTTAATGGAACCTCCAGACTGAGTAGGAAAACAGGGCATACTATTTTTGGAAAGGCATGAGCAGGAATGAAATCAATGCCATCCAAAGGGAATGCAAGACATGCAATTCGAGGATACTTTGCTTTAGGATAAACCCTCCAAAGGTAAACCTTTCAGCAAGCGTGTTACCTAAGTGCATGGACTGCAGGTTTGTATTACCGAAAATTAGGAGTGATCGTTGCGGACGCGCTAGTTTCTCAGAGGCACGGTCATGGAGGTTCCAATGAGGGGGCGTTTTCTGGCCCCAGGAAGCGCCCAGGTGCCGCGTCCCTCCATTTCCACATCTCCAGCGGGGCCTTCTTAGGGCGGGCTCCTGGCCTGCCCCGTGCGCCGCCGCACGAGCCTTGAGGCAGGCGAGGTTCCAGCGCGAGGCCGGCCGCCCTCAACCGCTCCCAGCGCCGGTTGCGGCGGTTCATGGCAGGGAGACGCGCAGCGCGAGAGCAAAGGGCGGTTACCCAACAGCCTTCGCTCTCATGGCGTCCTTCTTGGTGTTACCTAAAAATAAAGCCAAGCGTGATCAGAAGGTAATCACCTCCTGGTCATGCTCCCACTGGTCACCAGTGTCCGCGAGGCGACCGCACATTGTGATCAGAGCAGGCCTGTGGCTGCGCTCAAGGCGGGAGCGTTCATAGCTTTCCTAGCGGGGGCCCTGCGGGACGCCCATGCCGCGCTCCTTTCCCTTGCTCACCTGGCCCTGAAGTGAGGGGGGAGGTGTAACAATGCAGTGGGAACCTCAAAGTGTGTCTCGGCCGTGCCTTTCACATTCCAAACAATGCAGAAGCTTGAAGAAAACCTCAGCAGTTGAAACCGTGATGCAGTTCAGCAAAGAAGTAGCTCCTGTCCTCCTAAAACAGTGAAGTTCTCACGGACGACCTCATTGAGTAAGTTGTGAAGCTTGTTGACTTGATCAGAATGATCAGCCAGCATGCATGTTCTAATACGCTGATTTGTCACTGATAGGAGCAGCTGCAAAGTGGAAGAACAGGCCTTTAGTCATAGTTTGTTCACTTGGTAGCAGAAGTTGGTTGTGGATGCAAGAGTGTGGCCAAAGTCAAGAAAAGCTTCCATGAGAATCGCTTACTTATGTGGGATTTACAAATAAAAAGTAGTGGTATATTATTTGTAAATTGTAGGCTTCACATGTATCTAAAATTTACTGCACACACGTGTGTTATCTTGGGTGGTTGGGTTAGTGTGTACTTGAGAATGTCAGGAAGATTTATTTTGGATTTTGGAGGGTGTGAGATTTGTGTGGGTGGTTTTGTGTATGTGAAAATGTGTTTATATGAATTCTTAGTTTGGAATTTGATGTGTATTTAATTGGTGAGAATCTAATATGTATTCACATGTGTGGGTTGGTGGTGTCTGTGTGGAGACTGCAGATTAAAGAATGTCATAACTGGGCCGGGCACGGTGGCTCACACCTATAATCCCAGCACTTTGGGAGGCCGAGGCAGGTGGATCACCTGAGGTCAGGAGTTTGAGACCAGCCTGACCAACATGGTGAAACCCCGTCTCTACTAAAAATACAAAAATTAGCTGGGTGTGGTGGTGCATGCCTGTAGTCCCAGCTACTCGGGAGGCTGAGGCAGAAGAATCACTTGAACCCAAGAGGCGGAGGTTGCAATGAGCCCAGATCGTGCCACTGCACTCCAGCCTGGGCGACAGAGCAAGACTCCATTCCCCGCCCCCTAAAAAAGAAGGTCATAACTGTTTTTGTGAGAGTGTGTAGGAGTGAGAGTTTATATTTGGAGAATATGAGATGTAAGATATGTATACCAGAAGAATTGGGGTTATATATTTGTGATTTGGGTTGTGAAGATGTATTTTCCATGTGTTTTCTCAGATGAATGTTGGCGATTTATATTTGTCTAATGTTTGGCAGATTTGGAAGAATTATCTTGTGCACATGGGCAATAACAGAGAAAGTGCTTGTGTCTATTTTGTGGATGTACGCTCTGGTTTACGTATTTGGGAAATGTAGGAAGACCATTTGTATGCTCAGGGCATGTTGCATGGTGATGCGTGCTTCTTTTCATGATTTTCAGGGGGTGTGTATGGCTATTTCAATGTGTGAGGGCAGATCCATGTCTACTGGGGGACTGGTAGGATGAACGTGTGCAGTTATGAGGTGGAGTTTATATGATTCTGTGTCTTGGAAGATGGAGGAGTTATTTCTGTGTGAGCATTTGGAAGTGTGATTACATATGTGCAGGTATTGTGGAACTGTATGTGTATTTGGGGATATGAGGTGGCATGTTTGTATATTTGTGGCGTGTTAGTTAATCGCAGGTATATTTAGGGCATGTAGACAACTACATGAGTATTGAGTCTGTGGATGTGTTCAAGGGCGTGGCAGTTTAGATGAAGGTTTTGTGGAGCTATGTGCTTGTGTTTTTCAGTAAGTGGTTATTAGGGTTATATATTCTGGGAATTTAGTATGTGTGTGTCTGATAGAGAGATGAGGTTCTCTTTTTATACAGGAGAGTGGGAGAGTTGAATTTATATGTATTAGAGGTATGTGATATGGTTATTGGTTAGTACTTGGCAATGTGGGAGCTGGTTCATACTAGATTGGGATAATTTGGGATTGGGAACTGTTTTTATGGGTATTTATAAATGATATGCTGGAGATATTTCTGTGCATCTTGGGTGTGTATACTGGTTTGTGTGTATATTTATCAGCAGATAGATGAATTATCTAAGTCTGTTTATAGAATACGGGATTGTTAGTATTTAAAGTGTATTTCTTTGGAGAATGCTAGGATGTTCGTACATGTGTTTGGGCATGTTTAGGGGATGAGGTGAGGAGGTTGTATTCTGGAGATGTAGCATATTGATTGGATAGTGTTTCGGGGGATTTATACACTCAGGGATTTGGGATATTTGTGTGAGTTTGTGTGTGCCCATGGGTATATGAAAGTTGTGTGTGTATATTAGAGTATTATTGGTGTTTTTGTGGGTTTTTTTTTTTTTTGTATTGTATGGGTTTTATCTGGGAGGGTGAGGTGTGTATTCATGGGTAGTTTGTGAGTGTGTATATGAGGGGTTTTGGGTATATTAAGACTTAGTGGTCCTCTGTGTCTGTTGTGAAATGTAATACTCGCAGAATTTGGTGCTGCCACTTGTATGTGTGTTCTCAGAGTTCGTGAGGTGGACTTATATGTATTTGATAAAAATAGTTTGTGGTTCTGTGTGTATTTGAGTTTATGTGGCTTCTGTGTTTTGTATTCTGGGAGATGTGGGAGGTTCAGTGCATGTATTTGGAAACAGAGAGGCTGTGTAGGTTGTGTTTGGATTCAAGAATCATGGATTCCTGTATTTTAGAGCTGTGGGATTGTATGTGATTCTTTTTCTGGGTGATGCATGACACAAGTGTTGTATACCTTGTGATTTTTTTTTTTTTTTTTGAGCCTATGCCTATAGGATTTTCATTATGTACTGTTAACAAATCTACTGAAAAGGATTTTCTTAAAAAAACAACAAAAGAAAAAAATAGAAATTTGATTCCACTGAGCTGTTTGCAAATCAAGGAGTCCCAGCCTTCAGTGCAAAACAAAGATACACTCTGAAAGAACAAAGAGAGGTATTATCTTTTACAGAGAAATTCGTTCTCAGATTCCCAATCTGGTTCACTCTGCAAATGAGGGATACAAGCTTGTTTATTTCTGATTGGCTGATGCAAGTCACAGCCTATTTCTTAAGTCCATATGATGAAATGGTACCCTTTGATTCAGGTGACATAAACAGGAACAGACAGCTGTGAAAGTCCCAAAGTAACACAAGTACGTGGTTTTCGCAGGAAGCAGGGTAAATGTGTGAGACTTGCAGTCAGCAAATGGCTGCTTGGCTCCATTTTGAGTTTAGGCCCAGTTAGCCACTCATGATCAGCCCTTTCAGGGTTCACACTATATATGGGTATATATGGGTACTGTGTTCATTGAACATGTTTGTATTTGGTCACGTATATATGTACATATATGGTTTTAGCAGTGAGGTGAGCATTTGGGGCGGGTAGAGTTTTGTCTGCAAATTTAAGTAATAATTGGGCAGGCCATCTGTGTATTTAGGTTACAGGTAGCAGTTGTGTTGCTGGTGGGCTGGTTCAGGTTCTTGACTTTACTGCACAAAAGAAGTCTTACTTTGAGAGTGAGTCCAACGTAAAAGTAAGCAAGAGAGGTTACTGCAAAGTGAATGTACACTCTGACAGCCGATCAGAGTGGGCTGCTCAAAGGTGAGACAGCGTTGACTGACACTGGGGAAACCTCCTTTATGGGAGCCTTACATGACTATTCATGAAGGGGTGGGAAGGGGTGTCACTGTTAAGCACTCTCTGGACTGTTCTCTGGACGTGCATGCGCTATTGCTGCACATGCTAGTGCCTATATCAGGTGAATCATTAACATCTTAAATCTCTACCCAAGGGTGTGTTTTTCACTGTTATAGTGAGCACTGGTAAACCCAGGGACACTAATCATGGGTTTTCGCACTTGTGCAAATTTGGGGATTTCCCCTTTTTCTTTTCCACCTCCTTACTGCAGGACCTCCTTGTGCACTGTCGGATGGTTTGTTCTCTTCATCTGTTTAGCAAGTTTGTTCTCCTTTAATGGAGGCTATGGCCACCCTATCCTATCTCAGTTGTGTGTGTCTGTTCAGGATATATGAGGAGGTTGTGTTCTGGAGGTACATCGTTTGGTTTTGTTTTTATATTTGGGGTGAGAGTTGTGGGTCCTACTCAGGGTGCAGGTAGATTGTGTACACATATTCCTATGAAAGGATGTGGCTGTGCTGGAGCTGGCTTGTACTAGCTTGGGGTAGCCACTGGGCATGGCACATCTCTTCTCATCTCTGTGTTCAGTGGCGTTAGGTTGGTAGTTTAAAATTAGTCATGCTGAGATATTTACACCACATAATCATCACAATTCTAGGCTTTCCTATTTCCCCCTGGAGAGCATTTTATTAAGCAGTTAGCAACACACCACTGGCGGGGGGGGGGGGGGGCGGTGTGTGTGTTCAGGATCTGTAAGCAAATGTTTGTATGAAGCAAGAATATTGAGGCTTTAATAGGTGTGTATTCTGGGGATTCTATGTGTATTGTAGTGATGCAGAATGACCAGGGAGCATGGTTGAGAATGACCCTCCCTGGTCATTCTGCATCACTGTGTTACTCCTAAATAGTTGGTTCATTCTTAGGGCCAAAGAATCCATATAAATGGTAGTTTCTTGCTCTTCCTCCCACAGATGGATGCAGGGGTACCTGCACCTTAGGCAGGTGGTTGCTCCTTCAGTATCTGTGTGTTCCTAGCATCTGGGTCCTCAGATGGGTGGGCCTGGTAGACAGAACACTGTGCAGAGCAGAACTTTTCTAGATATTGTCCGTGTGATCGGCACAGTCAGAAAGATGTGGGGTTTCCAGGACAGGAGGTCAGATGTGCCATGTCTTCTCTCAGTCCTGATGTCCCTGCTGATTCCTCTGGGGCATGGCGAGTGACGAGGACACCCTCTAACATACGTTCCACGAGATGAAAGCCTGCAGAACCTGTGCCTGCACTACCATCTGCCTCCTGGGTGGGGATACTGTTGGGTGTCAGGCTGAGAGCTGGGCCACCAGTTCTCAATCAGCCTGTCCCCATGGAAACCTGAGGCTTCGGGGCTAAGGCAGGACCTCCAGCAGGTACCCAGTGTTGAGAATATGTGTTGGTTTCTGTGTTAGGAGTTTTATCTCAGTGGAGTCTTGGTAAAAGGAGGGAATCAAAGGCACGTGACATTTTCTTATTTCTCTGGTAAAGTGAGGAATGAATGTTGACCATTTCTTTCTGAAGTTCCGTACAGAAAATGTATACTCAGCCTGAGGAGCCAAGGTGATTCCTTAGCTGCTCTTGGAGAAGGTGTCATCTAGTCTTCACAAGGAGTCTTCAGGCACAAGGGCCTGAATCTGACTTCTCGTGGAAAGCATTGGGCAGAGCTTCACAGTCCCACCTAGAGCTGGGCTGTAATTCTAGGGACAAAGTGGAGGAGCAACAAGGAAGTGGTGGGGAGGACACCTTTAGAACCTGGGCCTGGGGAGGGCAGGCCAAGGAAGCCTGAGTTTACACGGGCTCAGGTCCTGGGGCAGAAGCCAGACACAGAGTCTGGGCAGCCAGATTCGCTCCGGCCTGGGTTGTGGGTGGGGATGAGCCTCCTCTTGTGCTCCTGTCTGGGGCACCCCTGAGCTGCAGGTGAAGGTCGTAGTTGCACCTTGGCAGGGATGTACAGCCAGGCCTGGTGCTAAGGAGTGAGGAGGGTAGAGTCAAGGAGAGGAGGCACCGATCTGTGTCCCTTCAGCAATCTGGAGCATGATGTTAGATCCTGTTAGGGCGACCTCCCACTCGCATCTCCTGGATCTTCTGTCACTGGGAAGCTCAGGACCCCAAGAGAGAATGGATTCGGTTTCCCCTGATGTGTTCATCTGGTTCTGGGTCCCCATTCTCTCAGCATGTTGGGTGCTGGCCCTGCAGGTGTGGGAGAAGCCTGGCAGGGGCGGGGGTCAGTGAAGTGACACGGGCAGAGCTGGGCAGGCTCTGTCCTGAGGGGTGCTGGGAGCTGGGTTCTGGAGAGACAGGGAAGCCCCCCTGAGAAAATGTGGCTCTGATGTTTCTGAGAACCCAGAATACAGGAGCTGCAGAGGGGGAGGGCTTGGTTCACCCCACATGTCCCACCCCATTTGGGCTCACCCCACACATCCCACCCATCCCAGTGAGGTGGTGGTGGTCAGCCACCTGTTTGTGTTCACGTCTGGAGTCACCGTAAGCCAGGCAGGATCCAGACCTTCCACTGGGACTCTGACCCTCACCCACCAAATCTTAGCCCTCTGTACAAGGTGTTTAAGGGGCCCCAGGGGGCCTGGGGGCCCAGTGAGCAGCCCCCCAACAGGGAGGGACAGGCTTGTGGTGCCAGGCTCTGGTAAACCAGGGCCTGCAGGAGCCGTGGGTACTTTCCTGATGCAAAGAGGAAGGAAAAGGAAGGGAGCAGAGCCCCACCTGGGCCGCAGGGCAGTGCACTCCTCAGCCGGCTTCCTCTGGTCACGCCCGCGGGGCCGCAGCACTGTGTGAGGGGTGGGGCCCTGGCACCTAGCTTGGGCACGTGCCCTCCTAGCCGGACCTCCCACAGGCAGGGGCTCTGCTCCCGCCTGCCTCTGCCAGCCCACTAGTGCTCACTGTTCCCTAGGTGCGTTTGTCAAAGTGTCTCTGATGAACCACAACAAGTTTGTCAAGTGCAAGAAGACTTCAGCTGTGCTGGGCTCCATCAACCCTGTGTGCAATGAGACCTTCAGCTTCAAGGCCGATGCCACCAAGCTGGATACCGCTAGCCTCAGCCTGACCGTGGTGCAGAACATGGAAGGGGACAGTAAGGCCACACCCTACCCTGGGCTGCTGGGATGGGGACCACGAGGGGCTGCCGAGTGTTCAGGCAGAGTGAGTGCCTCCTGTCCTGACCTCAGAAGGAGCTGTACGAGCTCCCTCCCTGGTTAAGGAAACTAGTGCTCAGAAAGGCTGAAATACTTGCCCAAGGCCTGGGTTTCATGCCCAGCTTTAGTCCAGTTGAGCTGTGTCTGTGGCACCCTAGAAACAGGTTAAGCAGCCAGGCATGCTGGCTCACATCTGTAATCCCAGCACCTTGGGAGGCCAAGGTGGGCGGATCACTTGAGCTCAGGAGTTCAAGACCAGCCTGGCCAACATGGTGAAACACCCATCTCTACTAAAAATACAATAATTAGCTGGGCGTGGTGGCACACCCCTGTAATCCCAGCTACTTGGGAGGTTGAGGCGGGAGGATCTCTTGAGCCCAGGAGGCGAGGCTGCTGAATCTGTCAAAAAAAAAAAAAAGGGGCCGGGCACGGTGGCTCACACCTGTAATCCCAGCACTTTGGGAGGCCGAGGTAGGCAGATCACGAGGTCAGGAGATCGAGACCATCCTGGCTCACACGGTGAAACCACGTCTCTACTAAAAATACAAAAAATTAGCTGGGTGTGGTGGCTGGCGCCTGTAGTCCCAGCTACTTGGGAGGCTGAGGCAGGAGAATGGCATGAGCCTGGGAGGCGGAGCTTGCAGTGAGCCGAGATGCACCACTGCATTCCAGCCTGGGCGACAGAGCGAGACTTCGTCTCAAAAAAAAAAAAAAAAAGGTTGGCTGGATGCAGTGACTCACGCCTATAATCCTAGCACTTTGGGAGACTGAGAGGGGTGTATCGCAAGGTCAAGAGATCAAGACCATCCTGGCCAACATAGTAAAATTCCGTCTGTACTAAAAATACAAAAGTTAGCTAGGCATGGTGGTGCACGCCTGTAGTCCCAACTACTCGGGAGGCTGAAGCAGGAGAATCGCTTGAACCCGGGAGGCAGAGGTTGCAGTGAGCCAAGATTGTGCAACTGCACTCCAGCCTGTCCACAGAGCGAGACTCTGTCAAAAAAAAAAAAAAAAGAAAAGAAAAAGAAAGACCTTAAGCAATCGCCTCTGCTGCCGTCTCCTGGAGCAAATCACCCGAGAGAGTGGGAGGGACCAGGGCTGCCACCAGCCCAGGGACCTGGTGCGCTGACCTTCCTCGTGCCCTCTAGATGAGCCTTTGGGGTTCTGGGCGAGTTCTGTCAGCCAGCTCTCCCACACTGCCCCACACCCCAGCACCCACTGCCACTCTGGGGAAACAGAGCCATCAGGCCGTGGCTGGCCACATGGCCTGGACTTAAGACCCTTCTCCACGGTGGCCAGTGAACGTTACTGCTGAATGTACTCTCGGATGGCCGAGGCCTTCTTTCTAGAGGGGCCCTTTCCTCCCTCAGCTCTTTGGCATAAGGTAGACTTAATACGGCCCTACAGAGGGTGTGAGTCAGAGCTGGTGGCCCTCAAGGAGAGAGTCCTTCAGGGCTCTCCTTCCTCCCAATCTCCCAGGGGGAGAAGCAGCCCTTCCAGCTGCGGAGCAAAGGCAGGGCCCCTTTGGGGGCCGTCAGCTCCCACTCAGAGAGGAGAGGAGTTGCTACTTCCTCCTGGGGAGGAGGAGGGAGGAAAGGAGGTCACTGGGGACATGGCTTCTGTGCTCGGGAGCACACCGGTGCTCTCCCTCCCCTGCAGAGAGCCAGCAGCTGGGCCGAGTGGTGGTGGGCCCCTACATGTACACCCGCGGCAGAGAGCTGGAGCACTGGGACGAGATGCTCAGCAAGCCCAAGGAGCTGGTGAAGCGCTGGCATGCGCTCTGCCGCACCACGGAGCCCTGACCCTTCGCCCAGCACCGCGGTTCCGCTTTGGGAGCCAACCATCCTCGCAGTTGCACGTGACAGCCACAGCCACACGCATGGACGTTTCATCCAACAGCTCCCCGAGCTGCCAGGCCAGCCCGAGCCAGGAGGACGTGAGTGCTGATATGCAGGAGAGAAGAGGGGACAAAGAAGTCCTGGCCCGGTCAGCGGCTCTGGCCATACAGCCTTCCGACACACTCCCTCCTCCTTACCTGCGGGGCTGCCTGGGCTCGGAATCCCAGCTCCTGGTCCTCACAGCCCTGATTTGGACCAGAATCTCAGGTGCTCAGAAGAAAGATCCTGTTTAGTGATGACCCAGCTCTACCTGCTGAATGGACCTGCAGGGTAAACTTGGGTGCCTCCATCTGGGAAAGCTGATGATGTGTTCATGCAGTCGATGACCCTCACTGCTTTTTCGGCGAGGGTTTCTCTGCCTTCTGCCTGGCAGAGAAAACACACTGCTATGGGGAAAATCACAGGGAGGGCGCTGTGACCAGCACACTCAGGCACCAAGTGTCGGCATGGCTCACTGTGCTGGGTGAAGGCCTCCCTGAGCATTAGGTCCTCCACGGGGCTGTGTCAAATGCCCTCCCACGTTGTGTCAAGTCTGCCCATGGCCCACCCTCCCCACAGTCCAAAACCACACAGCCCTGGTTCTCCAGCTGTTCTGCTGCTGTTTCTGTGCTCTCCCTGATTAAGAGCATTCAGTTCCTGGGCTCTCCCTTTGAGCAGGAAATGGTGAAAGCATGTGGCTATGGTATAGCCCACAGGGCTGAGATTGCTGTGTTGCAGTATTGATGTAAAATTTGTTAAGAAGGAAGTACCCACAAATCACTGCCATCAACTCCCCAGAAGTTGCACTCAAGCTAGTGAGCAGCCCTTGTGCTTGTCACAGTTACTGTAACAGGTAGTGTGTATTTGCACCTGGCATCATGCAGCCTGCACGTCAACACGTTGTTTTGCGTAACTAGAACAGCACATGGAACCACTATCTCTTTCTGTTTTTTCCTTCTTTTTCTTTTTTTTTTAATTTTATTTTTTTGAGACGGAGTTTCCCTCTTGTCACCCAGGCTGGAGTGCAATGGCGTGATCTCGGCTCACTGCACCTTCCACCTCCCAGGTTCAAGCGATTCTCCTGCCTCAGCCTCCCAAGTAGCTGGGATTACTGGCGCCCGCCACCATGCCTGGCTAATTTTTTTTATTTTTAGTAGAGATGGAATTTTACCATGTTGGCTAGGCTGGTCTCAAATTTCTGGCCTCAGGTGATCCACCTGCCTCAGCCTCCCAAAGTGCTGGGATTACAGGCATGAGTCACCGCACCCGGCCCGACCAGTATCTTTTTCTTATGCAGCGAAACAACTTTAGCAAAAGAGGCAATGAATGTTATACTGAGTTTGTACCTCTTTAACTCCACCTCCAATTTCTGTCAATCTACAAATACAAGTGTCGCCTCGCAGTGTTTCGTATGGACAGAATATCTTGTGTTTGCTTTTTGTCACTTATTTCACTTGCACATTTTCTTTTGTTTGTTTGTTTGTTTTTTGAGACGGAGTCTCGCTCTGTCGCCCAGGCTGGAGTGCGGTGGCACGATCTAGGCTTACTGCAAGCTCCGCCTCCCGGGTTTACTTATGCCATTGTCCTGCCTCAGCCTCCAGAGTAGCTGGGACTACAGGCGCCTGCCACCACGCCCTGCTAATTTTTTGTATTTTCAAGTAGAGACGGGGTTTCACTGTGTTAGCCAGGATGGTCTCGATCTCCTGACCTCATGATCTACCCGCCTCGGCCTCCCAAAGTGCTGGGATTACAGGCGTGAGCCACCACGCCCGGCCCACTTGCACATTTTCAAAGTAGTCCACAAAGCTGTAGTTTCTAATAGCTTCATAGCTCACATGTAATAGGGGTTTCTCTGTGTGTTTATAGAGCAGGCTACTACAGTGGAACTGTTTCTGTTTCATCTGACATCCGGATAGATGCCAGCCACCCCCACATTCCAAAGTGAGATTTCTGACTAGCAGTGACTTTTCTAGGGCCACTTGGAAAAGTTAATAAGTATCCTTTTCTGCAGGACAGAGTAGACTGGTATCTCTGACTCATCCCTGAAAAATCTAAATGGCAAGAGACTAGCTGGCTCTCTGATGGGGAGGAGGTTGTTGTTTGGGCTGTTCTCTACAGACATAGTCAGGGCAAAAAGCATATGCATGCTTCCCATGGACCAGAGAGACCTGGCCTGGGTTGTCTCAAATCCTGTCCACAAGGCAACTCCAGAAGAAAGAAGCCCTTTACATTTCCATAAAACACTTTAGAATCAGCTAGTCAATTTCCACAAAATAAAGTGCTAGAATTTGATTGGATTTAATTGATTATGTAGAACAATTTGGGGGCCATTTCACATCATTAAAATATTCAATTTTCCTATTCATTAACATGGTATATCTCTTCACTTTAAGTCTTTTGTATGTTTCTCAGAACTATTTTTGTGGTTTTCAGTAAAGTGTTCTTGCACATCCTTCAATAGATTTATTCTTAGACGTTTTATATTTGTTTATGGCTAGTATATACAGATTCTGTTGCTACAAAACTACGTTGACCTTGTTATCCAGTGAGTGGCCTTGTGACATTCATTTAAATTATAATAATTTGCAGATTATTTTTGTATAATCATGTCCTCTGTGAATGACAGTTTTATTTCTTCCTTTCTTAATCTTTATGCCTTATTTAGCTCTTGCCAAACTGCAGTGGCTGAGCAATTGGACAAGATAAAGAAATAAAAGTGATCCAGATCATAAAGAAAGAAGTAAAACTATATCTGCACATGACATAATCTTGTCTATGGAAAATCCTAAGGAATCCACACACAAAAAAACTACTAGAGCTAATAAGTTCAGCAAGGTTGCAAGATATAAAATTGGTATACAAATTGCAGTGGCTAGGACCTCCAGCAGAATGCTGACTATAAGTAGTGATAGTGGGTATTCTTGTCTCATCCTCAATCTCAGGGGTGGTGGGTGTAGCATGTGGAGAGTTGTCAATATTCACCATGAAGTTTGATGGTTGTTATAGGATTTTTAATGTACTCATTAACATATATTCTCAAGCTGTTAAAAAGATTTTTTTTTAATTACAAATGAGGTTAAATTTCTCTCAAATACTTATTCTGCACCTTTCAAAATAATTTTATTTTTCTCCTTTATTCTTTGGATGTGATGACTTATACTAATTGACTGTTGAATGTCAAACCAAACTTAACATTCTTGTAATAGAAACCAGCAGGGTGTGTACGCGTTTGTGTGTGTGCGCAGGTTTATACACATAAACACAATAATACTTGGACTTATTTATTTAAAATTTAGATTTATTAGAGGGAGCATGGTCATAAAATAAAATAAAATAAAATTTAGATTTAAGTCAAGCTCAGTGGCTCACATCTATTATCCCAGCACTTTGGAAGGCCAAGGCAGGTAGATTGTCTAAGCTCAGGAATTTGAGACCAACGTGGTGAAACTCGGTCTCTACAAAAACCACAAAAATTAGCCAGGTATGGTGTCACATGCCTGTTGTCCCAGCTACTTGGAGGGCTGGGGCAGGAGTATTGCGTGAGCCCAGGAGGTTAAGGCTGAAGTGAGTCATGTTCACGCCACTGCACTACAGCCTGGATAACAAAGCGAGACTCTGTCTCCAAAAATAAAATAAGTAAATAAATAAATAAATAAAATTTAGATTAATTTGCTGTTATATTTTTATATAAACTATGTTTATGACATAAGTATGAACAAAAAAATAAAATAAGTAAATAAATAAATAAAATTTAGATTAATTTGCTGTTATATTTTTATATAAGCTATGTTTATGACAGACTTTCCTGTAATATTCTTATCATAATGTTCTTGCACTTGAAAGAATGTGCATTCTGCAGTTGTGTGCAGGTGTTATGTATATTTCAACTGGGTCAAGTTTGTTAATCAGGTTGGTCAAATTATCTACATCTTTACTGATATTTTTGTCTGTTTTTCTATAAATTACTGAGAGAGGCTAAAGCCCGCCACTATTATTATGAATTTGTTTATTTCTCCTTTGAGTTTTGTTAATTTTTGTTTTATGCATTTAGAGATTGTGTTATTAGGTTCATACCCATTTAAAATTGACTTTTTCTGGTAGAGTGAACCTTTATTATGTGAAATGGCTTTCTCTACCACTCACAGTGGTATTTTTTTCACTTTCCCCCTTATTTTTGAATTTTCAGTGTTCTTATAATGATGTCATGTCTCTTGAATAGAGTTGTTTTAATCAAGTCTGTCAATTTTTGTCTTTTGTGTATTTCGTGAATTTACATTTATTGTAATTACTGATATAGTTGGGTTCATAAATACCATCTTACTATTTGTTTCCATTTGTCTTACCCATTTTTGTTTTTATTTTTTTCTTTTCTGTTGCTTTCTTTCTGATTATTTTTTTAATTCCGTTTCCCCCCCTACCATTGGTTCTACTTACACATTCTTTTATAATTTCTTTAGTGGTTTCCTCCACAGATTACAACTTCTGTACATTATTATAATCTAATACAAATTTTACTTTTTATTGTTTCCCAGACAATGCTATGATCTCACAATACTCAATCTCTATTTACCTGCATTCTACTCTTGCATGTATATTATTATTACTCATTTTAATTTCACATATATTTTACACCTAACGAGACATTATTATTATTGCTATGTGCAGTCAATATTCATTTGTATTCACTCTGTTTTTTTAAATTATTTCCTGCATTTCTGTGATTCTATCATAGATCAGTTTTCTTCTACCTGAAGAATTCCCTTTAGTATTTTTTGTGTATGCACATCTGCTGGCAGCAAATTTTCTCAGGTTTTTTTGTGTTTTTTTGTTTGTTTGTTTTTGAGACAGGGTCTCACTCTGTCGCCCAGGCTGGAGTGCAGTGGCATGATCATGGTTCACTGTAGCCTCAACCTCCTAGGTTCAAGCAGTCCTCCCGCCTCAGCCTCCCGAGTAGCGGGACTACAGGCAGGCACCACCATACCTGGCTAATTCTTTTGTATTTTTTGTAGAGAAGGGATTTCACCATGTTGCTCAGGCTGGTCTCAAACTCCAGAACTCAAACAATCTGCCTGCTTTGACCTCCCAAAGGACTGGGATTACAGGCCACCTCACCCAGCCTTTCTCAGTTTTTGAATAGAAACATCTATTTCAAATTCATTTTTAAGTATATTTTGTGAATATAGGATTACAGGTTGACACTTTTTTCTTTGAGGAACTTCAGAATGGCACTCCATTATCTTCTCACTTCCATCATTTCTGTTGACAAGTGATTTTCAGTGCTATTGTTTCTCCTTTGAGAGTAATGTGTCAGTAACATGCGCTGGCTCATGCCTGTCATCCCAGCACCCTTGAGCCCAGGAGTTCAAAACCAGCCCAGGCAACAGAGCAAGATCCCCCACTCTACAAAAGAAAATGACAGGAGGGAGGCAGGAAGGAGGAGAGAGGGAGGGAGGGGAAAAGAAAAAAGAAAAGAAGAAATGTGTCCCTCCTACCTGCCTCTAGCTGCTTTTAATGTTTTTTCCTTGTCTTTCATTTGCAGCAGTTTAAGTATAGTGTGCCTGGGCCGGGTGCGGTGGCTTACGCCTATAATCCCAGCACTTTGGGAGGCCAAGGCCAGTGGATCACCTGAGGTCAGGAATTCGAGACCAACCTGGCCAACATGGTGAAACCCCGTCTCCACTAAAAAATCCAAAAATTAGCCAGGCATGGTGGTGCGTCCTGTAATCCCAGCTATTCGGGAGACTGAGGCAGGAGAATCGCTTGACCTTGGGGAGGCGGAGGTTGCAGTGAGCTGAGATCGCACACCACCGTACTCCAGCCTGGGTGACAAAGAAAAACTCCGTCTCAAAAAATAATAAAAAAGTATAGTGTGCCTGGATGCAGTTTTGTTTTTATTTATCCTGCTTGGGGATCATAAAGCTTTTATCAGTTTTGGAAAGTTCTCAGCCGATATTTATTTAACTGTTCCTTCTGCCCCATCTTCCTCCCTTCTTCTAAGACTCCAGTTACGTATGTATTAGGCCTGTTCACCACTTCCCACAAGTATCTTATGTTCTTTGCTGTATTTTCCATACTCTTTGTCTCTGTTCTTCAGCTTAGAGTTTTTATTCTGTCCTATATTACAGTTCAAAGAATGTTCCTTCTGCTAAATCTAATTGTAGTTAACCCATATGCTAAGTACTTAATTTCAGTTATTGTATTTTTAAGTTTTAAATTTCCATTTCATTCTTTCTTACAGATTCCAGTTCTTTGATGAAAGTCTCTATTCCACCCATCAAGTCTGTGTCTGATAACACCAATATCTGGGTCATTAGTGGCTCCATTTTGTTGTGTCTGTTTTCCCCTCCTTCCTGTTTTGTGGTGTGTTTGATCACTTATTGTTGAATGCTAACCATTATAATAAATTTTAGTGGCTCCAGGAAACATTATCTGAAGACAATGTCTCAAGGGAGGGTTTACCATGTCATCTGATAGACAGAGTGGGAAGATTTTACCTTAATCCAATGGTACTGAACTGACTAGAGTCTATGTTGCAGTTTTTGGAAGGCTTCATCTCCATCTCTGGTTTGCCCGTCTATCTAGAGTGTGGTCCTCCAAGGATTCCAGCTGAGCGTCTGATGTGATCATTAGGCTTCTTTTCCTTGGTGGGTCCTGAACTCCAACTTTTATCTCAATATGACACTGCCAAAACCTGCTGCCTTTCATAGCCTTTCTGCATAGCTTAACTCAGCAGATGCCTCAAGGGGAAAGTGTTCCTTTTCTGTGTCTCCCTTCTACATGATATCTCGGCCCCTTCAGTTCCAGCTGCCTTGACAACCTCAGTCTCCATTTCTTGTCTCTCCAGCTGAAGACTCTGCTGCCTTTGCTGCCTCTTAGCTATGGCCGTCTGCCCAAATGCTTGGCCTCTTAGCTAAAATCAGCACGTTTCCTGAAAGGAAAAGTAGTTCACAGAGGGCCAGCTTGCCTCCTTGTGTTTTTCTTCTTTTGAGATTATGGCCCTTCAAATGTTTGTTAACTGGGAAGCTTTCAAAAAACTTTTTAAAAAAGTTTTCTGTGTTTTATTCAGCCTTTCCAGTTGTTCTTGGAATGAGTGTTGGTCTGCCTCAAGCAGAAAAAAAATTCTCAGAATTCTTTTCTCAGAAAAAGGATTCTCAGCAGAGAGTGATTTTATACAGGGAATGGGATTAAACAATTCTTGGGAAAGCTGGTGAAGCCAACGAGGGAACAGTTACTTTTATCAGTGTGCAATTTTTTTGCTATAATGGTGCATAACAACTAATCACAACATGTCAATGCCATACTTAAATAAGCACTCATTTGTAACACATCTGTGGGTTGGCTGGAGGTGGTCTGAGCTAGGGTAGGCAACTCACTTTTTTTTTTTTTTTTTTTAGAGTTTCACTCTTGTTGCCCAGGCTGGAGTGCAATGGCGCCATCTCAGCTCACTGCAACCTCCGCCTCCCAGGTTCAAGTGATTCTCCTGCCTCAGTCTCCTGAGCAGCTGGGATTACAGGCATGCGCTACCACGCCCGGCTAATTTTGTCTGCCTTCCTTCCTTTCTTTCCTTTCTTTCTTTCAACGGAGTTTTGCTCTTGTTGCCCAGGCTGGAGTGCAATGGCATGATCTCGGCTCACCGCAACCTCTGCCTCCCGGGTTCAAGCGATTCTCCTGCCTCAGCCTCCCAAGTAGCTGGGATTACAGTCATGTGCCACCACGCCCGGCTACTTTTGTATTTTTAGTAGAAATGGGGTTTCTCCATGTTGGCCAGGCTGGTCTCGAACTCCCGACCTCAGGTAATCCTCCTGCCTCGGCCTCCCAAAGTGCTGAGATTAAAGGCGTGAGCCACTGCGCCAGGCCTAATTTTGTATTTTTTAGTAGAGACGGGGTTTCTCCGTGTTGGTCAGGCTCGTCTCGAACTCCGGACCTCAGGTGATCTGCCTGTCTCGGCCCCCCAAAGTGCTGGGATTACAGGTGTGAGCCACTGCGCCGGGCCTGGCAACTCACTTTCAAGCTGGCTGGGCTTGGCTCCTCACATTTGTGCATTCTGAACACAGGCTGCAGGGACAGCTGCTACCCCCAGGGAAAGCTCTTTTCATGGTGAAGGGAGAAGCATAAAAAGGCAAGCTGCATTGTGCAGATGCATATCTGTGTCTCTCATGTTGTGTCATCCAATATCCCATTGGCCAAAGCACGTCACATAGCCAAGCTCCAAATCAAGGGTCAGAGAAGTAAATGATATCTTTTTCCTGAGGGGAACTGCAACACTACAGGGCAATGGACACAGCCACAGGGAGGGGTGAAGAATTTGGGTGGACAATGTAATGAACCATGCTGATGTTTCCTGGAGCTGGGATCTTCAGGAGCCTGTGCTTGGCTGTGCCCCTCCAGTCACCAAGGAGGACCCCCCCTACTGCAGAGCTGCTTTGGGGCCTCGATGCCATTGTTGCCAAACTGACATTCCATGATGAAAATGGACTGTAATTTGTACAGCTATTTGCCAGTTATGTTTTTTCTATTTTGCACTGTGGAAATCTTTGCCCAAATTACTGCAAGAGTCTCGAGCATCCTGCTGTCGTAAGTGCAGAGTCAAAGGAAGAAAACGATGATTTTTTAAACCATCTTTCTGCTTTCTAGTCTCACCTGAGTGCCTCACATTTGGCAGAATCAACCTGGAATCCTGCTCATAAGACTATCAGGGAAATATAATTTCCAGACTTCCATTTCCAGAAAGATGTAATAAATACTTTTAAAGGGGATGGAGATGGTACCGTGTGCTAACCCCACTCTGAGACAAACCTGGGTCACAGGAACCATAGGGAAGATGTCTGCAGTAGAAGGGGACCTCGAAGTACTCAAGTACTTGGCTCACAACAGCACTATTCACATAAAGCCTGGCCTGCCCCTTGGTGACCTCCTTCCCTTACGCCTCTAGACTCTACTAGGTGATCAGAAATCCCTGCAAGCTAGTTGGGGAGGGAAGAGTGAAAGTGAAAAATGGAGAGGAAACACTGCTACCCGCCCAATGCCCGGAGCCAAATGCAAGCCTGGGCCAGGCTTGGGGGAGGAATCAAGAGGAAGCTTAAACTTAAAATGAAATCGAAAGTTTAGACTCCTACATGGGATTGGACATTTTAAATGCTGAACAGAGCCTATTTTTGTAGCTAGAAGTTAACAGGACAAATTTTTGGTTAACTGAGAATGATCCAAAAATCATGTGAATTTTGTGATCCAGAAAGTCACAGAACATGCACTAGATTTTATCCCAGGGGCAGGGAGGAGTGACCTGCAGAGCAAGTTTGAATTGGTAAATAGAAAACAAGAATAAAATAGTTTGCTGTTTACATTCCATAAGCCTGGCTCTTTCAACATCATGGGTATATTTCTTGGTTGAATTTAGTATGCCACTACGACTCCGGATTGTGATATTTGCCTAGGATGTTTTGTCCTAATATTTAGTATGGAATTATTTGCCCAAATCACCTGCCCCTCTCCACTTGTAGCTTTATTTCAAGAGGTATGTTTCTCAAAGTGGAGTGACTGCCAGAGTGGGAGAAAGGAGCTAGCCCTTACAGCTGTAGTAGGTCTTTGTACAACAGCTTGGTAAATCTGCAAAGCCCCCCATCTTCCCCCCTCCCACCCCCCCAACCCCCCCCCCCCAGGAGCCTTCCCCACGTGTGGACAAGAGAGAAGGGAGGATCCGGGAGGATGTGCTGTTTGTCAGGGTCCCACAGCTAGAAGGTGGTGGAGCTAGAATTTAAATCACATTCCAAATGTCTAAAAATACTATCATTATCACATATTACCAGAGACACCTCAAAAAAGACAGAGACGCCCTGCAGGGCCGCAACATTCCCGCAGCCTGGTAGGGTTTGCTGGGGGCCCCATGCCTGTGAGAGCCGCTCCTGCCGCTGCAGCACCGGGGAGGCTGTGCATTCAACGAGTCCTTCCTCCCTTCTCCTTTCATTCCATTCCTGCCTTCCTTCCTCCCTTCCCCCTCCGCTCCTTCCCCTAGACCTTCCTTCCGCCCTCCCTACCCCCCGCACGTCTCTCCCTACCATCCTTCTTTCTGTGTGAATTATCTGTTCGTCTCCATTGCTGCAGTACCGTCTGGCAAATGATCTGCTTGGATCCTCCTGGCTTTTTGAGAATCGGCTGGCATCAGGGTGCTGACTGACAAGTCTGGGCACTGTGGGGACGGAGCCTGCAGACGGCGGTGTCCCGGCTAGGAGAGCCGTGGGGACGTGATTAACAGGTCAGGCCGGGCCGCGAGGTGGCGGAGGGGCCGCGCTTGCGGGCGTGGGGCGCTGGCAGAGCGCGATCCGCGGCCTGTGGCCCGCAGCCGGACCCGAGCGCCAGCCTCCCGCAGCGTGTCTCCACCGCCCTCTACTATTCAGCATCCTCCCCGCCGCGAGGGGATCCGCGGAAGGGGATTCTGGCTGTGATCGCAGAGCAGGTATTAAAGGATGGATTTGGAGGTGCGAGGCCATACATTGACAACGGGTATACCATGCGTCCCCAAACCTTCCCTTGTGTCCCCTTCCAAACACTACCTCTCCCTCCCCACCAAAATAACCAACGACCTGATTTTTGTGGCAAACACTGCTTTTACCACCTAACCATGCAACTTCTCTCTCTCTCTCTCACACACACACACACACATATATATTTCATATATATATTTTATATATTTTATATAATATATATTATATATATATATGAAGCCTGTTGTGATTTTGATTGGGATTGCATTGAGATTTTTTTCTTTTTCCTTTTCTTTTTTTTTTTTTTTTTTTTGAGACGGAGTCTTGCTCTGTCTCCCAGGCTGGAGTGCAGTGGCACGATCTTGGCTCACTGCAAGCTCCGCCTCCCGGGTTCACGCCATTCTCCTGCCTCAGCCTCCCGAGTAGCTGGGACTACAGGCGCCCGCCACCACGCCCGGCTAATTTTTTGTATTTTTTTTTTTTTAGTAGAGACGGGGTTTCACCGTGTTAACCAGGATGGTCTCGATCTCCTGACCTCGTGATCTGCCCGCCTCAGCCTCCCAAAGTGCTGGGATTACAGGCGTGAGCCACTGCGCCCGGGGTTGCATTGAGTTTATAAGTCAATTCAGGGGAGAATTGACATCTTTAAAATACTGGGTCATCTAATCAGTTCACATGGTATGTACTTCTGTTTATTTACCTCTTCTCTCATTTCTCTAAATAATATTTAAAGTGTCATGGACATCTTTCATTAAACTTTTCCCCAGACATTTGAATTTTTATGCTACCATAAATGGTATTGTTTTAAAATGTTTTATTTTCTAACTCTTGCTGGTATACAGAAATAAAATTGGTTTTCCTATTTTGACCATTTATTCAGTCATGCTAAACTCACTAATTCTAATAACTTGTCTCTGGATTCTTTTGAATTGTTAATATACATACATAGTTTTGTATCTTAGGTCCAATCTTAGTATTTTTATTTCAACTTTTTTGCCTTATTACTCCTGTTAGGAATACCAGGAAAGTATTGAATACAAGTGATGATAATGGACATCTTCGTCTTATTTCTGTTCTCAGAAATGTTTCCACATTTCATTATTAAGGAAAATATTTACCATAGTTGTAGCTCCTTGAGATAAACAGTGTTAAAATTTTTTGGCCACTCTCCATTGATTTAATGTATGGTTTTCTAAAAATGAAATATTTTACATACTGTTTCTGAGTAAGATTTTTTACCCAATGCACTGTAAACACCAAAATCATATATTTTTATACAGTTTTACTTGGCTTACCTTGTTTTTTTGCTTTAACTTGAAAAATATTTCCCTGTTAGGCCAGGCGCAGTGGCTCACGCGTGTAATCCCAGCACTTTGGGAGAGCGAGGCGGGAGGCTCACCTAAGCCTGGGAGTCTGAGACCAGTCTGGCCAACATGGAGAAACCCCATCTCTATTAAAAATACAAAATTAGCCAGGCATGGAGGCGCATGCCTGTAATCCCAGCTACTCGGGAGGCTGAGGCAGAAGAATTGCTTGAACCTGAGAGGTGGAGGTTGCGGTGAGCCAAGATCGTGCCATTGCACTCCAGCCTGGGCAACGAGAGCAAAACTCTGTCTCAAAAAAAAAAAAAAAATTCCCTGTTTATTCTTTTTTTTATAATCGTTTTATTGAGATATAATTCACATATATGATTCATCCATTTAAAATTTATAATTCGATGATTATTGGAATATTTACATTTCTGTTTAATTCCCTCAATTAATTTTTAAATCAACTTGTGAACTCGTATAGGCCATCCCTCAGGGACTTTGTTTATTGTTGAATTAACTCTGTATAGTACATCTTCCCAAACAGCAGGAGCACAGTAGAGTGTTCCACTAATTCTTGTCTCCTTTTATTTCCCTCATGATATTTAAATCATTTCCTTTCAATAAATTAAGCTCTTAAAGTTTTTGGTTTTATCTGTGAGCATGATTATTTTTATTTAGAATTATGTATCACTGTTATATGGTAATATAATTTTGTAAATCTGTTATGTGTAATTAATATATTACTAGCATATTTTTTATTTCCTGGGATTATTTTTCTTAATATATATTCTAGTTATTCAAAATAGTGACATTTTAATTTATTTAAGACTTCCTGTTACAATTACATACGTATTTTTATTCTCAAATCATACAGCCAGCATTTCTACTGCTGAACAAAATGCTTTGAAATATCAATAATAGATATATGACTTTTATCTAGAATACATATGTCTGATCAGTAAAAAGACAAACAACCCAATAAGATAAATGTGCAGATGACTTGAGAGACACTTCACAAATGAAGGTATACAAATGGCCAATGAGCACATGAAAAGTTGTGCATCATTAGTCACCAGTGAAAGAGAAACCAAAACCAGGAGTTTCCACTTTACCGCCTCTAGAATGGCTACAGTGAAAATGACTGACATCTCAAATGTTGGCAAGGATGTACAACAACTGGAAGCCTCCGTTTTGGCTGCGGAGAGTGTAAAATTGCACAACTTTGGAGCACTGTTTGGCAGATTCTTCTCAAGTTAAATATATACCTACCTATCCAATAAACTGACAATTCAGTCTGAGCTATTTAAATCCCTGCCCCAACAAAAACTTATGTCCACAACAACACTTGTTTTAAAAATGTTGTTAGCAGCTTTATTCATAATAGTTCGAAACTGGAAAGAACTCAAATGACCTTCAACAGGCAAATGGATAATATAGTCACACATTGATATATTACTGAACAATAAAAAATAATAAACTGCTGATTCACATAAAAATATGGATAAGCCTGAAAAACATTCTTAGGTTAAAAAAAGCCAGTTACAAAGGAATATATACTGTATGATTTCATTTACATGAAGTCCAAACACAGATCAAACTAGTTTATAGTGATAGAAATCAGAATAGTGGTTAGCCATCATGGATGGAGACTGACTGGAAGTGGAGATGAACGAAAATTCTAGAAATGCTCCATATCTTGTTTGGGGTTCAGTTACATGAATGTATATATTTGTCAAAACTCTAAATTGTACACTTAAGACCTGTGCATTTAACTATACGTTTTCATGCAATTTTTTTTTAAATTCCAAGAAAAAGGATCTGATTGACCCAATTTGAGTCAGGCATCCTACTGTCTTTGCATAATCAGTTTTTGCCAAGGAATCCAAACAAGCAGTATAGACGTGACCTAGAGAAGGGGCACCAGCATGGGCTTGGCTCCCACCCACAAAGTTCCAATATCTCCTACGTGATGTCAGTTTTGGGGACCAAAACCATATCATCTTTTTCTATTATTTGGATGTGATCTTTTTATTTATGTATGTTTGTTGTTGTTTTTATTTTTTTAGAGACAGGGTCTCGCTTTGTCATCCAGGCTGGAGTGTAGTGGCAGATCATAGCTCACTGCAGCCTCAAACTTTGGGTCTCAAGTGATCTTCCTGCCTCAGCCTCCTGAGTAGTGTGTCACCATGCCTGGCTAATTTTTTTTTTTTTTTTTTTTTTTTTTTTTAGTGTTTATTAGAGACAAGATCTTGCTATGTTGTCCAGGCTGGTCTCCAATTCCTGGCCTCAAGCAATCCTCCCGTCTCAGGCTCCCAAGGTACAGGGATGACGGGAGTGAGCCACCACACCGGGACTGATCTTTCTAACACAGGGAAATTGTATTCTTTAGAAGTGAGGGAATATTTCCTAGTAATTTGATCAAGTAAAAATAATTATAATAAAGAAGGTAAAATCAAGCCCTAATTCCCCATGTAGGGGAATAATGATATCATTTTGGTAAGAGTCTTCCAGACAGTATGATTAGGATGTTACATAAATCAAACTGTGCTATATACAGTATGCAGAGAAGGACAATTCCTTAGCTTGTCTAAAGTCTGATAGTGTGAAGAATTTGCTGACCTGCTCTCCATGCCTGTCTGAGCACGAGTGAAGTGAATCAGAGAGAGATTGCAAGATGGAGAAAGGAGGTACAGTTGGAGAGAGTGGAGGGGGCAGGAAAGACCAGACAGAGCTGCATCTCCCATGAAAACAACTGTGTACATATGATAGAGTGAGTACATAGAGTACATAGAAGAGTGAGCTCTGAAAGAACTCTCACATGGACCCCCAGAAAGAGGAGTACTCAACACCTGCTGCACAGAAGGCATCAGCAGTTAAGTACTGGCTAGAAAAGCAGAGTCCATCAAAGGAGAGGACCACAGTGGTAGCTGCCTGGTAAGTACCACTGTCCCCTTTCCTTCTTTTCTCCCTCCCCAGCTCACTGGAGGAGCTAGGCCTCAGGAAGCTGGGAAGGAATGGGGAGAATTCACCTCGGTGACAGTTCACGCCCTCCCTCCAGCTCCAACAGCTGGAGTCAAAGGAAAGGAAGAGTGCACCTATCTCCTCCCCATTCCAAGTCCCTTTAGTGACTAGCTGGACATGCTCTGGAGAAGAGCAAAATGAGATTGGAATTTAAACAATACCAGACTTTCTAAAACACAATGCCTGGGAAGTTATGTGAGGCATGTGAGACATGAGGGGATGGAAAAGGGATTCAACAGAGCATAGTTGAAATCAATGATTTAAAAAAACAAAAAAACTGGCTGATGGCTCATACCTGTAATCCAAGCACTTTAGGAGGCTGAGGCAGGTGGATTGCTTGAGCCCAGGAGTTCCAGACCAGCCTGGGCAACATGGCAAAACTCCATCTCTACAAAAAATACAAAAATTATCCAGGTGTGGTGGCACATGCCTGTAGCCCCAGTTACCAAGGAGGCTGAGGTGGGAGGATAGCTTGAGCCTGAGAGGCAGAGGTTGCAGTGAGCTGAGATCATACCACTGCACTCCAGCCTGGGCAACAGAGTGAGACCCTGTATCAAAAAAAAAAAATTTTCCATAGTTAATACCCTTTAAATGTGGACTGCTAAATAAAGCTAAAGCTAAGGAACATTAAAGAATACTTTATTAATTGAAAAAGCATGCTCTTCTTAAATAGTAAGCCTTAACCACTGAAAACATGTACAAATGATCCATAAATTCAAAGCAATCTCATTAAAAATATCAATGGGATAAAAATGATTCTAAACTTATCTCAAGAACAGATGGCATGCCCATTAGGATGGCTATAATCAAAAAGTCAGATAATAATAAAAAGTGCTGGTGAGGATGTGGAGAAATCAGAACTCCAATGCATTCTCATGGGAATGTAAAATAGTGCACCTGCATTAGAAAAGTTTGGCAGTTCCTCAAATGGTTAAACCATACAACCCAGCAATTCCACTCCTGGGTACATACCCAAGAGAAATGAAAATATACATCCACACAAAGACTTGCACACAAATGTTCATGATAGTATAATTAAAAATAGCCAAAAAGTGGGAAAAACTCAGTTGTCCATCAACTGATGAATAGATACATAAAATGTGGTATATCCATACAATGGAATATTATTTGGCAATAAAAACAATGAAGTAGTGATACATGCTACATGTGTGAACCTTGAAAACACTATACCGAGTGAAATCAGTTACAAAGGACCACATATTGTATGATTCCATTCATGTGAAATGTCAGAATAGTGAAATCTATACAGCCACTAAGTAGAAGAGTGGTTACCTAGGGTTGGGGGAAAGAGGGTGGGTATGGAGGAGCGACTGTTAGCTCCTCTTAAGGAAGAGCTGTGGGGTGGTATAGTTAATGTAACTATGGATGATTCTTTTGGGGGTGATGAAATGTTCCAAAATTGAGTGTGCTGATGGTCACACACTCTGAATATACTAAAAAACACTGCAACATATACTCTTAATGGGGAATAAAAAAGAACAGATGGGCAAAGATGTCTGAGAAAAACAATTTTAATGAAGAAAAATATGGGGGTACTTTTCCTATCAGATGTAAAGTTATAATAATTCTAACTGTATGGTTCTGGCTCAGCAATAAATATAGAACAATGAAACAGACTAGAAAGTCCACAGATAATGCTAGCAGGAATAATAATTTCATATTATAATAAAGATCACATCTACGTCACTGATGGGAAAGAAAGAAATCAATAGTGTTGGGACAACCAGCTGACCATTTTAGGAAAATGAATCAGTTAGATCCATTCATATCATGCACTAAATTTTAGATAATTAAAGATTTAAATACAAATATAACAATCATAAATGTTTCAAAAAATTTTTTGAAGAAAATGTGTATAATCTTATAGTAGAAAAGAAGCTATCTAGGCATGTCATAAAATCTAGAAACAATAAAGAAAAAGATTGATGGGTTGATCCACGTAAATATTTATGATTTCTGCATGTCAAAACATATATAACAAGCTTGGGAAAAATGTCTGCAACACATGTTAAAAATTACTAACTTTATAAGGAGAACATACTAATTTAATATAAGGCTTCTCCCAAATAAAAATGGTCTAAGGTAAAATATGAAAAAGCAAACTGCAAATGACTGATAAACATATGAAACAAATGTACAATCACTTTAGCAAAAAAATAATTCAATTAAGGCTGGGCACAGTGGTTCACACCTGTAGTCTCAGTACTTTGGGAGGCTGAGGCAGGCAGATCACTTGAGGCCAGAAGTTCAAGACTAGCCTGGCCAACATGGCAAAATCCTGTCTCTACTAAAAATACAAAAACTAGCTGGGCATGGTGGTGCGCACCTGTAATCCCAGCTACTCAGGAGGCTGAGGCCGGAGAATCGCTTGAACCCAGGAGGCAGATGTTGCAGTGAGCCAAGATCGCACCGCTGCACTCCAGCCTGGGTGACAGAGTGAAACTGTGTCTCAAAAAAAAAGAAAAAAAGAAAACCTCAAAAAAAAAAAAAATTCCAATTAAAACAGATAACCTTTTTTAAACCTAACAACTAGTCTTTTACTTATGCCATTCAGTTTAGAGAGAGTGTGGAAAACTTCTGATAGGAATATATTTCAGGATAACCTTTCTGAGAACATTTTAAAAGTAGGATTCAAGAGCACACACAGATGATGGAATCCTGTGTAGTTGATATGATTTAATCTATGTTGATTGATTTGGAAAGACGTATATGGCAAATTGTGGAGTAAAAAATGTACACACTAGATATTGGCCTATATGGAATGGTCCCATTTATGTAAAATTGTGTATGTGCATGCACAGATCTGTCTTCTATCAGGGTATCTGGAAAATGTTCAACAAAATAGTAACAATGGTTATCTGTTTTGTTTTGTTTTTTCAGAGACAGGGTCTTGCTCTATTGCCCAGGCTGGAGTACAGTGGTGCAATCATAGCTCACTGTAGCCTCTAACTCCTGGGCTCATGCCACACAATCCTCCCGCCTCAGCCTCCTGAGTAGCTGGGACTACAGGCATGTACCACCTTGCTTGGCTCTCGTTATCTGTTGATACTGGAATTTCTGCTTTTTTCCTGGTACAGATACATACATACAAGTACTTTGACCCCAAAATTCTATTTTCTTAGAATAAATTCCCAGAAGGAATGAAAGATGTGTGCAAAGACTATCAATGAGAATGTTGGCCAGACGTGGTAGTCTACACCTGTAATCCCAGCACTTTGGGAGGCTGAGGCAAAGGGGATCACTTGAGGCCAGGAGTTTAGACCAGCCTGGGCAACATGGCAAAAACATGTCTCTACAAAAAATACAAAAAGTATCCAGGTATGGAGGCATATGCCTGTAGTCCCAGCTACTCATAGGAAGCTGAGGCAGGAGGATCACTTGAGCCCAGGGAGGTTGAGGCTGCAGTGAGCCATGATCACACCACTGCACTCCAACCTGGTTAACAGAGTGTCTCTAAAAATAAAATAAAATAAGATGTAGATACATGCAGGAGGCTGAGGTGATGGATCACTTGAGCCCAGAAGTTTGAGTCCAGCCTGGGCAACATTGAAAGACTATATATTTTAAAGTAGACACATGTATAAAATCATACATGCATAAAACAACTGAAGGAATATCTATTAAAATGTTGGCAGCAATTAGCTTTGGTTGGTAGAATAACAGAAGGGTTACTTTTCTCACTTCGTTCATCCATATTTTCCAAAGTTTAAAAAAAAAAGAAACAGCCTGGTGCAGTGGCTCATGCCTATAGTCCTAGCACTTTGGGAGGCCAAGGCAAGAGGGTCGATTGAGCCCAGGAGCTCAAGACCAGCCTGGGCAACGTAGGGAGACCCTGTCTCTACAAAAAATAAAAAATCAGTTGTTGTGGTCTGCACTTACAGTTCCAGCTACCAGGCAGGCTGAGGTGGAAGGATTGCTTGCGCCCAGGAGGTAGAGGCTACAGTGAGCCATAATTGTGCCACTGTACTCCAGCCTGGGTGACAGAGCAAGACTGTCTCTCAAAAAAGGCAAAACAAAACAAAACAAAAAACAAGGAACATGCGTTTTTGTTTAAAGGAAAACGTTCCTTTTTTTAAGTTTATAATTTTTTTTTTTTTTTTTTTTTTTAAACAGAGTCTCACTCTGTCGCCCAGGCTAGAGTGCACTGGCGTGATCTCAGGTCACTGCAAGCTCCACCTCTCAGGTTCAAGCAATTCTCCTGCCTCAGCCTCCCAAGTAGCTGGGATTACAGGTGTGCACCACCACGCCTGGCTAACTTTTGTATTTTTAGTAGAGATGAGGTTTCACCATGTTGGCCAGGCTGGTCTCGAACTCCTGACCTCAAGTGATCTGCCCGCCTCAGCCTCCCAGAGTGCTGGGATTATAGGCGTGAGCCACTGTGCCTGGCCTTAAGTTTATAATTTCTTAACATGGTGTTTAATTAAGCCTATTCACAAATATTCTTAAATAACATACCAAAAGAATTTACTTATACTCTAATAGGAAAGATTCTACATTAGGATGCAGAATCTTAACGAAACAATCTTCAATTTCTTGACTTAGACATTCTTGGTAACAGGCCCACACAGTAATTAGGTAGCACTTATGTATTGTGATATTACCTGGGGTGTTTATAAGCTCATCCTTTAATAAGCTAGACTAAGTGCAGTAAATCAGCTCACTCTGCAACCAACCAGTCCCACCTCCTAACTGCTCCTGAACTGCAAAGACCAAAAGCCTCAGAGAAGACATATTTCCCAAACTTTCTTGCAGCTAAAGCTCTCAGTGTGAATCATGTTCCATCAATGAAACAGACACATGTGCAATATGGAAGATGAGTGAAATCCAGGCTATCTTCCTGAAGCTACTGTTCCTGGCAAGTGTAGCTGTGGGGACTGAGTTTTGGGCAGCAGCAACTAACTCCCAGCTTCCATGTGCTTGAGAGTCAGTTGCCAGGATGGCAGCAGCTGCATCCTCAGTCTAAGATTGCAGCCAATGGTGATGTTTTCATGAATCCACCGTTCACGTAGCAGCCTCCTGGAGCTCAGACTGATGCCTGCTCCTCCAGCCTTCCAATACCTTTGCAAACACCTGAATTCCACATTAATCTCTCTCTGTTTAGAATACCCAGAGTGGCTGGGGTTTCCTGGGCTGAACCCTGCCTGGTAACTCCATTTTAACAGGCTTCTAGATCTTTCCTCAAAAACTGTAAAGCTGATGATGGTTTTGAAAAAAATCACGATTTCTTAACAACGTGGAAGCAGAGAGGTCACCTTTAGCAAATGTATGCCTTAAGTGGGTAGAATTCACTTCTTAATAACAAATCAGGTTCAAGACCTCCAAAGACATAATGACAATTAATTGGCAAACATCATCCCCTCTCACACATTTCTCCCCTGTTGACATTAAATCAAGGGCCAGAATTAAGCTACTGATAAAGACGGACACTTTATTCTAATTGTTCTATGATTCATGACCTGTGTTCCAACACCTAGAAACCCATCAGGATACAAATATATCACTTAAAATAAGACACATAGGGATGGTTAGTTTTTCTGTCTCATTCTATATTGTTCTGAGAAATTACAGATATTTTCTTCTAAGAAAGGCATGATCAACTATTCAAGTTTTGCTGAATCTAAGGTAATGTCAGAATACTCTTAAACACCTTACGGCCTCAGATCCCAGTAGTTTAGAATTCTAGGGATGATGTAAATTTATAATCACTGTGAAAATGTTATCCTATCAAAACTCTGTAGAAACATCTATGCTTTTGCAATAACAGCGTAAAAGACCTCTTCTGATGAGAGAGACAGAGAGAGAGAGAGAGAGAAAGAAAAAAGAAAGAAAGAAAGATAAATTAGGGAGTTGGGGTAACCAGGTAATTTAGGCCAATGGATTCAACTGTGCCTTAAGCTGGTACTACCCTCATTTATGTGAGTCAATCAAGTCCCCCTTTTTTGCTCAAGCTACTCTGAGTTGGGTTTTTATCACTTGCAACCAAGAGTCATGACTAACAAACCCATCCTACTGTTACCTCTTTTGCCTTGGCTCCATATTCCACACAGATTTAATCCTGGCGCTGATACAATTTTGTTTAAATATTTCTTCACCAGCTTGCCTGTGAACTTACAGAAGGCAGACATTTGTGTCTTTGCATTCCCAGTGCCTAGCACATGGTAGACATTCAGCGAACGTCTGCAGGGTGGATCATGCACCCAATGTTGTCAACTCATTTGATGATCAGCCCCCTTTCCCCCAACCAAAAAAAAAAGATGTAAAATGAAACAGCACAGATCTTACTAGTGGGGAGAAAGGTGAATGCCTCTAACGCTTTTAGAAAAAGGATACCTTTGGGGAAACTGACTAACAAATAAAAATGGTTCTCTAAAAATAGGAGAGCTGTCCCTGCAAGCTGAACTATCAGAAGATGAAGAATGAGGTCTCCCTGAAATGCCCACCATAAGACTGCCAGATATGGGACTGCTGGATGACACTCTGGCTACCCCACTGAGTTTTATGAAAACATAACAGAATAAAGACACTTACTTGTCAACTCAGGTAAAGAATACACACAGAAGGTGTCTTAGTCCGTTCTGGGTGCTATAACAAAATAACAGACTGGGCAATTTATAAGTAACAGAAACTTATTTTTTACAGTTTGAAGGCTGGGATGATCAAGGTGCCAGAAAATTGAGAATCTAGTGAGGGCTTGCTCTCTGCTTCAAAGATGACACCTTCTGGCTGTATCCTGTGGCAGAAGGGGACAAAGAAGCTCCCTCGGGCCACTTCCGTAAGGGCACTGATCCCATTCACAAGGGCAGAGCCCTCATGACCTAATCACCTCCCAGATGCCCCACTTCTGAATGCCATCAGAGATGAGGTTTCAACGTAAGAATTTTGGGAGGACACATTCAGACCATAGCAGGAGCAATGGGCTGATCCTGATCCCACTTAAATAGCTCATAACTTCTGTAGATAGCTCAGATTCCTCAGGACTGGAGAAAACAGTTCCCAACCTAAATAAGGGCTCCTGGAAATATGTGTTAATTAATGAAATACATACCAACAACTGTGAAGAGATGTTGGTGTGATCTGTTGACTCACCTGAAATGGTTTAAAGATTTCTTCCCAACAGGATGTGAAGAGCCATCTGATCCTGGGGATTATGTTCTGGTTGATGTAGGGATTAGGTCTCCACTTGAGGACAAAGTGGGGAAGGGCACACTTAAGCGAACAGCTCTCTTGGTTGGCCTATATTGACTGGGCAGATTTTATATCAGAATTCCAAATCTCCGCCTAGTGTGGTTATAGTTGAGAGAGCACAGATTAGAAGGCGTCAACTACAGGCTCAAGTTTCATCACCCATTCAATGAATCATTGAAGGGAGCCAATGATTTTGTTTGAATTCCAGTCTCTCTAGATACAAAATGGAGTCAATTCTTTCTGTACCCACTTTATTAGTTGCTAGACAAAACTTTGGCAATCATTTGCTGTAATTCCCTTATCTCCCCCACAAAGAAACTCATCAGTTAAAGCCTTGTTCTTACCTTTCTTGGTCACAGAACCCTCTGAGGATTTGTTGAAAGCTATGGATCCTTCTCCACAGAAACATGCATTTGTGTGTGTGTGCTCCCACAAAGGCATTTTGGCATATTATTTTTGAAAGAATCACAAAACTCTTGTGGTTCATTCTTAGGGAAGCCAAGTTAAAAAACAACAACCACCTCTGAACCAAAGGAATTTTTAAAAACACACAGAGTAAAAGAAGCTTGTTCATGTCATCATGAATTTATTTTCAGGCAATATGATAATCTATTAACACTCAGCATACTCTGAACTTACAGAATAAGTACCACGCCATACTTCCTCATTAATGACTATCATTTTACATGAGCTTCTTCCATAGTCACAATGAGAGAACAGATTGCTACATGTTTGCTGGTAAATGCATTCAGTAAGGCACTCAAATCCTAGACACGAACTAACCACAGAACGCTCTTCCCTGCTTTAATAAATTGAAACATGATCTCATTTCCTTCATTTTCAATACTTTTTATAGAAAGACACGCTTGTCTTGAACTTGTCTAAACATAGGTTTGTATAAACTAATCCATTATCATTATAGTTATAATCAAGGAAATGATTTCACATTGACGGTTTTTTAGGTAGGGATAAGCGAAAGCACTGCAGCAGTTTCTGAGGGAAGGTCTTCTCTGTGGTTCCCCATACTTAGTACAATGCCTGGAACGTAGCAGGGACTAAATACAGTGAACAAATGGGCAAACCTTTAATTCCCAGGGATCTGCTACATATTGCCTTGACTGGTAGATCATTTCTCCAGGAGAAAGGAAGAAACCAAAAGACAAAAACAATCTTTTTAAACCTCACAGGATTTTCTTAGAAAAAAGTTTTAATTTATATATCTAGTGCAATTCTCTTTGTAAAATATATTTCATAAAAAATCCAAAGCAAAAGCCCTGTCATTCATTTATTTCAAAAGACAAATCATTTCAGTACTTCTTCCTTGAAATGCGTGCAATTTCTTCCTCTGGCCTCAGAGACGGGCATTGGCTCCATGCTTTACAATGTCAGGATAAAAATCCAGGAGGGAGAAATCTTGTTGTAATGGATAGCTGTTTTCATCTAACACAAAAAGGCTCTGAATCTTCAATACACAAGGTTCTGCGCTGACTGCCAACAAGGAGTGGAACAGGTCTGCCACGACCATCCCATAGGTGATCTCTGAGGAAGGAACTGCAGAAGACAAAAACACAGAGCTCTCAAGATCGCTGCTAGCTTGACAGGAGCACACACATTGAATGGTTTCATTGTTTCTTTTGATTCCTCAAGTCTCAAACCCATTTTAAATTTCTCCTCCCGTCCAGTAGCGGTGGCTCACACCTGTAATCCCAGCACTCTGGGAGACGGAGGCGGCCGGATTACTTGAGGTCAGGAGTTCGAGACATGCCTGGCCAACACAGTAAAACCCTGTCTCTACTAAAAATACAAAAATTAGCCGGGAGTGGTGGCACATGCCTGTAATCCCAGCTACTCGGGAAGCTGAGGCAGGAGATTTGCTTGAACCCAGGAGGTAGAGGTTGCAATGAGCTGAGATTGTGCCACTGCACTCCAGCCTGGGCAACAGAGCAAGACTCTGTCTCTAAATAAATAAACACGTAAGTAAACTACTCTTTCTATACCTTCTCTTTCTAGTTACAAGCTATTGAGGCACTCCAGAGTGACGGCATGTGATCCCCCTGACACAAGAAACAGGCCCAGATAACACACCGTTCAGACCGACAGCAGTTCTGGTTATGCTGCAGTACATCAGAAGAGTGCTCTTATCCATCCACAGTTCTTATCACAGTTACTTATGCATATATTCATTTTTTATATAAAAGAATCTTGAATCGGTCACTTAAATATTGAATCTCAATAATAAAAAATACTAAAAGTATAGCTAAATGTGTTATTTTATTTTCCATTTGTCCTACACTCTTCCCCTCACTTTTTTAGGACATGTAATCAAGACATTTGGCAGGTTGTTCAATACCAGAATGACAGAGCACCATCAACCATGCTCAGACCGTACTAACCCCTTGACAATTATCACAGTCTTTCTTGGATGGGGACTACAGAGTCCTGGAGGACCAATGACATATTTTGGGGGGTATGATAATTCTCTACAATAACTTTTAAATTTTGTATTTTCACTGCAATAAACTAAAACATAACCAATATTAGTAATAGTCTGCATGGTCTGATGACCACTTTATAACCAATGACATTTTGACTTATGATCACAATCTAATTAATGCCAAGTAGTACAACTTTAATTGTCTCAAGAATGGACAAAACACTGAAGTATATGTGATATGAGAATGATGCTTCTCTAAGAGATAAAGACTAATTTACATTATGCAAAAAAGAAGAGATAGGCCGGACACGGCGGCTCACGCCTGTAATCCCAGCACTTTGGGAGACCGAGGCAGGCAGATCACCTGAGGTTGGGAGTTCAAGACCAGCCTAACTAACATAGAGAAACCCCATATCTACTGAAAATACAAAATTAGCCGGGCATGGTGGCGCATGCCTGTAATCCCAGCTACTTGCGAAACTGAGGCAGGAGACTTGCTTGAATCCAGGAGGCAGAGGTTATGGTGAACTGAGATCGCACCACAGCACTCCCGTCTAGGCAACAAGAGCAAAACTCCATCTCAAAAAAAAAAAAAAAGAAGAGATAACACTGAAAGTATATAAGTAACATTAAGAAAAGGAATGAAAATAGCCAAAAGAATAAAAGTGAAATAAAGAAAATGGGGGAAAAAAACGGAGAGAGGCTTCTAATTAAGATGCAGAAAGCTGGAAAAAGTGGCTCCTACCCTAACAGTTACTGGAAAAAACTGAATAAATATAAAATCATCATTTTCTTGAATACACATGAGAACCAAGGTTGTAAAACAGCCAAAAAGACTGAAACATAAGGGGACAGGTGCCTCCAGGGAGATGGAACAGGAGCACAGGTTCCCTTGGGGCAGGCCTTGGGAAGAAGACAGGTCCTCCATACAGGCAGGAAAGAAGAATGTGATTAATTTTTATTAATAAATTAATTGCAAAAAGCCAATGAACTGCCAGTGTCAGCAACATAAGGAACATCTGCATCCTCACAGGCTCTTCCACATAATACGTCTCACCTCCACCAGGTGCTCATAAGACTGGGGGCAGGGCAAGACATCAGAGAAAGCTTCCAACTACAAAACACAAAGCACCATCTGGCCTCCCCTTTAAGGAACAAAAGCCTTCAACTGCTGGAGGAGGGACACCAAATCCTGTTGCCCCAGGGTACAGGTGAGGAACCAGTACAGATGGGGGAAAGAAAAAAGAAAAAAAAACCCTCCATCCTGGGGGAGGACTGAAAAACCACCCTGGGTCAAGACCATTAGTGGTCCCCTACTGCTGGGGCAGGGCCAGGACCACACAAGACCCACTAAAGGCACAAGACAGAGCTCAGCTGCCATGCCACATAAGGGACAGGGCTACCAAGAAAGCGCCATATTCAACATCCTGTATAAGACTGGGGCTGGACCAGAATCAAAGAGGAACAACCCTGCTCCCGCCCACCAGGTTAGGATGCACCAAATAACAACCAACAAAAGCTTGTGCAACTTGGGGAGGTGCAAGAACGTGGAAAGAAACTTTCTCTGAGGCCCAGGTGCAGAGTGGAGGGCTATGCTGATGGTGGAGCAGGAATACTGGGGAACCACTTCCCACCATAAGCACAAGATAATTTGAAACCAGTGGTGACCTGAAGGTAACCAGAGAAACAACAAAACCTGAATCCAACTCAACTTATGACAAGACTGACTATCCTGCTCACCCCTCACCTCCAGTAAAGGACCAGAAGAGGCATGCCTGTTTCCAGGTACAAATACTATTTACCTCAGTTTGTACTGTTCTACTTAATATATGCAATGTTCAGCATTCAACCCAAAATTACTAGACACCCCCAACTAAAAAAAAACACGAAAAACAATCTACTATTGAAAGATAAAGCAATCACAGAACCAGATTAGCTCATCAGCTTAGAGGATCTGAGGCTAATGAGAACAGGAATGGAGTTTGAATACCTGACAAATATATTATCTTTGCTTTATTCTTAGCCACTGACAACTAAGACATCACGGTTGAAGATCTTGCAAATCCATTCCACTGACAGTGGACTATCTTCATATATATTATGTCACACACTCATTGACTTCACTCTTATAAAACTAGAGTTAAGTAAAATAGTTTTTGCTTACCAACAGGAAATGTAGGTTAAGAAGAAATTAGGTGCCTCCTGCTGTTCATGTACTAACAGGTGTAAAGCAAGTCAACCTTCTAACTTACATAGGCTTATATTTCACTTAAGCTAAATAATCCTTCTGTTTTCATATGGACAGAAAAGCTCTTAATTTAAAGTACAGTGCTCTTTCTGTTCTGATATACCATTTATACTCCTGAATAAAACAACTTCTTGATGGCACACTGATATATTACCTATCACTCTGTTGAGGCAGTCTGCAGAAATGTTGAGAAGAATCTTCTCTATCAGCTTTGATTCTACACGGATGCAAACATCATGTCTTCCATCAACGGCAGTCATTAACGCCGGCCTACAAAAGAGTAAACAACACACGACCTTCAAAAAGATTTTCAAATAAAAGAAATGCTTAAATGAAAAATAATTCCAAAAAGCACTTGGTTTTTATGCAGGATTAATTTGAATGCCTAAAACCACTCTAGGATGTTCTGTGACATCCTAGAAGGAAAAAAAGGTTTTTTTTTTCCCCAAGAGCTTCAAATGATAAATTACTACATTTTATTTATTCTATATCCATTTTTAAATTTCAGATACTAATATAAAAATATATTAAACTGTTTTATAAATTATTTTTAGAAATGAAAATAAAAATAATAATCACATATTTCACAATCACAATTTCAAGTTACTTTTTTCAACTGAATTCTTTCCTATCAGAAATAAACTGTTTTGCATATCAATAAACAGGGAACTGGATTAACAATTTTCAGTGCATCCTACATCTTAATGCTATGTAGCTGATAAAAAGAATGAAGAACATTTGCAAGTGCTATTAGGGAAGGAGCACCAGGATAGACTCTAGGGAACAACAACATGAACAATATTCTTTTGTCCACATGCTTCTAAAGAAAGGGATACACATGTGCTGGGATGAACATAATAAATCACTGGAAGGACATACAAAAAACCTTCTCACCAGCATGGAAGCAGCACTGGTGGGAGAGGGTTGGATGGTGAAGGAGACTTTCACTCTTTGTTTTGTAACCTCCTATGTAGTGTGCATTTTAATCATGGCATGTGGTACCTATTTTATAACTACGTTGATTTTTAAAAAATAAATTGAGAACAGAATTCAGAAACAGGCTCATTAGTGGGGGAATTTAATGTAACAGAGCTAAAACATAACTACTGATTTTCCCCCTAAAAACCCACTTCCCCCTTTATTCACACGATGACTCTATGTTCCTTCCTCTTTTCACTCTACACTCTTTCCTCAGCCTCTCTCTCCCTCCATTATTTATTTCAACAAATATAAACTGAGTATCTATCATGGACTGTGGTAAGTGCTGGGTACCCACTAGTGAAAAAGACAAATCTGGTTCCGTCACTCAAGGAACATAAAACATAGGAAGAAATTGGGCATGCGCGGTGGCTCATGCCTGTAATCCCAGTGCTTTGGGATGCCAAGGTGAGGAGGACTGCTTGAGGCCAGGAGTTTGAGACCAGCCTGGGCAACACAACGAGACCTCATCTCTACAAAAAGAAGAAGAAAGAAAATAAGCTTTTCAACAGTGGTGCCAAGATGACTAAACAGGGATGGAACAGTCTTTTCAAAAATTCATGCTGGGACAACTAGATATCCACATGCCAAAAAATAAAATTACACCCCTTCCTTATCCCATATACAAAACTTAACTCAAAGTAGATAATAAGCCTAAATGTAGGAGGTAAAACTACTAAACTCTTAGAAGAAAATACGGGAGCAAATCTCCATAACCTTGGCTTAGAAATGACACCTTTCTTAGATACGACCCGAAAGCACATGCAACAAAAAGAAATACGGAATAAGAAGTACTGGCAAGAATATGGGGAAATTACAACCCTCATATTGCTGATGAGAATGTAAAATTGTGCAGCAATTTTGGAAAACAGCCTGGTAGTCCTCAAAAGGTTAAACAGACAGTTACCATATGACCCAGCAATTCCACCACTCCTAAATATATACCCAAGAGAAATGAACACACATATCCACACAAAAACTTGTACACAAATGTTCACAGCAGCATCATTCATAATAGCCAAAGAGTAGAAACAACCCAATTGTCCATCAACTGATGAATGGATAAATAAAATGTGGTATATGCATACAATACAATATTATTTTGCAATAAAAAGGAATGAAGTAGTGATACATGCTACAACATGGATGGACCTTGAAAACATCATGCTAAGTGAAGCCAGTCACAAAAGATCACATATTATATAATATTTATATAAAATATCTAGAACAGGCAAATCTATAGAGACAGAAAGCAGATTCGTAGTTGCCATAGGTTGAGGGGCATGGGGAATGGAGAGTGACTGCTAATGAGTATGAGGCTTTGTAAAGGGCTGGGTGACGAAAATGTCCTAACTGGTTGTGGTGATAGCTACACAGCCCTGGGAATATACTACAGCCATTGAATTGTACATTTCAGAAGATTGATTTGATGGTATATGAATTTTAACTTCAGTAAAAATGTTTTTTAGAAAAGACAGTATGCAACTACAAATTACAGTAAGCACACCCAGGCTACTATAACAGAAAATAAAGAAGAGTGGTTAGGAAAGGCCTCTCTGATAAAGCAGCATTTAATCTAAGACATGAAGAAACCAGCCTTGTGGAGTCAGACAGAGGGAAGACATTCGAGAACATCCTAAGGAGAAAAATCAAAATGAAGAACTGAAAGAAGGCCACGTGGCTAGAGTGCTGGACGACAGGGGAGTGGCAGCAGATGAGACTGCAGAGGAAACAAGCATAAGGAGACGACTGACGGGTGAAGCAAAGGCAAAGGGTAATCACACTGCCAACGGGTGGAGAATAAACGGGAGGAGGCAAGGCCAGGAGGAGCCCCACCAAGAGACTGCTGGTGTGCTGGTTTGCGCAACAGGTCGTAGGGACTCAGATGAGGCCTGAGTGATTCCAGACCAGCAGGCACTGACTTTCCATTTTGGTTTCACAGTAATTGAGGTTCAGCTAGGGGAAGGTAAACAGGGATGCCACATGCCCCGCAGCATGTGGGATATGGTACATAATGAGAAACTGTCCTGAGAAAAATGTCAACAATGCCCCTGCTGAGATACACTGGACTAATGTTAGCAGTGGAGATGGAAAAAAGTGGATGAATTTGTGATATAGTTCTGAATGAAAATTCCTAGGACTTACTAATAGATTAGATAGGGGAGGTAGGGAAGAGAAAATGATGCGACGATTGTGCCCAGGTTTCCAGCCTAAATAATTGGGTAGATGGTGTGCCATTTTCCAGAAAGTATAAAAATGAAGAGAACTAGATTTGAGTGTGGTTAGGAAAAACAAGAGTCTATTGTGGGTATGTTTAAATGTGAGATGGACGTCAAGCAAAGAATTTGATACCTGACTACTGGAGCCTGGAGGAGAAAATCAGGGTGAAGATGTTAAGTACAAATACGAAAACAGCTGTGATCATCCAGGCAGAATGTACAGAAAGAATAAGAGGAAGGACACAGACGAGAGCTCAAGATTAACCCCAGCATTTAAAGAGGGGGTAGAAGAGGCTGAGAAAGAAGGGCCTGAGAGACAGGTTAGAAAGCAAGGAGGAGGCTGTTTCAAGAAGGAGGAAGTGGACTGACATGCTGAATATAACTGAGAGCAGTTAGAGCGAGGAAAGAAGTATCCATGCCTCAGGCAACATCAAAAGTGTAACTCTGACAAAAGCAGCTTCTGCAGCATGGTAGGAGTAGAATGGAATAACTGAAGTGAAACTGAAGACATAATAGGGGAGAGAGAGTACATTTACAACTCTTTAACAAAGTTTGGCTGGGTATAAAACAGAATAGAAAAACGAAGGGATAAGAGGGAGATGTAATGTTAATGGATGATTTTGTTTGTTTTTTAATAAGAGAAATACGGGAGTGTCTTTATAGGCTAGTGAGAATAATCCATTATGAGAGGTAATCACTGAAGATTAAGAAGGAAAAACAAAACAGGGTGCAGAAACCAAGCAAAAGTTCAATTACCACAGATAACCTTATAAGCCTAGCCCAGACTTCTCTTGCAAAGTGCATTTCTTTACATCTAACCACTTTCCAACTTGTTACCTCTCAGGAACTCAAGCTCAATATGATCAACATTTCTCCCAAGGTTACTTGTTTTAATAAATAATCTTATTGTTTACCCAACTGTCAATGATTTGCAATGTACCTGTGCTCTCTCTTTACCTACCAATCACTACATCTTGCAAACTATTTTCCGACCATTCTCAAATCTGTCCACTTCTTTTTATTCCTACCACTTCCTCTCTAGTCAAGCCACCATCATCTCCCCTCCAAAATAAGGCAACAGCCTCTTACCGCTTCTCCGCACTAGCTTCATTCTAATCCACTCTCCAACGCACAGCTAAACTCACTTCTGATGAACAGAATTTGGTAGAAGTGATGCCACATGACTTCTGAGTCTAGATCACAAAAAGGCTGGCTTCCACCTGGAACTCTCTTTCTTGCCTTTCCTGCTCTGAGGAAATGAGCTGCCACTTTGTGAGAACATTCAGGCAGCCGGTGGAGACACCCAAGTGAAGAGGAACTCAACTTGCCAGCCATATGAATGAGCCACTTTGGAAATGAATCCTCCAGCCCCAGTCAAACCTTCAGATGACTGCAGCCCCAGCCTACACCTTGACTATAACCTCTTGAGAGACCCAAACATTTCCTAGTGCTGCCTAAATAGGAGCCTTAATTGTGGTTTGACCTGCTGGGGTTTTTTGCTTCTAGTACAGAAAAATAAATGTATTTCTTGTATTCCAAAAATGTAAATCTGAATATTCTGTAGAAACACTGTTAAAAATGGTATTTGAGTTTTATGATAGCTTGAAGAACAGGAACTATGCTATCTACATGTTAATTTAATAAATGTCTGTGGCCTCGTATGAGACTCCAATGCAATATCTAATGTTGCTTCCATTGGAAAATCAGCTCCAAGTTACAACCAATGTAAAATATGATCAACCCACTCATAGTCTGGGACTGTTATGCCACACAAATGTTCATTAAGTGTTTCTTAAATGGACTACCAAGCTTCTTGGGCACAGTAAGTCTACTTAGGTCAACTAGTATAACATCCACAGTACATATGTGATATGTGAACATACGTGGATTCCTAATAAATATTTGACTGAGTCTTAGAAAAATAATCAATGAGAGTTTTCTCTTATTCAGTTTGCTGATTGATTTATGTAGATGATTTTGGAGTCACATACTTGATAACTTGAAGGGAGTTTGTTAATTTCAATATTTTCTTTTCAAGGAAACCATATAATCTGGACTCTAATAACAATTTAAAGGCTTTTAGGCTGCACTTGGTGGCTCACACCTGTAATTCCAGCACTTTGGGAGGCTGAGACGGGTGGATCACCTGAGGTCAGGAGTTCGAGACCAGCCTGACCAACATGGAGAAACCCTGTCTCTATAAAAATACAAAATTAGCCAGGTGTGGTGGCACATGCCTGTAATCCCAGCTACTTGGGAGGCTGAGACAGAAGAATCACTTGAACCTGGGAGGCAGAGGTTGCGATGAGCTGAGATCACACCAGTGCACTCCAGCCTGGGCAACAAGAGCGAAACTCTGTCTCAAAAAATTTTAAAAAAAGGCTTTTAAATAAATAAAAAATAATAATTCTTGCCTTAACATGACCATTCAACATTCTAGTAAGACAACAAACTAGCACTACATCTTTAATGTGGTATAGTTTAGGAAGAGATCTTAAATACCTCATACTAGTTATGCCATAATCAGGTGATACTGATCTGTGAAGTCCTTCTCTTGAACAGTCATTTTGTAAACTAAAGATTCAAAGGCCCTCCTCCCCATAAGGAATAGTATTGAGCAACATTTTTGTCCAATAAATGCTTATATTGAATAGAAACATTTGGAATGACATAAATAAGTCACCTATACATACTTTTGAGGGGCCTTAACTATTAATAATCAATGTTGTTTGTTACATACCATGCATTTTTTGTTTTGATTTTGAGACAGGGTCTCACTCTGTTGCACAAGCTAGAGTGCAGTGGTGCAAACATAGCTCACTGTAACAATCGATCTCCTGGGCTCAAACAATCCTCCCACCTCAGCCTCCCAAGTAGCTGGGACTACAGGCCTATGTCACCTGCCCAGCTTTTTTTTTTTTTTTTTGGTAGAGATGGGGTTTCCCTATGTTTCCCAGGCTGGTCTTGAACCCCTGGGCTCAAGCGATCCCCCCACCCCGGCCTCCCAAAGTGCTGGGATTACATGCGTGAGCCACCACACCCAGCCTACCATACATCTTAATTCAATCTTCTTTTCCACAAAAGCAACTTTCACAGTAATAGCAAAATTCATTCACTTATTTATAACAAACATAATATCTGTAAAGAGAAATAAGGTTTACAAATTAGGCTTCTATAACTTTTCTTGAAGTATGCCATGATAACATGTGGAATATATCTGAATTTAGTTTTTAGATACCGCAATATTTAGAAATAATCATAAGCAGCATAAAACACTGAGTGCTATTATGTAAACACATGTAATTTATGAGGTAAAGAGAAAAATATCTGAGCTTTTGACTACCTATTATTCAAAAAACAATGTGTTTTTCACTGAGCTGATTAGCAGTTTTACCATACAACGTTTATTTGCTAGCTTTAATTTCTAAGGTAAAGGTGGGAAAACAGCTTAAATATCTTACTAGCTTCCACAACAACTCAGGGGCGAGATCATATGATACTTTTAGCCTTTAAATTCTAATTATATGTTAAGGTGGGAAAATGAGTTATTTATGAGCATTTAGATTTTGGTTAAAAAGTAAACCAAGGAAAATGTTTCTTCGGTACAGCTGTTTGAAGACAATAAAATCTCCCAATTACTGCTTTAAGAAATTCCTATAACGATTCCTGGGTAATTTTTGCTTCCATAAATAGCTATCTATCACTCGGAAAATTTTATTCTCTTCGACTAGCTCTAGTTAATTATTTTTAGAAAGTAAGGGTTTACAGACTAATTTTTCCAGATCTATAATAATTATTTTCCATCAAATTGGCTTGCTTAGTTGCCTTACCTATAATATATTTTCTTCATAGTAAATGGCAAGCAGCTAAAACATTGTTTGTAGATCCTGTTCTCATCTGTTTCTAGTTCCAATCCACATTTTGCACAGCCAGTATATACGATGTTGGGAAGAGAAGAAAAAATACTCTTCAGAGAACTGTGAGCATTTAGAGCTATCTTCTGAGCTGCTGTAATAGGAAATGCCAGCTCTGAAATCTGGGCTTTAATTAGAACCACTCCTACAAACAACAAACAGATATATTATAAATTACTGGGCCAAAATTATAACTTTAATTTACAAACATGGCTAATTTTATAGTTGATTTACAGTCACTTGTAGTAAAAGGATACACTGAGGTCTTGTTCTTCGTCTTCTTTACTATTTTCCTAGAATCTAAGGGCAGGGATGTCTGGCTGCAACTGAGAGCAGGTTTACTTAGCTAGTTTGGCTGAACATGTGATGTTTCCTTCCTTCCCCATCCTCTGGAATCAGGCAAAATAAGTTCAATACCTCCTTTAGAAGAAATCCCTTCGAATACTTGAAACTAGCTAACATGTCCTCTCTCCTTGCCCTGTCTTCTTTTAAACTGATGTTAGTGAAAAGCCAAATAGGGGCCGGGCGCAGTGGCTCACGCCTGTAATCCCAGCACTTTGGGAGGCCGACGCGGGCAGATCACGAGGTCAGGAGATCGAGACCATCCTGGCTAACATGGTGAAACCCTGTCTCTACTAAAAATACAAAAAATTAGCCAGGCGCGGTGGCTGGCGCCTGTAGTCCTAGCTACTCGGGAGGCTGAGGCAGGAGAATGGCTTGAACCCGGGAGGCGGAGCTTATAGTGAGCCGAGATCGCACCACTGCACTCCGGCCTGGGCGAAAGAGCGAGACTCCGTCTCAAAAAAAAAAAAAAAAAAAAGCCAAATAGGAGGTGAACTTTTCTTCTTCTCTCTACCTAAAAATATCAATAGTCTGTTCTCTTTTAAATTTTTTTCCAACTTTCCGCTCACCATTTTCATCTATATACTCTGGGTGTGGGTTATAAAAAGTTCTCATTTATTAATCGTTTCTCAGGTGACTCACAAGAAACCTCACGCATATTCATAATTCACTGCTAATGGCTCATCCATTCACCAGTAAACAAATACTGAATATCTACTATCTCCCAGACATTATTTTTTCCTAATTTACTTTCGTCTTACTGTGTACTGGTGAGGTCTATGAGTTTTCCTGAGCATTATTCTCCCTTTCTCCATAGTCAATTTAAAGGCTTCTTTAAGCCTTAAGCCTTCAAATTTGTTCTTCTTCATCCACTTAGAAGTAAGAACACTCCAGGTCAAGAACTAATCACTCTAGTCTCCTACTTTTTTCTGGTTATCTCTTTCAGAGTCCAGTTAATGATGAGTCTTCTGTTCTTAACTTCATTTGCTTTAGTCTTTCAATGCCCACAGATGGTTTCATCATCTCTTCCAATTGTGTCACATATCCCTACATGAGTTAGCAGGAGTGTGTAGCAATCGAATATGTAACAAACTGTAGAAGATTCAATACCACATCTTTCCAAAGACATGTCAAATCACTACAAAATTATTATTATTTTTTTTTGTTTTGAGACAGTCTCACTCTGTCGTCCAGGCTAGAGTGCAGTGGTGCAATCTTGACTCACTGCAGTCTCAACCTCCCTGGGCACAAGTGATCCTCCCACCTCAGCTTCCTGAGTAGCTGGGACTACAGGCACACACCACTACACCTGGCTAATTTTTGTATTTTTTTGTGGAGATGGGGATTTGCCATGTTGACCAGGCTGGTCTCCAACTCCTGGGCTCAAGTGATCCACTCTTCTTGGCCTCCCAGAATGCTGGGATTACAGGCTTGAGCCAATGTGTCTGGCCTAAAAAATTATGTAAAAAAAAAAATTTTCGATTTTTATTTTAGATTCAGAGGGTAGATGTGCAGGTTTGTTACATGCGCATATCATCACCCAAGTAGAGTCTCCTGTAGTAGGCAGAGTACCCAACAGTTAGTTTTTCAACCCTTGCTCTCCTCCCTCCACTCAAAAAGTCTTTTTTTTTTTTTTTTTTGAGACAGAGTATTGCTCTGTTACCCAGTCTGCAGTGCAGTGGTGCAATCTCGGCTCACTGCAACCTCTGCCTCCTGCGTTCAAGCAATTTTCCTGCCTCAGCCTCCCAAGTAGCTGGGACTACAGGCACCCGACATCATGCCTGGCTAATTTTTGTATTTTTAGTAGAGGCAGGGTTTCACCACGTTGGCCAGGCTGGTCTCAAACTCCTGACCTCAAATGATCCACCCACCTCGGCCTCCCAAAGTGCTGGAATTATAGGCATGAGCCACCCTGCCCAGCCTAAAAAATTCTTAATAATTCAATAATTTTAAAAGAATGTTCACATAATCCTATCATTTTGTAAATTTACACAACTCTTGAAAAGAATTAAAAGGTCATGCTGAATGTGGACTTTGCTTTCAAGGGGGTCACTCCGGCTGAGCACTGAAATTCTGCTGGCGGTAAGGTGAGGTACTGGGTAAGCGTCTTCATTTCTTTACAAGGACTCAGGCCTAGCCTCATCCCCCTCTGGCTTTTGTTGAGCAAGCAGACCCTTCTAGGAAATGCTCCCATGCTGATCTCTCTTTCTCCTTTTGTTTAACCATAAAATAGGTTAGGGAAAAGTTGCTTGTGTTTTCATATTCTCTCCCCATTTTTGTCTTAAAAACACATACACTATGACAGAAACTATGAATTCAGCCCTCATAGCTGAACATAAAGAGAATGAAAAAGGCTAAACAGGCCTCTGTGAACAAAGCCTCTGAAGGACTGATTTTAATGGCACAGTTTTGGCATGGCTTGCTAATGAGGAGCACACCTCCAGGACTTCCAAGAACATGCACAATTTCTGGCTGCGTCCTCAAACAAGTGGGGCTATAGCCTCAGAATCTTTCATCATCAGCGTGGTGGCCTCCTATTTTGTTGTTGTCCATGATGTTATTTATTTTTATTTTTAAACCTAATTCTAGACTTCAATCCCAGCAGATAACTGTTTTGTGTAAGCAGTAAATAACAGAGTTGACTTCTCCATGGCACCAAACTAAACGTCTCTGCAAAGTAATGTAGCCCCTCAACTGTGTCTGGCATTCCTTCCTGTGGTGACCACCTCTATATGTCTGTGAAGTTGGAGAAGCAGAGCACGGGAGGGGCACATAAATATAAAACTGGCTTAGGAACTTACATGATGCTATAACATTACCAAGATTTTACCAGTTAGTATAAATCTAGAGTCTTTTATGACCATAGGCAACTTCCATTTTTGAAAATAGTATGAAATTTTTATAGTATAAAAGCTTATAAATTTTCTATCATCTGTGTTTACCTTCCAGAAATATTATTAATTTAAACTATCTGCTGGTATTAGTAAATGTTTCAGTGTAGAACTAGGAATAAGGAGTTCTTCTTTGAGAATGAAATCTCTGTATTCAATTAAAAGTTGGGTTTTTTGAGAGGTATTGTCTTTGTTTTCTGCCTGTATTCTCCTTAGCATAGTTTTATGATATAACAATGCTAACCTTCAATCATATACTGGAAAACATATTTATACATATATGTGAATTAACCCAACTAGTAACATTTTAATCTGGCATTTGGCCAAGATAAAGTAAGGAACTGAATTTCTGCTCCCACTTGTCATATAATAAAAAATAGGTATTTGCTCTTTGTCCCTGGTTCCTGGCACATAGTTCCTAAAACTACTGGAATCTAGTTCAGATATTTGCAAAGATTTATATTTCACTTTTATATAGAATTATACATTTTTACCACAAGTGGTAGCCTTTTTGCTTATATTAAAACTAGCAGTGGGCTGGGTGTGGTGGCTCATGCCTGTAATTCCAGCACTTTGGGAGTCCAAGGCAAGAGGATCACTTGAGTCCAGGAGTGAGACCAGACTGGGCAACATAGGGAGACCCTGTCTCTGCCAAAATAATAAATAAATAAATAGCTGGGTGTGGTGGCATGCACTGATGGTATGCACTAGCCTTCCCTTCCCTCCTCAGCTACGCAAAAGGCTGAACGGGGAGAATCACTTAAACCTGGGAGGTGGAGACTGCAGTGAGCTGTGTTCACACCACTGTATTCCAGCCTGAGCAACACAGCAAGACCGTGTTTCAAAAGAAATAAAAATAGCAGAATTTATGTATATAAAGATCTTACCTGAACACTTATCCTCTAGGTGGGTTGCTAAGTCTGATATCTTCACAAAGGAGGGTGCACTTTTTTGAAATTTTGCTTTAAATGTAATTGCCCTTATATCATCATCAAACAAGCACTCACAGGATGACCAAGGCGTTGTATGCAATTCTAGGTTTTCTAGTGTATAATTGCACTGAACAAAAAGATATTTAAATTCCCAAATATAACCTTAAACAAAAACAGTAAAAACAAAAGTCACCAAAAAGGAAAAAAATCTAGGCTTAGTATCAGATTAAATAGATTGATATGATTAAGTCAGTTGAATACTAATCTTTTATCACTAAAGAATTTGGGTAAACAGAGACAAAATATGAATGGTGCATTAAGACAACAGAAGCATGCTAGAGATTATTATTATTATTTTTTTTTTTTCCAAGACAGAGTCTCGCTCTGTTGCCCAGGCTGGAGAGCAGTGATGTGATCTCGGCTCACTGAAACCTCCACCTCCCAGGTTCAAGTGATTCTCCTGCCTCGGCCTCCTGAGTAGCTGGGATTACAGGTGCGTGCCACCACTCCCGGCTAATTTTTGTATTTTTAGTAGAGACAGGGTTTCACCATGCTGGTCAGGCTGGTCTTGAACTCCTGACCTCATGATCCGCCCACCTCGGCCTCCCACAGTGCTGGGATTACAGGCGTAAGCCTCCGCGCTGGGCCACCAGAGATAATTTTAATAAAATATTTTCTAAAGATTCCTTGCCCTCCTGAATGGTCATCATTTATAATAACCAACTGCTTTCTGTAAAGAAAATTCTCATGTATCTATCTATAGGCAAAGTTTTGTTTTGTTTTGTTAAAGAAAGGACACTGAAATGAACCCAAGTCTAATATTTCACTCATATTTCAATAGCTATCTTAGTTAACTTTTCTAGAACAAAAAGCATTTAGACACAATAGTACTTATTTTTAACTCTCAGTAACAATTTTTTTTTTTTTTTTTTTTTTGAGACGGAGTCTCACTCTGTTGCCCAGGCTGGAGCACAGTGGTGCAATCTCGGCTCACTGCAAGCTCCACGTCCCAGGTTCTAGCCATTCTCCTGCCTCAGCCTCCGGAGTAGCTGGGACTACAGGCGCCCGCCACCACGCCCGGCTAATTTTTTTTTTTGCATTTTTAGTAGAGACGGGGTTTCACTGTGTTAGCCAGGATGGTCTCGATCTCCTGACCTCGTGATCCACCCGCCTCGGTTTCCCAAAGTGCTGGGATTACAGGCGGGAGCCACCACGCCGGCCACAATTCTAATACTTAAAGCCACAATAACACAGACCTTGTTACTGTTATATTCTCTATTAGTAAATTCAACTTATCTGTATTATCATATTCTGTATTAGTAAATTCAACTTCAAAACTATAATAAAACAAAAGAGGGTTTCTTAGCACTAATTTTTCTGATAACATCAGCTGTCTTTTTAGTTTCTCACTTCAGGCCATAAATCTAATTTACTACACCTGCTCATCTCCTTAGTTTCTTTCACTAGAGTTTTTTTTTTTTTTTTTGGTGGAAAATCATCAAACATCTCAGTAAATCTGTAAAGACAGAGCATCACTAGCTAGAACTAAAGCATATATTCCAAGTTACTGCTTAAAACCAATCACTAAAATAGCTTTCTTGTCTTATTACAAAATACCTGATTAGAAAAGTAAGCTAAGAGAAGCCAAGTAAATAAACATATAGCAGCCATAATCTCAACACCCTAAATAAGCAGTTAACATTTTAGCGGACAACCAGTTGTTTGGGATTTTATTTATTGGGATTGACTTAATAAGTCAAATATAGTTTTATATGTATGTATTATTCTACATTGCTTTTAAATATTACATAATATGCCATTGTCCAGATACACCAAAATCTTAAAAATTATTACAGCAAACCTCTATTTTGAGGGACTCTGGTTGTTTTTTATTTTTCACAATTATACATGATACCATGATAAACCCATTTTCAGCTACATCTTTATACATAGTTATGATAAGTTCCTATAGCTAAAATTATTGGGCTAAAAGTACCCCCAATTTGTTCATATTAATTGTCAGTTATCCTCAAGAAAGGTTCTGCCAGTTTGCATTTCCAATAGCTGATGACAGTAGCTGTTTTCCCATATCTTCTCTATCAATTTCTTAAAAGAAAAATCATCTATCATCATTACTTTGTGTGTTTTCAATTACTTGTAAGAACAATTTTTCCATATATTTATTGGCCATTTTTATTTCTTCTTTGGGGACTTGCCTACTCATATCCTTTCCCCATTTATCTCTATAGATATGTGTCTTTTGCTTACTGCATTATTTTCTGACAATGTAATTTTTTTTCTGTTTTTTTTTGGTTGCCTTTCAATTTTGTACATGGTGGTTTTTATGTATAATAGTTTTTGTTCCTGGATTTTATTTACCCTACCAACCTTTGCATTACAAATAATTTTGCCTATATTTTCTTCTACTATTTATTGTTTCATTATTTTTGTATTTGAATCTCTAATGTATCTGAAATTTATATTGGCACAAACATAAAGTATAAATTTAATTCTATTTTTTCTCACATTGTTAGCTAGATTTTCCAAACATTAACTATTCTTTTATTTTAAAAAGCATAAGGTTTTAATTTTATTTTTAATTATAAAATAAAATACATTTATTGTGAAATATTTAAACAGTAAAGACAAAGGAGGTAACAGGTGAAACAAGACTGACCATGTTTTAATAAGCTGGCTAATAGGTACCTAAGTTCATTATGCTGGCCGGGTGCGGTGGCTGGCTCATGCCTATAATCCCAGCACTTTGGGAGGCTGAGGCGGGTGAATCACCTGAGATCAGGAGTTCGAGACCAGCCTGGCCAACATGGTGAAACCTCATCTCTGCTAAAAATACAAAAATAAGCTGGGCATGATGGCACATGCCTGTAATTCCAGTTACTTGGGAGGCTGAGGCAGGAGAATAACTTGAGGAGGTTGCAGTGAGCAGAGATCATGCCACTACATTCCAGCCTGGGTGACAAGAATGAAACTCTGTCTCAAAAAAAAAAAAAAAAAAAAGTGCCTTATGCTTAGTATTCTCTCTACTTTTATATATGCTTGAAGGCTTTTATAATAAAAGTTTTTAAAAGTAAATGCAGATGCTCACACACATATGAAATTCAAACTAAAGGTATAAAGGTATAAAGAAAAAATTAAAGCACATATAATACTACCATACAGAAATAACCACTGCTAGCATTTTGCTATACATGCATATTTCCAGGTTTTCAAATGCACATATGTACTTATAGATACATTTTTATTAAAATGAGATACTATTATATATAAAGGGTTTTCTTGAAAATTTTTATGTATTAACTTATATAAACATAAAAATATTTATTATATGATAACATAATATATTTTCTATATGTGAAGTTTTACAATCCAATTTTTTTTTATTTTTTATTTTTTTTAAGATGAGAACTTGAACTCCTGGGCTCAAGCAATCCACCCACCTCAGCCTCCCAAGGTACTGGGTTAACAGGAGTGAGCCACCACACCTGGCCTATAATCTACTTTTTAAACTAAATAATACATTACATATATCTTTCTAAGCTAATGAACATACACATTTTTGGTAGTGAATATCTTTATGTATTCACCCAGATCACAAATGATTCCCTTAACTGTTTTCCCATCCACTGAAATAAGCTCAAGCTCTCATATTTGTATTGTGTGACCCTGTCTTCCTGATCACAGTTTTTTGAATCAAATTTACTCTGGGCAATCAGATTCTCTTTGCTGGGAATTTGGAAATGGGGTTGGTCTCTTGAAAAGAAAAGTAAAATCAGGAAAATAGAATTACTTAAGTAATCCTTCAAAATTGGGATTTTTATCTTAAAAAGACTGATGTGAGGTATTGAAGTAGATGTTAAAACTTTAAAATGATGGTTATAAATAAGGGGGGCTGGATGAATGAATGTACAAAGAACAACAACATCTTAATTCCTGGATTCATATGTTTTCAATACTAACCTAAACACCATAGAATCACCTAGAGACAACTGTAATTTCTCTTCTATTAACCAAAAAGCTATTAATTTTAAAAGAATATTCACATTAAACATGGAGCAATCTGCTTTGTTACAGCTCCATTATACCTGTGACCTACATTCTTGTGTAGCATGCACTAGACTCATGTTCTCAGCCAGGCTATGGTGGTCAATGATCATAGTTAGTCTATCACTGATACATGTTTGTCAGCTTGCTCAACCAAACAAACATCTGTCCCTGTTTGATCTTAACATAAAAGTCCAAAGTTAGACTTATCTCAAATCCTAGTCATAGCTATTAATGATTAAGAGAGACAATGTGATAGATCCTATCTACAAATAACTATTTGGAAGGCAGAAGTTTGGAGAGACATTAACTCTTTCAGGTAAAAAATAATAATATACTGAATCAATCTCTAAATTAATTTAGCAGGGAAAAATAACTCATAAGCCACAAATGAAACGGTCTTTGTTACAACTAAAGGATCTCACAATAGCAAAGGGAAGACACTATACTATTTTAATGAAACATCAATTCCATTTAATTCAATATACCAGAAATAATTTATGCTTTAAAGAAAAATATAATCATGGGTCATATTTTAACACTGAACATTCTAGGGATGGCTAACAGTGCATGCTTTTAAAACAACTATAATAAAAATATGAAACAGTAATTTATTGAACATTAATTGTGACTTGAAAGAGTTAAGGTAACTCCCTTGACATCTGCCTTATAACCATAGCATTTATTTATCAGAGTACTCTGGCTGAAAAAAAATTCTAGAAGCTTCTCCAGAATTAAATGTTTAAAGAACATTATTTGAAGGAGGTAAGATCTTCACTAAAAGGGTAAAGTAGTATATCTGGGAATAAATTTAAGCCTTTATTTCACCACCATTAATTAATGAAGACTTATTAGATAAATGAATTGCTACAAGAGGTACAAAATTTTAACAGAAGAAATTTGCAGAAGAATATTCAATCATGATCACTTGTATTTCAAATGCTGTCTCGTCTCAAGATTTTCTCCATCTTGGGCTCATAAACATTAATCATTTACCGAAATATAAATAGGTTAAAGCTTTTTGGTGTATTTACCTTTTTTCCTTTGAAGTTGAGGGTACCAGGCTGCTCCAGGACCCCATAATACAAGCGCATAATGTTGATCTTGGGCCTGTTCCACTGTTAACATAACTTTTTTCTGCTTCTGTCCTCTATAACTGTATACTGCCTCTGGAAAAGGAAAATGAGTATCTTAGTTGGCATTACTCTATCACACATGATACCATACTTTAATAGCTGATGATACATATATAGTGATAACCAAATGGTACACTAAGATGGTCTTGTATCTTAATTTTTTCATAATCTAAAATTAAGGAGGCAGTCAAAATGTTTACCTGTCAGTATAGTGAAATCAACAACTCTTAGTACTGCGTGGACTAATACATCAGGTTGAAGGTGCTCCAATTCTACAAAGTCTATACTGTTCACCCTCTGAGGCTGCCTCGGAGGAAGATCTCTGAGGTAGGAATGTTTTGAGGACACATATGCCAGTAAGTCTTGAAGTACAACATCACTAACTACACTGGAATCTAAGGGAAAAAAAACATACATACAGACAAAAGATGGCAACATTATATTTTTCTTGACAAATAATATTTTTTAGAACTGTATTTTATGTTGTAAAGTATGATTAGATACAAAATATAGTTTTGTTTTCTCTAAAACATGTACAATAGCTAAGTCTTGAATCAGTTTAGATGTAAAAATAAACTTGATATTTTTAATCAATGGAAATGGATTTACTATCCCCAAAAAACTTGTGCTGTTCCCATACTTCTTTACTTTGTTAATAATATCATTTTCTATCAATTAACCAAACACAAAATTTCTGTTCTTTTTTGACTCCACCACCCTGTAACAGCCAATTGGTTCCCCAATCCCTGGAGTCTGATTTGATCCTGCTTTCCCAACTATCCTAGCCTCTGCCGTTCTTCCTCAAGCCCCTTCTGAAACAGGCTCAGAGCCACCTCACTGGTTCTCTCCCTGAGTGTGCCTTACTCTTTCCACAGCGAGGCCTCCGTCCTCACCAATTTCCAGCTGCAAGGCTGTCTTCTTGTCCTACCCAATACCACATAGAATGATGACCACTATAGATTCACAGTGCTGCTTTTTTCCCTGAGCTCAGAGAGCTTTTGAGCATGTGCTACATTGTAATATTTTTCAAGTGTTGGATTGGTTATTTAATTCTTCAGTTACTATGTCCTTTAAATGTTTTTCTCTTTCCTGTCTCATTTTTTTTTCTCACTTTTTATTAAGGTATAGTTTCTGTACAATAACATGCATATATTTTAAATGTACAGGCTGATGAGTTTTGCTGATTAAATTTTAATTTCTCTGAAGGTAAGAGAAGTATGCTTGAGTACGTGATTGATTGCTGACCAAAATAAAATATTGGCAATAAACACTTAAGTACTTTTTAGAAAGCAGACTCCATAAACTGATTTGTGTTTCTTCTTTCCTTCCTTTAGACAGTAAAAGAAAAGGGATGTAACAGGTGAAACAAGACTGACCATGTTTTAATAAGCTGGCTAATAGGTACTTAAGTTCATTATGCTTTGTATTCTCTACTTTTGTATATGTTTGAAGGCTTTTATAATAAAAGTTTTTAAAAGTAAATGCAGATGCTCACACACACATAAAATTCAAACTAAAGTTACAAAGAAAAAATTAAAACCACACGTAATACTACCAGACTGAGTTCTTCTTTCACAGTATTTCCAGCAAATCTGGAATCAGAAGAGTTGTATTCAAATTCTGGTTTTGTCAATAATAAGCTCTGTGAACTTGTACATAACTTCTCTGGGCTTCGTTTTTCATGAACAAGATAGAGCTTTTGGGGAACAAAAACATCTCTAACATCAAATTATATATTTGTCCCTGATTCATAAAAATTTACATGGAAACACATGGTTATTTAGATTCCAAAAAAAGTCTACCTCATGGAAACATTGTGTTGATCTTTGACTTATATATTTAATAATATTCAAGATAAATTTATATTCCTGTCAGATTATCAGAACTAGGTTTGTAAAACATGTAACACCTCACTATAAAGATGAAAGAACAGAAGTCTTTTCTTTTCAACTTTTACTTTAGATTCGGGTGTACATGTGCAGGTCTGTTACCTGGGAATACTGCGTGATACTGAACTTTGGGGTACAAGTGATCCTGTCACCCAGGTACTGTGCACAGTACCCAACAGGTAGTTTTTCAACCCTCTGCCTCTAGTAGTCCCCAGTGTGTATTGTTGCCACCTCTATGTCCATGAGTAGCCAGTGTTTAGCTCCCACTTGTGAGAATACATGTTATTTGGTTTCCTGTTCCTCCCTCAATTCACTTAGGATAATTGCCTCCAACTGCATCTGTGTTGCTGCAATTTATTTATTTATTTATTTATTTTTTTGAGACAAGGTGTCACTCTGTTGCCCAGGCTGGAATGCAGTGGCACAATCTCAGCTCACTGTAAACTCCACCTCCTGGGCTCAGGTGATCCTCCCACTTCAGCCTCCCAAATAGCTGGGGCCACAGGTGTGCACCACCACACCTAGCTAATTTTTTTGTATTTTTTGTAGAGACAGGGTTTTGCCACCTTGCCCAGGCTGGTCTCAAACTCCTGGACTCAAGCAATCTGCCTGTCTCAGCCTGTCAAAGTGTGGGAATTACAGGCATGAGCCACCGTACCATCCTGATTTCATTCCATTTTATGGCTGTGTAGAATTCCATGGTGTATATGTACCACATTTTCTTTATTCAATCCTCCACTGATGGCCACCTAGGTTGATTGCATGACTTTGCTACTGTGAATAGTGCTACAATGAATATTCAAGTGCTTATGTCTTTTTGGTAGAACAATTTGTTTTCTTTTGGATATATACCTAGTAATGGGATTGCTGGGTCAAATCATAGTTCAGTTTTAACTTCTTTGAGAAAACCCCAAACTGTTTTCAACAGCGGCTGAACTAATTTACATTCCCACCAACAGTGTATAAGCATTTCCTTTTCTACACAGCCTACCAACATCTGTCGTTTTTTGACTTTTTAATAATAGTTGTTCTGGGGCTGGGAGTGGCGGCTCACACATGTAATTCCAGCACTTTGGGAGGCTAAGACAAGAGGATCGCTTGAGCTCAGGAATTCAAGGCCAGCTTGGGCAACATGACAAAACCTGGTCTCTACAAAAAATACAAAAATTAGCTGGGCATGGGGGCATGCACCTGTAGTCCCAGCTACTCAGGAGGCTGAGGTAGAAGAATCTCTTGAGCCTGGGAGATTGAGGCTGCAGTGAGCCATGATCAGGCCACTGCACTCCAGCCTGTGTAACAGAGTGAGATCCTGTCTCTAAAAAATAAATTTTAAAAAAGTATTATTAGGTCCCACTTTTCAATTTTTGGTTTTGTTGCAATTGCTCGAGGGCTTCATCATAATTATTTCCTAGAAGTCTTTTCTAAAAACACAATATATTGATCAGAAATAAGAATCCTCTCATGAGTTGTAACCACTTGCAAAATCAAAACCAAATTGGTAAAATGAGTAACCAAATTGGTTTACTCTTTCAGAAGAAAAACAACTGCAATATTCTCAAAATGTCCACTGGTAGCCATTTCCCTACATCAATAAAAAACTTTAGAATATACTTTATTTAGCTACTAACCTGTAAAAAATAAAGCACGATAAATTCCTGTGTATGTGTAAAAACAAAGATTGTGAAGTAACTTCTAAAGATTATCTAATTAGTTCAAGATTTTTCACATCATTCTACAAAAACCTGAAACTCCCTAGGGGATTCATAGAATATTCTCCATCCAGAATTTTGTCATAAGAGTTTTATGAAATTACTGAACTATTACTTGAATCTAGATCATCCTTAAAACCAGAGATATCTACATTTCCCAAATCTCTTGCAAAGCATTTGCATGTTATTTTCATTATTTCAAAACATTCCTTCCCCTTCTATTCTATCAACATATACAAGATATACTGAATTTTACTTAGAAGCCATTTAGCCATCATTCATACACACACACACACACACACACACACACACACACACACACTTTCCAAAATGTAACACCTTCAAATATACATAATAAAAGACTAAACTTGTATCTTTTACAGAAATCTCAAAATTAAAATTTAACTGACTTCAACTGGGCAAAACCACACCATCTCAGTTACTATAGGTTCGTACTGTGTCTTGATAGCTGATAGGGCAAATTATTCTTCCCTGCTTTTCTTCTTAAAATGCCCTGCTGTTTTCAACCACTTACTCTTCTACATAAATATCATATAATCTTATCAAATTACATGAAAATCTTATTGGTCTTGAACTCTTTGCCTCAAGAGATCCTCCTACCTTGGCCTCCCAAAATGCTGGCATTACAGGCATGAGCCACTGCGCCCTTGAAATCTTACGAGGATTTTTATTGAACATGCACTGAATTTACAAATCAACTTGAAAAGAACTGAAATCTTCACAATGTTAAATCTTCCAATCAATGAATAAAGTATATGTTTAGTTCATTCTTTGTTAGTTTTTCTTCATTTAAAAATTTTTCCTTTTTTAGGTCTTGCACATACTTTGTTACATTTATTACTATTAGTACAAAATAATATTATTGTCAATGGCAGCTTCCTTTGTTATTGTTAGTCGCTCTACTCTAGAAATGTGATTGACTTTTGTATGTTAATCTTATATCCAGCTACTTTGCTAAATTTTCACATTATTTCTAATAATTTGTTTGTAGTTTTCAGAGGGAAAAGGTATGTAAACCATCTATAATAATGGCAGTTTTATTTCTACCTTTCCAATCTTTACATATCTATTTTTCCACGTTTATTGCACTGGTTAATAACTCTAATACGGTGTTGAAGAAAAGTAGTAATAGTAGTATCCTAGTCATATTCCTGAATTTTAAAAGGAATGCTTCTAATATTTTTCCAATTAGGATGATAATTGTTCTGGGTTTTCTAAAGACACTCTTTATGAAGTTAAGGAAAATTTTATTCTATTCCTAATGAACAGGTGTTGAATTTTATCAAAAGCTTTCTTTGTACCTATTGAGATGATCATATACAGCTCTTTTAAAAACTCTGTTTTGAACTAACGTAAGACTTACAAAAAAGTTGCAAAAATAGTACAGAGTTACCTTATATTCCTCACTATGTCGACTAATGTGGGCATCTCACATATTATAAATTATCTTAAACAGGAACTAACATTAATTAAATATTGTTAATTAAAATGTAGATGTTATTTAAATTTTACCAATTCTCCTATTAATATCCTTTTTCTATGTAGGATTTCATCCAAGATCCCACCTCACATTTAGTTGTTATTTCTCTTTGGTCTCCTCTAGTCTATAAGAGTTTCTCAGTCTTTTCTTTTTCATTACCTTGACACTTATGAAGAATCCTGATCAATTATTTAGTAGAACGTCCTTCTCTTTGGGTTTCTCCAGTGTTTTATGATTGGAATGAAGTTATGCATTTTTGGCAATTCCACAAAAAATATGGTGGATCCTTCTCAATGGATAATATCAAAGAATTTATGATACCATACATCTTATTACTGGTGATATTTACCCCAATCACTCAGTTAACTTGGTGTCTGAAGAGTTTTCTTATAAATTTATTATTTTCCCTCTAGTAAGCTGGTATCTTGGGGAGATACTTTGAGACTATGCAATAATCTCTCTCCTCAAACTTTCACCTACTAATTTTAGCATCTATCAGTGCATTTGTGTTGGTGCAGTATTTATTATTGTGATCTCTGCCTGATGGTAATTCTCTATTTTTGTGTTTTGTATTTTTTTTTTTTTTTCTTGAGACAGAGTCTCACTCTGTTGCCCGGGCTGAAGTGCAGTGGCATGATCACGGCTCACTGCAGCCTCAACCTCCTGGGATCAATCAATCCTCCCACCTCAGCCTCCCAAATAGCTGGGACTATAGGGACACACCTCCAAACCTGGTTAATTTTTCTATTTTTTGTAGAGACGGGGTTTTGCCATGTTGCCCAGGCTGGTCTCAAACTCCTGGGCTCAAGCCATCCACCTGCCTCAGCCTCCCAAAGTGCTGGGATTATAGGCATGAACCACTGAGCATGGCCAGTAATTGTCTATTTTTTTTTCTTTTCTCTCAGATTTATTAATTGGAATTCCATTGGAAGGAAGAGCTCTCTCTTCCCCTCTGGTTAGTTAATGAAATAAATATATCTTTATGTCAGTAAGGATTTGTAAAGATTTTAATCTATGGGTTCTAATCCAATACTATCATTTTCTTACTCAAATTGCTTCAGCTTTAGCCAGTAGGTGTTCCTTCAGGTTGGCTCTTGCATTATTTCAACATGTCTTGTCTGGCACCACTAGACTTCCAGGCTTATCCTGAATTTGCCCTGACCCAGTCCTGTAATCAACCACTTTTAGCAGAGCCGGTTCCTTTCATCAGAGAACTATGTTGGCCAGGCACAATGGCTCACACCTGTAATCCCAGCATTTTGGGAGGCCAAGATGGGTGGACTGCTGAAGCCCAGGAGTCCGAGAACAGCCAGAGCAACATGGTGAAATCCAGTCTCTACAAGAAATACAAAAATTAGCCAGGCGTGGTAGTGCACACCTATGGTACCGGCTACTTGGAAGGCTGAAGTGGGAGGCTGGCTTGAGCCCAGGAGGCGGAAGTTGGAGTAAGCCGAGATCGCACCACTGTACTCTAGCCTGGGCAACAGAGCCAGACCCTGTCTCAAAAAAAAAAGAGAGGCCGGGCACAGTGGCTCACACCTGCAATCTCAGCACTTTGGGAGGCCAAAGTGGGCAGATCATTTGAGGTCAGGAGTTCAAGACCAGCCTGGCCAACATGGTGAAACCCCATCTCTACTAAAAATACAAAAATTATCTGGGCGTGGTGGCATGTACCTGTAGTCCCAGCTACTTGGGAGGCTGAAGCAGGAGAATTGCTCGAACCCAGGAGGCAGAGGTTGCAGTGAGCCAAGATCACGCCACTGCACTCCAGCCTGGGTGACAGAACAAGAGTCCATCTCAAAAAAAAAAAAAGAAAAGAAAAGAAAAGAAAATGTTTACAGATGAAGATCTGGGCACCAGGTATGCTCATTATTACTGGGGAGTAACTGCATCTGTGCTGTGCTCGCTCAATGGACAGAACTAGGAGATGTTTATGTATGTGTACTATCCCACCCATATACACATGCCTATATTTCTGTATCCATTTATCTATATTAAAAATCCTCAGTTTATAACAATACCTCTGGTTTGTTTTAACCTTCCCTTGTTTATAATTTCTTTCTCCAACAGTGAGAAATCCAGCTTTCCTTATCTACAATCTATGTACTCATTTGTTCATTCTAGTATGTACATAAGGTTATTGCTAAGCCATTCCCCTTTGAGAAACATATTTCTAACTAGATTGCAGCATTTATGTACAGTCCTTTCTGTCATTAGCCTTATAGAATCCAGTCAATATACTCTTTTCCACAGCTACTTAGGTTTGTTCTTTTCTTCCCCACCCCCTTCTGTGTAGTTATTTTATTCATTTGTAACAATATTAGGTTCATTTGTAACAATATTACATTCATTTGTTAGTGTCACTTCCTCCTGACCCCTGCTATCCTGTTCCCATTCCCTACTTTCTTCCACCCCTCTCCTACGTGCCCCCTGTAGGTGACCAATCTCTTTAGTTTCTGATTTATCCTTCCTGCATTCTTTCCACAAATAAAACGAGGTATTTTCTTATACCTCCATTCCTTCGTACAGGAAGGACAGCATACTACATACAGTTTTGGGGGGTTTATGTTTTCACGTAACAGTATGTCCTGGGAATCACTCCATATCAGTTCATAGAGATCTTTTTCATTCTTTTTGTACAGCTGCATAGTACATAGTGTTCCACTATGTGAATGTACCATAACTTAGTGAATCACTCTCCTATATATTTTGCAATTATAAACAATACTGCAATGAATAACCTTGTGATATGTATTTTCATATTGTTGGAGGTGTAGCTTCAGGGTAGATTCCTAGAAGTGGGATTGCTAGGTTGAAAGCTAAGTACATATGTAATTTTGTTAGATATTGCCAAATATCCCTTCACAAGGGTTGTAGCAATTTGCATTCCTACCACCAATGTATAAGAGGGCACATTACCTCACAGCTGCGCCAAGAGAATGTGCTTTTTTTTTTAATTTTGCCAATCTGATAGGTGAGAAATGGTATCTCCATGTAGTTTTAATTTGAATTTCTCTAATAAGTTATATTTGATAGTCATTTTTATATCTTTTTTTGAAAACTGACTGTTCATCTCTTTTTCACATTTTCCCTTTTGCCAGGCTAGAGTGCAGTGGCATGAATACAGCTCACTGCAGCCTCGACCTCCTGGGCTCAAACAGTCCTCCTGCCTCAGCCTCCTACGTAGCTGGGACCATAGGCATGCACCACCACACCTGGCTAATTTTTTGACTTTTTGTAGAGACAGGGTCTCACTATGTTGCCCAGGCTGGACTCAAACTCCTGAGCTCAAGTGATTCTCCCACCTCAGCTTTCCAAAATGCTATGATTACCAGTGTGAACAACCACACCCAGCCTTTGTCACTCAAGGTTTAAAAGTTCTTTATATATTAGGGATATTAGCCTTTTGTTGTATGTTACAAATATTTTCTCCAAGTTTGTCAGTTGTCTTTTGACTTTGTTTATAGTGTTCTGGTTATGCAAAATTTATTTTTCTATAGTAAAATGTATCAGTTTATCTTCTACTGCCCCTGGATTCTGAGTAATATTAAGAAAAAGCCTTTCCCTACACCAAGATTACAGAGGATTCATTCAGGTTTCTTTCTTGTTGTTGCATGATTTTATTTTTTACATTTAGACTATTAATCCATATGATGTTTATTACTGTTTGTTGTGAGATATGTGTCCAATTTTCCTTTTCCAAATGGCTACCCAGTTGTCTCAGCACCATTTATTAAGAAGTTAGCTTTTATCTCACTGATTCCAGATACTATCTTTGTCATATATTAAATTGCTATATGTAGGTGGGTCTAATTCTATTTTTTTTTTTTATTTATTTATTTTTTTTATTGATCATTCTTGGATGTTTCTCACAGAGGGGGATTTGGCAGGGTTACAGGACAATAGTGGAGGGAAGGTCAGCAGATAAACAAGTGAACAAAGTTCTCTGGTTTTCCTAGGCAGAGGACCCTGCAGCCTTCCGCAGTGTTTGTGTCCCTGGGTACTTGGGATTAGGGAGTGGTGATGGCTCTTAACGAGCATGCTGCCCTCAAGCATCTGTTCAACAAAGCACATCTTGCACCGCCCTTAATCCATTCAACCCTGAGTGGATACAGCACATGTTTCAGAGAGCACAGGGTTGGGGGTAGGGTCACAGATCAACAGGATCCCAAGGCAGAAGAATTTTTTCTTAGTACAGAACAAAATGAAGTCTCCCATGTCTACCTCTTTCTACACAGACACGGCAACCATCCGATTTCTCAATCTTTTCCCCACCTTTCCCCCCTTTCTATTCCACAAAACCGCCATTGTCATCATGGCCCGTTCTCAGTGAGCTGTTGGGTACACCTCCCAGACGGGGTGGTGGCCGGGCAGAGGGGCTCCTCACTTCCCAGTAGGGGCGGCCGGGCAGAGGCGCCCCTCACCTCCCGGACTGGGCGGCTGGCCGGGCGGGGGGCTGGGTGGGTCTAATTCTAATCTTCTTACTCTGTTCCACTGGTCTACTTGTCTATTCATGCATCAGTACTTCACTGTTTTAATTACAGAGGCTTTATAGTATGTTTTAACATCTGGTAAAGCTAGTTCCCCTCCTCTGTAGTTTTCCTTTGTCAGTCTTTTCCTAGCTATTCTTGCATGTCTGTTTTCCCATATGAGCTTTAGTATCAACTTTTATATGCCATAACATATATATTTTCATTGGAACTACATTGAATTTACATATTAACTTAGGAAGAACTGACATCATTATAATGTTGAGTCATCCTATCCAAGAACAGGGAATGTCTTTCCATTTATTCATGTCTTCATTTCTTTCTGGAGTGTTTAAATTTTTTCCTCATATAGGCTTTGCATATTTCTTGTTAACTGTATTTTGAACTATCTTCTTTATTACTATAGTAAATGAGTTTTTCACTATCATTATGCCCTCTGTTTATTATTTGTGTATATTAAGTCTAACTACTATTATTATTATTATTTTTTTTTTGAGACAGGGCCTTGCTCTGTTGCCCAGGCTGGAGTACAGTGGTGCAATCACAGCTCACTGCAACCTCATCCCCCAGCCTGGGCTCAAGCAATCCTTTTACCTCAGCCTCCCAAACAGCTGGGACCACAGGTGTGTGCCACCACACCCAGCTTTTTTTTCTTTTTCTTTTTCTTTTTCTTTTTTGTAGCCCAGGCTGGTCTTGAATTCCTGGGCTCAAGCTGTCCACCCACTTTCATCTCCCAAAGGGCTAGAATTACAGACGCAAACCACTGCACTCAGCCTAATGATATTTTTTAACATTAATTTTGCATCCTGTTATATCACTGAATTATCTTATTATTTAAATTTGTTTTAACTTTGATTCCCTGGAGTTTTCAGGTATGTTATCAGAGCATTTGTAAATAGAGATAATTTTCGTTCTTCTTTATCCATTCAAATGCCTCTTCTTTCTTTTTTTTTTTGGAGACAGAATCTCGCTCTGTCGCTCAGGCTGCAGTGCAGTGTAGTGGTGCTCACTGCAACCTCCACCTCCCAGGTTCAGGCAATTCTCATGCCTCAGCCTCCTGAGTAGCTGGGACCACAGGCATGCACCACCACACCTGGCTAATTTTTCATCTTTTTAGTACAGACAGGGTTTTGCTATGTTGGCCAGGCTGGTCCCAAACTCCTGGCCTCAAGTGATCCACCCATCTTGGCCTCCCAAAATGCTGGGATTACAGGGGTGAGCCACCGCACCAGACCAGATGCCTCTTCTTGTCTAAGTGTATTAGCTGATAATTCTAGTATAAGATGAATAGTTGTAGAAATAGTGGACATCCTTATCTTTTTCCTGGTTTTAATGACAATGCCTCGAGTGCTTTTCTATTAAATAAGACATTGGCATTAGGACTAAGTATCTATTTTATTGATATAGTATTAATCATATTATAATGCTGTATTGATGCTATATTTATTTATTTAAGAAAAAAATTTTTTTTGAGACAAGGTCTGACTCCGGTCACCCAGGCTGAAGTGCTGTGGTACAATCATGGCTCACTGCAGCCTCAACTTTCTTTCCCACTTAAGCCTCCCTAGTAGCTGTAACTACAGGTGTGCACCACTACACCTGGCTAATTTTTCTGTATTTTTAGTAGAGATGAGGTTTCACCATATCATCCAGGCTGGTGTCGAGCTCCTGGGCCCAAGTAATCCTCCTGCCTCAGCCACCCAGAGTGCTGGGATTACAGGCATAAGCCACTGTGCCAGGCTGATACTATATTTATTGATACTGAAAGGGAAAGTATCCTAGTATATTACTAGTTAACAGTATTATACAAATGTTCATTTCCTGTTGTTGATATTGTACTAAAGTTATATAAGATATCACCATTGGGAGAAGCTAGAAGAAGAGTTCATGGGACTTTATGTATTATTTTTGCAATCCCCTGTGATTCTATAATTATACAGATAATATTTATCATTTAAAAAACTTTTAAATTTGAAATATTATCTGTATGCTAATAACTCTAAAATTTGCCTCTTAATTTTAAACCTGTCTTCTGAGTCCTGAACTTTGTTTCCAGTTCTTATATGACATCTCCACTTGAATATCTCAAAGATATCTAAAACTTAACATGCTTTGAAACATAGCCCTTTTCCCCACAAACCAGTTCTCTCTCAGTCTTTCCCAATAAAGGCTACCTAGTTACTTAAACCAGTAATCCAGTAGCAGTAGATTGTCCCTCTTCCCTGATCCCCAGACCCACATCATCAGAAAATCCTATTAACTCTATTTACAAATATATCTCAGCTCTTTAGCTCCACTGGCCTCCCATTATCTCTCAACTGCAGCTATTGTAACAACTTCCTAACCCTGATTCTACTCCATGATCAATCCTTCTCAACTAGAACCATGGCATTCTGTATCTTAACCCTTTGTTAGTTTCCTTCCTAGCACTCATTATCACCTGCAAATATTTTACTTATATGTCTGTTTCATTCATTTTTTTTGGTCTGTCTTCCACATGAGAACATAAGCTCCAGGAGGACAGGCACCATTGTACCCCCAGTGTACAGTAAACACAGTGCCTGAAACAATGTCAACACATAATAAATATATATTGGATAGATGAAGAACTCTATTTTAGTTGTCTATGAAATATGTCAGAGTTGGTTTTCTGCTGATGGGCCACCCTAGTAGATAATGAAACCTTGCCCATTCCAAACACAGTTCTTGTTATTCTAATTGTTGCTCTTCCCTTCTACTTGCTCTGCCTTTCTTTAAGAATTCAAAGATTGGAATTCCATGCTCTATCTTCCATATATATATCCTATAACTTTCCTATTATTCCAGTTATCTTCTTGTATAATCAGTATATTTCTCTAGCTATTTTCTTGTATGATATTTCAGCATTTTATCAAATATATTTTGCTAGCTTATTATTTCTCCCTCTAATATTACTATGTTACTACTACATTATGTGCAGGTTCAACATCTTATATTCATTTTCTCACTTAATCTTCATAACAACCCTGTAAGGTATATATGTATTTTTATCTCCATTTCACAGAAAAGGAGACAAAAGTATAGTGAAGTGAAATAAATTGCCTAAAGACAAAGACTGGAAGTAAGAGGGCCAGGATTCAAATCCTGGTCTATCTGAGTCCAGTGACCATAACCACAAGTTTATACTGTTTCCCTTACTTTGTTTTCTTTATTTTTTTTATGTTATTTTATTTCCTAGAGGAGGAGATAGCTGCTAGTTTCCTCATTAAACAGCTTCTTTTAAAGAAGAGAAAACTGGACATTAAAGAAGAAAGATAGCTTTTCTTAGCAGTGGTGGACAGGAGAATAAGGATTCAAACCACAGCTGTCTGAATACGAGACCAATACATTTTTATTACCTCAAGGATTCTTAATCAGAGGCTCAGAAGTTCCACAGAAGAACTTCAGAGGTCCATGGAATGCTTTAGAATTATAAGCAAAATTTTGTGCCTATCTACACAAGTCCAGTTTTCTGGAGAAATGGTCTATAGATTCTCAAAGAGGTCTCTGACTCCCTAAAAGGTGAAGAACCACCACTATACTGATGGCCTAAGAAAACGAAACATGAGACCCAATACTTCTTAAAATAAATGTGATTTACAATGTACAAGTTCATTTCTTAAAATTCTATTTTCATTCTTACTAATGAAAAGAAACCAATACTCTCCAACTGTTTAGAAAACATTTTGTAAAAGAACCATTTTAACCCTAATCTTTCCTAGTATGTTTTTATACTTTAAACACTAATACATTACTTCATTTAAAATGTGCCTTACATTCTTCAGGCTGAATAGATGAATAACTCCCAAGATTTAATAACTGACTGCTAAATGTTGATTGTAGTACTGTCTCGCCAATCCATTGGTCCTCATGAATAACAACATCTAGAGAGAGAAAAAACATTCTGATCATGCCATAAATTCCTTCACAATGTGGTTAACCTACTAGTCACAACAAAATATTATGCATGCCTCCCATATACCAAGCAACTAGAGATCAAATAGGTTAAATAACCTGCCTAAAGGCACGAAATGACAAAACAGCAAATCTAAAATCTAAATCTAGGTAAATTAACAAAATTGCTTCTTTATATTCAAATGATAGCAGTATGGAAGTCCACTGCTCTATATAAAAAAGGTTTAATAGTTTTTATTTACATAAGGAAAATGTTATCATGTATATTTCTGATACATTAAAAATAATTTTTTTTAGGACCAGAAGGCAAAGTAGTGGTTCCAAAGCTGTAGTGCCTAGGAGAGTAATAATATTCAGTATGCACTGGTCCCTTCTACTATAAATATATCTGAATATAAGGCATTCTTAACACACTTGATTATTTTTCCCTAAATAGCACTATAATTATCTTCCACATAAGTTAAAAGTGAAAGACTTTGGAGGTAGGGAACATTTTCCAATTGGAAAGAGAGAGCTGTATATCTAAGACGGATAGAGTAGAATCAGGTAGAACTAAACATACCAACAGGTAGAAACAATTGTAGGTAGAGCAAAACGTGTGAGCTGTAAAGAGAAAGAGGGGAAGGGAGCTATCTCTAAGGCAGGATCTAATCAGCATACAGTGTCAGAGGTATAAACATATATTAACAATAGTGAAATAATTTAGAGATAATAGGAAAGAAAACCAAGGATGTATAAATTCCAAGTGATTACTTACAGATTTAGATTCCAGACCCTTTCCTCAGCTTTTGAACCTTTTATCTACAACTGCCTAACGGAAATTCCCACCTGGATATTCCATTGGCTCCCCAAACTCAGCAATGTCCAAACCTGCTTTTCCTTTCATAGCGCCCAACTCATTTGTTGACGCTATGCTGCTAATCAAGTAAACTAAAATCTGAAGTCATCTTGCCTCTCCCTTCCCACTCCTTGCCACCAGCCCCCACCTACCCCTCTGCTGCTTAAATGTGCCCATGCCCCACCACTACTACTGTTTTACATTACACATTCCTTTCCCTCCCAACAGGTGCTTGTCCCGCCTGCAACCCATTTCTTACAATGCTAATGAGTCATTCATCAGAGCATTAATGAGTTCAGGCGAGTGATATATCAGAGCATTAATGAGTTCAGGTGACTTACTAAAAAACAGTGGTTCCCCACTGCCTAGCCAGGAAGAGCTAGTACAGCATTCAAGACTTTTCATGATCCAACATTCAGGATGCATGTTCTTCAGAAAAAAGGAACAGACGAGAAATTTCAAGGAGAGCATTCTGAAAGCTAGGACTGTGAAGCATATGTTGGATTAGTGACATGGTAATCACTAGTGGTGCATGGAGGGGATGGGTAGCCCGCCCTGGCCTCCTGGCTCCTTCCTACCCTCTCACTGACATGCCCCAGCTCCTAGTCCTTATTCTGTTTGTCCTTTAAACACTGTTGTTTCCCAATGTTAAGCCTCCCATCTTCTTCTAATTCTAGTCAGTAGTCTCCCTTAGGTAATCCTTATTTTTGGCATCTCTTCATTCTATTGCTAGAAGTTATAATAGCAAACTGTCTACTGTGTTGGTATTCAACAAGGTCTGGAATACATCTGTTAAAATTTTTCAGTTTGGGCCGGGCGCGGTGGCTCACGCCTGTAATCCCAGAACTTTGGGAGGCCGAGGTGGGCAGATCACAAGGTCAGGAGTTCGAGACCAGCCCGGCCAATATGGTGAAACCCTGTCTCTACTAAAAATACAAAAATTAGTCAGGCGTGGTGGCGGGCTCCTGTAGTCCCAGCTACTTGGGAGGCTGAGGCAGGAGAATCACTTGAACCCAGGAGGCAGAGGTTGCAGTGAGCCGAGATCGCGCCACTGCACTCCAGCCTGGGCAACAGAGCGAGACTCCATCTCAAAAAAAAAAAAAAAAAAAAAAGGAAGATTTCTGTTTGGGGGTATATATCAATAGGTAGTATGAACTACCCAAGCTATCCAACTAAGTTCACTGCCTCATTAGGACAACAGAAAAGTGTAGATTTCTTTTTTTTCCCAACATTTCCATCTGTTCCACACAAAAGAAACTTATTCAGAAATCAGTGAACTAGATCTTCTTTTTCTTAAAAAGACAAAAAAATCTGATTAAAAAAAAATGTTCATAGAAATCATCTAAATGTCTTATAATAGGAAAATGGTTAAGTAAATTGCATTTCAGCCACCAGAGAGAATGTTACCTAGTTGTTAACAACTATAGAGATGTTAGGAAAAAATACAGAGATTGCAGAGTTGAGTTTACACCTACCTAGGAAAAAGGAAAAGGCCCCTGAGAGGTCCCTGCTGACATTAATTGCCTCGGTAAAATGACCATGGTCCAGGATCCAGCCCTCTTTTACAGTCTGGGAAACTTAATTTTGTTAACACTCCAAAACTAGATTTCAGCTCTGCAACATAAGCTCATACTAAATCAATTAATGAAACAAATTAAGAAAAAAAAATTTTTTTTTCATTTGCAATGAGGCATTAATTGCCAAAAAAACAGTATTTCAGCCTGTTCTCATGCTGTGGGCAGCTCTACAACTAGAAAGCCAAATCACAAGCAAACAGGTATTCAGCAAGCACTGAATCAGAACAGAGGGAGTTAGGTGAATTGAACCTCCAATAATATAATCACATATAAATAATATTAGCTAATACTGCCAGTGGGATGTGGCTATGCTAAGCCTGTTCATTACAATCTTGTGTTTACCTCTTTATAAAAGATTGTACTCGGCCGGGCGCGGTGGCTCATGCCTGTAATCCCAGCACTTTGGGAGGCCGAGGCGGGCGGATCACGAGGTGAGGATATCGAGACCATCCTGGCTAACACAGTGAAACCCTGTCTCTACTAAAAATACAAAAAAATTAGCCGCGCGCGGTGGCAGGCGCCTGTAGTCCCAGCTATTCAGGAGGCTGAGGCAGGAAAATGGCGTGAACCCGGGAGGCGGAGCTTGCAGTGAGCAGACATCGCTCCCCTGCACTCCAGCCTGGGTGCCACAGCCAGACTCCGTCTCAAAAAAAAAAAAAAAAGATTGTACTTGACAATCCTACAGGAACACCAAGGTACATTAGCTAAGGTTCTCATTCCTCCTGTAAACTATTTGGTAGGACTATCAATATTGCTTCGAAGTTTTCTTTTTCTAAATACCTCCTCTGTATCACATTCTTTCTTTAGATATTTTATTAAGCTTAATCAACTTCCTCCTGCTCTAATACACCATGTGTTAATTTTAAATCAACAAAGAACATGTAACACAATGTTAGATGTGTTCGGTGAAAACATATTCTGGCCAGGCACGGTGGCTCCACTTGTAATCCTAGCATTTTGGGAGGGCGAGGTGGGCGGATCACCTGAGGACAGGAGTTCGAAACCAGCCCGGCCAACATGGTGAAACCCCGTCTCTACTAAAAATACAAAAATTAGCCAGGCATGGTGGCTTGCACCTGTAATTTCAGCTACTCGAGAGGCTGAGGCAGGAGAATCACCTGCACCCAGGAGGCGGAGGTTGCAGTGAGTCAAGATTGTGCCACTGCGCTCCAGCCTGGGTGACAGAGCAAGACTGTCTCAAAAAAAAAAAATTAAATATTCTCTCTGGGTGCAGCGGCATGCGTGCCTGTAGTCCTGGCTACTTGGGAGACTGAGGCAGGAGGCTCACTTGAGCCCAGGAGTTCAGAGTTGTGGCCGATCAGGTGTCTGCACTAAGCTTGCCATCAATATAGTGACCTCCTGGGAGTGGAGGACCACAGGTTCCCTAAGGAGGGGTGAACTGGTCCAGGTTGGAAACAAGGGCATGTTAAAAATACCATGGGCACGGTGGCTCACGCCTGTAATCCTAGCACTTTGGGAGGCTGCGGCAGGAGGATCAATTGAGCCCAGGAGTTGGAGATCAGCCTGGGTAATGCAGTGAGATCCTGTCCCTATTAAACAAACAAACAAAAAATTAAAAATAACAATTTAAAAATTCTCATGCTGATCAGTAATGGGATTGTGCCCGTGAGTACCCACTGCACTTGGCAACATAGCAAGACTCTGTCTCTTAAAAATAAATAAATTAAAAATTAAAAAAACAAAATGTTCTTTATGGTTACAACTATATAGTAAGAGCATAAATTCTGGAGTCTAGGAGAAACTATAGCTTTGCCACTTCCTAGATGTATGACATTGGACAAGTTACTTTACTTCTCTGGGCTTCAGCTTCCTCAACTGAAAAGTAGGGATAAAAATCAGTACCTTCCTCATATACTTGTTGTAATGAAATATGCATGTAAAATCTAAAACAGGGTCTCACAAACTAAGCTCCCAATAAATATGAGCTTCTATGTGTGATATATACACACATGCACACACATTTTAAGGAGAACAGAGAAAATAACTGGAAGGCAACACTCTAGAACTCTGTTGGTGGTTATATGAAGTTGGTATAATACCAGTTTTTTCCTTTCCATATTTCCAAGTGTAATTAATATAATTTTGATAATAAAATAAGGCAATAGAAATCACTAACTGTTCCCACAGTAAAAACGCAATGTGCACAGCATTATTAGACATTAGGTAAAGAAGCAGAAAGGTCTAACTCTGTTGCTCGGGCTGGAGTGCAGTGGCCCAATCAAAGCTCACTGCAGCCTCAACCTCCTGGGCTCAAGCAATCCTCTCGCGTCAACCTCCTGGGTAGCTGGGACTACAGGCACGCAAACCTTAATTTATTTTTTGTAGAGACGGGTTCTGTGTTGCCAAGGCTGGTCTCAAATTCCTGGCCTCAAGCAATCTTCCTGCCTCAGCCTCCCAAAGTGCTGGGATTACAAGTGTGACCCACTCCACCTGACTAGGGAAGGCTTATTAAAGGAGGGGATAAGTGGAAAGAAGGGGCAGAGCTGAGAAGGATAGAACAGAGGCCCAGAAGTGGCAATGGGCAGGAGAGTGGACAATGGAAAGGAGAACAATGCAGATGCGATAAAGGGATCAATTATGCTGAGCTCAGAAGAGGCAAATGACTAAAGAAAGAGTCTTCAAAGACTAAGTGGGAGAAAAACAAAAACAAACAAAACTTAGCTTTATAAAATAAGCTACCACTATGCCATAATGACCTCACCTGTGAGTAAAATTATATCTCCAAGAAACACTGTAAATGCCCAAAATGCTGCAGTCCTCCACAGAAAAACCTTCTTCTTAGTTTCTGATTGATCAATTACTGTAACTGTTGCTAAAGGCACTTTAGAGCCAGAATTTGGTCCGAATTTTATGTTTATTTCCTTCACATGGCATGGAGATAGCACCATGACTAAACAATTATACTTCTGGCTTTTAGAATCACAGTTTTTTATTAACGATGTTTTTTTAATACTCTTAAATTCAGACACATTTCTCCGATCCATTTCTACAGCAGAATCTCCTCCATTAGAAATCAACTTCATTTTCTTAGCTACTTGAAGGACTCTAGATAGAGCTTCAGACTGGCCCACTTTATCTTCAGAGGTACAGCTTCTTTTAATAGCACTTTTGTGGAAGGTATTTAGTTGGGAACACAGTATTCCTGAGCTATACAACTCAATACGTATCTCATTTGGTGGCAGTTCATCTTCAGAACTGAAAAGTTCTTGAGATCCTGTATGTTCTTCAAGACCTTTATCAGAGTTTATGTGAATGCGGCTATTTTCTGTTTTAGGACAAACAGGACTAAAAAGTTCAAGGGAATATGCTTGGTTTTGTCCACTTTCATATGCTTCTGTAAAACCATCAAGCTGAATCGAATTCTCTTCAGGTATTCTTATCTCCCGGTAACTTGCCTTTGGTTCAGTCTCCATGTTTACATTCCCTTTATTTACAGGACTCCGCCTTTTATCTTTCTTTTGAGCTAAAAAAGCAACCTGGCTGGAGGTAATTATACTGAGAAATTCTGTATCAGTTGATATTTTAAGGTCTGAGACCTTCCTAACTGCTGCTTCAGACCTTGACTTATCTACTGCGTTCGAGGAAAATAATCCCAAACACTGGTTTTGTATTTCATGATATTCTGTTGGCACACACTCTCTTTGTACCACTTCAGGCCCTATATTAATTTTTTCAGTACTACAAACCAAATCCAACACAGCTGCACATTTATGGCCCAACTGAAACAAATTTGTGTTAAAGTTCTTACCACATATATCTGGCTGATGTTTAGGCTGTTCATCTCTAATTTTATTTTCACTGAGAAGCTTTTGATACTTTTCTTCTTCGGTTAAATGCGGAACTGTGCTTTTAAATCCACATATTTGCATATTAGAGCTAGTTATATCACTCAGTCTAGAGGAGTGAATCTTCTGGGATTCTATATTCTGTGTTTCAGAAACAGAACGTACAAAGTCATCTTTCACATGAACATGTCTATTCATACAGTTTGCTAAGAAACGACCACTAAGATCTGGAGAACCAATAGATTCTGGGACTTTATAGTTTTCAAGATTTTTGTGCTGTTTTTCATCCTTCAGATATAAAGAATGTTGACTGTATAAAAGCTGAATTTTTTTCCAGGGGTCAGCAACAGACATTAAAGAAGCTGTGTCTTCTGATACTGTCATTTTCAGTGGAGCAACTGGAGCACCCCAAAAAATGTGGACTTGAGATCCTCCACTCATGATTTCTGATAAAAATGAAAAATCCAAAATTAATATATTGTCAGCATATTTTTGCATATGGATATTAACTTAATAATGTACCAAAAGAAAATATAACTGAGTCAAAAACATAATTAACATAGGTGATTTTTTTGATATGCCATTTAATTATATAAAATCATAAATACACAAGAAATTATTAAGGAGAAATCACAATATTCACAAAAATTTTTCACCTAAAGACTCACTTTAGGCTGGGCGCAGTGGCTCACACCTGTAATCCCAGCTCTTTGGGAGGCCGAGGCGGGTGGATCACGAGGTCAGGAGATTGAGACCATCCTGCCTAACAGCGTGAAACGCCGTCTATACTAAAAACAAAAAATTAGCTGGGCGTGGTAGCACACGCCTGTAGTCCCAGCCACTTGAAGGCTGAGGCAGAAGAATCGCTTGAACCCAGGAGGCGGAGGTTGCAGTGAGCCTAGATTGCACCACTGCACTCTAGCCTGGGCAACAGAGTGAGACTCCATCTCAAAAAAAGACTCTCTTTAAGGGAAATAAAGCTAAGCACACTCACATCAAACAAGTAAATAGGTTTTTAGTATGTTTGTTTCATTTGAGATGGAGTCTTGCTCTGTTGCCCAGGCTGGACTGCAGTGTTGCCATCTAGGCTCACTGCAACGTCCGCCTCCCAGGTTCAACCAATTCTCCTGCTTCAGCCCCCTGATTAGCTGGGATTACAGTCTGTGCCACCATGCCCGGCTAATTTTTGTACTTTTAGTAGAGACGAGGTTTCACCATGTCGGCCAGGCTGGTCTCAAACTCCTGACCTCAAGAAATCCACTCGCCTCTGCCTGTCAAAGTGCTGGGATTACAGGCGTGAGCCACCGCGCCTGGCCTGTTTATTTCTTATGTTGTAAAAACTTGCCCCATTTAAATAACAAGTTAGTAAAGAATGGGAAAAGAGGCATTTGTTTAACTATATTACAGTCACCTTTAAATTACTCATTTTGGGGCAGAGCACAGTGGTTCACGCCTGTAATCACAGCACTTTGGGAGGCCAAGGGGGTGGATCACTTGAGGTCAGGAGTTCAAGACCAGCCAGGCCAAGATGGCAAAACCCCATCTCTACTAAAAATACAAAAATTAGCTGGCTGTGATGGCCCGTGCCTAAAGTCTCAGTTACTCGGGAGTCTGAGGCAAGAGAAGCGCTTGAACCCAGGAGGAGGAGGTTGCAGTGAGCCAAGATCCCGCCACTGCACTCCAGCCTGGGCGACAAAGCGAGACTCCATCTCAAAAAAAAAAAAAAAAAAAAAATTACTCATTTTTGGCCAGCCATGATGGCTCACACCGGTAATCCCAGCACTTTGGGAGGCCGAGGTGGGAGGATCACTTGAGACCAGGAGTTCGAGGTCAGCTTGGACAACATAGTAAGACCACCATCTCTACAAAAAAATTTAAAAACTAAAAAATTTCTTAAAATTAGCTGGACATAGTGGTGGAACACCTATAGTCCCAGCTACTAGGGAGGCTGAGGTGGGAGGATTACTTGAGCCTGAGAGGCAGACATTGCAGTGAGCCATGATCACACCACTGCACTTCAGTCTGAGTAACAAAGTGAGACCCTTTATTTATTTATTTATTTATTTATTTAGAGACAGAGTTTTGCTCTTGTCACCCAGTCTGGAGTGCAATGACGTGATCTCAGCTCACTGCAACCTCCTGTCTCCCAGGTTCAAGCAATTCTCCTGTCTCAACCTACCGAGTAGCTGAGATTACAGCCGTCTACCACCACGCCCAGCTAATTTTAGTTTTTTTAGTAGAGATGGGGTGTCACCATGTTGGCCAGGCTGGTCGCAAACTCCTGACCTCAAGTGATCCACCCACCTTGGCCTCCCAAAGTGTTGGGATTACAGGTGTGAGCCACCATGCCTGGCGAGACCCTCTCTTTAAAAAAATGATTAAGAATCACTACTATTGCTATAACTACATATTCCAACCTCATTTAATCCTCATAGAAAGAATAACCTTCATAAGGAATAACTGGTATATTAGCTGTTCTATTGCATGTCATTATTAGATTTACCACTAGGGGCCCCAAATAGCACAGCAAAAGCCTTCAAGTTCAAAATACATTAATATATCAAACCCAAGTGGAAGGAGAAATATATTATCTTGAAATGTTGGTTGGGGCCAGGCGTGGTGGCTCACGCCTGTAATCCCAGCACTTTGAGAGGCCGAAGTGGGAGGATCACCTGAGGTCAGGAGTCCAAGACCAGCCTGGCCAACATGGCGAAACTTCATCTCTACTAAAAACACAAAAATTACCAGGGCGTGATGGCACAAGCCTGTAGTCTCAGCTACTAGGGAGGCTGAGGCAGGAGAATCACTTGAACCTGGGAGGTTGCAGTGAGCCAAGATCATGCCACTGCACTCCAGCACTCCAGCCTGGGTGACAGAGGGAGACTCTGTCTCAAAAAAAAAAAAAAAAAATGTTGGTGGGAATACTTAGATATATGCAAATCAAATGCATAACATTACCATGATAATGAATTCTCCTCCATCAGATCTTTGGCTTTCTTTTCCAATGGTTTCTTCCCTTTAGCTTCAAATCTTTATTTTATTTTATTTTATTTTATTTTTTGAGTTAAGGTCTCTCTCTGTCACCCAGGCTGGAGTGCAATGGTGCAATCATGGCTCACTGCAGCCTCAAGCTGCTGGGCTCAAGCTATCATCCAGCCACAGCCTCCCAAATAGCTGGGACTACAGATACATACTGTCACGCTCAGCTACAAATCTTTAAAAATAAAACCAACCCCCCCACCCCAAAAACTTGTTTGTTGTTTCTTACATCTCATTTCTCCTTTAATCTTCAACCACTTCTACTCCAACCATTTTGCTATAAAAGTTTTCACTATGGAAACCAATGACCTTCTAGAAGCCAAATCCAAAGGTCAGTTTTCAATACTTTTACTACCATTTGAAACTGTTTATCAATCCCTCTTTTCTGAAACATTCCGCTTGACTCTGTGAGACCACCATATTGGAATTCTTTTGTACTTAAGACAGATATGTATTGGATTATTCCTTCAATCACTCACGTAACAAACACTCAACATTACGTGCTGGGCATTATGCTAGGCCCTGGGAATTCAAAACAATAATAGAGAGCTTTAAGGAGCTTAATTTCTGAGAGGAAAAACAAACTGACAATTATAAAAAGTGACAGGAGGCCAGGAGCCTTGGCTCACGCCTGTAATCCCAGGACTTCGGGAGGCTGAGGCAGGTGGATCACCTGAGGTCAGGAGTTCAAGACTAGCCTACGCAACATGGTAAAATCCCGTAAAAATACGAAAATTAGCCAGGTGTGGTGGCACGCACCTGTAATCCCAGCTACTCAGGAGGCTGAGGCATGAGAATCGCTTGAACCCAGGAGGCAGAAGTTACAGTGAGCTGAGATCACACCACTGCACTCTAGCCTGGGTGACTCTGTCTCAAAAAAAAAAAAAAAAAAAGTGATAGGAGCTACTACAGGATTAAAAGGAAGGGACAGCATCTCTAGAAGAGAGAAGCCTGGGGCAGTTCAACCAATGTGGAACTGCCCATTATCTGCATTTTTCGTAGGCTCTTAGGACTACAGTTAATCACAAAATTTTGGAACTGAATTTTATTAATGTTCAGGAAAAAAGTCATATAATAAAGTCCCTGAGTCATTCCCCACCCCAAAATAGGGCCCAGGAAAGCTGCCCTAATTGCCTTACCCAAGGGACAGGCCTACTATGGGTAATCTCCAAAATGTTTAAAAGGCGTATACGACATTTACTGCTTCTGTGTCCTCACTTAATATTTTCTCCTAAATGTTCTGCAACCTTTCATTTCCTATCTGTGATAAGACAATAATGAAGTCCAAATTGCCAAATAAGAACTCACAGTGCTTCACCACTGCAGTTATGAAACTCTCTCCTTAGTTTCTAGAACATTACTCTTTCCTAAATTGTTCTACCTCTCCAATTTCTCTCTCTCTCTCTTCCTCCTTGGGCCACCTCTTTCCATTCCACACACCTCTAGAGAATTTCATCCAATCCCATTCATATAACTACCACATATCCAACTGTGCTTTACATATCTATACTGAGCCAATCTCTCTCCCAAACTTCAGACCTATATTTCTAGCATTACTATATTTGATAGGATCACAGTAGAATCAAAGGCGAGATTCAAAGCCCTACTTGCCTTCTAGGCAGGGGAAGATAGTAGAGCATAAAGGGATGACATGAAGCAGTCCTGAGAATTCAGAGGATCTCCCAGGGCAAGAAATATCTGAGATGAATGTGAGATCCATAAAACACAAGGGTTTTTTTTTTTTTTTTTCTTTTCTTTTTTTTTTTTTTTTGAGACAGAGTCTCGCTTTTGTCACCCAGGCTGGAGTGCAATGGCACGATCTCAGCTCACTGCAACCTCTGCCTCCTGGGTTCAAGCGATTCTCCTGCCTCAGCCTCCCAAGTAGCTGAGATTACAGGCATGCACCACCATGCCCAGCTAATTTTGTATTTTTAGTAGAGATGGGGTTTCTCCATGTAAGTCAGGCTGGTCTCGAACTCCCAACCTCAGCTGATCCGCCCGCCTCGGCCTCCCGAAGTGCTGAGATTAGAGGCATGAGCCACCGCGCTGGGTGGCACAAGGTTATTATATATAACTGTTATTTCAGTGTTCCTTCACTTATTTGTCTAAATCAGGGGTGTCTAATCTTTTGGCTTCCCTGGGCCACAATGGAAGAAGGAGAATTGTCTTGGGCCACACATAAAATACAGTTAACACTAATGATAGCTAATGAGCTTAAAAAAAAAAATCGCAGGCTGGGCACAGTGGCTCATGCTTATAATCCCAGCACTTTGGGAGGCCGAGGTGGGCAGATCACTTGAGGTCAGGAGTTTGAGACCAGCCTGGCCAACATGGTAAAACCCCGTCTCTACTAAAAATACAAAAATTAGCTTGGAGTGGTGGCACACACCTGTAATCCCAGCTACGCCAGAGGCTGAGGCAGGAGAATCGCTTGAACCCAGGAGGTGGAGGTTGCAGTGAGCCAAGATCGGGCCACTGCACTCCAGCCTGGACAACAGAGCGAGACTCTGTCTCAAAAAAAATCTCAAAACTCATAATGTTTTAAGAAAGTTTACAAACTCATGTTGGGTTGCATTTAAAGCCGTCCTGGACCACATGCAGCCCCACAGGCTGTGGGTTGAACAAGCTTGGTCTAAACAAATACCCTTGTAAGTGTGGAACTGTTACCCTACCCTCCTCACCCCCCCAAAAAAAAATTTGACTAGAAAGTGGCCCTATTAATTCAAAAAATAGTAAATTTTTAAAAAGTGTTTATACCAAAGGCTACTACTACTAAATACTCCAATATATAGGAGTTGTGAGTACGTGAGTAGGAGGATGGAAACTGGCAAGGGCAGGGGGAAACAAAATATGTATGATAGCCAAATTATACGGACAGAAAAGTTATGGACAACTGATTAATTTCAATAATTCTAGGATATGTTTTAGGTGTACTCAGAGGGTTAAAGCTCATTAAGATACCAGATGAAACTTGCAAGTACATCTCCATTACCGCAGTTAATAATTATACAATTTCTCAATCTGCAGAAGGCCGCTTCAGTCAGAAAAACCAATACAACCATAATCCATTATCTTTAGAGTGGTCAGAGTCTGATGAATGGGTCAAAGATTTCTAAAACAGGATGAACTGTATCAGCAGGTTTTGTCTTTGCAGAACACTGCAACTAAAAAAAATGCTTATTACAAAACATGTATCATTAAAAGAGAGTGCTTTTCCCCTCTTATTACCAGGGAGTGAAAAAACTCCCTGTAGTAATGCCTTTTCATGTCTATTTTACCAAAAACACCAAAAAAATCATAAAGTTGCTCAATAGCATCAAATGACAAAGAAGCCACATGGGATTGTAATTAAAAGCAAGGGATTTGGAACAAGAGAGATGTGGGTTCAAATTACTACTCTGCAACTTACTCAAACTTGAAATTATTGAAGTTAAGTGATAGTTGCATGGGGTTCATTATACTATCCCTTGCTGGTGGTTAAAGAAAATCATCCTTTTATTCTTTGACCTGACTGAACCAAATTCAATTTGCTATCATAGTTCATTTGTGTTAACAACACAGTACTAATAACCCACGTACTGTGTATATTCATGCTGAACTCTTTTAAGAATTACTAAATGCTAGGAGGCTGAGGAGGGCGGATCACGAGGTCAGGAGATCGAGACCATCCTGACTAACACGGTGAAACCCCGTCTCCACTAAAAAATACAAAAAATTAGCCAAGCGTGGTGGTGGGCCCCTGTAGTCCCAGCTACTCGGGAGGCTGAGGCAGAAGAATGGCGCGAACCCGGGAGGCGGAGCTTGCAGTGAACCAAGATCACGCCACTGCACTCCAGCCTGGGCAACAGAGCGAGGCTCCGTCTCAAAAAAAAAAAAAAAAAAAGAATTACAGGCCGGGAGCAGTGGCTCACGCCTGTAATCAATCCCAGCACTTTGGGAGGCTGAGGCGGGCAGATCACGAAGTCAGGAGATCGAGACCATCCTGGCTAACACGGTGAAACCCCGTCTCTACTAAAAATACAAAAAATTAGCTGGGCGTGGTGGCGCGCGCCTGTAGTCCCAGCTACTCTGGAGGCTGAGGCAGGAGCATGGCGTGAACCAGGGAGGCGGAGCTTGCAGTGAGCCAAGATTGCGCCACTGCATTCCAGCCTGGGCAACAAAGCGAGACTCCATCTCAAAAAAAAAAAAAAATAGTAAATGCTTGTACCTAAATTTACTCTTTAAAATAATAGAGAATGTCCACATTTTATGCGACTTATGAAAGGATATAAGATGATTTTTTTCCTCAGAAACAAAAGCAGTTGAAGTTTAAAGCTATCGCTCATTTAGTATCTCAAAGTAATAGCCACTAAAGCCAACCTGTGAGCAGACAACTGACTTCTCGACTCTCTTTGTATAACTTTTAATTTCCTTTGCAATTGTCTTTGGTATTCAAGTGAGACATCTGTAATCACATTCTCATCAACAACTGAGATGCCTTAGGCCAGTGCGGGTGAGCCTCTCTTATTCTGGCTTGCAATACAACGGGAATTTCCCGCTTTCACTCTTGTTCCAGGGCATTTGCCTTCTGCCAATAAAGTCCAAGCACTCAAACAGAAAGTGAACTTTACTCTAGCTGGTTTTCTGGCCTTAGGAATAGGGTGAGGCCAGGTGCAGTGGGTCATGCCTGTAATCCCAGCACTTTGGGAGGCCGAAGTGGGCAGATCATGAGGTCAGGAGTTCAAGACCATCCTGGCTAACACGACGAAACCCCCGTCTCTACTAAAAACACAAAAAATTTGCCAGGCATGGTGGCATGTGCCTGTAGTCCCACTACTCAGGAGGCTGAGGCAGGAGAATCGCTTGAACCCGGGAGGTGGAGGTTGCAGTGAGCCAAGATCGCGTCACTGTACTCCAGCCTGGGCGACAGAGCGACAGAGCGAGACTCCGTCACAAAAAAAAAAGAAAGAATAAAAAGAATAAGGTGAACATGCCTTCTGATTTGCCCAGAACAGTCCTAGTTTAGGCATGCTCTTCTGGTGTCCTGTTTAGTCAGGATCTTTTTTCCTTCTCAAAGGGTTGGAGATAGACTATATGGTATTCCTAGTTAAGAACCATATAAACACATGAATAAATATTCTATTAATGAAGAATGTGCCTTCTAATACACTTTATCTAAAATATTATAACAGGATTAACAGGTAAAGGGAAACATTGCTCAGTTTTCCTGTTAAAATATTTAAATAACAATGAAATACTAACTGAAATAAGGTTGAATTTTGTCTAAAAACTATGATATACATTTGAGACTCTCAAGACTGAGGTAAGACTCAAACGAGGTAAGACAGAGAACCCATGTTTGGCAACTAAGGGGGAAAAAAAGAGGATCATGGCTGCCAGGTCTGTGTAATGAAGCTATGAGACAATGGGATAAGAGTTTTTTGGATCCAGCATTACTAGAAAATGTCTCAGCCCAGATGTCATTTGTCCAATGTCACGCCTAAGGTCGAAGAAGAAATCCTCAAATTCCTAAAATATCACACTTCGCCTCCCCATCCACACCATGCAACATCAAGAGGCCAGAATTTGGCCACGCATAGTGGCTCAAGCTTGTAATTACAGTACTTTACTTTGGGAGGCTGAGGCAGACAGGTTGCTTCAGCTCAGTAGTTCGAGACCAGCCTAGGCAACATGGTAAGACTATGTCGCTACAAAAAAATTAAAAAAAAAAATTGCTGGGTAGGGTGGTATGTGCCTGTAGTCCCAGCTACTCAGGAGGCTGAAGTGAAAGGATCACCTGAGCCTGGGAGGTCAAGGCTACAGTAAGCCGTGATTGTGCCACTGCACTCCAGCCTGGATGACAGAGTGAGACACTGTCTCTAAAAAAAAAAAAAAGTAAAAATAAAAAGGACTGAATTTAAGACTAGTAATCATGAACTCACAGGTAGGTGCCAGGGGTATGCCTGCCAACCCCTGTGCTTGCTTTCATCTCCACCCACCTCCCACAAAAGATGAAAAACAAAACAAACACAATCAAGAAAAATTAAAAAAAAAAAAAAAAAAGAACTTTGCTACTTATGCCTTGACATTCCTTTGTGAAAAGTCATACTCAGCAAATAACAACTCCACTATCCCAATTCCCCAGGCCAAAAACCTTGGCATCATCACTGATATCTTTCTTTTTCCCTGTGCTCTACTTCCAATTTCTCATCAAATCCTTTTGGTCCTATCTTTAACGTTCATTCAGGGTTTGACCACTTTTCTCCACCTCCACCTGCTACTGCCTGGCTCAAATCACCATTCTTCTTCCACCACCATCCCCCTAGAAAACAGAGTTTACAAAAGGAACTTGCCCCAGGTCAGGAAGACTGCAGGTAGTGGAGGGAGTACTGGCATGTAGGAAATCAAACAGCAGAACATAAGTTCTTAACTACCACACTGACTCTCTGGTTTTTTGCCTTTGCACAATGTGGAGCTAGAATCCAAGTTAGAACACTGCCATTGAGTCATATGACATATGCTCCCAAAGCACTGATTTATCTAAAGAGGTATGAAAAGAATAAAACTTCAGCGTAAAGGAGCTTCCTTATCAAAGAATTCCCATAAGAAAGTTCATTATAACTTAATGATGGGGTAAATAACTGGTTTTTAAGAAGACTTCTCTCCTTTTAAAAATTTATTTTTTATTCAGCTGGTAAGTACAAGAGAATTTTTTGAAATTTATTTTTTAAACTGTCATATTGTAATTGTACGTACTTATGGGGTACAATTTGATATTTTTTTTTTTGAGATGGAGTCTTGCTCTGTTGCCCAGGCTGGAGTGCGATGGCGCAATCTCAGCTCACTGCAACCTCTGCCTCCCAGGTTCAAGCAATTCTCCCGCCTCAGTCTCCCGAGTAGCTGGAATTACAGGCATGCACCACCACACCCAGCTAATTTTTGTATTTTTAGTAGAGACAGGGTTTCGCCATGTTGGCCAGGCTAGTCTTGAACTCCTGACCTCAGGTGATCCACCCACCTCAGACTCCCAAAGTGCTGGAATTACCAGCACGAGCCACCGTGCTGGGCCACAATTCGATGTTTTGATACATATCCATGTTGCATAATGATCCAATCAGAGCAGTTAGTGTATCCATCACCTCCTGCATTTCTCACTTGTGAAAGAACATTCAAAAGCCCCTCTTCCAGCTATTTTGTAATAATATTTTACTCTTAACTATACTCACCCCACTGTGCAATAGAACACCAGAATTTGAGATCAGGAGTTTGAGACCAGCCTGGCTAACGTGGTGGACTAAAAATATGAAAATTAGCTGGGTGTGGTGGCACGCGCCTGTAATCCCAGCTACTTGGGAGGCTGAGGGAAAAGAATCATCTTGAATCCAGGAGGTGGAGGTTGCAGTGAGCCGAGACTATGCCATTGCACTCCAGCATGGGCAACAAGAGCGAAACTCCACCTCAGAAAAAAAAAAAAAAAAAAAAAAACGAACACCAGAATTTATTTCTTCTAATTGTAACATTGGTTTATGTGTTATTATTGAGAAAGGATCTTGCTGTCTCCCATGCTGGAGTGCAGTGGCATGAACACAGTTCACTGCAGCCTCAACCTCCCAAGCTCAAGCAATCCTCCCACCTTAGCCACCTGAGTAGATAGGACTACAGGCCCATGCCACCATGCCCGCCTTTTTAAATTTTTTTTTTGAGAGACAGGGTCTCACTATGTTGCCCAGGCTTGTCTCCAATTTCTGGGCTCAAGCGATCATCCTACCTTGACCTCCCAAAATGCTGGGATTACAAGTGTGAGTCACTGTGCCTCACCTTTTTTTGGTTTTGTTTTGTTTTGAGACAGGATCTCCTGTCATGCTTTATCACCCTGGGTGGAATATAATTATGGCTTACCGCAGCCTTGACCTCCTGAGCTCAAGCAATCCTCCCACCTCAGCCTCCCAAGTAAGTGGGATTACAGACAAGTGCCATCATGCCTGGCTAACTTTTTATATTTCTATTTTTTAATCTTTGTAGAGATAGGGGTATCACTATGTTGCCCAGGCTGGTCTCAAACTCCAGGCCTCAGCATCCCAAAGTGTTAGGATTACAGGCATGTGCCACCATGACTGGCACTAATTTTATTATTACATACCTAGGTATGATTATATTTGTTTATTCTATTTAGAGTTCACTGAGTTTCTTGGATCTGAGAGTTTATGGTTATCATCAGATTTGGAAAATTTATAGTCACTGTTTCTTTTTCTTTTTTAAGGAAATTGCCCAGGCTGGTCTTGAACTCCTGTGCTCAAAAAATCCTCTCATCTCAGCCTCTCAAAGTGCTGGGATTACAGGCATGAGCCACCATGATGAGCCACTATTTTCTTATTTTTTTCTTTTTCTTTTTCTTTTTTTTTTTTTTGAGATAGGTTCTCACTCTGTTGCCCAGGCTGTAGTGTAGTGGCATGATCTTGGCTTACTGCAACCTACGTCTCCCTGGCTCAAGCAATTCTCGTGCTTCAGCCTCCCAAGAAGCTGAGATTACAGTTGCATGCCACCAAGCCCAGCTAATTTTTGTATTTTTAGTAGAGAAGAGATTTCACTATGTTGGACAGGCTGGTCTCAAACTCCTGATCTCAAATGATCTGCACCCCCCTCGGCCCCCAAAGTGCTAGGATTACAAGTGTGAGCCACCCACCCAGCCACCCAGACACTATTTCCTAAAGTAATTGCTTTCTACCTTTCCCCACTTTTCTGGAACTCCAATTATACATGTATTAGGCAACTTGCTATTGTCCCACAGGTTACTGATGTTCTATTAACTTTGTTCTAGTATTTTTTTTCCCTTTGTGCTTCAATGTGAATAGGTTCTACTGCTATACCTTCACATTTAATGATCTTTTTTTCCACAGTGTCTAATCTGCTGTTAATCACATCCAGTTTTTCCCCCAGTTTTGGATATTATATCTGGTATTTTTCATCTTTAGATACTACTTGTGAGTCTTTTGGTTTTTTTTGAGACAAAATCTCACTCCGTCACCCAGGTTGGAGTACAGTGGCATGTTCTCAGCTCACTGCAACCTCTGCCTCCCAGGTTCAAGCAATTCTCGTGCCTCAGCCTCCCAAGCTGGAATTACAGGCACATCCCACCACACCCAGCTAATTTTTGTATTTTTAGTAGAGACAGGGTTTTGCCATGTTGGGCAAGCTGATCTGCCCACCCTCAAGTGTGTAGGTGTGAGTCACCACATCTGGCTTGTGTCTTTTTATCTATCATTCATTTCTCTACTAGTCATTATAATACTTGTATTAACATATTTGGCTGATAATTCAATCATCAGAATTATTTCTAATAATTCCACATTTCTAGGTCTCTTTTCTATTGATTTTTCTCCTGGTTATGGGTCATTTTCCTGCTTTTTATTTGTATGCCTAGTAATCTTTCATTAATATATTATTAATGCTGAACATTTTAATTGTTAGGTGCTGGCTTTTACTGTATTCTTTAAAAGAGTTTAGTTTTGGCACATAATTGAGTTACTTAGAATCAGCCTGGTCCTTTCAAAACCTGCCTTGAAGCTTAGGGTAGGTTTAGAAAGGCCTTTAGTCTATAGCTAATTTAACCCCACTTTGAAGACTCTAGCCAATGTCCTTTGTATGAAACAGTCTCTCCACTATGCCTAATGGAAACATAAACTATTCCCAGCTCTGTGTGAGCTCCTGGAATTGTTCAGTGTTCTGATTTCCAGTGTGACTTTCTCCAGCACTGCTGACTTCCACACTTTGCATGTGCAGATGAGTGTTCAATCAAAGATTCTCTTACTTCTATAGATTTCTGTGTAGTTCCTTTTATTCTTGTTTTCTGCCCCACAAATTCTAGTTGCCTTGACTTCTCCAAACTCTCCTGGGCTCTATTTGGATTCCCCTACTCTGTGCTACAATCTGGAAACTGCCTATAGGAACCCCTGTAGGGTTCATATCAGTTATTTCCCTTCTCTCAGGGATCACTATCCTGTGCTGCCTGTTGTCCAATGTCTGAAAACAGTTGTTTCATGTATTTTTGTCCTGTTTTCTAGCTGTTTAGTGTAGGAGAATGATTCTCGTAGCAGTTAATCCCTCTTGGGCAGATGTACTGACTTTATGGTATCCCTGTTTGTGTTTTTAGTGCTTGTTCTAGAGATTACATATGCATCCAGAAGTTACTACAGTCTCCTTTCACAGAGTAAGAAATGTATGACAGTATAATTCCATCTCCTCCTTTTTGTTCTTTCATGGTTGTATAATCACATATATGCTGTAAAACCCACATCTTGTTAATGTGTATGTTTTAATGTTTTTTGAGTCCAGGTCTGCTGGAAACAAATTCTTTCCCTTTTTGATATGTCCAAAAAGTCTTTATTTTGCCATTATTTTTGAAGGCTATTTCTGCTGGCCATAGAAATCTAGGTTAACAGGTTGTTTTTTTTTTTTTCTTTCAGCTCTTTATGGATGTCATCCCATTGTATTTAACATTCTATTTTTTCTTTTCTTTTCTTTCTTTGTTTTTGAGACTGAGTCTCACTCTGTTGACAGGCTGGAGTGCAGTGGTGTGTGATCTCAGCTCACTGCAACCTCCACCTCCTGGGTTCAAGTGATTCTCCTGCCTCAGCCTCCCGAGTAGCTGGGACTACAGGTGTGCACCACCACACCCGGCTAATTTTTGTATTTTTAGTAGAGACGTGGTTTCACCATGTTGGCCAGGATGGTCTCGACCTCTTGACCTTGTGATCTGCCCACCTCCCAAAGTTCTGAGATTACAGGTGTGAGCTACCGTGCCTGGACTTCTTTTCTTTTTTAAATAGAGATGGGGTCTCACTACTTTACCCAGGCTGGACTCAAACTCCTGGGTTCAAGCATGTGCCACCATGCTCAGCTAAGACTCCATTTTTTTCTGGTCCGAAAACATGGATTAGCCATAACCCATGTTGCCATTCTCACATAACTAATGTATCTTTTATTCTCCTGTTGCTTGTAAGATCTCTTCCATCTTCAATTTTCAGCAGTTTGATTATGATATGCCTATATATGGGATTTTAAAATTTGTTGGCTTATTTTTGTTTTGTATTAACTTGCTTGGGATTTGCTGAACTTCTTCCATTTGTGAATTGATGACCTCATCAATTTTAGAAGTTCCTGAGCATTGTCTCTTCAAATATGTCTTCTGCCACATTCTCTTCTCTCCTTCTGAAACTCCAATTACATATATGTTAGACCATCTGATATTATCCCACAGATCTAAAATATCTTTTCTACCCCTCCCTGACTTTTTCTGTCTTTTCTCTTTCCAATCTGTCTTCATATTCACTGATTCTTTCTTCTGCTATGTCCATAAACTGTTAAGCCCATGTAATGAATTCATTTCTGCTAGTATATTTTTCTTTCTCCCTTCCCTCCCCTCCCTTCCCTTTCCTTTTCTTTTCTTTCCTTTTTTTGTTTTCCCTGGTCTCTGCTAGTATATTTTTCACCTCTATTTAATAGAATTTCAACTTGGTTCTTTGGCATAATTTCCATGACTCTACAGAAATCCCCATCTTTTCAAGCATATTGTTAACCTTTATCATTCAATCATCTAGCATTTTTTTCATAATTATCTTTAAATCCCTGTCTGATAATTCTGATAAATCTGGATCATCTCTGGGTCTTCTTCTACTGACTATTTCTTCTCTTGACCTTTGGTCACATTTTCTTGCTTTTCTTGTGTCTTGTAACTTTTTATTACACACCAGACATTTTATATAAAAATAGATTACTTATTAAATTAAGTAATATTTTACTTCCAGAAAAAGACATGACAATTTTTCTGTTAGGACACTAGAAGGGAGTCTGAGTCAATCCAATATGTAACTGAGCTGGGTGTGGGCTATGATGCAGCTTTAATTTGACAGTTAATCACTGGCTTCAAATATTTAAGGACTGAGATCAAGCCTTTCACTTGAGCAGGTCTGGGATCTGAGCCTAGGTAAAATTACAGAGACCTGCTTGTGTTTCATAGCCAAGTCACCAATTTTTAAAACTGTGGGAGTACCTTACATGTATACTGGAGTAGAATGATTAAGTAAATGGGTGGCTGATGGAAGGAGACAGATTTCTCACTATTGGAGCAGGAGTTTTCAGATAAGCAAGGGCAGGAAGTTAGAATCATCCATGTAGTGATTCAACTGGAACCAAATACATCAATATAAACTCATGTTTAGCTTAATTAGATACAGATGGATACATATAGAAATATTTATAGATATGTGGATATATACAGGGTAGTATAAATACATACATTTTCTGGCTCTGTCAGCTGAGATGGCCTACAAGCAACAACACCCCAGTAGCAACATGTACACCTAGCACCTAGATCTTGGTTTCTCCATTCTCCAGTAAAAGGAACCAAGGCTCCATGGAGAAATGGCTAATTCTAGGATTGAGACAGAAAAATATACTAGATAAAGCATATACTAAAGCATATACTACATGCTTTAGTCTCTAAATATACTAGCGCATCTTGTAGTGCCAGAAAGTGAGAAAGTGCAAACACACATACACACACATACACTGACAGTGGTATATCAAAAAGTCATACCAACTGAAAGAGCTCCCAGTGGCCAAAGCTGGAACAACTTGACCAATAAAATAAATAAAGCAATAATAAGATTTTAACCCAAGGTATAAAATATCTATAAGTCCATACTAATATTTAAAAAATGGAATGGATAAATAAATGAGGATGAAGAGACAAATCTCCCATGCAGAAGAAATCTAAATAATTTATATAGACACTTTGCCCTTGAGGAGGGGTATCATAACTCCCCATGCCTTAAGTGTAGGCTGCGCATATGTAACTTCCTTCCAAAGAGTACAGTATGTAAACAGAGGAGAAAAAAGAGTAACTTTGTAGTAAAGAAATACACAAACACTACCTCAACCAGATGATCAAGGTCAATATCAACACCGATTAGTCATATTGACAGTATGTCCCCTTAATATGATGTGATGAAAATGGTACTGCCAAGCATAGTGGCACATGTCTGTAGTCCCAACTACTTGGGAGGCTGAAGTGGGAGGACTGCATGAGCCTAGGAGTTCAAGACCAGCCTAGGCAATACAGTGAGACTCTGTCTCTATTAAAAAAAAAAAAAAAATTAGCCAGGTGTGGTGGCATGCATCTGTAGTCCCAGCTACTCAGGAAGCTAAGGAGGGAGGATCGCGTGAGCCCAGGAGTTCAAGGCTGCAGTGAGCTGTCATCACACCACTGCACTCCAGCCTGGGTGACAGAGTGAGACACTGTCTCAAAAAAAGGAAAGAAAATTGTACTTAACCTGCATGTTCTTCGTCCCAAAAATACAAAACCTCACTGTAACAATGACAAAAATACCAAACAGATATCAATAGAAGGACATTCTACAAAATACCTGAACAATACTCCTCAAAACTGTCAAAGTTATCAAAAACAAGAGATGAGAAGCTCAAGTCTAAGAAAATGCCAAAACCAAGAGGACCCTAAGGAGACGTGACAGCTAAACGGGATCCCAAAACTTTAGGTAAATAAAGTATGGACTTTAGTTAATGAAAATATATCAGTATTAGTTCATTAATTATAACAAATATACCATACTAATATAAGGTGTTAAAAATAGGAAAAACTAAAAAAAAAATAAATTAAATAAAAATAGGAAAAACTAGAGGCAGCATTTATGGGAACTCTCTATACTATCTTGGCAATTTTTCTTTAAATCTGAAACTATTTCAAAAATTCAAGTTTATATTTTAAAAAAGAAAGAAAAAAAACTGTAGGAGCTCTATCTCTGCATTAAGCGCGACGGTCAGAGTTTGGTTTGCTAGACTCTCCTTGCTCTCCAGTCGCACACCTTGCTTTCTGAAGCTCAGGTGCCCTCGTGCAGCCCTGCTCCTCCTCCCCAGCCAGCCTTCTGGAGGGCAGCTTCCTTACATTCTGTGAAGGCCTGAAATGAATTAGAGCAGTTTCACTCACCTCTTCTGCCCTGTCCCCAGTCCTTGGTGGCTGAAAACATGGACTGCCAGAGTGTGGGGTGAGAGTTATCTCTAGCTCTTCCCCTGCCTGCAGCATTCCAGAACTGAAAGCCTGGAGTGCCTCTGCTGGATTTCTCTCAGCAATCCTGCCTTCTAAGGGTGGTTGCCTTATACTTCGGAGAGGTTCCAAATGCCTCAGGTATTATCTATGCCAGTTCGTCACTGGCCCAGGCTTTTGGCTTACTACTCCTGAACATTCAGTGAACTTCTGTGGGTAGGAGCTGGAGTGTGGGTGCATACTTGCTCTTTGGTGCTAGAGTTGCTAGGGCTTCTCAGGATCCTAACCTGTCAAACCAGCCCATACGTGGCCATTAAAAATCTGATTTAAAAAAATGTGGCTGGTTTCTCCTTTCCCCTCATCTATGGTGGATTCCTATTCCTTTGGTTGTTCCATCCTAGAGCAACCACGGGTTTCTTCTCTACTATGAAAGTTTGATTACTTTCTGGAGTTTGGTTCATTTAGGTTCCCTTGTATCCTCAGCTCTTCTATGGGTTTTTAGAAACCGTACTTCTTATCCTGCTTTTATAGGTTTTCAGTTACAAGAATGGCAATATCTTGTAATTTTGTACATCTGAAGAGGAAGCTGAATTCTTTCCCCAGACCTCGAATGGTTCATTCCCTCAGTACATTAAGATCTCTGCTCAAAAGTCATCTTTTCAAAGCAGTTTCCCGTATTACACTATCTAAAGATTGACCAGATCTCAGTCACCCTTCATGCCCTCATCCTGCTCTACTCTTCTTCCATTGTCCTCATTTCCATCTGAAATGTATTTGTCTCATTGTTTAACTGTCTCCTCCACAAGGGCAGGAATTTTATTTTTCTTATTTGTCAGTATAGCCCCAGCTATAAAACAATGATAGGGAGCAAATATGATTCTTTATAAATTATAAGTTTAAGCTTGCTTTAAAACTAATTAACTAAACAGAAAGTTATTGTTGCATATTATAAAAGAAAAAGTACTTTTATGGGAGATAAGAAGTTTTGAAGCTTACCAAAAAAGAACCTGTGTGATCAGTTCCATTCTGTCCTTAGACAACATATTATTCTTTAACATATATACTTTTTCCAGCTATATCGTTCTGTGTACACTTAGTGCTTCCTGATATCCTGCTATCAACCCAGGTTCTAAGCAGGAATTACAGATATTCTTCACAATAGAATAAGACAATTAACAATTGTTCTTAATGAATGGTAAAAAGAACAATATTCATTACTTACTAATTATTACTCATCTTTTTTTGAAAATGACCCAAATGGCATCTGGAAACAGCATAACACTAAAAATTAGACTGCAGTAGAAAACAAGAACAACGTTTTGATGATTAAACATAATAGAAAGGACTGTAGAAGGAGAACAGAAATAAGTAAGAAGGAAAAATTTAGATATTGCAGAAGTGATACAGTAAATCTCAGGATTTCAAAGATATTAATTAAATACCTCAGATTAATCAAGAGGCCTAAAGCACAAGCTAACTAGTCTTTTAAAAGAAACCAACTGGGCACGGTGGCTCACAAAATAAAAAAAAAAAAAAGAAGCAAAACACTAAAAAAATTAAAATTAATTAAAAATTATTTTTTTTTCCATTGCTAGAGACTTTCTGTCTAGATATCAACGGCAAAACTCCACATAAAGCAATATAGTTAAGAAAGACTACTTTGGAATCAGATCTTAATGTTAATCTCAGCTTCATCATTTGCCAACTATGTGACCTTTGGCAAGTTAACCTTCCAAAACAGCATGTAAGGTTTTAGGGACCATTGAGCCCTTCAACAAATATGTGAGTACTCATTCAGGACACAACAATGAGTAAGATTAACGAAAATAATTCATGAAAAAAACTTAGAACACATCTGGTACCCAATAAAAGCTCAATAAAATACTATAACAATTATTATCTCAAATATTAGATAGGATTCTATACCCCCACTTAATGCAGAAATATAGTCGTTTTGCTTTGTTTTGTTTTGTTTTTGAGACAGGGTCTTGTCCTGTTGCCCAGGCTGGAGTGCAGTGCTACGATTTCGGCTCACCACAGCCTTGACCTCCTGGGCTCAAGCTATCCTCCCACCTCAGACTCGCAAGTAGCTAGGACCACAGGCACGCACCACCAAGCCTGGTTAATTTTTTCATTTTCTGTAGAGATGGGATTTCACCATGTTGCCCTGGCTGGTCTCAAACTCCTGAGCTCAAGTGATCCATCCGCCTGAGCCTCCCAAAGTGCTGGGATTATAGATGTGAGCCACTGCACCTGGCAAAATATAATCTTTAATATTAGTAACAACAAATACATTATCATGGATAAAAATAGCTTTTTGACTGTAGTTATTGGTGTAACTAACTTCACTTCTGCTGGGACCACATTTTGGAAGCAGGCCAACTTCCCTTTCTGTCTTAAGTAATTTCTTATCAGTCCTTTATAACCCTTGTGTCGTAATACCATTTACTGGGGGAGAGGAGAGCACCTAAAATATAATCCTTCCAAATAACCTGGTAAATAAACACAAATGACACCAATTCTGTCATCATTACATCACAACCATAGAATATAGATGAGTTCAAGCATCAAAAATAAAAAAGTAAAAAACATCTAGAGGCAAAAGATTTGAAAATCATGTATTTAAATTTGAAAATCATGTCTAGTACCCAGAATGTATAAAGAACTCTAACAACTCTACAACACAAAGACAACACAATTTAAAGTGGGCAAAGGACTTAAACAGACATTTCTCCAAAGAAGATATACAAATGGCCAACAAGCACATGAAAAAAGGCTCAATGTCATTAGTTACTGCGGAAATGCAAATCAAAACAAAAAGATACCACTTTACACCCACTAGAATGACTATAATAAAAATTTTTTAATGGAAAACAGTGTTGGCAAAAATGTGGAGAAATTGGGACACTTGTGTATTGCTAATAGGAATATAAAATGGTACAGTCACTGAGGAAAACAGATTGGCAGTTCCTCATTAAGTTAAAGACAGAATTACCATATATGATCCAGCAATTCCACACCGAGGTATATACCCAAAAGAATAAAAACAAATGTTCACCCCAAAAAATTGTACATCAGTGTTCATAACAGCACTATTTACAATAGCCAGAAAAAGCAGAAACAACCCAAAAGTTCATCAACTGATGAACAGATAAACAAAATGTGATATATCCACACAATGAAAATTATTCAGCCATAAAAAAGAAGGAAGCAGTGATCTATGCTATACCATAGATGAACCAAAAAAATATTATGGTAAATGAAAACATGTGACAAAAGGCCGCATACTGAATGACTTCATTTATATGAAATATCCACAAAAGGCAAATCCATAGAAACAAAAAGCACATTCGTGGCTTCCAGGGGCTGAGGGAGGGAGGGAATGGGGAGTGACTGCTTAATGAGTATGGGGTTTCTTTTTGGTGTGATAGAAAAGTTCTAGAACTAGAAAGTAGTGATGGCTGTAAAACATTGTGAATGTACTTAATGTCACTGAACTGTATACTTATAAATAATAAATTTTATGTATATTTTACCACAACAAAAAAGATGCTTAACAAAAAAAAAAATTAGAAATAAGTTCTGGGTAAAGAGAAGATGGAACATACATATATTTAACTTCATTTCTTCCCCAAATTGTGCTAAAATACTAATAAGGTTTTTGGGGGGTTTTTGTTTTTGTTTTTGATATGGGGTCTCATTCTGTCACCCAGGATGGAGTACAGTGACATGATCTCAGCACGCTGCAACCTCCACATCCCAGGCTCACGCGATCCTCCCACCTCAAACTCCCAAGTAGCTGGGACCACAGGTGTGCACCACCACACTGGGTTAATTTTTCTATAGTAGAGACGGGGTTTTGCTATGTTGCCCAGGCTTCTCTCAAACTCCCAGACGTAAGGAGTCTACCTGCCTCGACCTCCCAAAGTTCTGGGATTACAGGCCTGAGCCACCACGCCTGGCCCTCATCAGGTATTTTTAAGGCATAAACAAAATTTAAAAGCTAGAAAGCAAATGCATAAATGGTAACTGACATAGCAGATCCAAGAAACCAGCAGTATGGAAAGCCAAAAACCAACCTTCGTCCACGGAATCCTCAAAAGGCTCAGGAACTGGTAACAGATAGTGCCTGTAGAAACAGGTGTGAAGGGAGCACTAAATAAAGAAGGCTGGCTGAAAGCTCCTTAGGAAACGCTCAATCTCTCAGTACCTTCCTAAATACCACATGGTTAGGTTACTATGCTTTTCCCACCAAGGCAAAATTCTAGAGGATTATTCCCTCAGGAGGATTTCAGAGCAGGGAAACATAAAGCACATTGATGCGGGGGAGGCTTAATGAAAACAGAGGCCTTAAGAAAACACATATGTACTGAATACTGAAATCCTCACTGCCCTACTTCCCTCACTCTCCCACAGAAGTGGCATACAGACCTCCTCCCACCAGACAGGAAATTAAAAGACCTCTCTCCCTTTTCAGAAAAGGGAAAAGTAATCAGAAGCTGACATGAAGGGTGCCCCAGCAAATGACACAGATAGATCACCCTAGAGTGAACTCTACTCAACAAGTACCAACGAGGTACTAAGAGCTTCCAATCAGCTTTTAGAGGCATAACTGCAAATAGCCAAGGATTACCACTCATCTGAGGAAAGCATCTACCACAAAAAGAAAACAAAGGAAAACAAAAAATAGAAAAGGAACTTGGAGGAAACACGGACAACTGTGGGAAGAAAAAAACTTAAAATTTAAAAAGAATTTTATTAGCAGGAATTTCTGATGTCAATAAAAAAATAAATAAAAGGAATTTTATACCCCATCATTAGTGTCCATGGAAAGAATACAGAAGATACTACACTGTAATCCCAGAATTTTAGGAGGCTGAGGCAAGAGAAATGCTTGGCGCTTAAGAGTTCGAGACCAGTCTGGGCAACACAGCGAGACCTTGTCTACTAAAAATCAAAAAAGTTAGCTAGGTTTGGCGGTGCAGCCCTGTAGTACCAGCTACTGGGAGGGCTAGGGCAGGAGGATCGCTTGAGCCTGAGCAATCAAAGCTGTAGTGAGCCACGACAGAGCAAGACCCTGTGTCAAAAGAGTAGATACTCCATCCATGAAAAAAAATCGATACTTTTCCAAAGAGCCCTTGGAAATTAAACTTAGGAAAATTTATCAGAAAGAATAAGGAATCAAAGAGATGGCAACAGAATAAAGAAGAAAAAACTGGAGGTCCAGTCAAGATAATTCAGCATCTATGCAATGGGGAATCCACGGGAGAAAGCAGAGAGGAAAAAAAATCAGTGAAATAATTCAAGAAAATGTCCCAAAACTAAACAATGTAAGTTTCCTAACTGAAAACACTGAAGTGAAGCCAGGCACGGTGGCTCACACCCATAATCCCAGCACTTTGGGAGGCCGAAGTGAGTGGATCATTTGAGGTCAGGAGTTCAAGACCAGCCTGCCCAACATGGTGAAACCCCGTCTCTACTAAAAATACAAAAAAATTAGCCAGTCGTGGTGGTACACCTGTAATCTCAGCTACTCGGGAAGCTGAGGCATGAGAATGGCTTGAACCCCGTAGGCGGAGGTTGCAGTGAACCGAGATTGCACCACTGCACTCCAGCCTGGGCAACAGAGTGATACTCTGTCTCAAAAAAACAAAACAAAACAAAACCAAAAAACAAAAATGGGCTTGGCGTGGTGATGCACGCCTGTAATTCCAGCTACTGGGTAGGCTGAGGCACCAGAATCACCTGAACCCAGGAGGCGGAGGTTGTTGCAGTGCGCCAAGATCATGCCACTGCACTCCAGCCTGGGCGAGAGTGGGATTCCGTCTCAAAAAACAAACAAAAACAATAAATTTAAAAATATATAAATAAATTTAAAAATTAAAAAACAAAAACAACAACAAAAAAACACTGAGTGCAGAGCATAATTGTTTAAAATACAGTACAACCATATTAAAGCATATCATTTACAAGTTTCAGAACAGTGGAAACAAAGGGAAGATCCTACAAGCTTCCAGAAGAGGGAAATAGCTAACAATAGATAAGCTTCCAGAATGATTTTGTACTTTCAACAGGCATAACACAAGCTAGAAGGCAATGGAGCAAAATCATCAATCTCAATGTTACATACAGTGAAACCACTAATGAAGGGTGAGAGGAAAATAAAGTGTTTTCAAAAAACATAAGGTATCAAATATTTGCCTCCCATGAAACAGGAAGACATAAGAGGAGAAGAAACAGAAGTGCCAATGCAGGAGAAAAGAAAAGAGAATTCCAAGGATGATTGCTGGGCACTATGAGAAAACAGAGACTACTCCATGTTGGAGCACTGTGCTCTGGAAAAGGCTTCTTCAAGATGATGAAACTGACAAAGTAAGTGAAGGAAATGGGAAATTTGAAAGAAAATGGGAAATTTGGACAACTGATAGAATGTTTAGGTTGAGTTAGTCACAAGGACACAGCAAATCATGCAAATAATTTATGTTCTAACCTGAAAATTCAAGTAAATCAATTTTTTAAATGTTTCTTGAAAAACCACAGGTAAATTCCAAATACCTATGAGTTAAGGATGGTTACCTATGAGAGGAGGAAATGAAGGTGGAGGCTGAGAATTACTGTTTGTTTTAACAATCCCTGAAAGACCACTTGACTCATTAACCTGTATAACATTTGAGGGGAAAAAAAACTAAGATTAAAAAATATGGAATATGGGAAATAAGGTACTGAGGATTTCCCAAGGACATAAAACCCAAACAAACCTGACCCCTGGAAACTAAATCTTACAAAATTGCCCTGTAAAAGAAAAACATAAAAATGAATTAGAGGGAAAAAGAAGGAACATGACTTGCACGACATCATAACTCCAGCCAAATGCATGACATTGACGGCAGAAATCCTTGGGTTTCTGTGCTTCTGCTCCCTGGTCTGTCAAGTGGGTGTAATAACCACAGCATTCCTCTCTTAGGACTGTTGTAAAGCTTAAGTGAGATAATGCACATAAAACACTTATAGCAACGCTGGCTGTCAGTATTAACACAGTTGTGTTTTTTCTAATAACTGAGATCCTTTTTCATATCAAATAATTTCACTGTCACAATGATCTTGAAACGTTTATTTGAATACTTACCTTGTCTACCCAAACATTCAAGGCCTCTAATGCTCTCACATAAGCCTCCCAACAAAAAAGTGGGAGGTGGGGGGTGGGGGACGGGGGTGCGGGTAAGAGGGACAAAAAACATTCTGATGATCCATATCCAAGAGAAATAGGAAAAACAACTAGTAAAGAATTAGTGAAAGTTATTTCTAAAGATTCTTGTTCTACTGAAGAACTGACTGTACCTAAAAACTACTCAGTAGTTTTTATACTTTTTAGTTGCCGTAATCAATCTTTCACTCTCACTAGGCAAGTTAGCAATTAAAAGTGAAAACTTTCTACCAGCTATACATTAACTTAGTAATGCTAGGACAAGCATTTTTCCATTTCACAATAGGTAGCCTCCAACTTATGCACAGATTGTGCTCTCCAAATTGAGTTATACTTTGTTATAAAACTTGTGAAACGTTTCCTCAAAGAAATAAAATTATGAAATAAAGTTGGAATCCCAGGCAATAAACAAAGGGCAATTTAATCCATAGAGTAGAACAATTTATTCCTAAGAGCCATGGAAAAGGAAAGGAATAAATGTAACTGTGTCAGATGACTTTCAACCACTTATTTTGTGCTCCCCACAGCTAGTAAAAAAAAAATAGCATTTATGTGAGATTAGGAATTGTGTAATACTTTGTTCTCTTCATCTTTGTATTCTGGTAACACAAACAGCATATAACACAGTACCTGCCTTCTATCAGGAGCTTAAAATATTCATTTAAGGAATAATAATGAGTAAGAATATATAGCACTGTTCAAACCATACTGTTTCAATGGAGAAATACATTATGATTTCCAACTGAAAGAATGTCTTCCTTTATCTTAGCAGGACAACTAAAGTTTAAGCACCAAGAACAATAAAGTGTACGCAGCTATTCCACGGATGTAACAATCATTCCTCCTAGAAATCATATTTTGGTCACACATCACTCAGACTATTTCTAAGTATGTATAAATCATGAAGTTGAGTTTTAATAATATAAAACTTGACCTCCATAATGTCCCTGACTTCTTTTCCTTTACTAATACCTTAAATAAAAATAGCAGCCATCAACATTTTACCTGGGGTTTTTTTTTAATTTGCAGTTTCTATACTACTTCTAGTTAGTACAGAAGGTTATCAACTGCAAACTTAATACTATGGCCAAAAAAACAAAATCAAAAAAGTCATTAAGACTCAATATTCAGACAATAATCTTGATTAAAACCCAGTATTTCTCAACTGGGTGTGGTGGCTCATACCTGTAATCCCAGCACTTTGGGAGGCCAAGGTGGGAGGACTGCTTGAGCCTAGGAGTTCAAAACCAGCCTAGGTGACATAGCAAAATTCCATCCCTACAAAAAAATTTAAAAATTAGCCAGGCATGGTGGTGCACACCTTTAGTCCCAACTACTTGGGAGGCTGGGTTGGGAGGATCACACGAGCCCAGAAGGTCAAGGCTGCAGTGAGCCATGATTGTGCCAATGTACTCCAGTCTGGGTGACAAAGTAAGGCTGCCTCAAAAATAAGCAACAACAAAAAAACCCAATATTCCTCTGGCTCGAATGCAGCTACCTATATTTAGATATTCCCAAAGTGAAGTTGACAAAGTTATCCAACACAATAACAGAAATTATTTTAGGTACCAAAAAAATTGCAAAAATTACTGAGAATTATTATTATTATTATTTTGAGACAGAGTCTCACTCTTGTAGCCCAGGCTGGAGTGCAGTGGTGTGATCTCGGCTCATTGCAACCTCCTCCTCCTGGGTTCAAGTGATTCTCCTGCCTCAGCCTCCCGAGTAGTTGGGATTACAGGCACCCGCCACCACGCCCAGCTAATTTTTGTATTTTTATTTTTATTATTTATTTATTTATTTTTGAAATGGAGTTTCACTCTTGTCACCCAGGCTGGAGTGCAATGGTGCATTCTCAACTCACTGCAACCTCCACCTCTTGGGTTCAAGCAATTCTCCTGCCTCAGCCTCCCCAGTAGCTGGGATGACAGGCACCCGCCACCACGCCCGGCTCATTTTTTTGTATTTTCAGTAGAGAGGGGGTTTCACCCTGTTGGCCAGGCTGGTCTCCAACTCCTGACCTCAGGTGATCTGCTGCCTTGGCCTCCCAGAGTGCTAGGATTACAGGCGTCAGCCACCACACCCAGCCAATTACTGAGAATTATAAGTTAAAATTACAGAATTTAGTAGACAATGTAGTCAATGTCCACAATGATACTGATATCTTAAAACCTGAGAAATTCACCTAACAAAAGAAGTCCCTTAATTTTACATTACTCTAAAAAAAAATTTGATCCCTTTAATATATACCTAAGGGAATAAAGATTAAAGGAATAAAGATTAATTTATCCTAGAGAGCCAGAGTTCACTTCAAGCTTTAAGGAATAATTCATAATCATCCAAACATAAAATTCAGATGGACACCTTAAATGAGATATGAGTTTCGTCTAGCATCAGAAATTACTCCAAAGGCACTATTTCTCTTAAGCACCCTTTCTGCTTTGAAATTCAATACTGCCAATGAAACCAATTAATTTAATTTCTTTGTAATGACTTCATAGGACAGGCATGGTGGCTCACACCTGAAATCCTAACACTTTGGGAGGCCGAGGCAGGAGGATCACCTGAACCCAGGAGTTAGAGACCAGCCTGCCAACATAGTGAGACCCTGTCTCTACAAAAAATAAAAAACAAGCTGGGCATAGTGGCATGCACCTGTAGTTTCAGCTACTCAGGAGGCTGAGGCAGGAGGATCAATTGAGCCCAGGAGGTTCAGGCTGCCGTGAGCCATGATGATGTCACTGCACTCAGCCTAGTCAATGGAGCAAGATTCTGTCTCAAAAAAAAAAAACCAATTTTTTTTAACTATAATGACTTTATCTCACGCAAATTTACAAAAGGTGTATAAATATTTGTTAAAACAAATGTAAGAAGTTGAGTTGATAATCACCAGTGAGCGACAGCAGCAGAGACACATGGTCATCAGTGAAGGAGACAGAAACATCTCTAAACCACCCAACACAATTAACGTGGTATCTTCCACATAGACTTTTTTCTTTTTTTTGAGATAGGGTCTCATTCTGTTACCCAGGCTGGAGTGCAGTGGTGCGATCACAGCTCACTGCAGCCTCAACCTCCTGGGCTCAAGTGATCCTCCTGCCTCAGCATCCCAAGTAGTTGGGACCAAAGGTGCGCCTCACCATGCCCAGCTGATTTTTGTATTTTTTGTAGAGACAGGGTCTCACCATGTTTCCCAGGCTGGTCTTAAGCCCCTGGGCTCAAGCAATCACCTGCCTCAGCCTCCCAAAGTGCTGGGATTACAGGCATGAGCCACTGTGTATAGCCTCACATAGATTAAGTGAGGTCACTGTATGTGAGGTCACTGTATTTTTCAAAAATGTTATTTTACATCCAAGAAATTATAAATACAATTAGTTATATCTACTCCTGTCACTTTAAACTTTATTATATCAATTTTTATTCACAAAAACATGCATTATTTCAGACATTATAATTAATGAAACAATTTTTATTCATTTGCTTTAAGTTCATTTCAAATCCAAGATTCATATTATAAAACCACTCTCCCTCCCTGAACTACACATCTCTAGTTAAATTTAGATTCAATAATGTTTTCCATGGAAATAACAAAACTCAAGTCCTCTGTATTAGTAAACTGTGTAATAAAATAGGAAATTTACTAAGGAAGAGCAAAGCAGTAGCCCTGTATGTCACTTTTAGATAACTATCCTCAAACTAAACTAAACACTTTCAATTCCAAGCATATTTCAAAGTTTTAGGAGAAGCAGGCGGATGGAGTAAGGAGATCGTGAGAACTCACTCACTACTGCGAGGACAACACTATGCCATGAGGGATCTGCCCCATGACCCAAACACCTCTCACTAGACCCCACCTCAAACACTGGGAATTACAATTCAACATAAGATTTGGTGGGGACATATATACAAGCTCTATTAGGGTGACAGCAAAATTCTGGAACTAGATAATGGTGATGGTTGCATAACAATGCGAATGTACTTAATGCAACTGAGACTTTCATGCTGTGTAAATATAGAACTCAATCAATAAAAGGAACAGTACATCAGCCTGGCCAACAACTGCTAAAAATGCAAAACTTAGCGAGGCATGCACACCTGTAGTTCCAGCTACCCTGGAGGCTGAGGTGAAAGAATTGCTTGAACCTGGGAGGTGAAGGTTGCAGTGACCCGAGATCATGCCACTGTACTCCAGCCTGGGTGACAGAGTGAGACCCTCACTTAGAAAAAAAAGAAAAAAGAAACAATAGCACTATATAACAGAAAGTAGACATTGACATCTCATTGAAGAAAGTCACCTTCTAAAATAAATGTTGATTATTTTGGTATCCCTTTAAAAATCTTATTGGGACTCATGCCTGTAATCTCAGCATTTTGGGAGGCCAAGGCAGGCCTTGAGGTCAGGAGTTCGAGACCAGCCTAGCCAACATGGTGAAACTCCGTCTCTACTAAAAATACCAAAAAAAGGCCAGGTGCAGTGGCTCACGCCTGTAATCCCAGCACTTTGGGAGGCCAAGGCGGGTGGATTACAAGTTCAGGAGTTTGAGACCATCCTGGCTAACATGGTGAAACCCCATCTTTACTAAAAATACAAAAAATTAGCCAAGCGTGGTGGCAGGTGCCTGTAGTCCCAGCTACTCGGGAGGCTGAGGCAGGAGAATGGCGTGAACCCAGGAGGCAGAGCTTGCAGTGAGCCAAGATCAAGCCACTGCACTCCAGCCTGGGCAACAGAGCGAGACTCCGTCTCAAAAAATAAAATAAAAATAAACAAAAATAAATAAATAAAAACACCTTATTGTTAACTTGATAAGTAAATTATAAACATGTCAAAATGAAATCTTTTACTATAGTGTCAATCCTTGAGCTTTTCTATTTATTAGGAATTCTCATAACACTCTTAGCACCAGCTTTCCAATGCTTAGTCTGCCAGGGCAGGAATCAATTTTATATAGTGTTGGGTGTCCAAGGGAGATAATACAGTCCTGGGTTCTTAGTTTCTATTTCTGGTTGGGCCAGTAAAGCCCCTTCCTCATCCCTCCTTTCCACTTATCACTACAGACAGAAACTAAAAACCATGGCTTCAGGCTGCTAAAAGCATACAATAAAACAAAATCAAACAACAACAAAATAAAAGGAAGGATGGACAGGCTAGGAAGTGAATTTTAAAATGGGCAGAATATTTGATTAAATTTAGCTTGCCAATATTGTGTTAAATTTTAATACAGGAGAGTAACATATTTATTTCTAATAAACAAGATCAGCAAAAGATGAAAAACTTTTTAGATACCAAAATATACCTTGGTCTGCTGTAGCACTTGGGAATCATGAATCTCTCTTGTGGCACTCATGAATGTAGCCTTATTTTTTTTTTTGACAGTCAGTGGAGAAAGACAACATGGAAAAAAAAAACAGCCACGCCAAATGCAATAACAAGCCCATCAATTTCTGTTACCTCAAATGCAATAGAAAATACCACTTTTGGCCAGGTTCAGTGGCTCACGCCTGTAATCCCAGAACTTTGGGAGACCAAGGCAGGCGGATCACTGGAGGTCAGGAGTTCAAGACCAGCCTGGCCAACATGGCGAAACCCCATCTCTACAAAAAATGCAAAAATTAGCCAGGCATGGTGACATATACCTGTGATCCCAGCTCCTTGGGAGGCTGAGGTGGAAGAATCGCTTGAACCTAGGAGGCGGAGGATGCAGTGAGCTGAGATCACACCACTGTACTCCAGTCTGGCCATCAGGACGAGACTGTCTCAATTTAAAAAAAAAAAGAAAGAAAGAAAATACCACTTTTGCTGAACCTGATTACAGGCAAGGCCAAATTCAGTCACTTGCATAATAATATGCCCAACATTCGTTCACAATGTTCCTGCCTGCTCTTAACGGGCTTTGAGTAGAGCAGGCTCTCAAAAGCCATGAATTATATGAATTATCAAATTAAACAACAGTTTCCACTTAAAATAATAACATTTATTTTGGGAATATACAAACCAGACAATGAACTAGATGTTTTATACATACTATTACTCACTTTAGCCTCATAATACTTTATGGATAGGTTAAGTAGCTTGCCTAAGGTCACAACACTATTACATTCAAAAGCCAGGATTCAGGCCGGGCTTAGTGGCTCTCACCTGTAATCCCAACACTGTGAGGCCAAGGCTGGTGGATCGCTTAAGCCCAGGAGTTTGAGACCAGCCTGGGCAACATGGTGAAACTCTGTCTCTACTAAAAATAGAAAAATTAGCTAGGCATAGTGGAGCACACCTCTACTCCCAGCTACTCAGGTGGCTCAGGTGGGAGAATCACCTGAGCCTGGGAGGCGGAGGTTGCAGTGAGCAGAGATCACATCACTGCACCCCAGCCTGGGCCACAGAGTAAGACCCTGTCTCAAAAAATAAAAAATTAAAATTAAAAAGCCAGGATTTAAACCAAGGTATGTCATACATAAAATCATTTTTTGCTAAAACACTTTTTTTTTTGAGACAGAGTTTCGCTCTTGTTGCCCAGGCTGGAGTGCAATGGCGCAATCTCGGCTCACCGCAACCTCTGCCTCCCAGGTTCAAGCAATTCTCCTGCCTCAGCCTCCCAAGTAGCTGGGATTACAGGTATGCACCACCACACCCAGCTAATTTTGTATTTTTAGTACAGACAGGGTTTCTCCATATTGAGGCTGGTCTGGAACTCCTGACCTCAGGTGATCCGCCCACCTCGGCCTCCCAAAGTGCTGGGATTACAGGCGTGAGCCACCGCGCCCGGCCTAAAACACTCAAGTGTGGGCTGCAAAGGAAATATTTTCAGTTTACTTGGCAAACATTAATATTCTCTCTTGAATACAGCTTTTAAATGTTAAGGAATGAGAAAGAAGAACGTACTTGAAAAGAATATTACTGAAAAATGCAGTGAGATGTCTGGAAAAAACATGCAATGGCTGTGTGCCTACTATGTGCCACATGCTGTGCTGGCTATATTAAAAACTTCAACACGGCCGGGCGCGGTGGTTCACGCCTGTAATCCCAGCACTTTGGGAGGCCAAGGCGGGCAGATCACGAGGTCAGGAGATCGAGACCATCCTAGCTAACACGGTGAAACCCCGTCTCTACTAAAAATAGAAAAAATCAGCCAGGCGTGGTGGCGGGCACCTGTATTCCCAGCTACTCGGGAGGCTGAGGCAGGAGAATGGCATGAACCTGGGAGGCGGAGCTTGCAGTGAGCTGAGATCATGCCACTGCACTCCAGCCTGGGCGACAGAGCAAGACTCTGTCTCAAAAAATAAATAAATAAATAAATACCGCAACACTTCACTGTTACAGCAGCCTTGGGAGGGAAATATTGGTAATCTCTTTTACATATGAAGAAACTGAAACGTAGAGAAACCTTCAAGGTTACAGAAGTCGCAAGGGACAGAGTTGGAACTGGAAATCAAATTCAGCTCATTAATACCTATCACTAGTGCTTACTAGGGGGCATTTCGAATAGAATATTAGAAATCTCATCACATACAACTCAAACCAACCTATTTTTTCTTTGCTCAGGGAGTTGTGAAAACTGAGAAATCCCTATAGATTTTTCTTCCAATAGCCTTATTTTAAATAATTATCCACACTTAGGTTATATATGTTAAGTACTGCCCATAAACTCCAAAAGTTGATTGCTATAAAAACCAAACAGGCATCCAGTAGTAAATGTGAAAATATAAGCAATTCTGTCCTATATACATGATTTTTTTTTTTTTGAGACAGTCTTTCACTGTTGCCCAGGCTGGAGTGCAGTGGCACGATCTTGGCTCACTGCAACCTCCGCCTCCCAGGTTCAAGTGATTCTCCTGCCTCAGCCTCCCGAGTAGTTGGGACTACAGGTGCGCGCCACCATGGCTAGCTAATTTTTATATTTTTAGTAGAGACGGGGTTTCTCCATGTTAGCCAGGATGGTCTCGATCTCTTGATCTCGTGATCCACCCGCCTCAGCCTCCAAAGTGCTGGGATTACAGGCATAAGCCACCGGCGCCCGGCCCTATACACATGATTTTGAACATACTGACAGATGGAGAAAACCACTTTGGAAAAGACACTTCACATGTTCTAGAGACGATTTAAACCATTAAGCATTCTATGAAGCTTCTGAAGGTCTGTCAGATTTTAAATGACAACAGTGAAATTTTAAAACAAGAACAGAAGTCAGCACCAAAGCTAGTTTAACATTAATAATAAGTGAGCCAATAAATAGGTCTATGTTTGCCCAGGCAGGTTTTGCTTATTATGTCAGTTGGAAAGCCAGAAGGAAACTGGTTTTAACTCTTAATATAACCTGTATCATGACACCATCACTTTACCAGAAATGTAGCTGATGTCAGCATAAGACTGAGACAGTTTACATTTAAAACTGTTGTTTCCTTTCCAACTATTTTAATCATTCATTCATGGTATAGGATTGAGACTATTTCCTTAAACAGAAAAAATTGGGTAATTAACATTGAGAACTTTCCATGTGCCAGATACTGTATGAACTGTCTTAATTTTCATAGCCACCCTGCAAGATATTATCCTCATCTTTTTAGAGGAAGAAACAAGTTTCAAGAAATGAAGTAGGTTTTCTAAGGCCACAGCTATAGTAAAGAGGTGGAGCTGACATTCAAGCTTGGATATGAATTATTATAATTTCCACAGCGCTACACAGCTGTCATTTTCTCTACCTGCAAAACTAAATAAATACTGTTAAAAATAAAAGATGATCTCCAAGATCTCTAAACATTAAAATTTTACAATAAACTGGTTGAGGTGACACATGCCTATATTTTCAGCTACTCAGGAGTTTGAGACTGGCCTGGACAACATAGCAAGACCCTGTCTCTAAATTTAAAAAACAAATTACAATAAGATAATCTTAGACCAGAGAAAGGAAAGTGAAATAGCTATTTGGATTATAAACTGTTTTAGTAACTCAAATGTAATGTGTGGTGGTGACAATATCTTTGATTCCTGGGAAGGTCATTGTGAAAGGGAATAGAAAATGCCTTGAAGTCAAAATATAAGGCTCTCAAATAGAAAAATAAATATAACATTTAAGTATTATCAACAGAGAACCAAGTTAGAAAAAACTAGTTATAGTCTGAAACAATGCTGTTTAAAAGACTGCAGTCACCAGTGTAAACTGACTCAGGCAACACTTCCCAGGGTCCATGCCGTGGACAACTGACTAATCTCTCTATAAATACTGAAAGATAATAAGGTTCCATAACCAAACAAGATGGGGAAATGCTGGATTTAATGTCAAGCCTGTTTCCATACTGGTTATAGGCTTGAGAACCCTATGGAGCAAGTCTTTCTGGATTTGAATCCCAGCTCTTCCATTCTAGCTTAGCAGTGTGACTTAAATGAGATAGTTGCTGTAAAGACTGGAAACAATAATGCACGTGGGAGCCTTAGAACAGAGCCTTAGACAGTGCTCAATAAATGTTAAATCATTAATAGTAACATCATTTCCCAGAGCCTTTATTAATCTAAGTTGAGGTTCATTGTGAATTACCAATGGGATAGAGTTTGCAGTTTCTCAAACTTATTGGATGATAGAACCCACTTTTTCATAGAATATCCCTTGAGAAAACTGGTTAATGTCTTTAAAACAAACAAAACTCTTCGAAACAATAGAGAATTCCATCACCAAAATAAAATGTTGTTTTTTGTTTTTTTGGGTTTTTTGAGACAGGGTTTCCCTCTGTTGCCCAGGTTGGAGCGCAGTGGCACAATCACAGCTCACTGCAGCCTCAACTTCCTGGGCTCAAGAGATCCTCCCACCTCAGCCTCTCAAGTAGCTGGGACTACAGGTGCATGCCACCATACCTGACTAATTTTTTGTATTTTTTGTAGAAACAAGGTTTTGCCATGTTGCCCAGGCTGGTTTCAAACTCCTGGGCTCAAGCCAGCTGCCCACCTCGGCCTCCCGAAGTACTGGGATTATAGGCGTGAGCCACCACGCCCAGCCTAAAACGTTTTTAAAAACTGAATTTTTCTTCACTAAATTTTCCTTATCTCTTATCTGCTACCACCTGCCTTTGAGCAAAAGTTCTTTTTTGTTTAAGACTGAGTTTCACTCTTGTTGCCCAGGCTGGAGTGCAATGGTGCAATCTCGGCTCACCGAAACTTCCACCTCCCAGGTTCAAGCGATTCTCCTGCCTCAGCCTCCCGAGTAGCTGGGATTACAGGCATGCACCACCACACCCAGCTAATTTTGTATTTTTAATAGGGATGGGGTTTCTCAATGTTGGTCAGGCCGGTCTCAAACTCCCGACCTCAGGTGATCCGCCCACCTCGGCCTCCCAAAGTGCTGGGATTACAGGCATGAGCCACCTTGCCTGGCCGCAGCTAAAGTTCTAACAGATGACACTCTCTGATGTTCACTAAAGACTTGGGAACGTTGTCTCTACTTCATAAACCCACTCCATAGCTGGATCCTGTATTCTGTCATAACCAGCAACTGCTCCTCCCGTTCAATCTTCAATTCCACTATCCAGTCTTGAACACCAACCACTTCATGTCCCAGCAGCCACCTTCTGGTTTCATTTGTTCCCTATTCAGCCTAGACTCAATGGTCCACCACTTCAAACACTCTCGCTACTGAAATATCTTGCCTCCTTACCCTCTCTGTCACACTGACACATAAAACCCAGGCCAAGATCAATCCAACTGTTCAATTGTGTGTTCACCCAGGCTGCTGAGCCCTGAGAGAACGAGGAAATCATTCATACAAATATATATACCACAGCCGTGAAAAATCCATGATTCCATTTTTTCTAGGTATTCCCACTCAGCTTGCCCTCTCACCTCCCTCAGAGGCTTTCTTGAAATTCTCCTTTTCTCCTCAGTCCCCTACAATCATTTCCTCCCCGCTATAATCTCAGCGGATGACCTTATCCCCCCTTCACTGAAAAAAATAAAGTGTTCATATCCCGAATTCTCACCTGCCACCCAAACACTTCCCCATCTGCACCATCTATTGTTCCTTTATTCCTACTTCAGTGGAAACTGTATTCTCATCTGTACTGCAACCCAGTATCTTCACTCCATTCCCACTAACCTCAAAGACAATGTACAATCATTCACACACATCTCCTTTATTTTACATCTTCAACTTCTCCCTTCCTTTTTCCTTTTTCCATTTAGCATATAAACATGCTGAAGTCTCTCTCATCTAAACACAGCCTGCCCTTCTACCTACTATCTTGTATCTCCCTATGAGCAAAGCTTCAAAAAGAGCAAAGCTTTCTGAAAAGAATGTTTGCACTTACTGTCTCCACTCTCAACAAATATCCACGCTTAGTCCTCAGCAACCTGGCATTTATTTCTATCATGGAGACTCCACTGAAGCTGTTCTACAGAAGGTGGCAATCAGCTGCTTAACACCAAAATCAAGGGACACTTCCCTGTCCTCATATTCATTCAACTGTGGGCTACATTTGACATTGCAGATGGCTCTTAAAATTTTTATCTTCATTTAATAAATATTTACTGAAAGCTACTTTGTTGATAAGAACTTCAGATAAAATGATGAACATGACACAGTCACAAGCCCTCAAGAAGCTTAAAGTTTCTATGATAATTCCTACTCCTCCTTCCACCTCTCAGATCACTCCTTCCTTCCCTACTCAACCTTTAGAGCTGATATTCCCCCAGGATTCCTTTCTTTGCTCTTCTCACATCCATCCCAGGATTAATGTGTTTACATTACCTATTCATTGATGTTGACGAAATTTTTATCACTAGCTTAGAATTCTTGACCTTTCATCCTCCTCAAACTGTCTAGTCTCAATTTTTTGTCCTCTTCCAAGTAAAACTTTCAGAAAACTATCTTTGCACACTCCACTTCCTCATGTCCAATTCACGTTTTAACCCATGACAATCTGAACGTTTTAACCCATGACAACCCACTACACTGAAACTCCTCTTACAACATCACCACTACCTCATGATGTTAAAATGGACATGCTTATCATTATTCAAACTTTCAGGGCATTCTCAACAGAACTGACCCACTCCACTATCTAACCTGTACATGTGAAATTTGGCACAGCTGTATACTGGACCCTATTCTATTTCCCACACTCTATCCCTAGGTGTTCCTACCCATTCCCATTGTTTTAAATATGACTTATGCTGGGCTCAGTAGCTCACACCTGTAATCCAAACACTTTGGGAGGCGGAGGCAGGAGGATCACCTAAGGTCGGGAGTTTGAGACCAGCGTGGTCAGCATGGTGAAACCCCCGTCTCTACTAAAAATACAAAAATTAGCTGGGCATGGTGGCCCGTGCCTGTAATATCAGCTACTCTGGAGGCTAAGGTAGGAGAATCACTTGACCCCGGAGGCGGAGGTTGCAGTGAGCCAAGATCGCACCACTGCACTCCAGCCTGGGCGACAGAGCACGACTCTGTCTCAAAATAAATAAATAAATAAATATGACTTATAACTCTGGTCCACATCTTTCCTGAGCTCTAGCTTCATTTACTCAACTCTCCACTTGGCAACCCCATTTGGACAAACTCAATTTATCCAAAATGTCCTTAATTTTCCCACTAAGTCTCTTCCAGAACTACTGGAGTTATTAAAGCCAGAAACAAAGAGCCACACATGACTACTTACTTTTCCTCACCTCTCATATCAAACTATCTCCAAAATATATTTTGGCTATTCAGTTATCTTCAACTCACTACTATGTCATAATATAGCTATCGTTATTTCTTCCCTAGAGTACTGACTGGTTTTTTGTTTGTTTGTTTTTGTTTTTTTGAGACTGAGTCTTGCTCTGTCGCCCAGGCTGGAGTGCAGTGGCGCAATCTCGGCTCACTGCAACCTCCACCTCCTGAGTTCAAGTGATTCTCCTGCCTCAATCTCCTGAGTAGCTGGGATTACAGGCACCTACCACCATGCCTGGCTAATCTTTGTATTTTTAGTAGATAAGGGGTTTCACCATGTTGGCCAGGCTGGTCTCGAACTCCTAACCTCAGATGATCTACCTGCCTTGGCCTCCCAAAGTGCTGGGATTATAGGCGTGAGCCACTGCACACGGGCTTGACTGACTTTCTAACCAAGTTCACCAATGTCACCTTGTCCCTACCAATCCAGTCTCCAGGAGAAAGCTAAAGTGATCTTTATAAATATAATATAAAATCGCTTCTCAGCCTTTTGGCTAAGATCAAGTGTAAATATAATATAAATATAAATTGAAACACATCACTCACTATTTAAAACCCTTCAATTGATATGCTGGGAATCTAATATTAAGGTAGTAACAGAGTATTCTCTTCCCCACAAACAGAATGTTGCTCCAGTTCTCTGGCAACTCATTCTGTGGGTCAGTGGCATTCAACTACTTCAGTGCAAAGACAAATATAAGACACAGAAGTTAACTGGGTTAACTAAAGGTTACTAAACCTTTACCAAACCTTACTAAAAGTTACTAATTATTTAATTCCAAAGCAAATACCATAATTTATCTTTTTTTTTTTTTCAAGACAGTCTCGTTCTGTTGACCAGGCTGGAGGGCAGTGGTGTGATCTTGGCTCACTGCAACCTCCACCTCCTGGATTCAAATAATTCTCGTGCCTCAGCCTCCCCAGTAGCTGGGATGACAGGCATGTACCAACACGCCCAGCCAATTTTTGTTTTTTTAATAGAGATAGGTTTTCACCATGTTGGCCAGGCTGTTCTCGAACTCCTGGCCTCAAGTGATCCACTCGCCTCGGCCTCCCAAAGCCTGGGATTACAGGCTTCAGCCACTGCACTCGGCCTATACTTTTTTTTAATTGAGATAAAATTCACATAGCATACAATTTACCATTTCAAAGTATACAATTCAGTAGTTTTAGTGTATTCACATTTTGCAACCATCTACACTAATTCCAGAACATTTCTATCACCTAAAAAGAACCCCATACCTATTAACAGTCACTCCCAATTGCCTCCCTCCCCATCTCCTAGAAACCATTTATCTCTTTTCTATCTCTATGGATTTCCTGTTCTAAATATTTCATATAAGTGGGATCATACAAATGTGATCTTTCGTGGCTTCTTTCACTCAGCATAATGTTTTTAAGGTTTATCCATGTTGCAGCATGAATCTGTACTTCACTCCTTCTTGTGGCTGAATAATACTCCATTGTATGGATGGACCACATACCGGTTTTTGTTTTTGTTTTGTTTTGTTTTTTGAGGCAAAGTTTCGCTCTTATTGACCAGGTTGGAGTGCAATGGCATGATCTCAGCTCACTGCAACCTCTACCTCCTAGGTTCAAGCGATTCTCCTGCCTCAGCCTCCCAAGTAGCTGGAATTACAGGCATGAGCCACCATGTTCGGCTAATGTTGTATTTTTAGTAGAGATGGGGTTTCTCCATGTTGGTCAGGCTGGTCTTAAACTTCCAACCTCAGGTGATCCACCTGCCTCGGCCTCCCAAAGTGCTGGGATTTCAGGTGTGAGCCACCACACCTGGCTGGACCATATATTGTTTATCCATTCATCAGCTGATCTACATTTAGGTTGTTCCCACTCTTTTACAATTATGAATATTGTTGCTATTAACACTCATGTACAAGTATTTGTATGGACATATGTTGTCATTTCTCTTGGGATGACCTAGGAATGGAACTGCTGTGTCATATGGCAACTGTATGTTTAACTTTTTGAGGAACTGCCAGACTGTTTCCCATAGCATCTGTATCATTTTACATCCCTATCAGTAAGGAACCCTATAAGGGTTCCCAATTCTCCACATCCTCACCAACAGTTGTTGGGGTTTTGTTTTTTGGGTTTTTTTTTTTTTTGAGATTTTTTTTAAGTTATTATAGTCATTCTAGTGGGTGTGAATTGGTATCTCTATTATTATTATTATTATCATTATTATTTTAGAGACAGGGTCTTGCTCTGCCGCCCAGGCTGGAGTGCAGTGGCACCATCACTGCTCACTGCGGCCTCGACGGCACAGGCTCAAGCAGATCCTCCCACCTCAGCTTCTCGACTAGCTGGAACTACAGGCACAAACCACCACGCCTATCTCCCTATGTTGCCCAGGCTGGTATCTAACTTCTGGGCTCAAGTGATCTTCCTGACTCAGTCTCTCAAAGTGCTGGGATTATAGGCAATGAGCCACCACACCTGGCCTCACTGTGATTTTTATTTGCATTTCCCTAATGAATAATGATTTCAACACCTTTTCATGTGTTTATTTCATGTGTTTATTTGGCCATTTGCACATTTTCTTTGGAGAAATATCTCTTCAAATTCTTTGCCCTTTTTTTTTTTTGAGACGGAGTCTCGCTCTGTCGCCCAGGCTGGAGTGCAGTGGTGCGATCTCCATTCACTGCAACTGCAGCCTCCTGGGTTCAAACCATTCTCCTGCCTCAGCCTCCCGAGTAGCTGGGACTACAGGCACCCGCCACTACACCCAGCTAATTTTTTTCTATTTTTAGTAGAGACGGGGTTTCACCATGTTAGCCAGGATGGTCTCGATCTCCTGACCTCATGATCTGCCCACCTTGGCCTCCCAAAGTGCTGGGATTACAGGCGTGAGCTATCGCACCTGGCCTGCCCATTGTTTCAATTGGATTATTTGCTTTTTTCTTATGGAGCTGTGATAGTTCTTTACATATTCTAAATACTAGACCCTTAACAGATACACAATTTGCAAATATTTAATCCCATTCTGTAGGTTGTCTTTTCACTTTCTTAATGATGTCCTTTGAAACACAGAAGTATTTAATTTTGGCCAGGTGCAGTGGCTCACACCTGTAATCCCAGCACTTTGGGAGGCCAAGGCAGGCAGGTTGCTTGAGCCCAGGAATTCAAGACCAGTCTAGGCAACATGGTGAAACCCCACTTCTTTATTTTATTTTATTTTTTTTTTTGCGACAGACTCTTGCCCTGTCAACCAGGCTGGGGTGCAGTTGCATGGTCTCAGCTCACTGCAACCTCCACCTCCCAGACTCAAGAGATTCTCGTGCCTCAGCCTCTCAAGTAGTTGGGATTACAGGCGCGTGCCACCATGCCCAGCTAATTTTTGTATTTGTAGTAGAGAGGGGGTTTCACCATGTTAGCCAGACTGGTCTCGAACTCCTGACCTCAAGTGATCCGTCTACTTCGGCCTCCCAAAGTGTTGGGATTATAGGAGTGAGCACTGTGCCTGGCCCCCATTTCTATAATACAAAAAATACAAAACTTACTGGGATGTGGTGGCACATGCCTACAGTCCCAGCTACTCAGAAGGCTGAGGTGGGAGGACCGCTTGAGTCTAGAGAGGTTGAAACTGCAGTGAGCCATGATGGCGCCACTGTACTCCAGCCTGGGCAACATGATGAGACCCTGTCTCAAAAAAATAAAAACTTAAAAAAAAAATTTTTAATTTTAAGGGCCAGGCGCAGTGGCTGATGCCTGTAATCCCAGCACGTTGGGAGGCCACGGTGGGCAGATCACGAGGTCAGGAGTTCGAGACCAGCCTGGCCAATATGGTGAAACCCCATCTCTTCTAATAATACAAAAATTAGCCGGGTGTGGTGGTGCACGCCTGTAGTCCCAGCTACTTGGGAGACTGAGGCAGGAGAATCGCTTGAACCCGGGAGGCAGAGGTTGCAGTGAACCAAGATGGCACCACTGACTCCAGCCTGGGCAACAGAGCAAAACTCCATCTCACCAAAAAAAAAAAATTAATTTTAATAAAGTCCAATTTATCTATTTGTTCTTTTGCACTTTTGGAGTCATATTTAAGAAACCTGCCTGATCCAAGTTCATGAATATTTAAACCTACATTTCCTTCTAAGCGTTTTATAGTTTCAGTTCTTATATTTAGGTCTTTGATCCATTAAAATGATAATTCTTGAAAGCTAAGAATTTCAATCATAAGACCTACAGGCTTAAGAGAAAAGAGAGCTTTTTTTTTTTTTGAGATGGAGTCTCACACCATCACCCAGGCTGGAGTGCAGTGGTGCAATCTCAGCTCACTGCAACCTCTGCCTCCCGGGTTCAAGTGATTCTCCTGCCTCAGCCTCCTGAGTAGCTGGTATTACAGATATCCGCCACCACTTCCGGCTAATTTTTTGTATTTTGAGTAGAGATGGGGTTTCCCTGTTGGCTAGGCTGGTCTCGAACTCTTGACCTTGTGATCCGCCAGCCTCGGCCTCCCAAAGTGCTGGGATTACAGGCATGAGCCATTGTGCCTGGCCAAAAGAGAACTTTTTATTTATTTATTTACTTATTTTGAGAGACAGGGTCTCTCTCTTGTTGCCCAGGCTGGAGTGCAGTGGTAGAATCATAGGTCACTGCAGCCTCAACCTCCTGGGCTCATGCGATCCTCCCACCTCAGCCTCCTGAGTAGCTGGGACTACAGGTGTGTACCAACATGCTCAGCTAATTTTTGCATTTTTTGTAGAGACAGGGTCTCACTATGTTGCCTAGGCTGGTCTCAAACTTCTGGGCTCAAGTGATCTTAACTGTGTCAGCCTCCCAAAGTGCTGGGATTACAGGCATGAGCCTCTGCACCCAGCCAAGATTTAATATTGATACAGAATCTATGAAATTACTTATTCCTTTGTAAAATGTAGTAACATACATTTTGAACTCAAATGTGTGTGTGAGTGTTTATATGTGTGTATATAAAATTAATCCTCAGAACCATACCACTGCACCCGGCCAAGACAGCTTTTTAAATTCTAAAACTGTGATTTCAACTATCACCAACCAAATCAAGAAAACTTTCATGGCAGAATCTGTCATGTAAACTCCAGCACAGAGGAAAGGCAGGTGATGACATAAGTACAGTTCTCTCACACTGATCAAGATGACATAAAAACTTGGGGGAAGAGTTCAAAGAAAAACAAGAGTTAAAAGAAAGAGTGGATGTAAATTTAGAATTTTTGCCTCCTGTCCTATCTGGAGCTAAATCTTATTTGAGGGGCCAGGTGAGGTGGCTCACGCCTGTAATCCCAGCACTCTGGGAGGCCGGGGAGGGTGGATGACCTGAGGCCAGGAGTTCGAGACCAGCCTGGCCAACATGGTGAAACACTGTCTCTACCAAAAATACAAAAAATTAGCTGGGTGTGGTAGAAGCGCCTATAATCCCAGCTACTCGGGAGGCTGAGGCAGGAGAATCGCTTGAATCTAGGAGGCAGAGGCTGCAGTGAGCCGAGATCGAGCCATTGCACTCCAGCCTGAGCAACAAGAATGAAACTGTCTCAAAAAAAAAAAAAAAAATCTTATTTGCAGAAGGGTAAGAAAAATCTCCAGTGTTTGTGGGGAAGGACCCAGAATGGGAAATAATTGTGTTTCCCTTTCCCAAGTTATGGTCCAGGGACTGTAGCCATTTAGTAAAACCTTGCACCTAATACAATATCATGCCTTGCTAAAGGCATAATAGCCAATGACATGCCCAAACCATATTCCTGAAAAGCTGCTTTATTAGGGTCCCAAGCATATCAGCACTCACCATTGGGCCAGTATACCCAAAACAGCCTGGGATTAAGGAGGACCCAGCATGCACAGATGTGTTGCCCAGGGGCTACAGTAGTAGCAGGGACATCATCCTCAGAAGTGGCAGAGGCAGACAATCCCATTCAAGACCAAGCCAGTCATTTGCAATGGCTCAGAAGGACAGAGGACAGCACAAAGATAAGACGACTCTGCCTTAATGCCAGGAAAAATTATAAGATTTCTCTACCAATACCATCTACCATAGGAAAAAAAAGGGAAGGGGTGGGCTCTGTGAGGAAACTGAATATTTATCGAAAGGATCAAGTATTTATCAAGGGTTTAGATTAACATGTAATTAATTCAGTTAAGCCAGAAGCTACTGACTTTTTATCCTAAAGCGGCAAGATTGTTCAGCAGGATTGTTCTCTATTACCTAGTAGAAACAGAGCTAAGGAAATTTTAGTTATTTAGAAATGAAGTTGGCCAAGCACAATGGCTCACACCTGTAATCCCAGTACTTTAAAAGGCCGGGGTGGGAGAGTCACTTCAGCCCAGGAGTTGGCGATCAGCCTGGGCAACATAGCAAGACCTCATCTCTAGGCTGGGCATGGTGGCTCAAGCCTGTAATCCCAGCACTTTGGGAGGCCAAGGGGCAGTGGATCACTTGAGGTTAGGGGTTCGAGACCAGCCTGGCCAACACAGCAAAATCCGGTCTCCACTAAAAAATACAAAAATTAGGCTGAACGCAGTGGCTCACGCCTGTAATCCTAGCACTTTGGGAGGCCAAGGAGGGCGGATCACCTGAGGTCCGGAGTTCGAGACCAGCCTGACCAACATGGAGAAACCTCGCCTCTACTAAAAACACAAAATTGGCCTGGTGTGGTGACGCATGCCTGTAATCCCAGCTACTCGGGAGGCTGAGGGAGGAGAATCACTTGAACCTGGGAGGTGAAGGTTGCAGTGAGCCAAGATCACGCCATTGCACTCCTGGATAACAAGAGCGAAACTCCGTCTCAAAAAAGCAAAAAACAAAAATTAGCCAGGTGTGATGATGTGTACCTGCAATTCCAGCTACTTGGGAGGCTGAGGCACGAGAACTGCTTGAAACCAGGAAGCAGAGGTTGCCATGAGCCGAGATTGCACCACTGCACTCCAGCCTGGTGACAGAGTGAGACTGCCTCAAAAAACAAAAAACAAACAAAAAAAAAGTCATCTCTAAAAATAAAAAAAAAAGAAAGAAAATTACATCTTTGTATATTTAAGTATGTAGTCTACAAAATTTATGCCTACTATACTTCCAATTGGGTTTTCCACTGCACAAAAGGTAAAAATGTAAAGCACTTGCCTATATGATCTGACTGCTTATCCACCTGTCCAAAATCACAACATTCTCCACTAGGACAACCACAGTCACACTGGATTTCTGTCCATTCCTAAAACATGTCAAGGTCTTTTCTGTATCACAGTTTTTCCACACGCCATTTCCTTCACTTAGGATGCCTTTCCCACAGCTCTTTAATAGGTTGCTTCAACTCAGCCTTTAATTTCAGTTTAAACGTTTCTTCTTTTCAAGGCCTTCTCTGAACACCCTATATAAAGTAGGTATTCCCCATTATCCCATAGCACAGCACCATATTATTTTCTTTTTTCTTTTCTTCTTTTTGAGAAGGAGTTTCCCTCTTGTTGTCCAGGCTGGAGTGCAGTGGCAAGACCTCAGCTCACTGCAACCTCTGCCTCCCAGGTTCAAGCAATTCTCCTGCCTCAGCCTCCCCAGTAGCTGGGATTACAAGAGCGCACTACCACGCCCAGCTAAGTTTTTGTAGTTTTAGCAGAGATGGAGTTTCACCATGTTGGCCAGACTAGTCTTGAACTTCTGACCTCCAGTGATCCACCTGCCTCAGCCTCCCAAAGTGCTGGGAATACAGGCATGAGCCACTGCACCTGGCCTTTATCCTACATTTTAAATCTCTCTTTTTTTTTTTTTTTTTTTTTGCCAATTATTGCTTTAGATTAATATCTATAGAAAAAAAATAGTCTCTCTGTGCTTCACTAGTTTTCGATGGCCCTCCAAGAATGCAATCACAAGGATTCCACATTTAATGGGGAAACTGTGGAGGACAGTAACTATGTAAAAGGCACTTTGAATATCCACCCCATGTATCTTCAAAATACTCTCATCTCAAGCTATCCTTCTGATGATATATTACTATAACATAGAGAATCCAATGAAACTGTCATTTCTGCCTGTAGGACAACGAAACTTCTAATTTCATCATAAAGGCCAGTTTAGCCCTCTTATTTTAATCCACTTGCCTATGTGTTACATTGATGATAACAAGTTGCTAATGGCAACTTCATCTAAAAGTCTGTTGAAATCATTTAAGCACCTGATATTTCATTATAATCCTCAGATTATCCCCAGAAGTTGAGGATGGATTTCTGTTCTGTCTTCCTGTCTAGTAGGAGAGTAAACACGACAACATGAAAACTACTTCCTTAAAAGCTGTCAATAGTAAAAAGCTGTTCAAAAAACAGAAGGCATAATTTTAAAACTGTTATCATTGTATAAGATCTCGAGGAGAACTAGAATTTGAAGACTGTTTACTGTATACAATATGAAACTGCAAATATCATAACTCCTAGTTTCAAATTTAAGAATGTTCCCCCCCTTTTGTAAATTGCATTAAACAAATATATTATCACAGTAAGACAGCAGAGAGCAAGTCAGTTATTTTCTGTGGCAAATATGGCAGACACTGTGAGTTGTCTAACAATTATTCCTTCTGGCCGTGAACAGTGGCTCATGCCTATAATCCCAACACTTTGGGAGGCTGAGGCGGGTGGATCACCTGAGATCAGGAGTTCAAGACCAGCCTGGCCAACATGGTGAAACCCCGTCTCTACTAAAAATACAAAAAATTAGTCAGCCATGGTAGCAGGTGCCTGTAATCCCAGCTACTGGGGAGGCTGAGGAAGGAGAATCACTTGAACCCAGGAGGCGGAGGTTCCAGTGAGCCGAGATCCCACCACTGCACTCCAGCCTGGGCAACAAGAGCAAGACTCCGTCTCAAAACAAACAAACAAACAAACAAAACCAATTATTCCTTTTCTACCTTTCTTCCTGGCTGGCACAGTCTGCCTGTACTTCAGAGGCCAAAAAGTGCCAGTAAGTCTTCCTTGTAGCCTCCCTTACAGCCAGGGCGTGGCATGTAACCAACCCAATCCTAGCTACTGGGGTCTAAGAGAGTTGAAGGTAGCTGGCAGGCCTTTGGAAAAGGTTTCTTCACTAATACCGGGATATACACAGGAGGAAACTGCTGTTTCTCCACAGAACTTAGTTATGGCTACATGTGACCTCTGGAACTGCTGAAGCCATTTTAAAACCCTTAGGAAAGATATCACAAACTGGCTGAATGTGTAACAGAGAGAAGAGCAGAGTAGGTATCTGATGGTATCATTGAGTCCTTGGACTGACAATGGAAAAGCCCTGCCTTCAGACTTCTTGTTAGATAATGTTATCTTGGTTTATGGCTTTCCTTTAAGCCATTTTTATTTGGATATTGCTACTTGAGGGTCAAGGCATCCTAAGGAATCTCTATCTTCTTACTTCAGGTCCAATTTCCTGAGCTGACTCAACATCATCAGCGTCTCTACCTTGTGCCTAGTCCTTCATTGACATGTCTTTCATTAAGAAGCAAGCACAACATAATTATACTCACATATATGCTTCACCTAAAGTCTGTTTCTTCTGCAACACCTCTAGAATGGTCCAGGAGAAGGTACTTTTTGCTTCTCTGGTGTATTTTTCAGTTATGTCTGTTTTTAACAGCATTATAGATGTGCCCCAATTTTTACCTTACACTTCCTTTCTTATTATCCTCTAACACCATACCGAAATTACAATTGATCTAAAACTTTCAAAACCAAAATGCTCAAGATAGGATAAAGATTTTCTTTTCTAGAGGGTGGTCCACATCATTAAACAGAGCTGAATGGCAAGGCATCTTGAATGATGAACAACTGAATGTGCCATACTTTATATATAAAGAAAACAAAAAACCTGACCTCTATTTTAAAATGAAGATTAAGAGAGGCATAATAAATAACATACAGGTGAGATCAGAATCCTACCTTAGTGGCTGGGTGTGGTGGCTCACACCTATAATCCCAACACTGGGAGGCGGAGGCAGGCGGATCACAAGGTCAGGAGTTCAAGAGCAGCCTGGCCAACATGGTGAAACCTCATCTCTACTAAAAGTACAAAAATTAGGCGGGCGTGGTGGCAGGCACCTGTAATCCCAGCTACTCGGGAGGCTGAAGCAGGAGAATCACTTGAACCTGGGAAGTGGAGGTTGCAGCGAGCCGAGATTGTGCCACTCCTCTCCAGTCTGGGCGACAGAGCAAGACTCCGTCTCGAGAAAAAAAAAAAGAATCCTACCTTAGTACAGTTAATTTGTTAATATATGTTTTTAATTTTTATTTTCATTTTCTTTTTACTTTTTATTTTTTTCCTAATTTAGCTCCCATTTATAAGCACAGTTAATTTTTTTTTTTTTTTCTGAGACAGAATCTTGCTGTTGTCACCCAAGCTAGAGTGCAGTGGCGCCATCTCGGCTCACTCCCGGGTTCAAGCGATTCTCCTGCCTCAGCCTCCCAAGTAGCTGGGATTACAGGCACTCGCCATTATGCCCGGCTAATTTTTGTATTTTTGTAGAGACGGGGTTTCACCATGTTGGCCAAGCTGGTCTTGAACTCCTGACCTCAGGTGATCCACCCGCCTCGGCCTCCCAAAGTGCCGGGATTACAGGTGTGAGCCACCGAGCCCGGCCAGCACAATTTTTTTTTTTTTTCTTTTTTGAGATGGAGTCTTGCTCTGTCACCCAGGCTGGAGTGCAGTGGCGCAATCTCAGCTCACTACAACCTCCGCCTCCTGGGTTCAAGCGAGTCTCCTGTCTCAGCCTCCCAAGTAGCTGGGATTACAAGCACCTGCCCGCCATCATGCCCGGCTGATTTTTGTATTTTTGTAGAGACGGGGTTTCACCATGTTGGCCAGGCTGGTCTTGAACTCCTGACCTCAAGTGATCCACCCACCTCAACCTCCCAAAGTGCTAGGATTACAAGCGTGAGCCACCATGCCTGGCCAGCACAGTGAATTTTTAAGAGACCTCACATGTTTCTTGCATGATAGCTTAAAAGGATAAGATCCTATATTGTTCATGTTTACTCACAACATGAAAGGAACCCTTAACCAAGAGTTGGTAAACCTTTGTTGACTGTTACTCAGCAATGCAACAAAATGAAGACTTACCCAAACCAGCCATGAAGATGTAACTGCCATTTATTAGGAAAAGGGTTTTTTAAGAGGAAAAAGACTACAAACCCTGAAGATTACAGGTCCTTTTCTTTGACACAGTTTCTGTTATTGTTTTTTGTTAAAGCATGCTCACTAAAAGGAAAAAACATCAAAATTACAACTTCTCTGAAAATCAGTTAGAAACACAAAAGCAAATATTAGAAAGTTTTCCTGAAAACTTTGGCACAAAAGTTTGCAAAACAACTCATGATATACCAAAATGACCAATACTTGAAAAAAACATAACTAGGGGATATTCATTTTCAACCAAAGTGCTGTTTAAGCCAAATTGTTGTGATGATCAAATTGCCTTGAACCAAAGCGCATGCCACCCTATATTTTCAAACCATGGTCTCATTTATCTTTAAGCTTTGCCTATGCTGTTTCCATAGTATCCCCACTTCCATCTGGCTGATTAATGAAGTATTATTAACTAGCACTTGAGAACTAAATCATATTAAAATCAGAAACACCAGGACCTAATACAAATTTCAAGATTTTTATTTATTTATTTATTTAAAAAAATTTTTTTTTGAGACGGAGTCTCACTCTGTCGCCAGGCTGGAGTGCAGTGGTGAGATCTCGGCTCACTACAACCTCTGCCTCCCGGGTTCAAGTGATTCTCCTGCCTTAGCCTCCTGAGCAGCTGGGACTACAGGCGTGCACCACCACACCTAGCTAATTTTTGTATTTTTAGCAGAGACGGGGTTTCACTATGTTGGCCAGAATGGTCTTGATCTCTTGACCTCGTGATCTGCCCACCTCAGCCTCCCAAAGTGCTGGGATTACAGGAGCGAGCCACCACGCCCAGCCAGATTTTTAGTACCTTGTTTTAAAAGTCCTTGTTTACTCAGAAAAAGTAATCTCTTTAAAAAATAAAAAAAGTCCTTGTTTAAATTTGTGGTGTCTCATGTCTATAATCCCAACACTTTGGGAGGCCAAGGCAGGAGAATCGCATGAGCCCAGAAGTTTGAGACCAGCCTAGGCAACATAGGGAAACCGTATCTCTTCAAAACAATTTTTAAAAATTTTTTTTCTTTTTGTTTTTTGAAATGAAATCTTGCTCTGTCGCCCAGGCTGGAGTTCAGTGGCACGATCTCAGCTCACCGCAACATCCACCTCCTGAATTCAAGCAATTCTCCTGCCTCAGCCTCCTGAGTAGCTGGGATTACAGGCACGCACCACTGCACCTGGCTCATTTTTTGTGTTTTTAGTAGAGACAGGGTTTCACCATGTTGGCCAGGCTGGTCTTGAACTCCCAACCTCAGGTAATCCGCCTGTCTCAGCCTCCCAAAGTGCTAAGATTACAGGCGTGAGCCACTGCGCCCAGCCAACAATTTAAAAATTACCCAGGGTGATGGTTCACCCTTGTAGTCTCAGCTACTTGGGAGGTTGAGGTGGGAAGACCGCTTGGGTCCAGGAGTAAAAAAAAAAGAAAACAAAACAAAATTGGCATGATTATTAAATTCTTTCTAAGCCCAAACTTGAAACTTATACATAAATAGGTAAAGTAGTCCCAAGACCAAAAGAGTTGAGAACTGTTCTTTGTAATAGGTTATCTATTACAGCATTGTTATAACCACAAGAGTTTGGAAATAACCTTCATGTCCATCAATAAGAGATTGGTAAAAGTAATTATGGTGCATCCATGCAATAAAATACTATGCAACATTAAAAACTGAGGAGCATTAGGCAAGAAAATGAAATAAAACACATTCAGATTGGAAACAAAAAAAGAAAAACTATCTCTATTTGCAAATGACAGCATCTTGCATATAGAAAATCATACAGAATCCACTAAAGTAAATATCAGAATGAATAAATGAGTTCAGTAAGGTTGAAGCATACAAAAACCGTTCTGTCGCCCAGGCTGGAGTGCAGTGGAACTATCTCGGTTCACTGCAACCTCCACTTCCTGGGTTCAGGTAATTCTCGTACCTCAGCCTCCCCAGTAGCTGGGATTGCAAGCATGCACCACCACACCCAGCTAATTAATTTGTTGTGATTTTGGTAAAGACAAGGTTTCTCTGTGATGGCCAGGCTGATCTGAAACTCCTGGCCTCAAGTTATCCACCCACCTCAGCCTCCCGAAGTGCTAGGATTACAGGCGTGAGCCACCATGCCCAGCCTAAACTATTGTAATTCGATATACTCACGGTGAACAATCTAAAAATGAAGTTAAGAAAGCCATTCTGAGCCAGGCGAGGTGGTGCACAACTGTAATCTCAGTTACTCAGGAGGCTGCAGCAGGAGGATGTCTTAAGCCCAGGAGTTCAAGGCCATACTGGGCCACACAGTAAGACCCTGTCTCTTAATAAATAAATATTTCTACTTACAATTGCATCAAAAAGAATATTTAGTAATAAATTCAACAAAAAGTACAAAACTTGCTTTGTATTAGTTGATTACACATTTTATTTTGAAATAACAAATATCTTAAATTTTCAAAGGCCAATTCTCCTAAAACATTTAAGCCAAATATACACAAGGGTATAGACTCAAAGTATTACTGCTGCGGCCTTGATTCTCTTGAATTCTATACTTGATTCTAAATTATTCTGGGGCCAGAATATGCTTGCCATTAAGGAAATAATCTTGTTATGCTACAGAATTTCGGGAGTTACCATCTCATATAATTTTTGGGAATTGCTAACTTAGCTTACTTGGTTTTAAGAAGTGCAAAACTTATCCTCTGACAGTGATAAAACATTCCTGAGAGAAGTTTTAAAAGACCTACATATACAGAAAGATATCCCATGTTAATGAATCAGAAGATGTAATATTGTTAAAATGACACTAATTCCCAAATTGATCTATAGATTCAACATAATCCCTATCAAAATTCCAGCTGACTTCTTTGCAGAAATTGGAAACATGATCCTAATTCATATGGACATAGAATAACCAATCTTGGAAAAAAAAAAATTTAGAAGACTTACATTTCCCAATTTCAAAATTTACTACAAAGCTAGAGTAATCGGCCTGGCACAGTGGCTCATGCCTGTAATCCCAGCACTTTGGGAGGCCGAGGCGGGCGGATCACCTGGGTCAAGGAGTTCGAGATCAGCCTGACTAACATGATAAAACCCCATCTCTACTGAAAATACAAAAATCAGCTGGGCGTAGTGGCGCGCACCCGTAATCCCAGCTACTCAGGAGGCTGGAGCAGGAGAATTGCTTGAACCTGGAAGGCAGAGGTTGCAGTGAGCCAAGATCGCGCTATTGCACTCCAGCCTGGGCAACAGAGTGAGACTCCATTTCGGAAAAAAAAAAAAAAAACTGGTGTAATCAAGACAATGTAGTACTGATATAAGGATAGACATATGGATGAACTGAACTGGCGTCCAGATATAAACTTTCACATTTAGGTTAATTTATTTTTCATAGAGTGTGAAGACAATTCAATGGGAAAGAAATAGTCTTTTGAGCAAATGAACTGGATAGCCACGTGCAAAAGAATGAAACTGGATCCTTTTCTCGGAAAAAGTAACACAAAATGGATAAAAACCTAAATGTAAAAGCTAAACCTATGAAACTCTTAGAAGAAAACAAAGGAGTATATCTTCATGAAGTCCAATTAGACAATGATTTCTTACATATGATACCAAAAGCATAAGTATCGAAAGAAAACATTTATAAATTGGACTTCATCAAAATTAAAAACTTTTGTGCTTCAAAGTCACTATGAAAAATGGGAAAATATAACCTAAAGAATGGATGAAAACATTTTCAAATCTGGTAAGGAACTTACATCTAGAACATATTAAAAAAAACTCTTACAACTCAATAATAAAAGACAACCTGACTTAAAAATGGGCAAAGGATCTGAATAGACATTTCTCCAAATAAGACATAAAAATGGTCCGTCCATAAGCACATGAAAGATGCTAAATTTTATTAGTCATCAAGGAACTGCAAATAAATACTTCATACCCACTAGGATGATTATAATAAAAAACACACATAACAAGTGTTGGTGAAGAAGTAGAGAAATTGGAACCTTCATTCACTGCTGATAAGAATTAAAATGGTGTAGCCACTGTGGAAAAGTTTGGCAGTACCTCAAAAATTTAAACATGGAAGTACCATTCCTAGGTATAAACGCACCCAAGAGAACTGAAAACATATGCACACACAAAAGTTCACCACAGCATCATTCAGAATAGTCAAAAAGTGGAAATAATCCAAGTGTCCATCAATGATGAATAGATTTTTAAAATGTGGTACAGTCATACAACAAAAACTATGTAGCCATAACAAGAAATGAAGTACCTGATACATGCTACACACATAAACCTTTAAAATACTCTGCCAAGTGAAAGAAGACAGTCACAAAGGGCCACATACACCTTTTATAGGAAAAGTCCAGAATAGACCGATTTAGTGAGGCAGAAAGTAGAAAGTATATTTTTACCTTTCAAATTAAATTATTTTTAAAAATGAATGGTTCAAGAATTTATATGCTATGTTTTTCTAAATCCTAACAATCTTCTTCTAAAATATTTTTAAGAGAGAAAAAAGTATGCTATGGATCAAGAAAAACAGACCTGGAATTTTAAACCAGCTAAGGAAAACTCTAAGGCAGAAAACTCATTTGACTTTGTGGAATGCTATTGAATGTTCCCTTCAAGCTGAATTTTGGTCTTCGTTTGAATGGGAAATTACTACAAATAATTAAACTTTATTGTGTGAGGCATGGTGGCTCACACTTGGAATCCCAGCACTGTGGGAGGCAGAGGCGGGCATATCGCTTGAGCCCAGGAGTTCGAGACCAGCCTGGGCAACATAGTGAAACCCCACCTCTACCAAAAAGACAAAAGTTAGCCGGAAGTGGCGGCAGGTGCCTATAGTCCTAGCTACTCAGGAGGCTGAGGTGGGAGGATTGCCTGAGCCCAGGAAGTCCAGGCTGTGGTAAACTGTGATCGTGCCACCGCACTCCAGCCTGGGTGACAGAGTGAGACCCTGTCTCGAAAAATAAAAATAAAAAAAACCTTACTTTGCAAATTATCTGTATATTTTACAAAAGCAATCATAAATCTAAAGTTGAAATTCATTAGACTTTACATCACAGTAAATAATTTCTAACTAAATGGAACAAATACTTAAAATACTCCTTGGAATAGTATAAATAGTATAACTTTGGAGTCAGATACACAGGTTTGAATCTTACCCTATTTACAAGCTTGGTGATCATCAACAATTTGTTTGGTTTCTGTGGGCCTCACTCCCTGTTTTTTTTTTTTTTTGAGATGGAGTTTCATTCTTGTTACCCAGGCTGGAGTGCAATGGCGCAATCTCAGCTCACTGAAACCTCCGCCTCCCAGGTTCAAGCAATTCTCCTGCCTCAGCCTCCTGAGTAGCTGGGATTACAGGGATTCACCATCACACCAGGCTAATTTTGTATTTTTAGTACAGATGGGGTTTCTCCATGTTGGTCAGGCTGGTCTCGAACTCCCAACCTCAGGTGATCCGCCCGCCTCAGCCTCCCAAAGTGCTGGGATTACAGGTATGAGCCACCACGCCCAGCCACTCCCTGCTTCTAATAAATCAGGAATTATAATACCTACAGTGTGAAAAGAAATACTCCAAATATTCACTAAATGGGGGAAGAGATGGATAATTTCATTCTGTTTTTCTGAAATCTATTTCTGCTGTTCGTATTTTTTTAACAACTTGTATGTAATTTTAAAACATAATGACCAGGTGCAGTGGCTCAACACCTGTAATCCCAGCACTTTCGGTGGCCAAGGCAGGCAGATCATTTGAGGCCAGGAGTTTGAGAACAGCCTGGCCAACACTGTGGAAGTTCATCTCTATTAAAAATACAAAAAAATTAGCCCGGCATGGTGGCGGGCGCCTGTAATCCCAGCTGCTCGGGAGGCTGAGGCAGGAGAATCACTGGAACCTGGGAGGCAGAGGCTGCAGTGAGCTGAGATTGCACCACTGCACTCCAGCATAGGCAACAGAGCAAGACTGTCTCAAAACAAAACAAAACAAAACAAAACAAAACCATGATGATTTTAAAAATAAAAACATCTGTTTTATAGGGTACTCATGAAGCCAGTTTGTAAGGCACCTACACACAGGAGAATCTCAATTAAAAAAAAAAATAGTAATTTCCACAGCTCTATTCCTCACCTCTTCCAAAGCTTCTTCAATTCTGCCTTTCCTTTTTTGAGATGAAGACTCGCTCTGTTGCCCAGGCTGGAGTGCAATGGCACGATCTCGGCTCACTGCAACCTCTCTCCCTGGTTCAAGTGGTTCTCCCAAGTAGCTGGAACTACAAGCACTGCCCAACCCCCTCCCCGCCACCACGCCTGGCTAATTTTTGTAGGCCCCCCACCACGCTTGGCTTATTTTTGTATTTTTAGTAGAGACAAGGTTTCACTGTGTTGCCCAGGCTGGTCTCGAACTCCTGACCTCAAGTGATCCGCCCACTTTAGCCTCCCAAAGTGCTGGGATTACAGGCGTGAGCCACCTCCTTAGGCCCAATTCCACCTTCTTGAATTCAGGTGAACAAGTCACAGAAGAAGCAAAGTTAAACATTTATTTTTCTGAAGGCTAAGGTTATAAAGAAAAACAAAAACAATAAAACTAAGCTTTTAAAGATTTTTCCTCAGAACATAAACAAATAATTTAATCCAAAAAGAAAAATATTTCCATGTTTACTGATGCTAATCATTTTATTCTGAAACTCCGTGGGTTTTTTTGCAGGAGTGGGGGATTGCAATGTAAGAGAGTAAAACGATAATACATCCAGAAAAAAGGAAATTTGATACCTTAATCTTTTGACCATCAAGGAAAATTCAGGATTCAGGTCAGAGTACATTTTTCACTGAAAAACACAGTGCAAATATAATTAATGACAATGACTTATTTAGCAAGTAAGGTAAAATATAAGTTCCACCTGTATGAAAAGATAATTTTGACTTTGAGAGTACACTTAGATGAATGTAATTTAACAGATCCAGGTTGTCACCTTATATTTTACACAATATTTCGAGAACTAAGAACTTTCTCTTCCATATTCTAAAACATGAATAACATGAACATATGGGGAAGCACCATCGTTTTGCAGGTCCAATGTGTGTCATTTTAAAACCACCCAAGTACACTGAGACCGCTAACGCTAGTAATGTGGTGTTTGGCAGCTAGTTTTAATGACTGTCATTAGAGCTTTATTTTTTATTTTCTTTTTATAGAGACGAGCCCAGGCTGGTCTTGAACTCCTGGCCTCAAGCGATCAGCCTGCTTTGGCCCCCAAAGTGCTGGGATTACAGGCATGAGCCACCGTGCCAGCCTCGTTAGTTTGAAAAGCACCAAAAGTTATCCATAGGAATGTGAACTTTAGCATTTCCTATCAAGTATGTATAAATACATAACTGAACCCTCATACAGCATAAAGCTTATAAATCATATACTGAGGCCAGGCGCGGTGTCTCACGTCTGTAATCCCAGCATTCTGGGAGGCCTAGGCGGGCGGATCACTTGAGGTCAGGCGTTGGAGACCAGCCTGGCCAGCACGGCGAAACCCCGTCTCTACTAAAAATGCAAAAATTAGCCGGGCGTGGTGTCGCGTGCCTGTAATCCCAGCTACCCCGGAGGCTGAGGCAGGAGAATCGCTAGAACGAACCCAGGGAGGTGGAAGCTGCAGTGAGCCGAGATGGTGCCACTACACTCCCGCCTGGGCGACAGAGCAAGATTCCATCTCAAATAAGTAAATAAAAAATAAATCATATACTGAACCATTTAACAAATACATATATTCCTGAGAAAGAATTTCCTGGGGGCATTATCGCATTTCTAGTTTCCTTATTTTGGACTATTTCAGAGGGAGATAGGGTCTCCCTCTGTCGCCCAGGCTGGGGTGCAGTGGAGCGATCGTAGCTCACTGCAGCCTCGAACTCCTGGGCTCAAGCCATCCTCCAGCCTCGACCTCCCAAAGCGCTAGGACTAAAGGCGTGAGCCATCGCGCCGGGCCGGAGCCTCTGTCTGCAAAGGTGAAGCAGTCAGTACTGTGGGGCGACACAACCACGACGTGCGTAACTATGCGATCTCCACACTGCGGAGCAGTTGAACGGGACAATAAAAGCTCGCGTGGTGAGAGCTTGTGGGCGAGTGACTCCTTTCCAGCTCACGCCAGCCACGCATAATCCAACTCCGGGTGCCACGCCGCTCTCTGCAGCCCTGGCTGGTGACGCCGAGCCCTCAGCCCGGCCTTCCGCGGCGGCGGCTCTGCCTCGCTTTCCTGCCCACGTGTAAGCCCCTGCACGCCCGGCCCCGGCCTGAGGCCGCCAGAGGACAGGCCAGGGTGGGCCGCCCGTTCCGAGGGCGCGCGGGAGGAAAGGAGGGGCGCCCGTGACGCACATGACCCGGTCCCCGACCAGACCGCCAAGCCTCACCCACGCGGCGCTCGGGGGCACTCGGCCTCTGAGCGCCCTACAGAGGCCAGCCCCCGACCCCTACCTCCCTGGGCTACCCCCAACCCCCCTGAGGGACCCCGGCGGCGCACATACCTGACAGCCCCGCCGGAGGCGGGTGCGGCCTCCGGGCAGATCCGGCCGCCCGTAGGCCCGCCCCGACCTTCCCCTCCCTGCCCCTCCCGTCCCTTCCCCTCCCGTCCCTTCCCCTCCACTCTCCTCCTCGCCCTTCCTCTCCCCTCCCTTCCCTTCCCCACTGGCGCGCGAGCATGCGCGCCGAGCCCGCCCGCGCCTGCGCGCCCCCGACGCCCCGCCGGCGAGCGCTGCCGCCAGCGAGGCCCGGGGAGGCCGCGGCGGAGGCGGAGGCGGAGGCCCGGCGCCCTGGGCGGCGCCCTGTCCCCGAAGTCCGTCCTCCCCGTTAGGTGGCGAGCGCCCGAGGGGAGGGGACAGCCGGGCAAGCAGGAAGCTGCGGCTTAAAAGGGCAATCCGCGCGGGACCCTTCCTCCCTAGTCGCGGGGAGTCTGAGAAAGCGCGCCTGTTTCGCGACCATCACGCACCTCCCCTCCGCCTGTGGCCATGTACCGCTACCTGGGCGAAGCGCTGTTGCTGTCCCGGGCCGGGCCCGCTGCCCTGGGCTCGGCGTCCGCCGACTCGGCCGCGTTGCTGGGCTGGGCCCGGGGACAGCCCGCCGCCGCCCCGCAGCCGGGGCTGGCATTGGCCGCCCGGCGCCACTACAGCGAGGCGGTGGCCGACCGCGAGGACGACCCCAACTTCTTCAAGATGGTGGAGGGCTTCTTCGATCGCGGCGCCAGCATCGTGGAGGACAAGCTGGTGGAGGACCTGAGGACCCGGGAGAGCGAGGAGCAGAAGCGGAACCGGGTGCGCGGCATCCTGCGGATCATCAAGCCCTGCAACCATGTGCTGAGTCTCTCCTTCCCCATCCGGCGCGACGACGGCTCCTGGGAGGTCATCGAAGGCTACCGGGCCCAGCACAGCCAGCACCGCACGCCCTGCAAGGGAGGTGAGCGTCGGCCGGGCCCCGTCCCGCCCTCCCTGCCTCCCCTGCGGCCGTCCCCTCCGGCCTCCTGCCGGTGCGGGGCCGCTGCTCAGCCCAGCCCAGCCCAGCTTGAGCGGGCCGGGTCCCCGCCCGGGTCACCCCGCCTCGGATGTGGCCGGCTCTGTGGATGGTGATTTTTCCGCCTTAAAATCATCATGCGATTGGCCTGCCCCCTCCCCCGCGCAGTCACCCCGGGCCTCTGTATATGCTGATCTTGCATGCAGAGTAGACGCTGCACCGGTCTCCTTTTGGTCCCGGTGTCTGTGTCACACACGGCGGGTCCTGCCGAAATGCACTTCTAGGAAAGGGAATGACCTGCCCGTGTGATAATGCCTCGTCAGTGTTCTTGGGCTTTTGTGACTCTCCCCTAAATGCAAGCTGTCAAATTATTTTCTGGTATTTGTTCACTCCTGTTCCAACAGTGACAGATGATATCCGAACATAGAAAATGACTTGGCTTCTAAGTTTGAAATCTAGACAGTTTTAATAACCAAAGGAATTTACTAATCACGCGGTAATCGTTTCAATTAAGTAATTTTCCCGTTCTGACAAGTTCTGTTTTATACCAAAAAAAAAAAGGAAAAACACAAAAAATCACAAGCAATGTAATATCTCTGACAAATAAACACCTGGCGTCCTGACAGTAAATTTACAGGTTGTAGGCTGCGGATGGCCAGCCAGCCAATGGAATGAAATAGCTCTGGGGGTGTGTACTGGTCCTGGCTAGCCCTGAATTTGAGCTTCAGGAAAGATATAGTACGTGAAGAAAGGGGTCAGATAATGTTTGGTAGTCACCGGGTTATCCTGTAGTTTAAATCATTTAATGTCTGTAGATTTGGCCTCTGTAGTCAGATTGCTTTCTTCGAGCAAATAAGAGCTTTTTCCCCCCAATACATTGCATCATACCTCTTTAGTAACATAAAATGGAAAGGACAAACCACTTTTGTCTACTGTAAAAAAGAAAAATTATATGGAATAAAGAGCCCAGGGAGGCGAGGAGTCTTGTTAGAGGTGGATTGGCTGAGAAGCACAGAGGATGTTGGGCTAGACCCATGTCTCAGTAAACCTGATTCTGTGGTCTTTCAGTTATGCCCGCTGACTTAAGGATTTTTAGAAATCCTCTCTGTACCGGAAAAAACTTGAGCGGTGCTGGTGTTCCCAGCAGGGGGGACAAAGGTTGCTTTTAAAGATTTACTAAATTTGCATTGACCCCACCCACTTCTAGGACTTAACTTTGGAGCTTAATTATCCCCTAGCTCTGGTTGCCTCAGCCAAAACCAATGTTTGAACCACTTTGACCTCTGATTTCCTTTCTAGCTTCAAAATTGTATAAAATGTACACACCGTCAGTCTCCTACATTTGCCTGCCTTCTTCCTACCACTCCCTTATTCTCCAAACCAGGAAAACAAGTTCAGACTCCAAAGAAAGGCAAATAAGGATGTTGGAGGAAGTTCAGGCAATGTTTAGCAAATATTGAGTTGCATCGTTTTCTTAAAACGGACATCAAGTTTATTTTTTACTATCTTGCTGGCAGCATTTGCCAGTCCTTTAAAAGGTGTACAGATAAATCAGTGTATGTGGTTTTCTGCAGGATCTGATTTGGTCTCTGAAATCCTTTTTCTTCGATTCTTCAGATGCCCAGCTCTCTCCTGTTTTTATAAGTCGCAGCTCCGCAAACTCACTGAAGCAACTCGTTTACCATAGTTTGTGAGTCCTCTTTCTCTTGTTGCCACAGCAGTTTTAATGCCAAAATATTGAACCTAGCAACAAATTGGGTCAGCCATACCAAAGCACTGTTACTGTAGCACTTGCTTGTACTAGAGTGTAAGATACAATTTTCAGTTCCATTTATCCCATTTACAAAAAAACATGCTATTAACCCCCAGCATATAAACAGGGAGAAACTGAATTGTTACTAATAAACTGCTGCAAGCATTGATAGACCATCAAAGAAAATTGGCCTCTACAAAGTGATAAATTTATTATCTTCAGGAATTTGAAAGGCTTTCTGGATTGGGGAAGATTATATAGCTATGAAAGCCCTTAAATATTTTAGTGTGCTTAATAAACAGTATACTAAACAGATGATCAGCAAAATTTGGATACTATAGCCTTCCATGCTTTGTGTTCAAGACATCCCCAGATCTATCTACCCATTTATCACCCTTGTTTGCAGAGAATGTGCATTGTAAGAGGGACAGGTCTTCTTTCTTAAAGCTTTTTTAACGTCTAAGAAATTGTTAACCTTTGTGGTCCCGCTCTAGTCTTAGAAACACAGAATATATTAGGTGATTGAGATTTTTTTAAATGCTTTGGATAATCCCTATGAAATTCTGTCTTTCCCTCTTAAACATATTTTAACACATTCTTCTTACCTCTCCCCACTAACCTGTCTTCTCTCCCATTGGTTCTTTGCCAAAAAAAAAACCTCATCTGCCTCTCTCCACCCTTTTACCAACCTTCAGCTTTCTGTATCTCATTTTCCCTCAAGAACAACCTTATCCCTGAGTTTTCTAAATTAAAATTCTTGAGGTTGAAGCAAAGCAACAATCTAGCAATAATCTCTAAGGGAAACAGATGGTTATAAGACTTGGTGGCTGATGTGTACTTTTTCCAAGTAAATGTTTAATAATACACACTGTTTTTGTGCTTTTCTTTTCCCAGTTACTACATGTACCTGAGGCCGTTAGATTTGTCTGTGTTAAGGATTTGAAAGAGTAAGCTAAAGGATCTGAGGGGAAGTTTAAGTGAGGCCTTAAAAATATTTCCAGCAAAGGGGCATATTGTGAGAATATGCGACTGATTTGAGAAGACTGGTTCAAAAGTTCTGGTGGGTTTGGAAATATTATTAAAGATTGTTCTATTAACTTTCCCTGAGTAAATTATCTGTATTTCATTTGCTATGGTTCTGCCTGAGACCAGTCTACCTTTTTAGAAGGAATTTTATCGTTTTAAAGTCAGTTTGGAGGGAAAGTACAGATTGATAATAGCAATTTATTGATGGTAGGAGTCAATTAACTTTCTCTACCAGTCTGCCCCCCCAGTTGTCTTGATATTAAAACTATTAAAATTCCCTATCACTGATGCTACTATCATAAAATTTTCTAAAATTATCATAATTTACATATAGTTGATGGACCGTAGATGGAGTTCTCTCATACATTGACCCTAAGTCTTTTAATTACAAATATTAGTACCCAAAAAAGTGTACCCTATATTAACCCAGTAACTAGTTTTTAAAAGTCAAAATGCCAGAAGGAAACAGTGGAATCTTGATGACATAATGCAAGGGAAGACCGGAGTCAATGCAGTGTTAAAGACGCCCTCAGCCTCTGGGATGTCATTGTTTAGCGCTTAAGGGAAGACTATAGAAAGCACTGATACTGATTTAAAATGAGATATTTCTCTGCCTTCACTGGGGGAAAAAATGTTTCTGACTTATTTTGCTATGCTCAATTGACAACCATCAAAACTTAGGTAACTTTTAATAAACTCACAGTTTCTAATATTTTAAGTGGCTGTGTGTCTGCATCTGCTGCCACAGATAAAATATAACCTTTGTAGGTGAATTTAATTTAGGACTTTTCTGAAAGTTCAGTCAGAGGATAGATAATTTGTGTGTCTTTTAAAAGCACTTAGCCCCGAGGTTGTTGTTTTTAATACATCTTATTTAAATACGGAAATGTGTTGCCCTTATGCCTTTTTATTTCATGGAAGCCAAATGCGTCTTTTCTCCCAAAGTATACTAGAAAATGAAGACCCTTGGTAATGGTAGTGATCTGTACATCAGATTTCAGTCTTTCTGTCACTTGCGTGTATGAATCCATTTAGCAAGTTTGCTTTTGGCAGTAAAGCCCCACGTGCAGGAAGACAAACAGCTGCTCACTCATTATCCAAAGTATACTTTGTAAGAATTAGGGCATCAAAAATTGGATCCTAAGCACCAGTATATATTAAAGTTCAGTACAACTTGTAGTGTTTAAGTACAAGAAATAAAAATTCAGCCTGAGCTTTTGGCATATAGTGGGAAGAAATTAGGTTTACCGCTGTTAATAATTCAGATTGCTTAGGAAAATCGGTTTTTATTTACTTATGTTAAAAATACCAAGGGTTCTGTAACCATTAAAAACTAAAATACTAACCTATAGATGTTGAAAAAATCCTAGACACTAGTCTCTGCCACGTGACTGTTCTTCTTTTCTATTTATTTTACCCAATAATTAGGCTTTTACAATGTAAGTAATAAAGAGAAAAATCTCTAGTATCACTTTAGAGCGCATCGATTCATAAATAGCCCATAAATTTTGTACTCAGCAACCCATAAAATACACATGCATGATTCACATAATCAAATAGTAATGAAAGTTACAAAATGAAAAGTGAAGCAGCTCTACCCCAAGTCCTTCCCCCAATATAACCATGAACAGTCTTAAATCTAATGCTGCTGTCTAAAACTGACTAGTTATCCAAATGAATCAATATTTTCCCCTTTCCAGAGGCAGAAATTAATGCAGATTCAAGTGTTCACTATCAAGTCGGAATTGTTAATATGTGAAATACTACTGATAAAGGCAGGAAAGGCTTTATTAAGGACAAGACAAACTAGGAGAAGGAGCTACTCAAGACCTTCCGATTATCTTTACAAAAAGGCAACTACACCTAGAAGATTCTGCAGCCGCACACATTCTGCCTTCACTTGAGGTCAACTGCCTTCACCAAGGTCAGATATTAGCAAAGGCTAACATTTATTCAGCTCTGTGTGTGCCAGGCATTTTATTAAGAACTTTTCATGCATCATCAGTTCTATGCCTTATAGCAACAATGCATGTAAGAACTTTTCATGTATCATTGCTTTTATGCCTCATGCAATACACTGTTGTCCCTGATTTCCAAATGTGGCTACTAAGGTTGAGGAGTGAAGTGTCGTTTGGCAGGGTGACACAGCTAGTACGTAGTGGAGTTGAGGTTCAGATTCTGGGCATCTGATTCCAGCACCCGCCTTAATCATTGTTGTCTGGGATTTATTTATGCAAAAAGTTACAAATTGTATCTTAGGCTTTTAATTGTAAGCACTGATTGAGAACCACTTCATGCCATTGACACAAGGCTTCCTAATACTTTGGATCATAGATACCTTTGAAATTTCTGTTAAAAGCTATTAGAAGACCTACCTTCTTCCTAGAAAAATACATATTCAAACAACTTTGCATATAAAACTCAGCATAGATGATATCTCTAGAGGTCCATTTATTCTAATTGCTAAGGAAATGAAATAACCTTTTTCCCCTACACCCAACTCTGAAGACCTGAAATAACATTTTAAACAGTTTTCCATCAAAAGAGGTTTGAAGACTTTGGTTTTTAAGAGATTAATGTGTTAGCCAGAACAACTCATTTCTCTACCAGTGTGTAGTCCATTTATCTTTAAAGATTTTCTATTGAATAATTTTGAAATTACTTTCTTAGTTTTCTTCATTAAAAACTAAGAAAATGCTTTGTTTATTATGAATTGCTATTTCTCTTGATTATTATTCTTGGAGAAAGTCTATCAGACGTAATTCTTCTGATTTGCTTCTAGGCTAGAGGAAAATGTGAAAGATGACAAATGAAAATTTCAAAGGTTGTCAGTAGTATGACTTCTTTTATCGTTTGTCATTATCACAAATATATCAACATAGGACTTTTAAAAGATATTTTGTACATATTGGGCCTTAGTAGGATTTTGCATGAATTTTTTTTTTCTTTTTTGCCAAGAGAGAAAGAGCAAAGAAATAACCAAGGGTGATGTACTCATATTGAAGGTTTACCAAATAAGGACTGCTTTTATTATGAACTATAGTCTATATTCTAAGTAAATCAATTTTTCTATTATGTGTTTTTTGTTCCTGCAGGAAAGATCTCTGAACTTTATGCAGAGGGTTCTTTTAAAAAAACAAAGTTGAATTTTTTTATTTCTTGGAATATTTTTTTCATTGATTTCTCCCAAGTAGAGCAGATTCAAATCTCCTTTGTACCCTATGTCTTTTTTGTTTTGCTATTAGCTCAGTATTCTGTTTCTACATTTTCCTTTCCTAGAACCAGTCAATAAATGACAAAAAAAAAAAAAAAACAAAGTAAATCATGTATTATTGCAGTAGGAGTTCAAGGAAACCAAGGACAGTCTTGTTTGTTTGTTGTTTTTTTTTTTTTTTTTTTTTTTGAGACAGAGTTTTGCTCTTGTTGCCCAGGCTGGCATACAGTGGCGCGATCTTGGCTCACTACAACCTCTGCTTACCGGGTTCAAGCAATTTTCCTGCCTCAGCCTACCAAGTAGCTGGGATTACAGGCATGCACCACCTCACCTGGCTAATTTTTGTATATTTAGTAGAGACAGGGTTTTGCCATGTTGGTCAGGCTGGTCTCGAACTCCCGACCTCATGTGATCAGCCCACCTCGGCCTCCCAAAGTGCTGGGATTACAGGCGTGAGCCACCGTGCCTGGCAGACAGACAGTCTTGATGTGGGAACAGAGAAGGCTGGATAGGAGTTGGATAAGGCCATTTCAGATAAAGAGGGGGTGGCTTCATCCAAGGCAGGAAGTGGAACTGTGTGTAAGGGGGTCATGAGGACAAACTACATTTGTAAATAATGAGAAATAAGGACTTGTGACAGTAAATATATTTGGTCTCTTTGCCTGGTTCCCAACACAGAGCTCCTGAATCTCTTGCAAATTCCTGAGTGATAGGAGCATCTTTTGTTCTAACTAGGACACTCTTAATGGGCTTCTGGGTAGCTTCAAGGTGGGTACTAGTCACCAAAAAGACCAAGCCATAATTAGAAATTTGGAACTTTCAGTCCCACCCTTTGACCTGTGGAGATTGGAAAGGGGCTGAAGATTGAGTTTAATCAGCAATCAGTCATGCCCTCATAATGGAACCTTTATACAAACCCTAACTGATGGCTGGAGTATTTGGAGAGTTCAGAGAGCTTCCAGGTTGGTGAATGCATCCATGTATGGGTAGGGTGGTACCCTCCAAATTCCAGGGGGACAGAAGCTCCTGCAGTGGGGACATTCCAGACATGGCCTTGTGTACCTCTTCGTGTTGCTGTTGATTTGTATCCTTTACATAAGTAACGTTTCCCTGAGTCCTGTGAGCCTTTATTACATTATTGAACCTGAGGAGGGGGCCATGGGAACCCCCTGGTTGGTAGCCAAGTTGGACAGAAGTGTGGGTGCCCTGGGCACCCAAGACTTGGAACTGGCATCTGAAGTAGGGAACAGTCTTGTGAGACTGAGCCCTTGAGCTGTGGGGTCTGTGCTAACCCTGGTAGTCAGTGTCAGAACTGAATTGCAGGACACCCAGCTTGTATCTGCAGAGAACTGGAGAACTGCTTAGTGTGGAAAACACACACATTTGGTATCAGAAATGTGTGAGAAAAAACAATTTTTTCCTTTTTTTTTTTTTTTTTTTGAGACGGAGTCTTGCTGTCTCCCAGGCTGGAGTGCAGTGGCGCGATCTTGGCTTACTGCAAGCTCCGCCTCCTGGGTTGATGCCATTCTCCTGCCTCAGCCTCCTGAGTAGCTGGGACTACAGGCGCCCACCGCCACACTGGCTAATTTTTTTTGTGTGTGTATTTTTAGTGGAGACGGGGTTTCACCATGTTAGCCAGGATGGTCTCGATCTCCTGACCTCATGATCCGCCCGCCTCGGCCTCCCAAAGTGCTGGGATTACAGGCGTGAGCCACCGCGCCAGGCCAATTTTTTCCTTTTATGTTTGTTGGATGAATAATGATGAACCTAGCAGGGCACAGAAAGCTAGGCAGCAGTGGAACTGAGAATGAAGTTATAGTTAATAGCAGAGAATGAAAAAGAAAAGACAGATGAAACATTTTGAAGAAAGGACAGTAATGTATTCCCAGCAGGTAGGATTTACAGGATGAAGGAGAGAAGAGGCAAAGATAACCACAAAATTTCTAGCCTGAGAGACTGGTAGAAAAAAATGGTGGTATCAGGGACAGATGGGGTTATTAAGGAAAAGGATTGGATTTTTAAAATAAAGAAGATCTGGTGTAAAATTATCCTCAGGGAAATTGGAAATCCAGGCACGTACTTCTCTCCGTCATGCCCTTGCATAGTGCAGTCCCTCTCTGCCTGTGCATGCCTCACTTCCCCCTCCCTAGGATTCCTCTGCCTCTCTTAAGACCCATCTCAAATTATCACGTAGACTTGTAAATAATTTATATGAAACTGGATAGCCGAGGTTTCAAGCCTTTATCCCTTTGAAACTTTTTAATAACAAGTTACTGTTACCTTTTACTAAATCCAACTTTATATTCACCATTTTAACTAGCATCATTTCCGATTCCAAGACCTGTTTGGTGTGAAAGTGCAGCTAAGTTACTGTTAATCAAGATCAGAATAAAAGAGTCTACCAAGAAAAATTAACAAAATCCCCCTTTTAATGTATAATCTTCCATCCGTCAGGCTGTAAGTTAAATAACACAAAACAAAGCTGTATGTTTTATGGATATGTACATATATAATTGCAGGGAACATGATTTGGAAGGATATACACTTACATTGCTGAGAATAGTCACCCCTAAGGAGAAGACTGGGGTCACAAGTGGAAGTCAAGGGAGTCTTCAGCTTTCTTTTTGTATTTAAATTTTGATAGAAATACATACATATGTGTTATAATTTTAAATTTTTAATGAAAAAAGTATTCTTCCGTTTTTTCTTTGATGTGTCAATAGGTTATATTTTTCTAATATCAGCTAAACATTTGCTTCCCAGAAAGCTTACTTACCTCTTCAAAATTTATTCAGGTTAAAATAAAAGATTTAGACAGTGGATTAAAAATCTAAGATGGTATTATACAAAACAGTACATTGATGCTGCTAAAGCAATTAAAGTATCATTTTTCTGGTTTTTTTTTTTTTTTTTTGGAGACGGAGTCTCACTCTCTGTCGCCCAGGCTGAAGTGCAATGGTGCAATCTCCACTCATTGCAACCTCCGTCTCCCAGATTTAAGCGATTCTCCTGCCTCAGCCTCCCCAGTAGCTGGGATTACAGGTGTGCACCACCACGCCCAGCTAATTTTGTTGTGTGTTTAGTAGAGACAGGGTTTCATCATGTTGGCCAGGCTGGTCTCGAACTCCTACCTCAAATGATCTGCCCACCTCAGCCTCCCAAAGTGCTGGGATTACACGCGTGAGCCACCACACCCAGCCTAAAGTGTGTACTTTTTCTTAGCTCCTATATGCAGTGCTCCTTCCCATGCTGAATGTCTGAATTTTTATCTGAGACGTAGTATTTCAGATGGTCATTACTTGCGGGTGGTCATTGAGAGTTCCTCCCTGCTTCTAACCTTCCTCTCTTCATTTTAAATTAAGTTACGCTACATTATTGTGGGTTAGAAGGTACATTAATATTAAGTGAAAAAATATAATCTGATGAGTAAGTGGCAAGAGTGTTAACTTATAAATATTAAGAGTTGTTTTGAGGCCATTTTGCTTTTCTGGTGGTTCTGTGCTTCTGGTAGAACTCTTGGTTACTGAATAAATAGTTCCTGAAAAGTGAGAGTGCAGCTGGAAATTAGATTTCTAATGAATAAATCAAACCCTATTAAGAGAACCAGGTTCAAGTAATTTTAAAACCACTTGAATTTTCATAAATGTTTTGTTAATGACTAATTATAAAAAACAGTGACTAGCTGGAGGCTTTTGTGTGTTTGCTTTTGAGTCAGCTAGGAAAAGGAAAAAAAATTCAAGCTTAGTCAATTGTGGTTTTCACTGAATCTTTTTTAAAGTAATGAGCTGATTTGTTTTCTTCATCACTATAGCAACTTAAGCTAGTTTCTGCTTTTGATTTTTATTTCTCCTAGAGAAACTTAGCATGCACTGCTCATTAGACTTGAGCATACTAAGGAATATCTGTGGTAATTAAGTTAAAAATCAGATCAGTGCTTTGTACTGTATATAGTTGCAGATGTCTGCATTTCACTAATATTCTTTGGAAACATCTGGATACCAGTTAACATAAAATAACTGTTTAGTCAGTTTCTGTTCAGAATAGAAGGAATGATTTAAAAGTTCCCATTGTAGTACATACGTCATTCTATCCCTTGCCCTTCCTCCAGCTTTACTGAGATTGATAAATAATAAACGTCATGGGTGGTGTGTCTTTAGTTTCCTCTGGTGAGCTGAGTGCACAGATTACTTTGTCAGCAGGGTGGCCTTGATTTTTAGGCCATGTTTCTAATGGCATCAGTTCTGTGGCTGACACCTGTGTACCAAGCCCATTCACTGTCTAGCTTAGCCAGCCGTGGACTCCTGCTCTTTGTTAAAAGTATTTACCTTCATTCCTACTAGCACAGCTGACCAAAGACCCATTTGATCCCAAACACTAGTAATGCATCATTGGAGTCTAACAGAGTTTTAAGATGTGGTGTGTGCGTGTGTGTGTGTGTGTGTGTGTGTGTGTGTGTGTGTGTGTGTGTGTGTAGAGATGGGATCTCACTATGTTGTCCAGGCTGGTCTTAAACACCTGAGCTCAAGTTCTTCTGCCTCAGCCTCCCAATGTGCTAGGACTACAGGCATGAGCCACCATGCCTAACTGTCTAAGACTTTGGGATACAAAAATATAATTTACTTTCCTCCATTTCTGGAATAAAACATCTCTTCCTTCCTCCTTCTAGTTTCTGTTCTGTGCCCCTGTTTGATCTCTGTTGGTCCTATTCACCTTCAGCCTTCTCTGCTGAAGGAGGAAAGGCTTGGTTTTATAAAAAGTGACAATATTCAGATCACATAAGATCCTTCTTGCTTCATTTTGGCTTAAATATTTTAAGATTTTCTGATTTTCTTGTGTGTGTATGTATTTTCCTATTATTTGACTTTTTTGAACAACTTCAAATTGAGTATATTTGAACGAGAGTAGGCATTCAAAAGTGCTAGGCTTTCCCTGCCTTTCAGAACTTTGAGGTATATGTCGCATCATTTTGTCCTTCACATTCTCCAGTTGTGCTAATTTTTCCCAATCCATTGAGTTAAGTAGAGTACCTTCCTTTCTGCAGTCATATTCTTACTTTTTTTTTTTTTAATTTTTTTGAGACAGAGTCTCAAACTGTTGCCCAGGCTGGAATGCAGTGGTACAATCTCAGCTCTCTGTAACCTCCGCCTTAGCCTTGTGAGTAGCTGGGACTACGGGAATGTGCCACCATGCCCAGCTAATTTTTGTATTTTCAGTAAAGATGGGGTTTCACCATGTTGGCCAAGCTGGTCTCAAACTCCTGACCTCAAGTGATCTGCCCAGCTCAGCCTCCCAAAGTGCTGGGATTATAGGCGTGAGCCACCACATCCGGCCCCTACTTAAATCTCTTCGTGTCCCTTAGAATGTAGTTAAGACTTATTTTCAGGTGACAGTATATTTTTGATAGTTATCTTTGATTTCCAAACCCAGAGAAGGAAGAGTAACTGGCTTCTTCTGTGTGTGGGTACATTGTGTCTTATTGGAGATTGTTTTGTCTCAAGTATTGCTGCAGAGTATTTTATTAATGGGTGCACTTTAAAATTTTTTGTTTTTCAGACTACTAGTTTAGGTAGCCCAGTACTCAATATTTGCCAATTTCTAGAATTAAAAACATGTATGAATCACTGGTTAACTAGAAATTTAAAATGAAAATGTTTCTTCTTTAGCCCAGGCAATATCACTTGCATTCATTTCTATCCCCTCCCTGTCCCTGTTCTGTTGGCTCTGGGGCTTCTTCCACTAAGCTGGTACTTTCTTTATAGCTCCTCCTGTGCTTCCATTCACTAAACCTTTATTGGTTCATAGCCTACAGAAAATGCCTGTGGTGTGAGAGGTAATTTGTGAAACTGCTTCTCTTCACTGTTTAGCAGTTGAGCTCTCTAAATGGGTGTAGCTGGGAAAGAAAACTTAACTTTACAAGCAAGAATTCCTGGGTTCTATCCAGCGGAACATGTCTTTTGTTATACACACACAGTTTCTGACTCATATCATTCCATGACTTATGATAAAATGGACATTTTGTTTACACTGTTGTGTGGAAGGAGGGGTCTGGTTTCTAATTTTTAATAACATCTATTTCTAGAATATTAGGCTTGCCATTTCAATGCTTCTGTTTGATTTATGAATATCATTGGTTCCAGCAGTTTTTAGCTCCCCACTAAATACAAGTTAAAATTTTTAAGTTTCTAAGTTAAAAGAAAGTAACATTTCCTCCACTTAAGAAAGCAAGGAAAATTAAAAATAATGTGGTGATGACTTCCACAGGCTCTAAAAGAGCAATGGAAAAAGTGATTTATGTGTGGGAGAAGAAATACTAGTTCTTAATTAATACATTGTTTTACTATTTCCTGTGAATTTATGTAGAAGTAATGAAACCAAGGTTTATTAAGTCATTTTTTCAAACTCCTGTCAGTTTAGACTTTTTAATTGCTTTGTTACATGCCATTACTTTGTAATACTTGTTATAGCAGTGGTAATAGTTGAGATTTGCCTGTTTGACCACTTGCAGGGCACCATGCCAGATTCCCCATGTGCGATGTTCCTCACAGTCGTGACACCCATCCTAGGAGAGTGGCATTAGCACCCCTCCATGCAAGCAGATGGTGCAGGCTGGGTCGCCTGGGTACAGCGCCTTACCATTTCCCTGGCTTAGTGTAGTTATCATTAAATAATATGTGGTATTACTTAGAAGCATTTTGAATAATTTGAAAAGCACATTTTAGTGTTTAAACAATTTTTTTTTCTTTTTTCTTTTTTCTTTGAGAAAAGGTCTGGCTCTGTTGCTGGGGTTTAGTGCAGTGACCTGAGCGTAGCTCACTGCAGCCTGCAACTCCTGGGCTCAAGTGACTCTCCTGCCCCAGCCTCCTGAGCATCTTCGACTACACGCACATGCCCCCATGCCCAACTCAATTTTTTTTTTTTTTTAAGATACAAATGATTCATCTTAATATTATTTACAGGTTTTTTTTTCCTTTTTTGTGGGCTTTATCTGACTGGAAATTCTTTTTAAATTTTTTATTTTTTAAATTGTAAATTGACAAATTGTAGATATATATATTTATGAGGTACAAAGTAATTTTATGATTTATGAATACAACATTGCATAATTAAGTCAAGCTGATTAACCTGTTCACCACTGGAAACAATTGCAAATAATTATCATTTTTTCTGGTGAAAACATCTGAAATTTACTCAGTGATTTTGAAATGTGCAGTACTTCTTGTTGTTGTTGTAGAAATGAGGTCTCAGTATGTTGGCCAGGCTGGTTTCAAACTCCTGAGTTTAAGTGATCCTCCCACCTCAGCCTTCCAGTGTTGGGATTACAAGCATGAACTACCATGTTGGGCCAAATGTATAATCTATTATTATTTACTGTATTCACCATGCTGTGCAATCTATCTCAAAGAAACTTATTCCTTCTGTCTAATTGAGGCTTTGTACCCTTTGACCATCATCTCCCCGTCACCCCCATTCCCAGTTTTGTATACTTTGAGTCCTTTCATGATATGTATGGAGGCTTATGGTAAGTTATTTAAAATTTAACATGTATGTCAAAATTTTTTGTGGCCATAGCTTTTCTTTCTTTTTTAAATTTTAAGAGTCAGAATATTCGTATATTAATTCGGCATGTATTTGAGTGCCTAATATATGCCATTTTCTGTTAGGAACCGGGAATTAAAGCAGTGAACATAACAAAGTCTGCCCTCGTGGTGCTAACTTGCCAGGTAGGGAAGCCAGATAATAAACACATGTATAATGCAAAGTCAGTAATAATAAACGATATGAAGAAACAAGTAAGGTAGGAGAGGCAGGAAAGTGGGAGTGAGGAAGAGGTGCTCTTTTAAATACAGTGGTCAGGGAGAGCCTCTCAGAATGAAGTTTTTAACAGAGACCTGAATGAAATGGGGGAGTGAGCTATACAGATATCTGCTGTGTGCTGGAAAAATTACCTGTAATTTTGCATTCTAAAAGTTTAATAATGACTACATTTATTTCACAATTTGAGAATCAGTTATACACAAGATACAGTTCTAAGCACATACTCCTCTAAATATGATTTGTTTGTACAGTAGACCAAATAAGCATGTTCAGCTTAGAATATGCTCTTTATGGTCATGTGTACAATAAATAAATTATCTTAAAACATTATCAATATTAAGATTGATGTTTTCAGAAACATGTAAAAAAGCTAGCTTTTAAAATTGACTAGGGAAGTTCTCTCAAACTGCCAGTCCATGAGATATTGTATATTTTCTATCTGAAAAACTTTTATTCTCTTAAAAACATATACGGCTCTCCCTCTCCCTCTCCCTCTCCCTCTCCCTCTTCCCTCTCCCCTCTCCCCTCTCGCCTCTCCCCTCTCCCCTCTCCCCTCTTTCCACGGTCTCCCTCTGATGCTGAGCCGAAGCTGGACGGTACTGCTGCCAAGCCGAAGCTGGACGGTACTGCTGCCATCTCAGCTCACTGCAACCTCCCTGCCTGATTCTCCTGCCTCAGCCTGCCGAGTGCCTGCGATTGCAGGCACGCGCCGCCCCGCCTGACTGGTTTTCGTATTTTTTTGGTGGAGACAGGGTTTCGCTGTGTTGGCTGGGCTGGTCTCCAGCTCCTAACCGCGAGTGATCTGCCATCCTCGGCCTCCCGAGGTGCCGGGATTGCAGACAGAGTCTGGTTAACTCAGTGCTCAATGGTGCCCAGGCTGGAGTGCAGTGGCGTGATCTCGGCCCGCTACAACCACCTCCCAGCCGCCTGCCTTGGCCTCCCAAAGTGCCGAGATTGCAGCCTCTGCCCGGCTGCCGCCCCGTCTGGGAAGTGAGGAGCGTCTCCGCCTGGCCGCCCATCGTCCGGGATGTGAGGAGCCCCTCTGCCTGGCTGCCCAGTCTGGAAAGTGAGGAGCGTCTCTGCCCGGCCGCCATCCCATCTAGGAAACAAGGAGCGCCTCTTCCCGGCCGCCATCACATCTGGGAAGTGAGGAGCGTCTCTGCCCGGCCGCCCATCGTCTGAGATGTGGGGAGCACCTCTTCCCAGCCGCCATCACATCTGGGAAGTGAGGAGCGTCTCTGCCCGGCCGCCCATCGTCTGAGATGTGGGGAGCACCTCTGCCCTGCCGCCCCGTCCGGGATGTGAGGAGCGTCTCTGCCCGGCCGCCCCGTCTGAGAAGTGAGGAGACCCTCTGCCTGGCAACCGCCCCGTCTGAGAAGTGAGGAGCCCCTCCACCCGGCAGCCGCCCCGCCCGAGAAGTGAGGAGCCCCTCCGCCCAGCAGCCACCCCGTCTGGGAAGTGAGGAGCGTCTCCGCCCGGCAGCCACCTCGTCCGGGAGGGAGGTGGGGGGGTCAGCCCCCCACCCGGCCAGCCACCCCGTCCAGGAGGGAGGTGGAGGGATCAGCCCCCCGCCCGGCCAGCCACCCTGTCCGGGAGGTGAGGGGCGCCTCTGCCCGGCCACCCCTACTGGGAAGTGAGGAGCCCCTCTGCCCGGCCAGCCGCTCCGTCCGGGAGGGAGATGGGGGGGCCAGCCCCCCGCCCAGCCAGCCGCTCCGTCCGGGAGGGAGGTGGGGGGGTCAGCCCCCCGCCCGGCCAGCCAACCCGTCCAGGAGGGAGGTGGGGGGGGTCAGTCCCCCGCCCGGCCAGCCGCCCCGTCCGGGAGGGAGGTGGGGGGGTTAGCCCACCGCCCAGCCTGCCGCCCTGTCCGGGAGGGAGGTGGGGGTTCGGCCCCCCGCCTGGCCGGCCACCCGGTCCGAGAGGTGAGGGGCGCCTCTGCCCGGCCGCCCCTACTGGGAAGTGAGGAGCCCCTCTGCCCGGCCAGCCGCTCTGTCCGGGAGGGAGGTGGGGGGGTCAGCCCCCCGCCCGGCCAGCCACCCCGTCCGGAAGGGAGGTGGGGGGGTCAACCCCCCGCCCGGCCAGCCGCCCCGTCCGGGAGGGAGGTGGGGGGGTCAGCCCCCCGCCTGGCCAGCCGCCCCGTCCGGGAGGTGAGGGGCACCTCTGCCCGGCCGCCCCTACTGGGAAGTGAGGAGCCCCCCCGCCCGGCCAGCCGCCCCGTCCGGGAGGGAGGTGGGGGGGTCAGCCCTCTGCCCGGCCAGCCGCCCCGTCCGGGAGGTGAGGGGCGCCTCTGCCCGGCCGCCCCTACTGGGAAGTGAGGAGCCCCTCAGCCCGGCCAGCCGCCCCGTCCGGGAGGGAGGTGGGGGGGTCAGCCCACCGCCCAGCCTGCCGCCCTGTCCGGGAGGGAGGTGGAGGGTCAGCCCCCCGCCTGGCCAGCCGCCCTGTCCGGGAGGGAGGTGGGGGGGTCAGCCCACCGCCCAGCCTGCCGCCCTGTCCGGGAGGGAGGTGGGGGTTCGGCCCCCCGCCTGGCCAGCCGCCCCATCCGGGAGGTGAGGGGCGCCTCTGCCCGGCCGCCCCTACTGGGAAGTGAGGAGCCCCTCTGCCCGGCCAGCCGCCCCGACCAGGAGGGAGGTGGGGGGGGTCAGCCCCCTGCCCGGCCAGCCGCCCCGTCCGGGAGGTGAGGGGCACCTCTGCCCGGCCGCCCCTACTGGGAAGTGAGGAGCCCCTCTGCCCGGCCACCACCCCGGCTTGGAGGTGTACCCAACAGCTCATTGAGAACGGGTCATGATGACAATGGCGGTTTTGTGGAATGGAAAGGGGGGAAAGGTGGGGAAAAGATTGAGAAATCGGATGGTTGCCGTGTCTGTGTAGAAAGAGGTAGACATGGGAGACTTTTCATTTTGTTCTGTACTAAGAAAAAATTCTTCTGCCTTGGGATCCTGTTGATCTGTGACCCTACCCCCAACCCTGTGCTCTCTGAAACATGTGCTGTATCCACTCAGGGTTGAATGGATTAAGGGCAGTGCAAGATGTGCTTTGTTAAACAGATGCTTGAAGGCAGCATGCTCGTTAAGAGCCATCACCACTCCCTAATCTCAAGTACCCAGGGACACAAACACTGCGGAAGGCCGCAGGGTCCTCTGCCTAGGAAAACCAGAGAACTTTGTTCACTTGCTTATCTGCTGACCTTCCCTCCACTATTGTCCTGTAACCCTACCAAATCCCCCTCTGCGAGAAACACCCAAGAATGATCAATAAAAAAAAAAAAAAAAAAAAAAAAAAAAAAAAAAAAAAAAAAAAAAAAACTTTTATTCTCAAAAATTCTTTAAAAGAGCTCTCCCTGGGGCTCCCATTACTTACTTGTGACTCCCAGTGGAAATCGTACCCAGCCCCTCGAGAGGGGCTGAATCTGTTGGGAGTGGGAGGGTAGAAAAAATGCTGCAGCTTCTTATGGGTATCCTTCACACACAAACACCCAGTGCCCCAAGCACTGTGCAGTCAAACATCAACCCCACTCAGACTTTCCTCCTTGGGATTGAGAAGCAATGGATTATAGAGAAAGAAAGGTGGCTTAGCACTCCAAAACTTCGAAGAGTAATTGACCAAGACCCCCAAAGCCAAAGCGGTGGGCATCCCCACTTCCTGTATACCCTATACCAACAAGTAATGGCTACTAGATACAGGGGCAGTAGTACCTGTCTGCTTGGCTACCTGCCCTCTTTGCAGAAGTGGTGAAGGGAATCACTCAACCTCAGGAAGGGAAAATGGCTTTCTCATTTTCAGATTGAAAGAGGTTGGCAGTGGGTGAGGAGAATAACAGGTAAGCATCTCTTTCAATATACCCATTTGAAGCCAAAACCTCCGTTTAGACATACGGTATTTTGAACCTGGTGACCATTCATTGCCCATGTTTGTGAATTATCAGAAAGCAGAATTCTTGCCAGGCATAGTGGCTCATGCCTGTAATCCCAGCGCTTTGGGAAGCCAAGGTGGGAGGATCACTTGAGCCCAGGAGTTTGAGACCAGCCTGAGCAACATGGTGAGATCCTGTCTCTACAAAAAATTCAAAAATTAGCTGGGCATGGTGGTGTGCACTTGTGGTCCCAGCTACTCAGGAGGCTGAGGTGGGAGGATTACCTGAGCCTAGGAGGTTGAGGCTACAGTAAGCCGTGTCTGTGCCACTACACTCAGCCTGAGCAACAGAGCAAGACCCTGTTTCCCACCCCTACCCCCCTAAAAAAAAGCAACCTGAATTCTTGAACTCCCTGCAACCAGGTCACCCAAACCAAAGGTAAAAGGAACATAAAAAAGCCTTCTGGAAAGTGTACAGAAATTCATTGCAGGGTGATTTTTGTCTTGTGAAATCATAATTACTGTTATTAGCAGCTTTTTTTAATGTTTTATATTCATTTTTCATGGTGTTCTGATGTACAAGCTGCTTCAAGTGTTTTTGGACATAGCTTGGATGTAAAATGTAAAAAGTGGATATTTTCAATTTGTAGCTTTCTTTTTTGAAGCTTACTTAAGTTTGTTCTAAATATAACCCCTTCTTTCTCACCCACCCCAACACATTTTTTTAAAAAACACCACCAGGTATCCGTTACAGCACTGATGTGAGTGTAGATGAAGTAAAAGCTTTGGCTTCTCTGATGACATACAAGTGTGCAGTGGTTGGTAAGTGATCGCCTTTCTTGCTGCCTAATGAGAACTCTGGGGAAATATGTTTACACACATGTTACTGTTAAGATGCTGTAGAAATATACCTTATCAGAACTGATTTTTTTTCAAGTTGTAATCTTTAAGACCTGCGTCATTTTTCAATTAGTCTAAATTAAGATATAGCCATTTTTTTTACATGGGGGATTTTTTAAAATAGGAGATAATTGGATTTTAAGTCTAGATCTTTGTTTTCAATTCCTCAACACATTCTGTAAATAAGACCAAATTATAGTAGAAGGATAGTAAATAAGCTATTATCTTTTAGAAGTGGTAAAGAGCACTGATTAAATATATATTAGAACTTGGCTAGCCAATTTTATTGAACAATTTCTGTTCAACAAAATGTTGTTTAAAGTACAGTTTAGAAAATGATGGTAGGTTTATTTCTTGAATTTTCAGAAATTCAAGCTTAAAGCATCACGTTTCTCTAATATTGTGTGGTGCTTTCTGTCATTTTACTTTTTTAACGTTTGTATGGAATAGCAACCATCAGCCTTCTCTTTCAGATGTGCCGTTTGGGGGTGCTAAAGCTGGTGTTAAGATCAATCCCAAGAACTATACCGTAAGTATGAAAGTGATATTTGTTTTTTATTGTTGTTGTTGTTTTTGTTTTTCTGAGACAGAGTCTTCCTCTGTTGTTCAGGCTGGAGTACAATGGCGCAATCTTGGCTCACTGCAACCTCCGCCTCCCGGGTTCAAGCAGTTCTCCTTGATCCAGTAACTGGGATTACAGGTGCACGCCACCATGCCCGACTAATTTTTGTATTTTTAGTAGAGAGGGGATTTCACCATGTTGGCCAGGCTGTTCTTGAACTCCTGACCTCAGGTGATCCACCTGCCTTGGCCTCCCAGAGTGCTAGGATTGCAGGCATGAGCCACCGCACCCGGCCTCAAAGTGACATTTGTGCACACAGTGCATTTATGAAGGACTTGAAATTACTGGGCTTCTCTGTATCCCCCATATCAGTGAGATCAGTAGTCCCCATTGCTTTTCAAATGGAATAGAAAAATGTAAAGAATTAACTCATAGAGTGTTTTGCCATATAAAGATCACCTACTTAATATCTATATCCTTTATCATTTTCTGTTTCGTTTGGTTTTGTTTTTATGAGTCTTTTGTTTTACTTTTTTGCTTTTTGTTTTATTATTTTCTTAGTTAAAACGTAATTAATATCTTCACTTGTATACTTATACCCATATTTATATAATGTCTTCACTTAGACACTTATACCCATATTTAAGAAATACTGTGATCTGATTAGCCAGGCATAGTGGTGCACACCTGTAATCCCAGCTACTCGGGAGGCTCAGGCATGAGAATTGCTTGAACCCAGGAGGCAGAGGTTGGCCGAGATTTCACCGCTGCACTCCAGCCTGGGTAACAGAGCAAGACTCTGTCTCAAAAAGAAAAAAGTATTACTGTGATCTGAAGTTTTTATGTCAGGATCTCATTCTAGTGACACATATCTTAACTAAGACTATAAAAACCTTACTTTTTATCCAGTCAGTTCCAAGTTAATTCAAACTGATTGTCACAATGCTTTACATAATACTAAATTATCTATATACAAACATAAATGCATAATTTTTATTCTCTTTAAAATTCACCATTTAAATGGAATATAATTATATTTAAATTAATTAAGATTTAGTGTATTTTTCAGTGGGGAATTAATAGAATGGGAATTTGAGCCCTAGTTCTACTATCTTGTTTTTATAACCTACTTTTTTGATCCCTTATTTTCTCACCTTTAAAATGGCAATGCCTACTTTATGAGTTGTTCTAAGGATTACATGAGAAGACATATGAAAATGTACTATAAATAGAAAATAAGATGCTAAGCTATAATCTCAAGTGATTTTTATATCAATTTTTTCTTTTGTTTTTGTTGTTTTCTTATTTTACAGGATAATGAATTGGAAAAGATCACAAGGAGGTTCACCATGGAGCTAGCAAAAAAGGGCTTTATTGGTATGTGTAGCCACATAGTTTTTGGTATAAAGTGGGAACATCTAAAAATTTTTTTTTTTTTTTTGAGACGGAGTCTCACTCTGTTGCCCAGACTAGAGTGCAGTGGTGCGATCTCGTCCGCCTCCTGGGTTCAAGCAATTCTCTTGTCTCAGCCTCCCAAGTAGCTGAGATTACAGGCATGTGCCACCACACCCAGCTGATTTTTGTATTTTTACTAGAGATGGGGTTTTGCCATGTTGGTCAGGCTGGGCTTGAACTCCTGACATCAGGTGATCCACCCACCTCGGACTCCCAAACTGCTGGTATTACAGATAGGAGCCACTGTGCCCGGCCTCCTACTATTTGTTATAGGAGCTTTTGCCAAACATACAACATTTCTGAAGATACTAATCTTTGTTTGCTTGATGTTTTTGTATCTTACTATTATCTGTGTTTATATTTTCTTTGTGCACAATCTGAATATTCTTTTTATGATATGTATTTGTCATGTACCCTTTAATTTTCAAGCAGTTTAAACCTATTTTTTTTTTATCTAGAAGGCTTCTAATTTGTTTGAATAGAATATGCATAACTACTTAATAGAATGCTTGCCCTATCAGTATAGTTAATAGAATGTTAATAGTTACTGCCGGGCGTGGTGGCTCACACCTGTAATCCCAGCACTTTGAGAGGCCGAGGCAGGTGGATCACGAGGTCAGATCGAGACCATTCTGGCTAACGGGGTTTAGTAGGAACCCCATCTCTACTAAAAACACAAAAAATTTGCCAGGCGTGGTCGTGAGTGCCTGTAGTCCCGGCTACTCAGGAGGCTGAGACAGGAGAATGGTGTGAACCTGGGAAGCGGAGCTTGCAGTGAGCCAAGATCACGCCACTACACCCCAGCCTGGGCAACAGAGCGAGACTCCGTCTCAAAAAAAAAAAAAAAAAAAGAATGTTAATTGTTACTTAATAATAGAATACTTGCCCTATCAATATCAGTATAGTTAAACAAAATAAGGTCTACTTAAATAGAAAATAAAGTGTATTTTTCTCTACTTTCCTTTCTTAGCATTTCCCCCACAAGTTCCCATGAAATTAAACTATAAAGGCTGGGCATGGTGGCTGGTGCTTGTAATCCCAGCATTTTTGGAGGCTGAGGTGGGAGGATCACTTGAGCCCGGAAGTTCGAGACCACCCTGGGCAATATAGCAAGACCCCATCTCTACAAAAAATGAAAACATTATCCAAGCGTGATGGTGCATGCCTGTGGTCCCAACTACTAAGATGGGAGGATCCCTTAAGCCTGGGGGGTTGAGGCTGCAGTGAGCTGTGATTGTGCCACTGCACTCTGGCCTGCCACACTCTGGCCTGAGCGACAAAACGAGACCACATCTCAAGAAGAAAGAGAAACGAAATAAAGCTATTCAGATTCATTTTTAGGAAAAAAAAGTCATGAAATAAATATCATGAAATAACCTAATATAGAAATACAGTAAGTATAGGTAACTCTAAAACTTGACTAGATTTGGCCTGTCTTTCATAATAAAAGGCATTTGGGCCTTTGACGTGCCGCATACCCAGCACTACTGTGAACTTGTGCATCCTTACATGGAGCCTGTTAACGTAAGTTAACATGAGTTAACTATCTCACTCACACTTTTATAGGAGTGCCTACTGATTCTGAGATATGGTGAATTGAAGTCATCTTCAGCCTGTTAATAGCCTTCATAATTTTTAAAAGGTCTTTCCTCTTCCCCTAAATCTCAAACACATTTTATAGTCTTGAATGGTTTCAGACTTTATTCAGTCATATTTATTGCCCATATCTGCAGTATCTCCAGCTTAATTTTATCAGACTTGACAAGTACCTAATAATTCCAAAGGTCAAAAAGTGATTCATTGGAATACTGAAAGAAAACACAGCTTAAACTCTAGTAATTTGATTCATTTGCTTAATGTGCAAAAGCCTCATTGACCCAGGATGCAGTTAAATTGACATCTTGGCCCAGAAAGCTTTGAAGCCTAGGAGGTAGGCAAAGGGAGTTTTTTCTCTCACTCCTCGACAAACCTTCAAATTTGATGTTATTTATCTGTTATTTCCTGACTGCCCATTCCACAGAGAGTGTCAGATTGAGGCTCAGACCTGAGCCTGAACCCTGATCCTGTCACATGTGTGTTTAACATCAGCTTGTAAATTTCTGCAAAACAAAAGAAAAAAAGAGGCTGGGATTTTTACAGGAATTTCATTGAATCTGTAAACTAATTTGTGGAGTATTGCCATCTTCCCCACCCTCCCCAAAAAGGTTTTGTCCTTTCACCCAGGCTGGAGTACCAGACAGCAGTCACTGCAACCTTGACCTCCTGGGCTCAAGCAATCCTCTCACCTCACCCTCCCAAGTAGCTAGAACCACAGGGGTGTGCAACTGTGCCTAGCTAATTTTTTAATTTTTTGTGGAGACAAGGTCTCATCACGTATCCCAGACTGGTCTCAAACTCCTGAGCTCAAGCAGTCTTCCCACCTCAGCTTCCCAAAATTCTGGGATTATAGGCATGAGCCACTGCACCTGACCAGTATTGCCATCTTAACCATATTAAGCCTTCCAATGCTGAATATGAGATGTCTTTCCATTTATTTAGGTCTCTTGATTTCTTTCAATGATGTTTTGTAGTTCTCGTTGTAGAAGTCTTACATAGAAGTCTTACAACTAAATATTTTATTCCTTTTAATGCTATTGTAAGTGACATTGGTCTATAGTTTTCTTATGATGTCTTTGTCTAGTCTTTGTATCAGGACAATTCTAGCCTCATGGAATGAGTTGAGGAGTGTTCCTTCCTCTTCTGCTTTTGGAAAAGCTTTTGAAAGGTCAATGTTCATTCTCTTGTGTGAGTGTAAATATCACCTAAGTTCTGCAGGACCCTGATGTCTCCACCCTTCTCATCCCCTTATATCTCTGTGTACCAAAATTACCCTTTCATCTCCTACTGTATAGTCACATGCTGTTAGAAAAGTTGCTTTTTTAAAAAAGATTAACTTCTGCCTCATACCTGTTCTCTATATAAGAATTTATCTGTTAGGCCAAGCATGGTGGCTCATGCCTGTAATCCCAGCACTTTGGGAGGCTGAGGCGGGTGGATCACCTGAGGTCAGGAGTTCGAGACCAGCCTGGCCAACATGGTAAAACCCCGTCTCTACTAAAAATAAAAAAAAATTAGCCAGGCAGGTACCTGTAATCCCAGCTACTCAGGAGGCTGAGGCAGGAGAATTGCTTGAACCTGGAAGGCAGAGGTTGCAGTGAGCCGAGATCATGCCATTGTACTCCAGCCTGGGCAGCAAGAGTGTAACTCCTTCTCAAAACATAAAAATTAAAAAAAAACAAAAAGAATATATCTGTTATTCAGGAACTACTTGTTTTTTGTTTTTGTTTTTGTTTTTGTTTTGAGACAGAGTCTTGCTGCGTCACCCAGGCTGGAGTGTAGTGGCACGATCTCAGCTCACTGCAAGCTCCGCCTTCCGGGTTCACGCCATTCTCCTGCCTCAGCCTCCCAAGAAGCTGGGACTACAGGCGCCCGCCACCACGCCCGGCTAATTTTTTGTATTTTTAGTAGAGACAGGGTTTCACTGTGTTAGCCAGGATGGTCTCGATCTCCTGACCTTGTGATCCACTCGCCTCGGCCTCCCAAAGTGCTAGGATTACAGGCATGAGCACCGCACCCGGCCTCAGGAACTACTTGTAATCTGTGCATCCCTATATATTAGTTTTGTATGGAGTAGAAAACTCATAAGCCTAATAACTAATACCTTGTTATTTTGTTTTGGATGGCAGAAGCTGTTTCACGTTTAGCATGTATAGACTGTTTTTGAGAAGGATTTTATCATTACGTGTTTCTGATTTACAAACCATGTGTTTCAGACTTGCCACTTGCCAGAGCCCTTCTCCAATTGGAATTGTTTTTTGTTTTTTTGATTTTGAGACAGAGTCTCGCTCTGTCACCAGGCTGGAGCTCAGTGGCGTGATCTCGGCTCACTGCAACGTCTGCCTCCCTGGTTCAAGCAATTCTCCTTCCTCAGCCTCCCGAGTAGCTGGGACTATGGGCATGTGCCTCCACCCCCAGCTAATTTTTGTATTTTTAGTAGAGACGGGGTTTTACCACGTTGGCCAGGATGGTCTGTCTCTCTTGACCTCGTGATCAGCCCACCTCGGCCTCCCAAAGTGCTGGGATTACAGGCGTGAGCCACCGCGCCCAGCCAGTTTTTTGTTTTTTAAATGTATTGTTTAATCAAGACAGGATCTCACTATGTTGCCCAGGCTTGTCTCAAATTCCTGGACTCAAGCCATCCTCCTGCCTCGGCCTCCCAAAGTGCTGGGATTACAGGCATAAGCCACTGCCCCGGCCTAGTTGGAATTGTTTGAGGTAACAAGCTTATTTAATCCTAAAGCAAGCATAATACTTTTGTAGTTACCTCTAGAAAGATTCAGGACCAATTTGTCATTTGTACATTGGGAGAAAAGGAGTGGTTAAACAAAGTTGTACTGACCTCCAGCAGAGGTATGTCACTAAAGGAATGGAAAGTGAGCAAATAGGAGCTGGAGAGCGCCAGAGAGCCCTTTTGTCAGTGGATGAGGCTAGAATATGGCATTAATCTTTCCAAGTGCAGTGGGGATTAGACTTCACAAGATTTTGTTGTTGTTGTTGTTGTTGTTGTTGTTGTCATTGACTTCATGAGATTTTTAAGGTGACTAAGGGAAGGGTGCTAAGACATAGAGTTACAGATTAGGTGGGAGGTGGAGAGGGTCAGGGTATGAAAAGCGATCCTTGACCATTTCAAAGTTATCTTATACTAGCCCTGTATCCATTACATCACAGCTTGTTCAAAAAAGTTTATTATTTAGGCCTTGGGCCCCTGAGTTATAGAAAAACATTACAATATACTGATTCTGTTGACTAAAAAGTAAAATTTATAGGAATAATTGGGTACAGCCCTTAGAAAGAACTTTAATTATTTTATGGGGAGACATAATAGTTTAATAGTTTAACTTTTTTTTTTTTTTTTTTTTTTCTGAAACAGAGTCTTACTCTGTCGCCCAGGCTAGAGTGCACTGGCGCGATCTTGGCTCACTGCAACACCCCCCACCTCCATTCAAGCTATCCTCCTGCCTCAGCCTCCGGAGTAGCTGGGATTACAGACATGTGCCACCACGGCCGGCTGATTTTTGTATTTTTAGTAAAGGCAGGGTTTCACCATGTTGGTCAGGCTGGTCTCAAACTCCTGACCTCGTGATCCGCCCTCCTCAGCCTCCCAAGGTGCTGGGATTACAGGCGTGTGCCACTGTGCTCAGCCTAATAGTTTAACCATTTTTTAAGTTGCGTTTTTCATTTTGTAAAAATGAGTTTGTATTTTACAGTTGAAATAATATAGAAAGTTATAAACTATATATATGGCGGTGAAGAGAGAAAGGGGAAGAGAAAAAAATTATAAGTGGGAACATGTTATACATGCTGTATGAAACCTGCCTTTTTCCATATGTATGTTCATGATAATTCCAAGTAATTTACATGGATATAAGTTACCCTTTTTAATGGCTGTTTAGTACTTTGCATAGGTATACCATATTTCATTTAATTGGCATACAAGATAATTAGGTTGTTTTTATTTTTACTGTGTTTGAGAGGAGTATTTCTGCACCTTTACAGATTTGAGTGAGCATCACTTAACATGTTTTTATCAGAGATCTTACTGTAGCCGTCAGTAGTAGTATAGTCAGTGATTCCTGTTATTGCCTGTAAGCTGATTTGTTAGCCTAAACCTTTAATTTCCTATGATCTGAGGAACTGAAAGCTAAGGCCTAAAACCTTATATGTGCTGAATGTCGAATAATAGGTCACAGCCACATTCTTCCACAAGTAAAAATAATATGGGGCTTAACACAATTGCTTTAGCAATATGACCTTCTCCCCTTTTTCTCTACTTGGTAAGGAGGGCTTATACCCCCACTAAGCAGCATGTTACTCTGCTATCTCATACATGTCAACTCCCTAACCATAATAATCCTGCTTATATAGAACACAATGGTACTGTTATCTCTAATTGCATGTTAGTGAAATGAGGTCAAGAGAGGCTAAACTGATTAACCTCTGGTCGCACAGTCAGAAATCCTATGGAGTGGCTTATATCTGTTGTGCATAGCTAACTTCCAAACATATAGCAAGTAAATTCCAGAGGGAGAAATTATTATGTAATGTTGTATGTGTCTGCATTTTATAGTGAAACATTTAATGAATATTTCTATGACTTTGATTAGCTACCTAAATGAGATCTAAAGTTTTCTAGCCATGGTAACTTTTTCTTAAAAACTGGTGCACTGCTCTTTCCCTGTGCCCCCGCAGGTCCTGGCATTGATGTGCCTGCTCCAGACATGAGCACAGGTGAGCGGGAGATGTCCTGGATCGCTGATACCTATGCCAGCACCATAGGGCACTATGTGAGTACCCACTGGAAGCCCAAAGGCTTCTGCATTTGCTATCTACAAGAATTAACAGTTTGATTGATTATATCAAAAGTTGAGAATCCCTGGGTTTTTCTCTCATTCAATCATAATCTTGATGTGCATATTATTTTATGTCTACTTGTCTATTCTTAAATCGTAATGAACACAGATTGAGCTTTACTTATATGCTGCCCTATGCTTGTCACTGGAACAGGACCAGGGCAGCCCACTATGCTAAGACACTAGAACATACATCAAGAAGCATCCAATTCTGGTTTTTCCCTCAGAGGGCTTCCATTTAAAGAGGAGCTAAGGTGCATAAGCAGATAAGGTATGGAAATAATGTAATACAACAGTGGAGATTATGAATTCTGAAATAAGACTTTCTAGAGGAGATATTTGGGCTAGACCTTGAAAATGGGTAGAATATGAACATTTAGAGATTTGGAGGATAAGAGGAAGAGAAACAATAGCGTTCAGTTTGTCTGAAGGTAAGGCATATTTATAAAGGTAATAGAAAGTAAGAGTGAGGGCTGGATGCAGTGGCTCATTCCCATAATCCCAGCACTTTGGGTGGCCAAGGCAGGTGGATCACTGGAGCCCAGGAGTTCGAGACCAGCCTGGACAACATGGGGAAACCCTGTCTTTCCAAAAAATACAAAAATTAGCCAAGCGTGGTGGTATGCACCTATAATCCCAGCTACCTGGGAGGCATGCTTGAGCCCAGGAGGTTGAGGCTGCAGTGAGCTGTGGTTGCACCACAGCACTCCAGCCTGGGCAATAGAGTGAGACCCTGCCTCAAAACAAAAAAAAAGTAAGAATGAAGAGGTAAATGAACCAGGACAAAAACACCAAGCCCCAGTGTTTGTGTTTTACATGGTAGTCAGTGGAGAAATTTTGCTGATCCTTCCTGGGGAAGAACAGGCTGGCAGCAGTGTCCAGCTGTGCTGGCGCCAGGAGAGAACCTCCTATGGTGTCAGTGCCTTTCCACCAAGTCCAGGAGCCAGAGGACCAGGAGAGGAGCATTGCACATGTGAGGCACATGACAGAGAGACTCAGCAAAACTGGATTGGATATATGTGGAATTAAGGAAAGGGACCAGGCTGAGTCACAGAGAACCAGGAGAACCTGAGTCTGGGGACTGAGCAGAGGTAGTACCACAGAACTGAACATGAGAGGAAACATAACTCCTATCCCTGAAAGGGGTGCAACCTTAAAAAATGAAACATTTCAGGAGTAGGAAGAGAAACAGAGTCAAAAAATACATTTATGCCTACTACATGCAGGGCCATGTGTAAGCAAGGTATTCACTACAATTGGGATAAATTGCTAGAAGTTGTTTTGAAGCTATGAAAAAGAATCACAGGCCCATCCAGTCCTTTCAGTCCTTTCAAGGTAAGGTCAGAAAAAGCCTCCTAGGAGATAAAACCTTCTGGTCTGCACTTAGACGGGTGTGTGGACGTGGACTAGGGGAGGGGTAGTGGCAAGTGTTTGGAACAGAAGGAATTACCTGAGGGAAGGTTCTGAAGTTCAGAAGCTGGGTGAACTTGGGAGGATAAGGACTGACTACTGTGGCCAGAGTTGAGAAAGAGAAAGGTGGGATAAGAAAGGCCAGTAGAAAAAAGGGTCAGGCCAGGTTACTGCTTGGTAGGTGACCATGAGAACCTTGGTCTTTGTCCTGAAAACACAGGGAAACAGCAAAGAGCTGGTTTCAAGCAGGTGTGACTCAGCTAAGTGTGCATTTGAAGACTTGAGGGCAGGAGACTACTACAGGGGCCCAGACTGCAAGGGGATATGAAGAGGGAAGCAGGGCATGAAATATAGCCTCCAACTAAGAAAAATGGCACCGGAGAGAAGCAGAAAGAAGACAGCTTGAAAAGTGGCTGTTACCCAGAGAAAAAGGTTTTTTTTGTCTTTTGGCATGTTTATTGGCTGTAAGACACAGATTCACCGGTGCAAGAGATAGACAATGCTGAAGAGATGCAGGCTGGTAGAGGTAGTGAAGTCCCCCAAGGGAATGAAGGCCTGGGGAATTCTTTTCATAGTGAAAAGATGGGCCTTGGAGAAGAGGAAGAATGTGGAAATGGGGACATTTCCTGAAGTGATGTCATGCTGTGGCTGGGAACGTGGGCAGACCACCTGAAGTCCAACCCTGGCACCTTCACCCATCAGTGCTGTGACTTGGGAGTCTCTGTGCCTCCATTTCCTCCTATGCAAAATGACAGTAGTAATAGTACCTACTTTGTGAGACTCATGAGCATTAGATGAATAATAATCTAATGCACCTAGAACTGTACATAGCCCTTAGTAAGTATCAGAAAATAAATATCTGTAGGTATTACATCAGGTAAATTAGACAACCCCCTGAAATAAAACAGGAACGATATAGACCCTTCAAATAATTGCGGTTTCAACTGCCCTTCCCAAAAGGACAGTTTTCCACCTGTCACCTTTTTATGCGTCCTTCCCTTAGCCCTTGATTTTAGATTTCTTATCACTTAAAGAAGGAAAACCGTTCACCAGTATAGTTCAAGGGGCCGTGCTTCACAAGACTTTCTCTTGCTGTTAGCACTGAGAATGAGCTACAAATAACATACTGCCCATTGGTTTGCACTATTCAATGTAGTGTCTTGCTTAAAAAGAACAAGAGACCAGCTGGGCATAGTGGCTCACGCCTGTAATCCCAGCACTTTGGGAAGCGGAAGCAGGTGGATCACCTGAGATCAGGAGCTCATTTAGCAATGAGCTCTGGGTGTGGTCTCTTTTTTTTTTTTTTTTTTTTGAGACGGAGTCTTGCTCTGTCACCCGATCTCAGGTCACCGCAACCTCCACCTCCCGGGTTCAAGCAATTCTCCTGCCTCAGCCTCCCAAGTAGCTGGGATTACAGGTGCCTGCCACCACGCCCAGCTAATTTTTTTGTATTTTTAGTAGAGACGGTGTTTCACCATGTTGACCAGGCTGGACTCAGGTGAAGCAACTATACTGGTGAACAGTTTTCCCTCTTTAAGCGATAAGAAATCTAAAATCAAGGCCTAAAGGAAGGACGCAATTGTTTTTGTTACTCATTTCTAGATGTGAACTGAAACGTGCCGCCCTCTTTGTCCTAGCCCCACCTAGAAGTGCAGTGTAGGTGGGAGAATGTATTCTTCTCTGGGCTTTCAGGACCATTACGTATGCTGGGGAGCCTGGCAGTTGGCACCAGGCCTGACCCCAGACAGTATTTCCTTCAGCTCCAGCATTTGCATTGTCACTGTTTAAAAGCATTTGGCACTCGGTTTGCATTTCTGTATTCATAAGTGTTAATTATTCATGAAAGCAAACTGTGGGAAAACTACTAATTCTATTAATCACTCTACTAGACTGAGTTTTTCTTCCTTGCTTTCATCCTTTTTGTTGGTAATTACACAAATAATATAATTCTAAGTTCTCTGTGTAAAAATATTTAAACAATACAGATAAAGAACAGATCACTTTTTAATTCAGCCAGCTGGAATGTTAGGGATATGTTGGGAGTTAGGGGTTTGGTGTGAAGTAGGGCATTTTATTTTGTTTACATGGAAAGCAAATTGCTTCAACAAGTTTATTATTTTATACTTTTGCCACTGACTTAAAATTTTATATGAATTTTCATTTTATATTGATTGCCTGTACAAAATAAGACTGTCTCTAGTTTCTCCTGCTCCACCGATGAGTTTACTCTGCAGTGTTCTCGTGGCCGTGTTTATAGTATAGTTAGATGTCTTGGAAGGGAAGACCTACTTAGCCCAATTCTTCTTTTTTCTAATTACACCTGTTTCTGTTTCTGAACAAGAATATACACACATCTTCAATTGAAAGAGGACAGGCCAGGCGCGGTGGCTCACGCCTGTAATCCCAGCACTTTGGGAGGCCGAGGCGGGTGGATCACGAGGTCAGGAGATCGAGACCATCCTGACTAACACAGTGAAACCCCATCTCTACTAAAAATACAAAAAAAATTAGCCAGGCGTGATGGTGGGTGCCTGTAGTCCCAGCTACTCGGGAGGCTGAGGCAGGAGAATGGCGTGAACCCGGGAGGTGGAGCTTGCAGTGAGCCGAAATTGCGCCACTGCACTCCAGCCTGGGTGACAGAGCGAGACTCCGTCTCAAAAAAAAAAAAAGACAAAGAAAGAGGACAGAAAGATGGGTGGTGAAGACTGTTAACCCCCATCTCCACTTTGCAGAGCTAACCACTGCTACCAAAGATACTCTGCTCACACAGAAGCACAGGACTCTTACCCACACATACCTTTTTAAAAATACTTCATTAAATACTTTCGTTACTCTACTCTTAGATGAACTTGAATGTCATATTAAGTATCAAGTTATATTAAAAACTTCCTTTTTCAAAAGTGGCAGAATACAACATTGAGTCTTCCCATCCAAGACAACTGTAAAGCCTCTTCCTGTCTCAGGCTCTGTTTTGGTGACATGCTCAAGTCTTATAGTAGATTTTAAGACACTCATGAATGGGATATGTATGTACCTTGATTTAGTAGTGCTTAAATACTTGTTGAAGGAATGATAGCTTTAGGCTGAGCTAGCTCTACTTTTGTGATGTTATTTGTACTTACTTGATGTTCAATCCCTACACTCTTGTTTTTTCTGTCAGAAAATATGGTCTACTTTGCCGGGCGTGGTGGCTCATGCTTGTAATTCTAGCACTTTGGGAGGCCGAGGCAGGGAGATCACTTGAGGTCAGGAGTTTGAGACCAGCCTGACCAACATGGAGAAACCCCATCTCTACTAAAAACACAAAATTAGCCGGACGTGGTGGCACATGCCTGGAATACCAGCTACTCAGGAGGCTGAGGCAGGAGAATCGCTTGAACCCGGGAGGTAGAGGTTGCGATGGGCCAAGATCGCACCATTGCACTCCAGCCTGAGCAACAAGAGTGAAACTCCGTCTCAAAAACAAACAAACAAACAAACAAAAAAAACCCAGAAAATATAGTCTATTTTATTGTACTTTCTAGGAACAGAAAGCTGAAAAAGTGAGTCTTGTCTCTATTGGTAAAAGTATACCTTAAATACATTCATACACACACTCCTAATTAGCATATTTTTGATTAAATGAGAATGTGCTTTGACTTTGATTCATTATGTTCCTTCAACAGAGAAATTGGACTTGACATTTCATTCTTTCAATTACCCCCTCTTACAGGATATTAATGCACACGCCTGTGTTACTGGTAAACCCATCAGCCAAGGGGGAATCCATGGACGCATCTCTGCTACTGGCCGTGGTGTCTTCCATGGGATTGAAAACTTCATCAATGAAGCTTCTTACATGAGCATTTTAGGAATGACACCAGGGTTTGGAGATAAAACATTTGTTGTTCAGGTAAAAACAAAAACAAAAAAAGTTTCCTTAATAACTGATAGACATTAAGTAAAGTTTTTAATGTTTTTAGAATTGTAATTTTAAAATTATCTCAAATCTCTTAAATTTTAGAGTGGTGGTTTTCAGAGTAATAGATATTTTGTTTTTTGAACCTTGGTATGATTCATGTAACTAGAACTGATTTAAGTATCTCTCAAGTACATGTGAAACTATTACCAACTTCAACCAAACTATCACCAAATTCAACCAAAATATTGGTTAGTATTCAAACTTGAAATTATAGCTAGAAGGGCAAGTCTCTTAACATAATTTTCTAAGTTTTGTAAGTATATAGAAAGGTTTACACACTGACCCAAATTTGTTTCATGTATTAACATGTATTTTACTTAGGAGAATCTTAATTAAGTTGAAATTACTTGAAAATAGAAGTGGTGGCTGGGCACAGTGGCTCATGCCCGTATTCCCAGCACTTTGGGAGGCCAAGGCGGGTGGATCACTTGAGGCCAGGAGTTCGAGACCAGCCTGGCCAACATGGTGAAACCCTGTCTCTACTAAAAGTAAAAAAATTAAGCCGGGCCTGGTGGCTCATGCCTGTAATCCCAGCACTTTGGGAGGCCAAGGTGGGCGGATCACGAGGTCAAGAGATCAAGACCATCCTGGCCAACATGGTGAAACCCGGTCTCCGCTAAAAATAGGAAAATTAGCGGGGTGTGGTGGTACACGCCTGTAGTCCCAGCTACTCTGGAGGCTGACGCTGGAGAATCACTTGAACCCGGGAGATGGAGCTTGCAGTGAGCCGAGATTGCGCCACTGCACTCCAGCCTGGGTGACAGAGCCAGACTCCGTCTCAAAAAAAAAGAAAGAAAAATTAGCTGGGCATGATGGCGGCACCTGTAATCCCACCTACTCGGGAGACTAAGGCAGGAGACTCACTTGAACCCGGGAGGCAGAGGCTGCAGTGAGCCGAGATTGTGCCATTGCACTCCAGCCTGTGTGAGAGAATGAGACTCGGTCTCAAAAAAAAAAAAAAAAATTGTATTTCTCCAAATTAGTGACATCCCTTTTCACAACATAGGACATCTGATCATCAAGGACTGAGGACCTGGTGGTGTACTTAACACCACTGCCATTTATTGATTGATTGAGATGGAGTCTCACCCTATTGCCCAGGCTGGAGTGCAATCTCGGCTCACTGCAACCTCCACCTCCCAGGTTCAAGTGATTCTCCTACCTCATTCTCCCAAGTAGCTGGGATTACAGGCACGGACCCCATGCCTAATTTTTGTATTTTTAGTAGAGACAGGGTTTCACCATGTTGGCCATGGCTGGTCTCGAACTCCTGACCTCAAGTGATCCACCTGCCTCAGCCTCCCAAAGTGCTGGAATTACAAGCGTGAGCCACCATGCCCACTCATCACATTCTTAAACAGAGAATTTTATTGTGTTGAAGAGAAACCAGTTAGTACATTGTTTCTTTTGGCAAAAGAATTTTGAGAATTGCTTCTAAATGAACAGAATATGGATTTACATTGGTCAAAATATGACTCTTGCTGTCTATACCAGGACTTTAATTTTTGTATTATGGGTAATTGTTCTTCACAGGGATTTGGTAATGTGGGCCTACACTCTATGAGATATTTACATCGTTTTGGTGCTAAATGTATTGCTGTTGGTGAGTCTGATGGGAGTATATGGAATCCAGATGGTATTGACCCAAAGGAACTGGAAGACTTCAAATTGGTATTAATACATTTTTATAGCATAGACACTAAATATAAATATTTAAACTCTGGTGCAGCTATTAATTGTGATTTTCAATCAATGGCAGCAACATGGGTCCATTCTGGGCTTCCCCAAGGCAAAGCCCTATGAAGGAAGCATCTTGGAGGCCGACTGTGACATACTGATCCCAGCTGCCAGTGAGAAGCAGTTGACCAAATCCAACGCACCCAGAGTCAAAGCCAAGGTGACAATATTATAGAAACCAGAACCAACATTATCAATGTGAATGACGTTAGGGGGGTCATAGAAGAGTCTGATTGAGTTTTCTCTTTATTTTTAGCAGCTTTATTGGCACATACTGCACATACCATACAGTTCCCCCATTTAAGGTACATAATTTAATGGCTTTTAGCAACCGGCACAGAGTTGTACAACCATTACCAAAACAAACGCATCTGCCTGACACTCCTGTAAAAAAAAAAAAAAACCTAGATAAATAGAAAAGTGAAAGGTAGTTTTATACACTTTGCAGAGAAAAATAACCTCTATTTAACTTTAACTGAAACTGTGCTTCTCCCCACAGCCCCTTGTTCATATATGCACATCTCTTGCCCTCAGTGGAGGGGATTTGACGGTGGTGTTCGCATTTCTCTATGTTCCTGACTCTCTTGCAGATCATTGCTGAAGGTGCCAATGGGCCAACAACTCCAGAAGCTGACAAGATCTTCCTGGAGAGAAACATTATGGTTATTCCAGTAAGTCATCTATATTTATTAGGCTTTATATGTACTTAGAATCATAATAGTCTTTTGCAAGGAATTTGGAAGAAGAGAGGAATATTAGTCTCCCAAGCTCTAGTGAATTCATCTTTATTTCACTTTTGAGAAAATATAGTAGAAGCATGGTTAATTCTAAGCCTGTTAATTTTCACTTTGATCGAAACATTTATTCCAATTTCAGGCTCTTTACTGAATTTCTTTAGCCTTCTAAGAGTCTGGTTATATAAATGTGTACTGTGTTAGAAACACTATTCTAACTTAAGCTCTTAAGATTTTCTATATGATTCCTAACCTTATGCATTTCAAGTGCCCTTTCCAGCTTTACTCAGAAAACTAATATGAGGAACACGTGCTCAGGTTTTTTAGCAAGTAAACATGAGTCTACACCAAAAAGTTACTATAAATTAATGTGGGCTTGGAATATATTTTAAAGAACCCCCTTTGCTGAAAGCACTTAACACATTTAATGTAACTGAAATGGGCTACCCTTAGGTAATAGGAGAAAGAATCCTGTCTTCTGAGAGGCCCTGTGGACAGTCCAGTCCAACTGGTTGGTGGGCAAGCCATTTAGTCTGAGAACTAACTTCTGGTAGAGAAGAGGCTCTAACCAAAGATTATTAACTTTCCTTGATTAATAAGCCAAAAAATGATTTTTTTTTTCCTAAATAGAAAAAGCCTTAGATGGAATTGGGCGGGGTGGGAAGGAGTGTTAATTAAGTGTGAAATTCCTGATACTGGCTAAAATATATTTGGGATATTTGAAGTCCAGTCTACCTTGGTATTGAAATTAAGGTCTTAGGTTCATTTTCAGCTTTTACAAAAACCATCATCTTCTCATTTCTTTGGTGTCTTATTTTTGTGCATAGGATCTCTACTTGAATGCTGGAGGAGTGACAGTATCTTACTTTGAGTGGCTGAAGAATCTAAATCATGTCAGCTATGGCCGTTTGACCTTCAAATATGAAAGGGATTCTAACTACCACTTGCTCAGTGAGTATCGATAATCTTGTTCGCCAAAACTCATCTTTTGAGCCAGCTGAAAGGCTGTAAAAAGGTCCACTTAAAAGAACTGATCCCTTTGGGAAAGAATTGAGTCTCAGAAAAGAAAATAATATTTTGTCTCATGAAACTTAGACCAAAAATGCACAATGTCTTTCTGGATATTAACTCTCCCATGTATTATATCCAGAGTTTTATTCTGTGATGTAATATTCACAGAATATAATCTACATTTTTTTTTTCTTTTTTTGAGAGGGAGTCTCGCTCCGTCGCTCAGGCTGGAGTGCAGTGGCAAGAACTCGGCTTACTGTAGCCTCTGCCTCCCAGGTTCAAGCAATTCTCCTGCCTCACCCTCCCAAGTAGCTGGGGCTACAGGCACTTGCCGCCACGCCCGGCTAATTTTTGTATTTTTAGTAGAGACGGGGTTTCACCATGTTGGCCAGGATAGCCTTGATCTCCTGACCTCATGATCCGCCTGCCTCAGCCTCCCAAAGTGCTGGGATTACAGGCGTGAGCCACTGTGCCCAGCGAATAATATTTTTTTAAGTGTGATTTTAAAACTCCACTGTCGATACTAATTTCTGTCTCTGGTTGCTCTTAGTAAAGGCCTATCTAGTGTCAAGAATTGTTTTTGAGACTCCTGATGAGAATACTTGTTTTTCTTTGACTAGAGTAAGCTCCACAGTTAAGAGTAGAATTTCTCATCTAGTTGAAATAAGACCAAGACCTCCTACTGAGCTTCTGTACTTAGCCCACTGTGAGAATCTGGGTGAAGTGTTCCATCTATTTCCTTTTCTTTTTCCCCCAGCATTTTCTTTTTAATAGAGCCAAGGAAAAACCCTGGTAATGGGTGTTATGGAAACAGAGCAGTGACCTAAATTCACATTTATATAGGAAATTGGCAATGTGTTTTATTCCTTCGTGACTGAGTTTTAAATGATTAACCCTTTTATGTCATTAAAACTCTGTATAAGGCCAGGCGCAGTGGCTCACGCCTGTAATCCCAGCACTTTGGGAGGCCAAGGCAGATGAATCACGAGGTCAGGAGGTCGAGACCATCCTGGCTAACACGGTGAAACCCGTCTCTACTAAAAATACAAAAAATTAGCTGGGCGTGGTGGCGCGCGCCTGTAGTCCCAGCTACTCGCAAGGCTGAGGCAGGAGAATGGCGTGAACCCGGGAGGCGGAGTTTGCAGTGAGCTGAGATCACGCCTCTACACTCCAGCCTGGGTGACAGACCACGACTCCGTCTGTATCAGTTTTTGGGTTACAGTTATAGTTTGGGACTACTTTTGATTCTACTTTTTTTTTTTTTTTTTCTGTTAGCAATATCTTGATCTCTTGTTATTTTTTTGTAGTGTCTGTTCAAGAGAGTTTAGAAAGAAAATTTGGAAAGCATGGTGGAACTATTCCCATTGTACCCACGGCAGAGTTCCAAGACAGGATATCGGTGAGTGTGGTGACCCCACAGTTGTACTTCACACATGCTCCCTGCTCTTTCCTTCAGACAGAGCTGGTTAGATGGATTTCATTTGCGGCGTAGTCTTTGTAATTAGCTTGACAGTAGGTGCGTGACATGTGTGTTTTGTACCTTTCCTTTTCATTACATTCTAAAACTGGAGTAAGAATCCTACTGACTACTAACAAATATAAAATAAATAAATTTGGTATTTTTCACGCACGTGTTTTAACAGTGAAGGATTATTATGTATTTTAATTATTTTAAGCTTCAGAGAAATAGGAAGAATTGAAAAGCAAGCATTAGATTGAACTATATGGGAGTCCAAGAGTTTGAGACCAACCTGGGGAACATATTGAGTCCCCATCTCTATAAAAATAAAGAAAGAAACAGGCCAGGCATGGTGGCACACGCCTGTAATCCCAGCACTTTGGGAGGTCAGGGTGGGTGGATCACGAAGTCAAGTCATCGACACCATCCTGGCCAACATGGTGGCCCCGTCTCTACTAAAAATACAAAAATTAGCCAGGCGTGGTGCTACGCGCCTATAGTCCCAGCTACTTGGGAGGCTAAGGCAGGAGAATCACTTGAACCCGGGAGGTGGAGGTTGCAGTTAGCCGAGATCGCACCACTGCACTCTGGCCTGAGCAACAGAGAGATACTCCGTTCCCGCCGCCACCACCCCCCCCCCCGCCAAATAAAAAGAAAGGAGGGATGGAGGGAGGGAAACTTCTTTACCAGTAAATGATGGAAGACAGGAAAAACAAAAGTCCATAACACATAAGCCTGGGGGAGAAGAAATTTAACCTCATTGTTAAAGAAATACAAATTGAAAAAGAGTTTTTTTTTAACGTATTAACAAAAACAATGGATCTTATGTTCTCCATATATGTGGTGAAGCAGTTGTACCTTTATTCTAGTGACGGTGCAGATTGGTGCAGCTCTTTGGAAAATGTGAAGTTATTAAAGTGTTCCTGCCCTTTGGTGCTATGACAATCTCCCCTCTGGGAATTTATCCTAAGAAAATAATTCAAAAGAGGAGGAACCACTCCATGCACGATGATGTTATTGAAACTATGTGTAGGCCAGGTGCGGTGGCTCACGCCTATAATCGCAGCACTTTGGGAGGCCAAGGCAGGTGGATCACCTGAGTTCAGGAGTTCGAGACCAGCCTGGCCAACATGGTGAAACTCCGTCTCTACTAAAAATACAAAAAATTAGCCAGGCATGGTGGCACGCACCTGTAGTCCCAGCTACTCAGGAGGCTGAGGCAGGAGAATCGCTTGAACCCAGGAGGCAGAGGTTGCAGTGAGCCAAGAAATGCACTGCTGCACTCCAGCCTGGGCAACAAGAGCGAAACTCCATCTCAAAAAAAAAAAAAAAAAAAAGGTGTAAACAGTTTTTAAATTTGGTTTTATTTAAAGTTTAGGAGCAGGGAAATGGCTGACTTATATCTTATAATACATCTTAGGAAATATTCACTCATAGTTTAAGAATATATTACAATGGGTAAGTTATATCTTCTTTTTTTGGGGGTTTTTTTTTTTTGAGACAGAGTCTCGCTCTGTCGCCCAGGCTGGAGTGCAGTGGTGCGATTTCGGCTCACTGCAACCTCTGCCTCCCAGGTTCAAGCAATTCTCCTGCCTCAGCCTCCAGAGTAGCTGGGATTACAGGTGCCCGCCACCACACCCAGCTAATTTTTTTGTATTTTTAGTACAGACGGGGTTTCACCTTGTTGGTCAGGCTGGTCTCAAACCCCTGACCTCGTGATCCACCCGCCTCGGCCTCCCAAAGTGCTGGGATTACAGGCGTGAGCCACCGCGCCTGGCCGTCAATATATCTCCTTATGAAATATTCAGTGATGGAAAACAGTTCTGAGACTATATTGCAACATGGGAAAAAGTTAAAGGTTTTGTTGTAAAGAAAGAAAAAATGCTTTACCCATTCTAGGTACTAACCGTCCCCCTCAGTAAACTTCCTATTTCCTAGAGTGATGTCTTTGTTCTGGTCCTTTTATCTGGAATACACTGATCTCCTCCCTGCTTGAGTGTCACTGCAGTTCTGTGGCTCTCTCTGAAAGTCTCCTGTGTGCCACTGTTTCATACATAACATCCATCCCAAGTGGCTAGCACTGCATCGGAAGGGCTTGCGCTGCTACTGTCCCTGCCAGAGGGCTGTTCACCCCTCCCTTTGGTCACCCCACTGCCCAGCATATGCCTTGTCAGTTAAAAAAATGAAAGTTTTCTCAAGCTCTCTCCCTCTAGTTTCCCCCTGCCCCTGTTTGGCACTGTCAGGACCCACATCATGACCCTGCCATGTTTCCACTGTCCCTCATCCCCCCAGTGCCCTCACTTCCCTCCTTATCTAACTTAAATTCCGTGCTCCATCATTACAGTCACTCCCCGGTCTTGTTTCCTTTGTCATACTCCCTTGTTAACACCTAAGCCCTGATTAAATCCCAGCAGCCCTGATTAAATCCCGTGCCTGTACCCTGTAGGAGGCCCTGCTGGCAGTTCACACCCTGACCACTAACCTCAGGTAGGCGCTCAGAGCTGCCCAGCAGTCATACTGCTTTTCCGTGTTCCATTCATTCTCCCCGTCTCCTGAGTGATTACATCACATTTTCTCCTCTTCTCACTGCCCTGCATTCCAGCTCATGACCTGCTATCTGTTCACAGATAAAACTGACGCAGCCTGGGAGCTTCCGCATCTACCCAGCTCCTGGTACCTGTACCCAGTCCTGTGTCATCTCTCTTCTAATAGATCAGCTCTTTGTGCTTTCATTTCTTAGGTCCAGTTCTTGTTGTGGGCATTGGACGGTTTTTCCTCAGACACACTGCTCTAGCAAGTCTGCCCCTCTCTCCTACATCAGCAGTTTCCCTCTGAGTCATTCCCCTCAGCTTACCAAATGCTGTTTTAAAAAATGTATAAATCTTAATCCCACTTCCCCTTCCAGTATTGCCATTTGTTTCCTGTAGAGCAAACCTCCTTGGAAGAGTTGTATATACTCAGCCTCCAATTCTTCTTTACTTGAACCTACTCCACCAAGACTATTCTTGTCAAGACAGCCAGTGACACCAGCATTGCCAAATCCAGTAGCTATTTTTCAGTCCTCATCTTGCTTGGCCTATCAGCAGTTCTTGTCACAACTGACACTCCCACCTTGAAACATTTTCTTCTCTTAGCTTCCAGGATACCACATTCTCCTGGTTTTCTCCCTACCTCACTAAACATTTCTTCTCAATTGCCTCTTGCTGGTATCTCTTCAACTCTTCACTCTCCTAACATTGGAAGGCCTGCGTCCCTAAACCACTTCTCTATCTAGATTGAAAACTTCAGTGATCCACTTAGCCTTGTGGTTTGAAGTCCATGTATATACACTCTCTTCCCACTAGAATATAAAGTCTGTGAGAACAGAATTTTGATTTTATTCTCTACTATGTCCCCTAGTACCTGGAAGAGTATGTACTCAATAAGTGTCCAAACTATGTCAGTGACCCATTTTAAGTTTTTATCGGGCATATGTGTTTTGTAGCTCTGTATGTCACCTTAAGAGTGGTAGTGAGTTAATTGTCCTTAATTTTTTAGAAAGCATTCCAAGAAACAAATTAGGAAAGAGAGAAACTGACTTGATGGTGGAGGCCCTGAGTCATATCCCAGCTCTAAAAATAGCTATCTGTAACCTTGGCCATCTTCTCTGGTCCTTAGTTTCCTCATCAGTAAAATTAAAAAGCTGCTGAGATCTACACAGCTTTAAAAGTTGCTGGCACTACTGAATACATACGCAGAATTCTACCCCAAAGTCGCTATGGGGTTTAATCAGATTCCTTTCTGTGTTCTATGTGGTGTCCCTGTTCTCTGGGGAGCTGAGGCGAACGCACCATGGCATGAACAGTGTAACACATTGCTCAGTGCATCTGCGTCTCCATGAGTGGAGGGTGCTCATCTCACTCCATGCCCTCATGTCTCTAGGTCCAAAAACTGTCTTCATTGTTGTACTATAATCTTATTTCATGAGTATTTGTTTGCTCTCAAATATAATAAAAATAAATTGTGATCAACAAGCAACTGCTTCAGTAAGTATCAAGATACTGTATCTTTGATACTGTGCAGAAATGACATATCTTAGCTAAAAGACAAAAAATTCTGTCTGGTTGTATATTGACTTGAGAATCCTTTGTCATCTTATACAGGGACACAAAGCAGGTCTTTGTGGTTTTGTTAAACTTGTGTTCTTTTCCCTAATAGGGTGCATCTGAGAAAGACATCGTGCACTCTGGCTTGGCATACACAATGGAGCGTTCTGCCAGGGTATGTGTGCAGATGCTGTTTGCCTTCCAGCTAGTCACATGAAGTGCAACTCAACCATGCTATCTCAGCCGCCAGACTGTATGTGCTGATAGAAAACATCAATCTGTTCAATGGTCCTCATTTGTGTGTAGCAAAACACATGTTTTTTCAGTCTCAGATGATGAGCAATTTTTTAGAGTCTTCAAATATGTTTTTGAGGCTTTGGAAAGAAATAATAAGGCTGATTTAGGAGGTAATGATGTTGGCAGCTAGCCCAGTATGGAGTAGTTAGCCAAACTGGATTGTAGCTCCATGCGCCACTACGTTATAGCTACAGGAGTCTACCTTACTATAGAATTTAGTATAAGCAAAAGTTATTTTGACTGCTTGATCCCTACTTTAAGGCCTCAACCACAGTTTGAGTCCAGTTTTCCTAATTTCTTCTTGGGTTCAGATTCTATCTGCTTGGATTTATGATGAAATAGCATAAGCAGATATTGGTGAAGAAGGTGGTGCTTCTTAGGGCTGTTGTTTTTCTTGTTAATTTTTGATCGAGATAGGGTGTATGTGGTATAAATTCATCCTTTCAAAGTATTAAATTCGGCATCCTTTATTATATATTTGAGCCATCACCACTTTATAATTCTAGAACATTTTCATCACTCCCCTTTTTTTTTTTTTTTTTTTTGAGACGGAGTTTCGCCCTGTTGCCCAGGCTAGAGTGCAGTGGCGCACTTTTAGCTCACTGTAACCTCCACCTCCCAAGTTCAAGCAATTCTTGTCCCTTAGCCTCCCGAGTAGCTGGGATTACAGGCGTGAGCCACCATGCCCAACTAATTTTTGATTTTGTTTTCATTTTGTTTAGTTTTTTGAGATGGAGTCTCGCTCTGTCGCCCAGCTGGAGTGCAATGGTGCAATCTCTGCTCACTGCAACCACCGCCTCCTGGCTTCAAGCAATTCTCCTTCCTCAGTCTCCCGAGTAGCCGGGATTACAGGCGCCCACCCCCACACCCGGTTAATTTTTTGTATTTTTAATAGAGATGGGGTTTCACTATATTGGTCAGGCTGGTCTCGAACTCCTGACCTCAAGTGATCCACCTGCCTCAGCCTCCCAAAGTGCTGGGATTACAGGTGTGAGCAACCGCACCCCTGCCTAATTTTTGTATTTTTAGTAGAGACAGGGTTTTACCATGTTGGCGAGTCCGGTCTTGAACTCCTGAGCTCAAGTGATCTGCCTATGTCGGCCTCCCAAAGTGCTGGGATTACAGGCGTGAGCCACCGCACCCAGCCACCCCATTGTTAAGTCCAGAGAATTAGGCCCTCCTGCCTAGAGGTTCTGCTGCTAGAGTAGTTTGTCTCTGGCTGCCCAAGTCCTGCCTTGAAACAATGAGAGGGTAACTTGGACCAGGCCTGTCTGGGCCTTGCGTGTTTATGGCCTGGCCACTTGAGTCAGGATCATCTTCACTGCATTTTCTCTTTCATTTCAGCAAATTATGCGCACAGCCATGAAGTATAACCTGGGATTGGACCTGAGAACAGCTGCCTATGTTAATGCCATTGAGAAAGTCTTCAAAGTGTACAATGAAGCTGGTGTGACCTTCACATAGATGGATCATGGCTGACTTCCTCACTATCCTCTTCACATGTAACTTCTGCAGACCTATCACAAGTTTACATGTAACCACAGAAATCCCTTTCTCTCTTGACTCATTAATAATGGATACCATTCTCAACAAGTCAATCCAAATCAGCCCGTTAAGGAGAAAGAAATTAAGGTTAGCGGATCATGTACAAGCTGAGTGTGAAAGTAGAAATCACCTACACCAGAGAGCCATTTTGGTATTTTGCCTTTAAATAAAAAGCCTCCTCTCTGGCTGTGCAGCCTTGCTCTGTGGCTTTTCCCAACACAATCAGTGCTAGTGCTGGGGAGGAACAGTCAAGAGCAGTCAGTTGCTTGCTTATTTTGCTCGGGATGAGTCTGGGACACACTGTAACTTTAACACATTTAAGAAGTAGGTGTGTGGCCTTTTCAGAAGGTGGCATGGTCCTCAAGTGAGTTCTTAGTATTTTATATCAGCAAAATAATTCAATTTTGCAGGTTGCAAACAAATATAAAACCTGTTTCTGTTTATGAATATTATTCTTTTAGAATAAGTACATGCTGCTGTAATAAAATTGCCTTTAATCTCTTAACAAGCCTAACCTTGACTCTAACAGTGAATGCCTATAGAAATAATAAATGAAAAAAAACTAGTATTTTTATATCATAAAACAATGTCATTTATAGCTTATCATTCATGTATTGTCCAGCAGACATTAAAAGCCCTGTGGATAATTAAGTTATCTTCATACCTGCAAAATGGTGGAGGCTATTTTCATTAAAACTGTCAGAATTTGCTTACTATAATTATGATACAGTCCAAAGAATGCAGTCACTTTTTATCATGTTAACTAATTGTTCTCTTTTGAAGATCTATGGTTGACTAATTAAACAATAATTCAAGTAGAGTGTCCCAGAAAAAAACCACTTGGGCTCCCTGTTTGGAGTCTGGCTGGCTCTGAGCATTGCCAATGGCCCCTACTCACCTGACTTTGTATCCTCTCCTTTTAGAGGCTTTGCATTCTGCACCCAGCTTCACTAACAGTGGGCTGAAAACATCCTTGGGTTGAGTGTTTCATTTGGGAGTTATTTGGCCAGGGCCTTTTGAACAGTAGTGTCCCCATGAAGTGCTAGATAATATATGTGTAAGAGTCAGCTTTTTTTTTTTTTTTTAACTCTAACACCCTTCAGAAATTTCTAACTACTTTGTAACTGCATGGCTTAACCTGGTGATAAAAGCAGTTATTAAAAGTCTACGTTTTCCAAAACTTACGTTTCTTTTCTGTGTTTTTACATGTGGTAGTTTCTCTTTTCATAAGTTATAATACTGCAATTGGATTTCTGAAATGTTTATAGCGACCACCTGTATAACATTTCCTTCCACTTTATTGTGAGCTGCCCAGATTTTATTCTTGAATTGTTTTTTTTTTTTTTGTTCGGTGCTTTACACGTTCCGAGAAACTTCCCTTAGTAACGAACTATAGAAATGATCCCTGAAAGCGTAGTCTTTATTCTCGAATTATTTTGTATTTTATTAAATAATATCAACAGCTGTTCTTGAGAAAGAGGCTCTAATGTTGAAAGCTGATAGTGAAGTAACTTTTAGTGCCGTTTTTCACTAAAGGGGATTTAATGTGGAATAATTTAGCCACAGAATGTAACAACTATTGAAGAGAGAATACTAACTGTAATCAAAACTGGATTCTAGACTTGATTCCACCAGTTACTTAACTGCCAGTGTGAAGCCTGACTTTCATTTGGTCTTTGTCCGTATGTCACAGTTCTGCCTCTGCATGCTCCTGGCATCGGGTCAGTCAGATAAACAGGCCCCCAGTATATGGGCATAGTGAGCACTTCCCCAGCATGGTGGTGTCTATCTGCACTCTAGGTGGGCTACTAAAATGTGTAAGGGGGAAAGTGATACAAAAACCAGTTCCAGAATGTTAGAATAATGGTGGGGCAGCAGATTTAAGTCATGTGAATGTGGGATAAGTCTTAGTGGTGGCCTTTGACTATATATTGGAAATACTGATTTTTTTTTTGGTTGGGGGGTTGGTTTTTTTGTTTTTTGAGACAGTGTCTTGCTCTGTCACCCAGGCTGGAGTGCAGTGGTGCAGTCACGGCTCACTGCATCCTCTACCTCCTGGGATCAAGCAGTTACTCTACCTCAGCCTCCTGAGTAGCTAGGACCACATGTATGGGTACGACACCTGGCTAATTGTTTTTATTTTTTTGTAGACACGAGGTCTCCCTATGTTGCCCAGGCTGGTCTCACACTCCTGGACTCAAGTGATCCTCCCACCTTGGCCTCCCAAAGTACTAGGATTACAGGCATGAGCCACCATGCCTGGCCAATGGTAATTTTTTAAAGATTAATGTTGAGGAGTATTGTTGATAGTAATATTAGAAAACTAAATTGCCTGTGCTAGCTATATAAAGATGAGAGCACTAGTGTCAGTAATTTTGGCTCCTGAAGGTTTTAGTTTTTAAAAATCTGGTCAATTACTCTTTTTACCTTGACAGAAATTTTCTTTTTTTTTTTTTTTTTTTTGAGACGGAGTCTCGCTCTGTCCCCAAGGCTGGAGTGCAGTAGCGTGATCTCGGCTCACTGTAACCCCCCACCCCCTGGGTTCAAGCAAGTCTGCTGCCTTAGCCTTCCTAGCAGCTGGGACTACAGGTGCGTGCCAGCATGCCTAGCTAATTTTCTCGTATTTTGATTAGAGATGGAGTTTCACCATATTGGCCAGGCTGGTCTCAAACTCCTGACCTCATGATCCACCCACCTTGGCCTCCCAAAGTGCTGGGATTATAGGTGTGAGCCACGGTGCCCGACCTATTTTCAATTATTTTTAAAACTCACACATGATACTCGTTACTTGCTTCTGAAATAGCCATAGATGGCTTCTTATATAGCACCTGAAGAAGACTTAACTGGTGCTTTATGAGCCTCTACACCAGTGTATTCTAATTTCCCTGATTAAGGAGATGAGAAGTAAAGGCATGAATTTTCAGTGCTTTTGGCACCCTAACTAGTAGGATTGGTTATTCCTTTTTTCTATATTTTTTCTCTTTTCCTTTTTTTTTTTTTTTTACTCCATGACTAGCCAAAGAGCTGATTTACTTTTTTAAAAACGCTTGGCATGGCTGAGCACGGAGGCTCACGCCTGTAATCTCAGCACTTTGGGACGCCCAGGCAGGCGGATCACAAGGTCAGGAGATGGAGACCATCCTGGCTAACACGGTGAAATTCCATCTCTACTAAAAATACAAAAAAATTACCCGGGCGTGGTGGCAAGCGCCTGTAGTCCCAGCTACTTGGGAGGCTGAGGCAGGAGAATGGCGTGAACCCAGGAGGCGGAGCTTGCAGTGAGCCGAGATCGCGCCACTGCACTCCAGCCTGGGCCACAGAGTGAGACTCCGTCTCAAAAAAAAAAGAAAAGCCTGGCATGTTAACTCACAAGCAAATAAATTCCATATTCACTAAACATCCCTGACAGGCTTTCCCAGCCCTGCTGTTTGTTAAGGTAGTCAAAGCATGGCACATGAAGAAAACTACATCTATGGATATTGTACAAAATATTGTTTTTATGATTTTTTAATATTTTTAACAGACTTATTGACTTGTGTTTGTATTTTTATCAAACATACTTCATTTATTTATTTATTTTGAGACGAAATCTCACTCTATCACCCAGGCTGGAGTGCAGTGGTGTGATCTTGGCTTACCGCAACCTCTGCCTTCCAGGTTCAAGCGATTCTCCTGCTTCAGCCTCCAGAGTAGCTGGGATTACAGGCATGCGCCACCATGCCCAGCAAATTTTCGTATTATTAGTAGAGACGGGGTTTCACCATGTTGGCCAGGCTGGTCTCAAACTCCTAACTTCGGGTGATCCACCTGCTTCAGCCTCCCAAAGTGTTGGTATTATAGGCATGAGCCACCACGTCCAGCCTCAAACATACTTCAGTTTTTCACCTCAGCACTGTTGACATTTTAGGCTATGTAATTCTCTCTGCCTTGTAGGATGTTTAGTAATATCCCTGGCCTCTACACATTAGATGTCAGGAAGACCCCCTCAGTTATAACAATGACAAATATATTCAGATTGCCAAATGTCCCCTGTGGAACAAATTCATCCCTTGTTATGAACCGTGATCCAGAGAGCCAAATAGTGATACAAGGTTTATTGTTCACAATAGCTCGTCCCCTCCAATCCAGACACCACCTGCCTCACCATTTTCCACTGCCCCAAGGCAACCACTTTCAGCAGTCTTAAATGTTTCATTTTTATTCTATTTAAAGCCTTTGCTCATTTTTAAATTGGGTTTTGTCCGCATTATTGAGCGGTAAGGGTGCTTTACATATTCCACAGCCAGTTGTGGTAGTATAGGCCTATGGTCCCAGCTACTCAGAAGGCTGAGGCAGGAGGATCACCTGAACCCAGAAGTTCAACACTAGTTTAGGCAACATAGCAAGACCCTATCTCTAAATGAATTTTTGAAATATATATTCTAGATAATTGACCTTTATCATGCATATAATTTGCAAATATTTCCTCTCAATTTGTTGTCTTTGCGCTTTCTTGATAGTCTCCTTTTTAATCTTGAGAAAACGTAATTAATTTTTCCTCTGGTTGGTGTGCTTTAGGGTGTATGTAAGAAACCATTGCCTAATCTATAGTCATGCAGATAGATATATCCCTATGGTTTTTTGTTTGTTTGTTTTTTGTTTTTTTTTTTTGAGACGGTCTCGCTCTGTCGTCCAGGCTGGAGTGCAGTGGTGTGATCTCACAGCTCATGGCTAAGTGCAGCCTCTACCTCCTAGGCTCAAGCAATCCTCCCCCTTCAGCCTCCCAAGTAGCTGGGACTATAGGCCCATACCAGCCACCAAGCACAGCTAATTTCTGTATTTTTGGAGAGACAAGGTCTTGCCATGTTGCCCAGGCCAGTCTTGAACTCCCAGGCTCAAGCAATCCGCCCACCTTGGCCTCCCAAAGTGCTAGGATTACAGGTGTGAGCCACTGTGCCCTGGCCTAGAAAGATTTTTTTAAGAAATAGTGACCAGGCCAGGCACAGTGGCTAACACGGTGAAACCCCATCTTTACTAAAAATACAAAAAATTAGCAGGCGGGCAAGGTGGTGGGCGCCTGTAGTCCCAGCTACTGGGGAGGCTGAAGCAGGAGAATGGCGTGAACCCAGGAGGCGGAGCTTGCAGTGAGCCGAGATCGCGCCACTGCACTCCAGCCTGGGCAACAGAGCGGGACTCCGTCTCTAAATAAATAAATAAATAAATAAATAAATAAATAATAAAAATAGTGACCAAAAATATCCCACATTTGATGGGAGTTGTGAATCTACACATTCAAGATGCTCAACAAATTCAAAGCAGGATAAACTAAAAGAGATCCACACTGAGGCACATTATTATCAAATTGTAGAAAGTTAAAGACAGGAAAGCAGCAAGAGGTAAGTGATTCATCCTGTACAAGGGATCTTCAGTAAGATTAACAGTTGCTTATCAGAAATCACAGAGTACAGAAGGCAGTAGGACACTTCTTCCCCTCTCTCCCACTGACAGATGATATATTAAAAGTTCTGACAGCAAAAAATCAACCAAGAATCCTATATCTGGCAAAAAAAAAATAACCTCTAAAAATGAAGGAAACTAAGACATTCCCAGAAAAGTCAAGGGAGTTTATCATTAGTAAACTTGTGTTATAAAGAATGCTAAAGTCTCCCCGTGTTACTCTCAGGGAAGAAAAAAAAAAGAGAATGCAAAAGTGGAGCTGGGGCCAGGCATGGTGGCTCACGCCTGTAATCTCAGCACTTTGGGAGGCCAAGGCAGGTGGATGGAGTTTGAGACCAGCCTGGCCAATATGGTGAAACCCCATTTCTACTAAAAATACAAAAAAATTACCTAGGCATGGTGGCGTGCACCTGTAGTCCCAGCTGACTGAGGCTGAGGCACGAGAATCGCTTGAGTCCGGGAGGTGGAAGTTGCAGTGAGCTGAGATGGTGCCACTGCACTCCAGCCTGGACAACAGAGCAAGACTCCGTCTCAAAAAAAAAAAAAAGGGGGTTGGGGGAGCTCAGCATGGGTTCACGCTTGTAATTTCAGCACTTTGGGAGGCTGAAGTGGGATCACCTGAGGCCAGGAGTCCACAAGCAGCCTGGGTGACGTAAGGAGACCCCATCTATACAAAATAAAAATAATTAGCCAGACAGGGTAGCTCAGGCCTGTGGTCCTAGCTATTCAGGAGGCTGAGGCAGGATGATTGCTTGCAGCCAGCAGTTTAAGACTAGCCTGGACAACATAGACCCCATCTCTACAAAATATAAATTTAAAAAATTAGCTGGCCATGGTGGTATGCATCTGTAGTTCCAACTACTCATGACGCTCACTTGAGACCAGAAGTTGGAGGTTACAGTGAGCTCTGATCACACCACTGCACTCCAGCCTGGTTGACAGAGCAAGAACCTGTCACTAAACAAAAATAATAAATGAATAAAAATATAACAGTTCTTGGCCAGGCGCAGTGGCTCATGCCTGTAATACCAGCACTTTGGGAGGCTGATGTGGGTAGATCACCTGAGGTCAGGAGTTTGAGGCCAGCCTGGCCAATATGGTGAAACCCTATCTCTACTAAAAATACAAAAATTAGCCATGTGTGATGGCACATGCCTGTAATCCCAGCTACGTGGAAGGCTGAGGCAGGAGAATCACTTGAACGTGGGAGGCAGAGGTTGCAGTGAGTGGAGATTGCACCACTGCACTCCAGCCTGGGCAACAGAGCAAGACTCGGGCTCAAAAAAAAAAAGCTAAAGTGAGTCCTTCAGGCTAAAATGAAAGGATACAAGATAGTAACTCAAAGCTATATGAAGAAATAAAGAGCACTGGTAAATGCAACTATGTCGCTAAATATAAAAGCTAGTATTACTGTATTTTGGGTATGCTATTCCTCTTTGCGATTTAAAAAATGCATAAAGGCCGGGCGCGGTGGCTCAAGCCTGTAATCCCAGCACTTTGGGAGGCCGAGGCAGGTGGATCATGATGTCAGGAGATCGAGACCATCCTGGTTAACATGGTGAAACCCTGTCTCTACTAAAAATACAAAAAATTAGCTGGGCATGGTAGCGGGTGCCTGTAATCCCAGCTACTCAGGAGGCTGAGGCAGAAGAATGGCATGAACCCAGGAGGCAGAGCTTGCAGTGAGCCGAGATTGCGCCACTGCACTCCAGCCTGGGTGACAGAGCGAGACTCCTTCTCAAAAAAAAAAAGAAAAAAGCATAAAATAATATGGATCTATGTTAATAGGCACTAATTGTTTACAGACATAGTTTGTAACAATATAGGTAGGGGACAGAGAAAGGAGCAGAGTTAATGTATGCTATTGAAGCTGAGTTGCTATCAGTCTGAACTAGACTTTGAACTCAGCATGTTAAATGAAATCTTCATAGTAGTCACTAAAAAAAAACTTTTAAAATATACAGAAAAGAATTTAAGAAAGGATCAAAATATTACAGGATAAATCATTAATCAAACACAAAAGAAGGTACTGACGAGCAAAACACTTTATGTAGAAACTAAACAGCATGATGACGTAAGTAAGTTCTTTGGTGTATAGGTTTTTCTGTTTTTGTTTTTTGGGGTTTGTCTGAGACAGAGTCTTGCTCTGTCACTCAGGCTGGAGTGCAGTGTTTCATTCTCAGCTCACTGCAGCCTTTGCCTCCCAAGTTCAAGTGATTCTCAGCCTCCTGAGTAGCTGGAATTGCAGGCGCCTACCACCACAGCCAGGTAATTTTTTGTATTTTTAGTAGAGACAGGGTTTCACTACATTGGCCAGGCTACTCTCAAGCTCCTGGCCTCAAGTGGCCCACCTGCCTTGGCCTCCCAAAGTGCCAGGCACAGGCATGAGCCACTGCACCCGGCCTGTTTGGGGTTTTTTTGAGACGGGGTCTAGCTCTGTTGCCCAGGCTGGAGTGCAGTGGCACAATCACGGCTCACTACAACCTTGACCTCCGCAGGCTCAGCTGATCCTCCCACCTCAGCCTCCTGAGTAGCTGGAACCACAGGTGTGCACCACCATGCCCAGCTTATTTTTCTATTTTTTGTAGAGACAGGAGTCTTGCTATGTTGCCCAGACTGGTCTCAAACGCCTGGGCTCAAGCAATCTGCCCACCTCAGCATCCCAAAGTGATAGGATTACAGGCCTGACCTGCTGTGTCCAGTCAATAACCCCACCTTCAATAGTAAATAGAACATCTAGACAAAATCAGTAAGGAACTAGAGGAACTGAACAACACAGTAAACCAAATAGACCTAACAGACATATAGAAAGATCTCCATCTAACAAGAGCAGAATATATATTCCTCTCAAGTGCATATGGAACATTCCCCATGATAAATCATATGTTAGGCCACAAAACAATTCTCAATAAATTTTAAAAGGTCAAAATTATACAAAGGGCCAGGTGTGGTGGCTCACAGCTGTAATCCCAGCACTTTGTGAGGCTGAGACAGGCGGATCACTTGAGCCCAGGAGTTCAAGACCAGCCTGGGCAACATGGTGAAACCCTGTCTCTACCAAAATAAAAAATAAAAAAATTAGCCGGCTGTAGTGGTGGTGAACGCCTGTAGCCCCAGCTACTCAGGAGGCTCAGGCAGGAGGATGGCTTGAGCCTGGAAGGCAGAGGCTGCAGTGACCTGAGATCATACCACTACACTCCAGCCTGCAGGATAGAGCGGGACTTGTCTTAAAAAAAAAAACAAAAAACAGGCCAGGCTTGGTGGCTCATGCCTGTAATCCCAGCACTTTGGGAGGCCAAGGTGGGTGGATGACCTGTGGTCAGGAGTTCGAAACCAGCCTGGCCAGCATGGCAAAACCCCAACTCTAATAAAAAATACAAAAAATTAGCTGGGAGTGGAGGCAGGCACCTGTAATCCCAGCTACTTGGAAGGCTGAGCTAGGAGAATTGCTTGAATCTGGGAGGCAGAGGTTGCAATGAGCCGAGATCACACCACTGCACTCCACCTTGAGCAACAGACTGAGACTCTGTCTCAAAAAAAAAAAAAATTATGCAAAGTGTCTTTTCCAACAAAAGTGTAATGAAGCTAGAAGTCAATAACAGGAAAACCTGGAGAATTTGCAAGTAAGTGAAAGTTAAACAACATTCTTAAACAACCAGTGGCTCAAAGAAGAAATGACTAGAGAAATTGAAATACTTTCAGATGAATTAAAATAAAATGCAAGATACCAAAATTTATGAGATGGTGTGACAGGGGTACTCAGTGAAATTTATAGCTGGAAATACTTACATCAGACGGGCGCGGTGGCTCACGCCTGTAATCCCAGCACTTTGGGAGGCCGAGGCGGGTGGATCGCGACCTCTAGCACAGTGAAACCCCATCTCTACTAAAAATAAAAATAAAAAAATTAACCAGGCATGGTGGCGCGTGCCTGTAGTCCCAGCTACCCAGGAGGCTGAAGCAGGAGAATCGCTTGAACCTAGGAGGTGGACATTGCAGTGAGCAGAGATCGTGCCACTGCACTCCAGCTTGGGCAATAGAGTGAGACTTTGTCTCAAAAAAAAAAAAAAGAAGAAGGAAAAATAAAAGAAAATCTAGAAGAATTGGATAAATTCCTGGACACATACACCCTCCCAAGACTGAGCAAGGGAAAAATGGAATCCCTGAACAGACCAATAATGAATGAGCTCTGAAATTGAATCAGTAACAAATAGCCTAACAACAACAAAAAAAGCCCAAGACCAGACAGATTTACAGCTGAATTCTACCAGATGTACAAAGAAGAGCTAGTACCATTCCTGCCGAAACTATTCCAAAAAAGTGAGGAGGAGGGACTCTTTCTCCTTCATAATTCATTCTGTGAGGCCAGCATCATCTTGATACCAAAACCTGGCAGAGACACAACAAAAAAAGGAAACTTCAGGCAAATATCCTTGGTGAACATCAATGCAAAAATTCTCAACAAAACTCAGCAAACTGAATCCAGCAGCACATCAAAAAGCTTACCCATCACAGTTAAGTAGGCTTTATCCCTGGGATGCAAGGTTGGTTCAACATATACAAATTGGGCCGGGTACAGTGGCTCACATCTGTAATTCTAGAACTTTGGGAGGCTGAGGCGGGCAGATCATCAGGTCAAGAGATCAAGACCATCCTGGCTATCACGGTGAAACCCCATCTCTACTAATGTAGCAGGATGAGCTGCAGACAAAACTCAGACACCAAGTTAAAGAAGGAAGGGGTTTATTCGGCTGGGGGCATCAGCAAGACTCCTGTCTCAAGAGGCAAGCTCCCTGAGTGAGCAACTCCTGTCCTTTATAAGGGCTCACAATTCTAAGCGGGTGCACGCAAGAGGGTCATGATTGATTGAGCAAGCAGGGGGTACATGACTGGGGGCTGCATGCACCAGTAATTAGATTGGAACAAAACGGGATAGAGATTTTCACAGTGCTTTTCTATACAATGTCTGTAATCTATAGATAACATAACCGATTAAGTCAGGGGTCGATCTTTAACTACCAGGCCCAGGGTGTGGCACCAGGCTGTCTGCTTGTGGATTTCACTTCTCCCTTTTAGTTTTTACTTTTTCTTTCTTTGGAGGCAGAAATCGGGCATAAGACAATATGAGGGGTGGTCTCCTCCCTTACTAAAAATAAAAAAAATTAGCTGGGTGTGGTAGCAGGCACCTGTAATCCCCGCTACTCAGGAGACTGAGGCAGGAGAATGGTGTGAACCCAGGAGGCGGAGCTTGCAGTGAGTCAAGATCACGCCACTGCACTCCAGCCTGGGCGACAGAGCAAGACTCCGTCTCAAAAAAAAAAAAAAAAATACAAATCAATACATGTGATTTGTCATATAAAGAAAACTAAAGACAAAAACCACATGATTATCTCAATGGATGAAGAAAAGGCTTTTAATAAAAATCAACACCCATTCACGTTAAAAATTCTCAATAAACTAGATATTGAAGGAACATACCTCAAAATAACAAGAGCCATGTATGACAAATCCACAGCCAACATCTTACTGAATGGGCAAAAGCTGGAAGCATTCCCACTGAAAACCGACACAAGACAAGCATGCCCTCTCTCACCAGTCCTATTCTGTTAATTTTCAAGGCTGCAGTGGAGCCAGTGAGGAGGGGATGAGAATAGAATAGGGCAAGTTAAAAATACCATACCGCTTGCTGTTCTTAATGAGATTTTTCATTTGTTTGTTTGTGTGTGTGTATATATATATATATATATATATATACACACATATATGTATATATATATATACACACACACATATGTATATATATATACACACACATATATGTATATATATATACACACACATATATGTGTATATATATATATATATATATATATACACACACATATATGTATGTATACCTACACAAACACACACACACAGTGAATGGAAAATAAATCTTGGGGCCCCAAAGTCACTAAGCTAAAGGGAAAAGTCAAGCTGGAAACTGCTTAGGGTAAACCTGCCTCCTATTCTATTCAAAGTCATCCCTCTGTTCACTGAGATAAATGCATATCTGATTGCCTCCTTTGGAAAGGCTAATCAGAAACTCAGAAGAATGTAACCATTTGTCTCTCACCTACCTGTGACCCGGAAGCCTTCTTGCTGCTTGAGCTGTCCCACCTTTCTTGACAGAACCAATGTATACCTTCCATATATTGATTGATGTCTCATGTCTCCCTAAAATGTATAAAACCAAGCTGTGCCCTGACTACCTTGGGCACATGTCATCAGGACCTCCTGAGGCTGTGTCACAGGTGTGCATCCTCAATCTTGGCAAAATAAACTTTCTAAATTAACTGAGACCTTTCTCAGATATTCAAGGCTCACATTTTGGCAACCATGAAGGGATTCTGGGTGGAGGTGCCCCTGACCTTTGACAAATCTCCTATCAGTGCTCGGTACTAGCTTGAACTATCTTTATGGCTCAAACCAATAGGACAATCTGCTGAGACCTGGAAGCAACCCCTCCAGAGAATCACTGATCTTTCAAAATTTGGTCAAGATCTAAAGTTTATTTTGCTGTACAACTCCTTTTTTTGGAGTTTTACTAGCTTCCAACACAAGAAAGGCAAGTTTTTCCTGCTTCGATGACGATAAAATGCAGGTAACTCCTTTATGGAGTTTGAGCTTGCGTCCAATGGGGAAGACAAATTTGAGTTTTTTCCTGCTTCTAGGATGGTAAAGAGCAGTCTTCAGCCTGAGACCCATGCCTTACCTAAGGATGGGTAACTGAAATGCGGTTTGTCTTGGCTAAGGTCAAGATTAACAACCAGTTGGTTGTAATTTCTCTTTACCATTACAGCACTCAGTAGTTGCATAAGTTGTGCCATCTTTGTTTTGCTTAATTATTTTTGTTGTTGTTGTCTGTTTGTTTCTGTTTTTGTTGTTGTTTCAGTCTTTTCCCCGTTGTGATTGATCAACTCTATCCAACTTGATCAAATCCAAAGGAAACTTCCAAATTATGGGGAACAAGACCTCTGAAGTGGCTAAATTCCCACACTGTGGTGGGGGAGGAAAACGGCCGACAAAAGGAAAAAAAAAAATAAAACAGGGAAGATTTTTTATTTTGACTACTTAACGGGCTTTATTTACATAACGAGGCCACCTATTTGCTAGCCTGGCCAAACCGAAAGAGCAATGGCTGTCACCCCACACTGCAGTTCCATAGCTAAGGGCTCTGGCTTCTTTTTTTCCACCACGACAGCTTGGGTGTGTTTCCTAAATCAAGCCATTTTTGGTTTGATACTTGGTACTTCTGAAATAGCAGAAATTTGTTCTAGCCGAATTATGGTAATGAGATTTAAAAAGTTTTTTTAAAGGAGCTCAATGATTAAAAGTCAGCTCAACTAAAAGCTAACATCCAAGATGTGTGCATGTGTGTGTGTTTGTGCGTGTGTATATGTGTGGGTGGGTATGTGTGTGTGTTTGTATTGAAAAGACATTCACTTTTTTTTTGCTCCTAGGACCTTGTCTCTCTCTCTCTCTTTTTTTTAACCTAAAGATTTTTTTTCTCATTTGACTGAATTCTTTTTTTTTTCATTTACTTCTGCTGTCTCTCCTTTCTCTTGCACCCTCTGCTGCATGAGGCACCTAAAATATTTTAGTTTATAATAGCCTGGCTTTCCTTCAAGAAAGCAGAGAAGGCACCAGACTCCCTTTTGGGGAGAAACCTGTTTTTCCTTATGAAACCCCATGAGTGTAAACAGACAAGTTCATCTCAGCTCTTAAACTGCTTGCTTTTGTATTGTGTTACCTGACTTATTGACTAAAAGAATTATTGCACCAAAGACTACTCTGGTTTTTAAGGAAGAGTGTAGTTTAGACATTAGAAGTGACAGGTGACAATGTGCTGGGGGCCCTCGTTCGCTCTCAGCACCTCCTTGGCCTCGGCGTCCACTCTGGCCATGCTTGAGGAGCCCTTCAGCCTGCCACTTCACTGTGGGAGCCCCTCTCTGGGCTGGCCGTGGCTGGAGCCAGCTCCCTCTGCTTGCGGGGTGGTGTGGAGGGAGAGGTGCGGGTGGGAACAAGGGGGGCACTCGCAGGCCAGTGCGAGTTCTGGGTGGGTGTGGGCTTGGTGGGCCCTGCACTTGGAGTGGCCGGCCAGCCCAGGGCAGTGAGGGGCTTAGCACCCAGGCCAGCAGCTGCAGAGGGGGCGCCAGGTCCCCCAGCACTGCCGGCCCACCCACGCCGCACTCGAATTCTTGCCGGGCCTCAGCCACCTCTCCCGGGGCAAGGCTCGGGACCTGCAGCTGGCCATGCCGAACCCCCCAGTGGTGGGCTCCCGCACAGCCTGAGCCTCCCTGACGGGTGCCACCCCCTGCTCCGTGGCATCCAGTCCCATCGACTGCCCAAGGGCTGAGGAGTGCAGGTGCACGGTGCGGGACTGGTGGACAGCTCTGACCACAACCCTGGCTCAGGATACACTAGGCGAAGCCAGCTGGGCTCCTGAGTCAGGTGGGGAGTTGGAGAACTTCTATGTCTAGCCAGAGGATTGTATACGTACCAGTCAGCACTCTGTGTCTAGCTCGGGGTTCGTGGATGCACCAATAGCACTCTGTATCTAGCTAATCTGGTGGGGACTTGGAGAACTTTATGTCTAGCTAAAGGATTGTAAATGCACCCATCAGTGCTCTGTGTCTAGCTCAAGTTTGTAAATGCACCAATCAGCACTCTGTGTCTAGCTCAAGGTTTGTAAATGCACCAATCAGTGCTCTGTGTCTAGCTCAAGGTTTGTAAACACACCAATCAGCACTCTCTGTCTAGCTAAAGGTTTGTAAATGCACCAATCAGTGCTCTGTGTCTAGCAAATCTAGTGGGGACTTGCAGAACTTTTATGTCTAGCTAGAGGATTGTAAATACACCAATCAGCACTCTGTGTCTAGCTCAGGGATTGTAAACACACCAATCAGCACCCTGTCAAAACAGAACAATCAGCTCTCTGTAAAATGGACCAATCAGCTTTCTGTAAAATGGGCAAATCAGCAGGATGTGGGTGGGGTCAGATAACGGAATAAAAGCAGGCTGCGCCAGCCAGGGGCAGCAACCAGCTTGGTTCCCCTTCCATGCTGTGGAGGCTTTGTTCTTTCATGCTTTGCAATAAATCTTGCTGCTGCTCACTTTTTGGGTTTGCACTGCCTTTATGAGCTATAACACTCACTGCGAAGGTCTGCAGCTTCATTCTTGAAGTCAGTGAGATGAAGAAGCCACCAATTCCGGACACAGAAGTGTCTTCATTTAAAAAAATGTTTTAAGTGCACTGAAAAAGCATCACATATTCTAGCCTCATAATAATTCTCCCTTTTTGGAGATCCAGGATTCAGTGTGGGCTCTGCCCAGAGCTCAGAGATCTAGTAAAAAGATAGATAGTTCCTATATAAATAAAATTGGTCTCCTCATATAATCCTATGATAGATTTCTTTCTTTTTTTTTTTTTTTTTTTTGGAGACAGAGTTTTCGCTCTTGCTGCCCAGGCTGGGTGATCTTGGCTCACTGCAACCTGCACCTCCCGGGTTCAAGTGATTCTCCTGCCTTAGTCTCCTGAGTAGCTAGGACTACAGGCACCCACCACTGCACCAGGCTAATTTTTGTATTTTTAGTAGAGACGGGGTTTCACCATGTTGGGCAGGATGGTCTTGATCTCCTGACCTCATAATCTGCCTGCCTCAGCCTCTCAAAGTGCTGGGATTACAGGCATGAGCCACCGTGCCTGGCTATCCTATGATAGATTTCTGAAATGTTATGTTTGATTTGGCATCCTTTTTTTTGTTTTTGGTTTGTTTTTTTTTTTTGAGATGGAGACACTCTCTGTCACTCAGCCTGGAGTGCAGTGGCACAATCTTGGCTCACTGAAACCTCTGCCTCCCAGGTTCAAGCAATTCTCTCACCTCAGCCTCCCAAATAGCCAGAATTACAGACGTGTGCCACCACACCTGGCTTACTTTTGTATTTTTAGTAGAAAAGGGTTTTCACCATGTTGGCCAGGCTGGTTTTGAACTTCTGACCTCAGGTGATCCACCTGCTTCCACCTCCTAAAGTGCTGGGATTACAGGTTTGAGCCACTGCGCCTGGTGTGGTATGTGGTTTTACTGCATGTGACTAGTTTACATGCAACTAGCCATGCAAGCTCAGTAACCCAAGGCGGTCTATACCCTATTCAACAAGAACCATCTACTGATGACACTTCTGGAAGTCTGGGCAATATCAACTTGCTGTAAGAGTTCCCAAATGCTCTCAATTATCAGGTGATAACAAAGTTTTCAAACCAGTAAATTTTGAGTAGCCCTTTACTAGGAATAATCTTGAATAAGTTAGTATTGCCCTCCACAACCACAATTTAAAAAATATCCATATTGGTTTTCTCTTCAATTCAAGCATCATGTAAATATGTAATGTAGAAAATGAGGATTTCCCATATTCCCATAGAATCACAAAGATGATCACTGCTAATATGTGTGCTACATATATGATACCAGGTTTAGTCTTTTTTTTTTTTTGTCTTTTTTTTTTTTTTCTGTCACCCAGGCTAACGTCCAGTGGCACGAACTTGGCTCACTGTATCCTCTGCCTCCCGGGTTCAAACAATTCTCCCACCTCAGCCTCCCAAGTAGCTGGAATTACAGGCACCTGCCACCATGCCCACCCAGCTAAATTTTTTTGTATTTTCAGTAGAGACGAAGTTTCACTAAGTTGACCAAGTTGGTTTCGAACTCCTGACCTCTGGTGATCCGCCCACCTTGGCCTCCAAAAATGCTGGGATTAAAAGCACGAGCCACTATGCCTGGCCATTTGTTTGTACTCTTATACAATTATATACTTGCTTTATAAAAATGAACTTATTCTACATATATATGTTATTACATTATTAGGACATGTTCCCTAATGACTTATTACATTTTCATCATTCTTTTTTACAATATTTTTTTCCTGAGGCAGCATCTGACTCTGTTGCCCAGACGGGAGTACAGTGGCCTAATGACAGGTCACTGCAGCCTCAAGCTCCTCGGTTCAAGGGATCCTCCCATCTTGGCCTCCTGACTAACCCAGCTAAGTTTAAAAAAAATTCTTTTTTTTTGGCCTGGTGCAGCAGCTCATGCCTGTAATCACAGCACTTTGGAAGGCCAAGGCAGGCAGATCACTTAGGGTCAGTAGTTTGAGACCATCCTGGCCAACATGGTAAAACTCCGTCTCTACTAAAAATACAAACATTAGCTGGGCATGGTGGCAGGTGCCTGTAATCCCAGTTACTCGAGAGGCTGAGGCAGGAGAATCACTTGGGCCCAAGAGGTGGAGGGTGCAGTGAGTCGAGATCATGCCACTGAAATCCAGCCTGGGTGACAGAGCAAGACCCTGACTCAAAAATAAATAAATAATAAAATAACTTTTTTTTTTTTTGGAGAAACAAGTCTTATTATGTTTTTGAACTCCTGGACTCAAGCAATCCTCCCATCTCAGTTCCCAAAGTGCTGGGATTACAGGTGTGAGGCACTATGCCCAGACATTTTCATCATTCTTTTTTTTTGAGATGGAGTTTTGCACTTGTTGCCCAGGCTAGAGTGTTATGTCACGATCCCGGCTCACTGCAACATCCGCCTCCCAGGTTCAAGTGACTCTCCTGCCTCAGCCTCCTGAGTAGCTGGGATTACAGGCATGAGCCACCACGCTTGGCTAATTCTGTATTTTTAGAAGACATGGGGTTTCTCCATGTTGGTCAGGCTGGTCTCAAACTCCCGACCTCAGGTTATCTGCCTACCTCGGCCTACCAAAGTGCTGGGATTACAGGCGTGAGCCACCGTGCCCAACCCATTTTCATCCTTCCTAGTAGCCATGGAGCATTCCATTTAATCAACTGTACATGCAATATTTTTTTCCGGGGGCAAGGGGCTCATATTCACACAGATGGGAGTCCAGTTGGTGAGAAGGTGGCAGGTGGCACAGCCCCCTTATACAGCATGCCATACTGGTCCACTGTCAGACCGGTGATGGCCACAGCTCCATCACCCCCAGGCTGACTCTGGCTCCTGCCTGACTCTGCCCAGCCACCACAACCCCTGGGGACCATTCAGAGGCATCACTGGAGGGTGTGTGGTTAGAGGAGTAGCTAGTTGTGGGGAGGTCTCGTTTCTTTGGTGGAAGGCATTCCTGACTCCTCTCATGAACAGGTTTCATATTGCTTTGTGCTGTTCCTGGAGCCTGGAAGGAGTTGGCTTGCTCCCCGGGGCATCAGGAGGGGCTTCTCAGTAGCTTCCCTGTACCCCTCTAGGCTTCTGGCTGGGGCGCCCACATCTGAGCTTCCAGCGGTGCTTCTGAGCAGCTGTAGTAAGTGTCCTCCCGGCTGGCTCGGGAGCTCACAGCGTTTCCCGGGATCCACGTGCTCATCCTGGAGCTGCTGCAACTGCGGCCGTCCCATCCCTGGCCCTGGAGCCGCCCCATACCCCTGTATATGCAATATTTGTTAACCAGTCCCTTTTGGTGCCCATCTAGGTACAGGTCTCATTTTTCAAGCTAAACTATCTATAATACACTGGAAGTAATAGATGTCACCTCCATATTGTATGCCAAACCTAATAAGCAGAGCAAAACTTTTCATCCAAGTGATTTGGTTAACATTTTAGGATGTTTCTAATCTCTCAGTAATACAAATATGCTACAGTAGATCTGTGTGTTTATCTTTGGGCACCTGTCACACCTGGAGAATAAAGTCCTGTGAGAGGAACCGCCATCCAAAGAGGGTGTTTCAGTCTGTACTGCCACCAACAACGTGCTCGTGCCTCTGAACTTGCGTTTGGATCAGGAGAATTTGAAAGTCATCAGGAACCAAACCAGGATACAAGGTCCGCTGTAGCTGGAAAGTGGCAAACATTCCAAAGCTAAGACATTGGCTATTCCTGGGCTGTTCACAAACTGTGAGGCCAATTCTAGATGAGATCCAGAAAAAGGGTGAGCAGCTCACTTATTTTTTAAGCAAAACACCTTTTCTTCTCATTTCTGCTAAGAACAAATAGCTTCCAGCAAGAGAAATAGGGGATGCAATATTTTTACAAATTACTTCTCTTTTTTTTAATTAAAAAAAGTTAAGTTAAATGCTACTTAAAGATATGTTTAACCTCTATGATACTGACTTGCTCATGAGAAGAAAGAGAGAAAGCCAGGCATCTTGCCCACTACTACCCACTATCAACACTTAGGCCTGACATCAGTCGCTAAATATTCTGGGCTGGGCACGGTTGCTCACGCCTGTAATCCCAGCACTTTGGGAGGCCAAGACAGGTGGATCATGAGGTCAGGAGATCGAGACCATCCTGGCTAACATGGTGAAACCCCGTCTCTACTAAAAATACAAAAAATTAGCCAGGAGTGGTGGCGGGCACCTGTAGTCCCAGCTACTGGGGAGGCTGAGGCAGGAGAATTGTTTGAACCCAGGAGGCAGAGGTTGCAGTGAGCCAAGACCATGCCACTGCACTCCTGCCTGGGCAACAGAGTGAAACTCCGTCTTAAAAAAAAAAAAAAAATCAACAGCAGCTTCTAGGATGACTGAGCAGTGACTCAGTCTCTCCTTGACCAGATTCTGTAACTCTCCAGCAGAAATGCTTATCTGATCTCTGCGAGAACAGGAAGCAGCTCAGTGGGGGCCTTCCTTGCTAAATTCTTCATCAAGCTGGTCTGTTATCTGCCCTGAGTCCTGCAAAAACACCTCAAGAAAAATCCCAAAAACATGCAAGACAAATGAGGGTCCTCCCTTAGCATGTCTTGAAGCACTGAGGCACCTGAAAGTTATATACAGTTTCCGGGGAAACAGTTTTTTAGGAAATGTAGCACAGACACTAACTATTCTTCCAGAAGAGCCCCTTCCTGACATGAAAGATCTTACTTAGCATGACAGAGAAGCATCTGATTCATCATGAGGACCTATCCAGCCAGCAGCAGGGGCCCCAGTGCCAGTGTCCACCTCAACAGAGGAGACACGGGGGACATGCAAAGTGTTTCTGTTGAAAAATACTTCACCTAGGGTGACTATAGTTAGCAGCAATGTATTGTATATTTCAAAGTAGCTAGAAGGCTAGGTACAGTATCCCATGCCTATAATCCCTGGGCATTTTGGGAGGCCCAGGCAGGCAGATCACCTGAGGTCAGGAGTTCGAGACCAGCCTGGCTAACATGGTGAAACCCCCCTCTCTACTAAAAATTAAAAAAATAAAAAAATAAAAATAATAAAAATTAGCCGGACGTGGTGGCCTGCGCTTGTAGTCCAAGCTACTCGGGAGGCTGAGGCAGGAGAATTGCTTGAACCTGGGAGGCAGAGGTTGCAGTGAGCCGAGATCACACCATTGCCCTCCAGCCTGGGCGACAGAGCAAGACTCTGTCTCAAAACAAAAACAAAAACAAAAAAACAAAGTAGCTAGAAGAAGGGACTTGAAATGTACCCAACACATAGTAATACCAAATATTCAAGGTGATAGACACCCCAAACACCCTGATTGATCACTATTCTGTGCATGTAATAAATACTTAAATGTACTCCATAAATATGTAAAATATGTTATATCAACAAGAAAATACTTTGCCTAGTGTTTCCATCCAAATGGGAATAAATCCAGCGCTCAATGTACACATGTCATGGCTTTTTATTGAGACTGGGGAAGAGCCGTGGTAGCAGGTGCACTCACTGTCCAAGTTTGTCCAGGCTCTCTGCTGCATGGGTGATGGCATTTGTGACTGTGTTGGTCACTGTCTCAGTGATTTCCTTCATCTTTTTGTCCCCTGACTCTTGGGCTTTCTTTATGGCTTCAGCAATGGCTGTTGGAAAGAAAGAGGAAGAATGTCCTAGTGATCCACCTGCTGAACTTGTGTCCCCTTGAGTGGCCTGTGGGATGTGGCCATCTTAATGGATTAGTCTCTGGAGTGGCCCGATGGGACCAAGGGCAGCAGGATTACTGCAGAATGAATTTGAATTTGGTTTTAATTTCCCCAACAACTTGCATTTCTTCAACTGTGAGTGAGACTGAGCATCTACTCATGGGTACATTGCCTGCTTATCCTTTTTCTGGAAAATGCCTGCTTATGTCTTTTGACCATTTTTATATTGGGTTGTTATATTGGATTATCATTTTTATGACAAATATTTTTCATCAGTGTGTAATTTTTCTTTTGGCTTGGTTTATAGTTTTTTTTTTGGCTATAGAAAATTTCAGTTTTGGATTGTCAAATTTACTTAATATTTCCTTTATGGCACTGATTTTTTTGTCATAGTTCTAAAGATTCTCCCCTCTCCAAGATTAGGCCAAAGTCTCTTATGTTATTACTATATGTTTATGATGTCTTCCCCCTCAAAACTCATACGTTGAAATCCTCATTCTTAATGTAATGATATTAAGAGGTGGGGCCTTTGGGAGGTTGAAATTAGCACCCACATAAAAGAGACCACAGAGAGCTAGCTCCTTCCACCATGTGAGGACAGAGCTGGGCCCATCCACGAACCAGAAAGACTCCCTCACCAGATGCCAAATCTGCCAGTGCCTTCCTTGATCTTGGACTTCCCATCTTCCAGGAGTGTGAGAAATAAATTTCTGTTGTTTCTAAGTCGCCCAGTTTATGGTTTGTTTTTGTTTTTGAGACAGAGTCTTGCTCTGTCACCAAGGCTGGAGTGCAGTGGTGCAATCTCAGCTCACTGCAACCTCCGCCTCCCAGGTTCAAGGGAGTATCCTGCCTCAGACTCCTGAGTAGCTGGGATTACAGGCATGTGCCACCACGCCCAGCTGGTTTTCATATTTTTAGTAGCAATGGGGTTTCACCATATTGGTCAGGCTGGTCTTGAACTCCTGACCTCAGGTGGCCCACCCACCTTGGCCTCCCGAAGGGCTAGGATTACAGGCGTGAGCCACTGCACCTGGCCTATGGTATTTTATAACAGCAGCCTGAGCTAAGATGGTTATCTCCTAGTAAGTTAATAAATTCATTTATGTAAATTTAAGTCCTTCATCTACCTGGAATCTATTTTGTTGGAAAGGAATGAGATATACACATGCTTTGTACATAGTTCTACTCATAGCTCACACGCATCAATTTAACATTTAACATAGAATTTTACATGTTAAATTTTTTTTTTTTTTTTTTGAGACGGAGTATCACACTGTCGCCCAGGCTGGAGTGCAGTGGCGCGATCTCGGCTCACTGCAAGCTCCACCTTCCGGGTTCACGCCATTCTCCTGCCTCAGCCTCCCGAGTAGCTAGGACTACAGGCGCCCACCACCGTGCCCAGCTAATTTTTTGTATTTTTAGTAGAGATGGGGTTTCACCGTGGTCTGGATCTCCTGACCTCGTGATCCGCCCACCTCAGGCTCCCAAAGTGCTGGGATTACAGGTGTGAGCCACCACACCCAGCAATTTTTTTTTTCTTTTTTTTTTTTTGAGACCGAGTCTCGCTCTGTAGCCCAGGCTGGAGTGCAGTGGCATGATCTAGGCTCACTGCAAGCTCTGCCTCCCAGGTACACACCATTCTCCTGCCTCAGCCTCCCAAGTAGCTGGGACTATAGGCACCCACCACCATGCCCAGCTAATTTTTATGTATTTTTAGTAGAGACGGGGTTTCACTGTGTTAGCCAGGATGGTCTCAATCTCCTGACCTCGTGATCCGCCCTCCTCAGCCTCCCAAAGTGCTGGGATTACAGGCGTGAGCCACCGTGCCCTGCCATGTTAAATGTTTTGTCCCAGTGTGCTGTCACATAGTCTTGTGTGACTTTGTCTTCTTATTCCACAGACAGAACCATCTAGACAGTGCCCTAACGCAGTACTGTCTGTGGCCTCTGATGAGCATAGATAACTGCCCCAGCCAAGAGGCTCTGAAAGGCTGCAACATTAGGGGCAGAGTTTGACCTGGTTAGTCAAAGAACAGGTTGGCCCAGCACCTAGCTTCCCTTCCTCCCTCCCTCCTTCCCTGCCCGACCTCAGCCAGCTGTACCTTTCTCTCCAGTCTCCTTGGCATGTCCCACCACCTCCTTCACCACTTCCTCCACGGCATGAACTGAACAGAGGAGACAAGTCCAGGGTGAGGGCTCAGAGCAGGCCGGCTGCCCCCGAGTCCAGGGTGAGGGCTCAGAGCAGAGCCGCTGCCCTCCCAGTCCAGGGTGAGGGCTCAGAGCAGGCCCACTGCCCTCCCAGTCCAGAGTGAGGACTCAGTGCTGGCTTATCCTCACAATGGACCTATACATCCCTGGACATCCTAGATGGGGCTCTGGGATGCCACCCCCAGCCAGGACAGACTGGCTCATGAGAAGGACCTTCCCCCACAGCTGGCTTCCTTCGGAGACGCCAGGGCCTTGGCTGCCGGGAGACGAGCTCAGTGAGCCCCATGAGGGCATGGGTCCCTGAAGCCCCTTGGCCCTGCCCGGCCTGGAATGGCAATGAGCAGGCCATCTTGCCAGCTGAGACATGAAGCCCAGTCTGGGCCTGTGTGCCAGGTCACACCCCTCTCAGGATGTGCTAGCGCCTGCCTCAGGTTGGTTTCCAAAGCCTCATCCAGTAAAACCAGGTCTCTCAAAGCAATTCCTCCAACAAAAGGGAATTCTCTGCCTACTTCAGAGTTTTTTAAAGTGTAGGTGGTAGCGTGCTAGAACTGAAGGATTTCAGAGTCAGAAGAAATGGTTCTTATTCTAACTCTACCTTCCACCTCTTGGTTCCCTCATCTTTAGAATGGGAATCTGTTGGGGTGATGAGACCCAACACCAGGACGCGGGGGTGGCAACTCCAGCGGAGTCAAAGGAATGAGAGACAGTTTGAGAGAGAAAATGGGAGCAGGGCACCATCGCGAGTGTGGAGGCTGCAAAGGCCCCGAGTTCTGGGAACCCACGCTATTTATTGGTGATCTAACAAAGAAACAGGTGGTGAGGATGTGGAGGTTGAAAGGAAACGGTGTATCAAGTGAATGAGAAACATATGGCTACTTGAGATAATGGGAGTGCTAGAAGCAAGGAGCCAGCAAATCTAGCAAGCCCTGCCTCATCTTCTCTCCCAACACTCAGCTTTTCTCCCAACAGGAATCATACAAAACTCAGAGGCTAGTGAAAGGTTAAAGCAGGTGGTCCACACCAGCTGCAGAGTCAAAAACAAAATACGCGTCTGCTGCCATTTAGAAAGAGGACACAAACTCAGGCAAGACTGTTTTTCACACGATGACCCATGAGTGGGGCCTGGCTGGGCCTCCCCACACATAGCTGCTGACCTCTGAATACAACATACACTTCGGGACCAGGTGCAGTGATTCACGCCTGTAATCCCAGCACTTTGGGAGGCCAAGAGGAATGGATCACTTGAGGTCAGGAGTTTGAGACCAGCCTGGCCAACATGGCGAAACCCTGTCTCTGCTAAAAATACAAAAATTAGTTGGGCATGGTGGTGGGTGCCTGTAATCCCAGACACTCAGGAGGCTGAGGCATGAGAATCACTTTGAACCCAGGAGGCAGAGGTTACAGTGAGCCGAGATCGCACCACTACACTCCAGCCTGGGTGCCAGAGCAAGACTCCATTTCAAATACAAATAAAAATAAAAATAAACATGCTTTAGGGGACTTGGATGAAATTGAAAATGCCCTTTTTGACTTTGAACAGACTTGGTGACTTGTTTAGAAATCTTTGAAGCTTTAAAGTTATGGTAAAAATAAAAATCCATCTTCCTTTTCCTGCATAGGTTATTCAGAATAGGCTGTTTTGACAAGAAAGGCTCCCCAGATTTCCAGAGGGAAGGGTCCAAGCTGCCAGTGTTCACCCAGCACCAGGACTCATACCCTGCCCCCAGGAGACCTCCCCAGGTCTGCACCCCTCAACTCCGTGCTGACTTGGTAGAGCAAGAGACCAGGGTTCCTGAGGGGCCGAGGCCTCCTCCCAGGTCCTCACCTGCCTACTTAGATCCGCCTCCCACAGACCCAGTCTGCCCCAGATCCCCCCAGCCCAGGTAGAAAGGAGCCCCAGGTCCTCACTTGCTCCCTCGGTGGCCTTCTCGGTGCGGTGGGCCAGGCCCTCGGCAGCCAGCTTCCCCAGGCCTCCCAGCATCGTGTGGCAGCAGACAGTGGTGAACTAGGATGCTGAGGACTGGCCCAACATGCTTTTATAGCTGCCTCTGGTGCCTGTCTAGGCTCTGGGGCAACAAGCCCTCGCCCCAGCCCAGTAGGAGGCTGGACAGGTGAGTCAGCGAGGGCGGCAGCAGGAAGGGGCTGGGTGGAGACACCCTGGCACTGGGGTGGCAGCATCCCCTGACAGCCTGAGGCTTCTGTAACCCTGTCCTAGGGACCCCGTGAAGGATAGGGGCAGGGAGCAGGGCTGGACAGGAGAGATCTGGACATGCCTCTTCCTTGAGGCAGAGGGCCTGAGTGCCAGCCCCCCTGAGACCAAAACTTCCCAAGCCTGGGTACCGATATGTACCTGGAGACAAGGCCTAGGATTCCAAGCCTGCTGCTCAAGGTCCCCAGTGTGGCCTAGTAAGAGGTTTAGGGGTTCTATGGGCCTGGAGACCTGGGCAGTCCTTTGGGTCATGAACACAAGTGGAGTGAGGGTGACTGCCCTCCCCATTCCTGGAGACCCTGGGTCTGCAGAGCAGTTTGCGGCCTCCATGGGACAGGGTGGGGCGTTCAGGGTGGTGCCTTGCCCGAGTCAGAGGGGGGCACAGCACTGGGCAGAAGTGTAGTCACCTGGCTTCGCTCAGCTGATGCTCACTCACCCAAGAGTGTCTGTGAGGCCAGCGGTGACCTCCTATCCCCTGGCAGTCCTGGAGGAGTAGACAGAGGCCTCCACCACCACTCAGGGAGATGCTTCTGGCCTTAGCTAGAATCCCCTAGAAAGCAGCTTCCCTGGCTCCTGGTGCATCGCATGAGGAGTGGCAGGGCTGCTCCCTAGTTCCTCATGATGGACAGACATGCCTCAAGCCACCTGCCACATGCTGCTTCCCTTAGTCACCAGCCCAACCTGAGCCTCCGTTTCCTCATCTGTAAAATGGGGATAGCGTGCCTTCCTGGCTGTGTCACTAATCATCCCTGAGACAAAGCATGCAAGCTCCTGGTAAACACCTGTTCCCTCCACTCATCACTGAGGTGCCCTTTGGCATTGAGCTCTGACCAACCGGTAGGGTGGGCCAAGGAGTGACTGGGACATGAGGCTGCCTTGGAGCCAGAGGGCTGGGGAATGTGACTTCCGCTGGCCAGGAGCCAAGGGGAGGTCTTCCCATCCTCCTACTTCTGGGGTGCAGGACTGTGGCAGGGGTCTGAGGCTCTCTCCCCAGTGCAGGCTCCTGGAGCTGCTCTCCTGGGTGTGTCGGGGCCTGATTAGTTTACTGGACTGTGGGCCCTCCCAGCCTGGGACTCGGGAGCTGAGACCCTCTTGCATTCCTGCATGGTGTTTGCGGGCTCCAGGGCTACGGCCAGTCCCCCTAGGGTGGACAGTGGGTATCGTGGGCAGCAGGACCTCTGGGTCTCAAGACTACGGCCCCACACATGCCATTGCTATCTCCTTTGGGCAGGGGTGAATTGGGGCTTAAACAATTTAGAGGGGCCCTCTTTATGAAAAAGAATACAATAATATGATTCTTGCACATTTTTCATTTATATACGTATGAACTTCTGGACCCAGAAGGGGCTGTGAAAGTCGGGGGCCTGGAGCTCAGGCGGGTCCAGATGACCCTGTCCTCCTTTTGTAACAGCCAGAGTCCAGGATGTTTTGCCCAGGGCATTGGGCTGGCACTGCAGAAGACTGGGGGATGGGGGGACACCTGGGACATGGCTAGTGGGAATTGTTCTAGGAAACCTCAGGGATTCTCCCTGGACCTGTCAAAGCCCCTTCCCTGTTTCTTCTGAGGCTATGTGTCCCCCACTCGCACAAGGGTCCTTTCTATGCCTGTTCTGCTGATAAATGTCATCTGCCTGCTCTACAATGGCTTCCAGACCCCACAGACCCCCTCCTCATGAGCTCCCACCCTAGGGTACTCTCCACCAGTCCCCGCTTTCAGGAGCTCACCAGACCCAGACAGCCTGTTGTCGGAGCTCAGCCACACAGCAGGACCCTGGCCCACTGCCCAGCCCAGAGCCAGGCCCACCGCAGCCTCTGGGGACAACTGCCCTTCCCCCCACCCCCTCCACATGGTCCCCTGCCCATGAGACCCTGCCCTGCTAATTTAATGCACTGCCTTGGTGTGAGCACTGTGATTCTGACAACACACCATGGCCTTCTGGGCAAGGCTAGGTCCAGACACAGATCCCAAATGCCTGCTGAGGAGAAGGCAAGAGGCCCGGGGAGGCCCAGGACCAGACATGGGTCCCAGGCCCTCCCTCTTGGCCTTCCAGCTGCTGCTGCTGTGACCAGATTCCCGTCCACTCAGCCCAGTCCATGGGCCCCAGCAAGCTATCTGTGCCCCACAGAGGGCAGACCCCTAAGAGTGGGACCCCTTTCTAGCCAAAGAACATGAGATAGCCCCAAATCCTCCTAAACAGGATGGATCCTGGTCTGAGGGGCTGGGCTCAGGTGACTCCTGCAGGGAACTTCACCTGCCTGGATGAGGTCAAGTGTGAATCAGGTGGGGCCTGCCCTCCACCACCCCATCATGGAAGAGGTTCAGCCCACAGTGGGCCCAAGAGGGCCGCCCTTGGACCTAGGGACCCAAGTCAGCATATCCTGAGTCAGAAGGTCAAGTCCAGCCTCCCCTCAGGCAGGGAGAATCTGGCTTTGACAGGAGCAGATAAATTCTCAAGGTGGAATTTGCCCAACAAACTAGTTTGGCAAGGGACTAGCTGGCTGAATCATTGAGTCAAGGACAGCCAACGTTTCCAATAGCAATTTGCCAACTTAGCAATGACCAATTCTGAAAAACAATTTGTTTATTTGAAATACTTAAATACTTAGGCTGTCTCATGTCTGAAGCATGATGATGCCTTGCGTGATTTAAAGGACAGACGTCACGAATGCCAAGAGTTTTGTGGCGGTCCATCCTGCCAGTGTCTTCTCCCACCTTTGCTCTGTGGATTTGAGCTCACAGTTTGTGCTGTGCCCACCGCCTGCCCACCCTAACGAGACTCCTGGAGACTTGGCTGGCCAGTCACCAGAGGAAGAGGGGCCCAGCAGCACGCCAGCATTCACCCACCTGTGGGTACCAGTCAGGCTCCTGGTGGAAGCCAGAGGACATATTGGAATGGGTATTTGAGGAAAGGGGCTGTTCACAGAAGTGTGGACAGAGTTAAGGGAACCAGTAAGAGATGAGGAATGTCCTGGACCAGTAAGAGTGGGAGCTGTTATCTCCCTGGGTCTAGAGGGACAGGAAAGGTGTCCACAGATCCCAAAGAGAGCTGTGGTGGTAGAGGAGGAGCATCAGGAGCTGCAGCCATCAGTAGAAAGATGTGGCCACTGCCAAACCAGCAAGGAAGAATCTGAGCGAATAACCAACCACCTCTCCTCTCTCTCTCCCACCTCCTATGACATCCTCCACTGTTTGAATTCCACTAGGGCCAGAAAGTGAGGTACCCTGGTGATGCAGTCCAAGAGGGAGTGGGCAGAGAGGAGCCAGTGGGTATGGAGGGGAAACAGAGAAACAGAATTCCAGCTCACTCTGCGGGATTTCTGGGTCTGATAGAAACATGGCATTATTATTATTATTATTATTATTATTATTATTATTATTATTTTGAGATGGAGTTTCACTCTTGTTCCCCAGGCTGAAGTGCAGTAGCATGATCTCGGCTCACTGCAACTTCTGCCTCCCGCGTTCAAGAGATCCTCCTGCCTCAGCCTCCCGAGTAGCTGGGATTACCGGCACATGCCACCACGCCTTGCTAAGTTTTGTATTTTTGGTAGAGATGGGGTTTCACCACGTTGAGCAGGCTGGTCTTGAACTCCTGACCTCAGGTGATCCGCCTGCCTCGGCCTCCCAAAGGGCTGGGATTACAGGCATGAGCCACTATGCCCAGCCTGCAGCAGCTTAATTTTACAGTGTCCCTTTTCTCCTTCTGGAAACTATATGGAGCAACAACAAGACTGAGGAGGAGGAGGAGGAGGAGGAGGAGGAGAAGGAGGAGGAGCAGGAAAAAGCCCATCATCAACACACACATCAAACTCAACTTCAGAGAAATTAGGAAGCTGGGAAGCCACGTAAACCCAAAAGCAGGAGACACCAGCAGAACCAACGCAGGAAGCCAGGGAAGTGCAGAAGAACAGGGCATGGGGGGCAACCCAGGGGGGAGTCTTCACTGTTGCCAGCAACACACACTCCCAGCAGGAGAGGACCCTCAGAGTGAGAATGCAGAGCTGGAGAAGTGAAGAAGGAGCAGGTGGTGCCCGGGGAAGTCCAGCGGTGTGGGATCTGAGAGCACCCCTTCCCAAGAGAGGCGGGAACACTTGGGAAGGCAGGGCTGAGTCCCCGGAGGCTGTATCCGGGAAAGGAGGCTGGCAGTAGAATCCTCCTAAAGCCAAGTGGGTTCTGAGAGGCAGAGGGGCAGTGGTACAGAGGTGAGGCTGACGCTTCTGTGCAGGAAGGGCAGGCTCCTGAGGAAGGGAGACCCGAATGCTCTCCACTAGATTCCCAGGGAGCCCCACTCCCTCCACAGGGACCTCGCGCTGGCATCTGGGAAATGCCATTCATACTGGAACCTCCGACACAGTGCCATGAATGTGAGGGTTTCGTGACGGATGGGGTAGGTTTCTCTCTTCCAACTTAATAGTATAATTTCCATTTATTCCTCCCCCAGCCTCCCTGAACATTCACCTCTTAGATAGCCACACTACGGTGATCAGAACCAGGAAATCCACATTCTCATATTTCACTATACTAAAATTATTTCACAAAATAACCAATTTTATTAATTTAATTAAATACATTTAAATAATGTTTAAATATATTTAAATAATTTAACTAATTTAAAATGAACATATTCGCTAAACAAAAGACCTTATTGGAGTTTCACCACTTTTTCCACTAATGTCCTTTTTCTGTTTCCAAATTCCACCCAGGATCACGCTGCATTTAGTTATTTCTTAGTCTCTCGCCGTTTTGTAGGACTGCAATAACAGTTCCTCAATCTTTCCTTATCTTTCATAACCGTGACATTTTGAACCAGTACTGATCACTATTTGTCAAATGTTCTTCGATTTGGGTTTGTCTGATGTATTTCCATGATTGGACTGAAGTTATGCGCTTTTGGCAATTACAGCACAAAAATGATGTGGAATCCTTCCCAGTGCATTCCATCAGAGTTATGGCATTGATAGTTCTTCTTACTGATGATGTTGAACTTGTTCATTTGGTTCAGGTTTCTGCTGGGTTTCTCCATTGTAAAGTTACTATCTTTCCCCGTCATAGGGGGAAAGATCTTAGGAGAAATACTTGGAGAGTATGAAAATTTTGTATTTTCTGAAACTTTAAAATTTTTTTTCAGGCCAGGCGCAGTGGCTCACGCCTGTAATCCTAGCATTTCGGGAAGCCGAGGCGGGTGGATCACCTGAGGTCAGGAGTTCAAAACCAGCTTGATCAACATGGAGAAACCCCATACCTACTAAAAATACAAAATTAGCCAGGCATGGTGGTGCATGCCTGTAATCCCAGCTACTCAGGAGGCTGAGGAAAGACAATCGCTTGAACCCGGGAGGAGAGGCTGCAGTGAGCTGAGATCGTGCCATTGCACTCCAGCCTGGATAACAAGAGCAAAAGTCCATCACAAAAAAAAAAAAAAAAAAAAAAAAGGGCCAGACGCAATGGCTCACACCTGTAATCCCAGCACTCTGGGAGGCCAAGGTGGGTGGATCACCTGAGGTCAGGAGTTGGAGACCAGCCTGACCAACATGGAGAAACCCCATCTATACTAAAATAAAATACAAAATTAGCTGGGCATGGTGGTGCATGCCTGTAATCCCAGCTACTCGGGAGGCTGAGGCAGTAGAATTGCTTGAACACGGGAGGTGGAGGTTGCCGTGAGCCGAGATCCTGCCACTGCACTCCAGCCTGGCCAACAAAAGCAAACCTTCATCTCAAAAAAAAAAAAAAAACACCTATTTTGACAGCCAGGCATGGTGGCTCACACCTGTAATCCCAGCACTTTGGGACGCCAAGGCAGGTGGATCACCTGAAGTCAGGAGTTCAAGACCAGCCTGGCGAACATGGTGAAACCCCGTCTCTACTAAACATACAAAAAGTAGTTGGGCATGGTGGCATGTGCCTGTAAGTTCCAGCTACTTGGGAGGCTGAGGCAGGAGAATCGCTTGAACCCAGAAGGCAGAGGTTGCAGTGAGCCGAGACAGCGCCATTGCACTCCAGCCTGGGCAACAGAGTGAGGGATCTCAAAAAATTATAATAAAAAAATAATAACAATTCTATTTTGAACTGTGGTAAAATATACATAAAATTTACTACCTTAACCACTTCTAAGTGGCAGTTGGAACAGGGGTCAAGGAGAGCCCTTGGGTTGGGTAATGTAGAGTATATTCACATTGCCATGCAACCAATCTCCGGAACTTTTTCATCTGACAAAACCAAAACTCTATATCCCCTAAGCAACGTCCCATTTTCTCCCTTCCCCATGTCCCTGGCAACCCCCGTTCTACTTTCTGTTTCTATTAGTTTGCTTACTCAGTCTAGACGCTTCACATAAGTGAAAGAACACAGTATTTGTCTTTTTCTAACTGGCTTATTTCACTTAGCATAACGTCCTCAATGTTCATCCATGTTGTAGCATGTGTTAGAATTTCCTTCCTTTTTAAGGCTGAAGAATATTTTATTGTATGTATATACCACATTTTATCAATTCACCTGCCTATGGACAATTAGGCTGCATCCATCTTTTGATGAGTGTGAATACCACTGCTATAAATATCAGTGTACAAACATTTCTATGAGACCTTGCTTTCAATTATTTTGGCTATATACCCAGAAGTGATATTGCTGGATCATTTGGTAATTCTATTTTTAATTTTTTGAGAAACTGCCTGACCTGTGCTGAGCAGGTCTATATAAACCTACCCGCAAAGACCAAGGAACCTGAGATACCAAAGAAAGAGGGTGACAAATCCAGTTTCTCAGAAAGAAACATTTAATAGGCGTTTATGAACAGAAGCCAAGTCAGGGATGGCACCAAGATAAGATGGTGGATCCCTGTGCCATTACCCCCACCTCCCCGACCCAGGGCTTATATAGCATAGGGAAAGGGTTATGCGGGCTTTAGTAGGGATGTGTATGGCCAGACACGGTGGCTCACGCCTGTAATCCCAGCTCTTTGGGAGGCCAAGGTGGGCGGATCACCTAAGGTCAGGAGTTCCAGACCAGCCTGGCCAACATGGTAAAACCTTGTCTCTACTAAAAATACAAAAATTAGCCAGGCGTGGTGGCAGGCGCCTGTAATCCCAGTTACTCGGGAAGCTGAGGCAGGAGAATCGCTTGAACCCAGGAGGTGAAGTTTGCAGTGAGCTGAGATTGTGCCACTACAGTCCAACCTGGGAGACAGAGTGAGACTCAGTGTCAAAAAATAAAAAATAATTTTTTTAAAAACATAAAATAGAAATCGTAGATGAATTCTTGGAACTGGGATTAATCAGAATATGGCAGATTAGCATCCAAGATGGAATTGCTTTATTCTCATTCAAGGTTTCCCTCATTCTTCACTCTCCCCATGCTGGTCACCTTGCTGCTTGTTCCTCAAACACATATGAAATGCGTTTCTGTCTTGGCAGTCATCCTGCTACCTGTAATGTCAGCACTGCTTTCTGTTGTCCCTTCAGTCAGGTCACTGTTCAAATAGCTCTCTAGACAGGCTCTTCCTTATCATTCTACTTAAAATAGCCCCCAATCACTCTGTGTCCCTTTAGCCTGCTTCCTCTTCCTGCTATTTCATACTACCTGAAAAAATACTTGAACTTCCTAGAACATAAGCTCATAAAAGCAAGAACTGTGCTCCACCTCTCCTCCCCTCTACCCCAGCTCTCAGAAGAGCAACAGAGTCAGCATCCAGTGAGTGTTCATGAATCAAGTCACTGCTTGGCAGAATTCAGCACTGGGACCACAGCCTCGCCTACCTTCAACTCTTTCTCCTTCTGCTTTTCCTCCTCCCACTCTAGTAGCCACTCTTCTGGGGGCTTGTCCCTTAAATGATTAGTCCTTACCGACCTATTTTCTGTCCACTTGATCTGTTTTTGAGAGAGGGTCTCGCTCTGTTGCCCAGGCTGGAGTGCAGTGGCATGAATATGGGTCACTGCAGCCTCCACCTCCTGGGCTCAAGTGATCTTCCTGCCTCAGCCTGTCATGCCATGTAACTGGGGCCACAGGCATGTGCCACCATGTCCAGCTAATTTCTTGATTTTTTTTTTTTTGGTAGAAATGGGTCTCACTTTATTGCCCAGTCTGGTCTTGAACTCCTACACTCGAGCAGTCCTCTCAACTTGGCCTCCCAAAGTGCTGGGATTACAGGCATAAGATACTGTACCTGGTCTTATTTTTTCTTTTCTTAAAATACAGGGTTTCACCATCTGGCCCAGGCTGGACTCAAACTGCTGAGCTCAAGTAATTCCCCCACGTCAGCCTCCGAAGTAGCTAGGACTAAAGGCATGAAACCACCATGCTTGGCTTGTCCAATTTCATTCTACACACTTTCTCGGTATTTAAACAGCTGCTGTTGCTCTTCATTCTGTAGCTCTACATCAGATTCATGCTCTAGTCCTGTATATCCAAATGATGACTAGAGGCTGCCGGCTCTGCTCTTTCAAAGGCACAATGAGCGTAGCCCGTCTACAAAACTCTCCCTTTTCCAATCCAGCTTTCCCTCCTGCATCACCTATCTCTCTACATCTGGAACCATCGGCAGCTGCCTTCATAAGGCACCTCAGTCTGGCATTTGGAAAACCACCCTGTCTTGCCAGAGCCGCTTGGTCTTGGGTAGCAAAAGCTGTATGCAATCTAAATCAAGCTTTCAATCATGAGAAATCACATTCCTTCTTTTCCCTTTGTAATATACTCGTGTGTTTTTTTTTTTTCCTTTCTCAATAAGCAAATTGTACCACCATCTTATTCTGAGATGCTCCTTTTTAAAAGCTGTAGATCACATTAATGGAAGTGTTTACTGCTGGGAATATTTTCCATGTGCAATGATCTGTAACCCTCTTTTTCTTTTCTTTTTTTTGAGACCGAGTCTCGCTCTGTTGCCCAGGCTGGAGTGCTGTGGCACAATCTCTGCTCACTGCAAGCTTTGCCTCCCGAGTTCATGCCATTCTCCTGCCTCAGCCTCCCAAGTAGCTGGGACTACAGGTGCCCGCCACCATGCCCAGCTAATTTTTTTTTTTTTTTTTGAGATGGAGTCTCGCTTGGTCGCCCAGGCTGGAGTGCAGTGGTGCAATCTCAGCTCATTGCAAGCTCCGCCTCCTGGGTTCACGCCATTCTCCTGCCTCAGCCTCCTGAGTAGCTGGGACTACAGGTGCCTGCCACCACACCTGGCTTTTTTTTTTTTTTTGTATTTTTAGTAGAGACGGGGTTTCACCATGTTAGCCAGGATGGTCTTGATCTCCTGACCTCATGATCCACCTGCCTCAGCCTCCCAAAGTGCTGGGATTACAGGTGTGAGCCACCACGCCCGGCCACGCCCAGCTAATTTTTTGTATTTTTTAGTAGAGATGGGGTTTCATGATGTTAGCCAGGATGGTCTCAATCTCCTGACCTGGTGATCAGTCCGCCTAGGCCTCCCAAAGTGCTAGGATTACAGGTGTGAGCCACTGCGCCCAGCCGATCTGTAACCCTCTTATCTCAACTAGCTGACATTATTAGTTCACATCCAGTTCAATTTATAAATTAAGAGAGGTGCCATGGGCCGGGCACAGTGGCTCACACCTGTAATCCCAGCACTTTGGGAGGCTGAGGCAGGTGGATCACGAGGTCAGGAGTTCGAGACCATCCTGGCTAACATGGTGAAACCACGTCTTTACTAAAAATACAAAAAAATTAGCCAGGTGTGGTGGCAGGCACCTGTAGTCCCAGCTACCTGAGAGGCTGAGGCAGGAGAATGGTGTGAATCCGGGAGGCAGAGCTTGCAGTGAGCAGATATCATGCCACTGCACTCCAGCTGGGGTGACAGAGCAAAACATCGTCCAAAAAAAAATAAAAATAAAAATGAAAAAGAGGTGCCATGTGTACAAAAATCAATGCATATTTATGAACTTTTTTTCAAATATATTTTCACACATCTTTTTTTTTTTTTCCCAAGGCAGAAGAATTTTTCTTAGTACAGAACAAAGTGAAAAGTCTCCCATGTCTACCTCCTTCCACACAGACACGGCAACCATCCGATTTCTCAATCTTTTCCCCACCTTTCCCCCCTTTCTATTCCACAAAAGCGCCATTGTCTTCATGGCTCATTCTCAATGAGCTGTTGGGTACACCTCCCAGATGGGGCGGTGGCCGGGCAGAGGGGCTCCTCACTTCCCAGTAGGGGCGGCCGGGCAGAGGCGCCCCTCACCTCCCGGACGGGGCGGCTGGCCGGGCGGGGGGCTGACCCCCCCACCTCCCTCCCGGACGGGGCGGCTGGCCGGGCAGAGGGGCTCCTCACTTCCCAGTAGGGGCGGCCGGGCAGAGAAGCCCCTCACTTCCCCGACGGGGCGGCTGGCCGGGCGGGGGGCTGACCCCCCCACCTCCCTCCCGGACGGGGCGGCTGGCTGGGCGGTGGGCTGTCCCCCCCACCTCCCTCCCGGACGGGGCGGCTGGCCGGGCAGAGGGGCTCCTCACTTCCCAGTAGGGGCGGCCGGGCAGAGGCGCCCCTCACCTCCCGGACAGGGCAGCTGGCCGGGCGGGGGGCTGATCCCCCCACCTCCCTCCCGGACGAGGTGGCTGCCGGGCGGAGACGCTCCTCACTTCCCAGACGGGGTGGCTGCTGGGCAGAGGGGCTCCTCACTTCTCAGACGGGGCGGTTGCCAGGCAGAGGGTCTCCTCACTTCTCAGACGGGGCGGCCGGGCAGAGACGCTCCTCACATCCTGGACGGGGCGGCAGGGCAGAGGTGCTCCCCACATCTCAGACGATGGGCGGCCGGGCAGAGACGCTCCTCACTTCCCAGATGTGATGGCGGCCGGGAAGACGCGCCTCTCACTTCCTAGATGGGATGGCGGCCGGGCAGAGATGCTCCTCACTTTCCAGACTGGGCAGCCAGGCAGAGGGGCTCCTCACATCCCAGACGATGGGCGGCCAGGCGGAGACGCTCCTCACTTCCCAGACGGGGTGGCGGCCGGGCAGAGGCTGCAATCTCGGCACTTTGGGAGGCCAAGGCAGGCAGCTGGGAGGTGGTTGTAGCGAGCCGAGATCAGGCCACTGCACTCCAGCCTGGGCGCCATTGAGCACTGAGTTAACGAGACTCCGTCTGCAATCCCGGCACCTCCGGAGGCCGAGGCTGGCAGATCACTCGTGGTTAGGAGCTGGAGACCAGCCCGGCTGACACCGCGAAACCCCGTCTCCACCAAAAAATACGAAAACCAGTCAGGCGTGGCGGCGCGCGCCTGCAATCGCAGGCACTCGGCAGGCTGAGGCAGGAGAGTCAGGCAGGGAGGTTGCAGTGAGCTGAGATGGCAGCAGTACCGTCCAGCTTCGGCTCAGCATCAGAGGGAGACCGTGGAAAGAGAGGGAGAGGGAGAGGGAGAGGGAGAGGGCCACACATCTTATCTAAATACATAATACAGAAGCCTGTGTGACTTGGGCAATGTGGCCAGGAGGGCCTGAGACTAACACATCCACCTCGGCAAGAGGACATAAAATATGTCTTATGGTCAGAAAAATCAACATTTTGTGTATTTACTTAGTTTACGAAAAGTACTGAAAATGCTATTATTAGCTGAATTTGTGATTTCCTTTTGAAATTCTGAGTTATCCTTATTTTTCCCATTTTGTTTTTGCACCAAGGAGACTGCAGTCAAATAAAACAGATACTACACGCACTCGTCAGGGCAGCCGTACTGCAGAAGCACATTGATGCACTCCTGGCTGGAGGCCTGCCGGGCGTAGGTCAGCGCTGTGTTCCCGTGGGCATCTCGGGCCATGACGTCCACCCCGTACCAGATCAGGAGCTGTGCCAGGACCACATTCCCCTTGTGGCAGGCCAGATGGAGCGCCGTGCAGCCGTCTCCCTCCCTACGGGTCTCGTTCACCTCCTCACGGGAGCCATGTGCCAGCAGCAGGATGGCTGTCCGCAGGTCCTCATCAGCGGTGGCCCGCAGCAGGTGCTGGCCCAGGGACAGCTCAGTGCAGGGTAGTGGGGCCAGAAAGAGCTTATGCTCATATTTGGAACGGATCCACCGTTCCTTCTCTTCCCTCGTCGACTCTATTGAGGGTTTCGTCTGCCCCTGGCTGCTCCCTTCCCAGATGCTGTTGGCTAGGTCATTGCCAATAGATGACATAACCTTCCTGAGCTCAACTGGCCAGTCATCCAGCTCCAGAGATCGCACACGGGAAAAGCGGGTGCCCAGACTGCGGTGGATTCCTGAGCATTCAATACACATGAGGACTCCCAAGTTCAAACTGGCCCACGTAGGATTCTGGGTCTCACAGTCCACACAGTAGGAGTTCCCACGCATGTTTTGGATCGACTGCAGGGCCATGGCCTCGCTCTGGCTGGTCAGCTGGGACTTTCTTTTACTGCTCTCGCATGACTGCAGGCTGGCCAGGATCTGGCTCTGGATGGCTTGGACCCAGGCATCCCGCTCCTCATACGTCGTGGCTTCAAAGTGCCACGTTTGGCCAGTGGCAGACACAATCATAAAGTTGTTGGTGCTTTTCTTCTTTCGGTGTTTCTTTTTATTGGCATGAGGAGAGGGGGGCGGGTTGAGCTTGGGGCTGGTGGTGCTGGAGATACTGGGGCTGAAGCATATGGAGTCACCCAGCCCGGTGTCCATGTCCTTGCTTTTAGAGCTAGAGATGGGTGCACAGGCCGATGTGGCTAGGGATGGCCACTTTCCTGGGACTTTGATGGTAGATGTCTGAAGGTCAATCTCTTTTTTATGAATATTCTTCATATAATCACCTAAGCTTGAATAATAGGTGAGCATGCCATTGGAACACAGGGTGACATATTTCTTTTTCCATGTCTTCAGCCATTTCCCACTTCGCTTTAAGAGCATGCCCTGTTTAATGGGGATGGCTCTGCCGCTCCCGATGGTGTCAGCATGATTCTCCGGGGCTTTCCTCTCTTTGTCTGGGTCACTCCCTTTCTCAGATGTAAACAGGTTGGACCAGCGCATGGACTGCTTGCAAACAGGCGTGGGTGTGTTGGCAGTGGGAGGAACACTGAACTGAAGGTCCTCCTGGCTGGTGCTGGGAGTCGATGGAATGGAGGAGGAATAGTTATTTAAACTCCCACCTCCATTTCTTTTCTTCATAATGTGCACGGTGGAAACCTGTGTGGAACAGGAGGAATGGCTTCAAAAATTGGGTAGTGGCTTGCAGGGTCCTATAGACAGCTCACAATTACCTTTTAAAAAGATACATTTTCTGGGCCAGGCATGGTGGCTCACACCTGTAATCACAGCACTTTGGGGGGCCAAGGTGGGTGGATCACGAGGTCAGGAGTTCAAGACCATCCTGGCCAACATGGTGAAACCCTGTCTTTACAAAAAAAAAAAAAAAGAAAAAAAATTAGCTCGGCATGGTGGCACATGCCTGTAATTCCAGTTACTCGTGAGGCTGAGGCAAGACAATTGCTTGAACAGGGACCTGGGAGGCAGAGCCTGCAGTGAGCCAAGATCGCGCGATTGCACTCCAGCCTGGGCTACAGAAAGAGAGTCCATCAAAAAAAAAAAAAAAAGATACATTTTCTGTTGTTTGGATAGTATATTTACTCATACTAGCTCACTAACTAAACAGAGCTGCAGATCAGTTCTTACTCCAGCACATTCTTTTTACAACACTTAAGATGACTAAATGCAACATGAAATGGGGAAGATTTAAAAACAGATGGCTTTGACTTCAGCATGAAACAGATACAAGTGTACGATGAAAATACAACCTCAATAAAAGTGCCACTTACCGCAAATGAGTGTAACTGTTCATCAAGTGTCCTCAAAGATCTATCTGCATCTCTATAAAATAAGAAAGCGCATTACTTCAAAAACTGTTAATATCTTAGTATAATATTTGTTTAGTAAAATACTGCCTCCTGTGTGCTTTGGTGTTTACTTTACCAAAGCAGTTTTTACGAATTCTTCTCTTGGATCCTGACTTGCAGAGGGTTTCCTGACTTCTTCTTTCTCAGCACATCATGGCCTGTACCGTGAAGTCTTTTATATGATAACCAGTCAGAAATGCCCGTGAGTATTGACTCTCCCTAACAGGCCATGGCAATAAACCAAACATATTTTCACTCTTCTAACCACACACTGAAACACAAGAATGTTCTACAAAGCAGTAGTAGTAAACTTTAATGAATGTAAATGTGATTCAGATTTCCTAGCTTCCTTTCTCTTTAGTTCTCTGTAGTATACTCTCATGATGTATTTATGTATTTTCTGTTGTTTGAATGACAAACTCATCTGCCTTTTTAAGAGGCCAGTCTTTGATGAACTTTAAATTTTGTAAAACTAATGCATTGTGCCTGTGTATAAACCAGTGGTTCTCCAAATGTGCTCTGTGGACCTCTTGGGATCCTGAAGACCCCTTCCAGAAGGCCTAAGAGGTCATAACTGTTCTTTTTTTTTTTTTTTTTGAGACCAAGTTTTACTCTTGTTGCCCAGGCTGGAGTGCAATGGTGTGATCTCGGCTCATGGCAACCTTCGCCTCCCAGGTTCAAGTGATTCTCCTACCCCAGCCTCCCAAGTAGCAGGGATTACGGGCACCTGCCACCACTCCTGGCTAAGTTTTGTATTTTTAGTAGAGATGTGGTTTCACCATGTTGGCCAGGCTGGTCTTGAACTCCTAACCTCAGGTGATCCGCTTGCCTCGGCCTCCCAAAGTGCTGGGATTACAGGCCTGAGCCACTGTGCCTGGCCAACACTGTTCTGAATCATACTAATTAAACCTGAGAAAGCTGATGAAAAATTTTAAAAATTTGGGAAAGTAATACAAAGTCATTGCCTGCTTTTTCATTGACACTTGCCATGATTGTATAAAAGCAAAAGTGGGTACAATGGCTGGTTTCTCAGCATAAATCAAGGCAGTGGTACCAAGTACATTAGTAGTCATTCTATTCTTCACTGTCCCCTACAGGTAAAAAACATAGCCTGAATTTCTTAAGAATGTCTTTGATGAAGCAGTAAAAATTAATATTGTTAAATCTTGACATGTCTCTAATATTCTGAATAAGTGGAAAGTTAACCAGAAGCGCTTTTTTTGTTTTGTTTTTAAAGAATCCGTGATTTAACTGTGAACTGAAAAATCACTTTTTTCACAGAACATCATTTTTATTTAAAAGTACAACTGGGCCAGCGCAGTGGCTCACGCCTGTAAAATCCCAGCACTTTGAGAGGCCAAAGCAGGCAGATGGCTTGAGCTCCTTCAGGAGTTCGAGACCAGCCTAGGCAACATAACGAAACCCTGTCACTATCAAACATATAAGATAATTAGCCTGGCGTGGTGCCACACATCTGTGGTCCCAGCTACACAGGAGCCTGAGGTGAGAGGATTGCTTGAGCTGAGATCATGCCAATGCACTCCAGCCAAGTGACAGAGTGAAACTCGGTCTAAAAAACCAGTTCAACTATCATTCTCAAAAATAAATGAAGTGAGAGGTTGTCACTTCAAGGGAAATACGTATTTGTTCCCAATGATAAAATTTAAGCTTTCCTGTGGACTTTGAAAAACTTGTTCCTTCTACTGTAGGCTTGGTAGCTTTTCAATACTTAAAGGCGTGTTAAAGTAAGATTGGTGGTTAAACTAAAAGTGATTTTTGACACAATAAAACATAAACCAATATATTCCAAGTAACTAATGCATGATATTATAAATGCAAGTATGGAGCAAAAGATCCATTTACTGTGCAAGAAAGATCAATGAGTACTGATGGAATAAATTTATTAATATGTAAAATGCCACCGTAACTAATTTAAGAAACCACCACTTGTGAAGTTTTGATTTAGTGTTAACAAATACCCACAACTGTCTGAAAACTTTAAAAATACACCTTCTACCAACTACATATTTGCATGAGGTTAGGTCATCTTATTGCTTCTTTTTTTCTTTTTTTGAGACACAGTCTCTCTCTGTCACCCAGGCTGGGGTGCAATGGCGAGATCTCGGCTCACTGCAACCTCCACCTCCCAGGCTCAAGCGATTCTCCTGCCTCAGCCTCCCAAGTAACTGGGACTACAGGCATGCACCACCACGCCCAGCCATTTTTTGTACTTTCAGTAGAGGCGGGTTTTACCATGTTGGTCGGGCTGGTCTCAAACTCCTGACCTCAAGTGATCCACCCACCTCGGCCTCCCAAAATGCTGGGATTACAGGTGTGAACCACTGCGCCCCACCAGCTTATTGCTTTTTTTGTTTGTTTAGACAGAGTCTTGCTCTGTCACCCAGGCTGCAGTGCAATGGCACAATCTCAGCTCTCTGCAACCTCCGCCTCCCAAGTTCAAGCGGTTCTCCTGCCTCAGCCTCCAGAATAGGTGGGACTACAGGTGTGTGCCACCACGCCCAGCTAAGTTTTTGTATTTTTAGTAGAGACGGGGTTTTGCCGTGTTAGCCAGGATGGTCTCGATCTCCTGACCTTGTGATCCGCCCGCCTCAGCCTCCCAAAGTGCTGGGATTACAGGCGTGAGCCACCACGCCCAGCCTCTTATTGCTTCTTTAAAGCAAATTGCAAAGAAAGCTCTAGAGAATCCATTTGTCTCCTATTAAGCTCAACATGAAAGACTTTAAATAATATAAATACATGACACACTTTTTACTCAACTTTTTGTTGTAGAAAAGTTATTTTTCAATGAAAAATTTCTGTTAACAATACTGTTCTCAAGGAATATTTTCTGTTGTTATAACCTGGGTCATGGGTTACTACTGACATCTAGTTGGTAGAGGCCATGAATACTGCTAAACTCTCTGCAATGCACAAGACAGTCCTCACAACAAAGCATTATCTAGCCCATAATATCAACAGTGGTAAGGCTGTGAAATCTAAACTAAAAATAGATTTTGAAAAAATTTCAATTGTATAATTCTACCACACTAAATATCAATATAATCAATATAAACACATACTCTTTGAGATTCTCAATCATTTAAGAATTATGAGAGTCTTAAGGAACAAACAAAATACAAATAATTTGCTTTGATATTTTAGTAGGCACAATACAGCTTATGATGTCTAGAGCTGTGACCTAACACCGAGCTTGATATCTTGCAAAGTAATTAGCTAGAATAACAAGACAGGTTTCTAAAAAGCTCACCTTTGTGTGATATGATGAGGTATCTCCAAGGTCACACTGTGGAAGGAAAAAAAAATTCATAACAATAGATGTTATCATTTGTTAGGCCTGAAGACATTTTTTAAAAGGGGGGCAGAGGAAACTCTCCTAGCAGCCCTGAAATTCAAATCTTCTAGTTCAGAACAGTACCATAAGGGCACTTTGTTTTCATTTCTTTGTTTTTTACAAAAATATGAGAACCAAAATGCAAGGAAAATGCTGTTAGAAGATGCGTTTCTGTTGGTGATTACAATATATAAATAATAACAGATTTCCCTGTTATATGCTTTTCTACCCACGAAACCTTTCGTCCCATGCGATTTATTTTATGTATTTATTTATTTTTTGACCCAGAGTCTGTCTCTCTTGCTCAGACTGGACTGTAGTGGTGCCATCTTGACTCCTCACAACCTCCACCACCCAGGTTCAAGCGATTCTCATGCCTCAGCCTCCCAAGAAGCTGGGACTACAAGTTTGCGCCACTATGTCCAGATAATTTTTTTTTTTTGGGGGGGGTGGATGGAGTTTCGCTCTTGTTGCCCAGGCTGGAGTGCAATGGTGTGATCTCGGCTCACCACAACCTCTGCCTCCCGGGTTCAAGAGATTCTCCTGCCTCAGCCTCCCAAGTGGCTGGGATTACAGGCATGTGCCACCGCGCCCAGCTAATTTTGTAGAGTGAGGCTCAAAACAACTGAGGGAAGGCAAATCTCAATTCTAGTAATAGGTCTACACAATATTAGCACTTTTTAAAAAGCCCGTAACATTAGCATGTAAGATGGATATGTCTATAGTGCTTCAAGTAGTTTTCATCTCTGAAATAATTTTAAAATCACAGAATTTAAAGTTACATGCTGGAAAGGACCAGTGACCTTATGTGACATTTAATTCAACACTCGTTTTACAGATCAGGGAAACAAACCTTAAAACTGACTTGCCCAAGGTCCTACCAAATAGGAGCAGTTTCTCGTCCTAAACTCAAATTAAGCAGTGGCTCTCAAACTTTGCTGCACATTAAGATCACCTGAGAAGCTTTAATATCTGCCTCACCTTCAACATGAGACATTTTAATTTAATTAGTATTGGGTATGGCTTTGGGCATCAAGGTTCTTGGTAAACGTTTCCCAGGTGATTTCAATCAGCAGCAAAGTTTGGAATGATTGAGCTGTGGTGAAAATCAGAATCTTCTGGGATGCTTTTCATCACAGAAAGATGCCTCACATCCATCCCGATTTTCCTAAAAGGCTTCTCAGTGCCTAGAGATAGAGGGAAAGTGGAGATGGGAAGATACATGTGTTTGCAGACTTGTATTTTGAAAAAAACCTTGCATAAGTGATGTCAGTGAGTTCCACCTATCCCACTGACAACAGTGCACTACTGATTCATGATAAAACATTTTTCAAAATATCTTCTTGAAGCCAATTTGCCCTATTAATTTGTTCAATAACTTTATTTCACCAATAGTGAATACACCAAATGATTATTTCTCAAACTCGCTGGTGGCAAATTAAAACTTACTATACTCTCAAAAGTAGACTTCTAAAAAGTAGAATAATGAGGAAAAAAGCACGAAATTTGTTTCAGCAAAATTAATCTTCAAAGCTGCTTTTGAATTATATGCTAACATATCAAAATCTTTGGAACTCAGAAGAAGCCAGGGACTCTAGTCAAAGTAATTTTTGTGTATGTGTGCTCAAAGATTTAAGAGACTTGGCTGACTACAGACATTTAGTGATTACTCAATAGGTCCCAAAGATCAGGACTTGAGACAGAGTTCGAGTCCAGTTTTTGTTCGAAACACAATTTCCTCTCAACTATTGTTAAAAGGTAGGGAGGAAAGTGACATTATTATGAGTGTAAACTTGCCACTTTTAATTGAAGTAAAAGTTATTGACAATTGAATTAGCTAAAAAGGCTAGTGCATTTGAAACAAAATTGTTTATAAGCTAGTTATGTTTACAGAATGAAAAGTTAGAGATAAAGACATTAATATTCTAAATTAGCACTTTCCAAACTGTGTTCTAAAAATCAAGACTAATAACCCAAGGAGATGAGAATAATGTACACTGGACAGCCCCTGTGGAGCTGGTGGTGGTGTTGGTTGTTGTTCCTTTTAAAATAAACTTCATCTCAGGGTGCTCTCAAAGCACATCTTTGTGGCCCACGAGGTGCTCATGCACAATGGGAGAAATTCAAATGCAGATACACTGTGGTGCCGGAAGAAGAAAAGCTGTTCCTTCTTCCAAGGATAATGTCCAAAGTAGTGCACACTGATTTAGGCCTATGATGCATTGAAAAACTAAGTTTTCACAAAAAACATTCAATAAAGGGAACCTATCCTTCTCACTGTGTTCAACATTGTCTAAAGGCATAAAGGCATCAAACAGATACACTGTTTCTGGGATTGCTTCTTTGCTAACTGATTTTTCCTTCCACCACGACGTCTAAGATTAAAAGAGAAACTGATACCTAATATTTAGAATCTGGATATCAATATATGGTTGACACCAATTTCTTAAACTGATTGCTGAAGAGAACAACCAAATGGCTGAAATAATTTTAGAATAAAGAAATCTGTTCCTCGGCAGCATAGTTGTACTCACGATATTATTGTCATTATAAGATAATGCTGACTGGCTGTGCTGTGATCAAGGAATATTGTCGAACGCAAGCTGTATTGTTGACTGAAACGCTCAGTAGATACCTGAAGGGGAAGGGAAGTGTAAGTCAAACTTATCAAAGTATATTTTTTTCTCAGTTAAAATGTCAAATGACAAAGCACTAAGATATGTCTTACACTCCATGAACTGCCTGAGTGTGGTATCATGTGCACTCTATAGAAAACCCATTGGAGGCTCTCAGCTTCCAGAGATGATGTTTAAGATATGGGTTATAAAATGCTGCCCTTAATATGGTACCTGTCATCAAACCTAACAAGGATTTTATGAATTACCATTAAAAATAATGGGAAAAGTCGGCTTCGCCGGGCGCGGTGGCTCACACCTGTAATCCTAGCACTTTGGGAGGTGGAGGCGGGTGGATCACGAGGTCAGGAGATCGAGACCATCCTGGTTAACATGGTGAAACCCCATCTCTACTAAAAATACAAAAAATTAGCCGGGTGTGGTAGCAGGCCCCTGTAGTCCCAGTTACTCGGGAGGCTGAAACAGGAGAATGGGGTGAACCCAGGAGGCGGAGCTTGCAGTGAGCCGAGTTCGCGCCACTGCACTCCAGGCCGGGAGTCAAAGTGAGACTCTTGTCTCAAAAAAAAAAAAAAGAAAAGAAAAGTTTAAAATAAGATTTCGTTTTTTTTCTACAGCTATAAAAAGCAGCCGAGAATTTCTATTATTTAATTAATTTATTTATTTACTTATTTATTTTTGAGACGGAGTCTCGCTCTGTCGCCCAGGCTGGAGTGCAGTGGCGCGATCTCGGCTCACTGCAAGCTCCGCCTCCCGGGTTCACGCCATTCTCCTGACTCAGCCTCCTGAGTAGCTGGGACTACAGGCGCCCGCCACCATGCCCGGCTAACTTTTTGTATTTTTAGTAGAGACGGGGTTTCACCGTGTTAGCCAGGATGGTCTCGATCTCCTCACCTCGCGATCTGCCTGCCTCAGCCTCCCAAAGTACTGGGATTACAGGCGTGAGCCACGGCACCCGGCCCTTCTATTATTTATTTACTACGATAAAATGTAATGTATTATATAATCCTGCTACAAGAGCATTTTATTGCAGTGAATACATGACTAATGCATTTACTAAATTACTAATCCTAAATGTATTATTTCAGGTGATATTGTTACAAAAGAAGTGTTTCAGATTCAGAGTCTCTGTGTGCCAGGGCTGCTAGGCCACCAACAAGTGAGGAAGCCATAGGTTTCTCTAGTCCTATTTTCTTATGTGGAGGATAAAAAGAGTATCACTTAAATATTCTCTCACACCCTGAAAACAAATGACAACTTAAAAAATCTAACTTTCACTTCATGTTTAAATAAGACTGCCAAGACATGACTCAAATGAGACTCTCGGAGAATACTTTGCATTCATTTCAAAACTTGATCAATTTCATTCTATAAATCATCTGACCTGCACCTAGCCATTTTCCTGCTCTACCCCTGCTCTCTGCCTAGAATACTGCTTTTCTCTTTCCTTGCTTCAGCAAGCTCGACTCCATCTACCCTCTTGGATCTCTGTCGGCAGCCACACCAAAAAATGTATTTTTATACACTAATTAGTTGAATTCACCACTGCTTACAAGATGCTAATTCCTGCAGAGTATTCCCCTCATGAGAAAGTATGCCTCTCCATAAGAGTAAGGGAGGGCCCTTACTCTTCCTACCTCCAGCTGCTGAGCATAGAATTTTGAGTAAATCCAAAACTTCGACAAGTGTTTGACAATTCAGTTATCATTTGGAAGGTAAGTCTTACTACATTTAATTACAGCAAAAACACTACTAACAGTTTACTGTTTATAGGTATTATTTAAGGTAGTCACAAAATAGAAATAAATAATCTAATGTCAGTCAGCATAAATGAGAGCATGAAATTTTACAATATTTAACAAGAAATGGAAGGGGTTACTTAGTAGTTTTAAGGTTTAATGACAAAAACTAGAAAATAATTGTACCTAGTAATTTAGTAAGTCAAAACCAAAGCCTTACCATCAAAGGTGCAGTACCCATTGGATGCGGATGCCCACGCACTGACTTCTTCTGCTGTACCTGCTGCCTCTCATTTTAACCCATTAAAAATACTAAAGTTGTTTTCCTTGTAGACATCTTTCACCTCCTTGGTTAGGTCTATTCCGAAGTATTTTATTTTATTTCAGTTTATTTTTGCAGCTATCAGAAAAGGGGTTGAGTTCTTGGTTTGATTCTAAGCTTGGTCGCTTCTGGGGTATAACAGAGCTACTGATTTGTGTACATTAATTTTGTCTCCTGAAACTTTGCTGAATTCATTTATCGGTTCTAGGAGCTTTTTGGAGGAGTCTTTAGGGTTTCCTAGGTATATGATCTTATCATCATCAAACAGCAACAGTTTGACTTCCTCTTTACTGATCTGCATGCCTTTTATTGTTTTCTCTCGTGTGATTGCTCTGGCTAGGCCTTCCAGTAGTATGTTGAATACAAGTGGTGAGAGTGGGCATCCTTGTCTTGTTCCAGTTCTCGGGGGGAATGCTTCAACTTTTCCCCCTTTCAGTATTATGTTGGTTGTGGGTTTGTCATAGATGGCTTTTATTACATTGAGCTATGACCCTTGTATGCTGATTTTGCTGAGGGTTTTAATCATAAAAGGATGCTGCATTTTGTCAAATGCTTTTTCTGCATCTGTTAAGATGATCATGTGATTTTTTGTTTTTAATTCTGTTTATGTGGTGTATCATATTTATTGACTTGTGTATGTTAATCCATCCCTGCATCCCTGGTATGAAACCCATTTGATCATGGTGGATTAACTTTTTTTTTTTTGAGATGGAGTCTCGCTCTGTTGCCCAGGCTGGAGTATGCAGTGCGGTGATCTTGGCTCACTGCAACCTCTGCCTCCCAGGTTCAAGCCATTCTCCTGCCTCAGCCACCTGAGTAGATGGGATTACAGGTGAGCACCACCACGCCCGGCTAACTTTTGTATTTTTAGTAGAGATGGGGTTTCACCATGTTGGCCAGGCTGGTCTCGAACTCCTGACCTCATGATCCACCCGCCTCAGCCTCCCAAAGTGCTGGGATTACAGGTGTGAGCCACTGTGCCTGGCCGGATTATCTTTTTGATATGCCGTTGGGAACTACAAAACATTGCTGAATGAAGTCATGGACACAAACAAATGGAAAGACACCCCATGCTCATGAATGGGTAGAATGAATATTGTGAAAATGACCATACTGCCAAAAGCAATCTACAAATTCAATGCAATTCCCATCAAAATACCACCATCCTTCTTCACAGAACTAGAAAAAACAATCCTGAAATTTATATGGCCCAAACAAGAACCGGCATAGCCAAAACAAAACTAAGCAAAAACAACAAATCTGGAGGCATGACATTACCTGATTTCAAACTATACTATAAGGCCATAGTCGCCAAAATAGCACGGTACTGATATAAAAATAGGCACATACACCAATGGAACAGAATAGAGAACCCAGAAATAAACTCAAATACCTATAGCCAACTGATTTTCAACAAAGCCAACTAAAACATAAAGTGAAGAAAGTAAACCCTATTCAACAAATGGTGCTGGGATAATTGGCAAGCCACATGCAGGAGAATGAAACTGGATCCTCAACTCTCACCTTACACAAAAATCAACTCAAGATGGATCAAGGACATAAATCTATGACCTGAAACCATAAAAGTTCTAGAAGATAACATTGGAAAAACCCGTCTAGACACTGGCTTAGGCAAAGACTTCATGACCAAGAACACAAAAGCAAATGCAACAGAAACAAATAGGTGAGACTTAACTAAAGAGCTTCTGCACAGGAAAAGGAACAATCAGCAGAGTAAACAGACAACCACAGAGTGGGAGGAAATCTTCACAGTCTATACATCCGACAAACGGCTATTATCCAGAATCTATGAGGAACTCAAACAAATTACAATTACAAAAATATGGAACTAGCCCAAATGCCCATCAATCAATGAGCGGATAAAGAAACTGTGATATACATACATATATATATATGAGGAATACCACCTCAGGCATAATAAGGAATAAATTCATGGCATTCCCAGCAACCTGGATGGAAGTAAGACTATTATTCTAAGTGAAATAACTCAGCATGGAAAACCAAATATCATGTTCTCTTTCATATGTGGGAGCTAAGCTATGAGGATGCAAAGCCATAAGAATGATACAATGGACTTTGGGGACTTGGGGGAAAGGCTGGGAGGAGGGTGAGGGATAAAAGACTACAAATTGGGTTCAGCGGATACTGCTCAGGTGATGGGTGTACCTAAATCTCACAAATCATCACTAAAGAACTTAGTCATGTCACCAAATGCCACCTGTTCCCCCAGAAACCTATGGAAATAATAAATAAATAAATAAAGTACAGCATTTTTCTCAGCAAACATAAAATAAAACAAAGACTAAAGTTTATATTTTTCACTCTCCTTTTGGGCAGGACAAATTTTAGATATGTTTTTTAAGAATTAGTAACTTCTTTCCTTTTTCCGAGACAGGGTCTCCCTTTGTTGCCCAGGCTGGAGTGCAGTGGTGCAATTATAGTTAATTGCAGCCTCAAACTCCTGAGCTCAAGCGATCCTCTGCCTCAGCCTCCTGAGTAGGTAATACGAAAGGCGCATGCCACCAGGCCTGGCTAATTTGTTATTTAACCTTTTTGTAGACATGAGGTCTTGCTATGTTGACCAGGCTAAAAATGAACAAATCTTAATTAACTTAAATATTTCTAACACTTTGGGCATTCAGGAAAACAGCTCCACCTATGTTGTGAAGCAATGGGAAGTATATGGCAGTGGATAAACTTTGAATGAAAACATTAAACAAGGCCTTAGGAGAAAAGTGTAATATGCTTATTATAGATACATTAATTTAAAAAATTCTCTAGCTTAATATCATTAATTATACTCACATTAGACTCTGATTTAAACATAGGTCCTAAATTTGGATTAAATATAATAGATTGACCACAAATTTATTTCCTCTCCCTCCGGAAGCCTCATTAGTCATAAAATAAAGGTTACACCCATGACCAGCACAGAAGGTTGACAGAGATAATTTTTAATAAATGCTGAGACATAAAAAGTAGATAAAGGAGTGGTAAATAACACAGAAACACAACTTTGATGCCTACAGAAAGTGACTGGAACAGAAGCGAGCCAGTTTGTCCTGCAGAACTAAAGGCAGGTTGTGAACTTACAGGCAAATGGCACTTTGGAAAGTAGGGTAAAATGTAAAAAAAAAAAGCCAGCAAGGTCAGTTGCAAATCTCTAACTAGAGCCCCAAGTCCACCTGTCCTTCCATCTGACGAGAAACTTAGATGTGTGTTCTCTGGATATACCAAACCTGAGAATTTCTGGCTCAGAGATACCATGGCTTAAACCTGAGATATAAAGAAAACTGTACACCAAAAATGGAACTCCAACTTTCTTCACTAACTCTGCTTTTACTTTCCAGGCCTGCTTTTACTTTCCAGGCAGAAAATTGGGAGATCCTTCTCAGAAGAAACTGAAATGTCTTCAATAAAGATCCCCAGATAATACACTGAGGTCCCCCAAATGAAAAGCTAGTCAGGCTTCTAAGGCCTCACACTGAGTGCTATCAGTTAACAGAAATCCTGCTTCCAAATAAAGCAGGCCAGGGACCACCACTCATGGGAGGGAAGCCTCCAAGAAAAGAGATCAAAACAATAGAAAAAAGGAATTGATAGGACCAGTCAAAATCAGGAGCAAAACTTTAAAAAAAAATCTTAAAACACTCTCAAAAAATATAAAATTCAATAGAAATAGTAGAGGATAAAGTCACAGAATATCCCAGAACTAGAATACAAAGACAAACTGAAAAAAATAGAAGGGAAAAAAATTAAAAATCAATGCAGGTGTACTGGTCTAAGCAGCCTAGCATCTGAATAACAAGACTATCAGTAAAAAAGGAACAGAGAAAATAAAAAAAAATTCTCAAGAAGAGATAGTCTGCAGGTTTAGTAGCCTCAATAAAATGAAAAGATCCCCAACAAACTGTTATAAAATTTCAGAACCTTAGAGAGATTCTAAAAAGCTTCCACAGATAACTAAAACCTGGTTGTAAATAACGTTATCACACACTGGCAATAGATTCAAGAACAACACCGTAATAAGAGCACAACTGCAAAATGTCTTCAGAACCATAAAATTTAGATTCAACCTAGATGTGTACTCTCTATCAAAGAGGAGGGATTTTAACATCTCCACCCAGGAAAATGTGTTCAAGTACAACTAGAGATGATAACAGGACAGAAGGAAACACAGAATCTAGGACTCAGGCGATCCCACACAAGACAGTAGTTACGTGAGATCCCAAAAGACTTTAAGGAGTTAGCCCAGAAAAGCAGACATCGAGCATATCTAGGGAAACCCACGCTATATTGAACTAGGATGACAAAAGGCAACAAAAGTTGCCCCCCACACAAACATAAAAAGGAACAGATGTGTTTTCGCACATGGAAAATATCTTTGAAAGGCATGTGATAAATGCTACAATACTTGTGGGAAAAACAGCTGTTAGAAAATAGACAAATGAATATAGTCAGAAAATTAGCTTCATGCTAAAAAATAATGGATGTGAAAGCAAACAGAGCACCCAGAGGCTACTTAACGATATTTGGATAGATAAACTAACGTAGGCTAGGAAAAAAGAAGATCCAGGAGAATTGCAGAAGTGCTCAGATTTCAGAACTGTTTCAGAGACAGGATGAAGGACATGTAATGCAGAGGCACAGTGAAAACACCATATGACTTAGCAGTGAATAATATTTGCAGAGTCATAATCATGTAAATATTACTGATTTAATTAAAAAGTGTGCTACAATTGGAAGAAACACAGGGAGAAACATAAGATCATGGTGTAGTGGGGAAGGTATGCTTTTACCTGCTGTGATAGAAAGTCAATAGACAGTGCTGGCAATTAACTTAGCTATTCTATTTTTGTTCTTTCATTAAAAATAAGATTAAATATTTAAGGCACTTTTTTTTTTTTGCAACAGAGTTTCGCTCTGTCGCCCAGGCTGGAGTGCAATGGCGCGCTCTTGGCTCACTGCAACCTCTGCCTCCTGGGTTCAAGTGATTCTCCTGCCTCAGCCTCCTGAGTAGCTGAGATTACAGGCATGCACCACCACAGCCGGCTACTTTTGTATTTTTAGTAGATACAGAATTTCACCATGTTGGTCAGGGTTGTCTCAAACTCCTGACCTCAGATGATCAGCCTGCCTCGGCCTCCTAAAGTGCTGTGATTACCGACGTTAGCCACCATGCCCAGCCTTAAGGCAGATCTTTTGAACCAGACTATTGAAATTTAACTTAAATGTCAGAAATCTTTAAAAGGTGGACACGCTAAGCTAAACACTTTTCTGGATAAATTTAATACTCAGGAAAATAGAAGAGATTTAGAAAATCCACAAAAAGAGGTCCATGCTACCACCACCAGGTCCACATTGTAATTTAAAGAAATCGAGAGACATCCTTTTATATCAAACTATCAATTTCTTAACTATTTGAGTGTTTACTTACATGGTTTGTATAGTTGCTTCTTCTTATTTCTACAACTAAGAATAAAAAAAAAACAACTGGTCACTTCTGATACAAATACCATCAAATAAAAGTAGTTGTTAACATCTTACTGATTACTCCTATGTAAAATGAGACAAAATTCCATTTAAAAAATAATTTTCAATAATTTATAATTTAAATTATCTGGCATTATTAATTTCATAAGTCAAATCTAAAAACTTAGTTTTTCATTTAGTTTACTTTTTGTTTCTATTACATACAAATGAAAGAATCCTCATGTACAAAAGAAAAGGGCAAAAAAATTAGGCCAGATGAAAAATTTAGCTAATAAAAAGTTTAACTGTTGCATATATGAGCCATGATCCATTAGTATTCTCTCTTTCTGCATTTACACATAGCTTACTTTAATTATCAGACTCTAAGAGCTAACAGCTCTAAGAACTACTTCCTGACCAGACACCTATCTCTAGATGCAACAGAATCCCCGTAAGCATCTTGAACCACACTTAGTGGTTATCTACTAATATGTCACTAAAAACAAAACAAAATTAAAAAACAGTCTTTACACAACTGGAAAGTAACCTATCTTAATTTTTTTTTTTTTTTTTTTTTGAGATGGAGTCTCACTCTGTCACCTAGGCTCGAGTGCAGTGGCGGGATCTCAGCTCACTGCAACCTCTGCCTCCCAGGTTCAAGCAATTCTTCAGCCTCAGCCTCCTGACTAGCTGGGACTACAGGCACGTGCCAACCATGCCTAGCTAATTTTTTTTTGTATTTTTAGTAGAGACAGGGTTACACTGTGTTAGCCAGGATGGTCTTGATCTCCTAACCTCGTGATCCACCCACCTCAGCCTCCCAAAGAGCTGGGATTACAGGTGTAAGCCACAGAGCCTGGCCTAAATTTTGATGTTAAAATGAGTATACAAACCTAATTGGACATGGTGTCTGCAGCACAAAAGATCATTTTTTTTTCCCTAAAAAGAGGCCAGAATAATAAGAGCCCCAAGAGGGACTTGGGCCATGCTTTGCTTCCTACACTGCCTCTGCCTTTGATGCTGGAAGGGCCTTGTAGGCAAAAGTTCCTACCACTGAAGAGTGAGGGACATGGAATAGCTTTTCTTTTACTGCTTCCATGCTCTCTAGGTGTGAGAAGCCCATGGCTCTGGAAAGAACTGGGAAATACAATCCTGATATGTTTTGGATATGTTGCCCCTCCAAGTCTCATGTTAACATGTGACCCTTAATGTTGGAGATAGGGCCTAGTGGGAGGTGTTTGGGTAATGGCAGTGGATTCCTTATGAATGGCTTGGTCCCATCCCCATGGTAATAAGCAAATTCTCATTATGGTAATTTAAAAGACTGTGGTACTGGCCAGGTGCGGTGGCTGAAGCCTGTAATCCCAGCACTTTGGGAGGCTGAAGCAGGTAGATCACTTGAGGTCAGGAGTTTCAGACCAGCCTGGCCAACATGGTGAAACCCTGTCTCTACCAAAAATACAGAAATTAGCCAGGTGTTATGGTGCCCACCTATAGTCCCAACTACTCGGGAGGCTGAGGCAGGAGAATTGCTTGAACCTGGGAGATGGAGGTTGTAGTGAGCCAAGATCGTGCCATTGCACTCCAGCCTGGGCAACAGAGTGAGACTCCATTTCAAAAAAAAAAAAAGAGTGTGGTACCTTCCCCCTTCCCTTCTCTCCTCCCTCTTTCACCGTGTGGAACCACCTGCTTCCCCTTTGCCTTTTATCATGATTGTAAGTTTGCTGAGGCCCTCACCAGAAGCAGATGTTAAAGCCATGTTTGTACAGCCTGAAAATCTTTGAGCCAATTAAACCTCTTTTTGTTATAAATGACCCAGCCTTAGGTATCTCTTTATAGTAATGTAAAAAATGAAGACAAATTCGAACCAGAAATAACTGACTCAAGATGGGCAAAGTCTACTCAAACTATAAAAACAAAGGTTACAAACTCCCGTGTTTTACTGTGCTGCATTACTTCGCATATTATTATAGAACCCTCACTTGTATTCTTGCTGTTTAAGTCAACTGGAAAACTTGGATGTGTATGGCTTGTTGGCAAATAAATGAGGATTTAACATAACATTAAGGGAAATAAGCAGGAGTAGGGCATGTTTAAATTTACATTACATCAAATGAAAAAGTTAATAACCTAAAACTTTTGAGTAGCATGAACTTGGATGTGGTAAATGAATGTGGTCAGAGGACTGCGTAAGAGGAGGCCCAAATCACAGATTCAATCCCTGATGATAAACAACTATGTTTTTTAATTTGTTTAAATGAAAACCAAGCTGAAGCCTAAGTTCTATCATTCATCTTTAAAGTGTACTTTTTGGAGCAAGGGAAAAGGGATTATAAATAAAGATAAATCCATTAATTATAAAGATAAATCCAAGAATTATAAAGAGAAATCCATGACTCCTCTATCACATGACAAATTAATTGTGTTGATAAAAAGATGGCAAAATGTATAAAACAAAAAGGTTACACGTTTTCACTAACATCATAACAACTAAAGGAAAGTATATCACATATTAAAATAAGACAAGTGAACATGTGAAAAGGTGAAAAATTTAAACCAATATGAGTTTTTCTAAATACTTTCTAAAACCTGATCAAACAAGAGTTTTTATTCTTTCTCTTGGCGGAAAAAACAATGTTGTCTCACCATCTGTTTGAGAGTTCCTCTGGAATATTGTGCTTGCCTCTGGATTGGCAGAAGGGTTAAACTCCAAAGCTATATGCATAGAGGAAGACAAGAAAAAAGATGTAATCATTGATAAAAATTTATCAACTCGTTTATTCGACTGCTGCATTTAGGCTATTTCACTATCTCTACTTTGATTCTTATCCATTGAAATGAATGTATAGACATAAGATAGAGCCAGGCAAGATGGCACATGCTTGTAGTCCCAGCTACTCAGGAGGCTGAGATGGGAAAATCACTTGAACCCAGTCAGGAATTTGAGGCCAGCATGAGTAACATAATGACACCCTCCTTTATTTAAAAAAAAAAAAAAATGAAGAGGTAAATTTTGGCTTTGAGTTGTGTAAAATCAACTTTGCATAAAATAAATCAAGATGGCAGTAAGTTTTAAAAGACAGGTCTATTTTATAGGCAAAATATAAGATGTATTCTAGAGTTTTTACAATTTTTAAAAAGTAAATTCAGCATCTGTCACTTCCATTTCATTCTGAGGACACAGAACCTTAGTTCTCTTCAGTAGCTGTCTTCCATAGTCATGTGATATCTCTAAGTCTTCATTTCGTCATTAGCAATACATAGAGAGAACATACACAGGCCTTATTTGTATTGGAAAGGGCCAAGTGAGACATACATAAACTGTGTTGTAATCCTAAAGAATGACAATAAAGAGCCATTTTTGGGCTCTCATCCAACACTACCCATCTACTAACTGGTGTGTAACATCAATCAGGCTTTCCTAACATCACCAAGCAGAGTATAAGTTTACACAAGTACTTACATGCTTTGTGTATAAAGGTACAATCAATTAATTCACATAATACATTTGTTCATTCTAAAGCAATCCTTAAATATCTTGAAATGTGAGGATAGTACTTCCAAGTTACGAAGTCACACTCATAATGAGTCTTAATTATCCTACCTCTTTAAAAATTAAGAGCCCAACCAAAGTTTAAATAGAAGAGCTATAAGACATTTCCTCTACAGTAATGAAATCTCTGGCATTTAAATGAAACCAATAAGCCAACTGGATTTAATATGTTTATGATGCAATGTTTTCTATTTTGAAAATTTCAGTTTTTATTCAAGAACCATATTATTACCCAGAATTACTTTTACTTAGATTCATCTCTTTGCAAAATTTTAGAGGCAAACCAACTAATTGTTTTCTCTTTTCTACCAGCTCCCATCCCCTGCCTCTGCCAGCAGTGTAGAGACTAAAAAACTCCAACTTTCTTTCCTTTTTTTTCCTGTGAGACAGAGTCTTGCTCTGTCACCCAGGCTGGAGTGCACTGGCGCGATCTCTGCTCACTGCAACCTCCACCTCCCAGGTCCAAGCAATTCTCCTGCCTCAGCCTTGTGAGTAGCTGGAACTACAGTCATGCACCACTACGCCCAGCTAATTTTTGTATTTTTTTTTTTAGTAGAGACAGCGTTTCACCATGTTGGCCAGGCTGGTCTCGAACTCCTGACCTCAGGTGATCCGCCTGCCACGGCCTCCCAAAGTGCTGGGATTACAGGCGTGAGCCACCAAGCCCAGCCAAAACTGTAACTTTCTTATCTTTGAACAAGATGCTATTGTCAGGAGAGGAAAGGACAAAGGGGGAGCCACGGCAACAAACACTCTTACAGGGAAGGTCTGACATTTTAACCTGCAATCTTTATATTACACATTAAAAGTCTACATTGACGTTTCACGTCTTTTGAAAGTTTTGACCATGAACCAATCCCCACCTCTCTTTTAGAACAAGGAGGTAAGTAAAGTTTGTTAAGTCACCAGAATAAATCTGGAGACACATTTTCTGTTAAAGTAAGAATTTTAAAGTAATCAGAGCCTCATAGGTAAACTCCTTTGAGAAACCCCAAACACACACACACAACCATTTTTCTGCAGCCCTGGCTGTGACATTTCACACCTTTCACAATTATTTTAAGCACTCTCCTTTTTTCTTTTTCCTTCTGTGTTCAAATTACAGTTAGAAGAAACTAAGCAGCTTCTATCAAGGTGACTTAAAGCAGCCCATTAAGAATACTATATAGCCTCTCCCGTGGCAACCTCCATTCTGATTTTAAGTAAGAAATCCCCAAATATTTGAATATGAATTGTCCTGAGATTTGGCTACTTTAACAAAGGAAACAATTAGGCACTTACCTGGTTCCTTCACTTAGGTACCATCTGGATAGGTACAAAGAAAAAATAAGATGGGTACTGAAAAGTTGGGATATTTGAGTTTTTATTGAGAAAAGGAAGAGAATAGTTCAAAGAAGCCTAAACAAAGTCCCACAGGATAATAAATAGAGCTACAGACACTGTTGTCTCACCATCTGTTTGAGAGTTCCTCTGGAATATTGTGCTTGCCTCTGGATTGGCAGAAAGGTTAAACTCCAAAGCTATATGTATAGAGGGAGAAAAGAAAAAAGATGTAATCATTTATAAAAATTTATCAACTCATTTATTCAACTGCTGCTTATTCGACAAGAGCCATAAATAAATGGTCCCATGCCAGCCTGGGAGAATGAGATGAGAGAGCAAGAACTGGGCGATTGGGAGGGGAGGCGAAAAGAAACTGACTGGACTCGGTGGGGAAAGACTAAGGGGTGGGAATTCAAGGCAGAGCCAGCTTTTGTTCCTGGCCAGCCCCCGGGAAAGCTGGCTACAAGCAGAAAGGAGCTCGAAGTGGGGGATGCCTCAAAGGGAACCTTGGGGACAGCAGCAGCCAGAGGCAAGCCAAGGGTAGATGGCACCTATCACCTCCTTACCTTCAGGCATCTCCCGGTCACGAATGTGGTGCATGTGGAGGTCCTCACCAACTTCAACAGTCACCTCAGCAGGCTGTACAGCAGCAGCCATGGGCGCTCCTGCCATCCTGTCCCCAGCTCCTGCCTCATCGATCTCAGATTCAGAGGGACACACCGACCCCTGTTGCTGGTCAAACTCGAGGCTGACGCTAGGGCGCACACAACAGGTCAGTATGTTCCCCATGGGGCGCCTCTACTGTCTGCCACCACCGGTGCCTCTGCTCACAGCTTTGGCCACGCACTCCCGCTGTCCTAGGCCGAGGCTATGCTGCACTTGCAGAGATGGTCTTCCCGCTCCTTGCCTGCCCACCTCACAGCGCGGCCCCGGGCACCAGCCCTGGCCCCAGCCCCAGCTAGGGCTGCGGGCCAAGGCCCGCACCCTGCCGCCTCCCCTGAGTTGACTTGTCTGGGAGGGTGAAGACCAGCCGGCTTATTTAATAGGTTGTGAACCCAGTAAGCACTGAGAGACACAACAACTGCCTGAAGAGAGAACAGACGGAGCTCCTCCTCCTTCTGTAGTCACCTACAGACTGAAGCCCACTGGCCCAGGTGGGAGCCCAGGCATGTGGCACACAATGCCCCACCCCACACTTCACAATGCCCTCCCCAACAGCTCACAGTGCCCCACCCTGGCTGCCACCCATCCCCCACAGCTCAGAATGCCCCTGCCTGGGCGGCCCCACCCTGTGGCTTATGATGCTGCTGCTCTCCTGGCCCCTCTTCAGTGCCAGTGGGACTAAGGTTTTCATTCATCACCAGCTTCCTGAGATTTTAGTCCTAAGAAAAGCACAGGGTAGTCTGCTACTTGAAGCCATCTTCCTCTATGAGTTCTATACAAAGCCTCAGTAGAGTGGGTCCCATTAGCAACCAAGTTGAACAACTTTTCTTTGCTGACTGAATATGGATATGCCTGAATTGCTGACTGCTTTGGTAACTAAACACTCTTCTCCTATCTTCCAATGAGTGGTCGTTTTTGTCTGCAACTTGACCACAGCAATCCCTGGGGCCCTAGCTCTACTCACAATAGAGTTATGGCTGTGTGTCTTGAATGACACCTTAGGACCCATCCTGCCTCCACCTCCATCTCCATAAAATAGAAACCTAACTTGTCCCTCCAAGCCCGGAAATGCTGTAACTTACCAACTCCCTTTTCTCCCCTCTATTTCTTCCTTCCATGGCAGGGACTTTCAGATTTTCTTTCTTTTACTAACAAGGCACTAAGTATGATTTTGTCATAAAAAATACTCCTGTCCTCCTGGCTTTCCTATCCCTTCTCATAAGGGACCCATGAACCTCTCAAACTGAACCACGGATCACAGAGCCATACTCAGAACTCAATGCAGTTTTGTTCTATGATTTTTTATATATCCACGTCCTTGTTTCTGCCTCCCATTCCCAACTCCCTTACTCTAGTTAGGAAAAAATGGCTATTACCAAACATGAGTACATCCTCATGTACAAAATGAACCTGGATCCTCTTGTTCTGTCATAAAGTAAGAAATGCTAAAGACTAACAGAGACAGTTGAAAGGACACAGGAGACAGGCTGAAGGCTCCCACAGCAGAATCTGGGACAGCATAGGTATCAGAAAGAACAATGACAGTGATGGAAAATAACCCATGGAATAAAACGCAAGTACATTAGTCAGTAGTGATACCAAAATAAAGGGGAGAAGAGAAAGCTCTTTGTTAAAAATCCCAGGTAAAAAACGTAGGAGGAAGGACAGAGGAAGAACATCCATTTTAAGTCACCAGTGCCATAACTGATAGAGAAAATCATCAGGAGGCTAAAATCACTGGATGAAAGAAAACTATATGAAGCTATTTAACATAGCACAATATATAAAACTATGAAAATATAAATAAGAAAAAACTAAAAATCGTATCATAAGAGATGGATAAGTTCGAATACAGCAATAATAGGCCAGACATAGTGGCTCATATCTGTAATCCCAGGACTTTCGGAGGCCAAGGCGGGAGGATTGCTTGAGCCCAGGCATTCAAGACCAGCCTGAGCAACATAGTGAGAACTAATCTCTAGAAAAAAAGAAAAAAAATAGCTGGAGTGGTGGCACACTCCTGTAGTCCCAGCTACTTGTGGGGCTGATACGGGAGGATCACTTGAGCCTGGGAGTTCAAGGCTGCAATGAGCCAAGATCATGCCACTGCACTCCAGCCTGGGAGACAAAGCGAGACCTTCTCTCAAAAAAAAAGAAAAAAGAAAACACCAATAAAAACAAAATGATGACTACATAAAGGTTGTATAGAAAAAGGAAATGCTAGGGAGCCAAGATGGCCGAATAGGAACAGCTCCAGTCTACAGCTCCCAGTGTGAGCGACGCAGAAGACGGGTGATTTCTGCATTTCCAACTGAGGTACCAGGTTCATCTCACTGGGGAGTGCCGGAGAGTGGGTGCAGGACAGTGGGTGCAGTGTGGTGTGTGTGAGCCGAAGCAGGGTGAGGCATTGCCTCACCCAGGAAGCGCAAGGGGTCAGGGAATTCCCTTTCCCAGTCAAAGAAAGGGGTGACAGACGGCACCTGGAAAATCGGGTTGCTCCCACCCTAATACTGCACTTTTCCAACGGGCTTAACAAATGTCACACCAGGAGATTATATCCCGCACCTGGTTCGGCGGGTCCTACGCCCACAGAGCCTCGCTCATTGCTAGCACAGCAGTCTGAGATCAAACTGCAAGGTGGCAGCGAGGCTGGGGGAGGGGCACCCGCCATTGCTCAGGCTTGAGTAGGTAAGCAAAGCGGCCAGGAAGCTTGAACTGGGTGGAGCCCACCACAGCTCAAGGAGGCCTGCCTGCCTCTGTAGGCTCCACCTCTGGGGGCAGGGCACAGACAAACAAAAGACAGCAATAACCCCTGCAGACTTAAATGTCCCTGTATGACAGCTTTGAAGAGAGCAGTGGTTCTCCCAGCATGCAGCTTGAGATCTGAGAACAGGCAGACTGCCTCCTCAAGTGGGTCCCTGACCCCCAAGTAGCCTAACTGGGAGGCACCCCCCAGGAGGGGCAGACTAACACCTCACACGGCTGGGTACTCCTCTGAGACAAAACTTCCAGAGGACCGATCAGGCAGCAGCATTTGCGGTTCACCAATATCTGCTGTTCTGCAGCCACCGCTGCTGATACCCAGGCAAACAGGGTCTGGAGTGGACCTCCAGTAAACTCCAACAGACCTGCAGCTGAGGGTCCTGACTGTTAGAAGGAAAACTAACAAACAGAAAGGACATCCACACCAAAAACCCATCTGTACATCACCATCATGAAAGACCAAAAGGTAGATAAAACCACAAAGATGGGGAAAAAACAGAGCAGAAAAACCGGAAACTCTAAAAATCAGAGCACCTCTCTTCCTCCAAAGGAACGCAGCTCCTCACCAGCAACGGAACAAAGCTGGAAAGAGAATGACTTTGACGAGTTGAGAGAGGAAGGCTTCAGAAGACCAAACTACTCCAAGCAAAAGGAGGAAGTTCGAACCAATGGCAAAGAAGTTAAAACCTTTGAATAAAAATTAGATGAACGGTAACTAGAATAACCAATGCAGAGAAGTCCTTAAAGGACCTGACAGAGCTGAAGACCACAGCACGAGAACTACGTGACGAATGCACAAGCCTCAGTAACTGATACGATCAACTGGAAGAAAGGGTATCAGCAATGGAAGACGAAATGAATGAAATGAAGTGTGAAGAGAAGTTTAGAGAAAAAAGAATAAAAACAAATGAACAAAGCCTCCAAGAAATATGGGACTATGTGAAAAGACCAAATCTATGTCTAATTGGTGTACCTGAAAATGACGGGGAGAATGGAACCAAGTTGGAAAGCACTCTGCAGGATATTATCCAGGAGAACTTCCCCAACCTAGCAAGGCAGGCCAACATTCAAATTCAGGAAATACAGAGAACGCCACAAAGATACTCCTCGAGAAGAGCAACTCCAAGACACATAATTGTCAGATTCACCAAAGTTGAAATGAAGGAAAAAATGTTAAGGGCAACCAGAGAGAAAGGTCGGGTTACCCACAAAGGGAAGCCCATCAGACTAACAGTGGATCTCTCAGCAGAAACTCTACAAGCCAGAAGAGAGTGGGGGCCAATATTCAACATTCTTAAAGAAAAGAATTTTCAACCCAGAATTTCATATCCAGCCAAACTAAGCTTCATAAGTGAAGGAGAAATAAAATACTTTACAGACAAGCAAATGCTGAGAGATTTTGTCACCACCAGGCCTGCCCTAAAAGAGCTCCTGAAGGAAGCACTAAATGTGGAAAGGAACAACCGGTACCAGCCACTGCAAAAACATGCCAAATTGTAAAGACCATCAAGGCTAGGAAGAAATTGCATCAACTAACAAGCAAAATAACCAGCTAACATCATAATGACAGGATCAAATTCACACATAACAATACTAACCTTAAATGTAAATGGGCTAAATGCTCCAATTAAAAGGCACAGACTGGCAAATTGGATAAAGAGTCAAGACCCATCAGTGTGCTGTATTCAGGAAACCCATCTCACATGCAGAGATACAAATAGGCTCAAAATAAAGGGATGGGGGAAGATCTACCAAGCAAATGGAAAACAAAAAAAGGCAGGGGTTGCAATCCTAGTCTCTGATAAAACAAACTTTAAACCAACAAAGATCAAAAGAGACAAAGAAGGCCATTACATAATGGTAAAGGGATCAATTCAACAAGAAGAGCTAACTATCCTAAATATATATGCACCCAATACAGGAGCATATATATTTATAAATTCATAAAGCAAGTCCTTAGTGACCTACAAAGAGATTTAGACTCCCACACAATAATAATGGGAGACTTTAACACCCCACTGTCAACATTAGACAGATCAACAAGACAGAAAGTTAACAAGGATATCCAGGAATTGAACTCAGCTCTGCACCAAGCAGACCTAATAGACATCTACAGAACTGTCCACCTCAAATCAACAGAATATACATTCTTTTCAGCACCACACCACACCTATTCAAAAATTGACCACATAGTTGGAAGTAAAGCACACCTCAGCAAATGTAAAAGAACAGAAATTATAACAAACTGTCTCTCAGACCACAGTGCAATCAAACTAGAACTCAGGATTAAGAAACTCACTCAAAACCGCTCAACTACATGGAAACTGAACAACCTGCTCCTGAATGACTACTGGGGACATAATGAAATGAAGGCAGAAATAAAGCTGTTCTTTGAAACCAACGAGAACAAAGACACAACATACCAGAATCTCTGGGACACATTCAAAGCAGTGTGTAGAGGGAAATTTATAGCACTAAATGCCCACAAGAGAAAGCAGGAAAGATCTAAAATTGACACCCTAACATCACAATTAAAAGAACTAGAGAAGCAAGAGCAAACACATTCAAAAGCTAGCAGAAGGCAAGAAATAACTAAGATCAGAGCAGAATTGAAGGAAATAGAGACATAAAAAACCCTTCAAAAAATCAATGAATCCAGGAGCTGGTTTTTTGAAAAGATCAACAAAATTGATAGACCGCTAGCAAGACTAATAAAGAAGAGAGAAGAATCAAATAGACGCAATAAAAAATGACAAAGGGGATATCACCACCGATCCCACAGAAATACAAACTACCATCAGAGAATACTATAAACACCTCTACGCAAATAAACTAGAAAATCTAGAAGAAATGGATAAATTCCTCGACACATACACTCTCCCAAGATTAAACCAGAAAGAAGTTGAATCTCTGAATACACCAATAACAGCCTCTGAAATTGAGGCAATAATTAATAGCTTACCAACCAAAAAAAGTCAAGGACCAGATGGATTCACAGCCGAATTCTACCAGAGTACAAGGAGGAGCTGGTACCACTTCTTCTGAAACTATTCTGATCAATAGAAAAAGAGGGAATCCTCCCTAACTCATTTTATGAGGCCAGCATCATCCTGATACCAAAGCCTGACAGAGACACAACAAAAAAAGAGAATTTTAGACCAATATCCTTGATGAACATTGATGCAAAAATCCTCAGTAAAATACTGGCAAACCAAATCCAGCAACATATCAAAAAGCTTATCCACCATGATCAAGTGGGCTTCATCCCTGGGATGTAAGGCTGGTTCAACATACGAAAATCAATAAATGTAATCCAGCATATAAACAGAACCAAAGACAAAAACCACATGATTATCTCAATAGATGCAGAAAAGACCTTTGACAAAATTCAACAACCCTTCATGCTAAAAACTCTCAATAAATTAGGTATAGATGGGATGTATCTCAAAATAATAAGAGCTATCTATGACAAACCCACAGCCAATATCATTCTGAATGGACAAAAACTGGAAGCATTCCCTTTGAAAACTGGCACAAGACAGGGATGCCCTCTCTCACCACTCCTATTCAACATAGTGTTGGAAGTTCTGGCCAGGGCAATCAGGCAGGAGAAGGAAATAAAGGGCATTCAATTAGGAAAATAGGAAGTCAAATTGTCCCTGTTTGCAGATGACATGATGGTATATCTAGAAAACCCCATCGTCTTCAGCCCAATATCTCCTTAAGCTGATAAGCAACTTCAGCAAAGTCTCAGGATACAAAATCAATGTGCAAAAATCACAAGCATTCTTATACACCAATAACAGGCAAACAGAGAGCCAAATCATGAGTGAACTCCCATTCACAATTGCTTCAAAGAGAATAAAATACCTAGGAATCCAACTTACAAGGGATGTGAAGGACCTCTTCAAGGAGAACTACAAACCACTGCTCAGTGAAATAAAAGAGGATACAAACAAATGGAAGAACATTCCATGCTCATGGGTAGGAAGAATCAATATCGTGAAAATGACCATACTGCCCAAGGTAATTTATAGATTCAATGCCATCCCCATCAAGCTACCAATGACTTTCTTCACAGAATTGGAGAAAACTACTTTAAAGTTCATATGGAACCAAAAAAAGAGCCTGCATTGCCAAATCAATCCTAAGTCAAAAGAACAAAGCTGGAAGCATCACGCTACCTGACTTCAAACTATACTACAAGGCTACAGTAACCAAAACAGCATGGTACTGGTACCAAAACAGAGATATAGACCATTGGAACAGAACAGAGCCCTCAGAAATAATGCCGTGTATCTACAACCATCTGATCTTTGACAAACCTGAAAAAAACAAGCAATGGGGAAAGGATTCCCTATTTAATAAATGGTGCTGGGAAAACTGGCTAGCCATATGTAGAAAGCTAAAACTGGATCTCTTCTTTACACCTTATACAAAAATCAATTCAAGATGGATTAAAGACTTCAATATTAGACCTAAAACCATAAAAACCCTAGAAGAAAACCTAGGCAATACCATTCAGGACACAGGCATGGGCAAGGACTTCATGTCTAAAACACCAAAAGCAATGGCAACAAAAGCGAAAATTGACAAATGGGATCTAATTAAACTAAAGAGCTTCTGCACAGCAAAAGAAACCACCATCAGAGTGAACAGGCAACCTACGGAATGGGAGAAAATTTTTGAAACCTACTCATCTGACAAAGGGCTAATATCCAGAATCTACAATGAACTCAAATAAATTTACAAGAAAAAAACAAACAACCCCATCAAAAATCAAAAAGTGGGCGAAGGATATGAACAGACCCTTCTCAAAAGAAGACATTTATGCAGCCAAAAAATACATGAAAAAATGATCATCACTGGCCATCAGAGAAATGCAAATCAAAACCACAATGAGATACCATCTCATACCAGTTAGAATCACGATCATTAAAAAGTCAGGAAACAACAGGTGCTGGAGAGTATGTGGAGAAATAGGAACACTTTTACACTGTTGGTGGGACTGTAAACTAGTTCAACCATTGTGGAAGTCAGTGTGGCAATTCCTCAGGGATCTAGAGCTAGAAATACCATTTGACCCAGCCATCCCATTACTGGGTATATACCCAAAGGATTATAAATCATTCTACTATAAAGACACATGCACACGTATGTTTATTGCGGCACTATTCACAATAGCAAAGACTTGGAACCAACCCAAATGTCCATCAATGATAGACTGGATTAAGAAAATGTGGCACATATACCCCATGGAATACTGTACAGCCATAAAAAAGGATGAGTTCATGTCCTTTGTAGGGACATGGATGAAGCTGGAAACCATCATTCTGAGCAAACTATTGCAAGAACAAAAAACCAAACACATGTTCTCGCTCATAGGTGGGAACTGAACAATGAGAACACTTGGACACAGGGTGGGGAACATCACACACCAGCGCCTGTTGTGGGGTGGGGGAGTGGGGAGGGATAGCACTGGGAGATAAATTTAATGTAAATCTCGAGTTGACGGGTGCAGCACACCAACACGGCACATGTATACATATGTAACAAACCTGCACATTGTGCACATGTACCCTAGAACTTAAAGTATAATAATAAAAAAAAGAAAGAAACATCCAAATGCATGCTTTGTAAAGAGCATGACTCATGGGGTCAGTCACCAATAACAAAACAAAACAAAAAAAAACGATGCACAGTCCAAGGGCTTAACCCATGACCATAAAGAAGGGCATTGTGCCACACTGGAACAGTGCTCCTCTAGCTATAAGACAAAAGGTCAGAGAAGAGGGGATTCAATAACACCTTTACAGGCCTACACATAGCTGGCTTACTTTTAAAACCTCCACCAAAGCTATCTTCCCTTGTTTGGTCATTTTTCAGTTTTCCTGAGAAAAGAAGCCATCCCAAGAATCCTATGTGTGATTCTAGTATGTTCTACAACAAGAGAATACCTGGCATGTGAATTTGGCTTTTATTTTTCAAGTGTGCTCCTCTTAAATAACCATAAAGGGACACCTGCAGTCACATTTTGTTCAGATATCCTCTGGGTTTGTCAAATCTTCCATCCTAGAAAAATAAACTCAATCATACAGCAGAAATGAATGCCAAAGTTCCTATACCTCCTTTCGTGTGTCAATGACTCATCACACTCTTGTCCACTAAGCATGTCGTTTAGAAAACTAGAAAATACAGAAATAAGGAAGCACCATTCACCACCCACCAAAGGAAAAGGGGCAGGCACACAACTGTGTCTCTAGGCTGAAAGTGACATTCATTCCGTAAGACACCAGACAGGGAGATGACGTCCACCTGGGGTCAGGGAAGAGTGAAGAACATATTCAGAAAATCCCTTTCTGGAAGAGGGTGAGCCTGTGCTCTGGGATTTGTACTGTGGCTTGGATTCTGGCAGGTGGAAAAAGGGTATTCCAGGCTGAGAAAACCACAGCACAAAGAAGAGCACAAAGGAAGGAAACTGAAGGCACACATAAAGGACTCAAGCACCCGGGCACGAAGGCAGCATCACTGAAAACTGAGGCTGAACATAGGATGGGGCCATATCCTGTAGCTTTAAATGCTTCCAAGTCCTCCCATTTTCCTAAACATCTCATAATTAATTTACTCCCAAAGGCACAGCATCTTTGAGCAATGATATAAGTAGACATTTTCCATCAACTACACTTCTACCCCCACTATTCAAATAGGCACAAAATAAATCCTATCACTGTTCTTTTTCTAGCCTTTTTAGCTTTGAAATATATGGTCTAGGAAATAAAAGTTCACAATCACTTTTTACCTGTCTGCCAGGATATAAGGATGGGAAGTCTGCCATGTGACAGGCCTAAACTTCATAACTGTAATAAAATGACCCAGACTGTGGATTTCTTGGTCTTGATATTCTCCATGCACCATTCCAGAAAGGTAGAACAGCTTGGCAACCTAAACATTAAAGGAAAATTAAAAATTAAATTTCAATTAAATTCTCGTCAATACTGCAACAAAATAAAAGCTCTAAACAAGAAGCAATCCTAAGAAGGGAGACTTCCAGCAAAGCCACTGTCCTGAGGCTTCCAGAGCCTTGCTGGCTTCTTTTAGGACTTATTAGAACCACAGAGAGGCAGACTGCTCTGCAGCCGAGCAGGGGCATCCATCTAAGTATGGTGAGGAGAGGGAGGTGAGGCCTCTGAGCACAGAAACGGTTCTGTGGCCGATGGACCACAGCAGTATGGAAAGGAAGGGGCAGTGCCTGGTCCTGTAACTGGGAGAAACTTCTGATGTACTCTATTAAGTCCCGACCCCAAAACAGCCAGACACTGCCTGGTGCAGCAGGTACAGAGACAAATGAGATACACTAAGAGGCCCAGAATAACCACTCTCTTGAGGGAAACCTTCCAGAGACTGGGAACACATACACAAAAGGAATTCAGGAGGCAAATCCTAGAGAGACGTTTAGTAATGTCTCTTCAGTTTTTTGTTTGTTTGTTTTTTGAGACGGAGTCTCACTCTGTCACCCAGGCTGGAGTGCAGTGGCACAATCTCAGCTCCCTGCACCCTCTGCCTCGCAGGTTCAAGTAATTCTCACATCTCAGCCTCCAGAGTAGCTGGGATTACATGCACCGCCACCACACCCGACTAATTTTTGCATTTTTAGTATAGACAGGGTTTGGCCATATTGCCCTGAGCTCGAAACTCCTGGCCTCAAGTGATCTGCCCACCTCTGCTTCCCAAAGTGCTGGGATTACGGGCATGTGCCACTGTGCCTGGCCTCTTTAGTCTGTTTTTAAAGGATTATACTGTTAGTATCTAACAATTATTTCTCTTCCTACCGGGTAAGCTTCTGTCCAGAACCTGTGTTTTAATTGCTTCTTTGTCTTCTTCAGTTGCCTATTATACTTGAAGGAGTCGAGGTCAGTGAGAACTCCCATAATTTTAGGAAAGCCATGTACTTGACCGATGTTGAGAAACTCAAAGGTTTCCATTTCGAACCCAAAGCTGGCATCTGTAAGCATCAGTACTTAAAAGCAGAACACATCATTTCTCAAAGAAACTACCAAAACAGACCACCTACACTAGGGGTTGGCAACTGGCCCATGGGCCAAATCCAGCCCATCACCTGTGTTTGTAACTCAAGTTTTATTGGAACATAGCCACATTAATTCATTTACATATCATCTATGGCTGCCTGTGCACTACAACTGCAGAGCTAAGTAGCTGCAGAAGATATGATCCACAAAACCAACAATATTCACTACCTGGCCCTCAACAGAAAAGTCCCACTCCAGACTAAATCAAATGACTACACAGGCATCACCCAGAGAAACCACCACCCTCTGACTTGCTCTAAAAGGCAACCATAAGACAAGGCCACTAGGATATAAACATCCATTGTAAGAATTCTAATGCATGAGAAGTAACTCAGAAAAGGCTGGGTCTAACCTGGCCCTTACCTAAGAAACCCTAATTTAAAGAAATGAAGTTTTCTGTAAGGTATTTTTAAGCCAAATAATAGGTCTCTGACATCCAAAGAATGGGAAGAAAGTGATAATCAATGAAATATATTAAATATGTACAGAAAATCAACCTCTTGTTTCAATCTCCTCATAGAAAAAAAAACCAATCTGTTTTTTGCTGGGAAGTATGTGGTGTACACCTCTATCTTATATGGTAATTTGTATAACTCAATAGCTCAGAATTTTATTTTAAATAGCTACCAGTTTAGAATTCAGTCAAAAAACAGTAAGATTATGATGAATGGTACTCTATAAGAAAATACAAGCAGATAAGACCAATTTTTATAATTTAAGACACTTCAAAGATGCAAAATAATTTCAGAATTGATTCCTGGAAACTTCTAGGTTTAATATTAAAGACATTTCTGTTCCTATCTTTCCATAGACAACTAAAAATAACAAAAAATGGAAACAGAAATGCCCACCTTTGATTAAACTAGGAAACATCCATAATCCAAAACCACAGAATATATGGTCAGCTTGTAAGAAAGCACAGCTGCCACTGCGGACCAAGGCAGCAAGCAGAGCTTTCCAGCAACACTGGACCAGCTCAAAGAACAGGTAGAATGTCCTCACACCACATCTGATGCCACAGAGTGCCAAGGGACAAGCAGCTGGTTGTAGGGTCAGGAAGAACAGGGAGCAAACAGTCCCTCAGCTGCCAATCTTTGTCATCTAAGCCAGTGTTACTCCCATAATCCACACACGCACACATACACACCCAAATCCACATATTGTCTGTGCTTTTGCTGTACTCAGGAGGCTTTGACAACCCAGAGCAGAGCAATCAACATAAGCTAGGCTAAATAAATTATGGTGCATCCACAGAATGGAATATTATATTAAAAAGAAGGAGGCAGAGCTACAGTACTTACTGATTATATACCTTCAAGATATATTACACGAAAAAAGCAAAGCATAGAACAGTGTGTAAAATAAGCTATCATTTGTGTTTTTAAACGGTGGCATGTGGGTTTATATGTATCTAGGAGGATACTGCTCTGCAGGGATCTGAGAGACCAGTGGTTAGAGCAAGGAATAAGAAAACGCACATCGTGTGTATCCTGCATTAGCTAGAGTGCTTTACTAAATGTGTGTGCTCCTTTTGAAAATCTTAAGAAGATTTACATAGGCATCTCCCTCAATGATGGTTAAGAGGCTGGGAAGGGGAGCAGGGAGGGAGGGACAAAGAGGGAAAGGTTAACAGGTACAAAAATACAGTTAGAATAAATTCTAGTGTCCAACAGCACACTAGGGTGACTATAATTTATTATATAATTCAGAATAACTAAAAGAATGAAATTGAAATGTTCCTAAAACAAGGAAATGATCAATGTTTGAAGTGATGGATATCCTAATTACCCTGATTTGATGATCACACATTTTATGCTTCTATCAAAATACCACATGTACCCCATAAATATGTATAACTATTATGTATCCATAATAATTAAAAATAAAAAAGTAAAGGCATCTCTTAACTTGTATGTCTTTAAAATTAGAAACTTGCTACACTTTAAATAAAAGAGAAACAAATGACTTCTATGAACTATTTCAAGTACACAAGATTTATACACAACTTTATATTAATAATAACACTTATTTTTACTAATAGCATTATAGATTCAAAATTTGAGGTTATTTAGTTTTCCGACATTACAATGGCACAACTTTAAAATCTGTATTACTTTTCACTTTATATTTTACGGGTCTTCCTGGGCCAAAGTATAAAAACTGTAGCTCTAGAAAAAACTAGATAAAAGACCAGGCGCGGTGGCTCAGGCCTGTAATCCCAGCACATTGGGAGGCTGAGGCAGGCGGATCACCTGAGGTCAGGAGTTCAAGACCAGCCTGGCCAACATGGTGAAACCCCGTCTCCAATAAAAACAAAACAAAACAAAAAATATATAAAAATGAAAAAAATAAGGTATCTGTCACCCCACACTTCCTAATCAATAAGGCTTATTTTTTTTGCTTTTTCTTTTTTTTTTGATGGAGTTTTGCTCTTGTTGCCCAGGCTGGAGTGCAATAGCGGAATCTCGGCTCACCACAATCTCTGCCTCCCAGGTTCAAGCAATTCTCCTGCCTCAGCCTCCTAAGTAGCTGGGATTACAGGCATGCGCCACCTCGCCTGGCTAATTTTGTATTTTTAGTAGAGACAGGGTTTCTCCATGTTGCTCAGGCTGGTCTCGAACTCCTGACCTCAGGTGATCCGCCACTTCGGTCTGCCAAAGTGCTGGGATTACAGCTGTGAGCCACAGTGCCCAGACTTTCTTTTTTTTTTTTGCCAATTTGTATTTTATTTTTGCTAATTTAAAAAATAGTTAATAGAATATCAGAAATAGTGAACATTATCATTTCCATAAATGCAAGAGTGTATACATTTTCCACACACTGAGTACTAGCTAGATTTTCTATGATAAACTCTGACCACCCCTTCAGGCAATTCATGTACTTACTTCAGCATTATCATTAATGATGAAGGTTCTAGAACCATCATGAACAAGGGTCCCATCTTCACACAAGTTACTTAACTGCTGGGAGGCTCTATTTCATCTTAAGTAAACTACAGATAATACCTACTCACCTCAAGGGTATATCAAGGGTTTATGTAAGCTAAGTTTGTAGAAAGTAGTTAGCATAGTGCCAGGAAGGGTCCAAGAAGAAATGGTACTTACTATGAAATATTTGTACGTATATATGTATGCATGTTAATGAGCTCTTATTAGCTGTGTTCATTAAAGGTTTTCTCTATCCTGTGATTTGCTTTTAGATTTTGGAATACATTTCATTGTGCACATTCCATTTGTATTATTAATATAACAATATTTATTACTATTATTATTATCATCATCAATTCAATCACATCTACTGTATCCCTGATGATGACCATGATTCCTTTAATAATCATAAAACTCTCTTCCCTTCATCACGGGGTAAATAACCTATCACAATGCTGTAAGTCTCCATCAGCACCCCAGGCTGCCCCTGCTGACTTACCAGATCTGCTACTTCAGCCAAATAGATCATGTTAATGTCACACCCACATTCAATAATGGTGAGTCGGAGCTTTTTACCTGTAAGTGAAAAAGATAAAAATTTTACTTTAAAAAGACCCTGAAAAAACTCTAAGCATCAACTTTAACTTTCATTTTTTAACTGCATCCAGTAAAACACCATATACGTTTACAGGAGTGTACCAGAAGTTCATTTTTATAGGCAAAAACTGGTAAAATAAAATAAATTCCATCCTGTTTTTCTTGCTGTGTTCTAAATTTAAATAATATCAAAAGTCTACCCAGATGAATACAAGTGCAAAAACAGGGAAAATTCTGACTGGACAGGCTCCATGATAACCATGATCCTGCTATTCAGCTGCAGGCCAATGTCTTCGCCTCTATCAAAACTTCCCATATTCCCACTATAGCTAAAAACATCCTCAAACATTATGCAACAGAATATTCATAACAATAATTATTTCTAAATTAAGGTAAAAAGAAAACTGTCAAGAAAATATGGGCTGGGCACAGTGGCTCATGCCTGTAGTCCCAGCACCTTGGGAGGCCAAGGCAGACGGATCCCTTGAGCCTAGGAGTTTTGAGACCACCCTGTGCCACATGGGGAAACCCCATCTCTAAAAAAAAAAAAAAAAAAAAGAAAGGAAAAAAAAGAAAAATTAGCCAGGTATGGTGGCATACATTACTCAGGAGGCTAAAGTAGGAGGATTGCTTAAGCCTGGGAAGTTGAGGCTGCAGTGAACTGTAATCACGCCACTGCATTCCAGCCTGTGCCACAGAATAAGACCCTGTCTCAAAAAAAGGAAAAGAAAATATGGATGCTCCAAAGATAAAGAAAAGCCTCAATCCAACTATATTATTGCAATAACAAGAGATTTCAGAGTGTACACTGCCATTCTACCACTGGAAGTTTGTTTCATCTTCCCTCAAACTTGGAAAGGTCGCCATCTCCCAAAGCAGACAAATTCTCACAGGAAAAAGAGAAAACACGTACTTCCACCAGCATGTGGCTTCATAAGGGCAAGCATGTGCACCTGGCACATCGGAGGTACGTGCTATTTGTTAAATGATATGTTCACAGTGACCAGGCCTGCTACGCCCTTCCAAGCAACATGCTTGGCAAAGCCATACAGCAGTCAGGATAAGATATGTATCACATCCTTATCTCTGGGAACTTACCCTTTTCTGAAGTTATAGCTAACTTAGTAAAAGTATAAAAGAGTTAACATGATATGACAAAATTTAACATGTTCCACTCAAGAAAACAGAAAACACATGCATCTCCCTCAGATGACAACAGCCAGGCCAACTCTGTGTCTGTGGTGGCATCTCCTACCTGACACGATCATCACAGGGCCTCTGATCTCGGTCAACTTCTGCCGGGTGAAGTTCCCAATGAGGCATTATATCAAAGTGCTCTTTCCAACTTTTGGAGGCCCCATCACCACTATCACTATTGGTGGCGGCTCTAGTGGAGTTTGATCAACCACTGGAATATGATGCTTTTTTGTCTTCAAATCCTGAGTCCTATTCATTAAAAAAAAAAGTAAACTCATTTTCAAAATAGAGTAAAAGGTATCAACCTTATAAGTAGACTTTTTTTAGTTTACTTATAGATATGAGTACTTTAGTATATTTTATAGAGAGTACAACAGACAATATAAAAATATAATTAACCTGTGAATTATTAATTTGTTAACTACTGGCCCCCATCCAAATAACTGCTGTTCAATAAAGATGTAGCAAGATGACTTCAATAGTATAAAGAGTTGAAAATTAAACACTCCTTAAATCTGACTGTTTTATGAGTGATTTTAATAGTTTTTTTAAAAACAAAAGGTAAATACCGAGGCAGTGCATCATAACAGATAAGATCAGAGGCTCTGGAGTTAAATTTGGCTCTCCTACTTACTGGTTATATGATTGGAGGTAACTTGTTTTCTTGACCTCAGTTTTCTTATCCATAAAATGAAGGCAAGAATGATTCCTACCCTGGTAAGGCTGCTGGAAGTATTTAGTTGAATAATGTTTAAAGTACACTGCTAGGCATATCACAAGGACTCACTAAAGCTATGTTAGCATTACAAATTGTAATTTTTGTATTTTATATTACAACTTTGTAAAACATATCTGGAGGGAAAAAGCACACTTATCACCATAGAAACAGTTTAAAGTTTAGGAAGAAACAAATTCTATAAATTCTTGTATCTTGGGCAAGAAACACCAACCAGTGTGCAGATGCTGGAGGCAAGACAGCTTCTATGGGAAGTCTTCTCATGTTTTAGTAAAAGCCACACATCATGCATCTCCATGTCCTTTGGAGTGTGACTAAACTTGTGAATCCAAATGTCACCTGTGAGATGCTCCTACTATTTAAAAAGAATCAATGGAAGAAGCATCAGACTGCAGCTATACATACCTGTGAAAGGATCAAGCCATCCCCACAGCAGACTGAATTGCAAAAGCTTTGGGATTTCTCTTCCGGGCATCTTCTTCATCCCCTAGCTGGAGATCCTGTAGATGCTGCTTCTTTTTCTTTTCAGCTTTGGGCCCACTGTTTTTCTTCTGTAAAATTTCTTTCTGTGTTTCTTTTGGTCCTTAGTCTCCACAGTGGCTATTTACCAATAACAAGTAACTCTAACCTACAAGGAAGAAGGTTGGGGTAAGAAGGTGGGAGAAGCATTTTACAATCCAGCCAATACCCAGGGAAAAACAGTACATTTCATATATTTCATTATGAAGAGATGATGTATATGTTGATTCTTTGAGATTTTCTGCGTAGACAATCATGCCATCTGTGAGCAAAGACAGTTTTATTTGTTCCTTTCTCATCTATATTTTTCCTTTCTTACCTTTTATTTTCTTATCACATTTGCTAGAACTTCCAGTATATTAAATACGACTGGTGAGGGTGACATTCTTGCCTTGTTTTAAATCTTAGGGGAAAGGCGTCTAGCTTCTCACCATGAAGTATTATGTTAGCTGCACGGTTGCTGTTGTAGCTATTCTTTATCAAGTTAAGGAAATTCCCCTCTATTCCAAGTTTGCTGAGAGTTTTCATCATGAATGGGTGTTGGATATCACATACTTTTTCTTTATTTATTGATATGACCATGTGATTTTTCTTCTTCGATATGATGGATTACATTTATTGATTTTCAAATGTTGAACTAGCTTCACATACCTGGAATAAATCTCTCTTGTGATTTATAATTCTTTTTATACAATATTTCATTCAATTTGCCTATATATATGTGTGTGTGTATATATATACACGTATATATAGATCTATACACACACACACATATATATACATATACACGTATATATATGTGTGTGTATATATATATATATATTTTGAGATGGAGTCTTGCTCTGTCACCCAGGCTAGAGTGCAGTGGTGTGATCTTGGCTCACTGCGACCTCTGCCTCCCGGGTTCAAGTGATTCTCCTGCCTCAGCCTCTCAAGTAGCTGGGATTACAGGCACCTGCCACTGTGCTTGGCTGATTTTTGTATTTTTAATAGAGACAGGGTTTCACCATCTTGGCCAGGCTGGTCTTGAACTCCTGACCTCAGGTGATCCACCCACCTCAGCCTCCCAAAGTGCTGGGATTACAGGCATGAGCCACCACCACACCCAGATATCAATTTGCCAATATTTTGTCGAGAATTTTGCTTCTCTGTTTATAAGAGATATTAGTCTATGGTTTTCCTTTCTTGTAATGTTTTTATCTGCTTTTGGTATTAGGGTTATGCTAGCCTTATAGAATGCATTAGAGAGTGTTCCTTCTACTTTTATGTTCTGAAAGAGATTGCAGAAAGTTGGTTCCATCTCTTCCTTAAATGATGAAATTCACCAGTGAAACCATCTGGGCCAAGTGCTTTCTGTTTTGGAAGATTATCAGTTTTTGATTTATTTAATAGGTACAGGTTTACTTAGATTACCTCCTTCTGTTTCTGTTCTCCTAACAGAACCCTGTGAAACCTGAAGAAATTACAGCACAAGGTACCTGTAAGGCACATGAGGTAACTGTGAGGTACAGGGAAGGTGGAAGACTGGGCAGTCAATGCAAAGGCAAGGGTAGGAAAATGCTTTTGAAAATAACATGAGATGATACAGAAACCTCACTATGAAGGACAGAAGATCAAGTTGACAGTCCATTTGAGGAGCACTCCACCTTTAAGAACCCTCCCTCATCCTATGCAGCCAGACAACGAAACCTTCCACTAGCAGAAACAAATGGAAGGTTTATCTTTTAGAGAAATTAAACCGCAGTAGCCCTGAGCCCAGGGACACTGGGCTCACAGGCACACATACGGATAGGCTACAGTATCCTCCCCAAACAGGGTTTTAAAGTGAGTTCTACATACACTGACAGGCACAATTATCAAGCCTCTGCTTCCATTCAGCTTCCATAACAGTTGCAGTCAAATGTGTGGCCCTTAGCAGAAAACTAAGTTATTTTCATGAGAAGAAAGCTGACCAGCTCACCAAAAAGACTCACGAAAACCTAAAAGAAATAGATAAATTCCTAGATACACACAACCTACCAAGATTGAAACACAAAAAGCTTCAAAACCTGAACCGACCAATAACAAATAACGGGATCAAAGTCTTAATAAAAAGTACCAACAAAGAAAATCCTAAAAACAATAGCTTCACTGCTGTATTTTACCGAATATTTACAGAAGAACTAATACCAATCCGACTCAAACTATTCCAAAAAATAGAGGAGGGAGGAGTATTTCGATGGCTGATACTTAAACCAAAGACACATTAAAAAAGAAAACTACAGGCCAATATCCCTAAGGAAAACTGATGCAAAAATCCTCAAGAAAATTTACAAGGAAAACAAATTCCACAACATATTAAAAAATTATTCATAATGACCAAGTGGAATTTATCCCAGGAATAGAAGGATGGTTCAACATATGCAAATCAAGGTGATCATATCGACAGAATGAAGGACAAAAATTATATAATCATGTCAACTGATGCTGTAAAAGCATTTGATAAAATTCAACATTTTATTGTGAAAATGCTTAAAAAACAGGGTATAGAGGAAACACACCTCAACACAATAAAACCCATATAAGACACACCCATTAAGTAGTATCTTACTGAATGGGAAAAAAAATGAAAGCCTTTCCTCTAAGATCTAGAACAAGAGATGCCCACTTTCACCACTGTTAATTCAGTATTAATTGAGCTTTTTCTGGAAGTACTGGAAGTCGTAGCTAGAGCAATCAGACAAGAGAAGGAAATAAAACGCATCCAAATTGGAAATAAACCAAATTATAATTATTTGCAGACAATCTCTTATAATTAGAAACACCTAAAGACTCCAAAAAACTATTAGAACTGATAAACAAATTCAAGAAATTTGCAGCATACGTAATCAACATAAAAAAATCAGTATCGTTTTTATATGTGAACATCAAACATTTTGAAAAAAACTAAGAAAGCAATCCCATTTACAATAGCTACAAATAAAATGAGGAATAAACTTAATCAAAGAAATGAATGATTGCTACAATGAAAACTATAAAATACTGATGCAAGAAATTGAAGAGGGCACCAAAAATGGAAAGATATTCCACCTTCATGGACTGGAGGAATCAATATTGTTGAAATGTCAATATAACTCAAAGAAAGCTACAGGTTAAATGCAACCCCTATCAAAATATCAATGACATTCTTCACAAAAATAGAATAATTCTAAAATCTATATGGAACCACAAAAGGTCCAGAATAGCCAAAGCTATCCTGAGCATAGAGAAATAAACTGGAAGGATCAGATTACCTGACTTCAAATTATACCATAGACCTATAGTAACCCAAACGACATGCTACTGGCATAAAAACAGACACAGAGACCAATGAAACACAATAAAGAATCCAAAAGAAATCCATCCATCTACAGTGAGCTCATTTTCAATAAAGGTGCCAAGAACATAAATTGGAGAAAGGACAATCTCTTCTATAAACAGTGCTGCAAAAACAGGATATCCATATGCAGAGGAATGAAACAAGACTCCTATCTCTCATCATATATAAAAACCAAACCAAAACAAATTAAAGACTTAAATCTGAGACCTCAAACTATGAAACTACTACAAGAAAACATTGGGGAAATTCTCCAGGACATTAAACTGGGATAAGATTTCTTAAGCAATACCCTACAAGCACAGACAACCAAAGCAAAAGTGGACAAACGGGATCCCATTAAGTTAAAAAGCTTCCTGCACAGCAGAAGAAACAATCAACAAAGAGAAAATCCACAAAATGGGGAAACATATTTGCAAACTATCCATTTGATAAGGGATTAATAACCAGAATATATAAAAAGCTCAAACAACTGTAGAGAGAAAAATCTAATAATCTGATTTTAAAATGGGCAAAAGATCTTAATAGACGTTTCTCAAAAGAAAAAATACAAAAGGCTAACAGACTTAGGAAAAGGTGATCAACATCACTGATTATCAGAGAAATGCAAATCACAACTATGAGGAAATATCATCTCATCCCAGTTAAAATGGCTTTTATTCAAAAGACAGGCAATAACAAATGCTGGTGAGGATATGGAAAAAAAGCAAACCCTTGCATACTGTTGGTGGGAATGTAAATTAGTGCAACCACTATGGAGAACAATTTGGAGGTTCCTCAAAAAACTAAAAATAAGAGCTACCATAGGATCCAGAAATCTCACTGTTAGATATATACATGAAAAAGAAAATCAATATATCAAAGACATAGCTGCACTCCTATGTTTACTGCATTACTAATTCACAATATCCAAGATGTGGAAGCAACCTAAGTGTCCATCAACAGATGAATGAACAAAGAAAATGTGCATATATACAATGGAGTACTATTCAGCCATAACAGAGAATGAGATTCTGTCATTAGTGACAACACAGAATGGTGCTGGAGGATATTAAGTGAAATAAGCCAGCCACAGAAAGATAAACTTTGCACATTCACACTCATTTTGGGGAGCTAAACATTAAAACAAACTCACAAAGATAGAGTAGAATGGTTGTTACTTGAGGTTGGGAAATGTAGTTGGTGGGGGGAAGTGAGGATAGTAAATAGGTACAAAATATAGTTACAATAAATAAGATCTACTGATTGGTAGCATAACAGGGTAACTATAGTCAGCAATAGTTTTTTGTACATTTTAAAATAACTGCGTATAACTGAATTGTTTATAATACAGAGAAATGATAAATGTTTGAGATAATGGATATCCCATTTACCTTGATGTGATTATTATGCATTATATGTTTGTATCAAAATATCTCATGTCCCCCATAAATATGTATACCTACTATGTACCCGTAAAAACTAAAAAGAACTATAAACACTGATGTCTGGGGATCCCCTAATACAATAGCGGGTTCTGGCTGATCATCCCACAGGGAAGCCACTCGGCAGCCACACAGTTCCCCATACACACACACCGCTAGTAATTAGCTTTGTTAGTGTATAAACCTTAAACTATGTGCAGACAATATCACAAGTCATAAGGGAAATGGAAAGCAAAACCACAATGAGGTACAACTTCACACCCATTAAAATGGCTACTATAATGCAAACAAACAAAAGATGGAACATAACAAGTGTTGACAAGGATATGGAGAAAATGAAACCTTTGTGCATTACTAATAGTAGTGTAAAGTGGTGGTCTGCTCTAGAGAGCAGCATGGTGGTTCCTCAAAAAGTTGAACACAGAATTATGGCATGACCCAGTAATTCCATTTTGAGGTATATAGCCCCAAGAATTAAATGCAGGGACCCAAAAAGATATTTGTATAGCAATGTTCACAGCAGCGTTACTCACAGTAGCTGGAAGGTGGAAGCAACACCAAGCCCACCGGTAGATGAACAGATAAACAAATGTGATATATGCACGCAATGGAATATTATTAGAATATTATTCCTTTTTAAAGGAAGGAGATTCTGACGCATTCCACAATGTGGATGAACAATGAAACCTTGAATACCTTATGCTACGGGAAATAAGCCAAACACAAAAAGACAATTCTGTATGATTCCACTTATCTGAGGTACCTAAGATAGGCAAAGTCATAGAGGCAGAAAGTAGAATGGTGGTTAACAGGGACTGGAAGACGACTGGAGTTAGGAATTACTGTTTAACAGGTACAGAGCTTCACATGAAAAAGTTGTAGAATGGAATGGTGGAAATCATTGCAAAACATTATGAATACAGTTAAAGCAACTGAATTGTACACTTAAAATAGTTAATATGATACATTTTATGTTACATGTATTTTGCCCAATGAAAAAATAAAAATATATAAGCACACAGCAAATGATCACCAGGCCTTTGAAGAAAGCCTATAAAATAAAATTAAGAAACCAAAACACCAGGCAGCAATGGGGAGAATCGAAGAGGTGGACAGAGAAAACAGAATGCAAGGGCAAGGTCAAGAGAACACTTTTGACAACTGAAAAGTGAGAGTATATGAAAATGTCGCCAGAAAGATAGAAAATCAAGGTGAATTAGATACCAGAAAATTAAACACAAAATACAAAAAATGAGAGAGGAAGATAACAAAAATTAGATCAACTCAAGAGGTTCAATATCTAACAAGAGACTCAGAAGAAACAGGGAAGCTGGAGGGGAAGAAAATTATTATAGAAACAACAGAAAGACATTCCCAAGAATTAACAAGAAAAACAGACATGTACCACTAGGGGTTCATTAAACGCACAAATTAAAAAAAAAAAAGCCTACCCCATAATTGCAACAGTATATGCTAAGGATATGCAGAAAATTTTAAATGCTTCTACAGGGGGTAAAGCCAGAGTAGGGCAGGATGGGGGAGAGACAGGTCACACACATAAACATATTATTTTGAAATCTAAAAAGAGATTTTTTTAAAAGTAAAAATTGTTTAAGTTGGCTGCATCTGGAGAGTAAGTAGGAAGTACTGAATCAAGAGCAGTCTGTTTTTTGTGAAGTCTTATACTACCATTGGACTTCTAAAACCATGTTTCTTTAAATTTTATCCTGGTTCTCTTTCAAAGTAATGTATACACAACTTGTATTTACATGTAAAAATATGCAGGTGAGAAATGCTAATATAAAATTATTCCAAAGCCTTTTCTAAAGTGTCAAGAAGTGCTAGGATTTACTTAGCAGAAATCACCTGAGGATGAATTCCTTGTCAATTCTGGGAAGTGACTGCCAGAGAAAGGGAAAACAGAGTGGTCACAAAACTGTGATCAAAAGACAGTCTGACACATGAAAAAATGCTCATCATCACTGGCCATCAGAGAAATGCAAATCAAAACCACAATGAGATACCATCTCACACCAGTTAGAATGGCAATAATTAAAAAGTCAGGAAACAGCAGGTGCTGGAGAGGATGTGGAGAAATAGGAACACTCTTACACTGTTGGTGGGACTGTAAACTAGTTCAATCATTGTGGAAGACAGTGTGGCGATTCCTCAAGGATCTAGAACTGGAAATACCATTTGACCCAGCCATCCTACTACTGGGTATACACCCAAAGGATTATAAATCATGCTGCTATAAAGACACATGCACACGTATGTTTACTGCGGCACTATTCACAATAGCAAAGACTTGGAACCAACCCAGATGTCCATCAATGATAGACTGGATTAAAAAAATGTGGCACATATACACCATGGAATACTATGCAGCCATAAAAAAGGATGAGTTCATGTCCTTTGTAGGGACATGGATGAAGCTGGAAACCATCATTCTGAGCAAACTATCGCAAGGAGAGAAAAACCAAACACTTCATGTTCTCACTCATAGGTGGGAACTGAACAAAGAACACTTGGACACAGGATGGAGAACACCAGGGCCTGTCGTGGGGTGGGTGAGGGGGAGGGATAGCATTAGGAGATATACCTAATGTAAATGATGAGTTAATGGGTGCAGCACACCAACATGGCACATGTATACATATGTAACAAACCTGCACGTTGTACACATGTAACCTACAACTTAAAGTATAATAAATAAGTACAGTTAATGAGTTAGATCTATGATACTAAATTAAATTCTTGACCTTAGTATTACAAATATTTTATGACAGTTTTAAGAAAGCTTAGAAAAATCTGCTAGCATATATTTAAAAAAAAGTCGGATCAAAACATACACTAAGAAATTAATAATTGCTAGATAGAAAACACAAATGTGCAGATTCCCTGGGATTTCTCATTAGGTTAATATTTGCAAAAGTAAATCATGTTTTAACTGTTCAGTTTCCTTTGGGACCCATTTAGTTTTAAAAACATTCAATATGAACGAAATACCTAAATCTATTATAAATATTCTATCAAAACATCAGAAAGTCAAGATAATTTGACTCAATAGCTAAAAATAAACTCATTTTGTAGAAAGAATGCAAGTAAAATGTTCAATAAGTGATAAATACACTTACCACAGGTTATTCGAGCAATGCTATACTTCTTGTAGTTCATGGCAGTCTATGTAAGAGTCCTAGTCTTGTCAGAAAACAGGTATTTTACCTAAATAAAAGAAACAAAAATGTAGTATTCTGTTGTTTTTGACTCCTTCTTGACTTGGATTAAGAAGGCGTATTCTGAAATAGCACAGAAAAACATGTGCATCTCCTGGATCACTATCACTATCACAATTAAGATGCATCTGAAAACAGCATGGGTCTGCTACAGATTATGTCACTTTCCAAGATACAAAGTTTTACAGACTTAATACACAAAGCTCTCAACTCACAAAGGTGAAAAGATAACTGACTGAGTAGGTCAACAAGCAAACCATCTCAACAAGATTAAATGAATGCAAAACAGATGCACTCCAAATGCAAATGTGATGCGCAGATTATGTTACCTCCGGCCATACGTGCTAAAGAAGAGGGAGAGAACTCAATGCCCCAGAACAAGAAAGAAGTCCAGGCCAGGTTCTGGGCATTAACTAGTCATGTGGACTCTGAACACTCACCTCATCCTTCATGGCCTCAATTTCCACATCTATGAATAAAGGGTCTGGCCAAGAGACACGTAACAGCCTTCTACATGTAACTGGAGAAATTGTGTCATGGATAGGTGAGGGAGGGTAATTAATGGAATTGCCTCTAGAGGGCGAATACTTAACAGAATTGCCTCCAGTTTCTCCATGGCTTTCTAAAGAGGGGTCAAGACTTGCTGGATGACAGATGTCTTCCAGGGATCCCAGAGAATTGGTCTAGGGAGGCAGTGCTTTACTGTATTATAGAAGAGGAATTAATCACACTAATTGCTTACTCTGTACTTTTGCTTAACAATACAATATAAACAAATACAATGAGAATTAATTTTAAAGCAATCAAAAGGCCTTCAAGTTATCAAAGCTCCTGAAGATTCAAACATTACATCCATATATAGAATTATTACACTAGGGGCAATTAACGATTTGATTTATAGATGTTTTATATAGGTTTGACATGCAACAAATCTAGGGGTATAAAAATCAGTAAAATCTGCCTTCTAATAAACAGTGATTTCTGCCTTTTCTTAAAAAATAGTTATTGTATCAAAATAGTAAAAAATGAACATTTTAAAATAAAAAATGGCTGGGCATGGTGGCTCATGCCTGTAATCCCAGCACTTTGGGAGGCCAAGGCAGGCGGATCATGAGGTCAGCAGCTTGAGACCAGCCTGGCTAATATGGTGAAACACCATCTCTACTAAAAATACAAAAATTAGCCTGGTGTGGTGGCGGGTGCCTGCAGTCTCAGCTACTCGGGAGGCTGAGGCAAAAGAATTGCTTGAACCCAGGAGGCAGAGGTTGCAGTGAGCCGAGATGGCACCACTGCACTCCAGCCTGGGCGACAGAGCGAGACTCTGTCTCAAAAAAAAACATAAATAAATAAAAATAAAAAATAAAAAATTATCAAGATTGTCATTCTGCCTACTGAATTTTAACTTATCCTTAAAGTTCAAAAAAAAAAAAACTTCTCTCTCATGCAAACTTTCCCCATATCCCTAATTAGGATGAAGTATTGAAGCATCCTGGGTGATTCCTGAACACTTTCAATCCTTCAATTATTCAGGTCCAGTTTAATGGCACCTGATAACAATTACATCCTGAGAACTGCGCTGAACTTGACAAAGGCGACCAAAGATCTTATACAGGGGCACACCTGTACCCTCACGTTGGCTCCAAAGTCTCCAGAGGGAAATGGACAGGACATGATGAATCAGCTCTCTTTTTACTGTATTAGGCTTGGAAAGATTGTTATGGAAACATAGAAGACAGATAAATCAACCTTGCCTGGAAAACTGGAAAAAGGTTCAAACCGGAGGCAAATTTAGATCAGTATGTACCAAGAACTCACTGATTCTTACAGGAGTAGGATATTACCAGACAGACAAGTGAAATGACAAAGCCATTCTAGAAATAGAGAAGGTAAGCAAAAGAACCGAGAAGTGGAAGTTGAAGGCCAGCTCGGGGTGCTATGTGACCAGAGCCTAGTCAGCAGTGGGAAGATTTGTACTCTATGCTAAGAACGTTCTCTGTAATGACAATCCACCCTGTTGCACTAAGAATTTAAGAGCATTTATATGCATATATACAATTCAAGGAAAGATAAAGAGAAAAATCTGCTATCAACTCTGTGTAAATTCGGAAAATGGTATCAAAGGAACAGCTTCACCTACATTTCTGTGTCTAGAAAGTTTTATTTTATTTAAAAATGTAGTCTACAAACTTGAGCCTCAATTTTTGGCAATAAACTCAAAAATGATACATAAACCATCACAGAATTCACTTCGTCCTTGCAGGAAAGAAAAAAGAAGAAAACAAACCTCCACACGAGAGGAGGTCTAAAGAATTCCCCAAACCTCCATGATTTTGCAGGAGACAAGATAAGGGTAATCACCTGCAGCACCTGGACCCATCTAGATAAAATAAATTTACTGAGGCTCCAGAGGAAGGTCTTCAGGACTCAGACCTTAGTTATAGATTAGAAGTTAATCAAAGGAAAGACGTTTAATTGATTCACAGTTCCACATGGCTGGGGATGCCTCAGGAAACTTACAATCATGGTGGAAGGGGAAGCAAACACGTCCTTCACATGGCAGCAGGAGAGAGAAGTGCAGAATGAAGAGGGAAAAGGCCCCCTACAAAACCATCAGATCTCAGGAGAACTCACTCACTATCACGAGAACAGCATGTGGGAACCACTCCCATGATGTAATCACGTCCCACAGGTCCCTCCCCCAACACATGGGGATTACAATTCAAAATGACATTTGAGTGCGGACACAGAGCCAGACCATATTACAGAGCCAGAAGAGCTGAGTAGTGGGCGCTTAGTAAATGTTCATTAAACCAAATCCCTGCACAAGGATGGCTTCATAAACGTGCCACCTGTGCAGTGGCAAAAGCCCCACACTCAGAGGGGACCTGAACTTGGTTTAATGCTCTGTTGTCACTGCCTTGAAATTCTTAACAATTTTTGAATGACAGACTCCACATTTTCAGTTCGCATTGGGTCCTGCAAATTATGTACCTGGTCCTGCCCCTGAAACAAAGATATGGTTTGTTCATGTAGGGGCTCCCTCAACCCCTCCCTGCCTGTCTCACTCCAAGAGGCCCTAAGTGTAGGGGAACACAGAGCTAGGAGAAGGCGGTATCTGATGATGATCTTGGAGGTCCCACCTGATCATGGCTGGCAATGCATGTGTGTGGGTGGCAGAATTTGGCTGCTCTCTCCTGGCAGCCTCCATCCCATGCACAAAGCCTGCACTTTGCCTGTCTTTCTCCCTATGTCCCCCTACCTGACTCTCAGACGAGGAGTGTGGATTGGGGGGCCACTGGGCCCAGTGCTCCTGGTCCCAGCTGTAGTTCCCTGTTGATTGGGGTGATTTGGCTCCTCTGACTACTCCTACCCCATCCCCACTAGGACAAGAGGAATTGGTGAAGGGGACAGGGTAGGAGGCTTAATTAGCAGCCAGGGCTAGGCAGCAGGCAGTAGGGCAAAGATCAGGCTGACTTTTCCTGCTACAGATCTGCTCTCTGCTCATGGACTGGCTTAGACTGTGGCTTGGCTATTTTAGGAATATTCTTAACCCTTCCTGAGTTACTGCCGTCATCAGACTTCTCTCCCAGGGCACAGAGCAGCAGACTGTTCCCCTCCCTGTCCCCTCCTCCCCAGTCCCTGTGTTCCTCCCTGGCAGCTGAGAAGGTCAGAGTTTTCTCAGGGGTGGGGCAAGTTGACTTCTGCCAAGGAAAACTCCAGGGTCGCTGAGCCCCCTTCTTTGTCCTGCCCTGTGCCTTCTTCTTCACTTCATCATAGCTCTGGACTCAGCAAAGTGGCACAATGGGCATGACCTCAGCCCTTCTTCTCATCTTATAAAATTGGAACCTCCCAGCCTGACCAACATGGTGAAATCCCATCTCTACTAAAAATACAAAAATTAGCCTGGCATGGTGGTGTGCGCCTGTAATCCCAGCTACCCAGGAGACTGAGGCAGGAGAATTGCTTGAACCCGGGAGGCAGAGGTTGCACTAAGCCAAGATAGCGCCATTGCACTCTAGCCTAGGTGACAGAGCAAGACTCTGTCTCAAAAACTAAACAAACAAACAAAAAAATTGGAACCTGACTCTCACCTGAGGGAAAACAGCTGACCTGCATCCCAAAAGTAAGATGGGAAGATGCAGTCCTGGCTTCCAACCTCTGACAGAGGAGCCCCTGCCTGCCTGGCTTTGATGCCCTATTAGGGGCAAGTTTCCAGAAGCGTGTCCCATACAGCAGCCAGAGCCCCTCAATGTCCTGGGGGTCCCTCTGCCTGGTTTTTCCTCCACTCCTGTGGAGATGGGGTTTCACCATATTGCCCAAGCTGGTCTTCAATTCTTGAGCTCAAGTGATCCGCCCACTTCAGGCTTCCCAAAATGCTGGGATTATAGGCATGAGTCACTGTGCCCAGCTATATTTCTGCATTTATTAGTACAAAAATTAAAAATCCTGAGTTTATATTGATACCTCAGATTCCAATACAACACCACATGGGGTGCTGGAAGAGGGTTCCCTGTTTTTTATTTTAATTTCTTTCTCCAGTAGTGACAAACCCATTTCTTATTATTTATGATACACTTACTTATGCATTCAATTCTACTATATAAAGTTGTCTCAGAATTGCTTACTCACAATCCTATGAGAAAGGATACATTTACTGACTAGATTACAGAATGTATGGAGAGTGTTTGCTGCATTTAACCCTACAGAATCCAGTCAACATACTGATTTTCAAGGTTACTTGGATTTTTTCTTTTGAGTGTGGTTATTTTCATTTGTAGTAGAGTTAGGTTCACTTTTTAGTGTTTGTATTCCATTTTGGGTACTTCCCTCCCCTATATTCTGGTTGGTTTTAATTGCTTTGTCTATATTTTGAGTATATGAACATTACTATGGTTCTGAGAACCACAAAAAAAGATATATTCAGAGAAGTGTCACTCTTTTCTTATCACTGTTAGCCTGTTCCCATTCGCTCCCTCTTTCCACCCCTTTGCCACCTGCCCCTATAGGTAACCAATCCCCCAATCCCTTTATTTCCTAGTTTATCCTTCTTGCACTTTTTTTTTTTTTTAAGGCAGAGTCTTGCTCTGTCACCTAGGCTGCAGTGCAGTGACACAATCTTGACTCACTGCAACCTCTCCCTCCTGGGTTCAAGCGATTCTCATGCCTCAGCCTCCTGAGTAGCTGGGATTATAGGCATGTGCCACCACACTTGGCTTATTTTTGTATTTTTAGTAGAGACAGTATTTTGTTATGTTGGCCAGGCTGGTCTGAAACTCCTGGCCTCAAGTGACCCGCCCACCTCAGCAAGTGCTAGGATTACAGGCATTAGCCACTGTGACTGGCCTTCCTGCACTTTCTACAAATAAACAGAGACATTGTATTTTCTTTAATCCTTTCTTTTTTTTTTTTTTCTTTGGAGATGGATTCTCACTCTGTCACCCAGGCTGGAGTGCAGTGGCACGGTCTCAGCTCACTGCAACCTCCGCCTCCTGGGTTCAAGCGATTCTCCTGCCTCAGCCTCCCGAGTAGCTGGGACAACAGGCGTGTGCCATCACGCCCGGCTAATTTTTGTATTTTTAGTAGAGATGGAGTTTCACCATGTTGACCAGGCTGGTCTCCAACTCCTGACTTCGTGATCTGCCCGCCTCGGCCTCCGAAAGTGCTGGGATTACAGGCATAAGCCGCTGTGCCCGGCCCATCCTCTCTTTCTTACAGAAAGGACAGCATACCATAGATATATACTTCTGCCCTTCCCTTTTTTCTAGTTAAGAGTAAAAACATACTCTTTTTAAATATGGAAAAAGAATAGTCAACATTCCAACATGAATTTCAGGAAGAAAAGAAGACACTTAATAAACAACAGCTGTTATGAAGGAAGACTGAAAAGCAGTTGCCAGAACTCTGAGAGGAGATGGCCAGACAGCAAGAGCAGGCAGAAGAGAAATATATCTCAGAAATGAATAGAAGAAAAAAGACTAAACAAACCATGGCAGATAAGAAGCACAAGAAGGTAGATACCACCGTTGATGCCTATAGAACAGAAATGGAAAAAGTAAAGAAAAAAAGGAATGAAAAAGATACACAGTATTTGGGAGACAACAGTAGATATGGAAAGTAGGAAGAAAAGAACTTCATACTCACACTTGGAATTCCCAAAGAAAGCTGAGCAATGGAACGGAGCAAATATTTTAAAATACAATTATGCAGGAGCTGGGCACAGTGGTGCATGCCTATAGTCCTAGCTACTCCAGAGGTTGAGGCAGGAGGATCACTTGAGCCCAGGAGTTCGAGGCCATAGTGTGCTATGTTCACACCTGTGAACTGCCACTGCACTCCTGCCTGGGCAACACAGGGAGACCTCATCTCTAAAAAAAAAAAAAAAAGACAAAAGATAACAAGTGTTGATGAGAATGTGGAGAAAAGGGAACCCTTGTACACTATTAGTGGGAATGCAAATTGATATAGCCATTATGAAAAACACGATGGAAGGCCAGGCGTGGTGGCTCACATCTGTAATCTCAGCACTTCGGGAGGCCGAGACAGGCAGATCACGAGGTCAGGAGTTCAAGACCAGTCTGGCCAACATAGTGAAACCCCATCTCTACTAAAAAAAAAAAAAAAAAAAAATTAGCCAGGTGTGGTGGTGTGTGCCTGTCATCCCAGTTACTCGGGAGGCTGAGGCAGGAGAATTGCATGAACCCAGGAGGCAGAGGTTGCAGTGAGCTGAGATCGTGCCATTGCACTCCAGCCTGGGCAACAGTGCGAGACCCGGTCTAAAAAAAGAAAGAAGGAAAGAAAGAAAGAAAAACACTACGGGGATTCCTCAAAAAATTAAATACAGAGCTAACTTATGATCCAACAATCTGTCTTCTGGGTATATATGTATATGTATACATACACCACACATACACAGGTACATATACACACACACATATATATATATATACACACACACATATATATACACACACATATATATACACACACACACATATACATACACACACACACACACACATACATATATACTTTTTTTTTTTTTTGAGATAGGATCTCACTCTGCCACTCAGGCTGGAGTGCAGTAGCGCAATCATGGCTCACTGCAGCCTTCAACTCCTGGGCTCAAGGGATCCTCCCACTTCAGCTTTCTTAAGTAGCTAGGACTACAGGCGTGCACCACCACACCTGGATACTTTTCCTATTTTTTGTAGAGATGGGGTATCACTGTCACCCAGTCTGATCTAAAACTCCTGAGCTCAAGCTATCCTCCCACCTCAGCCTCCCAAAGTGCTGGGATTACAGGCCTGAGCTACCACGCCCAGCCTTGAATTAGTATTCAAAGGGCAAACTGCACACCAGGCAACAGTGAACCAGAACCATAATCATTGAGACAAACTCTAGAAAAATTATTGTACTTTAAACTTAAAGAAAGAAAACAAGCCAGAAATATCATGTTGCTTATTAGAAATTCCTGCAAGAGTCTGGACACAGTGGCTCACACCCGTAATCCCAGTGCTGTGGGGAGGCTGAGGTGGGAGGATCACTTGAGCCCAGGAGTTTGACATCAGCCTGGACAACATAGTGAGACTCCACCTCTACAAAAAAAATTTTGTTTTAATTAGCTGAGCATGGTGGCACACACCTGTAATCCCAGCTACTTGGGAGGCTGAGGTAGGAGGATTGCTTGAGGCCAGGAGTTTGAGGCTGCAGGGAGCCATGATCAGGCCACTGCACTCCAGTCTGGGTGACAGAGCCAGACCCTCCCTGTCTCTACAAAAAAAAATTCCAGTAGGGAGCTGGTGCAGTGGCTCACACCTGTAATCCCAGCCCTTTGTTAGGCCAAGGTGGGAGGACTGCTTGAGGCCAAGAGTTTGAGACCAGCCTGGGCAACATAGTGAGACCCCCATCTCAAAATAAATAATAAATTAAAATTAAAAATAAAAAAAAGAAATTTCAGTGTGCATCAGACATGTAGGGCCTGCTCAACCTTCTGTGCCAGAAGGCAGTTGCAGCCACACCTAGAAGACACTGAAGCTGAAGAGGGAGCCACAAACCTCAAACCCAGCCAGGGATAAAGTCTAAAGGCTACAGACTAACAATACCAACCAAACATTTAAAAATCAGAATACTGTTCACATAAGCCCTTCTTTTTATAAAATTTTTATTTTAACTTTTTTACCGTTTTAAAAATAGAAAATGTCATACACAAAAACAGAATATAATGGGCCGGGCACAGTGGCTCCCGACTGTAATCCCAGCACTTCAGGAGGCTGAGGTGGGAGGATCACCTGAGGTCAGGAGTTCGAGACCAGTCTGGCCAACATGGTGAAACCCTGTCTGTACTAAAAATACAAAAATTAGCCAGGCATGGTGGCACATGCCTGCAATCCCAGCTACAGGCATGAGCTGAGACAGGAGGCTGAGACAGGAGAATTGCCTGAACCCAGGAGACGGAGGCTGCAGTGAGCCGACATCGTGCCAGTGCACTCCAGCCTGGGCAACAGAGGAAGACTCTGTCTCAAAAAAAAAAAAAAAAAAAAAAATATATATATATATATATATATATATAAAATGAACCCTCATGGACCCCATTACCCAGCTATAGAAATTATTAACTCAGATATCAGATGTCTTATCTCTGTAAACATTTATCATCTTTAACTATTTCATTCTTGAGAAGACTCTGGGCTGGGTGCGGTGGCTCACACCTGTACTTCCAGCACTTTGGGAGGCCAAGGCTGACGGATCACCTAAGATCAGGCATTTGAGACCAGCTTGGCCAACATGGTGAAACCCCATCTCTACTAAAAATACAAAAATTAGCCAGGCGTGGTGGCAGGCACCTGTAATCCCAGCTATTCCGGAAGCTGAGGCAGAAGAACTGCTTGAACCCGGGAAGTGGAGGTTGCAGTGAGCGGACACTGCGCCACTGCACTCCTGCCTGGGTAACAGGAGTGATACTCTGTCTCAAAAAAAAAAAAAAAAAAAAGAGAGAGAGAAAACTGCAGGACTAATTCTAACCAACCAAGAGATAGCAGAAAATATTCAGCAGAAGGAATGGCAAACAGCTTTTAATATCTTCAATTGCAGATCCAAGACAAAAACAAAGGTGTGGTTCAGGGCTGAGGAATGGAATGCAACTCTACGTGTTTTCACAATGTAGAAATGGGACAAGTAACATTTTTTAAAAAGGCGGCGGAGGGAGAGAAGGGGAGAGGAGGTGAAAGTGGAAGACTCTGCACCCTGCCTCATGCGTAGTCTGATGGGGGTCAAAGCTGAGAACTCCAGTGGTAGACGTTTGGGAGATTACATACAAAGAAGCTCATCCTATGGACTGAAAATGGGGATGAAGAAGAAGAGGGAGGAAGGAACGCCATCCAGAGAAAATGGTTTAAGGGAACACCTCCACCTGAAAATGCAGTCATTTGTAAGTGGAACCACAATGTAATGTTAGTGACTGTGTGTTTGGCTAGATGGGGAACTGGAATTTGGAGAATTAGGAATTATTTGTGGCACTGCTAATGGAAGAATTGATCTCTGGAGGGTTGACTGACACCCAGTAGGTGTAGTGTGGCCACAGTCCTTCCTCCTCAGCCAGTCTGGGCTGTACTTGCTCCATGAACCTGGTGGAGACAGGCCTGGGCAGTATAAGCTCCCAAGGGCTCCTCTGGTGAAGCTGTCCTCACAGGGTTAACAAGCATTCTACACAGAAATATAGTTATAATTAAGCATTAACAGTTATAATTAAGCATTAACAGTTATAATTAAGAATTAATGAGGCTGTGCTTTGACTAAATTCCTTCTATAGAACTTCCCGTGGCACTGTATACTGACCATCTGCATCCCCACTGTTCCCACAGTTCGGCTTTCTGATGTTAGAATCATAGGCTTTTGTTTAGGAATTGCTTAAAATGTTTTCTTCGTTTGTTTTTTCAGTTTTTTTTTTTCCGAGACAGAGTCTCACTCTGTCGCCCAGGCTGGAGTGCAGCGGCACCATCTTGGCTCAGCAACCTCCACCTCCCAGGTTCAAGCAATTCTCCTGCCTCAGCCTCCCAAGTAACTGGGATTACAGGCGCACGCCACCAAACCCGACTAATTTTTGTATTTTTAGTACAGACAGGGTTTCACTATGTGGCCAGGCTGGTCTCGAACTCCTAACGTCAGATGATCCGCCCACCTTGGCCTTCAGAGTACTGGGAAAACAGGAATGAGCCACCGCATCCAGCCTAAAATGTTTTTCAGATTCCAAATTCCAGTGAAACAAGTGACCCCAACCAGTTTGAACAGCCCAGAAGAACATAATCAGCATGAGAATACAGTTTTTTCATCTCCCTGGCCCCATGACTTCACTCTGCACTCTTCAACAAATCAACAATCTCCACACTTTGGCCTGCTCTAAAACTCTTAAGAACCCTAACCCCAAACTTCTCGGAGAGAGATTTGAGGTTTTCTCCCATCTTGTCTGGCAGCCCTGCGATTAAACCTCTTTCTTCTGCTGCAACCCGGTGTTTCGGGTGTATGGACTTGCCCTGCCATCAGGCAAGGGACCTATTACAGAGACACTGGCTCTGTGTCCTCTGTGTCCCAGACATGGTTCAAAAGGCAAGTCCCACCTGGCCCTGCCCTCCAGGGCTCCTAGTGTCAGGGGAGCAGAGGCACACAGGAACAGGCAATTGCACAGCGCCACGGGAGCACCAGCTCCATGGGGCTGGGGCAATGTGGAAGGGGCTGCATTGCAGAGATGGTTCCATGGTAAACCTGAAAATGAGAACTCACTGTCATCCATCAGGAGAACAAAAGGATGGTCCTCCATGCAATCATTTAGCCAGTGCTGCCTGAGCACCGCGGAAGACACAGAGCATGCACTAAAAAGGGACTGGTTACAGCCCCATGAACCACCACTATGGAGCAGCACACATGAAGGCTCATTGTAACTCTAAAAAGGAGGTACAGGGGGTGTGAGAATGTGTCACCAGGGGCCTGATGCATTGTGTGTGTGTGGGTGTGTGTGTGTGTCGGCACACCCAAGGCCGCTGAGACCTGACGTTTGGAAGAGCAATAGGCAAGGGTGATTTATGGAGAGTATGCCAGGCAGAAAATGCGGCAGGTGTGAAGACACCGAGGCAGCAGGAGCATGATGGGAAGGTCAAGGTGGCTGAGGTGGAAGGGAGGGGGTGTTGTGGGAACAGGCTGGAGGTCTGGGAGGCTCTGCCCTCATCAGCAGGTGGGCTTTTCCTTAGACTTGTTCCTCCTGTGGTTGCAAGTGGCTGGTTCTAGGGTTCCTTTCCAGCCACAAGATGTCCAGAGGAAGATGAAGGGCGGCTTTTTTTTTTTTTTTTTTCTGAGACAGGGTCTCACTCTGTTGCCCAGACTGAGTGCAGCGGTCCTCGACCTCCCGGGCTCAAGTCATTCTCCCGCCTCAGCCTCCCAAAGTGCTGGGATTACAGGCTGAGCCACCATGCCCCGCCTTCAAGACAAGAAAAGCCTTTTCTAGAAGACTCCTGGCCTCAGGCCTGACCTCTCTCCTTGGCCGCACCTGGGTCGCGCTTAAGGCGATCACTCACAAGGAGAACAAGTGAAAAGTCCCTTGGGATTCATCCCTGACTCATAGGGGAATGATGCACACCAGAAGAATGCTGGGCTCTGCCAGTCCAGCCCCACCAGCCTCCTGGAGTGGCCCTGAGGCCGGCTCTCCAGACCCTAGGACCTGCTCCTGGAGGCGGGGGCTCCTGGAAGCGCCCCTGACACTGCTCCGGGTGTCTCTTCAAGGACTTTCCCACATTTTACAAAGAAACCTTTTGGGGACAGTCAGCAACATGTAACCGATCGTGGAACCAGGGCAGCCCTGGGTTAAGGGTGGTAGACACGTGCCCCGCGAGGGAGATCTCAGACTGGAGAAGGGAACGGCCTCCTAGGCAGACCTGTACTGCAACATCTGGACTGGCAGCCAGGTTGGGGACTTCGTCCCCTGCTGGGAGGCCGGGGAAGGCAGGGAGCGCGCCTTGAGTCCGCTGACTAAATCGCCTCAGAACTGGGAAGCACCGCGTAGTCGGTACCTTTCAACAGAAACGCAGAGGCCACTGGCGCGCAGAAGGAGGCGATTGCAGGTGGAAGTAGTACCGGGGTAAAGACATGGAGCGGGTGGACAGGAACCGCTAGGGGCCCGCTGGGGCGTGAGGGGCGCGGGGAGGAAAGGGCCGCAGCAGCCCACGCCCCGCGCCAGGGCCAGGCCTCATCCCGCGCTCAACCAGTGCCACGTTGAGTCACCTACTGGCAAGGCATACACCGTACCGGGGCCACACACGTGGACACGTGCCGGGGGGGGGGGGTGCTGGGAACACCAGTCCATCCGGAACCCGCTAGACAAAACCTTCCAGGGCCGGAGGTTACCGGTTTGTCCCGAAAGGAAGTGGTGTGGAAGGGAGGGGTCTCCCGCACGCGAGCGCGCACGTGCATGCCCCCCCCAACCGTGCTTCGTTCTCACGTGCACGGCCCCGTGCCCCGAAGCCCCTCCCCGGGGAGTGGCGGGGCGGGACCCCGCCGGGCGGCAGCGCCCCACTCAACAAAGCGTCCCGCGGGCCCTGCCCCATGACTCACCGCTGGGTGGGGCGGGCACGCAGGCAACCCGCGGGCCGAGACGGGGTAGTGAGGGCCGGAAGCCCGGCTCCCGACTCCGCTTCGCCCCCACAACCTCCGGCCGCCTGAAGTCCTGAGGGGCCGTGGCCCTGCGTCGTCTCCCCTGTTCCCAGCCTCCAGTCGCAGCTGGCGGAGAGAAGTTCCCGAGGCACCCCCCCCCCCCCCCCCACTTGCAGGGTCCCTTGCCCCGCCCAGAGCTGAGCCTTCCGAGGATCTGAGGACCGAGTCCAGCCCAGCTCCCAGGAGGGGCCGGGATCCTGGGGCAGGGAATGAGGGGCAGGGGCTGGCTCTAAAGTCGGGCAGGAGAGGGGCACTAACCGAGATGGGGGCTGAGCCTCCGATCTGGGAGCTTAGGGAGGCGCGTGGCGGGATGCAAAACATTCCTGAGACCGTTGGATTGGATTTCCGAATTTGGGAGGCTAGGACTCCGGCTACGGTGGCTCTGCTCTTGGGATGAGAGGACTGGGCCCAGCTTGCGAGGAATCATGAAGTGGACACAGGGTGGGAACGTGAATTTTAATGAGGGGGCAGACCGAGGAGGTGGTGGCTGCCCGGAGATCAGGGCCAGGCTCTGCTAGATGGCGCCTGGAAGGGGGGTCACCCAAGTCTCCCTGCTGTCATTTCAGGAGGCCGACCCAAGTCTCCCTGCTGTCATTTCAGGAGGCCGAATTTTTTCCCGATCCCAGAGAAGGTGTCAGAGGCCTGGTTAGCAGTCTTGTCGATGGTTTCCTGGGTGGTCTTGGCCAGCTGGTCCATGGCTGGGGAAGGGCGGGAGAGAGGGCAGGTCAGGCAGGGCCCCGGGAACCACAGTGCACGTAGGCTTAGCCTGGCCTGGGTCTCCCGGGGGACCTGCTTGGGGCATTGTGGACACAGGGCTCTGCAGAGGAGAGGATGTGCCTGGGCCCCAGCCGGGATGGGGCGGGGGAGTGGGAGGTGTGCTGGGGTTGCCCGCCTCCCTCCAGCCTCACCAGACCTTTCTGCCCCGCCTCTGTGGCCTGGTCCACCACTTGCTGAGCTGCCGCTCCGGCCGCTGACACTGGAACAGAGAGATGTGGCTTTTAGCCCCTGTTGAGGCACCACCGACTGCAGGTGCCCCACCATTTCCATGCCTCTGTGTCCTCCAGAGTATTCGGTGGTACAGGTCCAAGGGATGGATGCCATGGAGATAAAGTCCCTGGCCCAGGGCCCCCCAGCCCGAGGGGCAGGAGACCTTTCCATGCCTCTGGGATGTTTTTGTTTATTTCTAACTCTGAGCTCCTCCTCTGTGGGGGAGGAGCTTCCCTTTCCATCTCCAGGGCTGCTGAGAAAATGTTGGACAGAGGAAGAAAGGCAGGGCAGGGGCCAGGCTGCAGCTAGCATCTGGACTGTTGGCTAATGCTGGTGATGGCGCAGAAGACCCTTGCCCCCTTTTACAGCTTCTCCCCTAGAAGCCTGGCCCAGATGCCTGAATTCCCACCTTTCATGCACTTAGCCCTGGGGCTTGCAGTTTTGCCAGGTCCTTACTGCCTTCTCCCTCCTGTGGCCTGCCCCAGAGGGCACACAAGCAAAGCCAGTGCCTCTGTGGACAGGCAGCTTAAGACATTAGGAGACAAATGAAGGAAGGAGGCAAAACTTCCAAGGCCGGACTATCTCCTCTGGACCAGAGTTTCAGCCTGCTGGGAATGGAGTCACCAGCCCCGGGGGGGCTGACAGGTGGCTCCCGCCTGCAGAGCTGTAACTCATCCCTGCTGCTGAACAGGAAAGGGCCTGCCTTACCCAGACGCCATCCTCCGGAAAGCGTTAGTCAGGCAAGTGTGCTGAGAGGCCCCTGGGAACCTCGTCTCGATTAACCCATCAGAAAGCAGCCCATCCTTTGCACCCAGCTCTCAGATGGAAAAGTGAAGCCCAGAAGGAAGGGACCTGACACGGAGGCTTCCTTGGTAGCATTTCAGTCTCAAGGGAAGAACTGTGGGCCTCCCCTGGAGCACTGGTGAAGGAAGGGGTTGGTTTGGATATTGTCTCCTGACTGGGATATGGGCAGGACTGACAGGGAGCTGGAGTCCTAACGAAGCCTGGGCTAGGTGCAGGAAGAACCAACCCAGTGGTCTCCTGATATCTCCCATGCCCCCACCGCAGCTGGGTCACCTCCAGAATAAGGAGGAGAGAGCTGGAGGTGGAGGAACTAAGGACCTTCTTTGCCAGGTGGGGACTTAAAGGTAAGGCGACGATTACTTTTCGGCGATGGGGGTGGGATGGAAACAAAGCCCTTTGAGGTCTGGGGCAGCCTCTGGTGGCGCGCGCGGGTTTAAGTGGTGGCGGGCCGCGCCCGGTCCCGGTCCTGGACCTTCACCCTCTCCCGAGGGCCTGGGCGGGCCGCCCAGCGCCGGCATGGCCTCCTCGGAGGGGCTCCCGCAGTGCCCGCAGCGCAGCTCCGGCTCCTCCGGAGCCTCTGTTCCGCTGCCTCCCTGCGGGCACCATCTCTCTACTCGCCGGGGTGGGCGTTCTGCCTGCCCCCTGCGTCTCAGTGGAGGACCGAGCCTTCCGAGCCAAGCTGCCGGTCCAGGAACTTGCGGACCGCGCCGACCCGCTGCTTCTGCCTGCGCATCCACGCAGGTGCCCCTGCCTGAGCCCTAGGTCGCGCGCTATCCTCACCGGCTTCCTGGGCGGTCCCCTCCACCTGTTGCTTCAGGTCCTGCAAGCCCTTGCTTGCCATGGCTTCGGCGTATCTGTGGAGTCGTCAAGAGCAGCTGGAGCGACGTTGGATCCTGCCCAGAGTGGCGATGCCAAGCGCCAGCTCGGGTTTTTAAGGCGCCCCAGGGCTGGCCTGCCCCGTGTAGGGGAGAGGGCGCGGGGCGGTTCCGGGGAGTGGCCGGGCCCTGCTCCAGAGTCCGCAGGGCAGGGAGCACATCCTGGCCTAAGACGGGCCGCGGTGGGAAAGGGGCAGACCGAACCAGGGACCGAAGAGGTGCTAGGACAGGGGTCCAGAGAGGAGCTGGAGGCAGGAGAAGGGCGCACACCACCTCCCAGCTCATCAGCCCCAGCCCTCCCTTTCTGATCCTGGGCGTGAGCGCTGGGTCAGCTCCAGGGCAGGAGCTCAGGGCTGGTGTTGACATTAATGACAGCAGCGGTCTTTTACTGAGCATTTGTCTTGTGCCAGGTGCTGCCTAACGCTCTGTAGTCTCTTGTATAATCTTTACAACTACCTCCTGAAGTGGGTATTTTTGTTAATAGCATCAGTGTATAGGAGGAAACTGAGGCAGTGAGGTCGGTCTCACCCAAACGCATGTGGCAGGGACTTGGATCCTCGAATCTGCCTAGGTGCCTGTAAACCCTAGGGCTCTGGCATCATCGGAGCCCCCAGCCCCAAACAGCTGCAGGGGCACTGCTGACTGGCTCTCTGCCTGTAGCCAGAGACCCAGTGGATGCAGACAGAGAGGGCCTGGTAAATCCTTCCCCTGAGAGGGCGAGATATAGGTGTGTGCACTTGCAGACCATGCAACCCCAAGGGGGAGAGGGCAGTGTGCCTGTGCAGCCCAGGCAAGGAGATTGCCGTCCGTCACCGAAGCCTTAGGAAGTTGGGCAGGGAGCATGGCTCAGGGAGGGCAGGAATAAGCTTGGGCCTCTCAGGTCACTTTTCCTGAGATGGGGCAGGCAAGGCGCTAGAGAGTACGACTTGTGGCTGTTAGGAGGGGACTTAGGGACCTGGGCCTGAGTGGAGAAGGTCATCCCTGGGTGCAGCAAAACAGCTTGCAAGATACATTCCCCTGGCACACAAGGGGTGTAGGTCAGGCCCCACCCAGCTGGGTATACTCCCACTGCAGAGTCGGCCTTCAGGACCTGGAGGCCAGTGCACACCCACCCTGCCTTTCTGGGTCTCTCTACCGCTTCCTGTCCGGGGCTGTTTCTTGCACCTCTGCTGGTGTCTCCCCTATTCTGGAGCGCTGGGAAGCCCCTGCCACACAGGCTTGGTCTGCTGGCACATACCCTGCTTCTGGTGCTGCGGGGTCACCTTGTGAGAGCGTGCAGGGCACCAGGGCTTCTCAGACAAGGAGAGGCAGGAGGAGGGAGCGCATTACCGCATTACCGTTCCCCCCACCCCCGCCCCAGTTTGCTGTGGTGTCACTTTTTTTTTTTCCTTTTTTTGTTTTTGGAGACAGAGTTTTGCTCTTGTTGCCCAGGCTGGAGTGCAATGGCGGGATCTTGGCTCACTGCAACCTCTGCCTTCCAGGTTCAAGCAGTTCTGCCTCAGCCTCCTGAGTAGCTGAGATTACAGGCATGAGCCACCACGCCCAGCTAATTTGTGATTTCGCTTTCTGCAGTTTCAGTTACCCATTGTTGGGGCTCAGAAACCAATACCCCGAAATATAGTGGTGTGACATTCTGAACTGAAGAAGCCTTAAGGTCTCTCCGACCAGACTCCCACAGGCCCCCCAACCCTTTGTCTCTTCCAAAGCATACAGTGAAGTTGTTCTCTGAAGTTCCTCATCTGCCTTAAGTCTGGACCCACCAAAGAAGAAAACAATGACCACTGGTCCCTTCCTGGAGTTTTCTCTGACTGAACTCCTGTCACAGGAAGAAAGACTGAAGCCTGCTCACACACCTGGACAGATTTTGCAAACCGTTGTCTGCTCTGGGAGCCCAACAGACTTTGTCCCAGGCCACTGTATGTTCTTCAAGCCCACTGAATTCCCCTGAAAATCATTTACTAGCCCCCTGAAATTACCCACACTTCCCCATTGCTCATCTGTACCCCATTTCGTGGTGGGGCAGTCACTCTGATTTCCCCTTGCATGCTAATGAATGTGTATTCCATTTCTATTCTGCTTTTATGAGCTGACTTTTCAGTGAACCTTCAGAGGGTAAAGGGGAAGTTTTCCCTTGGCCCCTGCACCGCAATTGGTAAGGTCCAAAATGTTAAATGGAAAATTCCAGAAATAGCTGGTCGTGATGGCTCCTGCCTGTAATCCCAGCACTTTGGGAGGCCGAGGTAGGTGGATAGCTTGAGGTCAGGAGTTCGAGACCAGCCTGGCCAACATGGTGAAACCCTGTCTGTACTAAAAGTACCAAAATTAGCTGGGCGTGGTGGTGCACGCCTGTAGTCCCTGCTACTTGGGAGGCTGAGGCAGGAGAATCACTTGAACCTGGGAGGCAGAGGTTGCAGTGAGCAGAGATCGCACCACCACTCCAGCCTGGATGACAGAGTGAGACTCCGTCTCAAAAAAAAAAAAAAAAAAAGAAAATTCTAGAAATAATTCATGTTTTAAATAACTTTCATTAGAGTATATTGTTATAATTGTTCTGTTTTCTTACTGGTTATTGTTAGTCTCTTACTGTGCCTAATGTATAAACTTCATCATAGGGAGGCACATGTGTACGTGTAGGAAGACACATATGTAGGCTTTGGTACTATCTGGGGTTGCAGGCAGCTGGAAACATCTTGAGTGTATCCTGGTGGATAAGGGGAGTCAACTGTGCTCCTGCAGGGAGGTCAGAAGCAGCCTCACACGGTGCAGAGCACATGAGGTTTCAAAGGCAAAGAGCACTGCCAGTGCCCATGGCTGGGAAGGGGCTTTCTGGTGATGTTTGTCATTTGAGTCCAGGAACAAGCCCTGAGTGTATGTGAGAGGGGGTTGTGGGGGGGATGTGGTAGGGGCAGCAGGGACCCCTCTGGGCTCCTCCAGCAGAGGCAGAGGGCCCTGGAACCTGGGGCAGGCTGTCGCTGGGAGCCGGGCATAGGTGCCCTCTCCCTCGCCCCCATCACCTGACCAGCCTTGCTCCTCCTTGCTTTCTCTCACAGCCCAGGGGACTCTCGGGCACACCCAGGCCCCAGGTGGCCTCCTCCTGGGTTCATACAGGCCTGCTTAATATGTACATGTCTGGGCTGGGGAGCAGGAACAGCCCTGACTGGCCTGAGCTGCTTCCAGACCCTTCATGCCTGCCCATGGCAGTGCTTGGGGGTGTGGAGAACAGCAGCCCCCTGCTCCGTTCTGCCTCCTCAGTGGATGCCCGTGGCCAGACAACAGATACAGCCTGGCTCCGCTGTGTCTGACTGGGCTCCCAGCCTCCTGGGCTGCCCTTGAATCCACTGCAGAGGCTGGATGGGGAGGCGGTGTGGACAGGGCAGTGTCTGAAGTCACATGTGGACGGACTCAAGCTCTGGCTCCAACACCCAGGCCTGAAGGCCTGGGGCAAGGCACTGAGATGTTTTGAGCCAAACCATCTGAGTATCAAAGGGGAAGCCAGGATTCCCAGGGAACCCTGGTCTGAACAAGCCTGCCCAGCATGCAAGGCTTTAAAACAACCCAGGACCCGCTGGCCAGTGGCCTACATGATGGGTGGTTTGCGTCGTGCCTGGCAGGCTTGTTCAGAGTGGGCTGGGCAAACAGCCCTTCATGTAGGCCACTGGCCAGCAAGCCCTGGGTTGTTTTGAAACTTTGGGTTGGGGGCAATCCACTGTAAGCACCTTGGGGTCCATGCAGCCATAGCAGGGCTGGGGAGCCACCTGGGCTTCTGCCCAGTCCTGTGCGTCTCAGCAAAACCTGGATCTGCGGCTCCAACCTGAGAGGTTTATTCTGAGGATTAGATAAGGTGAAGTGCTCAGAACAGTGCCCAGTCAACGCCTGTGAGGAACTCAGCAGCTGTTGCTTTTTACTATTTTTCTGTCAAGGTGCGGCCTCGTGCGTCTCTGCTGTTGTGTTTTTGGTGGCAACTGGCAGGCTTCTGGGTGCAGGAGGGGTGCAAGGGGTACCCAGCTCCAGGTCCAGCGGGGAGCATGAGACTGGCTGGGGCCAGGTGGGAGGCGCCGCAGGGTCCACCTCCTGTCTCTCCTGTGGGATGCTCTTCATCCTCACTAGGTTTAGACTTCTCCATCTTTGAAAGTCACCATCTGCCCCAGGGAGGATGTTAGGTGGCCCTGTTCCTCTTGCAACACTGGAGCCCAGAACTCACATGGAGGGAAGACCCAGGAGCCTATCTTCACCTCCTGCTGACAGTGGGTTCCTCAGGGACTCAGAGCAGGCAGGCGGGGGCTACCTTGAGGCTGAGCTAAGCTATCCCCGTGGATGGGACTGTGAGTCCTGTCGAATGTCTTGGGGAGCCGAAGGCAGTGCTGCCTCCTCCATGTTAAAGGCAATGGGTGGGTTGGGGGTGTTCCTGAAGGCTCACACAGGTCCCATGAATGCCCTGTGTGTGTCCCTATAGGATACCTGGTCCTATCAACAGGCTGAACCCGTTCCTGTTCCTGGGAGGACCTGGGGACCCCTCCTCAAGCTACACAGCACCCAGAGGAAGCATGGCAGGAGTGGGCTCAAGTTTTATTTGGAATCATTAAAAAAAAAAATTCACAGCAGCATATGTGGGGTCAGAAGGACCAGAGGGTGGGCGGGGCCGAGGGAGGGCAGTGAGGTTGGTGCAGCAGCACAGGTGGACAGGCCAAGGGTGGCCAGGGAGACGAGGGCAGGAGCGTAGGCAGCTGCATGTCACTCAAGGCGGGCACTCCTTGTGCTAGGAGGGGATGGTGTCCAAGGCAGAGGAGCGCTCTTCAGGTCATCCGCGCTGGCCTGTAGCCCTCTAGTCTCCCCCAGTCTGGGCCTGGAGAGAGAATGACCTACACACCCAGCTCCAGGCCCCAGCCTTAATGGGCCACCCTGAGTGGGCTGAGAAAAGTTGTCTTCTGTGCCCCATGCCTGAGGGGTCATCCGTGGGGGGACCTCCCACTCAGGTTCAGGGTTAGCCCTGCACACAGTCCCTGTAGGGGCTGTGGAAGGTCAGGAGGCCCCTCTGGGCCCTGGGAGCCCAGGAGGGAAGCAGTGCGTCTGTGGGGGATGGGGGCCCTACCCAGGAACCCCCCATGGTGCACCCCAGGAGCCCAGCTCCTACCTCCTCTGCCACTTCCTCTTTCTCTTTGGATGCCTCACCCTCCTGTTGGGGGGCAGATGGCTTCAAGTCCTCCTGTAGGGGACAAAAGGGGGCATGAGACCATGTGGAGAATGCAGAGACCCCTAGCTGCCCTGCAACCAGGGCCTTGTCTACCCTGGCCTCAAGGAGGAGCAGAGGCCCCTCATGGCCTTGTTGTACTTGGAGGGGCTGGAGGTATTGGGGGTGTGGAATTCAGACAATACCCGGGGCTCTGATGATGCCGAGGCCTTCCAGGGGCACCAAGTATCCTGGAGCCCAGCTTCACCCCTCAAGCTGGTCCCCAGTCTCTGGGAAGCCCCTAGTTGGGCTTCACTGATGAGGAACCTGGGTGGCGTAGGGTGGAGTGGGGGTGAGAGTGGGCAGAGGCCCCTGAAGCCCCAGGTCTGACCCCACCCTCAGTAGCCCTACAAGGAAGGCTGATTGGGGTTCACATAGGGACTCTGAGGCCAGGGAGGCTTGGCATGCAGCTCAGGGCCTTCGAGCTCAAAGTGGTGGGGTGTGTTGGCATCAGATCAGGCTTGCTCCAGGCCCACTTCAGTCCACAGGAGCATGGCACCCTCTCTTTGCCTCCTGGACAGGCTCTGGGCTCAGGCTGGTCAGGGCCAGCAGAGGTTACACAGTCCTCTCTCACTTCCCATCTTCTATCTCCTGCACTCCATGCCAGCCAGACACTTGCGTGAGATATCATGACAGCTGGGTGTGTAGGACCACACTGATGATTGCCCTGCACTCTGGCCTCAGCACCTGCCTCTGGAGGGGAACAGGGGGGAGGCGGGGATACTGTCACCTCTGTGTTGCCCCAGGGCCATCCTGCCCCTTGGCGGAGTGGGGCATAAAAGGGCAATGCTGTGCTGGCTGGAGTCGGCCAGGCTATCCAGGGGCAGGGCAGGTGGCCACCTGCTGAGTCCTGCTGCCCTAAGGCTGATGATGAGGCCAGGGGTATGAGTGGTCAGATAGTCCTTGCTGAGGCCTTTCACGGTTCACTGGGAGATGAGTCGTGACTGGTTTTTGGGTGTCACCAGGAAATGAGTCTCCCTCGAGGTGGCTCCAAGGGCTCACTAGCCCTGCTCCGGGATTCACAAGGAATGCCCGGGCACCCTCACCCCAGGGCCTCTTTTGCTGGGGGTGAGGAGGGAGGAGCCCCCTGGGGCTCTATGTGTTCTGCCCGGGACACATGATGATGATGATGATGATGGTCACCTTCCTCTGCTGGGTGCTCACATAGACCAGGAGAATTGCTTCATGGAGGTCATGGCCCTGCCTCATCACACAGCCCAGGGAGGCCGACACTCTCACCCCCATCTTGCAGATGAGAACACGGAGGCCCAGAGAGGTTCCTTTGCTTCTCAAGGTCATACAACGAGAAAGGGGAACTAGGAGAGGGAGCGGCTGCCAGCTCCAAGGACATGGAGACCCTGTGCTGGCCCTGGAAGCAGACACCTGGGCATCACCCCAGAGCCAAGAGGAGTAGGACAGCCCCCACCCTTCCACCCACCCACTCCTAACGCAGGGGTTCTCAGTGCTCAGAGCCTCAGACTCCACCACCTAGGAGGCCTGGAGCAGGTAGGAGAGCTGGACACTGCTCCCCCGCCCCACCCCCAGGTTGGAATCCTAGCCCAGGCCACCACTTACACTGCCACAGGGTCTCTCAGAGTACAGGCTGCTCAGGGGAATTCCAAGCTCACATGAACTAGCCATGGGACCTTGGGCACATTAATCTCTCTGGGCCTTAGTTTCCACACCGTCTCATGGATTTTTGTGTCTATTAAATGAACTAATAAGCGTACAATGTGTAAAGCAGAGCTTGCTGTGTCACAGGTACTGGGACAGCTCACCCAGCCAACACCCGTCCCTGGGGTAAGCCCCACTGCTCCTGTGCTGTCTGCTATTGGGCCGCACACGCATGTGTACATTCACACGCATGCACACCCACACATTCTCACAAATGCACCCACATGCTCACTCAACACACGTACACACACACACACACACAGGCAGCTGCAGAGGGTAGGGTCGGAAGCAGTACTGCTTTCCTACCACTAGGGGACGCTACTTCCCTGAGGCTCCCAGCAGGAGGCAGCTGCCCCGCCCAGCCCAGGGAGGGAGGCTAGGCCCTGGGGGCGGGGCTGGTGCTACTCAGCCCCCGGCCTGGTGACCACTGCCCGGGAGGCTGCCTGTCACCGTGTGGGATCCTGTTTTCACTTATAAAATGGGGTGTCTCCTAAGTGCTGAGAGCCGTCCGGAAGGTGTGGTTTTGAGCCTCACTTTCCTTGTCTATGAGATGGGCTCCCAAGTCCCCCGAAGGGGTGGTTGTGGTGATTCCAGACCCGAATGCAGGTCGAACAGCAAGCATGGACCCCACCCCACCCCGGCGCTCAGTGGGTACTGAAACTGAAGCCAGCCGCAGCCCCCCATCTTGTTTCCTGGGGTGTGGAGTGGAGTGATGCCGCCTCCGCCCAGCAGCCTTTCTGGGCCCAGGAGAGGACTGGGCAGGTCTGAGGGCCGGGGCTCACCTTGCGCACCACCCCGGAAGTGACCGCGATGTTCTCCGCCTCCTCCACGGTCTTGGTGGCCACAGTGTTGACGCTGCTCACCACAGCCTCGCTCACGGCGTTGGCCTGCTCCTTGGTCTTCTCGGCCACTATGGGAGGACACTGGCTGGCCTCCGCCCCAGCCCCAGCCCCCAGGCAGGCCTGCTGGAGTCAGGCTCGCAGCCCCTTCCCAGGAGCTCAGAGCCCTGGCCATGCTGGGACCCTCCCCTGCTCCCTCTGACTCCAGGGCACCTCTGATGCTGGTGGGAGTAAGGAGACGCCCACCCTAGTTTAGCCTCATGGTCTGCAGGGGTCTGTAGGGCTTGGGACCCCAGTTGGGGGTAAGGCAGGACTCTAGGTTTGAGCCCCAGCACTAGGATGCAGGAGCCCCAGGGGTCCTATCCCCCATGTGTCCCTGGCCCTGGGGCTTCTCACCTGAGGTCACGCTCTGTACAACATTCTCCTTGGTCTTGGCTCCTGGGGAGGAAATGGAGCTGTCAGCCCAGACCCCCCTCGAGGTGTTGGGGGCGGTCAGGACAAACACAATAGAACAGCTGGACAAACTGTGGGGTCGGTGGGGGGGTAAGGATGGTGTCTGGGGGCCGGCGGCCCCTTCAGAGGGCCTCTTCCTGCTGTGTCTGGAAGAAGTGGATGGATGGGAAGGGGACAGGACAGAATGTGGGGGACAAGAGAGAGCAGGCCTGAGGTAGGGACACTGGCTAGACCCAGGGTCCAGCCCCTGCCTGGGTGTGGTCGGGCCTCAGAAGCAGCAACAGGACAGGATGGGCCAGAGCTGAGTCATTGGCTTGACCTCCCCTTCCTCCTCCGGAGAGTGCCAGGAGAGGATGCGGGGGAGGGAACACTGAGCCTAGGTTTCATCCCCCAGCCTGCCCCTTCTCTCTGGGGAGGGAGGGGATCCGTGACCTGGTTGTAGCCGCTCCCGTGTGGAGAGGGTGGGGGCCACCTGAGCACACGCTGCTCATGGCTTCAGGGGCTCCAGGCTCAGGGGACGCTGGTATGCTTGGGAATGTGTTTGTGCGTGCACAGACAGGTAGCCAGCCCTGTCTGCGGTCTCTGACACCCAGAGGCCCCGAGGAGGCCAAAGACAAACACACATAGGTGTGCACAGGGCATTGTGGGTGCTCCAGGGTCTGGAGACCCCGCCTTGATAGCCAGGGCCTCGCCCCCTCCCAAAATGCCTCCCTGGGGCTGGGGAGTAAGGTCTGGCGAAGGTAACTGGGCACTCACCCTTTGGCCACCACACTGTCCCACCCTGCCATGCCCCACTTACCCACATACATGACCCCCTCCTTGGTCTTCTCAGCTGCTTCCGTCACCCCCTGCTTGGTCTTTTCCACCGCACCCACCACGCCCTCCTTGGCGATGGAGAAGCCCTTCTTGAAGACATCCATGGTGGGTGTGCAGGGTTGGGCTGCTGCAGGCAGGACGGAGCTGGATCTCCCTGCGAGCTGCGGGCTTGAGCTGGCTCGAGTGCTGCCGCAGCGGCTGTGCCCGCTGCCTCCTATTGACGCCGATGAAATATTGATGCGGAGGCCAGCTGGAGCCCAGCCAGCCCCGCGTGCAGTGGGGGCGGGGAGGGAGGGAGGGAGGGAAGGAGGTTCAGCCTCACCTTCCTCCAGGATAGGAAGGCAGAGACCAGGCTCCCTGGGCTCCTGCTGGCTCAGCCCAGCTCTCCTGCCCCGTGCCCTCCAGGGGCTGGAGGGGGCTGGCCACCTCCCAACCTGTCCCTCATTCATTTACTGCCCTGCCCACCCATGGGGGCAGCCCTGGCTGGGTGCTCTTGGCCCCAGGGGTGCTGTGTCTGTGCTGCACCTGGACAGACAGGCACAGAGAGGGGAGGCGCCTTGGCCATTGTCCCCAGCTTCCTAGGTAGGGGTCAGGGCCACATAGGCCTGTTAGGTGAGAGCAGCCAACCTCCCGCGGCCTGGGCTGTGTAGCTACCCACCAGCATCCTGGATGCCGCTGGACCCTGGGCTGCCATGAAACCGGTTGGAGGATCTGAGGTGGGTGGGGGTGGGGAAATGAAGGACTTCCTCATGCCTTGGCCTCTGGCTGCATGCTGTGTGACCCCAGAATAGTCCCTTCCCTTCTTTGAGCCGCCCAGTGCTGAAGGTGCTGAGGAGGCATGAATTGCCCCCCATTTCCTGGCCAGCAGTGTGAATGGGCAGCAGGTCCCCTGAGATGGACCTGACCACTTCCTGTGGCCCCACCTCGAAGTCCACGCTCTTTTCATGGCTTCCAGGGAGCAGGTTCCCATAAGGATGCATTTGGTGGGGCCACTCCGTGTCTACCACATTCCCAGAGTCCCTGAGCCAAGTCCTCAGGGACAGGAACTGGCTTGTGTGGTTGGCGGCTCCTGTGGGGCCAGCCAGGGTAGTTGGGGGGCAGGACAAGACCCACCGGGTAGGCTGGCCCAGGCCACTTCCTCTCTTTGTTGTCCTCGTATTTTCTTTTCCTCCTGAGATTTAACTTGAAGACAACGTCACTAGCAGTTTCTGGAGCCACTTGCCAAGGCTGAGTGTGAGCTGAGCCTGCCCCACCACCAAGATGATCCTGAGCTTGCTGTTCAGCCTTGGGGGCCCCCTGGGCTGGGGGCTGCTGGGGGCATGGGCCCAGGCTTCCAGTACTAGCCTCTCTGATCTGCAGAGCTCCAGGACACCTGGGGTCTGGAAGGCAGAGGCTGAGGACACCGGCAAGGACCCCGTTGGACGGTAAGAGGGCCTGGACCTTGGCAGAGGTCATGGAGTAGGATCTGAGTCCCAGCTCAGCTAGAGCAGAGCCTCTCTAGACCTCACTGGGGTCCCATCTGTGAAATGGGCTAATAGTATCTATCTCTGGGCCATCTGTGAGGCTGAACAAGGAGCCTGGACTGGGTGTTTCAGGATCCACCTAAGAACTGCAGGGAGTTCCCTGTCGGAGCCATGGCAGGGAATGGGGCTTGGGGGGCTGGCAGGGAGGCATAGCTCCTACCATCAATCACCCAGCATGGGGCACTGGGGGACTGTGGCTGAAGTCATTGCCAGCTGGCCTGGCTATGCCTCCTGTTCTCCAAAGAAATCAATTCTGAAAGCTGAGACCCAGCAAGGCTGCCCTGAGATTTTGATCGGAGTTCCCTGGGGACCTGACTCTGACTGCCCAGCAGTGAGCAGAGAGGGCCCCCTGCTCTCCAGAGCACAGTCCAGGGCGCTCTGCCTCAGCGACCCAGCAAGTGGGCAGGATGGTCTTGCAACTGCACCCAGAACATAGCTTTCCAACATTCTACGTGTACAGAGCCAGGGCCCCTCCTGCTGATGAGGTGTTGGGCCTGTAAGTCCCCCCTCATCTCCAACTGCCCCTCAGTCAGAGCAGCAGGTGCTGTTTACGGGGCCCCCAGTCTCAGGGCCAGGCACCTTGCCACGTGTATCTCAGTTCATCCCTCCAACAGCCCCACTTACAGAGGAGGAGCCTGAGGCTCAGAGAGGCTGAGGGGCTTGCCCAAGGTCACACAGCTAAGGAGCAGGATCTGAGTTTGACTTCAGAGCTCATAGTCAACTCTCTGCAGCACTTGGAGCCAGCCCCAGCCCCCAGATGCTCCTACCTCCACCCTCCTGCCCCCACACACCAGACCTGTTTGGCTAAGGGCATCTACATGGATTTAGGGAGTGAGGGGGGGCCAACTTACACTTCTGTGCGGTGTATGAGAGCCACCATCGCAGAGTGGACCTGCCTGGCATAGGTCTGATTTGGCTTCTGAGTTGCAGGTTTGTTGGGTGCTTTCCTGAAAACAGATTTGACCAGGGAGGGGTAAGAGGCCCCTTAGTGAGGGGCTGGTGGCAGTGGCATGGGGAGCAGTGGCTGAGCAGTTGGCCATGGAGAAACCTCATTCCCGCCTGCCCCCAACTCTGCTCAGGGCTGGGAGGTGCAGGTGATTCTCGGTGGTGGGGCGGCAAGGGGAGCAGGGGGCGGGGGAGGGGCAGGCTGGATCCAGCCACTCCGCTCTGATTTCAGGACCAAGGAAGCTCCATGCCTGAGTCTCAGGCCACCTTCCTCCTTTTGATGAAAGGGAGGATGAGAGGACCCGGTGGACGGGAGGGAGGAGGGAGCTGCTCCTCTTCCTCCCCACCCCCTTGGTTGTGGGAGAGACATTGCTCCCTTAGCCCCAAGGAGTGAGGGTTTGGGAACTGCTGATGGGCAGCGCTGCAGGGGCCCCGCAGTCCTTCTCTGGGGTTCTGAGTGGGAGGGTGCATGTACCTGGCCCAGGAATGCCCAGGTGTCCCAAGCCTGGAAGCCCCCTGCCTGCAGGGCTCTCCTTCCCATATCCAGAAGCTGCAGTCTCCACACGGCAAGTCCATGCTCTCTCACCAAACCCGGATGGGCTGGTGAGAAAGGAAGGAAACGCGCGGCTTCCTGGGCTGATTACTTCCCTTGCTCCTGTGACCAGGGTGGTGGAAGCGTGCTCCAGCCCCTGTCCCTGCCGCATGGGAAGGGGAGGCAGATTGGGTTCCACTAGCAGGGGTGGTGACACCGACACCATCACAAGGAGGCTCGGCTGCCAGGGCCAGGCATTCTGCCCTGCCTTTGCCACTCACATCTGTTTCCAGAGCCCCAGGGCTAGGCTGGGCCCAGGATGCAGGCCCCAATAAGACCCTTTGCAAGGAGAAGCTTGAATAGAACCACTATGTCCTCAGACTTCCCTGAGGTGGGGAAGCGAAGGGGTTAACTGCTTCTTAGGTTGCCAGGGACCCCGAGGGGCCCAGCCCAGGGAGCCAGCAGCCTGAGCATTAGGACTCCGGGAGGAAGAGGCTGTTTCTGTGCCCTGGCTTGGGGATGTCTAGAATGTGGGTGCCTCAGACCCAGGATTTGCTGTCCCAGTGGAACTCAGTCTGCGGTAGGGACCGTGCTGAGCCCCAGGCAAGGTGTCCCATCTATCACTTTGCTGTGACAGCTTGGAGGGGTGGGGACGCCTCCCAGGGCCACAGAGCTCCTAAGTGACAGTGAGAGCCCAGGCCCACCCAGGCTGTCCTGTCCCCCCAAGAGGGTGGCCGTGTAGGGGATGCTGCTGCCAGCAGGCTGGTTGGCCCCAGTCACCGGCCTCAGGCTTCTCCTGACCCTTACACAAAGAGCACTGAGATTTTCCCAGCTGGGGGCTTGTGGCCCGGAGGAGTCCAGCATATGACTGGAGGTCACACAGGAGCAGGGCAGAGCACAGGCCGCCTTCTCTGGGCCCCGATGCACCTTTTGCAGTTGTTCCTCCCCCATCCTCACCCCCACCCCCGACCCCTGCCGGGCACAGAGCCCTTGGTATGAACAGGGAAGAACCCCCACTGGCCAGAGCTGAAGCTTCCAGAACCACGCTCAGGGGTTCTTAGCTCTGGGCTGATCCCTGAGAGCCTCAGGCTTCTCTGCCAAGGCCCTTTTCTGACTCAAGGACAAAATCCTGTGAGTTTCTCCCCTGGAATGGTCAAGTTAATGGCTGGCTTCAGGGCCTCAGAAAACAAGGCTGCTGAGAACACGCCTTCCTTCCCAAGGAAGACTTGAGGGCCCCTGGGAGGGCGTTTCCTGGCTGGGGAAGGGAAGGCACTCCACACAATCTGCATAATGGATGCGTCCTCCCCCTCCCACAGGCTCCCTCCCCCTTCCCCCCACACCGGCTCTGATCTGTGTGCCGCAGAGGCACAGCTTCTTCGCATTTCGATGACGGGGGAAGGGCCTTGCTCAAGGTCACTGTGGGTTCAGGGAGGAGGAGGAGAGGAGAGGAGAACGCAGGCCGCCCAGCTTCCATTTAAAGCTCCAAAGGAGTCCACGTACCCTCCTATCTGGGTGGAGCAGCAGGTTGGGGCCACAGCAGACCAAGGGTAGCTCCAAACCAGGCCAGAGGAGCCCCACATTCACTCTGGGTTGGCCACTGGGAGATGAGGGCACCCAGCAGGACTCCCCAAGGGAGGGCACAAAGATGAAGCCAGCCTGAGACGGAGGGGCAGAGGGAAAAATGGGCACTTCAGCAAGTTGGGCCGGGGGCATGGGCATCAAGGGCCAGTCAGAAGCTGCCAAGAGCTGGAGGAAGCCAAAGCAAAGGTCAGGAATGTTCCCAGGGTTCTGGGCCAGCAGCCTGTACTGTGCCAAGGGAGGGCCTGCCCAGGGTGGGGAGCATGGGCAGAGAGAATAGCAGTGCTGAAGCCCAGGGTCTGGGCAGGTCAGCAGAGAAAGTTCCTGGGCAGGAAGGGTGGGCGGCATAGTTTCCACTTCCAGGAGCTTGAGGTGGAAAGTCCCAGTCACTCCTGGCAGGCTGGACCAGGCCAGGCGTGCCTGGGGCACATGCCTTCCAGGCCCTCTGCAGTAGGTCAGAGGTTTGCAAGGAATGGAAGTTTGTTTAGAGAGAGTTTCTCAGCCCTGGCACTACTGGCATTTTGGACTAGATAATTCCTTGTGGTGGGGTGTGGAGATGTCCTATGCATTGTAGGGTATTTGGCAGCATCTTTGGGCCCCACCCATGAGATACCCAGTCATGAGTAGCACCCACCACCCAGTCGTGACAATGCACCTGGGGAAAGTACCCTCTCCTCCCATTGAGAACCACTGGTCTAAGAGAGATTTTTCCCTAGGGCTGAGCTGTTGCAGGAAGTCAGGGACCCTGAACGGAGGGACAGGCTGGAGCTGCGGCAGAGGAACGTAAATTGTGAAGATTTCATTTTAATATGGGCATATATCAGTTCCCAAAATTAATACTTTTATAATTTCTTACACCTGTCTTTACTGCAATCTCTGAACATAAATTGTGAAGATTTCATTTTAATGTGGACATTTATCACTTCCCTAATAATATTCATAATTTCTTATGCCTGTCTTGCTTTAATCTCTTAATCCTGTTATTTTCGTAAGCTGAGGATGTACATCACCTCAGGACCCTGTGATTTTGCGTTAACTGTACAAATTGATTGTAAAACGTGTGTTTTAATAATATGATATCAGTGCACCTTGAAAATGAACAGAATAACAGCGATTTTAGGGAAACAAGGGAAGACAACCATAAGGTCTGACTGCCTGCGGGGTCGGGCAAAAGGAGCCATATTTTTCTTCTTGCAGAGAGCCTATAAATGGATGTGCAAGTAGGAGAGATATCGCTAAATTCTTTTCCTAGCAAGGAATATAATATTAAGACCCTAGGAAAAGAATTACATTCCTGCGGGGAGGTCTATAAACGGCCGCTCTGGGAGTGTCTGTCCTATGCGGTTGAGATAAGGACTGAGATATGCCCTGGTCTCCTGCAGTACCCTCAGGCTTCCAGGATTGAGAAACCCCAGCCCTGGTAAATTTGAGATCAAACTGGTTCTCTGCTCTCAAACCCTGTTTTCTGTTAAGATGTTTATCAAGACAATACATGCAACCGCTGAACGTAGACCCTTATCAGGAGTTTTTGATTTTGTCCTTGCCCCGTTTCCTCAGAAGCATATGATCTTTGCTCTGCTTTTTGCCCCTTAAAGCATGTGACCTACTCCCTGTTTGTACACCCCCTCCCCTTTTGAAGTCCTTAATAAAAACCTGCTGGTTTTGCGGCTCAGGTGGGCATCACAGTCCTACCGATAGGTGATGTCACACCTGGAGGCCCAGCTGTAAAATTCCTCTCTTTGAACTCTTTCTCTTTATTTCTCAGACCGGTCGACACTTAGGGAAAATAGAAAGAATGTACGTTGAAATATTGGGAGTGGGTTCCCCTGATACTGAGCCCATGTTCCAGGAGTTTCCATGGGGCCCCAGGTGGATGTCTGTGCAGGCAAGCATGTCACCTGTGGCTCCTGAGCTCTGGGGCCAGCGCCTTCCCAGCTCTCTGTTTCAGTGTTGAGTGAGCATTCCTTCCTTCCTTCCATCCTTATCGTGAGGTGTCCCCTTTTTACGTTGACTGATCCCTTGGAGATGCACTGGCCCCTTCCTGGTCTCTGTTCCCACTGGCTGGCATATCGAATCCTGAGCCAACGCCCCATCATTTTCATTCCTTGGCTTTGGAGTCGGTCTTGATAGTTGTGAGAGAAACTCCCTACTCATTGTTTTCTTTCAAAATGTTCTTTCTTTTTTTCTTTTGAGACAGGGCAGACCCAGGCTTGAGTGCAGTGGTTCAATGTCAGCTCACTGCAACCTCCACCTCCTCAGCTCAAGCAATCCTTCCACCTCAGCCTCCCAAGTAGCTGGGACTAGAGGTGCGCACCACCACACCCAGCTAATTTTTGTATTTTTTGTAGAGACAGGGTTGTGCCATGTTGCCCAGTCCTGTCTGAAACTCCTGCATTCAAGTGATCCTCCCACCTGGGCCTCCCAAAGTGCTGGGATTACAGGCATGAGTCACTGTGTCCAGGTTCCAAACTGTTCTTGATTATTCATCTGCATTTTCTCTTCCTGATGAAAATGATTTTTTTTTTAAGTTTCATTTTTATTAGTTATATATACTCATAGGCAGGGGTCAGAAAACTATGGCCAGTGGGCCAAATCCAGCCCATCACCTGTTTTTGCTAACAAAGTTTTATTGGAGCACAGACAGGCTGGTTCATTTATATGTTGTCATTGACTGCTTTTGTGGTACAATGGCAGAGTTGAGTAGATGGGACAGAGTTCATGTGGCCTGGAAAGCCTGAAACCATGGCCAGCATCAGGGGCATGTGACCTGTGCAGTCACACACAAGGCCCTGCACTCTGGAGGGCCCCACCCTGGGTGTCACCATCTTGAAATTCTTCACACTTTTTGAAGGAGAGGCCCCACATATTCATTTTGCACTGGGCCCTGAAGATTATGTAGCTGGCCTTGTGTCAAATATTTACTACCTGTACCCTTAGAAAAAAAGTTTGCTGATCTCCTGATTAGGAGTCAACTGGTTCTATAAGGCTTGTTGAGACAGTCAGAAGCCCCAGCTCCCTCTGGTCCCAAAGGCAATGACTTTCAACTTTGCAGGTGATTCTTTTGCATTTACCTCTGTATCACTAAAGAACATGCTTGCATTGCTACTTCTTAGGAGGTAGCATTATCTTTTTTTTTTCTTTGAGATGGAGTTTCACTCTTGTTGCCCAGGCTGGAGTGCAATGGCGTGATCTTGGCTCACTGCAACCTCCACCTCCCAGATTCAAGCAATTATCCTGCCTCAGCCTCCCAAGTAGCTGGGATGGAAGTAGCATTATCTTTGAGCTAGATCTCATTCCTACCCCAAAGCAAATGCATGTGCACGCATCCATAGGGCCATGTGTACTGCTCAGCATTAAGCCTTGAAATAAACTGTGAAACTTTTTTGCCCCCTTGCACACTTTTGGTTTTCCCTGTAGTAAAAATTTAGAACTCACAGAGTTCTAAAATTTCATGTCTTGCTTTTTTCTTCTGCTTATTCTGTGTCTTTATCACTAACTCAACTCCACACCCTCAGCCAGTTGTCCACATCTGCTCTCTATACTCGTTCACGCCGGGTGTCAGATCAGCTGCGTCTTCTTGGAGATGTGGCTCCCAGAGCCTCCAATTGTGTTCCAGTGTGAACTGCTGCCCTCATACCACAGCCCATTGTCATTCTGGAGGCTCCCTTCACCTGGTTTTTGTGTTGGAACCTGTTTCCTGATCTTGTGCCTTCTCTTTCTTGATTTTCTCTGTTGTTTTGTTAGAGTGTTTCCTGTGACACCACAGTTCTGCATCCTGGGTGTGCCATGCAATTACCCAGAGAGCCTTAAAATGCTGGTGCTCAGGCCCTAACCTCAGGGGATCTAGGAGACTATTATTTTTCTTTTTATTATTATTATTATTTTTGAGATGGAGTCTCTCACTGTCACCCAGGCTGGAGTGCAATGGTGTGATCTTGGCCCACCACAACCTCCGCCTCCCGGGTTCAAGCGATTCTTCTGCCTCAGCCTCCCAAGTAGCTGGGATAATTGGGGGATTATGCCCAGATAATTTTTTGTATTTTTAGTAGAGACAGGGTGTCACTATGTTGGCCAGGCTGGTCGCAAACTCCTGACGTCGTGATCCGCCTGCCTCGGCCTCCCAAAGTGCTGGGATTACGGGCGTGAGCCACCGTACCCGGCCTCTTTTTATTATTTTTTGTATTTTTTGTAGAGATGAAGTCTCACTATATTGCCCAGGCTGGTCTCAAATTCCTAGTCTCAAGCAGTCTTCCTGCCTCGGCCTCCCAGTGTTGGGATGACCGTCATGAGCCACTGCACCTGGCCCAAGACATTATTATTATTATTATTATTATTATTATTATTATTATTATTGAGACGGAGTCTCGCTCTGTCACCCAGGCTGGAGTGCAGTGGTACAGTCTCCACTCACTACAACCTCTGCCTTCCGGGTTCAAGTGATTCTCCTGCCTCAGTCTCCCGAGTAGCTGGGATTACAGGCGTGCACCACCATGCCCGGCTAATTTTTGTATTTTTAGTGGAGACAAGGTTTTGCCATGTTTGCCAGGCTGGTCTGGAACCCCTGACCTCAAGTGATCCACCTGCCTTGGCCTCCCAAAGTGCTGGAATTACAGGCATGAGCCACCACACCCAGCCCCAAGACTATTATTTTTAAAGTGTCACACAATGGTTTTGTTTTTGGGTGTCTTTTTTTTTTTTTTTTTTTGAGATGGGGTCTCACTATGTCTCCAGGCTGATCTCAAACTCCAGGCCTCAAGCAGTTCTCCCACCTCAGTCACTTGAGTAGCTGGGATTACAGGTGCAAGCCACCACACCTGGCTTGCATGATGGTGTTGATGTGCAGGCAATATTTCAAACCACTGCTCATCAGGTAGTCTCCTACTGGGATACATGGGAGGTAAATGTTCTGAAACCTGGGTTGTTTGAAAATGTCTTTATTCTCACTCCCCACACTGGTTCATAGTTAGGCTGGATATAAGATTCTGGGTTGTAAATTATTTTTCTTCAGTATTTTGAATGCAATTTTCACTGTGTTCCAGTTTCCAATATTGCTGTTGAGAGGTTCAAAGCCATTCCAATTACTGATTTTGTATGAGTGTGTTTGTCTTGGTTTTCCTCTCTGGAAGCACGTAGAAACCATCTTTGTTCCCAGAGTTCTAAAATTTCATGATGACATGTTTTGATGTAAGTGTATTTTCATCATATTGCAGGTAACTGGTGGTGTTTTGAATCTGGAAATTGAAGTCCTTAACTTCTGGAATATGTTTTTTGTTTGTTGTTGAGACAAGGTCTCACTCTTTTGCTCAGGCTGGAGTCCAGTGGCGCAATCATAGCTCACTGAAGCCTCAACCTCCTGGGCTCACGGGACCCTTCCACCTCAGCCATCTGAGGAGTTGGGACTACAGGTGTACATCACCACACCTGACTAATTTTTTAATTTTTTTGTGGAGATTGAGATCTTGCCATGTTGCTCAGGCTGGTCTCGAACTCCTGAGCTCAAGTGATCCTCCTGCCTCAACCTCCCAAAATACTGGGATTACAGGCATGAGCCACCATGCCCGGCCTGATTTTTTTTCATTGATGATTTCCTCCATCTGTTCTCTCTTTCTGAAATTTGTACTATTTGGATGTTACATTTGCAAGGCTGGTCGTCTATTTTTCTTTTCTCTTTCCAATTTTCATCTCTCTGTTTGCTCTTTTAGGGAAATTTCTTTAACTTTACCCTCTAACATTTCCATTAAATTTATTTTCATTTCTACTGTTACGTTTTTAATTTCCAAGAGTTCTTTTTTGTTTTCTGAATGCTCACCCTTCCTCTGCCATCTCCCCCTCATTTGTTTTTTTCATAGCTTCCTGGTCTTGTTTCTTGGGTGCAGTAATTTCTTTTGTCAACCTGGAAATCTTAGTACAAATGTTTGAGTGGTTCTCTTCTCCTTACACAGTCTTAGTTTTTGTCCAGGTTGACATTTTTTTGTTTGCCCACTTCAACCTCTTTTTTTTTTTTTTTTTTTTTTTGAGATAGGGTCTTGCTGTGCACCCAGGCTGAAGTGTAGTGGCATAATCATGGCTCACTGCAGCCTCAAACTTCTGGGCTCAAGCAATCCTCCTACCTCAGCCTCCTGAATAGCTGGGACTACAGGCATGCGCCACCACACCTGGCTAATTTTTTGTAGGGATGAGGTCTCACTACGTTGCACAGGCTGGACTCAAACTCCTGGGCTCAAAGGATCCTCCCACCTCAGCCTCCCAAAGTGCTGGGATTACAGGCGTGCGCCACTGTACCTGGCCCTCTTTTGGAATACAGTGTTTCTCGGGTAAATCTTGGATGTCTGCTCACTTAAGAGGAGAAAGACTGATAAACTGACTGGAAGCTGGGGTGTATGAATACTCCTTTCTTACCCATTTTGTCATAGGATCTTCTGGTTGGCTCTTTTTATGGGAGAACCCCTGCTGTCAGCAGCTTTGGGTCTTTTCCTCTCGGGCTGGCTTATTTTCCTGGGAAACTTTTCCAGTCTGCTGCTGAGAGGGTAAAGCAGGCTGGGGACTCAGCACTCAAAATATGGTCACTCGGCTGGGTCCTGTGGCTCACGCCTGTAATCCCAGCACTTTGGGAGGCCGAGGCAGGTGGATCACGAGGTCAGGAGTTTAAGACCAGCCTGGCCAACATAGTGAAACCCTGTCTCTACTAAAAATACAAAAAAAATTAGCCAGGCTTCGTGGTGGGCACCTGTAATCCCAGCCCACTTGGGAGGCTGAGGCAAGGAGAATCACTTGAACCTGGGAGGTGGAGGTTGTAGCAAGCCGAGATTGCACCACTGCACTCCAGCCCAAGCGACAGTGCGAGACTCCCTCTCAAAAAAAAAAAAAAAAAAAAAAAAAAAAAGTCACTCGAATCCCCCGCCCCTGCCTTTCCCAACACTATCCCCTGTGTGACAGTGCTTGACAGCCCCAGGACAAAGACCGGCTCCAGAGAATAAAATCCCGGCACTGACAGCCACTTCATCACCAAGGCCTCTGAATGCTGCTTTCTAAGAGCCCACAAATGTGGCCACTTCTCCCATGTCCACCATCACTCAGTCCAAGTTGCCATCATCTCTCCCCAGACCCTGGACACAGCTGCCAATGTCTTGCCCTCCCATCCTCTCTGCACCCAGGAACCAGGGTGGCTCTTTCATGCCACTTCCCTGCTGAAACCCCTCCATGATTTCCCATGCCCTCAGGACATGGGCCAGCTCCTCCGCTGAGGTCTGGCTTCTCCCTTCATCCCAGCCTCCTTCTGCAGCCCCTTCCTCACCCTCTCGCACCCCTGTCACATCTGGTGCCTCATCTGACTTTCTGGCCTTAAGACACAGCCCCATTAGCTCCTTCTCCTGAAAGTCTCTGCAGATCCTAGCACTTCTCACCCATTCTAAGAGTGCCCGCTCTCCCTGGGGATCCTGAAGGGAAAGTCTGCACCTCCACATCCACACCCTGAGCTTGAGTGCAGCACCCGGCACCCAAGAGGTGCTGAGCTGTACTGTGCCACAGAGATCATTGCCACTTGCAACTCTGACGAGCTCTGTTCTGGGAGCTGGCTGCCTGGGGAAGGGCTCTCTGACCACTGCCACTGACCCCATGGAGTCAGCCACTGGGTCAGTGAACTGGGGCTCTGTCAGCATGAGTGTCCCCCCGCTCCTGGGACCACCACAGTACATGCTGGTGAAGGGCCAGGATGGAAGGGCTACCTATCAGGTGTGCAGGATGCTGAGTGTGACCCCCAACCACCTTGCATGACCTTGATGCGGTGGCCATCCCAGAGAGGACACTGCTCCACCCAGCTGCTTACCTTTCCTTAGGACAACTGTTTGAAAGTCCATTTCTAGAATGGTCCTAATGGGCATGGCCAGGGAGCTGGTCCCTCATGTAAGTAGCAACTGGGCAGGCTGCCAGGGCAGCTGGAATGGGGCAGTGGAGCTGTGTTCACAGAACGCTTGTCAGGAGCCAGGCACCTGGTGCTTCTCTGCCCACTTAAAGGAGGGCATTACGATCGCCATTGTATAGATGGGGAAACAGAAGCTCCCTAAGTGCCTCACTCAGGGCCACACAGCCAGAAAGTGTGAGGGATTCGAACCCAGGATTCTCCAGCCCCAGTTGCACGTTGGTAGCAGGAGAAACAGCGAGCCACGTTGGCTCTGTGGCTAACCTCACCAAAGGAAATCCATGCAGACAGCTGTAGTGCACACGGTGTTTTCCCCACACTCTGGCTGTTAGTTTTGTTGGCTAAAACAATCATCACCCTGGAGCTGCTTTTCACAGTTCTAGATTGTGGTGGGTTTCTCAGCCTCTCTGCTGGCTCGGGGAGGCTTCGGGAAGGTGGTGGAGCAGGTGCCCTCTTTGCAGGTAGGGATTGTGAAACATTTGCTCTGGAGCCCAGGGATGAATAATGCGGAAGGCTCTCTTCTCAGGATAATGGATTCCAGAATCCCAGCACTGCTCCGGCAGGAGGCGAGGACCGGTGGCTCTGCACTGGCACCCCCTGTTGACCTGGGTGTGGCTCAGCAGCCTTCTCCTCTGGCTTGTTTTCCAGTAACTGGTGCCCCTACCCAATGTCCAAGCTGGTCACCTTACTAGCTCTTTGCAAAACAGAGAAATTCCTCATCCACTCGCAGCAGCCGTGTCCGCAGGGAGCTCCAGACTGCCAGAAAGTCAAAGTAATGTGAGTAGGGGAGGGTGGGCCATTTGCCCAGGCCTGGAGCGGGTCCTCCCTGGAATCACTGAGCCAGCCCTCCTCCTCTTCCAGGTACCGCATGGCCCACAAGCCAGTGTACCAGGTCAAGCAGAAGGTGCTGACCTCTTTGGCCTGGAGGTGCTGCCCTGGCTACACGGGCCCCAACTGCGAGCACCACGGTAGGGCTCCCTGCGGCCCCCTTCCCCCCTTGACCTCTGATCCCCAAGGTCAAGCAGCTCCTCTGACCACTGGGGTCAATATCTAATGCTTTCTTCTGCAGATTCCATGGCAATCCCTGAGCCTGCAGATCCTGGTGACAGCCACCAGGAACCTCAGGATGGACCAGTCAGCTTCGAACCTGGTGTGTTGCTTTCCGGAAGGGGCAGGCAGGCAGGCTGGTGGGGCCCATGTAGCCAGCTGGCCCTTTCTCCTGTGATACAGCAGTGCCATTTCAGGGAAACCTTGCCTCCAGAATCAGCAAGGCCTGCTCTGTGGCCTGTACCACCTCCCACCTTGAAGGCCAGGCTCACAGGGCCCCCAGCGGCCTGCTGGCCAAGCACACACACCCTTTTCCTTCACCCCATCTTCTGGGAAGGGCTGGTTCATCTGGCACTTTCCTTGCCCCGCTGAACCACACAAGCCCTTGTGCCTGGAAAAAGCATTCTCACCCTTTCCCACAGCCCTAACCAGAGCCAGGAAGTCATGCTGTCCTTGGTCTTGGAGTCAGCACAGGAAACCCACCAAGAGACACCATTTGCAGCAGGGCCCTTTAAGGCTGGGCCCAAGATTGAGAAAGTAAATGAGTTTCATTATGTGGTGAAGTATTTATTGACAAGGGCTGCCAAGAATGAAGTTGTGAGGCCATGTGCATGTGCTGAGGAGGGGAGTGTACCATGATTGATTAGTCATGTCTGCTGTAGGTGTAGGAGGCAGGGTGAGGGCTCACTTGCTATGCATTTGCCCTCCAGGGGTTTAAGGCTTCTAAGCTCCTGCTCAGAGGACATCAGCAACTAACTTCTCTGCTCTCAGCCGTCAACTCTCCTTCTCTGAACCTCGTGATCTTCCCAGGCCTGGTGAGTTAGCCCTTGACATTTATGTCTGCTGTGTATTTAGGCCACCTTGCTGCAGTGATCAATGAGGTTAAGGTGCAACAGGAACAACAGGAACATCTGCTGGGAGATCTCCAGAATGATGTGCACCGGGTGGCAGACAGCCTGCCAGGCCTGTGGAAAGCCCTGCCTGGTAACCTCACAGCTGCAGTGATGGAAGCAAATCAAACAGGGCACGGTGAGTGGCAGGCTCTAGGGGCTGAGGAAGAGCCTGGTCACATTGAGGGGAGGAGGGGAGGACCCCGCTGGTCCCAGCCTGGGAGGAGTGTCTGCTCCTGCAGGGCTTGTGTCACACCACATGTCTGTTGCAGAGTTCCCTGATAGATCCTTGGAGCAGGTGCTGCTACCCCACGTGGACACCTTCCTACAAGTGCATTTCAGCCCCATCTGGAGGAGCTTTAACCAAAGCCTGCACAGCCTTACCCAGGCCATAAGAAACCTGTCTCTTGACGTGGAGGCCAACCGCCAGGCCATCTCCGGAGTCCAGGACAGTGCCGTGGCCAGGGCTGACTTCCAGGAGCTTGGTGCCAAATTTGAGGCCAAGGTCCAGGAGAACACTCAGAGAGTGGGTCAGCTGCGGCAGGACGTGGAGGACCGCCTGCACGCCCAGCACTTTACCCTGCACCGCTCGATCTCAGAGCTCCAGGCCGATGTGGACACCAAATTGAAGAGGCTGCACAAGGCTCAGGGGGCCCCAGGGACCAATGGCAGTCTGGTGTTGGCAACGCCCGGGGCTGGGGCAAGGCCTGAGCCGGACAGCCTGCAGGCCAGGCTGGGCCAGCTGCAGAGGAACCTCTCAGAGCTGCACATGACCACGGCCCGCAGGGAGGAGGAGTTGCAGTACACCCTGGAGGACATGAGGGCCACCCTGACCCGGCACGTGGATGAAATCAAGGAACTGTACTCCGAATCGGACGAGACTTTCGATCAGATTAGCAAGGTGGAGCGGCAGGTGGAGGAGCTGCAGGTGAACCACACGGCGCTCCGTGAGCTGCGCGTGATCCTGATGGAGAAGTCTCTGATCATGGAGGAGAACAAGGAGGAGGTGGAGCGGCAGCTCCTGGAGCTCAACCTCACGCTGCAGCACCTGCAGGGTGGCCATGCCGACCTCATCAAGTACGTGAAGGACTGCAATTGCCAGAAGCTCTACTTAGACCTGGACGTCATCCGGGAGGGCCAGAGGGACGCCACGCGTGCCCTGGAGGAGACCCAGGTGAGCCTGGACGAGCGGCGGCAGCTGGACGGCTCCTCCCTGCAGGCCCTGCAGAACGCCGTGGACGCCGTGTCGCTGGCCGTGGACGCGCACAAAGCGGAGGGCGAGCGGGCGCGGGCGGCCACGTCGCGGCTCCGGAGCCAAGTGCAGGCGCTGGATGACGAGGTGGGCGCGCTGAAGGAGGCCGCGGCCGAGGCCCGCCACGAGGTGCGCCAGCTGCACAGCGCCTTCGCCGCCCTGCTGGAGGACGCGCTGCGGCACGAGGCGGTGCTGGCCGCGCTCTTCGGGGAGGAGGTGCTGGAGGAGATGTCTGAGCAGACGCCGGGACCGCTGCCCCTGAGCTACGAGCAGATCCGCGTGGCCCTGCAGGACGCTGCTAGCGGGCTGCAGGAGCAGGCGCTCGGCTGGGACGAGCTGGCCGCCCGAGTGGCGGCCCTGGAGCAGGCCTCGGAGCCCCCGCGGCCGGCAGAGCACCTGGAGCCCAGCCACGACCCGGGCCGCGAGGAGGCCGCCACCACCGCCCTGGCCCGGCTGGCGCGGGAGCTCCAGCGCCTGAGCAACGACGTCAAGAATGTCGGGCGGTGCTGCGAGGCCGAGGCCGAGGCCGAGGCCGGGGCCGGGGCCGCCTCCCTCAACGCCTCCCTTGACGGCCTCCACAATGCACTCTTCGCCACTCAGCGCAGCTTGGAGCAGCACCAGCGGCTCTTCCACAGCCTCTTTGGGAACTTCCAAGGGCTCATGGAAGCCAACGTCAGCCTGGACCTGGGGAAGCTGCAGACCATGCTGAGCAGGAAAGGGAAGAAGCAGCAGAAAGGCCTGGAAGCTCCCCGGAAGAGGGACAAGAAGGAAGCGGAGCCTTTGGTGGACACGCGCGTCACAGGGCCTGTGCCAGGTGCCTTGGGCGCGGCGCTCTGGGAGGCAGGTGAGTTCCTGGGCTGGGGAGACTGGACGAGCCTAGGAGGCCAGGGCCGGCTGCCGGCAGCTCTTCTGCCTCCAAGAGGGCCAGGAAGAAAGAGAACAGGATGGCCATCCGTCACCCCTACTAGGTCCACCTTCCCCTTGGCCCACCTGCTTCCCAGGGGTGTGGGTCTCTCAAGCTACCTGGCTTGTGGGGAGACAGAAGTCACAAGAACCACTGCTAGTGCCAGAGCCCGTGAGCGGCAGAGCCTGGAGGCCACAGGCACACTAGTGCCGCCTACTGCTCCTGCTGCAGAGAGGGGATCGCCTCCTGCCCTGCCAGGGCAGCCTTCAAGTCCCCCCATCTCATCTCTTCACCTCACCCCCTTCATTCCCATGTGCGTTTAAGCCACTGTATCTAGGAAGAATGTGGATAGGGACTGTGGCCACTTGCAGCCCCACTTAGCTCTGTTTCACTTTCCATGATTTTAGTTTTTTTTGTTTTTTTTTTCTTTTTCTTTTCTTTTTTTTTTTTAAGATGGGTCTCACTTTGTCGTCCAGGCTTGAGTACAGTGGTGGGATCATGGCTCACTGCAGCCTAGACCTCTCCAGGCTCAGCTGATCCTCCCACTTCAGCCTCCAGAGTAGCTGGGACTTACAGGCATGTGTCATCATGCCTAGCTAATTTTTGTACTTTTTGTAGAGACAGGGTCTTGCTATGTTGCCCAGGCTGGTCTCAAATTCCTGGGATCAAGTAATCTGCCCACCTCAGCCTCCTAAAATGTTAGGATTACAGGTGTGAGCCATGTGCCCAGCCTTGATTTCAGTTTCTTGCATCAACCACGATCAGAAAATAGGTGAGTACAGTACAATAAGATTTTGAGAGAGGGAGACACCACATTCATATAACTTTTATTACAGTATATTGTTATAATTGCTTTATATTTTATTATTATTGTCAATCTCTTACTGTGCCTAATTTACAAGTTAAACTTTGGCATAGCTATGTACATAGATGAAAATAAATAGTATATATAGGGTTTGGTACTGTCTGAGATTTCAGGCACCTGCTAAGGTCTTGGAACACACCTCAGTGGACTGTACAGGGAAAGCCGTGGGCCCTGAAAGGAGCTCATTCCCTCTGCAAATACAGTTAACCTGTCTCATCGCTCTGTGCTAGTCCCCTTCCTGGGCTTTACCACAATGACCCATCCCAACAGGTCAATGACATACTCATCAGCACTTCCATCTTACCTGAAACTGAGGCGCAAACAGAAGTTTCCTGCTTGCACAGCTAGTGAGCAGCAGAGGAGCGCTGTCTTTAGGGTGCCGGTTCTTCACCTCCAAAAGGCCCTCCATGGCTGGTCCCTACAGGGCCCTGGGCCTGGGAGCTGGCTTTGAGGCTGAAGGGATGTGCAACCAAGCTTCCCATCCCCTCCCTGAGTGTGGTCCTGGGAGGGGGACAACTAGGCTCTGTGTCTCAAGTGACTCTCTCTGCCAGAGGCTGGCCTTGGAGCTGTGGCCTCTCCCCACCCAGACACAGGGCTAAGTACAAGGCCACCATCTTGGCCATGTGCAGCCTGGCGTGTGGCAAGTCCAAGGCCTTGTTGAAGGTCCTGTCCCAGGCAGCCCCTGCCCCAGCTGACCCTCCCTATGGCCCAAGAGGCAATGTGGAGCAGTGGGAAGCACCCAGGCTCTGGCATCACTTGTCTGTTTCTTCCTCAGTAAAATGGCAGAATCCCTACCCACGTCAAAGTTTTGTTATGAAGACTGCTGCGTTTACCAAATACCTAGCACGAGGCTTACCTCATGTAGGAACGCAGTCAACGTTTTCCCATTTCCCCAGCATTTTCAGGGTTCAGGTTGTGTCCACTGACACTGACACTTCTCTCTTGTTTCCTCTCGTGCGTGGTGCAAGGCTTCAACATGCTGGTGACTTTCAGAATTTGCCCCATGCCCCATGGTTTGGAAATGTGTTTACCACGACGATATTTATTTCAAAAAAATGTTGTCCTTAAAAACAAATTTCCAGGCTGGGCGCAGTGGCTCATGCCTATAATCCCAGCAGTTTGGGAGGCCGAGGCGGGTGGATCACTTGAGGTCAGGAGTTCAAGACCAGCCTGGCCAACATGGTGAAACCCCATCTCTACTAAAAATACAAAATTAGCCGGGTGTGGTGGCGGGCGCCTAATCCCAGCTACTCGGGAGGCTGAGACAGGAGAATCACTTGAACCCGGGAGGCAGAGGCTGCAGTGAGCCGAGATTGCGCCACTGCACTCCAGCCTGGGCAAGAAGAGCGAAACTGTCAAAAAAAAAAAAATTAGCCAGGTGTGGTGACAGGCACCTGTAATCCCAACTATCTGGAAGGCTGAGGCAGGAGAATCGCTTGAACCTGGGAGGCAGAGGTTGCTGTGAGCCAAGATAATAGCTCCATTGCACTCCAGCCTGGGCGGCAGAGTAGGACTCTGTCTCAAACACACACACACACACACCCCAAATTTCCCTTTATTTGTTTGTAGGAAGGCTGTAGGGCTTGAATGTATGCCCTGCAGGGAAGCACACTCTGAGTTTGCACAGCCCTTCCCGCATCTTAGGGCCTGTCAGGCGCAAGGCTGGGTTGGCGGGGCGGGGGAGGGTCTCTCTCTGCGGCGGAACTCCCTGCGCAGGCGCCCGGACGGAACAGCCGGAACGAGGGCCTAGCACCGGTAGAGGGCGCTGCGGGCCGGCCTTCCTTCGGCTAGGCGAGAGAACCACCTGCAGGGTGTTAGGGGAATTGCAGAGGCCGCCGCCGGCCTCTGACTTGGGCACAATCTTTTTTTTTTTTTTTTTTTTTTGAGACGGAGTCTCGCCCTTTCGCTCAGGGTGGAGTGCAATGGCACGATCTCGGCTCACTGCAACCTCCGCCTTCCGGGTTCAAACGATTCTCCTGCCTCAGCCTCCCGAGTAGCTAGGATTACAGGCGCCTGCCACCATGCCCAGCTAATTTTTGTAGTTTTAGTAGAGACGGGATTTCACCATGTTGGCCAGGCTGGTCTCGAACTCCTGAACTCGTGATCCGCCCACCTCGGCCTCCCAAAGTGCTGGGATTACAGGCGTGAGCCATTGCGCCCGGCATTTTTTTTTTTTTTTTTTTTGACGGAGTTTCACTCTTGTTGCCCAGGCTGGAGTGCAACGGCGTGATCTCGGCTCACGGCAACCTCCGCCTCCCGGGTGCAAGCGATTCTCATGCCTCAGCCTCCCAAGTAGCTGGGATTACAGGTATGCCCCACCACGCCTGGCTAATTTTGTATTTTTAGTGGAGATGGGATTTCTCCATGTTGGTCACGCTGGTCTCGAAATCCCCACCTCAGGTGATCCGCCTGCCTTGGCCTCCCAAAGTGCTGGGATTACAGGCGTGAGCCACTGCGCCCGGCTGATTTGACACAATCTGAACACAAATGAGAAAGCTATTCTCAACTGTCTAATTCTCAGAAAATCTTCCAGAACTAGAGAAAAGCAACATTTTTTTATTCACAAAGGCTTGCTGGATTGGGAGTCAAAGAGCTGAGGCTTGAGTTCTGGGACCCAAGTCAGTAATTGCTCAGCAAACTGCTCCTCTGCAGGCTTTGGTTTTATCACCTAAGAAATGGGGACCTTGTTTTAAACCCCTACAGAGGGAGCAGGTTGAGGAACCCCATGGTGGACATGACCTCGTTGGTGCCAAGGCTAGTGTCACAGCCAGGACCCAAGTAGGACTTACCTTTCCTGTGCCATCTCATGACCCTGTCCCCAGCTGCCCAACCATGCTGTCCAGGCAGCAGGACTGGCTTCTTCCTGGCTGTTTGTACACCCTCCACACATGGCAGCTTCCTCTGCCTCTGTGCCCGTGCATGGGCCTGGCACCAGTGTTCTGTCAGTGTTCCTGTCCTAAGGCTGGCCAAAGTGGTCCCTGCAGAGAACCAGAAGTCTAGAGATTCAAGGTCTGCTCCCAGGAGGCTTGGTAATTTACTAGTTGTGTGGTCTGGAGCAATAAGCTTTTTCTTTCTGGGCCTCAATTTACCCATATGTAAGATGACCAGCTTGGCCAGGAATGGTGGCTCACACCTGTAATCCCAGCACTTTGCGGGGTTGAGGTGGGAGGACCGCTTGAGCTCAGGAGTTTGAGACCAGCCTGGGCAACAGAGCAAGACTCTGTCTCTACAAAAAATAAAAAATTAGCCAGGCATGATGGCGTATGCCTGTAGACCCAGCTACTCAGGTGGCTGAGGTGGGAGGATTGCTTGAGCCCAGGAAGTTGAGGCTGCAGTGAGCCATGATCGCCAATGCACTCCAGTCTGGGCAACAAGAGACCCTTTATCAACTAAAAAAAAGAAGACCAGCTTGAAGGGGCTTCTCTTCCCTGGCTCCACCTGCTCTTTCCTTCTTTCTCCAAGGTTCTGTCTTCAACATCCAGGAGGATCCAGCCTTCATGGCTCTGCAGATACCTTCCCAGTGTTAGCATTATTATTACCTTGAGGATGGATATTTTCTCCCTCTCCCCTGAGTATCTCAAGATTCCTAGCAAGTGGTGGTCGTCTGGGAGTCAGAGACCCGTGTTCCTGTCCCAGCCTGCCATTTACAAACCATGTAGCCTTGGGCAGCCGGTGAAGGATTCAACCTGTTTTGTCAATCAGGGATACTGTCTCTCAAGGAAGTTGGAAGGAAAAGGGATCAAACGAGAAAGTGCTTTGTGGCTGGGCATGGTGGCTCACCTGTAAGCCCAACATTTTGGGAAGCTGAGGCTGGAGGATCACTTGAGCCCAGGAGCTCGAGATCAGCCTGGGCAACATAGTAAGACTCCATCTCTACGTTAAAAAAAAAAAAAAAAGGGCTGCAGTGAGTCATGACCACTGCTGCACTCCAGCCTGGGAGACAGAGTGAGTCCCTGTCTAAAAAAAAAAAAAAGAAAGTATTTTGCTAAAATGTACACCAGCTCAGACAACAGACTTGCATTTTCCTTCCTATTAGTGAAAAAACAGAATTTGCCATCTAGCTTTTCTCCTGCAATAACACTGCTGTTGGGAATATCTAGGTTATCTAGAAATAGTGACCTATTTCCATTGCTAATAAGGTGAGGACGGTAGGTCTCAGGGTTTAATTTCCCACCCAACGGTGTAAGGGATGAGTCACTAAGCACTGTCCTGTTATGTTTCAGGATCCCCTGTGGCCTTCTATGCCAGCTTTTCAGAAGGGACGGCTGCCCTGCAGACAGTGAAGTTCAACACCACATACATCAACGTTGGCAGCAGTTACTTCCCTGAACATGGCTACTTCCGAGCCCCTGAGCGTGGTGTCTACCTGTTTGCAGTGAGCGTTGAATTTGGCCCAGGGCCAGGCACCGGGCAGCTGGTGTTTGGAGGTCACCATCGGACTCCAGTCTGTACCACTGGGCAGGGGAGTGGAAGCACAGCAACGGTCTTTGCCATGGCTGAGCTGCAGAAGGGTGAGCGAGTGTGGTTTGAGTTAACCCAGGGATCAATAACAAAGAGAAGCCTGTCGGGCACTGCATTTGGGGGCTTCCTGATGTTTAAGACCTGAACCCCAGCCCTGATCTGATCAGACATCATGGACTCGCCCAGCTCTCCTTGGCCTGGGGCTCTGGCCAAGGATGGGCTGGAGGTCATTCAGTTGGTCTGTCTCTTCCCTGGAAACCTTCTGCAAAGATGGTGTGGTGTACGTGGCCTCCCTCTAACCATACGGGGCTTGGCCATTTCTCCATGACGAGAAGGACTGGAATGCTTCTCCGGGCAGGACATGGTCCTAGGAAGCCTGAACCTTGGCTTGGCATGCCTTCTCAGACAGCACGGCCTGGGCTCCAACTCCTCACCACACCCTGTATTCTACAACTTCTTTGGTGTTTTGCTCCTCCTGTGGTTGGAAACTTCTGTACAACACTTTAAACTTTTCTCTTGCTTCCTCTTCTCTTCTCCCTTATCATATAATAGAAAGACATTCTTCCCCAGGAGGAATGTTTAAAATGGAGGCAACATTTTGGCCAACATTGGAAAGCACTAGAGGGCAATGGGATTAAACCAACCTGCTTGGTCTCTATTAGTCAGTAATGAAGACGACAGCCTGGCCAACCAAGGGAAAGGAAATTAGTATCTTTAGTTTCAGTCATTCCTTGTAGGATATGGTTTAGCTGTGCCCCCACCTAAAATATCATCTTGAATTGTAATCCCTATAATCCCCACATGTCAAGGGATCAGGTGGAGGTAATTGGATCTTGGGGGCGGTTCCCCCATGCTGTTCTTGTGATAGTTCTCACGAGATCTGATGATTTTATAAGTTTGATAGTTCCTCCTGTGTTCATTCTCCTTCCTGCCACCTTGTGAAGAAGATGCCTTGGTTCCTCTTCACTGTCTGCCATGATTGTAAGTTTCCTGAGGCCTCCCCAGCCATGTGGAACAGTGAGTCAATTAAACCTCTTTCCTTTATAAATTATCCAGTCTTGGGCAGTTCTTGATAGCAGTGTGAAAATGGACTAATACACTTGTGCTTATCTGTAATTTAAATTTCACGTCTTTTTCTCCTTGCCTTACATAGGGTAAAGACCAAGAAATGCCAAATGTGAACTAAAATGTGTAGGGCCTTCAACTTTTTTACTTCCTCCAGTATCTTAGGACCATTGTAATTCTTGTTGGCATCTCTAACCAGGAGGCAGCTGAGGGAGGAGGGAAAGAAGACTGTAAAAATCCCCCTCACTAATGATCAACCTTGGAATAAAGTGATGCCCTTCAAATCTCTGCCTCATTTACTTCTGGAGGGCAAAAATAATTGGTAGAGTAGGTAAAAAAAATATGGGACAACGTGAAACTATGTGGGTAAATGTGACTGATTATTCCAGGCCCTGTTATGTAGAATGATTTCCGTTTATTCTACATAAAACACTTGGAAGCTTCCATACTAGGCAAAGATACTAATACTGGACTAGACAGTACAGCTCATAGCTGCAATTATTCCTGTAATATACCAGCATATGGTTTTCAAAAAAGTTCAGATCCTATAGCAAACTGGCCTGAGAAAACAGTCATCTAGCTATCAGAAACAAGGTTTTTTTTGGTATTAGGTACTCAAAATTTGTTGAATATAGTCTTCTCTATAAGAAAATCAGATTGCTGAGGCAGGAGAATCGGTTGAACCCGGGAGGTGGAGGTTGCAGTGAGCTGAGATGGTGACACTGCACCCCAGCCTGGGAGACAGAGCGAGACTCTGTCTCAAAAAAAAAAAAAAAAAAAAAAAAATCAGACTGGACTTCGTAGTGAGTTGCTTGTTGGCGTTAACAAGGTTACCAGCACTTCTCATTGTTTGCTAGGAGTCATTACTTCACTTGTTCCTCAGAATTTATTTAGCACTAAGTTTTGTGCACTCAATGTGCTAAAACATCGGTGTTAAAAGGAACAGTATGCCAGGCCACACTGCTAATGTTTGACCTGGGGTAAATCACAACCTCTCTTGAACTTTGTCTTTAGTGTGAGGTGGTTGATCTTACAGCTCTACTTAGGTATTCTGGCATTCTTTTTTGAGACGGAGTCTTGCTGTCACCCACGCTGGAGTGCAGTGGCGCAATCTTGGCTCACTGCAACCTCTGCCTCCCGGGCTCAAGCAATTCTCCTGCCTCAGCCTCTCGAGTAACTGGGATTAGAGGCACCCACCATTATGCCTGCCTAATTTTTGTATTTTTAGTAGAGACAGGGTTTCACCATGTTGGCCAGGCTGGTCTTGAATTCCTGACCTCAAATGATCCTCCCACCTCAGCCTCCCAAAGTGCTGGGATTACAGGTGTGGGCCACCACGCCTGGCCTCTGGCATTTTATTATCTTAACCACAGGTTTAAGTATCACCCACCCCCAGTGCAGCTCTCAGTTACCAAGACCAATTCTGCCCCAAGGCATGAAGCAGACGGCCACGCCAGAACAAAGATTAGAAGCCCAGTAGCAGGTGAGCCTTGCTGGTGCAGACTGTGCTGTGTCTTCTTTATGCTCAATCATGCAGTGACTGGTCAGGCTTTGCTGGTAACAGTTGAGACATTAGGTAATGCAGTCTTATCCTTTGGAAGTTACTGCGCATAGTAAATGAAGTGAATTGATCCCTTCTGGAAGGGGTACATGTCATCCAACCCTCAAACAGTTGGTCCTCTTTGAGAGGAAGATTATACATGAAAGTGCTAACGGGCAAGCTCTGCCAACAGCATGGATGTGTCACTCCAGAAGTTTCTGGGATGAGAACTAGAGAAATGGTTCTTCTAGACAGGGTGTTTTCCATGCAACAAAACATATATGACTGCATTTCACAAAACCTTAACATCAAGTTTAAGGGCAAATTTTCTGTTTAAACGGTCCTAAAATTAGGACCCCCCAGATTAGCAAGACTTCTGAAGTTCATCTGATAGACTTCCTGTCTCCACCTGGGTGGAGGCTCCTCTTGTCCTGCAAGCAGACCCCCCATTACCCAGACCAGCGGTCAGCACCCTCACTGTGGCACCCAAACCACCACAATGGATGGAGCACACGGTGGTACCTGCAAACCTGATGTGGAAAAAATATTTTAAAATCCCCAAATTGGTGGCTCATGCCTGTAATCTCAGCACTTTGGGAGGCCGAGGCGGGTGGATCACCTGAGGTCAGGAGTTCAAGACCAGCCTGGCCAATGTGATGAAACCCCATCTCTACTAAAAATATAAAAATTAGCCAGGCGTGGTGGCGGGTGCTTGTAATCTCCACTACTCGGGAGGCTGAGGCAGGAGAATCACTTGAACCTGGGATGCAGAAGTTGCAATGAGCTGAGATCGAGCCGTTGCACTCCAGCCTGCGCAACAAGAGTGAAACTCCATCTCAAAAAAAAAAAAAAATCTCCAATTGGAAAACAAGAGATGGTACCATAAGTACATCAGGACATTTTAGTAATTCCTGAAAAATAGAAGGGATCAGGTCTGAAATGAAACAGCAACAGGAAATCATGACCCCAAACATGTGAGACTGCTCAGGAGATGGGAGTGATTTGGGCGGAGCCCCAAACTCAAACCCAGCCCTTGAGACATGTTGGGGAGGCAAGGGTTGAAAAACTAACTGTTGGGTACTATGTTCAGTATGTGGGTGATGGCATCAATCATACCACAAACCTTAGCATCACACAACATACCTAGGTAACAGATCTGTACATGTAGCCCCTGAATCTAAAATAAAAGTTGAAAAAAAACAAAAACAAAAACCAACCCTAAAACAGTTCAACCATCACCACAAGGAAAAAAATAAACACACTTGGGGTCACTGTGTGCCAGAACTCCAGCCCTGCCGTCAGCCCTGAACCCCAGGTACACAGCAGCTGCTGGGCCTCTGGAAGCAGGGAGCCCCCATACTCTGACAAACATGCCCTTAACAAACCCACAGGGGCCAATCCCAAGTTGTCTGCAGAAACCACAACATAATGTCAAAGTCACTTCTACTGTTAGATTTTATTTCAGAAGCAGTGTGAAGAGGCTACATAGCTCATGACATGTTGCTTAGAACTCTCCTTTTCTCAGCCTCTGCACCCTCTGTTATGTCTTTAGCTCAAAAACAGAAAAGCTCTCCCTGCTGTAGCCTGAGCACCACCCTCCTTCCATCCTCTCCATCAAGAAAGTGCCCCAAACCTGGCTTGACAATTACTCAGCTCTCTTGGAGCGGGTAGTGGAGGTGGATGAATGCAGTAGGGAAAGCCAGAATCCTTTTGAGAAGGAAAGGGGAAATGAGGCCAGCATGGTGGCTCATGCCTGTAATCATAGCCCTTTGGGAGGCTGAGGCGGGAGGATCGCTTGAGGCCCAAAGTTTGAGGTTGAAGTGAGCTATGACTGTGCCACTGTACTCCAGCCTGGGTGACAGAGTGAGACCCTATCTCAAACAAACAAAAAACCCAACCACACCAAAATAACAATTAGCAAAACTTCAGTAAGGTCTATAGATTATGGTATTGTTGGTCATTGCTATTGTATCAATGTGAACTTTCCTGGTTCTGATAATTGTACATAATTGGTTAAGTAATAGAACATCCCTGAAGTATTTAGGGATAAAGGGCTATTAGCTCTGTAATTTGCTTCTAATAGGTCAGAAAAAAATGTGTGCATACACGATACATGGACATTACAAATATTACAAGATGAGTCTCTGTGATTCCTGCACACACACACAGAATGACACAGCAATTGTACAATGTTAGCAGTTTATGAATCTGGGTGAAGGGTAAATGGCAGTCCTTATACTATTCATGAAACTTTAATGGAAGCCTGGAATCATTTCAAAATAAAACATTTGGCTGTTGAAATAAACTCAGATGGGCTGACAAAAGTAGAAGGTAGGATGAAACATATGAGAAGCATAGTAACAATTATGGAAGAAACATCTAGGGGACCTGAGATTTGTTCTAGAAAGTTCTAGAAAGAGAAAAGGAAAAGAAAGAAAAAAGGGAAGAAACAAGAGAAATAATGGGAGAAAATTTCCCAGGTCTAAGAAAAGACCCCATTAGTACTAAGAAACAGAATGAATATATTTAGATATGGCCAGTTTCAACTTCCAACATCAATAATAAAAAGAAAATTCTATTTCTTGAAAATAAGTTAACCTGTATAACATGTCACTTATTAGATCCACATCAGACTTCTCACTGGCGACAAGGGATGCTAGAAGATCATGGAGTATCATCTTCAGAGTTAGATTCTATCTCCAGCTGAACTCCTAGCCAAGTATGAGGACAGGATCAAGTAATAAAAGTTGCTTTTGAAATGTCTGATTAAAATCCCTCCCACAGCAGTGTAGGTCTTTCAGTGGAGACTTCCAATTTTTTATGTTTTTCAACACTGACCTGCATTTCAGTCATACAGTAGAGCAACAGATGTCATCATCCGGATTCTAAATTGGCTTTTAAAAATGGCTCTTCCATTAAAGAAAAACAAGGGGGCCCAATATTTTCTTCACATAGCTTGAATATATATGTGTGTGTGTGTGTGTGTGTGTATATATATATTTATTTATTTATATATTTTTTTTTTCGAGAGATGGAGTCTTGCTCTGTTGCCCAGGCTGGAATGCAGTGGTGCGATCTCAGCTCACTGCAACCTCCGCCTCCTGGGTTCAAGTGATTCTCCTGCCTCAGCTTCCCAAGGAGCTGGGACTACAGGCGAGTACCACCACACCCAGCTAATTTTTGTACCTTATAGTAGAGACAGGGTTTCACTATATGTTGGCCAGGCTGCTCCTGACCTCAGGTGGTCTGCCCGCCTCAGCCTCCCAGAGTGCTGGGATTAGAGACATTAGCCACTGCACCCGGCCAAAAATATTTTCAATATAAACATTCCATATTGATTTTCACTTTGAGCTTCCTGCATAATGTTTAGAATGTGAGCCAGGCATGGTGGCATGGTCTCAGCTACTCAGGAGGCTGAGGTGGGAGGATGGCTTGAGATCAGGAGTTTGAGGCTACAGTGCATTATGATTATGCCTGTGAACAGCCGCTGCACACTAGCCTGGGTGACAGTGCGAGACTGTCTCTAAAAAAGACAAAATTAGGATATAAGCACTGAGGTGGATGTAGGGACATTGAGAGATATGGAATTCACTTAGATTTCATTTGAACAAAGACCAAGAAGCTGCTAAGATTCAGAGGAGCAATAGGTTGATGGAATATGTGAATTAACAATTCCTATGTCAAAAGGAGATTATGGGCTGGGCGCAGTGGCTCACGCCTATAATCCCAGCACTCTGGAAGGCCAAGGTGGACAGATCACCTGAGGTTGGGAGTTCGAGACCAGCCTGGCCAACATGGTAAACCCCGTCTCTACTAAAAATACAAAATTAGCTGAGTGTGGTGGTGCACGCCTGTAATCCCAACTTCTCAGGTGGCTGAGGCAGGAGAGTTGCTTTAACCCGGGAGGTGGAGGTTGCAGTGAGCTGGGATCACCCCAGTGCGCTCCAGCCTGGGTGACAGAGCGAGACTCCACCTAAAGAAAAAAAGATTATGAATGAACCTTTCAGCCCTAGTCCTTGCTCCCTTCCAAAAATATTTTTTATATGTGCCACTGCACTTGAAATAAGCCGCCATCTGGATCCCAGCATCGAGGTGACTCTCCCACTTCTGCTTATACCAGCACTCACACATTTAAGTCTCCATGCCTGCAGCAGTGCTGCTGATAGTAGGTGGCCTCTGCTCACTGCTGGCCACTTTCAGTGGTTTATGTCCACCCAGTCAAGACTGTATGCTCCAAGGGCTGAGCCAAGGCTGTGTAGGAGCGTGCACCTAACTTGATATAAGGATGACATGTCAGAAATGGTCAATATGCTACTACTATCAGCAAATGTTTCTCCAAGTGAAAACTTAGTAACTGACTTACTGTCTGCTTGAAACTATCTACAAGGATTAAACCTATTTTGGAAGAACAAGGATTAGACAATTCTGTTTCTTAATGTCTGCTCTGTTAATATTAAAGAAACCTTGGAATGGAGCAGTGAGACTAACAGATTGCTGGAAAGGAGAAATGAATACATTTATTCAGTGTTTCCACAGACAGAAGGAAAGCTGGCAAGCATTTGCAGTTCCCAGAAATCACTGAGTCTTCTTTACCAGGCTGCATCAGAGCGCCTGCGATTATTCTGAGAAACTTACAATGACACTGAACAGAGACTCCCGTGAGGAATCTATAAGAGGCTATCTTCAGACGTGCATTTCTTTTGAGGAACAATAATCAGTGCCACATCTCGTCTGTGATTTAACATGTTCAGTTCCCTAGGAAAAGGCAGCAGAAGGCACACTGCCGGGATGAATTCACATACACCTGAAAACAGCCCTGACTGGCGGTGGGACTCAGTGCAGGTGGGAAAATGACAAGAAAGTATTGCACAGGAGGAGGAAAGCTATCCAAGGCTTCACTTCCCATTGCAGCAGGAGCATCTTAAGGCCAGGTAAATGCATCCCATCGCTCTAAGCTCATGAACTGCTAGCAGGAATGAAAATGAAAAGCTTTGTGAGTAGCAATATGGCAATGTTTTCCAAGAACCTTAGTTTTTCCATCTTAAAGGATCTTTTAAAAGTTCATATCCACTAGTCTCATTTTCAGAAATGTAATATAATAAAGATTTATGTATAAGGATGCTTAATATCTATTTTTCAAAACAATGAAAATAATCCAAATATTCAATAGGGGATTGAGCACAGAAATTACTCCATCTTCTTAGTCAAATATTGTGCAGTCATTAAAAAAAAGTTCTCAATGGCTATTTAATGGCATACTAGGATCCTAATATTACAAAAAATGCAACATAAAAAAGAATAAGGCCGGGTGCAGTGGCTCACTTCTGTAATCCCAGCACTTTGGGAGGCCGAGGTAGGCAGATCACTTGAAGTCAGGAGTTCGACACCAGCCTGGGCCAACATGGTGAAACTGCATCTCTACTAAAATACAAAAATTAGCCGGGCGTGGTGGTGCGCACCTGTAATCCCGGCTACTTGGGAGGCTGAGGCAGGAGAATCACTTGAACCCAGGAGGCAGAGGTTGCACTGAGCCGACATCGCGCTACTGCACTCCACCCTGAGTGACAGAGCAAGACTCTCTCAAAAAAAAAAGATTGAAAAGAAACACTCAAATGTATATAGTGATAATGTCTGGCAATAGAATTTTGAGTGATTTTTATTTGCTTTATTATTTCCCAAATTTTCTGCCATGAGTACATTTCCATAATCAGAAAACAATGTTTTGGCCAGGCATGGTGGCTCATGCCTGTAAGCTCAGCACTTTGGGAGGCCAAGGCAAGTGGGCCACCTGAGGTCAGGAGTTCGAGACCAGCCTGGCCAACATGGTGAAACCCTGTCTCTATTAAAAATACAAAAAATTAGCCAGGCATGGTGGCAAACACCTGTAGTTCCAGCTACTCGGGAGGCTGAGGCAGGAGAATTGCTTGAACCCAGGAGGCAAAGGTTGCAGTGAGCTGAGATCGTGCCATTGCACTCCAGCCTGGGCAACAAGAGCAAAACTCCGTCTCAAAAAAAAAAAAAAGAAAAAGAAAAAGAAAACAATGTTTTGTCTTGTTTTTTAAAGGAAAAACCCCTGCACCGTGATAGGTTTAGAAGTTCTCTATCTCCACAAGGCAAGCGTGTACCTACCTGTGCTCCATACTGGGTTTCTGGTAGTTGAAGTGTACATCTCAGGAACATATGTATATACACTAACTTAATCATTACAAAAATCTCAACAGATGACTTCTGATGCACAATACCGTCTGAGTGTAGCATCACAAAACACATCACTAAAGTATACTAAAATAAGGTTATTTACTTCAAAATGATACATTGGACATAATCTGTATATAGAACAAAGCAAGTAATGGTAAACTTAGTAAGGCACCTTTTAAACCAGATGCTGTACAAAATACATTTAGTGTGTTACACGTCAAAGACGAATCTATATTTTTGGTGTTTTACAATTGCCTGATAAAACTGCTTGCTTTTACCCTTCTTTCAATGCCTATGTACAGTTTCCCCTAATGAAGCAATAATGATATTTCCATTTTATACAATATATACTACATTTTAGTTTTTAAATGGGCCAGGACAAAGGTCACTAAAAGGGCTTAAATAATTCCATAGAAAACAGAATACAGAGCATAAGCTAAAATTACAATAGTTAATCCTTTACAAGAGCCATATTCACATACTTTCCTTATGGGACCATCATTACACGTGGCTTCACAGGATGCTGCGCTGGATTTTGGTTCTTAGGAACACACCCCCTCCCTGCAGTTTCCACTGCGACTCTCACAGCAGCACACTAAGGCAAGAGACGAGCTGTGGCACTGCTATATTAACACCTGACTCAAAGTCAGTAATAAATATGACCACTTTTAAACACTACAAGGGCTATCATAATCTTTTGTTAAAATAAAAATCATTTCTGCTGTTGAAATGATTTTAGATATTTAGAAACATTTCAAAACAACATCTATGAAGTATGTTTATGAAAGCTGCCCTGGAATAAATTATTCAATGTCAAATTTGATCCTGGGCCAACCCAAAGATGCATGATTCTTTAAAAACTATAGTGCATTTTTGTTCTAAACAGAACAAAGCATCTGAAGAAAAGTACTGATTGTTAGAGTAAATCAAAATTTGGCACGTTCTAGGAAAACATAATTTTAAAAAACTATAGGTCACTTTCTAAGTTTAGAAACACTTCTGGACACTGGAAAGGCAATGTAAAAATACTGATTAAAATAACTTTTGTGAAAATATTTCCAAAGAAATCAGATGCAAGTTTTATACATCAGAAACTTGTTCAGTAAGAAAGCACAGTAAAAGCTTAGAATAAACAAACTGAAGGAAACCCTAATGTGCCTTTAATCCTAGAGCTATTTGCCAGCATAAAGAGAATTCACAAGGAGAACTCTCTTTGAGGGTTAACTTTTCCTGTTTATAGTCAGGTAGTTTGGGTTGTTTGCTTTTATATTTTAATTATTTAAAGAGCTATCTGAATGAAGCTACACACTTCAAAAACACTAAATTGCAAGTGGGACCAAATAATGGCTTCCAAGGTTTTACGAATTTACTAACTATGGTACTACATAATACTTCTTCTTGCTGGCCTATCATATTCTTTAAATATTTCACTTAGTCGATGAGCTTCAGATTTAAGAATAAGAGTGGAAAGGAGAGACAAAAACTAAGTTTAATGCAACATTTTTGTTTTTTGTTATTTATTTGTTTGTTTATTTGAGATGGAGTTTCACTCTTTTGCCCAGGCTGGAGTGCAGTGACACGATCTCAGCTCACTGCAACCTCCACCTTCTGATTTCAAGCAATTCTTTCCTGCTTCAGCCTCCCGAGTAGCTGGGATTACAGGCACCCGCCACCACGCCTGGCTGAGTTTTTTATTTTTAGTAGAGATGGGGTTTCACCATGTTGGCCAGCCTGGTCTTGAACTCCTGACCTTGTGATCCACCCACCTCAGCCTCCCAAAGTGTTGGGATTACAGGCGTGAGCCACCGCGCCTGGCCACATTTTTAGATTAAGATTCCAAAGACGGCAGCATTTGCTTTTTAAAGAACATGTTATACTAGAAAATGTTTTTACTGAGCAAGTTTCTAAGATTAACTCTTGATATCACTTTTACTAGACCAAGTTAATTTTAAAAAACCATAATAGTGGTCTCATATACTGGCTGTAATTTTTTGCTTCCACATACCATTTGAACATTTCCAATAAATTTTGCTTGTCTTTATATTTTTATTAAGATGACAAATGATTTTAAAGATTATGGTATCAAGTCAAAAGTAAACCAAGATTTAAGTAAATTGGGTGTTCTAAGTGCAATCATATCATGCGGCAACGCAGATTAAAATATTTGTATTTCTCAGTATACATATGGTGAAAAATTCTGAAAAAACAAGTTATTGGGTATTATCCATATGCAAATTTACTTATCTTGATGAACACTTCAGACTTTAATTATGGTAGATGAAACTTATTAATCAAAATGGTTAAGGCAAGTTTCAAATTTGTGAAATTTGATGTGCAGACAAATTTGTAAGTTTTAACCTTAAATGATAGTCAAATTTTGGTAATGCGTGGACATATGCTGATTTCCTCCCATTTAATTTAAACCTTTTTGATGATGTTGTGATATAATCACATTTATTTTATGTTATAATCAAATAAAACTATCTCACTTGATGTACTCATGAATTGTTTGCTCAGAATAAATATTTAAAAAGCATTAAAGAGGTATAAGTTTATGTAAATCAGATTTCTTGAGATAACAAGGCATCTATAAAATATGAACCATTTTATTGAAGAACAGTTATACAGTGTAGCTACAGATACTGACTAGATACTAAATATTTCTGCCTGATTTTTCATTGTCTTCACAAGTTAGGGAATAGAAATCAAAAAACCAAAAATCTCAAGTGATTTAGCTGTCCAAAACATATTTGACAGTTGATAAATTTATAACAGCTCTGACATATAAATTTCTAATTAGAGAATCCTTTCATTTGAAAAAATTGAGATGATATTACCCTAATGAAGTTTTTGCCTGAAGTTAACAAAGTCCTGGATTTGATATATTACTTTGAATGCATTAATTCTGAAAATTCATATTTAGTTCTACTTTATAACATTTCTTCCCTTAAGGATGGGATATGAGGTACACATGAGCTGGTTTCTACAGTATGAATGTATGTACATATATAAAGTTTGGTTGTAAAGGAGTGGGTGATTTGCAAATAAAGCACATTATACACAAAATATAAATAACTTCCCTTTTAAAAGTTACTGAGAATAAAGAATACAGAACATGGTTATAGGCACTTACATTGCTATCAAATGCAGGAATTCACTTCAATAAGAAGTGCTTTCTTTGTAAGCATGGTTCATGGCAATAGAAGCTCCAACTTTGGAGAGGATGCTTTCCGTGACAAAAATAATAACCACAAAAAAAATGGTGGTTGAAGGAAAACAGTCCAAATTTACAGATGCTTTAAACTTCTTTTGGCCTTGGCATCAGCTTTCATGTTAAAAAATAAAGCTGGTGGGGAAGCTATCTCACTTGCAAAGTAAATGGCTTGTATGAGATTGGCGAATCTTGGTCAGATATTGCATTTTTAAAGCACAAAACCACCGGCCACCAATATCTTCCTGTGCATGCATATAAATTATTTTCTTCTAATTCAAATGGCAGCAGAGGAATCCCGGCGTGCATGTGCATGGAGACACACACACATCACTAAGGAGACAGGACAAACTATCATAAACTAAGCAGTATCCCAAACACATCATCATCTATAGGCTGTTTTACAAAGGTAGAATACAAACGAACTGAATGTCTCAGGTAAAAGGCAAAGTCTATTTCTCCATCTCTGCTGCACTCATTTATCTTCTTAAGGCTTTCACAGAAAGCACCGTTTTATGAACAGGCAATTCAGTACCCAGAGCTTGACTGGAGACACTAATCAGGATTGAAGTCTTGATGCAGTTCATAAAAACCCATTTAAAAAAAGGCATCAAAAACCACATTTAAAATAAAGCTGTCCCTATATAAAGAATGAAGTGTTTAGAAGTTCCCAGCTTGTATCCTAAGAAGAGTACTGAAAGGTTTAATATTAGCAGCCTGTGAACACGTAGTGAAGAAAGAGTCTGAGAACCAAGTTAACATCCTTATTCCACTCTAATTCCACCCATGCCATGGGTAAAAACAGTTCTTGCAGTCTAGAGTTTCTCCTCCGATGGTTTAACCATCAGATTTTTACATCTTGGGATTCAACCATCTTGGCAAGCGTCTTCTTAATTCTCAACGCTGTGAGTCTGGAGGCTGGATTGTGGGCCCAGCATTCTGACATTAGCTTCAAAACTGCTCGTAGACACTGAAAAGTAAAGAGATGTTTAGTGAGCAGAGAATATATTTGGTGGCATTTACGAATCACTTCTTCAGGGGACTGATTTCCACTCACTTCATCGCTGTTCCACCGATTAGACACAATTGGCCGCAAACGTTTGACACACACAACCTCACGCATATCTTCGTATGACGGATCACTCGGTACCATGTTGTAATATGGCAATTGGTACTCTTCCACGATCCCTATAAGGGAGTGAGAAAACATGGGCACAAAAATGGTTGCTGGACAAGATATACCAATCTAGTCAGCATCTTTTGCTAAACTATGGAACTAAAACGGATTCTTACACAAGAAAAAATATAGACACTATGATTCACTCTTAATAGTAGATGTATGTTTTTCTCTTATTTATGTCCAACTATTTCCTCTACCTCCACCAGGGATGTCATCACAACTGTGGATAGAGTCCATCCACAAACGGCATATCAATCTTCCTTAAAAAAAAATAAGCAAGGCGAAATCAGCCATTTACCCTAAAGTATAATTATTTACTTATATGGTTGTTCCTACTAATGAATAGTTTTTATTATTTTGTTTCATTTTGCTCTGCAGTAGAAAGACTTATGAGGTGCAGATAAGGGTTCACACAGCAGGCCTGAGACCTTCCCTTAGGAAAGGCGGCTTGCAAGGTTTGGCCTTGGCCAGTGCCCGGGTACACAAATGGTAAACAGTTCCCTACATGGATATAAAACTTCCCGGAAACGGTGAGGGTAACTCACCACTCCTGGGCTGCTTGTGCAAACAATGTGGTGTGTACTGCATGTCTGCTTTCCTGCTGGAATTCTGGTACATGCCAGGCAGAGGATGCCTATGTGACCAGCCTCCAGTAAAATCTCTGGGTGCCAAGTCTCTAAGGCGCTTTCCCGAATGAGAACACTTTGTATGTGTTGTCACAACTAGTAAGAGGAATGAAGCACGCCCTGACTCCGCTGGGACAGGACTCTGGGAAGCCTCGCCTGGTTTTCTAAACTTGGCTGATTTTGATTTGTATCCTTTCACTGGGATAAATGTTAGCCATTGGGACAACCACATGCCGAGTCCTGTGGTCCTTCAAGTGAAATCGCACAACCTGGGGGTGGTCTTGGGGACTCTGACGTATGTGACATCTAAATTACGTAACTGCCAGCAATTGCACTCCTAGGTGTATACCCAAAAGAAAGGAAATCAGCTAACCGAAGAGATACCTGCACCCTCATGTTTGCTGCAGCACTGTTCACAATAGCCAAGATGTGGAAGCAACCTAAGTGACCATCAACAGATGAACAGATCAAGAAAATGTGGCACCTACACACAATGGAGTATCATTCAGCCAGAAGAAAGAATGAGATTCTGCCTTCTGAAATAACATGGAGGAACTGGATGTCATAACGTTAAGTAAAATAAGCCAGGCACAGAAAGACAAACTTCACATGTTCTCACTTACTTGTGAGATCTAAAAATCAAAACAACTGAACTCATGGAGATAGAGAACAGAAGGATGGTTACCAGAGGTTGGGAAGGGTAGCAGCGGATGGGGGGGGATGTTTAATGAGTAGAGACAAAATAGAAGAATGAATAAGTATTTGGTATTTTATAGCACAACGGGGAGGACTACAGTTAGTAATAATTTAATTGTACACTTAAAAATAACTCAAGGAGTATAACTGGTTGGTGAAACAAAGGATAAATGTCTGAAGGGACAGATATCCAATTCTCCAAGATGTGATTATTACACATGGCATGCCTGTATCAAAATAACTCCTTATCCAATAATATATACACCTACTATGTGCCCACAAAAATTAAAAAATAAAAAGTTATATAACTGGAGCTGTTATTTTTAAAATGATGAGTAAATCAACATAATCAGAAACTACTCAAACTCCCACCTCCTGTGATACAACGACGAGCCATCTCCCAAATGATTAGGCCGAAGCTGTAGATGTCAGCCATGATGTAGGGCTGGAAGTGGTTTTTGTTCAGGCTTTCGTCTAGCACTTCTGGAGCCATGTAGCGTTTGGTGCCCACCCTGGTATTCAAGGGCACATCAACTTCATTTGTGTCACTGAAACAAAAGAAAGCCAAGGTCCAAGTTGAGGGCCAAAAATAAAATAGTTTATCTTGTATTTTTGTCCTATTTTATAAAAGCTTCTTTTTCTCCTTGGGGCCAGATGCATTGTGGAATTTAGCATTTTTCAGATTTTTCTTTAAATACATGCTACATACTACATGACATCCTCAGCAGGGTTGGGGCAGCACTCTTAATCCAACTCAGTACTCAGTACTGTGTCTACAGCAAACACTAAGTCCGACAGTCCTCCTCAACTGGATAAGGGCAATACACACCTCACATCTGTTCAGGTCAGGTTTTGTCACTAAATAAGTCTGGTGTCTAAGAAAGAGGACAACAGTGAATATAAGATAAAGTTAAGCCAGGCACGGTTGCTCATGCCTGTAGTTTCAGCACTTTGGGAGGCCAAGGCGGGCGCATCACCTGAGGTCAGGTGTTCAAGATCAGCCTGGCCAACATGGTAAAACACTGCCTCTACAAAATACAAAAGTTAACCAGGGGTGGTGGCACATGACTATAATTCCAGCTACTTGGGAGGCTGAAGCACGAAAATTACTTGAACCTGGGAGGCGGAGACTGCAGTGAGCCGAGACCATGCCACTGCACTCCAGCCTGGGCAACAGAGTGAGAATCTGTCTCAAAAAAAAAAAAAAAGAAAAGAAAAGAAAAAAAAAAGAAAAAGTAGTAGATAATTATGTCTGAGAAGTGGTGAATATGAAAATACAAGAGGAATCGCTTGCTTTTACCACTCTCATATGATACACTAAGGCTTTGTGACATAGGATAACATTTTCTTCTTTATGGGTCCCATCAACAGAGTTCTGTTGTTAGCAATGTTTACATGATCATACTGACAATTAGTAATAATTACTCTAAAGCAGTGATCAATATAATGCGTTGTATTTTCCTATAGCATCTGATAAATATCTAAGCCAACAAATACTACACTGACTCAGAACACTGTAACAGATTTAAATGTCTCTTACAGTTGTTTTAAAGACTGGTACTTTTATATTACAGCCTAAAATGAATTCTGAAATGTAAAGCAGCCACTCCATTCTAGAATTACAAGATTAAAATGGTTTCAAAGGTTTCCTAAAAATTTGTAATTTCTAACACTTGCATTTGTTTTAAAATACTGACACTATCAAGTGGTGACAGAAAAATGACATCCTTATCTCTACTGCTTACAGGTGTGTAAACTGAGGCACACTCCTGAAAGAAATAATATGCAACATACCGTAGTTTAATATGTATAAACTCACTGCCTCAGCAGGCCCTTCTCTAGGAATCCATCATGAAGAAATGCTTGTACAAGTGCACAAGGATCAAATATATAATATATGGTTAAAAGACAACAATGTTCATTAAAAAACCTTTTCATAATCAACTGAAGACACCTTTAATGTTCATCAGTTGGGTCTTAAGAATAAACTACAGTACCTCCACATATGGAAAACTCTGCATCTGTTAAAAAGAATGAAGTAGATTTACATCAGCTGAAATGGAAGGATGGCTAAGACTATATGGCTCACACCTGTAATCCCAGCACTTTGGGAGGATCAGCTGAGCCTAGGAGTTTGAGACCAGCCTAGGCAACACAGTGAGACCCCCATCTCCGCAAAAAGTAAAAACATTAGCTAGGTGTGGCAGTGCATGCCTGTAGTCCCAGCTACTCAGGAGGCTGAGGTGGGAGGATTGCTTGAGCCCATGAGGTCGAGGTTGCAGTGAGCTAAGATCACACTACTATATTCCAGCCTGGGCAACTGAGTGAGACACTGTCTTTAAAACAAACAAACAAACAAACAAACAAAAAACACCAAAAAAAAAATATATATATATCAAGAATTATGTATAGGAGAAGTAGGACACAATTTTTGTAAAAAGAACAAAATCCCCCCAACTATACATTTATGTAACTAAAAACGAGCATATGCACATTTTTAGAATTCCATTATCTTGAATACAAATAGGGAAATATCTTTTGGAAATTAAAATAATTTCAAAACAGTGGGGCAAAGAACCATTCACCTGTTGAATTTAACAGCAAGGCCCAGGTCAGCAATGCAGCAACTCCCATTTTTCTTGATGAGGATGTTTTTGCTCTTTAGGTCTCGATGAGCAATTGCGGGCTTTCCTTGGGTGCCATAAATTTCTGTGTGCAGGTGGCACAGACCACAGGCAGCTGAATAAGCCAATTTAAGCAGGGCTCTGGTGTCCAGTGTAGCACATTTCAGGAAGTCATAGAGAGATCCATTTTCATGGTAATCAGTAATCAAATAGAGCTGAGTCCAGGAACCTGTACCTTTAATGTCTGCCGCTATGAAACCTGTCCAGTTGATGAGTTTAAAAGGTTAGTTATCATCAGAGATAGGCTAGGGAGAAGTAATGCTCATTCTGGATACTGAGAAAAACTTAGGTATCATGTGCAGATAGTGAAACTTTAATTCGCCTGACACCAAGTCGTGAATGTGTTACTAAAAATTATATTTCTACATTTACACATATAACTGTACTTCTACAATAAATTTATAATAATCTTAATAATCATGAAAGTGATAATAGGATTAAGAAAAAGATCATATATGCTGGGTGTGGTGGCTCACACCTGTAGCACTTTGGGAGGCCAAGGCAGGAGGATCACTTGAGGTCAGGAGCTCGAGACCAGCCTGGCCAACATGGCGAAACCCTGTCTCTACTAAAAATACAAAAATTAGTTGGGCATGGTGGCACGTGCCTGTGGTCCCGGCTACTCTGGAGGCTGAGGCAAGAGAATCACTTGAACCTGGCGGTGGAGGTTGCAGTGAGCCAAGATGGCGCCACTGCACTCCAGCCCGAGCGACAGAATGAGACTCCGTCTCAAAAAAAAAAAAAAAGAAAAGGAAAGAAAAGAAAAAGATGACATATTATACAAATAACCTGGAGAATATTATCAACCTACATGATTCTCTAGTAGAAAAGGCTCTCAATTTCAAAGCAAAAAGTGGACACTTTTATAAAATTAAGAATGTTCAACTAAGAGTTAGCTCCTAATTAAGCCAACTCCCATTTGCCCATCAGTGACTCATCACAGCTGCCTTTTCAGTCTGGCTCGTTGACTGCCAGGTCCACAGTCCTGCTCTTTTCCTTTCTCTCCTACCCTCTTCCCTCCAGAAAAAGGTCAGTGAGTGCTATGTACTGAGCTGAGCAGTGCTCCCCGACAAAATTCATGTCTAAAATCCATGTCATCTATAAACGTGACCTTATTTGGAAAGAGGGTCTTTGCAGATGTAATCAAGTTAAGATGACTCATACAGGATTAGCGTGGGCCCGAATTCAATGGCTGGTGATGTTATAAGGTGGAAATGTGGACCCAGGCACCCAGGGAGAAGGCCACCTGATGACAGAAACAGAGACTACAGTGTTGTCTATACTAAGCCAAGGAACACCAAAAATTCCTGGCCACCAACCAGTAGCCAGAGGAGGCAAGGAAGGCTCCTCCTCTAGAGTATTCAGAGACACAACAGCTCTGCCAACACTTTGGTTTTAAACTTCCAGCCTCGAAAACTGTGAGTGAATACGTTTTGGAGGTTGAAGCCACCCAGTTTGTGGTAATTGATACAGCAGCCCTAGGAAACGAATACAATTGCCTGCTTGGCAACATGCTATGGGCTCTCCAAATTAAAGCGAGGAAAACAGGAGGTGAAGGGAAAAGAAAACTCAGGATAGCCAGATCGGCTTATGTACCTGACTGACCAGCTCATACCTAAATTACTTTGCTATTGTGTAAATGTGGAGATGGGGGGAAACACACATTAAACACAGAACGTACAATGAAACTGCATGTTGGGCCGTTGAGCTTATGAAAGGGAAAAGGCACATATGTTAATGTTACCCTAAATCACTGCGTAAGTTATCTATAAAAGACTGGGTTTTCATTACTATGGGAGTAAGTCCAATAAACTAGTATCATTTTCCATTTGAAACTCACTGCTGTTTCTTCAGCTGGTTAGTAAAGAAAGATCTTGGTTGGCATTCCGGACTATGTTTTATTTAAACCGTGTATTCTACTAGGTTTCCTTTAGCCAAATGTATATAGTTGAACTCACACATTTTCAAAGCACATATGGAGGCTTCCACCTGTACCTCACTAGCCTTGTCAAAAATGAAATTGACTGAATCAGTGTGTACCCACCAAGTATGTTTTCATGGCGCATTAGCACAGTTTGGTAGATTTCTGTTTCTCGAAACCAGCTGGCTTCTTCAGTGGTAAAGAATACTTTCACCGCCACTTTTTCGCCACGCCATTTGCCCATCCATACTTCTCCATATCGGCCTTTACCAACTTGCCGGACCATCTGAATCTGTTTGGCAATAGTTCGCTGAACCTTTATAGAAAAAAGTAAAAGGTTTGAGCTCTTGATGAAAGAAACCCATTAAGACTGGCAAAGGGGTAGTCCATCTCATCAAAAAGCATGGTGTAACCAACCAACTCCAGTTAAAAACTTATAATGTACTTTTTTTTTTTTTTTTTTGAGATGGAGTCTCGCTCTGTCACCCAGGATGGAGTGCAGTGGCACGATCTCGGCTCACTGCAACCTTCACCTTTTAGATTCAAGTGATTCTCCTGCCTCAGCCTCCCAAGTAGCTGGGATTACAGACACCCGCCACCATGCCCAGCTAATTTTTTTGTATTTTTAGTAGAGATGGGGTTTAGCCATGTTGACCAGGCTGGTCTTGAACTCCTGACCTCAGGTGATCCGGCCCACCCCCGGCCTCCCATAATGCTGGGATTACAGGCGTGAGCCACCATGCCCGGCCATAATGTACTTCAAAGTATGAAACAATGTACAATGTATTCTGAAATCATAAACAGGTTATTCAAGTGGCTGGCTGTTTGCAAAAATGGTCATAATAATTACCCTCCCAGTGCACACAGTTGTGGGTAGTCTTGGTCCACAGACTCAGGGCTTAGGCCACATGACTTGCTTTGGATAAAAGAACAACAGCGAACGTGATGCAAGCAAAGACCTGACAAATGTTTGTGGACTGGGGCTTGCCCCCTTCCTGCTGCTTTGGGAACCCTGTGACCAAAAAATAATGGCAGCATGAACTGTCGGGCAAGGGTGTGAACTACACCACCTAGCTCTAGCTAAGCAAGTCCAACAAATGAACTGCCCCACAGACTCACAGAATGAGAAATAATGTTTGTTGCTTCACAGCACTAAGTTTTGGGGTGGTTTATTATGCAGCAAAGTCCAAATAACAGTTAAAGATCTTAAAAATCCCATCTATAAGACCCTGCCTGATCTGGCCTGGTCCCATTATTTGCTTTGACCACGCACCCACAAACCTCGTTTGACTTATCTCAACTTTTAGAATTCACTCAAGCTTATTCCTGTCTCTGGGTCTTTTTGAATGTCCAGTTCCCTTTACTTAGAGTGCTATTTTCTCACTTAAACACCTTCATAGCACACAAAACCTCTCAGTTGCTGCGCTTAACACAATCATAACTTTATTCTTATTTACATATATATTTGCTTGAATTCCATCCCCTGCTCACAGAATATAGGTATTTATTTGGGACAATATCAGAAGTACTTTAATATTTGTTAAATAAAAGATGTACATGGATTGTTATCTTTCATTTTCAGAAGCATTAGTGATCATTCTAAATTAAAAAGAACATTATGCTCCAAGTTGGAAATGCTTCTAAAATGGACTAGATTTAGTGCAAAGCTAAAGTGACTTTATGTATCCTTTATTATAGAATCCTTTTGTAAATTTTGTTCTGTTTTTTTGAGACAGAGTCTCGCTCCGTTGCTCAGGCTGGAGTGCGGCGGCCAATCTCAGCTCACTGCAACTTCTGCCTCCCCAGTTAAAACGATTTCCTGCCTCAGCCTCCCGAGCAGCTGGGATTACAGGCATCTGCCACCACGTCCAGCTAATTTTTGTATTTTTAGTAGAGACAGGGTTTCACCATGTTGGCCAGACTGGTCTTGAACGCCTGACCTCAAGTGATCTGCCTGCCTCAGCCTGTAAGTTTTTAAGTCAAGATTATTGAGGTATAATTTATATAAAATGTACCCTTTTTGAGAAAAGTGCAACAAGCCTTGGACAAATCTATATCATGTAATCACCAATACCACAATTAAGATGCAGAATATTTTAATAATGTAAAAAAATTCTCACTTTTTGACCAGGCGTGGTGGCTCACGCCTGTAATCCCAACACTTTGGGAGGCCGAGGCGGGTGGATCACCTGAGGTCAGGAGTTCAAGACCAGCCTGCCCAACATGGTGAAACCCTGTCTCTACTTAAAAAAAAATACAAAAATTAGCTGGGCATGGTGGTGCATGCCTTAATCCCAGCTACTTGGCAGGCTGAGGCAGGAGAATCACTTTTGTGTAGCCTTTTGTGTCTGGCTTCTTTCATGTAGCATAAAATACTTTTGAAATTCACCCACTGTTGCTGCTACATGTGTTAGAAGTTGTTCCTTTTTACTGATGAGTAATATTCCACTGTATGAATGTACCAGCATTTGTTTATTCATTTAGCAATTCATGAGCTTTGGGGTTGTTTCCAGTTTATGTCTATTATAAATAAAACTGCTATAAACATTCACATTCAGGCCTCTGGTGTGGACAAGTTTTCATATCTCTTGGGTAAATAATTAGCAGAAGGATTGCTTCATTGTACGGAAAGTATGCCCTTAGCTTTCCAGGCAATTGTCAAACTATTTTTCAAAATAGCCATACCATTTTGCATTCCAACCAGTAATGTATGAGATTTCTAGTTGATCTACATCTTTGGCACCACTTAATATTGTCAGTCTTAGCTATACTAGTGGATGTGCAGTAGTATCTTACTGTGTTTAATTTGTATATCCCTGTTGATGCTGAGCATCTTTTCATGTGCTTGTTTGCCATTCTTCTATCTTCTTCGGGGAAGTGTCTGTTCAAATCTTTTGTCCATTTTTTAAAAAAATTGGGTTGTCTTATTATTGAGTTGCAAAAGGTCTTTATATATTTTGCACAAAAACCCTGTATCAGATCTGTTTTGCCAATCTGTGACTTGTCTTCTCATTTTCTTAAGTGTCTTCTAAATAGCAAAAGTTTTAAATTTTGATAAAGCCTGATTTATCATTAAAAAAATGATTTGTGTTTTTTATGTACTGAAGAAGTCTGCCCAAGGTCAGAATAATTTTTTCAGATATTTTCTTTTAGAGGTTTTATACTTCAACTTTTACATTTAGGTCTATGCTACATTTCAAGTTAATTTTGTATAGAGTGAGGAGGTAAGGACTGAGATTAACTTCTTGGTAAATGGATTCCTGATATTTCCTGTACCATCTGTTAAATGGACTGCCTTTTTCCAATTGAATTACTTGGGCATCTTTTTGGTTTTTTTTTTTTAAATCAATTAACCATATTAAGTGCATGTTCGTTTCTAAACTCCATAATCTGTTCCATTCATCAATACATCTATCCTTATGCCAGTACCAAATTGAGATCATTATTGAGTTTTACGGTAAGTCCAGAAATCAGGTAGTGATTCCTCTTTGTTCTTCTACTTCAAAATTGTTTTGGCTCTTCTAGTCCTTTGCATTTCCATATAAATGTTAGAATATACATCAATTGCTATAAAAGTTTGCTCTGATTTTCATTTGGATTCGAATGAAATTACACACCAATTTGAGGAAAACTGAAATCTTAATACTGAGTCCTCAGATTTATAAACATCTCCACTTATTTAGGGCTTTATTAATTTCTTTCAGCAATGTTTTATAATTTTCAGTGTGCAGGTCTTGCATAAATTGTTAGGCTTATTCTAAATATTTCATGGTTTTTGATGCTACTTTAAATACTGTTTTTATAATTACCTAATTGTTTGTTGCTAGAGCATATAAATTCAATGGTATTTGTACAATGACTCTGTATTCTGCAACCTGATAAAGTCATTTACTGGCTGCAGTAGTTTTATTTTACCATTCTTGGGATTTTCTACGTAAACAATCATGTTGTCTGCCTATGAAGGCAGTTTTACTTTTACCTTTCCAATTCAATTAGAGTTATTTAATAAGATGAATTTCAAAATTAGAGATCAGGGTGGGTGCGGTGGTTCACACCTGTAATCCCAGCACTTTAGGAGCCAAGGTGGAAGGATCACTTGAGCCCAGGAGTTTGAGACCAGCCTGGCCAACATGGAGAAATCTCATCCCTCAAAAAAAAAAAAAAAAAAAAAAAAAAAAAAAAAATTAGCCAGGCGTGGTGGTGCATCTGGTAATTCCAGCTACTTCGGAGGCTGAGACGGGAATTGCTTGAACTTGGGAAGCAGGGGTTGCAGTGAGCCGAGACTGGGCCACTGCACTCCAGCCTGGGTGACAGAGCAAGACTATCTCAATACAATTAAAATAAAATAAAGTAAAATAAAATAAAATAAAATAAGAAGAGATCAGTTTCTTTCAACTAATACAATTAAAAACTTAAACCTATCTGGGTATCTAGTGTTCATAATACAGGTCCTCTCAAGTAAGAGTTCCTTCAACCCAAAACTCTGAGTATTTCCATATATAAATGAACCTGCTGGGATTATTTTTTTTTCCCTGATACCAAGAATCCGTCCAAATTTGTTGGAATTTATTTGTAATTCCCTTTAAAATTATTTTTTATTGAACTATGTGTTTTGGTAGTAGTATATTGAGAGAAGCATCCTCTCTAAGAATATCTGTTGAAACTTCTTTTTTATTTCAGAATCTGAAATAGTTACAGTTCCCTCAATCAATCAGTTTAAACTTACAGATGCAAGGAATCTTATACCTGATTCCTCTTTAAGTTGGCTGGTAAAATGCTTAGAGCAAAACTTGTGAGCTAACTCTTGCCTTTCATATAGGACTTCGTGATCTAACTTCCCCTGCCTTTCTCTGTAGGACTTGGTTCCTATAACCTGGTTTATAGCTCTATCTTACTTGACTATTCTATTTTTCTTGGTTCATATTTCTTATTTTTAACTAATTTCACCTTGCAATACTGCATACCTCTTTCTAAATAAGGAGAAAAAATGTGTCCATTATTGTTCCCTGATCTGCAATAATTAATTATACTGTCCACCATCATGAGGACACATTCTAAATCAACACACCATTCATGTCTATAGGAACGTTTAACTTACCAATAAAGGTAGTCCAGACCCACTACCAGAACTTTGTGACTGGTCAATAAGGTCTTTTAGTGATTCTCCAACTGGAATAAATGCTTCATCCTGTTCCAAATCACGATTGTAACGACGTCTGCTTGAGATGCTCTTGCAATAATGTCTTTTAAAAAAGCAGAAAACAATCTACATTAAAAATGAAAAACTATAAAACCCTAAGAAAAACCTTGAGGTTCTCTATACCGTTATCCTTCCCTCAGACAGAATCCTATTAGTCTTATCATTGGATAACATACCCTGTTAAATACATCTAGAAATGGAGTTCAGAGTTCTATGTATCATGTTAAAACAGAAAGATGTCTATAGTGTATTGGCATGTAAAAAGACACTATCAAAATCAGATGTGAAGTGTCATCCTAGCTATAAAAAAATACGACTTCAAATAATCACAATATACATTTCCTTACATTCCAACCCAAACCTCGAAGTCATATTTTCAGACTTTTGCCAACTTGATAGACATGAAACAATGCCTTCTTTTAATATGCTTTCCTCTGGTTACTAGCAAAATTGAATTTTTTTCCACAGTTCAGCTTTTTTTTTTCTGTGAACTACCTATTCATATTTTTAACAAATACTTATTTTTTGAGATAGAATCTAGCTCTGTTGCCCAGGCTGGAATGCAGTGGTACGATCTCAGTTCACTGCAACCTCTGCCTCCCAGGCTCAAGCGATCCTCCCACCTCAGCCTCCTGAGTAGCTCGGACTACAAGTACGTGCCACCATGCCCAGCTAATTTTTTTTTGTATTTTTAGTAGAGATGGGGTTTTGCTATGTTGCCCAGGATGGTCTCGAACTCCTGAGCTCAAGCGATCTGCCATGTTGGCCTCCCAAAGTGCTGGGATTACAGGCGTGAGACACTATGCCTGACCAATCTATTTGTGTTTATTGCACATTATTCAATTGAAGTGTTCCCTGAACTCTTCTCCTCATTGATTTGTAGGCGTTCATTATATAATCTGTATACCAAATGTTGACAATTGTGTTTCAACAATCTTCTCAGTCCGTGATTATCACAGCATTCTCTTTATGGCATTTTTATGTCAGTTTTTAAATTTTAGTGTAGACAAATTACTTCATCTTTACTCTTTTTGATATGCCTTTGTCTCTTAAGACAACCTTCCAATCCTAATGTCAAGAAATATGTTCTCAAGGTTTTAATTTTTTTTTTTTTTTGAGACAGGGTCTCACTCTGTCACCCAGGCTAGAGTGTAGTGGCACGATCTCAGCTCACTGAAGCTTCAACCTCCTGGGCTTAAGTGATCCTCCCACCTCAGCCTCCCAAGTGGCTGGGACTACTGGTATGTTCCACTACGCCTGGCTAATTTTTGTATTTTTCATAGAGATGAGGTTTCACCATGTTGCCCAGGCTGGTCTCAAACTCCTGGGATAGTGAGTTGATTTGACCACAGGAGTTCGAGATGAGACCAGCCTGGGCTCAAAGCAATCCTCCTGCTTTGGCCTCCCAAACTGCTGAGATTACAGGTGTGACCCACTGTGCCTGGCCTGGTTTTAACATATTGATTCTCTCATTTAGTTGTATGGTCCATTCAGAATGTATAATATATAATGGAAACTAAGAAACAAATTAAAGTATTTTCCATATAAATAGCCCAATGTACTTAACCATTATAATTTTTTTTTTTTTTTTTTTTTTTTTTTTTTTTTTTTTTTTTTTTTTTTTTTTTGAGACGGAGTCTTGCTTTGTCGCCCAGGCTGGAGTGCAGTGGCGCGATCTCGGCTCACTGCAAGCTCCACCTCCCGGGTTCACGCCATTCTCCTGCCTCAGCCTCCCGAGTAGCTGGGACTACAGGCGCCCACTACCACGCCCGGCTAATTTTTTGTATTTTTAGTAGAGACGGGGTTTCACCGTGTTAGCCAGGATGGTCTCGATCTCCTGACCTCGTGATCCGCCCGCCTCGGCCTCCCAAAGTGCTGGGATTACAGGCGTGAGCCACCGCCCCCGGCCACCATTATAATTTTATTTTTAAAACTTTATATGGGTAATTGACTCAAATAGTTTTAAATCCAAAAGACACAAAAGGGTATATGGCAAAAAAAAAAATCCTCCTCCCAGCTCTATCCCTAAGCTATCAAGTTCACTTCCTTAGAAGAGAACTATTTCCCTGTTTCCTTAGAAACAAAACTACTTCTGGTTTCTCTGGTAATCTGGAGAGACACTGATGCCGTTCTGCATCTTGCTTCTTACCTGGGGTATCATTCCACGTAAGTACACAAAGTGTCACCTTTTTCTTTAATGGCTAGATAGTATTCCACTGTATAGCTGCTAACCATTCACCTATTGGTAATCTTTATTTTTATTTTTCTTTATTTATTTTGAGATGGAGTCTTACTCTGTCCTCCAGGCTGGAGTGCAATGGTGCAATCTCAGCTCACTGCAACCTTTGCCTCCCGGGTTTAAGCAATTCTCCCTGCCTCAGCCTCCCGAGTAGCTGGGATTACAGGTGCCCACCACCACACCTGGCTAATTTTTGTATTTTTTTTTAGTAGAGATGGGGTTTCACCATGTTGGCCAGGCTGGTCTTGAACTCCTAACCTCAAATGATCCACCTGCTTCAGCCTCCCAAAGTGCTGGGATTACAGATGTGTGCCACTGCGCCCAGCCACCTACTGGTAATATTTAGATGGTTTCTAGTCTTATTGCATGCAAGTGTGAAATACAATTTTCTACCATATCTGTAGTAGGAATTACTGAATTTGGAACTTTGATGGAGTGCCCTACTGACCTCCTTAAAGGGTGAACCAGTTGGAATCCCTCCACCAACATGTGAGAATGCCTATTTTCCCTACACCTTTATCCCTACCCTTGTGTTATAAACTTTTAGAATTCAGTTTTAAATGTATCAAATTTTATATTTATAGAACTTAATATTTAATTTTATCAAGCATCTTTATTTGCCTACCTTTGAATGTCATACAGTTCTCCATGGCTTGGTAATGAAAAAGCCATCCTTTGTCTCCTCTCCTCCTCCTATCCAGTTTCCACTTCTTAGAATAAAGAATTGTGACTTTTTGAAGCTTATTTAATATTTACCTAATTCTTTTTTCTTTTCTTTTCTTTTTTTTTTGCGACAGGGTCTCACTCTTGTCGCCCAGGCTAGAGTGCAGTGGTGTGATCTCAGCTCACTGCAACCCCCGCCTTCCTGGTTTGATCAATTCTTGGGAACCCCAAGTAGCTGGGACTGCAGGCACACACCACCATACCAGGCTAATTTTTGTATTTTTAGTAGAGTTGAGGTTCCGCTAGGTTGGCCACGCTGGTCTCGAACTTCTGGCCTCAAGTGATCCACCCACCTCAGCCTCCCAAATTGCTGGGATTACAGGTGTGAGCCACCACACCTGGCCCTCATTATTTCTAAATAGCATCCTTACATTGACATTTTAAGTTTTTCAGTCTGAGGCTTTAACTATTGACCTTACACTGGGGAATATGACAATTTAACTGATCATTTAACACCCTGTGGCTTCCCAAAACAGAAATACTTCCATCCTCACATCCTCCTTACACAGTTATATTATTTGTTTAGCTCAACATTCAGTGCTTGCATTATTATGACTACATAAACTCTATCTACACAAGGCCCTCGCTGTATAATATGACTATTGTTTTCTTTCTTGCACACCCTCTTCCCCCTGCCCCAAAGCACAGGCAAAGATCCATTACTTTGGAGGGAGGAGAAGCAGCAAAGTCCCTCTGCCTCTTGGGGATGTAGAGGAAATGCTCCCTGTGCTCTGACCAGGTTAAGATCCTCTGATGCTGAGGAAGAGGAGAAGATGACACCTTCCTCTCTCCTTGTAGGCATAGGATCCTACAGGAGGACCACAGGGCAGTCAGCTACCTCTGTGGGAGGAGGTGCAAGAGCCCTGAGGAAGCTGCACCCTTAAGGTCTAGCAACACAGAACCTACCTAAGGACAACAGGCACGCCCCCCTCACTTTCCAACTGTCCTCTAATGTGAATAACACGCAACAGCAGATGACCTCTGTGGGAGGAACAAGAACACAGAAAGTGACTCCCACAGAGGTGCAATGACGTGGTAAGAGCTGAAAGCTACCGGGGAGGTAGGAACTCAGAGAAAAACCCTTCCTTCTGCACCTAAACCCCAACTCGAAGCAAATGAACAGCAGCCCATCACTGAAGGAATTTGAAACTTGTGAGGCACTGAAGGCACAGGCCCAAACACTGAACAAAACCTTAACCCAAATCGACTCGTACTAGACTGAACACCTCCTGCCTATCAACAGCCTAAGAGAAGGTATGCCCATTTTCAGGAGTATGTCTTTATTGCAATGTCTGTTGTTCTTTTTAAAACTGATGTATAATAGTTGTACATATTTTGGGGGGTACATGTGATATCTTATGCATGTATACGATGTAAAATGAACAAATCAGAGTAACTGGGATAGCCATCACCTCAAATATTTATCTTTTGTTTTTCTTTGGGTGGGGAAGAAGAGGCAGGGCCTTGTTCTGTCGCTTGGGCTAGAGTGCAGTGGCATGATCTTGGCTCACTGCAACCTCTGCCTCCTGGGCTCAAGCAATCCTCCCACCTCAGCCTCCCCAGCAGCTGGGACCACAGATGTGTACCACCATGCCCAGCTAATTTTTGTATTTTTTTGTAGAGATGTGGTTTCACCATGTTGCCCAGGCTATATCTTTGTGTTGGGAATATTACAATTCTTCTCTTAAAGACTAGCTACTTTGAAATATACAATAAATTACTAACTATAATTTCCCTACTGTACTATCAAATACTAGAACTTATTCCTTCTATTAGTAATTGTATTTTTGTGCCCCTTAATCAACCTCTCTTCATCCATCCATCTTCATCCAACCTCCCTCCCTCCATCCTTTCTAACCTGTGGTATGTTATTCTACTTACCACCTCTATGAAATCAACCTTTTTAGCTCCCACGTATGATTGAGAACATGTAATATTTGTCTATGACTGGCTTATTTCACTTAACATTAATGAACTCCAGTTCCATTCATGTTGCTGAAAATAACAGGATTTCATTAATTTTCTGGTTGAGTAATATTCCACTGTATGGACCACATTTTCTTTATCCATTCACCTGCTGATGGACACGGGTTGATTCCACATCTTGGCCATTATGAATAGTGCTTAAACATAGGGGTATGAACAGGCCTTCAATATACTGATTTCCTTTTGGATATATACCAAATAGTGGGATTGCAAGATCATATGGTAGTTCTGATTTTAGTTTTTTGAGGGACCTCCACACTGTTCTCCATAGTAGCTGTGCCAATTTACATTTCCACCAGCAGTGTGCTAGGGTTCCCCTTTCTCCATACCCTCCCCAGCATTTGTTTTCTTTTTGATAACGGTCATTTTAATTGGGGTGAGGTTGATATCTCATTGTGACAATCTCTGCTATCCTTAACATGATGTACAACATCCAAATAAACTTATGAGACCCACTAAAAAGCTAGGAAAAATCACTCACTGCCAAGAGGGCAGGCAATCAAGAGGCCAAGTGTCAGACAGCACTTGTGCTGAAGCTGTCAGGAGGGCCTTTCACAGAACTGTGATTAAAAGGGGAAGGCAACTGGTGAAGGTGGTAACAGAATACACAGATGGAGTGTCTCAGCAGAGAAATGAAGTCAGACAGGAATGTGAGAAAGGGAAAACATGCTATTAAAGATGAAGAATGTTTGATGAGCTCAACAATACACAGCTCAGATGGACACAGGTGAAGAAAAAAAAATCTGTGCATTTGAAAATAGGTAAATAGAAGTTACCTGAACTAAAATACAAAGAGAAAAAACAAGTGAGAAAAACTGAAGAATTAAAGAGCTGTGGCACAACACCAAATAATCTAAAATATGTATAATTGGAGTCTCAAAAACAGAAGAGACAGATAAAAGGACAAAGTGTTTTAAAAAAATAGTAGATAATTTTGCAATAATAATGAAAGATAGCAAACCATAGATTCACTAAGTTCAGTGAAACCCAAAGCAGAGTAAATACCAAAAAAGAAACACACACACACGCTTCTAAATGTATTGTAGCTGAGTTGTTTAAAAGATAAAGGGAAAACATTAAAGGATGCCATGAAAAAAATTACATATAATACATCAAAGATAAAATGTATGTCAGAAGGTATGCAAGTGGAAGATAATGAGTGACAGCTTTAAGGGAAACAAACTTGAGCCCATCCAGAATTCTATAGCCAGTGAAAATATCTTGGGAAAATGAAGTCAAAAGACTGCAGACAAAAGCTGAGAGGACTTACAGCCAGCAGACCTGCACTCCAAGAGGTTAAAGAAATTCTTCAGGCAGAAGGAATATGGTATCAAATGAAAACTTGGACCTAAAACTTGGAATTAAATACATGGAGAGTGCTGAAAGTGATAAAAATATGTGTACATATAGGGCATTTTTTCTTATTTTTAATCACTTTAAAAGCTGATTGGCAGCTTCTTTTTTAGGTATTCAGAAAATGTTTCTTTCTTATTAAATAAAACATTACTTGGCAATTTTTTTTTTTGCTGTAATCACTGCAACTTAAAAAAATCATTCAATTCTTAATATTTAACTACTCTAGGACCAGGAGTCCCCTAAAGACAATGAGGATAAAGGGTCCATTATAAAGCCAGAAGCAGGCTTTTCATCTGACAAATGCATCCGTGATACTATTTCCCAAGCAGAAATTCTGGGCCAAGATGGCTGGCAAACATCAACAAGAGTGAGTAAGTATCCACTGTGTGCCAAGCATGAGGGACACACAAGATTCACCATGGGCACCCTTCAAAATTCAATAGGAAAGTGGCAATTTAAACAGCCAGCCAGTTGATCATCAATATTAATGGTTAAGTAAACTCTGTTACCAATGAGATTCCTGTTGTATGGAAATGCAGACTTTTGGCAAATATGCATGAGTAAGTAAATGAATACTTGCCAATGTAAAAAAATGCAAGATAAAATTAGTAAGTGTTATGGGGGCAGATCATAGGATCTAAGCAGTCTGAAGGATTAAAGGAGCTACAAAAGAAGATGCCAGAGGAAACAACCAGGAACTGGCGTATGGTACAGAATGATGCCTCGTCCACAGTGGAGGGAGGCCATGGTTCCAGATAAGGTTTTAGAGAAGGTATCGGTTTTGAGGATCATGGGTCATGAATGTAAATGAGACTGAAGAATAAATTGCAGCCGTATCTAAATTGGAGGAAAACGATCACATCAGAAAAAAGGGAAACAAAATATTAATGAGGCAAACAAAACAGACAAACCTTAATATGCTGACGGACAGACCTCTCTTTAACTTTAATCTTATTCTTTTACGGTTTGCTATGGAGAACAACTTGTGACTTGTTAAAGTTCAACTAAATATGAATGAATATTCCAAATTACAGATTGTATATATCTGATCAATAATGAATCTTCACAGACTGAACTAGCACATGAAGTTCTAAAGCTAAATAAACAGGGCAGTCACAAAGTTCTATGTAGTATTTAGTTTAGAACTATAAAAAAGCCTACATGACCAGTTCCTGATGTCTGATTGTATGTTCTGTGAAGTGTTATAGGTCACTCACTTGAGTGTCCATGGCCTGAGTCTCAGATGAGTAGTCTTTTTTGTTCATCTTAAAAGATATTGTTAGTTTGTGCCAGGGTCACTTGGATCCCCATTTCCGGATCTTCATTCTTTTATGTGGATTCTTATCTTCACCTGGCCTGTCTTTACACCCGAAGAACTTCCCTTCACATTTCTTTTTGGGTAGGTCTAAGGGGGCGGAGTTCTTTCAAGTTTTCTGTATGACTGGAAATCTTCACATTACCTTCATTTTTGAAGGGTATTTTCTCTGGCTATAGAATTCAAAGTCTGTGATGTTTTTCTTTGGGCACTTTAAAGATGTTGGTTCGCTATCTTCTTGACTGCACTGTTTACAACAAAAGGTCTGCTGTCATCCTTAACTTTGTGCCTCTGTAGATATTCTGCCTTTTTTCCTTGTTTCATTTAACATTTCTTTATTATCGGTTTTGAGCAATACAATTATCATGTGCCTTAATGTAGTTTTCTTCATGTTTCTTATACTCAGGGTTTGCTGAGCTTTCAGATATCTGGATTCATGGTTTTCATTAAATTTGAAAAAGCTGAGTGCAGTGGCTCACGCCTATAATCCCAACACTTTGGGAAGCGGAGGCAGGTGGATCACTTGAGGCCAGGAGTTCGAGACCAGCCTGGCCAACATGGTGAAACCCCATCTCTACTAAAAATACAAAAATTAGCCAGGCTTGGTGGTACACGCCTGTAATCCCAGCTACTTGGGAGGCTGAAGCACGAGAATCGCTTGAACCCAGCAGGTGGAGTATGCAGTGAGCTGAGATTGCACCACTGCACTCCAGCCTGGGTGACAGAGCAAGACCGTGTCTCAAAAATAAAAATAATAGGCCGGGCACGGTGGCTCATGCCTGTAATCCCAGAACTTTGGGAGGCCAAGGCGGGCGGATCATGAGGTCAGGAGATCGAGACCATCTGGCTAACACGATGAAACCCCGTCTCTACTAAAAATACAAAAACTTAGCCGGGCATGGTGGCGGGTGCCTGTAGTCCCAGCTACTTGGAAGGCTGAGGCAAGAGAATGGCGTAAACCCGGGAGGTGGAGCTTGCATTGAGTGGAGATCGTGCCACTGCACTCCAACCTGGGCGACAGAGCGAGACTCGGTCTCAAAATAAATAAATAAATAAATAAAAATAATAATAATAGATAAATTTGAAAACATTTGATCATTATTTCTGTATGTTTTTCATCCCTCCTCTCTTCTGGGAACTCCAATTATATCTATATTAGGCCATCTGAAGTTGTCCCGCAGCTCACTGATTCTCTATTCATTCCTATGTCTTCATGTTCACTCATCTTTTCTTCTACAGTCTGTCACTAATTTCATCTAGTATTATTATTTCATCTGAGATATTATAGATTTCATTTCCTAAAGTTTCATTTTGGTCTTTTACAAAATCTGCCATGTCTTAACTTTTGTACATAAAAAATACAGTTATAACAACTATTTTAATGTCATTGCTAATTCTAAGGTCTGTATCAGTTCTGGGTCAGTGGTTTTGATTGCTTCATTTCTTCCCTCATTATGGACCATATTTATATGTATTCATTTATTCATAGTATTCATTTATTGGATGGCAGATATTGTGAATTTTACCTTGTTGGATGCCAGATATTTTTATATTCCTATAAATACTGTTGAGTTTTGTTCTAGGATACAGTGACTTAGAAATGGTGTGATCTGTTTGGGGCTTGCTTTTAGGGTGAGACCAGAGCCATGTTTAGTCTAGGGTTAATTATTCCCCACCACTGAGGCAAAATCCTCCTGAGTCCTTCAACCAAAACCTATGAATTATGGGGTTTTCAACTCTCACAGCTGGTGTGAACAGATCCTACTCCCAGCCTTGTGTGAGCACCAAACACTGTTTTCTCAATCATTTCAGGTGTTCTTTCCCCAGGCTTGGTAGCTTCCTCACAACTCTTCAAACTGAGACAGGCTACTGGCTACACCTGGGTTCCCCCTGTGATGCCCAACCCGAAACTCTGTTCAGGGAGAAGAAGGTGGGCAATCACAAGGCTCACCTCACTTGTTTCTGGTTTCTCAGAGATCAGTATCCTTCACAGCCTGATACCCTGATTGGCAAGCTGTTAGTATATGGGTAGGGTTTACTGATTACAAGCTTCACTGTAAGATAATCTGCCTGGACCATTTCACTGGGCCCTAACAGCAGTATTTTTAGGTTTTATCTCTTGCGCTGAACAGATTTCCTTAAGAAACATCCTACCCATTGCTTAGAGAGCACACACCTGGCTGATAGGGTTCTTTACTATGTGGCTGAAGGCACTGCAGGCAGTCTCAAGACATACCACAGTGAAAAGTGTAGGTAGCTCTGAGGTAACGCAGCATGAAAAAAAAAACAAAAAAAGAAAAGTATAGGTAGCTCATATTACAAAGGGCTGATTTCTGAAATATAAAGAGCTTCTATAAATCAAAGAGAAAAAAATCTATGCAATTCAATGGAAAAACAGGCCCCCCAAAATGAGTACATGATTTAAATAAAAATATAGATGGCTCTTTTCTTAAAAGAAAAATAAAAGCATACTCAACAATATTTTACTATACACATTACAGGCCAGGTGCAGTGGCTCACGCCTGTAATCCCAGCAATTTGGGAGGGCGAGGTGGGTGGATCACTTGAGGTCAGGAGTTCGAGACCAGCCTGGTCAACATGGTGAAACCCCCGTCTTTACTAAAAATACAAAAATTAGCCAGGTGTGGCAGTGCATACCTTAATCCCAGTTACTTGCGAGGCTGAGGCATGAGTATCGCTTAAACCTGGGAGGCAGAGATTGCAGTGAGCCGAGATCACTGCACTCCAGCCTGGGAGACAGAGTGAGACTCTGTTTCTAAATAAATAAATAAATAAATAAAATAATATATACATTACAGTGCCCTTGTGTAATAAAGAAACCAATGCATAAAAAAAGTATTTTAATATGAAAATATAAATTAAAATCACCTTGAGATATTATCACCTGTCTTACTGGCAAAGATTCAGTTATTTGACAAAGGGACTTTGAGCTTAAAATAACCGATTGAGCATACTTGCTTGCTTTTACTAGTCCACTAAAACAGCAATAAAGAGTTTTAAACTTCTTTATCTAACAGGCAAGGAGAAAAGGAGATAAAATAACAGTAAACACTGTTGGAATTCATGAAGCAGATAAATGAGTAGTGACTTTGCACACCCAAAAAGTCTGATTCTTAGGTTAGAAATTGAGAAAACCAAGAAGCAACCAGTTTATACTATGGAGTTCCCCCAAGAACTTCGGAACTGGCCATTGTGGTTATCTCTGGAAGTAAAGTTGAGGGTGACAATAACACCAAGAAGACTACTTGAAAGTCAATTTTCAGAAAGTCGGACACTGGATTATCCAATACTGTGTTAGCAAATCACTCCCAAACTGAGTGGCTTAAAACAGCAATCGTTATCTCACTGTTTCTGTGGATCATGCATTCAGGAGTGACTTGATTGGGTAGCTCAGGGTCAGATGTCAGCTGAGACTGCACTCATGTGAAAGCTTGACAGGAGCTTGCAGTCACTTCCAAGGCGGCTCACTTCCAAGGCTGACAGGCTGCAGGCTGGGTATTGGCAAGAGGCCTCAGTTCCTCCCTGTGTGGGCCTCTCTCAGAGCTGAGTGTCCACATAGCATGATGCCTGGCTTCCCCCAGAGTGAGTGATCCCAGAGACCATGGTGAAAGCTGCAAAGCTGTTTATAACGTAGACTTGGAAGTCACTTTTGCCATATCCTATTTGTCAGACAGATCAGCCCTGATGTGTTACAGGAGGGGACTGGCCCCAAGTGGAGGAACCCCAGGCAGTGAGAATCACTGGGGGCCATTTGGGATGATGGCTACCTCAGATGTGGAGCTCTCCTCTCCACCCCATCTCCTACTCTGAATAATCATATGACTTTCCCATCACCTCCCTAACAGAAGATTCCAAGTCTATTATCTAGAAAGACCCAAAACACGATTTCTCAACTGTGGTACCCCATTGTTGAGGGTGAGGAATTATAATAAAAACAAGGAGGTATGCAAACGTCTTTTCCTCAGTAATCTGAAGTGTTTCCTTTATTATATGCTAAATTGCTGTATGTACTTGGGTTTGTTTATTTATGGGTTTACTAATTTGTTTCATTAATGTATCTAGGTTGGTATGATAATGTTTTATTATTAAAGTTTATATCCATTAGGGACTGTCTCTTATTACTCTTCTTTTTTGGCAACTATCTTCTGAAATCATGGCTACATGCAAACAATTCTGGAGCTCCAAATTTCTAAAGAATTATAACGCAAAAAAAAAAAAAAAAAGAATTATAACGCAGTGGGTTTCTTGGGACAGATCAAAAACATTCAGATGCCAGAAAGCTCACTATTCCATTAATAAGAAAATCATAAGTAATCATGAACATACAAGAAGTATGAAATTGTGCCCAATTAACTAATTGGTAGTAAGGTCCTTTTCCCTTAAGAGAACTATAGTCTAGTTACATAAAGGAGATATACAACCAGAGAATACAAGTTAATGGTTTCCGCAACTGGCTTTACAAACAGCGGTTGACATCTAATATTTGACAAAATATTTTGCTTCAAAATAAATATCTTCTTACTTGTAACAAAAGCAGCTGGAGAAGATGATCATAGCAATTATGCAGACAGCCATAGAAATGAGCAAAACCAGCCATCGAATGCTGCCATCAAAAAACGGACCTGACAATAAAAGTAAACAATGTAAACAATTGAAATGAAAAAATAATCTGACGTGTTCAGTTCTAGGTAGCCTGGTTACTGTAAAACCAGAGAAGATATTTGAGAAGCATGCTCCGACTTTTCTCGGCTAACCTACCTATGACAACAGGGGGCAGTGTGGGTTGCAAATACTGGTTACATAAATTGGTCCGACAACATTCTATTGTCCGGCGTAGCTGGGCTTTTGGAGAATCCTAAAAGAAGAGTAATGATAAAATTAGAAATGGTTTGGTATTTTAAACTGATATGTCTTTTTAGTATTCATAAAATACAATTTCTAATTCAGTGAGTGAAAGGGGCCTGCAAATTTTATATGTAAAAACAGATTATTGAAAGATTAAAATTTGTGCTGAAATAGTGAAGACTGCAAAATGGCTTTTCTTAAGAACATATCTATGTGGATGGTGTGTTAGACACTAGATTAGAACACCAAACCCGAACTTAGGTAATTACAATCATAAACTGGTCTGGTACATATAATCTCACTGTGGTACTGAGATGTGGATGAGATTTAAGATCAGACTAAAAAGTGGAGGGTGTCGTAGTCCAAAGAAAAGGCTGGTTAGCAAGGCAGCTGAGCGTGCAGAGGCGCTGCAGACCCTGCCTACCCCAGCCACATCAGAAGTCATGAGCCTGATGCGGAGGCAAGTTGAGCATCCATGGTGAGGGAAGGACAAACTACAGAAAGCATTCCTGAGAGCTGATTACAGACCACCAGCCAGCAAGGAGACTGTCCCTAGGAGAGCAAAAAGCTAGCACAGAGAAAGACACAGTCACTGGAAGGGCAGCAGCACTTGCATGTGATGTTTTATTGGATTAACAACACAATATCTGACAAGTTGAATGCTGCAGCCTGGGGAGAACTGCCATTCTGACCAACATGTGAATAGCAAAGAACTGTTTGTCACTAAACAAGTAACAAGAATGTAAGCGGAAATTAAGGAAAAGCCTCAGTATAATCAGCTATGACTTTAAAAAGGTAAACATGAGCCTGTGACTTCAGATTCTGTTGGGAAGATGGTCAAGAGCATTTGGAAATGTCCAAATACATATTTTATATTTTAAATGAAGTTTTATTAATAACTTTTAAACAATTTTTACTTTTAAATGATCATAAGGAGAGAGAGAAAAAAGTTAGGGTTAAACTGGAGAGTCTGAAATAATCCCAGATTCAGAGAAAACACATGGAGGAGGAAATGAAAATCATATAACTAACGATGAATGAAAGACGTGCCAAGCATCCAAAAACGGTTCCAGGAAAGCTAAAATGAGCTTGGCCTTGCAGAAGAGAAAAGTGCAAAGAAAAACCAAGAAAGGGTTTCTTTGGCAGCATGGGGTTTCTCCAAGCAACAGATGTACTGCTGACATGACAGTGGATGATAAGGACAAAAACGAACAATTCTTCAACTCCTGTCTTGTTTTTTCTTCTCTATGAAGTATACTAACAGGGATGACGAAGGTAGCTCAAACACTACTAAGTGGGAAACGACATCCCAAATGTACGAAGAGATCTTACGATGCGTTTGTATTCCTGTATGAGTTCCTATATTCTAACCTAGGTGAATTATATCCCAGGAAGATGAAAGCCCTTGTAAGAGAGATGGCTGAAAGACAGGTGTAATTTAAAGACTTTAGAAAGATGGAGTGTTGGAAACTACGATAGATAACGGAATGTTATATTTTTATATAAACATTTTATATAAACATGTATATATGTTTATATATATGTTATATATATGTGTGTTATATACGTCCCTTTTCTTTAAAAGTGAAAGAAAGGGTGTGGTGAAACTGGGTGTGGTGGCTACTTGGGAGGCTGAGGCATGAGGATCACTTGAACCTAGGAGTTCAAGTCCAGCCTGAGCAATGTAGTGAGACCCTATCTCTAAAAATAATAATAATTTTTAAAAAGAAGCCAAAAATAGACTCTGCCAACAGATTAAGGAGCATAGTATTACAGAAAATACAAGGGTTTTGGAATCAAACAGTTTGAATCCTAGCTTTGCCAGTTGTTCACTTTGTGACCTTGAGCAAGTAATTTATCTCTGGGCTTTAGTGTGCTAAAAAATACAGGTTAAAAAAAGATGAACTGGGAACACTGGCTCACACCGGTAATCCTAGCACTTTGGGAAGCTGAAGCGGCAGAATGGCTTGAGCGGAGGAGTTTGAGATCAGGCTGGGCAAAATAGTGAGACCCCATCTCTAAAAAAATTTTTAAATCAGCCAGGTGTGGTGGTACACGCCTGTGGTCCCAGCTACTCAGGAGGCTGAGGTGGGAGGATCGCTTGAACCCAGGAGGTTGAGGCTGCAGTGAGCTGTGACTGCACCACTGCATTCCAGCCTGGGTGATGGAGCAATACCCTGTCTTTAAAAAAATCTGCTCTATAGAGTAGTTGGGGGGAAACAAGGTAGAATATACTGAATCCCCAGGATACTATACACATATAACAAATATTCAATAAATTAACTTTCCTTCCTCTTGCTTGACATGAATCCCAGATGAGATTCTAGACTAAGCCAAAAAACTTATAAGTCCCTAAAGACCCAGTGTAGCTTCACTAAGAATAAGCAACACCTGACTCATCTCACGTCTGTCTTACTCAGGTTAACTATGTATCTGGGTAGGCAAAAATTGGGTTTGTCGAGATTATGAATTTGGGTGACACAGCCTTTCCTTTTCCTGCACTCTCCACCCGTACCCTCTGCCCAAGTCAATTTTGTATTCTAGATTTATGTGGGGAATATGAATTTTTGTGGGAAACAAATTTACTCGGCACTGATGAAGGAAGTGATTCTGACTTAAACTTATTCAGTGTGCTCGGGCTGGAGACAGTATATGAGGAAGGAACTGACGCCAAGTTACAAGGAATGGCAGTGAGGTTTCTGAAAAATAATTTGTCCTATAGGAGGAAACAGAATAAGCACAATTTACCAATGCAGCCTGGGGAGTGGAAGAACGCGAGGCCTGGTGAGAGGCACTCACATCTGTTCTGTGCCACACCTGGCAGTGAGTGAAGACACTGGGGAAAGGGTTAGGATCCTGAGCATGACAGAGCTGTGCTTGGGTGAGTGCTGTACTTGGGTGACGTTTACCAAGAAATACTGAAAGTTAGATAAGTGCTGGTCAAAATTCTTGCTGGCGTAACCCAATTCTTAAAAGCAACGTATCCTTCACGTATTTTTCAGGTGACACTTAAAAATTTTCACCATAAATTTAAATGGCTGCAATATATTAATAATTTCTGGCTTACTGTACATAATGACACTTTGACATAGAATTGTTACCTCATTTTGAAATAGAAGTGTTACATCATTTTTTAATGCATTCAGTAGAATCTAAATAGCATTGCAATTTGATAACCATTATCATCATTTTAAAGAATAAATGAACAAATGCTTCTTTCAGCAATGAGAAATTCTACACTAGAACTCTTATTTCTCCTTGAACTCTTATTTCCTTTCAATATCTCCCATGATAATTACATCCTAAAGTAATATATAACTGTCCACATCAAAGATAAGTACATAAAAATTCTTTTATTTCCTATAACTGTATGTCTTTAAGTCTTAGAAAATTATTCTAGTTTATCATAATCATTATTAGCATAAAATTGATCAAAACAATATATATGTTACAATCTTCATTAAATACAAACTTAAGAAAATGTTATTGGAAAGGGCATTTTTTCTTTTTCTTTTTTTTTAATGATACAAGATCTAGCTATCACTCCGCACACTAGAGTGGAGTTGCATGATCTCAGCTCACTACAACCTCTGCCTCCCAGGCTCAAGTCATCCTCCCACCTCAGCTTTTTTTTTTTTTCTTTTCTTTTCTTTTTTGAGATGGAGTCTCGCTCTGTTACCCAGGCTAGAGTGCAGTGGTGCTATCTCGGCTCACTGCAACCTCCAACTCCTGGGTTCAAATGATTCCCCTGCCTCAGCCTCCCAAGTAGCTGGGATTACAGGAGTGTGCCACCACGCCCGGCTAATTTTTGTATTTCTAGTTTGAAACATGGGGTTTCACCATGTTGGCCAGGCTAGTCTGAAACTCCTGACCTCAGGTGATCCACCTGCCTTGGCCTCCCAAAGTGCTAGAATTACAGGCGTGAGCCACCAGACCCAGCTAATTTTTGTAGAGATGGGGTTCTGCCGTGTTGCCCAGGCTGGTCTCAAACTTGTGAGCTCAAGCGATCTGCCCGCCTCGGCCCCCAAAAGTGCTGGGATTACAGGCATGAGCCACTGCACCTGGCCAGGCATTTCTTAATGATATGGATGGGACTTTTAAAACAAATCAGTTCATGAATTCATGAATAAAAATTACTGCTAGAGTGAGAAGATTCATCATTAATCTTATTCTTATTTTTCCTTTTGTCATCATCAAGACAATGTATTCACATAAGCAAGATGATGATCACGGAAGGAGACTATTATACCATTGTCCCATAATTTTTTTTTTTTTTTGGATGGAGTTTCGCTCTTGCTGCCTAGGCTGGAGTGCAATGGCATGATTTTGGCTCACTGCAACCTCCACCTCCTGTGTTCAAGCAATTCTCCTGTCTCAGCCTCCCAAGTAGCTGGGATTAAAGGCACGCACCACCACGCCCGACTAAGTTTTGTATTATCAGTAGAGACGGGGTGTCGCCATGTTGATCAGGCTGGTCTCTACGTCCTGACCTCAGATGATCTGCTCGCCTCGGCCTCCCAAAGTGCTGGGATTACAGGCTGGGGCCACCGTGCCACCACGATCAGCCCATAATTGTTTAAAGTCCTTCCAAAGCATATGCTAAAAGTGCCATAAAGATCCTATCATCGAAAATTATTTTCAATGATCCAGCAACTTGGTTGAAAGCAAACAATTGAAAACCATCTGTCATGTAAACACTTATTTGATATCCCAACATAGCCTACACTGATGCCTTTACTTCGAATTACAACACCGTTTGGAAACTTGAAGTTTTACACCTCAGGCCTTCTATTTGTAAACTAGGAGGGGTTGACTATGAAAAGTGACTAAGGGAAAGAGAACTGCTTGAGAAGTTCTGTTCTCAGGCAGAGAAATATTCAGCAACGGGACCTACTGAAGTTTAGGATCCAAAAACTGATTCCCTTAAAACTATCAACGTGCCCGTTACCCTTGTATAACAGTCTGAGTGTACCCAGGGATATGGGTAACAGCATGAAGACTGCTCTATTAAAGAATCAATATGGTCAAAGCTAACATCTATTAAGCCCTTACTATGTGCTAATTGTGCTAAACTATTCACATGTATATCATTTGATCCTTATAGTAATTCCTTCATGGATGAGAAAACAAGAGAGCAGAGCACCTTGTCCGAAGGTTCACATATATAGTATATAGATTTGAACAGCTTGTCAAGTTTAACAACTAACTTATAATGGTGAATTCAGCTTAGGACAGGCCTACACAAGGGGCCTGTTAAACACTGGTTATTACTGCTGGGCTCAGTACCCTAACCATAGCTCTTTCTTCAATTTTTTAAGTGATTAAAAAATGTATAGTATGTGTGGTTGATAAATACGCAAATAGCCTAAAACTGGAAGAAACAATGAAATTAGCATCCTTTAAATCCCAACAAATTAGAGCAAAGGATTAATGCTTATACGATAAAATTCATAAAGACAAGTATGTAACAACTGTATAGGAAAACCTCATTCCATTCCCATCTACTTATTTGTGTGAAGAAACCAACAGCACCAATGAAGAGTGGAGGAGATGTGGCTTAGCAGCAGCATGAGTGAGTAGCATAGGGACTTCAGCGGACAGAAGGCTCAATGGTTCAAGAATATGGCATGACTGCCAAACATCTAACACGAGACTATGTTTAGAAAAAGGGAACAGGGCTATTTATTCTCTACTTTTTTCCTTGGTCATATCACACTCAATTCTGCATATTACACTGAGGAAGTGGAGAGTGAATAACTCTAAAGCTGATCATATAAGGAGCAGTTGAGGTCATTAGGAACAATTATTTTCACTGGGCAAAGACTAGTAGGATGAAGCACTTTTTTTACTTAGTAAAGGGCTGTCATCTTAAAGAGAGATTAGGTTTGTTCTCTATGGTCCAAAGAGTCAGAAAGGAAGATAGATTTGCAGTCATTTGCAAAAAGGGTGATTCCAAACATTAGCTGAGAGGTTGAAACATAACCTTTAAGGTTTCTATCCATCCTGAGAATTTCTTTTCTTTTTTTTTTTTGAGACAGAGTCTCGCTCTGTCGCCCAGGCTGGAGTGCAGTGGTGCGATCTCAGCTCACTGCAAGCTCCACCTCCCAGGTTCATGCCATTCTCCTGCCTCAGCCTCCTGAGTAGCTGGGACGACAGGCACCCGCCACCACGTCCGGCTAATTTTTTGTATTTTTAGTAGAGACGGGGTTTCACCATGTTAGCCGGATGGTCTTGATCTCCAGACCTCGTGATCCGCCCGCCTCGGCTCCCCAAAGTGCTGGGATTACAGGCGTGAGCCACCACGCCCGGCCTCCATCCTGAGAATTTCCAAATAATAGGAACAATTTTCTAACATAGCTGAGACTTAAATTATGCACAAACAATTCTATCTGGAGCTGGTTTTCAGAAACACTGGAAGGGTCTCCTGGGACAAAATTACTATGCAGAATTTTGAAGAGATCAGGTTTATAACCCAGAGCCATCAGGATGCCCATAAACTTTTACCATCCTGATTCCTTTGCTGCTGCTTTTAAAGAGCTCCACTGACACCTCCTTACAAGGCCTTAACATTTTTTTTTTCAACTTTAGTGGTTACCCTAGAGTTTGCAGTATATCTTTAACATTTCTAAGTTGTCTCAGAGTGATAACAAAGGTTACTGCCACTATCTTAAAAGTCTTCTCAGTAAATTTTATAATCTACAAATAAGTGTGACAATATAATTTTTTTGCAGTCATGACAACCTAGGATGATTTAAAACTTTTTTTAAGGTAAAATAACCTGGAACTTAAATTACCATAATCATATTACTTGAATAAAATTTTTATTTTTAAAGAAACGTTAGCTGCAATTATTGTGATAAGAAAGTTTAGAAACTTTTTCTCATTGAAAATTGTAATCAGTAGCCAAAGACGGTTGAAATTTAAAAAAAGAAAAAATAATTTTTTTTTTTTTTTTTGAGACAGGGTCTTGCTCTGTGGCCCAGGCTGCAGTACCGTGGAACGATCTCGGCTAACTGCAACCTTAGCCTCCCCGGCTCAAGCAATTCTTCTGCCTCAGCCTCCCAAGTAGAGAACAAAGAAAACTGTAATCAGGCTGGGCACAGTGGTTCACACCTGTAATCCCAGCACTTTGTGGGCCGATGCGGGCAGACTGCTTGAGCCCAGGAGTTTGAGACCAGCCTGGGCAACATGGTAAAACCTTGTCTCTACAAAAAATACAAAAATTAGCCAGGTATAGTGGCATGCACCTGTAGTCTCAGCTATTCAGAAGGCTGAGGCAGGAGGCTGGCTTGAGGTTGCAGTGAGCAGAGATCGCAGCACTGCACTCCAGCCTGGGCAACAGAGCCAGGTGCTGTCTATGGAAACAAAAAAGGAAATTGTAATCAAACAATTAGCTTTTCAGAAATGATTTAGTTATAAATTCTACATATGAATACAGGACAGAATCAAGACAGTAGGTATTCCTCCAATATATTTACTGATGTGAACATACAGCGATGTGTACACCAGGCATGTTTCTCCTGGGGGAAATTGATGCTTTCATATGGCCCCTCCCTTCTTTGTCTCATGGGTCCCAAATTATATCTTACTTTGCACTGAAAATCAGATCCTTCATATTTCATACACCCTGAAGCTAATGTGGTTTCTCCCTGGTCATCTTCTTCTATGATGGCAAAGCAATGTCCATTAGTTCTAAAACAGAAAAAAACAAAACAAAACAAAACATAAATTCACATAGAAAGTACTAATGAAATTTGAGTCTGAATGCGAACAGGTACAGATGGCCTTTAATACTTTGTTTTGTGACTTAGAATTGCATTCACATGTGATTTATTGGCAACGCCAGAGGTTTTAAGACAAATGAAAGTTATGTCTGAGCTAAGATCTAAAAGGCCAGTGACAACCCTTTGTCAAGAAGAAAAGGATTTCAATTAAACAAGTCCCCCACATAGGAGTTATGTGACTTCTCTTTGCTAATCAGTCATGTGATCACAGAAAGCTGATTTATAAAATTTTATAAGTCATGTTTTGAAAACATACTTTAAAATAACTTTGTCTCTTTTTACCCATTTTTTCAGTACTTCCATATTGTATATGATAATAGAGAAAAACAAACTTTTCTCTGAAACATACAAATAGGCTTAATGACCAAAAAAAGGAGGACTAAAAGGCACCTTTTACTGAATATGATGGGAAAACAGGGAGAGGACTTTTGAATAAATTTTCAATAAATTTACATACATATATAATGAAATTCTTATTTTAGTGTTAGCATCCTGGAGTTTCCCCTTAATATATTCATATAGACTTCAACAGGTATGGGAGAAATTTCTAAAAGCTTTTTCTGTGCTCCTATTTATTGTTAATATCAGGAATTGTGCTGCTTCTACTTAGAAGAATTTTGCAGAATTCTTGGTTTTCTGTTAGGAGAAAATGTTAAGTGTGGGGCAGAATTCTGTTAAAATGGATGATTCAGTTTTACTCTGGGTTACTAAGCTACTAACAGACAGCCCATTACATCAGGCAGGTACTACAGACAAGAAGTTTAGCAAAACATTATTTGGTGACATAGCAGAGAGCAGTTCCTTGCTGGCAAACTCTCAGGAAGGTAAAAATGGACAACTAGTCACAGTCAGCCACGCAGAGCCCACCACCACCAGGGGACAAGCAGCAAACCTAAGACACGATGACCGTCATGCAGGTTCAAGAGTATACGTGTAAAGTTTCATGCTTTCTATCTGGTCCATTCAGGGAACATACAATTATTAAAAGTATAAAACATGACATTCATTATTGCCTCTATAACAAGGAGACAATTAATTGACTGATGAGGTTGAGTTGTTCAGGCAATTTTTTTTGGTCTTATTAAGTCAATATGTCAATGTTTCCAACAAATATGGACTAGAATTACATGATCATATATAAACACGTTGTGCAGTTAACACGAAATACACTAGAAAAATTAAAATCGTTTTATAAATCAGATTTGGATTGGTAAATTCACAGGTAAGAAAAAAGCATAAAATTAATTAACAATATGATTTATATATATCTGCAAAATATTTCAACTAATTAAGAAGTAGGAGGTCAGGTGTGGCAGCTCACCCTAGTAATCCCAGCACTTTGGGAGGCTGAGGTGGAAGGACTGCTTGAGCCCAGGAGTTTGAGACCAGCCTGGGCAACATAGCAAGACCCTGTCTATAGTTAAAAAAAAATTTTTTTTTTTAAATTAAAAAGAAGTAGGAGGTTGTCAGTGAGTTTTCTGATTTCTTTTTTGGTAACCTCTAAGTTTTCTAAAATGAGCATCAATAAATTTAAGATTAAAAGATCATTAAAAACTCAGATGTTAAACAAATACTAGATCCCTTTGATCTTATTTTAAAAGCTGCATTATAACATAATTCTAATATAGTAACTCACCTATCAGTTAATGGAATAATGTTCTAATATACAAAACAAAAGACTTTTTGGCTTTCTGGAAAGATACCATATACGAATGAAAAAAAAACCGCAGACAAGTTTAATAATTCTTAAAATAGCACTAAATGCAACTCTATTCTCCTAACTCTTAAGAAGGGCTGCATAAAATACTTACATGCATGTGTTATTAATAGCATCATCTGGGCAGTGCCCTGAGCAATAGCACTTTAAAAAAGGCAAGGTATCCTCTGGTGCTAAGGTTACTCCATTTTCTGACTTTTTCTGGTCGGAGTCTGATTTCATCCCGGTGCCATGGAGCATACTATCCAGATTCTGTCCTGCATTCAAATATGGAATTTGTAAGTACATCATTTCTGAAAAGCTCATTGTTTCATGACAATTTTCAATGAGAAAAAGTTGTTAAGCTTTCTTATCACAATAATTGTAGCTAGCATGTTTCTTTAGAAATGTAAATTTCATTCATACAACAAACAGACATACATTATTATGCACAGAATTACTGCACCAGGTTTTGTGGGGTACATGAAGACAGCTATATCACAATTTTTGCACTAGTGAAAGACAAACAAGAGTGGCGCAAGGCAGAATACAGTCAAATCTTGTTTTTTATATTTTTAAAATAACTTAAAAATTTTTTAATTTAACCAGGGAAAAGCATGAATGCAGTCCCCCACCACCACAATTATGCAGTTGAGTTTCCCACATTTGGGGAAATCGCAGGGGTCAGCACATCTGGAGTGCAATGAATAAGCCTCACCCTGGGAAAACCACCTTCGTGACCGTGGTCTCTCCCCTGCCAGGTAAAAGTATATAGTCATCACTTGTAAAAAAGGTACAAAATGGGGAGAGACTTCACAGAAGTCTGTGAGAGTTTCCAATCATTAAATAGAGACAAGTTATGATTCTTCTTTTAACTCTTTGGTTCAAAACTTGTGACCAGCTTTCCTTTATTTGTGCCTCTATGTGGAAAAGGAGTTACTAAGCATCTTGCTTTGGCCTTTAATTGCTTAAGTAAGGAAACCATGAGAGCATGGGGACCAATCATGTTACGTGGAGATTTTCACCTCGAGGTCATTGGTTTGAATGCAGACGATGCTGGCAGAAACTGAAGGTTACAGAAGGGCAGCAGTTAGCTCACAGAAATGGAACTATGTTCTTACACTAGAGTCTAGCAGGCTGCAGTGACAGATACTGTCATATTTGGTACTAAATCTTTCAGGCTGGAAGCAGAACGGAACTAAAAAAACTGTTCTAGTAATTACTTCCTCTCTCTGACTCAGCTAGGCCATTCTTTGTGGGTTACTCTCAAGGGAATGAAAGGTGGAACCAAATCGACAAGTGTATATGTATTTCATTATAAATGTTAAATAAGTGGTTCAAGACACAACACAGACTTGATTTTACATTTACCATACTGATGAGATAAACTACTGAAAAGACAAAAAAATATCACATATGCACACACTGGTAACAGAAAAAGTGCTGCTAAATAGTGTTTTGATGATTACATGCCTTCAGTTTCAATAATTTTTTTTTTTTTTTTTTTTGAGACATGGTCTCACGCTATTGCCCAGGCTGGAGTACAGTGATGTGATCAGAGCTCACTGCAGCCTCAACCTCCCAGGCTCAAGTGATCCTCCCACCTCAGCCTCTGGAGTAGCTGGGACCAAGGGTACATGCCACCATGCCCGGCTAATTTTTAAATTCTTTGTAGGGACAAGGTCTCCCTATACTGCTCAGGTTGGTCTTGAACTCCTGGGCTCAAGCAATCCTCCCGCCTCAGCCTCCCGAAGTGCTGGGAATATAGGCGTGAGCCACCATGCCTGGCCAATAACCTTCACTTTCTTATACTGAATATTTAGTAAAAGAATTTGCTACTGAATGAGTATAGAAAACATTTTTATTTGAGATAGAGTCTCACTCTGTCACCCAAGCTGGAGTGCACTGGTGCAATCTCAGCTCACTGCAACCTCCGCCTCCCAGGTTCAAGCGATTCTCCTGCCTCAGCCTCCCAAGTAGCTGGGATTACAGGCACCCCACACAACGCCTAGCTAATTTTTTTGTATTTTGTTGGTAGAGACAGGGTTTCACCATGTTGGCCAGGCTGGTCTCAAACTCCTGACCTCAAGTGATCCACTTGCATCAGTCTCCCAAAGTGCTGGGATTACAGGCATGAGCCACCGTGCACGGCCAGGAGAGAAAACACTTAAAAAAAAAAAAAAAAAAAGCTGGAAGTTTGTGTACATACATATATTACTCATCCCCGCGCCCCCCACACCACTCTCCTTTCAGAAATAAATTCCGTAATATAATGTCAAGGCTTCCGTTGGATCTGATTGCTACAAAGCGGAAAGACCTCCTTTATGTTAGAAACATCAACTGTAAAAGATGGAGTGGGGGAAGCAGGAGGTACAGGAAGGGTAGAAATCCACTGAGCAGGAAATGAGGAGACTGGGATTGTTTTGCCATGGGCCTACCCCGCTTTACCTAGCTGGATGGTCTTGGGCAAGCCATGTCACCTTTCCAGGCTTCATTTACTCTATAAGGCTATAGGACTAGAGAACAGGTGAGGGAACCTAACCAGCTTTAAAATCCTATTACATTAACAGAAGACACGTATCAATTCAGCTCTGGAAAACAAACAGTATATAATATATCACAGCAATTGATTTTTCAAAAATCTAGTGACACAGAAAAAGCAGTTTAGTGTGGCAGAAATATCACTTGAGATAACATCAAGAAGTGAAGGGTTCAAGTCGCAGTTACGGGCACAGATAAGTTACTCTCTGAACCTTAGCTATCTATAGAAAATGGGGATAATAATTCCTGCCTAATTCAAATCAACAGGTTATAGGTAGATCAGATGAATATTTACTAAAGTGCTTAACTACATGTAAAATAGTATACAAATGAAGAGGTTACTAATAACAAAGATCGTAACACTAAAAGATCACTGATACATGAAAAACTCAAAGTTATATGAAACTTCCTAGAATACTATTTGAATTCATGAGACAAAAAACTCAATTACAGTAGTTGTATCTGGAGCTTATATTATTGCCAAATATTCAACAGAATACTTAGTAGGGGTTTATTATGTGCAGGCAAGGTATTAAATGCTAGAAACGCAAAGATGTGGCATCAAAACCACATATGTGGCCTTGAGAAACTTGGTGGAAAGCAGAGGGGGAATAAGCACAAAAGCAAATAAATACAATGTGAAAAGTGACAAAATACAAAGGCCAGGCGCGGTGGCTCACGCCTGTAATCCCAGCACTTTGGGAGGCCAAAGTGGGCAGATCACCTGAGGTCAGGAGTTCAAGACCAGCCTGGTCAACATGGTGAAACCCCGTCTCTACTAAAAATATTAAAAAATTAGCTGGGCGTGGTGGCAGGCGCCTGTAATCCCAGTATTCGGGTGGCTGAGGCAGGACAATCACTTGACCTGGGAGGTGGAGGTTGCAGTGAACAGAGATCAAGCCATTGCACTTCAGCCTGGGCGACGAGCGAAAATCCATCTCAAAAAAAAAAAAAAAAAAGTGACAAAATACGGAGGCGTTTACATGTAAACAAAGGAAAGGGCTCATCCTAGGTGTCAAACTCAAACTGATCTTAGGTGTCAAAAGTAATGAAATCTAAGCTACATCTTAAAAACTTGCAAGATTTCACCAAGCGGATATTGAATACGAAGAAAAGTAACAGGAAAGAGCCTCTCTGTGCTCTCCGTAGGGGACAGCGACCACTCTGTTAATGGTTCCTGGATGTACCCCCTCTAGCCATGACCTGCTTAGACATCTCCTGACTGACTTGTCCTAAATGAACTCTTGATTTGCCTCAAACCTGGTCTTACCAAAGTCTTTTGGCTCAACCTCCAAAATGTATGTCAATTGTTTTCATTTTTCTCCAACTCCGCTGTTGTCACCAAGGCCCATCACATCATGCCTCTACTAAGGTAAGAAGTCTCCAACTGTTCGCTCTGCTTCTGCTCTTGGTTCCTGCAATCCATTTTCCACAGAGCAGCCAGAGACATTTTATAAACACAAATCTGTCACTCCTATATAAAACCAACCAACGGCTCCACAACGCACTCAGAATAAAATCCAACCTCCACTGTGTGCTCCCAGGGCCCAACAGGATCTGGGTCCTGCAGGCCTCACCATCATCACTTCACTTGGCACATGGCCTTCTGTCAGTTCTGAATATGTCAATCTCTCACCACCCACAAGTCCTGTGTATTTACAAAGAATAAACTACGAGCCCTGGGGTGGACTAGGGGTATAGGTTATATTTCAAAACAAACACCCACAAAATATTTAATAGCTTACATGTTTAAGTATAACATCTCAGGAAAAGATGAAAACATATACATACAAAGAGACAAACAGTTACAAGAGACACATGACTATACACAGGCACATTTACAGGTCCTTGTCATCAACGGCAATTTTAGGCATCAATGATTTTACTAGATTTTTATTCCTGGCTAAGTAATTTTTCATATTTTCCCAATAATTTATTGGCTTCCTTTTTCTACAGCAAATAAATGCCCTCTGCCGCAACCTTAAGATAGAATGCCTACAACAGAACTCAGATGGCAAACGGTTGGTAAGACCAATGGGCTACTGATGCACTATACATATGAGATAATCAGCAGTGGTAGCCTAATGAATTCTACAACAACAGTCTGCATCATTAATTAAACAGAAACCAGGAAGACATCAGCAGAAGGAAAGTCAAGTACAAGGAAGCAAGAACTAGGGAAAAGGTGGCATGTCTACAACTGTGCTGTCCCATATGGTAGCCAATAGCCACATGTGACTTAAAATGTAGATGAATTAAAATGAAGTAAAATTAAAAATTGGTTTCTCACCCACACTAGTCACAACTCAAGTGCTCAAAAGCCACATTTGGCTAGTAGCTATCACACAAGACAGCAGAGATATAGAAAACAGGTATTGGTTTTCTGGGCCCCAAGGTCTCTGTCACAACTATTCAATTCTGCTGACACAATGCAAAATCAGCCAGACAACATGTAAAAAAATGAACATGGGTGTGTTCCAATAAAATTGCTTATGGATAATAAAATTTGAGTTCCATATAATTTTCATGTGTCATTAAATATTCTCTTGATTTTTCTTCAATCACTTAAAAATGCAAAAACACCATTCTTCACTCATGAGCAGCACAAAATGCAGCAATGAGCTGGATTTAGTTTGTGGGCTATAGTTTGCAAATTACTGATATAGAAATTTCCATCACCAAACAAAGTTCTGTCATACTATGTTGGTCTAGGAGGAAAATCAAAGGGAGAAGAAAAGATTTTGTGGCAGGGCCAGAAAGCATAGAAATGGGCTTTTCACATCTGATAGGATATGTGAATGATTAGGCTTATTTTATGACACTTCTGGAAGGCCAATAAAAAATTATAGTTAGATGTATTTCAGTTGAACATAAAAACTGCATAAATCAGTTAACATTAATCAAACTTGGTTCTGAACCCATTATCAAAAATGGGTTGATACATTCCGACACATGCTGACACATGTCCGACACATACTGACATGCAGTGTCATCCATAATGTCACTGAATGGCAAAAAAAAAGCTTCTAGAAACATGAATATAGTTATTGCATTAAAAATCATATGCTTGGCCAGGCGCGGTGGCTCACGCCTGTAGTCCCAGCACTTTGGGAGGCCAAGGCGGGTGGACTGCCTGAGGTCAGGAGTTTGAGACCAGTCTGGCCAACATGGTGAAACTCTTGTCTCTACTAAAAATACAACAAATTAGCTGGGCATGGTGCTGTGAGCCTGTAATCCAGCTACTCAGGAGGCTGAGACAGAGGAATCACTTGAACCAGGGAGGTGGAGGTTGCAGTGAGACAAGATCACGCCAATGCACTCCAGCCTGGTCAACAGAGTGACACTCCATCTCAAAAAAAAAAAATCATGTGTTTGCCAGGCATGGTGGCTCATGCCTGTAATCCTAGCACTTACGGAGGTCCAGGAAGGTGGGATGCTTGAGCTCAGGAGTTCAAGACCAGCCTGGGAAACATGCTGAGACCTGGTCTCTACAAAAAAATTAAAAAATTAGCTGCGTGTGGTGGAGCACACCTGTAGTTCCGGTACTTGGGTGGCTGAGGTGGGAGGATCGCTTAAGAACCCAGCAGGCTGGCAGGGAATGGTGGTTCAGGCCTGTAACCCCAGCACCTTGGGAGGCTGAGGTGGGTGGATCACCTGAGCTCAGGAGTTCAAACCAGCCTGGCCAACATGGCGAAACCCTACTAAAAATACAAAAATTAGCCGAGTGTGGTGGTGTCTACCTGTAATACCAGCTACTCAGCAGACTGAGGCAGAAGAATCGCTTGAACCCAGGAGATGGAGGTTGCAGTGAGCTGAGATTGTGCCACTGCACTCCAGCCTGGGCCACAGAGCAAGACTCTTGTCTCAAACAGAAAAAAAAAAAAATCATATGCTCAGACAAAGTTTACACTGTTGAACTCCTTTTATTGCATTATGATCACAGTATGTGGCCTTTGAGGAATTTTGCTTTTTGTTTTTTCTGTTTTGAGATGGAGTCTCACTCTGTTGCCCAGGCTGGAGTACCATGGCACGATCTCCACTCGCTGCAACCTCTGCCTCCTGGGTTGAAGCAGTTATCCTGCCTCAGCCTCCCAAGTAGCTGGGATACAGGCGCCTGCCACCACGCCCGGCTAATTTTTGTATTTTTAGTAGAGACGGTGTTTCACCATGTTGGCCAGGCTGGTCTCTTTTTTTTTTTTTTGAGACGGAGTCTCGCTCTGTCGCCCAGGCTAGAGTGCAGTGGCGTGATCTCGGCTCACTACAAGCTCCGCCTCCCGGGTTCACACCATTCTCCTGCCTCAGCCTCCTGAGTAGCTGGGACTACAGGCGCCCACAACCACGCCCGGCTAATTTTTTGTATTTGTAGTAGAGACGGGGTTTCACCGTGTTAGCCAGGATGGTCTCTATCTCCTGACCTCATGATCTGCCCACCTTGGCCTCCCAAAGTGCTGGCAGGCTGGTCTTGAACTCCTGACCTCAAGTGATCTGCCTGCCTCAGCCTCCCAAAGTGCTGTGATTACAGGCATGAGCTAACGTGCCCAGCCAAGGTATCTTATACTTAACTGAAATATTATTTCAAAATTACCCATGATAATCCAAGGGTGACGTGGGTGAGGGAGAAGTGCATGGGGGTAGAGAGGAAACAGCCTTGGTCATGAGTTGATACTGTCAAAACTGAGTGACAAGTTCATGGAGTTTCATTATATTATTCTCTCTACTTAGATATATGCTTGAAATAAGTATTTTTCCTATAAGTAGTTTTTGATGGTTTTTTTGTTTGTTTTTTGAGATGGCGTTTTTGCTCTTGTTGCCCAGGCTGAAGTACAGTGGCGTGACAGCTCACGGCAACCTCCGCCTCCCAGGTTCAAGCGATTCTCCTGCCTCAGCCTCCCGAGTAGCTGGGATTAGAGGCATGTGCCACCACACCTGGCTAATTTTTTATATTTTTAATAGAGACGGGGTTTCTCCATGTTGGCCAGGCTGGTCTCGAACTCCCGACCTCAGGTGATCCGCCCGTCTCAGCCTCCCAATGTGCTGGGATTATAGACATGACATGAGCCACCGTGCTGGGTCTTTTTTTTCCCCCCCCCCAAAAGTAGTTTTTAAAATACTCAAATAAAACAATAATATATTCTCATAGCATCCAAAAAAAAAATTGAGCCCCACAAGTAAACCAAAAAGTCCTCTTTGGGCCCATCTAATCCCCCTCCCACTCCTTAAACATAACCACCATTATCTGTTTGGTGTATATGCTTCTTGTCCTTTTTCTATTCATTTGCATATATATGTTTGAAATGAAGTATTCTTCCAGATAACTTTTTATTTTATTTTTTTGAGACAGGGTCTCATTCTGTTGCCCAGGCTGGAGTTCAGTGGCCCAATCTCGGCTCACTGCAACCTCCACCTCCCTGGTTCAAGCAATCCTCCCACCTCAGCCTCCCGAGTAGCTGTGACTACAGGCACATGCCACCATGCCCGGCTAATTTTCGTATTTTTAGTAGAGACAGGGTTTCACCATGTTGGCCAGGCTGGTCTCGAACTCCTGAGCCACTGCACCCGGCCAGAAACCTTTTATAAAAGTAGAGAAAACTGTACAATGAACCCACACATACCCATACAGCCCAGCTTTTATAATGATGAATTCATGGCCCTTCTTGTTTCACTCCCTCCCCCTTTCACATAATTATGAAGCTAATACCAGATATGTCCATTTATCTGTAAATATTTCAATGTGTATCTCTAAAAGAACTTAAAAAAAAACACAATTATCACACCTAAAAAAATTAATAGTAATTCCTTATCCTTACCAATATCATCAAACATCAAGGCAATGTTCAAATTTCCAATTATATTATAAATGTTATAAATCGCTTTCTAATTTCCAATTGTATCATAAATATTACAAATTACTTTAGTAGTTTCCTTGAATCAGGATCCAAATAAGGTTCACACAACACAGCTGGTTGTCTCCAAGTCTCTTAATCTACCAGTTTCTTCTTCCTCTTCCTGTCCTTGAGATTTACTTGAAGACATTGGGTAACTTGTCCGGTATTTACTAGTATAGTATTTACCACAGTCTGGAATTTCTGATCACATCCTCCTGGCATCATTTAACATGTCCTCTTGTTCTCTATGGATTTTGTAAATGGTAATTAGCTCGAGAGCTGTGCTGTCCAATATGGTAGCCACAAGTCACATGTGTCTATTGAGCGCTGAAATGCAGCTGCTCTGTATGTTGTGGGCAGGAGGGAACCAAATGCCTGCTTATCTCTGTTTTTAAGGTCTAGATTCACTAATTCAATCGGCATAGTATAAAATAATGTATCTAATCCTATCATTTCTCTTTTTTATGACTTGGAATACATCTATGAGATGCTTTCCCTCACCTACTAATTGGATACAGGTGGCACAGTTCATGTTAGAAAGGCAAGATTAATGTTTGATTTCTCCCTCTATTTACCAGTTTTCAAAATTAATGACTTCATTAGCATCTTTTAACAGTAACCAACTAGTTTTGTTTTCTTTTTTTGAGACAGAGTCTTGCTCTGCTGCCCAGACTAGAGTGCAGTGGCGTGATCATTGGTTCACTGCAGCCTCAAGCTCCTGGGCTCAAGTGATTCTCCCGCCCACCTCAGCCAGGAATACAGGCACACATCACCACACTCAGCTAATTAAAAATTTTTTTTTGTAGAGACCAGCTCTATGTTGCCCAGGCTGGTCTCAAACTATTTTTTTTTAAAGGGACTCTCAGTTTAGCCGTGGATGTTCTCAAACTCTTGAGGCTCAAGTGATCCTCCTGCCTTGGCCTCCCAAGTGTTGGCATGTGCAGGTGTAAGTCACAGCCCCCAGCCCTAACTAGTTTTTTTCTTAAGTGTTATTACAAACACGTGGATTTAAACATATTTGATTTGTTTGAATCCACTACAATTAGTATTCAATTCAAACTGGTCACTGAATCCTTTGAACTTTTCCTTGCTTTCTGGCCAAGATACCAAGATCACCTTGCTCTTTCCCTGCCAAACTTGAACTCAGTGATTTCTCCAAGGAGTTCTAGATCCTTAGTGAAAAAAGATAATCAGATACTACAACTGGGTTGTTACAGGTGCTTGTTGCTACTGGGTTGGTCAGTGTAAAAAATATATGGCTAAGAAAGCAGCTTTGCAACTTGCTTTTTTCACTTTAACTGTATTCATCCATTAAACCAAAATGTACTGAGTAACTACATAGTGGTAGCCACTGTTTTAAGCCCTGGGTGACTAGAAGAGTAAACAAAACACAGTCCCATATCTATTAAAGCTTACAGTCTCGGACGGAGAAAGACAATAAAGACGAATAAATACTGACATTTGGTACTATTTTAATATTTATTCATAGGTAAGTGCTACAATACCAAATAAAGCAGGTCATTTTCTAGCATGGGAAAGGAGCAGAGTGCCTCAGAGCGGAGGTCATTAAACCAAAGGCCAGGAGAACGGGCAAAGCAGAGGCCAGTGGCTAGGTCAGAAATTCTCAGAACACACATCTAGACAAGATATTTAACTGTGTTTAATGGAATGAAACCAAAGAGACCAGAGCAAACAGAATGTAGGACTACTACAAATTTACAGGAACTGTACTGCCAAAGATATCCCAGGCTGACTCAGTGAGGCTGTGAGTTTTCAATCCATAGGACAATTTCCAGTAATCAGACCTCCATACTAACAGAAAGCAGGCCGCTAAAGCTGTTCAGTCTCCACAAAGATCATCCTCCACTAATTCCAGCTCAGATGTGACCACGAAGACAGAAACACTAGCCAAGGAACACCAGAGACAAGGCAAATCCTCCCAGAAAATAAAACTGGAGGCTGACAAACAGGTTAAGCATCATTAATCTACATGCTATGGAGCAGTGAATACTGAGGTTGTTTCCAATTTTTCTTCCTCTGAATGGAAGTTTTATATAGTACTTATCCCACTTCATCTTTATCACTGGATACTGGGTATACTGTGCACTGATAATTGCTTTTAGCCACACACTGCTGGACCATGAAGAGGCACCTGGACCCGAAGGAGAGGGCTTCCCACCAGCCAGAAGTCCTGGATTAGTAGCTGCGTGTACTAAATGGATGCAACTCTGGGGTATAGAACCCTTTGAAAAGGGACTGAAAATTTCATAGCAACACGAGCATTTTAGCATATGCATGATGTCAGGTCGACAAATGTGGTACCCAGCAACAGATACTCTTATTCTTCTCCTCCTTCGCTTGCTGGCAACAGGCATGTGCACATGTACACACACATTAAGGGTCTGCCCCTCCTCCACGTGATTCAGGGAAGCGCAGCCCTCTACTCTCAGCAGAGATAATCGTTGGTCTAATCCAACAATTTTAGTTCCATTCCCCTTGCCAGTGATTTAACACAAGAGCATATAATGAATTTTGGCCACTAAGATTAGAAGGAAGTCTGTTGGGGAGAGGAAGTGAGTGAATGGGGAAAGATTTATCAATTAAAAAGAGACACAAACAGATTTCCCTCTTCTTTAACTGAGCATTGTCAACTCAAGCTTACCTCATCTGCATGTGATGTCTAGTCTCTCAGCAGCCACACTGTGACACTGTGGCTAACCTGACATATAGAGATGGCACAGTTGAAAAGACAAAGAACTTGGGTCTTGATGAGCCACATAACCAACTACAGTCCCCTTATATACAGACTTCCTGTGTGTTACTACATTCTCTTTATTGTTCAAACTTTTAAAAAAAAAAATAAAAATCACCTAGCCCAAAATGTCATGTTTAAGCTCTTTTAATTTTTTTTTAATTATTTGTAGAGGAAAACATTCTAATTGATGGAAAAAATTAAATCTCTCCCAGATCCTTTTAATTGTCCAATTGATACCTATTTTCCCCCTTTTCCCAGCTAACCAAACTCTGATTTTGTTCAGGGGAACAACACGCCCAGCCCTAGGCAATGGATATAGATTAAGCCAATTGTGACAATCCTGTTTCTCTGTTTTCCAGTAGCTGGTGCTATTAGGAATGATTAAGACTTAAGACAAAATCTGTGACACTTTTGCTTTCCTGGTATCAGGTCTAGTTGAGGCCAGTGCTGACCCTTTCCCCGTTTTACCTGCCTCAAATGCAGATAATAGTAACCACTTGGGAACCACAAGGGAAATGTCAAGAAAATTACAGACATGTCAGCCTTGACACTACTCAATAACTGAATGTACAGCAAACATCTACCACCTATGTTAAAAATAAATCTCTATTGAAGTCATTATTAGTTACTTAAAACTAAAATCCATTTCTGAAATTTGTGACAAAATCCAAAAAAGGGACTACATATCTATCCAACATTAATATATCCTGTTGTAAAATTTGTGACCAAGTCTTAAAAAATAAGAACTAAGTATCTATCAGCTGTTAATATCAGATGACTCATTTTTCTATTCAAACCTAAGTAACTTTATCTCAATGTAAAGCACTTAAATCTATACCCCAACAGTTGATGGTCAAAACATTCTTGTTTATATCTAGGATAAGCATTATTATTTCTATTTTACATCAAGGAAACCAAGGTACAGATAAGTTTATTTTCCTGAGACATAATTCAAAACAAGATAAAGCCAGAGCTAAAGTCAGAAGTTATTTCCATTAATACCATTCTACAATCCTTCCTAATGATCTCTCAGAAATAACTTTTCTACATTGGTTTTAGCTTTAAGAGCAAACATTTGTATGTTATTTGAAGCAACTATCAAAATAATTTTTTTTGAAAGGAAATGTAACAAATTTCACTCTTTATCAGAGAAATGTAATTCTTAATAAGATCTTTTGCTTTTACATAGTAACTAATTACAAACTTATTCCATCTAATAAAAGTTTATTATAGAACAATGTGAACTGGGGCGAGGACTGAGAATTTTGTATCATATTGCCTATGTGTGATCTAAACAGATTTTTAAAAAATTTATGCCAAAATGGAGATTACCTGGAAGTGAGGTAGCAAATATAATATTACTATGAATTTAACTCATCTTCAAAACTATAGCAGCTTTGGTTGATGCTGATCAACAAGGCATGTAAGGGATATTGAAGTAAAGGTATTGTACTAAATAATTTGGTGTTTCACAAGTAAAAGTGGCTTTTGCTGAAGGCTCTGTATTCTTAGCATGGTAATACTAAGGATATTGTTGTAATACTAAGGATACTGTTATAATACTAAGGCAAAATAAAAAGAAGCTATAGATTTCATTCTATGTTTGTGCTTTAAGATGAAAATATCAGCCGGGCACAGTGGCTCACGCCTGTCCAGCACTTTGGGAGTCCGAAGCGGGTGGATCACGAGGTCAGGAGATCGAGACCATCCTGGCTAACATGGTGAAACCCCGTCTCTACTAAAAATACAAAAAATTAGCTGGGCGTGATTGGGCGTGATGGTGGGCGCCTGTAGTCCCAGCTACTCGGGAGGCTGAGGCAAGAGAATGGCGTGAACCCGGGAGGCGGAGCTTGCAGTGAGCCGAGATGGCACCACTGTACTCCAGCCTCGGTGACAGAGCGAGACTCTGTCTCAAAAAAAAAAAAAAAAAAAGATGGAAATATCAAAAGCTTTATGGTGTTAATCACGTTTCTTCTTAACAGCAGATATTAATCCAGATCACTGTGAACAAAACATTAGGAAAAAGCAACCTGTGAAGTAAAAAACTTGAGAACGAAGACATCCAGTAAGTTTTATCTAAAATCCTCTTGCAAAACAGTACTATCTTTTCAGCTTAAAATATTATCCTACTTAAACCATACAGGAAAAAGCTTATGTGCAAATACAGGCCATCTGGTCCTAAGAGTCATCACAATAACTTCCTGTTTGGGAGTTCTAAGCTGTGAACACATAGTAGCAAAATTACTTTATTGGTCATAAACAAACTGTCAGTGCTCTATGAAGAAATTTTAGTATTCAGCACAGACAAGTGCCAGTTATCTTTCTAAAGTCTTTCCCCAACAATAAAATGAAATTTTTTGGTTGGGGCAGGGACAGAGTCTTGCTCTGTCGCCCAGGCTAGAGTGCATTGGTGCGATCTCAGCTCACTGCAGCTTCCACCTCCCAGGGTTCAAGTGATTCTCCTGCCTCAGCCTCCCCAGTAGCTGGGATTACAGGCCCCCGTCATCACACCTGGCTAATTTTTGTATTTTTTGGTAAAGATGAGGTTTTGCCATGTTGCCCAGGCTGGTCTTGAACTCCTGACCTCATGATCCGCCCACCTCGGCCTCCCAAAGTGCTGGGATTACAGGTGTGAGCCACTGTGCCTGGCCAATAAAATGATTTTTCAATTATTATTTACACTTGCTCCTTATTGTATTTTAAAGGAGAGAGGAATTTTGAAGCTCAGCCTGGACTACCTATTACCCTGTCTTTCAGCTACTAACTGAGGTGGCTTTACATACTTTATCTCATTTAATCCTCACAAGACCTAATGCTGTGTATCATCACGCCTATGTTGTGAAGGAGAAGACAGACTCAGAGAGACTGAGATTTCAAAAATACTTGAAAATGTTTCCATCACAGCCAAGTTAAAAAATTATTTGGCACGTGTTTCATCTTTGCTTCTTTCCTAAAAGCTGCCCTAGTAGGCTGGGCCTAACTATTCAAACAGGGATGAGTTGAAAGAACAGAAGCAAGAAATAATGCTTTTTATATACACACATACATTACTAAAATGAACACTGATTTACCTTGAACACGAGAAATGATGAACAAATAGGCTCCCAATAATCTGATGTAAATGTATAGCTGAGTCATTGTTCAATTGTAATGTTTCCTGTGTACTGTCACCTTTAATAATTGGTCTTGCTACTTCACCAATTTAAATGACTATCATTCAGTGAGATTTTCTTGTAAAAGATCGCAAGCACTTGACAATGACTTCAACTCCCACTGCTTTCTTACGACTCCTGAAAGACAAAAATATTTAAAAGGTAAGGAATACAACTGAATTTTGGAAATTTTTCAAAAACTAAAAGGGAAACAAATGCCCAAACACACCTTTAAACAATGAAATACATTTTAAAAGATTAAAGGTATCCTTGCTTTTTTTTTTTTAGGCACTATAATTTCAAACTTCAAATAATTTAGTTAATAGGCTGCAACCTCTCCTGACCTCAGATTAGCCATATGTACAACAAGGGAAATATATTAAACAATCTCAATAGTCCTTTCTGGCCGTTCTAATTATTTTATTAATAACATGAAAATTCCCAACTATATTAAGACTTAAACAGGAAAAGTTAAATTTAAAACATAAGGGTAACCATCAACATTCTTGCAAATTCTAGTAGATATAATGAAAACACACTAAGTCTTTCTAATAAATAATTTATTCTATAGATAGAAGAGGAAGCCGACCTAGAAAATTACACATATTAATTCATTTTATTTTATTTTATTTGAGACAGAATTTTGCTCGTCGCCCAGGCTGGAGTGCAATGGCACCATCTCGACTCACTGCAACCTCCACCTCCCGGGTTCAAGTGATTCTCCTGCCTCAGCCTTCTGAGTAGCTGGGATTACAGGTGTGCACCACCACACTCGGCTAATTTTTGTGTTTTTAGTAGAGACGGGGTTTCACCATCTTGGCCAGGCTAGTCTCAAACTCCTGACCTCAGGTGATCTGCCAGCCTCAGCCTCCCAAAGTGCTAGGATTACAGGTGTGAGTCACCATGCCAGGCAAAAATTACACATATTTAATTAAAGAGGGTGCTTCATCATTAAAGGAAAAAAAGAAAAAGGAGCCAGGTGCAGTGGCTCACACCTGTAATCCCAGCACTTTGGGAGGCCAAGGTGGGCAGATCACCTGAAGTGAAGTCAGGAGTTCAAGACCAGCCTGGCCAGCATGATGAAACCCCATCTCTACTAAAAACACAAAAATTAGCTAGGCATGGTGGCGGGTGCCTGTAATCCCAGCTACTCAGGAGGCTGAGGCAGGAGAATCACTTGAACCCAGGAGGCAGAGGTTGCAGTGAGCCAAGACTGCGGATTGTGCCACTGCACTCCAGCCTACACGACAGAGCGAGACTCCATGTCAAAAAAAAAAAAAAAAAAAAAAAGAAGGCTGGGTGCAGCGACTCACGCCTGTAATCCCAGCACTTTGAGAGGCTGAGGCGGGCAGATCATAAGGTCAGGAGATCAAGACCATCCTGGCTAACATAGTGAAACCCCGTCTCTACTAAAAATACAAAAAAAATTAGCCAGGTGTGGTGGCAGGCGCCTGTAGTCCCAACTACTCAGGAGGCTGAGGCAGGAGAATGGCTTGAACCCAGTAAGCAGAGCTTGCAGTAAGCTGAGACTGCGCCACTGCACTCCAGCCTGGGCGACAGAGTGAGACACCATCTCATAAAAAAAGAGGAGAGGAGGGGAGGGGAGGGGAGGGAAAAAAGCAGTATCTTAAAGAAATTATTTCCTAAAATATTGCAAATTTGACTTTATTAAGATAAAACTGAACTTCTAATATGGATGATACGAAACATAATCTCTCCAATTAAGGTTTGGTGATTATTAATATAGACAGTGAACTTTTAAAGGCCTCAAAGTAAAATTGTTAAATAAAAACGGGGGAAAAGGCTAATTAGTATCAAGATATATATCATTCTACTTTACCCCCATCCCATTGTTTCACGTGGTTTGATTTTATTGACTTTCAGCTTGAACTATTCCTGAATGACAAAGATCTTGCTTATTTATGACACAATGACCCTGGTGTGATTTCTACATTAATAACCTGAGCTTTCTATTTTATAATATCTAAGTAAGAATTTTCACTTTAATTAGCTTTCCAAAGTTATTTACAGTACTGAGGCAAAGAAGGTTTACAGTGAGGTATCATTTACACGTGTATGTTATATGTGGCTTAGTTCTAAAAATCCCTGCAATCTCTTATTTCTGTAATATAAAATTGTTTCCCATTACATAATGCTGAGAGAAAAAGATGTAAAGTCTAAAATAACTATAGAATAATGTTTGCCACATGATTTAACAGCATTTCTTTGAAAACTTCTTGAAATAATTCAACTGTCATTCTAAGGATATATGTTCCAGGTTTCCAATTCAAGAGAAGTTTCCAGTGTATTTCCAATCCTAATCTCTCTTCCTCATTTCAATTTTCCCACTAAATATTTCTACTGGAATCACACTCCACCTGTCTAAATCAAACCCACACCTTTCTTGCTTGCTCCTCCACTGGCTACCACTCTCCAGTGGATACCATGCCAGAAACCCTGGCTTTGGTCCTGCCTCCCTTGCTAGGTCTCCACCCCTCCCCAAATTTTCACTTATTAATTTACTCACTTATTCACCAACAACATCTTTTTTTTTTTTTTAATTTAATACGGGTGGGGGCGGTGGGTCTCGCTATGTTGCCTGGGATGGTCTCAAACTCCTGGCCTCAAGCAATCCTGTGGCCTTGGCCTCCTCCCAGAGTGCTGAGATTACAGGTGTGAACCACTGCAACTGGCCTGCATCTGGAGTACATATTACCGACCCAGTGTTAGGTACCAGAAATACAAATATGAGTATGGTTGTTCCTGCTGCAAGGAACTCACAGTCTTGGGCAGGAGACTGACCGCTATGCCTTGTTACACCTTTCATTGTCACTGTTTCCTCATTGGTTTATTTAAAGCTAATATGTGGCCTTGTCTCATTAGAGCCACAACCAAGGCATCCTGCAGAGCTGGCTGGCCGCAAGACTCTAAGTGCTTTCCCTTTCAGAGGAAAGGACTGTGTGTGAGTTCCTTCCGCAAAAACATCCATGACCCTGCTACCCTGGCATAAGTTCAAATTCTGGATCTGCCTTTAACTTAACCTCTCTGAATTAGTTTCCTCATCTTTAAAACTGGAATGAGGCCAACTGTGATGGTGACCGCCTGTAATCTCAGCTGTAATCCTGGGCTCAAACAGGATCACTTGAGCCCAGAAATTCCAGGCTACAATGCACTGTGATCACAACAGTTAAGAGCCACTGCACTCCAGCCTTGGCAACACAGCAAGACCCCATCTTAACAAACAAACAAATCTGGAATGATATTTATTAACTGACAGTTATTTTGAGAACCAAATGAGATAACAGCAAACACATATTTAAAATAATTTTTAAAATAAAAAATTAAATAAATTTAAATATTTTTAAACTTAAGGAACTGATATAAAATAATAGCTAACACATATTAACCTCTATGTGCCAGTACTGTCATAAATGCTTTGCATATATTAAGTTATCAAACCATCAACCAACTTATTTAAAGGTTAAATTATTATTTTAATTTTACAGATGAAGAAACAGGCAAGTAGACTTTAAGGAACTTATCAAAGATCACACAACAGGTTAAGTGGCAGAGTCATAATTAAAATCAAGGAGGTCTGATTCCAGATTCTACATGTTAACAACTATCCTATACTTCCCTGCCTGATTTTATATATATTATATAATGTAAATACATATTTTAAACTATTTAGGAGAGCCTGGTACATAGTAAGTGCTAAATAGAAGTTTTCTTCTCTCATCCATGTTTACAACATACTTGCCAACCTGGCAAAGGAAGTCACTAACAGGTGCTATCCATAACAATTCAATCTGCAAGAAATTTTTATAGACAAAAAAAGCTGTGATAACTTGTATGGAGAACAGCCATCAAATCTTCCCTGACTATGAGCTCAATATGTATTGGTATTGATGACAACTCCTAAGACATGCATGCAGTCTGAGAATGAAGGGAAACGCTGCTGTAATCAAACAGGACAACCATCTTACTGTATTCCACCTGGCCAGGCCTCCTAAGCACTTGAGAGAAGAATGACAGGAATGCAAAGGACATAGCAACCACTCCACTTGAGATACAACCAAAAGAACCCAGGGTCTTTGCTCACAGAGTACATAAGGAATAAAGTTTGAGTGCATCTTTGTCATAGACATGACCAACATGATAGAAAGGGAGACTGGACTAAATTTCTTTTTTTTTTTTGGAGGCAGAGTCTCATTCTGTTGCCCAGGCTGAAGTGCAGTGGTACAATCTCAGCTCACTGCCTCCTGGGCTCCAGGCAATCCTCCCACCTCAGCCTCCTGAGTAGCTGGGACCACAAGCACGTGTCACCAAGCCTGGCTAATTTTGTATTTTCTGTTGAGATGGAGTTTGCCATGTTGCCCAGACTGATCTCGAACTCCTGGACTCAAGCAATCCACCCGCCTAAACCTCCCAAAGTGTTGGGATTACAGGCGTGAGCCACCACCGCCTGGCCCTAGACTAAATAATCTATGTTATCCCTTCCATTGCTGGAGTCCTATGGAAACAGTGTTCTTGCCGTTGAATTATTAATCTATTCCCTAAATGTTTATTAAGTGTCTGTGCTATGCATGATTCTGTATTAGATACCAAGAATACACTGTTCAGAGCCAAACAGGCCCAGCCTTCATGAAGTTCAGAGTCCTTAAACAAAACAATTAAGATACTCAAGACACCAAACAAGAAAACACAAATGATACACAATCATAACTCATGATAAGTGCAAAGGAAGAAAAGTGCCAGGTCCTGAAGGAATAGGGGCAGTGACCCCCCTCTAATCTAGATGAAGCGGAAAGGGAAGCAATGCTGAGAAGTGACCTTTAAGTTGAGATCTGAAAAATAGTCAGTCAGGCAAAGAAAGACAGGAAGTTCTAAGCACAGGGAACACCGTGGGCAAAGATCTTGAGGGAGAGAAAAGCAAAGAGAGAACAATGTCTGAAATGTCGAGAATAAGAGATAGTGTGGTGGGAGATGAGGGTGAAGAGGCAGAGAAGACAAAGACCAGATCAGGCAAGGGCATATGAAGGACTTGGGATTTAAGCCTAAGTGGGCATCATCTGACTTCTATGTAATGGACTGGAGGGGATAACGGCAAAAGCAAACAGATGAGTAAGCAGAATATTGTGGAAATTTAGGAGAATGACAATGGTGGTTAAGATTAGGGCAGAATCCGTGTGCAGATGGGTGAATTAAAAAAAAAAAGAATAGGGTGGCAGTGGTATAGTGGATGGACTCATGCTATACTTCAAAAATAATTTTTGGCTGGGTACGTGGCTCACACCTGTAATCTCAGCACTTTGGAAGGCTGAGGCGGGAGAATCACTTGAGGTCTGGAGTTAACACCAGCCTGGGAAACACTGCAAGACCTCATCTGTACAAAAAACTTAAAAAAATTAGCTGGGCATGGTGGTGCATACCTGTAGTCCCAGACACTAGGGAGGCTGAGGTGGGAGGATCTCTTCAGCCCAGGAGTTCAAGGCTGCAGTGAACTTTGATTATGCCACTGCACTCCAGACTGGGCAACAGAGCGAGACCTTGTCTCAAAACAAAACAAAACAAAACTCAGTGGTACTTAGCAATGGATTAAATGTAGGGTAAGGGAAAGTGAGGCGTCAAAGAAGATTCCCACATCTGTGGCATGAACAGTTACTGAAATGGGAATGAGTGATTTTGACAGGAGTGAAGAGATCAAAGGTTCAAATTTAGAGATCTGAGATTACCCAAAGGGAATGTCTAACGGGCATTTGGTTCTGAAACTTAAAGGACACATTTGGGGCTGAACATACAAATCGGTTATGCTAAAAGAACGGTAATATTCAGCTATGACTCTGGAGATGGCCTTCCAAGAGCGTGAAAAGAGGGGAGGGCCCCAGAGCACCATTCATCTAAAAACTGCATTAATAAAGGCGTTAACACCACATACACTGATGTGGTATTCACTGATAAAATAATAAATATAAATAATTTTTAAAAATCAGCTCCAGTATTTATTTGCTGTGTGATTTTGGGGAATTACTTAAGCTATCCAGGTCTCGGTTTCCTTCACCACAAAATGGGGATATTACTAACTCAAAAGAGTTAGTAATATTACATCTCAGTAAACATTTCAACAAACAGATGTAATTATTAATAACTGAGCACTTCTCCTTTGTCTCATATTAACTGTTTCTCTAATCACATAGCAAAATATTAACCTTATTTTTCAACAATTTTTTTTTTTTTTTTGAGACAGAGTTTCACTCTTGTTGCCCAGGCTGCAGTGCAATGGCGCCATCTCGGCTCACCGCAACCTCCGCCTCCAGGGTTCAAGCGATTCTCCCACCTCAGCATCCCGAGTAGCTGAGATTACAGGCATGCGCCATCATGCCCAGCTAATTTTTGTATTATTAGTAGAGACGGAGTTTCTCCATGTTGGTCAGGCTGGTCTCGAACTCCCAACCTCAGGTGATCCTCCCGCCTCTGCCTCCCAAAGTGCTGAGATTACAGGTTTGAGACACCACGTCCAGCCTTTTTTTTTTTTTTTTTTTTTTTGAGACAGAGTCTTGCTCTGTAGCCCAGGCTGGACTGCAGTGGTGCAACCTCTGCTCACTGCAACCTTCACCTCCTGGGTTCAAGCGATTCTCCTGCTTCAGCCTCGGAGTAGCTGGGACTACAGGTACGCACCACCACGTCCAGCTAATTTTTCTATTTTCAGTATAGACAGGGTTTCACCATGTTGGCCAGGCTGGTCTTGAACTCCTGGACCTCAGGCGATCTGTCCACCTCCGCCTCTCAAAGTGCTGAGATTACAGGTGTGAGCCACCGTGCCTGGCTACAGTCATTCTTAAAATTATGTAATTGTAACATCTAACGATAAAATATATTTTTTAAATTCCTAAATAATTCATCGGAATTTTTACATTAAATTAAAAATATCTAATCTTGCAAAGTGAAGAATATAAGGAGATGCAGATATCTGACATGCTGCATAATCAACATTTTTTAATCATGCTGGCATTTAAAAGCTATTGAATAGTTAGACGAAATGGGCATCTAAATAAATTTACTTCCCCTTGCTATATACACAGACTGGTACTGTTTCTTTTCAGGAAAATAACATTAATGCAGAATTACTCAAATATAAATAATTTCTTTTTTAAGTAAAAGATTTTAAAACTCCTCAAACAGCAAGACAACTGAACAACAGTTCAATTGGAACTTAAAAAAAAAAAAAAACAGGAAAAGGCTGAAGTCAGTTGAAAAAACAGACTACAGACTAAAGTCATTCCTTCCTCTTCCCGTTAAGCCCCCCACCGTTGATTTTCACTTTCTAGTAGAGAAGTTTGGGAATTTCCAACAAGCTGGCTAGCAGCCAATTCCATAAAATAGCAAGGAGAAAACTCCCCTTTCCAGGGGTCCCTCCCCCCCTAGGCAGCTCCAGGCGCCGGGTCTGACAAGCTTTCTGAGAAGGAATAGACTCACTGCAGACTTCCTGGCTCCAAGGCCATTGTTCGCATGGCTGCTCTGCTCCTTATCCAGGGCCTGGATTAGCATAAGAATATCATCTTTTCCCTTAACAAGCAACTCATCCATTCCTTCCCGATCTCTACACTCCTCCCCATCAATCCTTAGAGGAATACACACTTGTACAACTGGAGCAACACCACTCGCAGTTATTTACATCAGTGTAGAAAACAATATCCCACAAATCTAAACATAAACCCTGAAGAAAATAACTTGCTGAAAGAGTTGTCTGAGTGTATCTGAGGTAATACACAGAAATCTTACCGAAATGCCTGCCTTGGTGTCCACGCTGTCAGATCTTGCTATGGGTAAGACATTCATAACAGGGTCTTTTAGAAAGTTTTACAATAATGCCCGTGGGCCAGGAGCAAAGAGAGCCAACCATGCAACTAAGTGAAGACCTAAAACAGGGATGGGGAAGTTCCACTGTATAAAACTTCCACTGTCATGTCTCCACCACTTTGAAGTTACCAACTTCATCGCCACCCCTGAAATTACTTTCCAACTCTACCTTTCCCCCATGCTCAATTATTAATTAACAATCAAAACAAGCCCACATTTAACCTTTGTATTTCTGCTCAACTGTCCCTGCCCCACTCAAAACCTTCACTTTCCTTCTATGCCAAGATAGTTTCCCCAGCACAAGTATAAACTCTTCCAGGACCACAGAATCAAGACAATCTAGTATAGCATTATATATAGTTGATGCTGTGTGTTTTATACCCTTCACCAGGACCTCAATATTAGATGCAGAAGAAATGCTTCCAGGTTTCTGAAACATTTTTCAAATAGATAATCTGTTTTCAAAACATCATTCAACCTTGTACTACAAATTCCCTAACCTAGTTTCTCCAAAGCTTTTTTGTTTAACTGTATTCAACAACAACAACAACAAAAATCTCACAATTACAACTAGATTGTACTACACAGCAATCTTTGGCATATCTGTACTTCGAAGAGATTCGTAATGTCTGTCAGCTGTCTATTTAAGAGGCCTAGGTGTTACTCTTCTGTTTCTCCTCTAGAACACGCACAAATGACTGAAAACAGGTGAAGTGAATCAGTTATTGCAGAACTGTCTGGAAGGGGAGAGGGTTTGGTCACCCCATAGGCATATACAATGGGTACAAGTTGAGTACTCCTTATCAGAAATGCTTGGGACCAGAAGTGTTTTGGATTTTGGATTTTTTTAAAAATTTGTAATATTTGCACTATCTATACTTACTGGTTCAGCAACTCAGATCCAAAACACCTAATGAGCATTTCCTTTGAGCATCATGTCGACACTCAAAAACTTCAGGTTTTACAGCATTTCAGATTTCAGATTTTTGGATTAGGGATGCTCAACCTTTACTGGTAAATTGAATAGAGAAAAAAACAGTTTAATGTGGTGGTAAAGAGTTCAGAGTCTAGCCTAAAACAGATGATCTAGGTATTTTGTGCAGATTAAATCAGAGAAACTCAGGTATGTGGTGGTATTTAATGGTACCTGCTTAGCATCCCATCGTCACTGTCATTTTTATAACTTACAAATTAGTTTTACGTGCATTATCCCATCTCTGTGATCCTTACAGTAAGTAAAATCATTCCTACTTACAGAGAAAAGATAGGTTCAGGGAGATAAATAACTTGCTGAATTCCATGTAGCTATTATATACGACAAACTAACACCCAGGTTTTCTAATCCAAAGTGCAGTGTTTTGTCAGGTATACCATGAGCACATATGTTAAACAGGAAACTGGAAGTTATTTTTTATTGAACCCCGTAAGATCTTTTTTCATCTTCATAACTCTGAAAAAAAAAAAAAAATGAAGCGCAAAGTTAAGAAACTTGCCTGAGTTGGCCGGGCATGGTGGCTCACGAGGTCAGGCGTTCGAGACCAGCCTGGCCAACATAGTAAAACCCTGTCTCTACTAAAAATACAAAAAATTAGCCAGGCGTGGTGGCAGGCACCTGCAAACCCAGCTACTCAGGAGGCTGAGGCAGAACAATCACTTGAACCCAGGAGGTAGAAATTGCGGTGAGCCAAGATCGCACCACTGCACTCCAGCTCAGGTGACAGTGCGAGACTCCGTCTCAAAAAAAAAAAAGAAAGAAACTTGCCCAACTTAACACAACCAGTAAGTGGCAGGTTTGCTGCTGACAAAGCCCAAATTCCACTTGTTACTGCATGTTAAGGCGCTGGCAGCAAAGTAATGAGATTAAAAAACAGAAAGTACTGTGTCCCTTTTTACACTATCGCTTTTCAGCCAAAAAAAAAAAAAAAAAAAAAAAAGCTCCCTCTTCTATCTATAGATTCTGCTTTCTGATGCTGGAACTGGGATGCTGCTGACAATATGTCCTTCACCAGCTGGTTCCTGGAGAGGCTCTGCCAACTGGGGAACTAGAGAAAGCTGGAAGAGGGGAGAATGGACTTTCTTTTTCCCAATTTGGTTCGCTGTTCCTGTCAGTTGCCTGAATGCCACTGGCATTCAATTGGCAGCAGCAATCTACACTCTCTGCTTCCTTCCACACTCCCAGAACCAACCCCATGGAATCCTTTTAGGCCCAGTGGTGCCTACTACTCAGGATCTCAGTCCCAGCTCCTCAAAATCCCAGCTTTGCACTCCCCTCAGGCATCAGCAGTGGCTGGGTTACCTCCCCCTCCTAAGAGGATCTAAAAATATGTAGGTGACTTTTTGGTTGGAATAATGTCTGGGATATGACAGGACATACGGTTTGACCAGGGACCAGGAGAGAAAATGCAATGTGCAGGGACAATCCTTCAAAATAAAGAACCAAATGCTAACAGTACTCTCCTTGTTGAGAAATACTGGTTCTTTTTTTGTGGGGGCAGGGGAAGATAATTTCTTTTTGTCAACTCGATTTGTAGAGAAACACTGATTCTTGCCTAGTTTCATGTGCGTCCGTTTGAAGAGACCACTAAACAGGCTTTGTGTGAGCAATAAAAGCTTTTAATCACCTGGGTGCAGGCGGGCTGAGTCCTAAAAGAGAGTCAGCGAGGGGAGATGAGGGTGGGGCCGTTTTATAGGATTTGGGTAGATAAAGGAAAATTACAGTCAAAGAGGAGTTGTTCTCTGGCGGGCAGAGTGGGAGTCGCTAGGTGCTCAGTGGGGGAGCTTTTTGAGCCAGGATGAGCCAGGAAAAGGACTTTCACAAGGTAATGTCATCACTTAAGGCAAGGACCGGCCATTTTCACTTCTTTTGTGGTGGAATATCATCAGTTAAGGCATGGACCGGCCATTTACACTTCTTTTGTGGTGGAATGTCATCAATTAAGGCGGGGCAAGGCATATTCATTCTTTTGTGATTCTTCAGTTACTTCAGGCCATCTGGGCGTATATGTGCAAGTCACAGGGGATACGATGGCTTGGCTTGGGCTCAGAGGCCTGACATTCCCACCTTCTTATATTAATAGGAAAAATAAAACAAAATAGTGTTGAAGTGTTGGGGCTGCGAAAATTTTTGGGGGGTGGTATGGAGAGAGAGAATAGGCGATGTTTCTCAGGGCTGCTTCAAGCGGGATTAGGGACGGCGTGGGAACCTAGAGTGGGAGAGATTAAGCTGAAGGGAGATCTTGTGGTAAGGGGTGATATTGTGGGATTGTTAGAAGAAACATTTGTCGTATAGAATGACTGGTGATGGCCTGGATACGGTTTTGGATGAATTGAGAAACTAAACGGAAGATACAAGGTCCCAATAAAAGAAGGAGAAAAATGGGTATTAAAGGACAGAATTGGGAGGACTCAGGACATCCAATTAGAGAGTGCCCAAGGGGATTCAGCATAATTACTTGCTTGGTTGGCAAGTTTTTGGGCTCTATCCTTGAGTTTTTTTATGTTGTCATACACTAGGCCAGATTGATTTAGGTAAAAACAACACTCTTCATTTAAGAATATACAGAGTCCTCCTTTTTCAGCAGTGAGTAAGTCAAGGCCTCGGAGTTGTCCTTGGAGGACAACTGCAGCTGAAGAGTCAACTAGGGCCTGGAGGACTGATAAAAGTTTGTGATATGTCTGTGATGCTAGCAGAGAAGTCATTAGTCAGGCTACAGAAGGTCGTGACAGAGGTTGAAATGCCTGTTATTCCAGTACCGAGAGCAATAGTGGAGGCAGAAAGTCCTAAACCGACCATCAAGGGAATTAGTGGAATAACTTTTTTTGTCGTGTCGGTGTCATGAGGGGAACAGGGAGCTCTTTGGTCCCATTTGCAAATTGAATTTTGGGGATAAAGAAAACTAGTGTGCATGTGCCTGTCTAATTAGCAGGTAGACACATGTAGGTAGAGGATCCACAGAGGAAGAAGAGACCTTGAGCGACACAAAACTGGAGATGTAAAGTAAAAAGGTGAGAAGGAGTGCTGAAAGGGGTATCATACTTCATTACTATCTAATGGTTCCTTTGTAGTTCCAGCTGGTCAAGTGGCAACACTATTAAATCTCTAAGAAGAAAAATTATCTTGATCAAACTAATGTACGAATACAATTTTACTTTTTTCCCCTTCCCACCTGACTGCTTTAAAAAGGAATTGTTTTGTTAACCATGGTGCTTGTACAATGCAAAAGCAATTTTTAAAAATCAATCATTGCCACTTATGTAACTATTTAAAATTTTTTTTTAATTCAGGGTACAAAGATTTCCCCTAAGATCTCAGGAGTAGAGGCTCTTACACTAAGCATATTCTATCTTCCCTGCCACAAAAAGTTCAGGGGCGAGCTGGTCTAATAGTCTCAGGACTTTGACTGACCCTGCAGTGACAAAGTCACTCTCTCAGACTCAATATGAATAAGGCAGTCCCAGAAACTGCTGGCAGCTATGTTGGGCCCAGAAGGAGAACCAGAAGGCAGAGCCAGGAGACTGAAAGAAGCCAGATACCGGGAGACATCGATGAGCCACTCAAGCAACCTTGTCTGAAGCCTCAATTACTTTGGAACTCTTAAGAGCCAATAAATTCCATTTTTTAGGTCAGAGAGAGTCAATTTTTCTGTTACAACCAAAAATATTCTAGCTAATATAGCTAATATGAGGATTAAAGGGAAAGGCACACTTGAGTATTCTGGGTTAGATTAGCATAAAATTAGCAATTCTGAATAAAGGCAAATAAATGTCTTACCAGAAAAGATACTTGATAACATCTGAAAAGAAAACACAGGCTGCTATAAGTGCTATTTTTAAGACAGCTAAGGCCCGCACAGTGGCTCTCGTCTGTAATCCCAGCACTTTGGGAGGCTGAGGCAGGCAGATCACTTGAGGCGGGGAGTTCAAGACCAGCCTGGCCAACATAGTGAAACCCCATCTCTACTAAAAATACAGAAATTAGCCAGGCCTGGTGGTGGGTGCCTGTAATCCCAGCTACTTGAGGCCGAGGCAGGAGAATTGCTTGAACCTGGGAGGTGGAGGTTGCAGTGAGCTGAGACTGTGCCACTGCATTCCAGCCTGGGCGACAAAGCGAGACTGTCTCAAAGGAAAAAAGAAAAAAAAGGCAGCTCAAATAGTATAAATATTGACTTAACAATGTTATCAGCAACTATACAATTTGTCACTATTTATCTTTCCTTGCCTCTTCCCTCCCAAATTTGCTAGATCCTAAGTCTTTCCCACCTCCGTTAACAGCCTCTTTACTTGGTGTAAAATCTTAAAAGTCCCAGGTCTAAAATCTTTTTTTTTTATTTTCAGAATATCGCTACACAGATGTAACCAGGCCTAAAATCTCAAGTCATTCTTGACAACTCCCTCTTTCCTTCTTGCATTCCATTTCCTATCTGTCATCAAATCCACTGGTTGTACCTGCAGAATCTATCCAGAACCCACACACTTCCTACTACCTCCACTGCTCGCTCTGGACCAAGCCACTAACCCCTTTGCCTGGATTGCTGAAGGCACCTCCTAACTGGCCTCCTGCTTCCACCTGTGCCCACTATGGATTTGCAACACAGCAGCCAGAGTAATCCTAAGAGAAAGCATGTTAAACCACATCACACCCCATTCAGATCCCTCCAACGGTGCTCCAACTCACTCAGACAAAAAGCTAAAGTCTCCAGTGGTCCACCCTCCCTCCGTTCCAGCCTAATAGGTGTTCCTTGCACCTGCCGCTCACAGTCCTGCTGCAGGACCCTGGCACGTGCAGATCCCTATGCCTGTAATGGTCTTCCCCAGGACTGCTGCCTTGCCCCTTCCAAGCACTTACTCAAAATCCCTTTCTTATTTACAGGCTTCCTGCCCACCCTATTTAAAACTGTAATCCCATCCCCATGCCTAGCACTCCTCTCCTTTCTGGCTGTTTCTTTCTCTTTAGCATTTGTCATGCTATATAATTTGATATAACTTTCTGTATTTTATTGCCTGCCACCTGCTCTAGAATATATGCTCCATGAGGCCAGGAGGGTTAGTCTGTTTCACTCACTTTATATTTTTAGCACCTGGAACAGTGCCTGGCACAGAGTCGATACTGAATAAATATTTGTTGAGGGAATGACTGAATAAAGCAGAAATTAAAACGTTATGCCAATTCCTTTCACTTTTATATACAAACCAGACTTTCCCAAAAGAGCAGTACAGTGGATAAACTATCCCATTTCCCTATCTCAACACAACTGAAATGATATAAAAACCACACCACTTCCTTTTGCTCACTTCCATCCCTGACTTGTGTCAAGATCCGGTGAGGAAAAAGTTTCCACTGTTTTCATGGATATCCTCAAGTTTGAGATATAAATTAAAAGGGCTTAAGAAAGGCTTGTATAAGTAAATACCACATCCCCAAATCTAAAATGTCTAAAATGTTGCTTAAGGCAAACAATGGCTTGGTTTATGCTTTTACAGTACCACGTTATACCAAGTTAAATAATTATGGAAATAATTACAGACAAAAAGAAAATGAAGTCTTTCTTTGGGTACAAACAATGTGGTCTGACAAAGGGAACTTCAAAGCATGATCTAAATTCAACTGCAATCTTTCAGTACATAAACAACACACTGAAGGTTCAAAGGTAGTATGTGTACGTAAAATTTAAGTCTCTAACTGCCCTGAATAAGGGCAGAGGGTGTTAAAATAGATTTTTAACAATTCTTCCCTGACAAGCATGACCAAAAAAGGACAGCACAGAAAACTAAAATCTTACAAACCCATAGGTTTAAGAAAGAACTCCCTCAAGATGACAGATTCCTGCTGTACGCACGTGAAGCTCAAGAACTTGGGAACCTAGAAGAGTTTCCCGCCTTGGGAATGAAATATCTGTATTTTATTTTCTTCATTCTGCGTTACAACATCTTTTCAGGTTGAAATGTACTGGTTTAGGGTGTTGTAAGAAGTTCTAGGCCGGGCGCGGGGGCTCACGCCTGTAATCCCAGCACTTTGGGAGGCCGAGGATGGTGGATCACGAGGTCAGGAGATCGAGACCATCCTGGCTAACATGGTGAAACCCTGTCTCTACTAAAAATACAAAACATTAGCCGGGCGTGGTGGTGGGCGCCTGTAGTCCCAGCTACTGGGGAGGCTGAGGCAGGAGAATGGCATGAACCCGGGAGGTGGAGCTTGCAGTGAGCCGAGATCATGCCACTGCACTCCAGCCTGGGCAGCAGAGTGAGACTCCGCCTCAAAAAAAAAAAAAAAAAAAGTTCTATGGCATGAAATGGATTTGACATTTACTTGTCCCTGCTTTCCTTTTAGCATCTTTTTTTTTTTTTTTTTTTTTTTTGATATGGAGTCTCATTCTGTTGCCCAGGCTGTAGTGCAATGGCACAATCTTGGGTCACTGCAACCTCCACCTCCCAGGTTCAAGCAATTCTCCTGCTTCAGCCTCCCGAGTAGCTGGGACTACAGGCACATGCCACCACACTTGGCCAATTTTTGTATTTTTAGTAGAGACAGGGTTTCGCCATGTTGGCTAGGATGGTCTCAAACTCTTGATCTCTGGTGATCCACCAGCTTCGGCCTCCCAAACTGCTGGAATTACAGGTGTGAGTCATGGCGCCCAGCCCCGTTTAGCATTTTTCTTTAAGCCCAGGTACCTTTCTGATTTTTTCCTGGGATTTCTAGTTTAAACACACATCAACTTGCCTTTTATTTCAAAGAAAGGATTGTTAAGTAACATATAGCATTGCCTTACATATTGTTAAACTTTCTATAGATATATAAAAACTTTACTGTAAAAACTTTACTGTTTTTATATGTATAATGCTTTAATTTTGTTCACATAACACTGTGAAGTATTTCCATGATAGATACTTGTAGTTCTTCTTAATTCATTTTCATTGTTATCTAGTGTTTTATCCTATAAATATTTTATGGTCATATTTGCTCATTCTCTTGTTGATGAACATTTTCTTCTTAGAGATAGGGTCTTGCCATGCTGGTCCAGGCTGGAGTGCAGGAGCTATTCACAGGTGCAATCAGATTGCACTGCTTCGGCCTCCCGAGTAGTCCCAACTACAGGTGTATGCCACAGTGCACAACCATGTTGATGGACACTTTAGATCATTTCCAATAATTTAGTATAAGCAATGCGGCAATAAATAAACTTGAAGAGATGCTTTTGTTGTTGTTTGGGCTGATAAAACTGTAGGCTGGATTTGCAGAAGTGGGATTCTAGGTCTAAGGGAGGTTTTGGTTTTTTTGAACAATACAGGTTGGAACTGCATGGGTCAATTTATATGCAAGTTCTTTTTGTTTTTTGAGACGAGTCTCACTCTGTCGCCCAGGCTGGAGTGCAGTGGCGCAATCTTGGCTCACTGCAACCTCTGCCTCCCGGGTTCAAGAGATTCTCCTGCCTCAGCCTCCCAAGTAGCTGGGACTACAGGCGCATGCCAGCAAGCCTGGTTAATTTTTATATTTTTAGTAGAGATGGGGTTGGCCAGGCTGGTCTCGAACTCCTGACCTCAGGTGATCCACCTGCCTCAGCCTCCCAAAGTGCTGGGATTACAGGCATGAACCACCACTTCCGGTCTCTTGTTTTCAGTAAGTATAGCAATCTCTTCATATTGCAGGCAAACATGGGCTGAAAATACAGTATTTAGCTGGGCGCTAATGGCTCATACCTATAACCCCAGCACTTTGAGAGGCCAAGGCAGGAGGATCACTTGAGCCCAGGAGTTTGAGACCAGCCTGGACAATGTAGTGAGACCCCATCTCTATACTTCAAAAAATAATAATAATAAAAGAAAATAGATGATTCACTGTCTTTGGTGCCTTTGTCTTACATTTAAGTCTTTAATCCATTTTGAGTTTATTTTTGTATATGGTGAAAGACGGGTACAGTTTCACTCTGCATATGTATATCCAGTTTTCCCAGCACCATTTATTGAAGACTGTCTTTTCCCCAAAGCATGTTCTTGGCGCCTTTGCCAGCTGGCTATAAATATGTGGATTTATTTCTAGGTTCTCTATTCTGCTCAATTGGTCTACTGTCTGGTTTTATGCTAGTACCATGCTGTTTTGGTTACTAGAGCTTTGCAGTATATCTTGAAGTCTGGTAGTGTGATGCCTCTAGCTTTGTCCTTTTGGCTCAGAACTGCTTTGGCATTTGCAGTCCTTTATGGTCCTATATTAATTTTAGGATTTTTTTTCTATTTCTATGAAGACTGTCACTGGTATTTTGATAGGGATTGCATTGAATCTATAGCTTGCTTTTGGTAGTATGGTCATTTTCACAGTATTAATTCTTCAAATCCTTGAATATGGATGTCTTTCCATATTTTGTGCCCGCTTCAATTTCCTTCATCAGTGTTTTATGGTTTTCCTTGTAGAGATCTTTCACCTCCTCGGTCAAATGTATTTCATTTTTTGGTAGCTTTTGTAAATGGATTACTCTCTTCATTTCTTTTTCTGCTAGTTCATTATTGGTGTATAGAAACACTACTAATTTTTGCATATTGATTTTGTACTCTGCAACCTTACTAAATTCATTTATCAGTTCTAAAAGTTTTATGGTGAAGTTTTTAGGGTTTTCCACATATATGATCGTGGCAATTTGACTTCCTCCTTTCCAATTTAGATGCCCTTTATTTCCTTCTCTTGCCTCATTGCTCTAGCTAGGACTTCCAGTCTTCATCTTTCATTATATCATTTTGCAATTCCAAATGTAAAACACTGATATAAGCACAATTTAAAAATACTGAAGAACAAAATAATAAGTTTAACAAATAGAAAGATGAATCATATTACGTACAGAAAGCTTCAATATAAGGTATGTCAATTGTTCCTAAATTAATTATAAATTTAATGAAAGTCTTTATCACATTAAGGAAGTTCCCTTCCTAGTTTGCTGAGAGGTTTCATCATGGAGTTAAATTTCATCAAGTGCTTTTGCTTCATCTAGTGATATGAGCACAGAGTTTTTCTCCTTCAAAATGTGCAAATGAATTAATAAATTAATACTAATTCATATTAAGAACTTTACTGAATAAACCATCTGTGGTGGTTTTTAAATATGTCCACAAACTCTTTCATACTCTTCTTTTTAAGAGGTGGAAACTAATTCCTTTGAGTATGGGTTAAACTGAGTGACTTCTTCTAACAAACAGGATAAAGGAAAAACTACAGGCTTCTGCCTGTAATAACAGCACTTTGGGAGGAACAGGCAGGAGGACTGCTTGAGACCAGGAGTTTGAGACCAGCCTGGTCAACATAGCAAGACCCCATCTCAATTTAATTTAAAAAAAAAAAAAAAGAAAGGAATAAAGTAATGACTAGGTCTTAAAAGGCACTGCAGCTTTCTCCTTGTTTTTGTTTTGGATCACTAGATCTGGAGAAAGCCAGCTGTCACAGTGTAAGGACACTCGAGCCTATGGGAAGGCCCATAGGGTGAAGAACTGAGGCCTCCTGCCAACCACCATGTGAGTATGCCACGTGGAAGTGTATTCTCCCCGAGTCAGGCTTTCAGATGACTGTAGCCCCTGCTGACTTCCTGACTGCAACCTTGTGAAACATAAAGATTAGAACCACATCCAGCTAGGCTACTCCTGAATTCTTGTAAATCAGGGTTTCATGTCATTAAGTTTTGGGATAAACTGTTATGCAGCAATGATAATTAACACACTTATCTTGCATTCCTGAGATAATTTCAATTTGTCATTATTGTATAATAAATAATGTATTCAGTCTTTGACCCTAGTTCTTGGGAGAGAACCTCTAATTCGTGGAATTTCCTTGGTAGTAGGAATGCCTTTGTTACTCATGAGCCTCATGGATCATTCCTGAGATTATGCTAACAATGGACTCAGAATGGGGGAGATTATGCTAACAAGATGACTCAGAATGGGGTCTGCTCACCAGAGAGGCCACCATATGTAGCAGGATGGGGTTTGAGCTAGCTAAGCCTCTAAGGAAGAAAGGAGAGAACACTGAAGGTTTGAGTTCAATCACATGGCCAATTATTCCATTACACCTACATATAAAATCTACACACACCATAGCTCAGGTAGGCTTCCTGATTGGTGAGCATACTGATGTGTCAAGAGGGTGACATACCCTGATCCCAGGAGAAGAGAGCACAGCTCCATGTTAGGAACCCTCCCAGTCCCCTGTATCTCATTTGGCTGGTCCTGATCTGTATTCTTCATAATTAAAGTGTAACTTAAGTATACCACTTTCCCAAGTTCAGTCAGTTAATTTATAAATTATCAAACTTGAGGGGATTCATGGGAACCCTCAGATTTGCAGCCAGTTAATCAGAAGAACAGGTGGTCTGGGGACCACCAAATTTTTAACTTGTACTCGCAGCAAGGGCAGTCTCGTTGGGAACTGCACCCTTAAACCTGTGGAGTTTCATGCTAACTCTGTCAGAACTGTATTACAGTCAGCATTATAGACATGAGATATATACATATAAAATATTTAAACATAATACTGGACTTCTTTTGCTTCTATCTTGTTAGATTTTACATAAGCAAGACTGGTCTATAATTTATTTCATATTAGCCATGCTTGGTTTTGGTACCAAAGTTATACTAGTCACAATAAACTGAGGAACTTTCCTTAATTTGCTATTCTCTGGAATGGCGTGTGTAAATCTGGACATACCTACGACATGGATAGTTTAAAAGAATTCACCCTTAAGATAATGTGGGCCAGGTAGGGAGATGGTGCCTCGGGGCGAGACTCTGGAGCTGGTCCCGACCCCGCAGACTACTCTCTCCCATGGCTGACTGCCCTGGGCTGCAGAGGGCCAGGGATCCCACCATTCTCGAAATGCCACAGGTACTAAACAGAAAAGTACTTTGAAACAAGAAGATGCTTCTAAAAGGGGAAGTTCATTACACCTGCTCACTACAACGATGTAGTGAATGAACGTTCTATTGTCAAACTCTGTGGTTATCCTTTATGTCACAAGAAGCCTGGAATTAAATATAAAATTTCAAAACCAATAAAGTCTATGATATTACTGAAAGAAAGTCTTTTTGCAGCAATTTTTGTTATGAAGCATCTGAGTTTTTTGAAGCACAAATTCCCAAAACTACAGTACGGTAAGAGGCATCCAGATTTTCAACTGCTAAAGGAAGGGCAAAGTGGCCATTCTGGAAAAGAAATACAGTTATGCAGTAAAGCCATTAAAACATCAGATATCAACAATCCTAGCCAGTTTGAAAAGCAGTATGAATCTTCTAGCAATTGTTCTTCCAGCACTCATAATGACAGCAGCAGTGATAATGAGCAAGACTTTGTTTCCTCCATTCTACCAGGAAACAGACCAAATTCAACAAGTATTAGACGACAGCTGCACCAAAAAAGCATAATGAAAAAGAAAGCTGGTCTCAAAGCTAATGCCAAACACAAAGAACAGACAGTAGTGGATGTCACTGAGCAGTTAGGCAATTGCAAATTAGATACTCAGGAGAAAGCTGCCACATGTGAACTTCCTTTACAGAAAGTAAATACTCAAGAGTTCTTCAAATAGTACTTTTTTGAAAAGTACTATTTCAAAAAATAGAAATACGATTTCAAAAAATAGTACTATTTCCTGAAAGATTAAAGCTTCAGAAAATTCTGAAAGTAAATACAGTAGGTCAGAAATAACTCTAATAGGCATAAGAAAAGTATGGAGCATTTTAACAGAAAATTTGCCAAATCAAACCAAGTTTCTAGGTCAGTGTCTAGTTCAGTGCAGGTGTGTCCTGAAGTGGCAAATAGAAACTTACTTAAAGTTTTGAAGGAGACTTCGATTGGGTGGAAGACAGAAGAAACTCTGAGGTTTTTGTATGGCCAGAATTATGCTTCTGTGTGTCTGAAACCTGAAGCCTCTCTGGTTAAAAAACTTAGCGATGCAGGGTGCGGTGGCTCACGCCTGTAATCCCGGCAGGTTGATCACCTGACGTCAGGAGTTCGAGACCTGACGTGAAACCCTGTCTCTACTAAAAATACAATAATTAGCTGGGCGTGGAGGCAGGTGCCTGTAATCCCAGCTACTTGGGAGGCTGAGGAGAACTGCTTGAACCCAAGCAGCGGAGGTTGCAGGGAGTGGAGGTTGCACCACTGCACCCCAGCCTGGGCAACAGAGGGAGACTCTGTCTCAAAAAGAAAAAAAAAAAAAAGAAGAAGAAGAAAAAAGAACTTAATGACATAATCTCAGACCCAGATAGTCATTCCCCTGCCTGGAGGGAGTCTCAACAGCTTAGAAGAGTCTTTACCTTTTAGGTGCTCAGATACAGCCATTAAACCACTGACGAGAACTTGGAAAAAGAAACTGAAAAGTTAAATCTGAGGATCAGGGAGTTTTATAGAGGATGATATGTTTTGGATGAAGAAACCACCAAATCACAAGACTCAGAAGGGATACGTCTTAAAGACAATGAGCTTTTCCAGGTCGTTAACATTTGGAAAACTCATCATAGCAAATCTTGGAGCAGGAAGTGTTGCGGGAAGTCAGAGACCCCAAACGGAGGGAGCGGCTGAAGCTATGGCAGAAGAACATGGATTGTGAAGATTTCATGGACATTTATTAGTTCCCCAAATTAATACTTTTATAATTTCTTATGCCTGTCTTTACTGCAATCTCTAAACACAAATTGTGAAGATTTCATGGACACTTATCACTTCCTCAATCAATACCCTTGTGATTTCCTATGCCTGTCTTTACTTTAATCTCTTAATCCTGTCAGCTGAGGAGGATGTATGTCGCCTCAGGACCCTGTGATAATTGCGTTAACTGCACAAATTGTAGAGCATGTGTGTTTGAACAATATGAAATCTGGGCACCTTGAAAAAAGAACAGGGTAACAGCAATGTTCAGGGAATAAGAGAGAGAACCTTAAACTCTGACCAACGGTGAGCCGGGTGGAACAGAGCCATACTGCTCTTCTTTCAAAAGCAAATGGGAGAAATATCGCTGAATTCTTTTTCTCAGCAAGGAACATCCCTGGGAAAGAGAATGTGCCCCTGAGGGTGGGCCTCTGAAATGGTCCCCTTGGGTGTGGCCGTCTTCTATGGTCGAGACTGTAGGGATGAAATAAGCCCTAGTCTCCCATAGTGCTCCCAGGCTTATTAGGACAAGGAAATTCCCACCTAATAAATTTTGGTCAGACTGGTTGCTCTCAAACCCTGTCTCCTGATAAGATGTTATCAATGACAATGGTGCCCGAAACTTCATTAGCAATTTTAATTTCACCCCGTCCTGTGGTCCTGTGATCTCGCCCTGCCTCCATTTGCCTTGTGATATTCTATTACCTTGTGAAGCACGTGATCTCTGTGACCCATACCTATTCGCACACTCCCTCCCCTTTTGAAAATCACTAATAAAAAATTGCTGGTTTCACGGCTTGTGGGGCATCACGGAATCTACCGACATGTGATGTCTCCCCCGGACGCCCAGCTTTAAAATTTCTCTCTTTTGTACTCTGTCCCTTTATTTCTCAAACCGGCCAACACTTACGGAAAATAGAAAAGAACCTACATGACTATTGGGGCAGGTTCCCTGATAAGGAAGGATAATGAAGAGATAATTGTTAAATTTTCAGTAGTTTCTTTAGTCATTGTGCCTTTTGGTTTACAGTGCCATCTCCACAGTTGGCATTACTATTTTACAGATAAGTTGAAATTTGCCCCTAGTAAATTTTCATAAATGTGCAGTATTTTTTCTAATGTAAAAATAGCCTAAAATGGTGGGACAAAGTTTTCACTAATTCTTCATATAATAAATGAAGTCTCTGAAGAGTCCTGTTTTTTTTTTTTCTTAGAAAAAAAGATCATCTGGGCCAAAGGCTTATCTCTGAGTATATGAAAGTGGGGGGGTCTTTTAATTACAAATCCAATTTCTCTAATAGTTACAGAAATATCCAGGTTTTCTATTTACTCTGTGTCAATTTTCATTGCTATAATTTTCTAGAAAATTGACATTTAAATTGTAAAATTTATTGGTATAAAGTGATTCAAGATATTTTAAAGACTTTCTTCTGTATCTTCCTTTTATATCCTCAGTATTATTTGTACTTTATATTTTTTCTTGATCAATCTTTCAAATAGTTTATTAGCCTTTTCATAAAAAACAACTTTCAGCTCTGTTAATCCTCTTCAATGTATCTTTTTTAAAAAAATTCATCATTTCAAGCCCCAATTCTATCACATTTATTAGCTAGAGGCTTGGATAAGTTTCTCTCTGTGCCTAAGTTTCCTCTTGTATAAAGTGCACATAATAACAATACCCTCCTCATAAGGCTTTGTGAAGATTAAATGAGATAACCTTTGTAAAGAACATGGAACGGTGCTTGGAATAGAGTAAGAACTCTAGAATTGTTAGCTTTTATCTGTATTATCTATTTTACTTCACTTGAATTTACTGCCGTGCTCTTTCCCTAACTTAGATTAGCTTATTAGTATTAAAATCTTCTTTTCAAATATGAATATTTAAGGCTTCAGGGTTTCACACACGTTTTAATATGTCCTAAGTTTCTTTTTCTTTGAAATAAGGTCTTGCGCTCTGTAGTCCAGGCTAGAGTGTAATGGTGTTATCATGGCTCACTGCAGACTCAACTTTGCAGGCTCAAGTAATCCTCCCATCTCAGCTTTCTGAGTAGGGGCTACAGGGGGACACCACTGTGCCGGGCTAATTTTTATTTTTTTTTTTTGTAGACGCAGGGTCTCACTATTTTGCTCAGGCTGTTATTTTCTCTATTGTTTTGTTCTAGGTGTTCACTAAATTGATTATTTTATATTTAATCTGTGGGATTTACAGAAGTGTGTTTTTAAATTTCCAAATGTGTATAGTTTGTTATTCATTTCCTACATGCTTTCTTGCCAGAAAACATGGTTGATTTTATTTGAAATGTATAAGAACTTGCTGTATAGCCTAGTAAATGGTCACTTTCATAAAACACTCCACGTGTGCTTGAAAGAATTTTTTTTTTTTTTAAGAGTTGTGAGGGGTATTTCAGACTTTTCTTTTTTAAAGGCAAGGTCTTGCTCTGTTGCCCAGGCTGGACTGCAGTGATGTGATCACTGCTCACTGCAGCTTCCAGCTCCTGGGCTCAAGCCATCCTCCTGCCTCAGCTTGTCCAGTACAGGCATCTGTCACCATGCCTAGCTCGGACTAACTTCTAAAACCAAATGACCTTGCCATTCTCTCTGCTTAAAAACCTAAAAAATATCCTCATTTCATACGATAAAATTAGTAACGCAAGACTTTTTGTCATCTGACAACTGCTGAGGCCTCTACTACTCTCCTCCCCTCTCCTCCATACCCTTACGATGCTCCAACTCTACCAAAGTCAGTGCAGCCGCTCTCCCTTCACAGGCACTCCTTCCAGGCTTCCATTCCTCTGCACAGCCTTTGTGTCTTCATTGTTCTTTGCCAGAGTAACTACAATGTTCTCTTCAGGACTTGATCTGCGAGTTCCCTTGTGTATGCAATCCTCGATCCCAACTCATTAGGCTGCTTGAGGAGTCCCGTTCAACTTCCAGTACACCTGGCACACATCACAGCTGCTTTGCAGATCTTGAGCAATGTTCACTCAAAAATGACTTGATGACTTGGTTATGTGCCATGTACTGACTATCCAATGGTAAATAAAACAGACATGATTCCTCCTCTTATAAAGCTTAGTCAGCTGATTTTTTTACTTATCTTGCAGCAATGTAATTGCCACTGTCTAGCACATTTCTAAGCAAAGGAATAAAAATGTTCAATAAATAAATTTAAGGAATAAAAAATAGTAATATCTTGCTAAGGGCAATATATTTGGGGAATTAAACCAACCATAAAACCATAAAATGCACTCTAACAGTTCTTTGTAAGTATAATGGCATCTAAAAATATATCTCTAGATCTTACAGTAACGGCCAGTTACTACTGACAGTGCTAGCTCAAGAACTTCGTTCCCAAAATCACCATCCTTTTGTGATTTCTAGACATCAGAGAACAGAAATTTAGACTCACATCATAAAATAGAGGACCTGAATATACTTAAAACCTCTTCTTTCCAAAATATTTCTGGTTTATTTCATATTTTGAATTAGCTTAAAACTTTCAACTATCATGAATAGTTCAGCGCTAAGTTTACCGGTTTTTTATATTATGACATAAGAAATCTAATAATATAAAGCTGTATTCATAATTCTTTCTCATATTGGTACTGAACAATGCACCTACTTTATGTAAAAACAGGCTTATATTTCCTGAACATGTAAGGGCTGTCTTTAAAAATTATCACCTCAAAAAGGAGAACTTTAGGCCAGGTGTGGTGGCTCATGCCTGTAATCCATCTCAGCACTTTAGGAGGCTGAGGCAGGAGGATCACTTGAGCCCAGGAGTTCAAGACTGTGGTGAGTCATGATCATGCCACTGCACTCCAGCCTGGGCAACAGAGCAAGACCCTGTCTCAAAACAACAACAACAACAACAACAAAACTTTGAGCTAAATTAAAGGACTAGTTCTAAAGACTAGGAAACGTTAAAATGGGTTTAAGTAGCCAATCTAGTGAATTACACCCTCACTGGGCAGAGCTGGCTAGCTTGCAAGCTGGCTAGAAATGCAGAATCCCAGACCGTGCTGAATTAGAATCTTCTAACAAGACCCTCAGGTGACATGCACGTACACTAAATTTGAAAAGCAGTAGATAAGACCACCTTTATTTAGCTGCTTAGTCTACCCTGTTTAAGCATCCTGGAAATATTCACTTATTGAGCAATGAACTTTTTTTTTTTTTGAAATGGAGTCTGCTCTGTCACCCAGGCTGGAGTGCGGTGGCGCTATCTCAGCTCACTGCAACCTCCGCTTCCCAGGTTCAAGCCATTCTCCTGCCTCAGCCTCCCAAGGAGCTGGAATTACTGGCATGCACCACCATGCCTGGCTAATTTTTGTATTTTTAGTAGAGATGGGGTTTCACCATATGGGCCAGGCTGGTCTCAAACTCCTGACCTCAAGTGATCCACCCACCTCGGCCTTCCAAAGTGCTGGGATTACAGGCATGAGCCACTGCACTTGGCCTGAGTAGTGAATTTTTTTTTAACTTCCACTCCCCTACTCTCCCCACCCCAAAAGAGAGCAAGATGCTTTCTGGATGCTTCGTAGTATTTACTTACTCACCCAAAATATATTTATTGTTCATACACTGTGTTAGCTGCCATAAACTGTTACTTTTTAAATGGCACAGGTAAACGCTAATAAAATTCAGATGAGGAAAGGAAAGTTAAACTAATATTTACTGAGTGTCTACTATGAGGATGTGATATCTAGGAACAACATTCCCTGGTGTCTATTATTTGCCAGGCATTGTTCTAGATACTGCTCAAAATAACTTTATGCAATCATGAAAGTCTCTAAGTTACTCAATAAAGTAGCCACTAACCATATGTGGCTACTCAGTAGTCAAAATACAAGTGGCTAACGACAACCATATCGGATAGTGCAGTTCTAGAAGCTTATACTTACTACCTATTTGATTCACTGACCAATCCTGACAAGCCAGTGTAAATGTGGATCTAAGGCACAGAAGTTACTGGTAGACTATTGAAAATGGAATGACTAGTAACAGAGCACAGAAGCTGCAGTTCAAATCCAAAGACATGGGAAAAGAAGATTAATTCTAGGCAATTGGATCAGATAAGCCTTCATCAAAGTGTTGGCATCTAAGCTCACACTTGAATAATGGACAGATTTCAACATACTAGGATGTGAGAGAGGCATTCCAGACTGGGAAATCCAGAGGCAAAAGCACCAAGTCAGAAAAGCATGGTAAAGATAAGGACTAGAGTGAGATCAGTAAGACTGAAAAACAGCATTACTATATAGTTTTATATTTGGTTTATCTTACCAATTATGATTTTTCCTAAAGAACAAAGGAATAAAGAATGATTAAGTGTAGGCAGGAATTAATTCATAAGATTCTCAAATGCTAGTGTAAAGTAGCCTGAACTTTACTCAGCAGACAAGGAGAAATCACTGGAGGTTTCAGAGCAAAGAAGTGAGTGCACCATGGTTTAGAAAAATCACTCTTGAAGCATTACATGGGATGAAAGGGACAGGGTGAGGTAGATAAGCCAAAGGGTAATTACAGTAGTTCACACAAGAAGTAACCATCCCAACCAAGAGGCAATGAGAATAGGGAAGTGGAAGAAAACTATTACAGAGGGGGCACTGACAAAATTTAGCAACTTCTAGATCTGATAGAAAGTAGAGATGCAGTTGTCATAGGTGGTTCCCAGATTTAAATCCTGGGTTGCTGGAAAAATTACAGACCATCAGGAGACAGAGGTGCAAGAAGCTTTTGAAAACATACAAGCAGCTCTAACTAAGGCTGGGAGAATAAACAAATGTGTTCCTACTGTTCCTAAATCCTCAGAAACAACAGAAAAATGTTTAAAAATAGAAGAATATTATGTGTAACCGAGATGGAAGACAAGAATGGGTACCAAAGGCAGGAAGAAAAGGTAGTATGTTAAAAGCAAAAATTATTAAATATATAACAAAAAAGTGGAGTTAATTTATAAAACCAAAATGCTGGCTCTTTGAAAAGACCCATGAAATTATCTAGAAAGTTCAATATCCCTAGGAAGTCTAAGCACAAAAATAAAGAACAAATAAATAATACGAAGTACAAGGAGGCCTACCAAAAATAATTATAAATATTCAAGCATAATATTAAATAATAGTTAACACTTAGAGCTCTATAGGCCAGGCACTGTTCTACATACTTCATATGTTAAATTCCTTAATCTTCACACTAACTTTATGAGAGGGATATTCTCATTAGGCATAATTTTATAAGAATAAATCTGAAAATCAAGAATAACTGTATGGACCGGGCGTGGTGGCTCACGCCTGTAATCCCAGCACTTTGGGAGGCCAACGCAGGTGGATCATTGAAGTCGGGAGTTCGAGACCAGCCTGACCAACATGGCGAAGCCCCATCTCTACTAAAACTACAAAACTTTAGCCAGGTGTGGTAGGCGCCTGTAGTCCCAGCTACTTGGGAGGCTGAGGCAGGAGAATTGCTTGAACCCGGGGGGCGGAGGGTGCAGTGAGCCAAGATGGCACCACTGTACTCCAACTTGGGCGACAGATGGAGACTCTATCTCAAAAAAAAAAAAGTATCATTTTCTATAAAGATATTAATACAAAAATCAACTCAACAGGGAATGGAATACACAAACAGACCAATAACCTAAGAAACAGAGGTCCCCAAGATGGCAGTTGGATGGAGGGGAAGGAGGGTGGTGAGGAGGGCAATGGGGTGAAGGGTGGGGAAGAGGGACTAAAAGGCTTTGGTGCATAGTGTTTAAAATTTTACATAGGAACTTACTAATAGGCTGCTTACATAATCTTTATACACACACATACACACGTATGTGTGTATTTTTAAATAGAGATGGGGTCTCGAACTCCTGGCCTCACGCAATCCTCCCACCTTGGCCTCCCAGAGTGTTGGCATTACAGGCATGAGCCACCTTGCCTGGCCAATATATAATCTTTTAAAAATAAAAAAAAGATCATTTTAAAAAGAGGCAATGAGGAAAAAGAAAAACAAAAGGGGCAATGAGACGTTCCCTAACCCCTGCCCTATAAAAGACAGAGCAGGGAAGGGAGAAAGAAAAGGAAGGAAGAAAGAATACATAAGATATAATCAGAGGTTAAACTGGAGTATCTGTGACACCGAGACTGGAAATTACCTTTCACAGTTGAAACCATAAGACAGTAGTGCAAGAGAGAAATTATTAGGCTGGAAGATAAAGTTAGGAATTGAAGTGTAGTAACAGAATATGAGGAGAAAACCTCATATTACCTGAAAACCTTGTGGCATGCTCTCCCCACTATACCATATGGAGCTGCAAATTCACAAACCACCGTCTGCATCTAAAAGTACCCCAAATGGGCGAGGCGCAGGGGCTCACGTCTGTAATCCCAGCACTTTGGGAGGACAAGGTGGGTGGATCACCTGAGGTCAGGAACTCGAGACCAGCCTGGCCAACATTGTGAAACCCCATCTCTACTAAAAATACAAAAATTAGCAGAGAGCAGAGCGAGACTCCACCTCTAAATAAATAAATAAATAAAATTAAAGCACCCAAACTGGAGAGGGATCAAAACCAGAAGTAAATCCGCTAAGCTTAAATTAAGAAAAAATAATAGTATCTTTAAAACTTAAGAGGAGACAGTCTGAATGGAAGAGAGTGGGACTAAACAGCCTCTTTTTCTGGAGTTGCAGAATAATCAAAAAGCCTGAAAGCGAGACCTGGATGACATTTCTGAGACCAGGAGTTCTAGGTTTCTCTACAGAAGCAAGTGGGTGTGTGGTTAATTTTTTTTGTGTGTGTGGGCGGCGGGGGACAGAGTCTTGCTTTGTCGCCCAGGCTGAAGTGCAGTGGCGCAATCTTGGCTCACTGCAACCTCCACCTCCAGGGTTCATGCCATTCTCCTGCCTCAGCCTCCCGAGTAGCTGGGATTACAGGCATGTACCACCATGCCCGACTAATTTTTGTATTAAAAGGGGCCAAAAAGGAAATAAGAGACCAGAAGCCTGGAGAAGAGGCATGCTGACGGCCCTAAGGGAGGGAACACAAAGTGCCAATCTTTATCTTGTGCCCAACACAAGGCACCTCCCACAGAAGAGGCATTCAACTACACCCCAAGGACAGACAGGATGGCTTGTCAGTGCTGTCAGCCAGCTTCTTCCCAAGGCTGGAGTACCAGGCCCGTCAATGGAGCCTGTGGAGTGACAGAGAGGAAGGCTCTACATAGGCCCAACAGCATGGGCTCCCTTCTTATGAAGGGTGACCTAACTACTGCCACTGCCAAATGCCAGCTAACAAGGAGGGTGCAGAACCAACACTCCAGATGCGGGCTTGCCTTCCCTGCCCAGAGAACACCCTACTGCCAGCACAACTGAGGGCTCTTAGAGCATTCTCATATGAATGTTAAGGATGGAAATAAGAGCTCAGGACCAGCTGCAGTGGTAGGGATTTTAACCCTCTTGTTTCAGAGAGAGATATATATATATATATATATTTTTTTTTTTTTTTTTTTTGAGATGGAGTCTCGCTCTGTCACCCAGGCTGGAGTGCAGTGGCACGATCTTGGCTCACTGCAAGCTCCACCTCCCGAGTCCACGCCATTCTCCTGCCTCAGCCTCCCGAGTAGCTGGGACTACAGGCGCCCGCCACCACGCCCGGCTAATTTTTTGTATTTTTAGTAGAGACGGGGTTTCACCGTGTTAGCCAGGATGGTCTCGATCTCCTGACCTCATGATCCACTCGCCTCAGCCTCCCAAAGTGCTGGGATTACAGGCGTGAGCTACTGCACCCGTTAGATATTTCTTTTAGTGATTATAATCAGCCACCAATCTGCAGGGTCAGTGACAGAGTAGATCTAATGGGGCATGAGGGAATCTCACTGGTAAAAGGGGCAGACCACAGCAGACCTTCGTGGTGCTCTGCAGCTCACCCCTCTCCGCACTGTGGCTCTGGTGGGCAGGTCTATGTGGCATGCACAGCACCTGACTCAAGTGGGAGTGGAGGCACTGCTCTGTTTTGTTCCTCGGAGACTTTGCAAACCTAAGGGAGACTGCTCAACAGCATGGAGGCACAAGCACAGACCTGCCGGAGTTAAAGCTCACGGAGCAACCTTCAATTAACAACAGGTGAAAGTTGGTGCATGCATGTCTCAGGCTCCCTGTCCTTTGGTGGGACAACAGTGAGGTACATTCAGAAGACACCCACAGGGCTGAAGCCCAGCTGCCCGCAGGGGGAACTGGATCACCCACTTAATGAAACTTCACTCCCTTCTCTGTCTCACTTTTCCCATTCTCTCACTTCTGCTTTTTGGTTCATCTCCCAAATAACCTATCAGCCAGTAAGTCTTTTTCTCAGGCTCTTCTTTCAAGGGAACACAAACTAAGTGGTAAAGTCAAGATTCAAACTGAAGTCCTCTGGCTACACTGCCTGTGCTTTTAAACAGAGTATGCTGCACTGGGCACAGTGGCTCACTTTGGGAGGCTGAGGTGGGCAGATCACCTGAGGTCAGGTGTTCAAGACCAGCCTGGCCAACATGGCGAAACCTCATCTCTACTAAAAATACAAAATTAGCTGAGCGCGGTGGCGGGTGCCTGTAATCCCAGCCACTCGGGAGGCTGAGGCAGGAGAATCACTTGAACCCAGGAGACAGAAGTTGCAGTGAGCCAAGATTGTGCCATTGCACTCCAGCCTGGGCAACAAGAGCGAAACTCCGTCTAAAAAAATAAATAAATAAATAAAAAATAATAGTTCAACACAAAGCCTGACTTAAAAAACAAACAAAACACAAATGCCTTCCTTCCTCAATAATGTAATGTCTTCCAGTTTTACACATGTATAATTATAATTATAAAACAATTAGTGATTATTTTCAACAGAGAGTATTAGACTGTTTCTAAATATTGCAAAGTTCTAAATCAGTCATCAGTTAACAGTTGATAAGAATTTTAATAAATGCATTTTAAAAGCCAGTTTTATATAATTAACTTACTGCCCTACTATACAATATTTCTCCAATGGACAGCACCATAATAATGCCTGTCTGTTAATATGGAACCATCGAATTCTACTTAATGAATTTTTCACAGGTCCCCATTCCTTAAGCAGTAATTCTATTAAAACAAGATACCATCCTTTGGTAATGGTGTCAGAATTATACCTGTAGAAATACTTTAAACATTCTTAAGTTTTACTAAATCTTACATAGCATTTAACATGATAGCAAAAGAGATAACTATGAACAGAATACAGTTTATTTCCTTAAAAACTGCTTTTGTAAAAGAGGTCATACTTTGCTTTTTTCATAAAATCTCCCTTTGAATATGTTAAGGCTGGAAAAATAATGCCAAAAAAAACCTTGTTGCATATAAACAAATTAAGAGACCAACAGTACAGTAAAACATAAATTTTAATGTTTCTCTACATTTAGAAAAGTAGGATCCAACTTACCTTGGCTACTAATGAGGCCAACATTATCCCCACCATCCAGGCTCAAAATTCGGGCGGCATCATCTCTTTCCAACATCTAGTCACACATCAGTGTCCCTTCTTCTGCCGCAATACCTTTATCATTGAGTCTTTCTTTTCTATTTCCACAATCACCACCCTGATTGAATTCTGATCAGCTTATGCCTAACTAGTGCCACAATTTCCTCACTCGGCTCCCTACCTCCTCACTTCATTTCTCTAATGATGTATAGTTTATATATCACTGCTAGAGTAATTTCCCTAAAAGAGCTTTCTTCACATCATACTTCCTGCCCGTTCTAAGACCTTCACCACATTCCTACAAAAACATTCATTTTCTATCCATGCACTTTTCCAGAAATATCCTTTACCCATCTAAATTTTACTCATCTTTCAAAGCTCAGCTCACATAACCTCCTATGTTCTACCTGTGCTTCTCAGTTACAGGACCCTGACTAGAAGCAACAATTTACTCCTGTGGCTTTCCTCACTTTTGCATGGCAATGTTGGTTATCATTACTTATATTACTTATATACATACCTTGCTAACTGGACTACACACCAAGGGTGGGGAGCAGGTTACTTTCTGATTCCTCCTTTGTGACTTCTGCCACATAGTTTAATAGGCACCAAAAAAGTAATATCCTGTAGAATAAAAATAAGTGCTTTGGGGGCTTTAGACTAGGAAAAGACATATATTTAGAGTCAAAGCAATACAGATTAGAAAGAACTTCAGGAATGAATTGGCATTTGAGATGGGGTTTTTAAAGTTCATAGGCACTCCACAAGAGAGAGAAAGGGCCAAAAATATGCCAAGAGAAGAGAGTAGAGAAAAGGAAGGACAATTTCAAATCACCAGCTGAAGAGTATAGTACATAGGGGAATAGAAGAAAATTAAACATTTTCTAAACAACCAATGCTTAAACGGGTAAGTTGACCCCCATCTTAAGTTGACAGCTTCATTATTTCTTGCTTGAAACAGTTAAGAATAGCCTAACTTGTCTCTCTAGTTTTAGTTTTTCCTTTTTCCAAACTACCATTCATATCACCAACGATATGGTTTGGCTGTGTCCCCACCCAAATCTCCTCTTGAATTGTAGCTCCCATAATTCCCCCATGTTGTGGGAGGGACCCAGTGGGAAATAATTGAATCATGGGGGCAGTTTCCCCTATACTGTTCTCTTGGTAGTGAATATGTCTCACAAGATCTGATGATTTTGTAAGAGGTTTCCCCTTTCACTTGGCTCTCATTCTCTCTGCCTGCTGCCACCTAAGATGTGCCTTTCACCTTCTGCCATGATCGTAAGGCCTCTCTAGCCACGTGGAACTATGAGTCCATTAAACCTCTTTCCTTTACAAACTGCCCAGTCTTGGGTATGTCTTTGTCAGCAGCATGAAAACTGACTAACACAACCATCATATTAATTTTAACAAAAAATTACGATCCAAAATATCTTTAAATGTTAAAATTTTTCAATGACTGCCCATTTTTCACAAAATAAAGTCTAGACTCCTTGCCATGGCATTCAAAATTGTTCATAAGGTCCTTTCCAGCCTTGTCCCTCAAACTCTCTCTCCTATTCTAAATTCAAGCCATACAAAAATTATTCTATCTTCTGTACATTCTATACACTTTCAAGCTCTGCCTCCACCCCGCTCTGGGCTCTGCATGAAATTAATTCCCTTGCCTTCTGTAAGTATGGAAAACACTCAAACTATTTTTCCTCTGCCCTCTCACCAAAACAATCAACAGGGAAGACTTTTCTTACCAAATGTGTGAGGGTTTCTCCCCACCAACAAGCAAGCAGACAATTCTGCATCAGACACCAGCTGGAACCTCCAATTAAATTCCGACACTACCCACCTGGAGACAGCATCAGCTCCCACAGGTTGAGGGATCCATCCTCAAGACGGCCCCCACTTCCAATGCCAATGGCAAGCCCAGGTTATTTTACCTGTGCTTCTGACCAACCGGCCATAAATCCAGGTACCCACAACCCCTTTTTCAGGTTCTATTAGTTTGCTAGAGCGGCTGACAGAATTCAAGGAAACATTTATGTTTACAGGTTTATTATAGGGGATGTTACAAAGGATAGATAGAGATGTACAGGGCACCAGAGCCTGCACATGTTCAGCTATCCAGAAGCTCTCTGAACCCAGTTCTTTTGGATTTTTATGGAACGTTCATTCTGTAGGCACGACTAATTAAACCACGGGTCACTGGTGATCAACTTAACCTTCGCCCTTCTCCCCTCCCTAAATGTTGGGGGTTGGTGGGGGCGGGAACTGAAAGTTCTGAATCTAATCCTGCCTTAGTCTTTCTGCTGACCAGCCCCCATCCTAAAGCTACCTAGGGGGCCGTCATCTACCAGTTAACTCACTAGCATACAAAAAGACATCACTTCAGAGGTTTCAAGGATTTTAAGAGTTGAATGCCAGGAAATGGCATCAAAAACCACATATGTATTTTACAGTATTACACTTTCCAATTTCCATTCAGCAATCTTCTATTCATCCATCAAGACTCTGCTCAAATATTATGTCTTCTGTGAAGCCTGCCTGACAATTCTCTCCTCTCATAACATTGGTGTAGTCTTTCCTGGTGATGCCAATACACCTTTGTTTTCTGACACGGTCACTTGTATTTTCAAATTCTTTTGAAAATTATAGCTGTATGCAATTATGGGCATACCAGTGATGTCATAATTATAATCTATGTACACAGTGTGGAATAATCAAATATATCTTTTCAATTATAATATAGCACTTCTCAGATTGCACTTCAATAATTGTTTTCATGCTCATCCAACCCTAGACAGACTATTTTTTGAGTATAGCTAGGAACCTGTTTTTATTTAATGTTTTGCATTCTGACCTAACACAGTGCCTGGCATACAGTAGGTGTTTAATAAATGTTTAAAGAGTGAAAGAAATGGACAGATGAAGGCAAAGCTACACTATCTTTAAAATTAGAGGAATTTGTCCTTACTCTGGCAGACAGGCAAAGTGTCACCGACAATACAAGCAAAATTATCTCTTAAGATAATTTAAGCTGGCAGCAACATGTAAAGTGAAGTAGGAGTGAGAAGCAGCACAAGCTGGGAGATCCCTGCAATATTTTCAGTGAGATGTAATATAAAGACCTAAACTTGGATGGTGAAGGGGGATTCGGAAAGAGAGGATTCAAACATTTGTGATACATTAGAGAGGTAAAACTGATAGGACTTCACTTGTGCCTAAGGGTAGGAAGCAAATGATGAGGAATCCGAAACAGCACTGAGACTCTGAGCCTGGGTGACAAAGAGGTCCATTAACAGAAGGAGAAATAGCGGGTGCAGAGCTCATGATGAATGATGTGCTAGATAATGGGAAGTCTGAGGCACTAAGCTGAGCCATCTGTAAACAGATGAAAATATGGGCCTGAAGCTTAGAGAAAATGCCACAACTGAGATAGGAAGTTGAGAGAGATCATTTTAGAGATAATTGCGGAAATCATGAGACTAGGAAAGACATAAGAAAAAAATAGGATAATTTCTAAGATAAAACCTTGGGGAAGGTCATTATTATTTCAGAGTAGGAGGGGAAGGAAAAAAGGTGAAGGAGTAATTAAATAAGTAGAATCAGAAGAGCACACAGTCATGGAAACCAAAAGAACTGAGAAAGAAAAAAACGATCACAACTCTACCAATCAAACAATATGAAACCTAACAAAAGAATTCGAGAGTTACGGTATTTTTCAGAAGAGCTAATCCAGCGGTTTGGCAGGGGCAGGAGAAGGGCGAGTGAATGCTGCAAGTATTAACAGTAGCAGCGAGCAAAGCCTGCCACTTCCAGAAGTGTAAGCATAGACCACTTCATAAAACCATACATTCTATCTATTTCTTAAAATGTAGATTCCCCACATAATTCAAACCTTTTACCTGATCATTAGTCTCTAAATGGATTTTAAAACAGTAAGCCTGATTTTCCTGTACATACTGTCTTAGGATGGCTTCTTTCCTCCTATTTCTGGCATGATGGCAGCTCCTACCTCTTTAAATTCTATTTCCAAAGATCTATTATTCTAACATGTTAAAAAATCTTATCCTGGGCTGGGTATGGTAGCTCATGCCTGTAATCCCAGCACTTTGGGAGGTTGAGGTGGGAGGATCACTTGAATCCAGGGGTTCAAGACCAGCCTGAGCAACACAGAGGGATAATGAGACGCTGTTTCTACAAAAAATAAATTAGCTGGGCATGGTGATGTGTGCCTGTAGTCCCAGCTATGTGGGATACTGAGGCAGAAGGATCGCTTGAGCCCAGGGAGTTGAAACTATGCTCACTGCAGTCCAGCCTGGGTGACAAAGCAAGATCCTGTCTTAAAAAAAAAAAAAAAAAATCTGAATTCTAAAAAGCGTAAAAATTTCAGAATAACATAAACATTCATTTTTCAATATAATCTTTTTTTTTTTTTTTTTGAGACAGAGTCTCACTCTGTTGCCCAGAATGGAGTACAGCAGCATGATCTCAGCTCACTGCAACCTCTGCATTCTGGGTTCAAGCAATTCTCATGCCTCAGCCTCCCAGGTGGCTGGGATCACAGGCTTAGGCCATCATGCTCAGCTAATTTCTGCATTTTTAGTAGAGACGAGATTTCGCCATGTTGGCCAGGCTGGTCTCGAACTCCTGGCCTCATGTGACCCACCTGCCTCAGCCTCCCAAAGTGCTGGGATTACAGGCACACCTGGCCTAATCCTGCATGCTGAACTCTGCTTTGCAAACTTAGGGGGAAGAAATAAACATATAAACCATTTAATGCTTATCTTCTAAAAGGAAATTTATGAAAGTGATTAGTAAGAAATAAATACCTTTCACTCCTGAAGAGGTTCAACATTTATGAGGAATATATATTAGAATTACTTACGAACTCATCAGGAAGATGATTAAGGAAACTAAAGAAGCTACTATAAAGTTGTGGTGTTACAAAGAAACTGAAGAAGGCTCAAATAAAGTTGCAGTGTAGAAGGATTATTTTCAACTATTAAAAAATGACAAATTTCATATTATTCCAATTATGTTCTTTTCCTTACCTCCAAGATGTGGCTAGATAAAACTGTACTTCCGATTTTCTCCAAACAGCTTTGACCTATGCTTCCATCTCATGAATACCAAGACAGTATTAAACTGATGCATATTTTCATAAGTCTGTTTAGAAAAAAAAAGAACTTATTTAAGACTTAGGGAACTTTGTCAGAATAATACATATAGAAGCAATACTAGAAGCGTTTCGCATGTACAACTATACATTTTCAAAGTAAAGTCAATGAAAATTTCTACGTTTTTACGAAATCTATCACTTTACCATTTTCCTCAACCTCTGCCCAAGCTTTACATTTGTAAAGTTAGTTCTGTGGGAACAGTACTTCCATATAAAATTCCTATGTTAGCTTAAGCTTTGGAGGAAAAAAAAAAAACTCATCTCAATTTGAAAAAAAAAAAGAACGGGAATAGCTAGAAGCAGCACCGAAATGTACAATTCTACAATATTCAGATTCCTACTTAGACAAAAATATATTGGACCACCTAGCTAATATCACTTTTTTCTACTTTTGTATTACAAAGTCTAATAACCAGTTTTAATTTCAGCCACACTTCTACCTAGAACATCAGGACTTGTGAGGTCGAAGAATTAATTGCACTGGTTGGTCTATGCCTGTGGAATAGGTCTAAACTACCGTATATTAGTACTGCCATTAACACCTCACTCTTTAAGGGGCAAGCATTCATAAATCTAAAAGATAGAACTATTAAAGCTTAAATTATTATTATTATTATTTTTGAGACAAGGTCTCGCTCTGTCGCCCAGGCTGGAGTGCAGTAGCGCCATCTCGGCTCACTGCAACTTCCGCCTCCTGGGTTCAAGTCATAAAAAAATTTCTAAAGGTATGTCTGCTGTTTACTTTGCGATCTTAAAAATAATTTCATTCAATCTTTTAACGGAAACTTCAAATAGCAAAGTATTCTGTTTCGTATTTTAAAAACTGTATGAACGTTGCCTATGCCCCACTGCAAGGTCAAATACCTTGTCTTCAAGTCCATTTAGAAGTATCACACTGAGGTTTAGCAGTCTTGGCAATAATGACTAAATTCATGTAAACTAGGGCAACCTGAAACGGTCTAACATATCAGGTAGCAGTCTTTCTTAAAGACAAGAGTCTCCGCTCAGCAGACAGGCTGCTGTATCTTTCATGGTCCGGCTAAAGACAGCCTGACCCTGAATGCAATTAGTAATGCTTTGTCTGCATTCAGGAGCCTTTCAGTCTTCTCAATGCACTAGTTACCCACAACTTAGCCAGGTCTCTAACATTTTTCAGAGTCCTCATATGACTATAAAACTCTCAGGCTGTCGCTCACAGAAATGAGGGAAGGCAAAAATAAAGAGTTGGTGTTCAGTGTTCTTCTGAGATGCTCATAATCTTTAATTTCCCTTTTACTAATCAAGAAAAGAAATGCACTGTTTCCATTTTAGAAATGGCATAAAGAGATTTTCCTCCAAAGCCATTCTTTGCCAACTACTCCATTCTTCCCTAAGGGTGTGGGAGAGAGAGCAGGCAATCACTGTATTAAACAAAGTTCAAATGAATTTATCCCCATAAAAGTAAAAACAGTCCATCAAAGTGTCTGTTTCAAAAATATATGGCCTGGCCAGGTGCAGTGGCTCATGCCTGTAATCCCAGCACTTTGGGAGGCTGAGGTGGGTGGATCACTTGAGGTCAGGAGTTTGAGACCAGCCTGATATCACACACACACACACACACACACAGCCTGATTCTAATTCTGCCAGATATTTCCAATGTATCATTATAAAATTAACATGTAAACTACTTACCAACTATTGTTTATTACAGCACCATTTACTAAAACATTGTTTCCTTGGTTAAAAGTTTTAGGCTTCAGGCTAAATCTAAAGTTTAAAAAATAGCAAATAACATAACCAAAAGAGCTTTCAAACATCCCATCTTCAAAAGTCCAAAACCCCAGATGATCTGTTCTTCCCTGTTTTCCCACATGTACAAACACTTAACATAAACTTCAGAAAATCTTTTCTTCTTTTTCTTTTTTGAGACAGGCTCTGGCTCCATTACCCAGGCTGGCGTATAGTGGCACAATCACAGCTCACTGCAGCCTCCACCTCCTGGGCTCAAATAATCCTCCCGCCTCAGCCTCCCGAGTAACTGGGACTACAGGTACATACCACCATGCCCAGCTAATTTTTATATTTTTTGTAGAGATGGGGTTTTGCCGTGTTGCCCCGGCTGGTCTCGAATTCCTGGGCTTAAGGAATCCTCCCACCTCAGCCTCCTGAGTAGCTGGGACTACAGGCGAACACTACCATGCTGGGTTAATTTTTATATTTTTTGTAGAGACAGGGTCTCGTCATGTCGGCCAGCCTGGTTTCGAACTCCTGACCTCAAGTGATCCACCTGCCTCGGCCTCCCAAAGTGCTTAGATTACAGGCATGAGCCACTGTGCCCAGCCCAGAAAACCTTTCCTAAAGACTGAATTTAAGACTAGCTAGTCCCGCACATGTATCCCAGAACTTAATAAAATAAAATAGACCAGCCAAGGAAAATCAAGTAAGATTTGACTTCAATACTCAGAGGTAAACAAAAGACACAGGAAAGGATATGCTCCACAGTACAGCTCTGCAAGTCACATTGTACACACTGGAAGTTGTGTGAATAAAGTAAAGGTTAGGACCTTTGCAATATAGTGCTATAGTCCTATGAGCACAGATCTATAAATATGTATACACATAAAAATAAGATGTACATGGGCAAAATGTTCCAAACAACTTTAATCACTTAGCTTATTGGGTAATTTACCACAGGCTTTTAACACTATGAACTTGTGGTTCAACAACCACCAGGGGTGTTAGTCAAAACAAAACGCTAAGTAAGTACAAGTCATTTTTTCAAAGATTTTGTGTCTGAAATTTCTAAGCCTATTAGTTGTAGAAAACACATTAAAAAGAAGGCAATTCTTTAAAAAACATATCCAAGCTTCTTAATGACATGGAAAAAATGAAAATCAAACATTTCTAAATATATTCTAACATTCATAACTCAGAGCTAACATCAAAATTTCTTCAACATTAATAATTATTTGCAAACAAACACAAAAAGTTCATTTTAATCCCACATTTCCCTTACAAAACATCTTTTCTTGTCATCAGAATGTACGCATCCATCTTGGTTTTCAAAATTATTAAAATGGTTAAATCTTAAACCAACAAGATACTTTAAAGCTCACTACTCATGCAGAATCCAAGGACAAGCACTGATTATGGATATCGTAACAGTTATCTATAAGGTTTCAGAATGTCACCCACTGATTTCTATTATTAGTAAGATTTGCTTTACAGAAAAGAATAGTGTAAATATTCTTTTACTCAATCTAGGCCAAAACACCTTTTTTTTTTTTTTTTTTTTTTTTGATACAGAGTCTTGCTTGTCACCCAGGCTGGAGTACAGTGGCACGATCTCGGCTCACTGCAACCTCTGCCTCCTGGGTTCAAGCCATTCTCCTGCCTCAGCCTCCCCAGTAGCTGGGATTAACCATGCCCAGCTAATTTTTGTATTTTAGTAGAGATGCGGTTTCACCATGTTGGCCAGGCTGGTCTTGAACTCCTGACCTCATGATCCGCCCGCCTCAGCCTCCCAAAGTGCTGGGATTACAGGCGTGAGCCACCACGCCTGGACCCTTGTTTGTTTTTTTTTTCTTTTTTTCTTTTTAAAGACAGGGTCTCACTCTGTCACTCAGGCTGGAGTGCAGTGGCACGATCACGGCTCACAGCAGCCTTGACCTTCCAGGCTCTAAGGATCCTCCTGCTTTAGCCTCCCAAGTAGCCAGCACGTACGGCCATGCCCTAAGCCAAAATTTAAGATTAACTTTGAGCTTGTACCAGATATCAAGATGTAATGGAATTCTTAGAATTCGGTGGAATCAACAACACTGATTGCACATTTTTTCCTTCAGCTACTCCAAATCCTCTCTTCCCTATCATTTCTCCTCCCTTCTCAGCACCCAGAAAAAGCACCCCATGCACTGTACAAATACTGCAAACACTATAGCTGCATTCATAGGACCATTAAAAAAAAAGAGCCAAATTACAAAACAATCTATATTTTACAAACATTTCAGTTGGGTTCTTAAGCTAAAGATATTACTGTTTACTTTGGTACGATAACTAGAAAATGCAAACATTATGCTCCAGAAAAACATAATGTGGTTTTAGCTGTAAATAACTCAAATGAACAGTTACTTTAGGCTAGTATACCATGCACTCCTATAATAAACATGTAACCACCTAACTAGAAAGGGAGGGTCAACTCATGAATGGGTTGTGTTCTAAATTTCCAAAACTTCATTTATAAATTGAATATAAGGTTGATTTTGAAACTCAAGATGCCTTTACTCATAAAACCAAACATATAAACAGTTGTACTAAATCCATAGTCCAAAAGAACTTTAGTGTACAAATCTATCATATCACTCTTCTGTTTAAGCTTGTATCTATGTCAAACTACAAGTTTCGTATTCATTTCTGTATCCTAGAATCCAACATGACACAGTGTAGGATTTTGGCAAGTATTTGCTGTTGTGAAGTATTGAATAGTAACAACTCAATGATACAAAACTGGGTTGCATAGAAAATCTAACCTATCTGAACTACAGAAGATACTCAAAAGGCAAGGGGAAAAGGCTTCTTCCAGAAGAGATAACAGAAAAAAATACTTGGGCTAGAAAGCTCTGGTCTGAACCAACTGTGACAATTTCCATTCCCCTTGCCAGTGGGTAGTCTGGTAACACATACCTAATGCAATTCTGGCCAAGAAGACAAGAAAGTAAGTTTGCCAGGGAGCTTTTAGGAAAGGTTTTCTTGGCTGATGAAAAAAGACCCAGGCAAAAACACATGCTCCCAGCCTTTTTGCATACAATTCTGGGTTTGAATGTGTAAACAAAAACTGGACCATGAGGACAACCCAACAGATCAAGAACAGTAGCAGCATTAAAAGATAGAAAGAACCTGGGTCCTTGGTGATGCTGTCATGCCTGAATGAATTAATCCTAGAATCATCTTAACGTGTATCTTTTCATATTAAATTCTTTTACTGTTTAAACAATTTGCCACAAGTAACTCAGCAGATAGGGTGACTTAGGAACAGGTACATCATTTACTTCCATGAATTTAGTTGTTCCCTACACAATGTAAACTGCCCTAAATTTATACCTCAGCCCAGATCCTTCTTTTGAACTAGATATATGTTTCCAAACACTCTATTAAATGTTTATTCCAGTGGCACATCAAGAGAATAAGATCAATATAAAAGCCATCAACCACCAGCACAAAATCTGTTTATGTACCGGCAGTCACTTTTTGGCTAACGGCAGCACCATTAGCCAAAAAGTGCCCAATTGCCGAAGTTTAAAATCTTGGGATCACAAGCCCCACCTCCCTCTGCTTCATCTATTATACTTAGGAGTTACTAAATGCTGCTCATTCTAGCTTTGATACACATATCTTTAAAATGTCTCCCCATCTCTACACATATTGTCTGACGTAGGCTCTCATCTTTCATGTAGCTCACCTCCATTCTTACCTCTATTCACTGGACTCATGTCTCTAAAATATAACTATGCTTCATGAAAAGATTATAAACACCCTGTCATTAGGAAGATGCAAGTTAAAACTACAATGAGATACACTATACAGCCATTAGAATGGCCATAATCAAAAGACAATACCAAGTGTCGAGCATCTGGAGAAGCTGGAACCCTCATACATTGCTGACAGGACTGTAAAATGATGCAGTCACTTTGAGGAATAGTCTGTAAATTTTTTTCTTTGTTCTTTTAGAGGTGAGGTCTCACTCTGTTGTCCAGGCTAGAGTGCAGTAGCGCAATCACGGCTCACTTCAGCCTTGACCTCCTGAGCTCAAGCAATCCTCCCGCCTCAGTCTCCTGAGTCACTGGGATTGTAAGCGTGAGCTACCATGCCCTAATTTCTTAAAGTTATATATAAACTTATCACAGGATCCAAAATTTCCTCTTCCCAAGAGAAATATGTGCCCACACAAAGATTTATCTACAGATGTTCACAGCAGCTTTGTTCATAATAACCAAAAACTGGAAACAATCCAAACATCCATCAATTGCTGAGCACATAAATTGTCATCATCACAGAATGGAATATCATTAGGCAGTAAAAAGGCACAAAATACTGATACACATTACAGCATACATGAGCCTCAAAGACACGCTAGATGAAAGAAGCCAATGTAAAAATACTGCATACTGTATGTTTCCAACGCATAAATGTTTAGGAAAAGCAAATTTAGAGACAGAAAACAAGCAGTGGTTGCCTAGATGAGGAGGTAGAAGGCAGTGATTGTGGGAGGTGATAAAGTGTTCTAAAACAGTCACAGCACGAAAATTTACTAAAGTTAAAAAATTTAAGTGTGCCTACTTTTTTTCAATGATTTCTTTTTCTTTTTTTTTTTTTTTTAGACGGAGTTTCGCTCTTGTCACCCAGGCTGGAGTGCAATGGCACGAACTCGGCTCACCACAACCTCTGCCTCCGGGTTCAAGCAATTCTCCTGCCTCAGCCTCCCAAGTAGCTGGGACTACAGGCATGTGCCATCACACTCAGCTAACTTTTGTATTTTTAGTAGAGACAGGGTTTCACCATCTTGGCCAGGCTCATCTCGAATTCCTGACCTCGTGATCCAACCGCCTAGGCCTCCCAGAGTGCTGGGATTACAGGTATGAGCCACCGCGCCCGGCCTTTTTCAGTGATTTCTAATTATGTACAAAATGAAGTCCAAATTCTTTAGAAGGGCATTCACAGACTGCTATAATCTGTTTTCAATCTATTTAACCTAACCTGCCTTACCTTCTGCTATAATTCGTTCCACAGGATTCTAGTAATAACACATTGTGCACTTATCACAGTGAACCATGATTACCTACTTATAGGTATATCATCTTTACAAAAAACTCGAGTATAGCAATAGCATTTTACTAGTGCTTGTGTCCCTAGTGTCTGACACACAGTACAGTGCCTGGCCTATAGGAGGTAATCAATACACTTCTAAATAAGTTAATGACAAATGGCATTGAAGAGAAAAATCCAAAAGTAGGTAAAATGAGCTATGCACCAAAAAGACACTTGTACAAGGATGATTAGTGTCACTATTTTTTTGTTTGAGACAGGGTCTTGCTCTGTCACCCAAGCTGGAGTGCAGTGGTGTGATCCTAATTCCCTGTAGCCTCCACCTACTGGGCTCAAGTGATCCTCCCACCTCAGCCTCCAAAGTAGCTGGGACTACAGGCAAGTGCCACCAAGCCTGGATAATTTTTTGTTTGTTTGTTTTGTTGTAGAAATAAGGTCTCTCTATGTTGCCCAGGCAGGTCTCAAATTCCTGGGCTCAAGTGATCCTTCTGCCTTGGCTTCCCAGAGTGCTGGGATTACAGGCATAAACCACTGTGCCTGGTGCCACTGTTATATAAAAAAGAAAAACAAGAAGTTACCCAATGTCATCTAAATGTTTATTAGAATAGGATCAATTAAGCAGTCACATTAAACACTACATAGTCATTTAAAATAATGAGATATATATCTTATCTATTTGTATAGACATAAAAAGACATCCCAAATATCGAAGAAAAAAACTATAAAATAAGTTAATCCTCCATTATTTAAAAAAGAAAACAAAACCGTACACACAAGTACTCGCATGCGTACATCTGTGCATCGTGTATAAGGAAGGTGCAGGGCTGAAGGGTACACATGCAGCTGTACTGGTGCAGACGAAGAAGTGAAAACAACCTTAATTGCCGATCAGCTGACAAATGGCTAAACAAAATGTGGTCTTATCCATGCAGTGGAACATTATTCAACCATAAAAATAAACGAAGCCATAAAAAGAACTGGTTCATGATACAACAGGGATGAGGCCTGAATATATGCTAAGTGAAAGAAGCCAGACATATGATTCCACTTATAGGAAATATTCAGAATAGGCAATTTCACAGAGACCGAGAGTAGATTCGTGGCTGTCTGGGGCTGGAGAATGGGGAATGGGGAATGGGGAATGACACCAAAAATATGACCCATGAAAGAAAAAAAAACACGATAAACTGAACTTCAACAAAATTAAAAATGTTTGCTCTACAAAAGACCTGGTTAAGAAGGCAAAAAAATGAGGTACAGGCTAGGAAAATATATTTGCAAACAATATATGTGATAAAAGCCTCATCTAGGATATATAAAGAAATCTCAAAGCTCAACAATCGAAAAAAATTTCAACTAGAAAATGGGCAAGAAATATAAAGACATTTTATTGAAAAGGATATATAGACGGCAAATACGCGCATGAAAAGATATGGTCAACATTACTAGACATCAGGGAAACGCAAACCAAACTATGCTGCACACCTACTGGCACAGCTAAAATAAAAAAATAGTGACAACACCAAATGTGGACACGAATGTGAAGAAACTGGATCTCTCATACACTGCCAGTGAGCATGTAAAATGGCACAGCTAATTACAGGTAAGCCACCAACTGCACACCCCTGGGCTCTGGCAAAGATTCGTTGCTTGGCCAAATGAGCCAGGCTCCTGAACTTTTCTCCCAGGCCTATCTGTGTACTTCCTTGTAAATTCCTGTTTTAGCAAAGAACCCTGCTAAGCCAGATTAGCAAACCTCCTGTCAAGGTATCTGATTACCCTCTTCTTCTTCTGCCATCCTCCAGCTGATGTCTGATCACCTTGGCCTGTCTTCAGCAAGAAAGAATCCTGTTACGGTCAGTTTAGGCAGAAACCCCTTACACCTGACATTTCCTCTTGAGAATTTTCCATCCACTGGCCCTCAACCAGCTCCTTGGCTACAAATTCCCACTTGCCCATGCCACATCCAGCACTGAGGCCACGCTCTCTCCCCACCCACTGTAAGACACTATTGTAGTGGTCCCTACACTTACAGGGATGATCCTGAATGTCTTCCTTCCCATGTAACAAGTGTCACTGAATAATTTTTTTTTCTTTAACAGCACCTCTCCCAAAGAAATAAAAATTTACGTCCACACAAAAAACTGAACATGAATGTTCATAGCTGCTTTACTGTTAAAAGCCAAAAACTAGGGAAAGAGATTATCTTTCAAAAGGTGAATGGTTAAACAAACCATGGAATCCTATTCAGCAATAAAAAGGAAACAACTGTTGATTCACACAACTTGAATAGATCTCAAGGAATTGCGCCAAGTGAAAATAAGCTAATTTTAAAAGGTCACATACTATGTGATTCCATTTATTAATATCCTCGAAATGTCAACATCATAGAGATGAAAAGCAGATTACTGGCTGCCATGGGGCAGGTGTGTGCAGCACAAGGGAGAGCTTGGTGGTGGCAGCATTTGTGTCTTGATGCCACAGTGGTTCACAAATCAACTACATGTATGTTTAAACAGCACAGCACTAAACACACAAAATGTACCAATGTCAATTTCTAGTTTAATGCTGTGCTGTGGGTAGTAAGAAGTTACCATTAAGGGAAAGGTGAAAGGCACAAGGGACCTCTCCTTACTATTTTTTGCAATTTCCTGTAAACCTAGTTATTTCAAATTTAAAATTTTAAAGAACCTACTTTGAATAGTAAAATAACTGTTCAAGGACTATACGAGATATATTATTTCTTTGAAATTATCTTTTATGTAGGTGTGAGTGTATATACATATGTGTGTACATACATATGTGTGTACATACAAGTTTATTTTTTGGAGAGCAAAGAAGAAAAAATCACCTACGAAATTTCAATTCTGCCAAGGTTTCTAGTTTCCTAGAAACAAAACAGCAGTCCCAGGTCAACTTCTGGGTGCTCAGTCTGAAGTTGGGAAAGGGCCCTTTCCCTCCGTATCCCTCCTGCTCTGGCTCCGTGAAGGGGTGGCAATTCCGAGGGGAGTGCCAATCTGTGGCACCCGCAACAGACTGAACCCCAGATAATCACCCAGCTCTATGTTCTTTTGCAATTTATTCTTCCCAACAATGAAGCATAAAAACACGTGCACATTCTCATTCTTGCTCTACAACTTACGAACCTAACAAGACATTTAAATTTTTTGATAACACCCTCTTTCCTTTTCCAAGTAAATCCAATTCGGCCAGTAGAGAAATTATTGTATATATATATATTTTTTTCTACAGAGCTTTTGATAAATTATCAATAGACCATTTGTTTTATTAGCTAATAGGTAAATGTCCCATGGAACAAGCTTCCTAGAATAATTTCACCACATAAAACAGTTAAATTTCTACTGTTAATTCAGGAATTATCAGAGAGTGATTCTAGATTGCTAAGGGTTCACCAGATCTGCTAAAATCAGCGTGATTACACTCTCTCAACACATAAAGAAATTCAGAATTGACATTATGAATACCAGAGTTATGCTACAATACAGTGAAATCATCAGGGACTATTAATACATGCTGCTATTTGTTTCAGATCTAAATAATCACAAAAGAGTGTTGTGGTTTTTTACTTACTGGCTTATTTGTTTTAGCTTGCACCCCTGTCTTTCTGTTACGTTTTTTCCCCTTTGTGAACCGCTACCTGGAATGCACACTTGCTAATAACAGCATCACCCTCTACCCACTTCTCCTTTATGTCATCCCTGGAAAACAGCAAACTAGCTTAATGTAGTTCTGTGGTTCAAGGTCTATAAAAACAAAAAGGCTGCATATGACGGATGGCCTGAGACTGAAGATATAAAAACTGAACACATCTTCTATTACGATCAAGTAATTGTTGTACCATGATACTGCAATTTTTTCCTTGAGACAGAGTCTCACTCTGTCACCCAGGCTAGAGTGCAGTGGCACGATTTCGGCTCACTGCAACCTCCACCTCCCTAGGTCCAGTGATTCTCCTGCCTCAGCCTCCCAAGTGGCTGGGATTACAGGCACGTGTCACCACACCTGGCTAATTTTTTTTATTTTTAGTAGAAATGCGGTTTCACCATATTGGCCAAGCTGGTCTCGAACTCCTGATCTTGTGATCCGCCCTCTTCGGCCTCCCAAAGTGCTGGGATTATAGGTGTAAGCCACCGTGCCCGGCCTGCAACTTTTTTCTTTAAAGGCCGCTTTAAGGAGAAGGGAGAGATGACATACCTGAATGAGTCAACCTAGGAAAAAACAAAGATGGGTGGAGCTAAAAAAGTAAACACATCTCAAATGCCTACTTAACATTTCTAACTAAATAGGCTAAAACTCAAAACAAATGAAATGTAACTCACTAACTCACTAACTCACTTGTCCATCCTCTCACAAACTTGCTCCTCTTGAACTCATCTGGCTTATTCCACAACTGTGTAAAAGAAGACATTCTGCCATACCTAGTAAAGCTGATGGTGTATACACCCAAGACTCAACAATCCAGGTCTATGCATATAACCTAGAGAACCTTTTGTACTTAGCTACCATGAGCCACGCAAAAGAATATTTAAAGCAGTATTTTTTCCATACCAAAAACTAGGTGAAACCAAGGTGTCAAGCAGCAGTAAAATGGACTGTGGTATATTCATAAAATATTCCATATTCCAGTAATTTGGAATATTATATCAAATAGTGAAAAATTAATGAACCTCGGCTAAGAATGTCAACATAAATGACATCACAAAATTGTAATATAAATTAAAAAATCAAGCCCAAGAAGAATATATACAGAATAATTCCATATGTATAAAGCTCAAAAACAGGAAAAGCTTAAAAAAAAAAGTATGTTAAAGGGACAACACAAATGTGGTAAAACTTAAGAAAAAACTAAGGGAATGACATCAAATTTAGGAGGATGGTTACCTCTGGGAAGGGAGGAATAATTGTCTTGAGGGATGAAGGAGTTCAAATTGCTGTTACATTTCTCAAGATAGAAGTTTGGACCAGATTTATTCGTATATTGTTATTATTATTTAAAATGGATATATACATTATAGATAGAAAGATAAGTAGATAGATCCTTGTAAGATTAAACCTATCTAGAGCAGACATGGTTAAATGTTAATATTTTAACAATTTAAAAAAAATTTAAATCTATGCCCACATTACATAAATGTCTATTACTTTATGTAATGTACATAAATGTCTATTATAGCACTTTCTATAATTTTGGAATATAACATACTAAGAAAATTAAGAGTAAATTACAAAATTCTATTTTGAAATTTAAAGACACAATATCACAAATCTTTAACAGAAGTATATTAAAACAAATACTAAACTATTATACAGCGGAAAAAACAACATGTAAAAAAAATTACTTCTCCTAATGTAATATAATGGAAAATTAATGCCATCTATATAGTATATTCATTCCAAAATATTCTTATTTTAATCTAGGCATGAAATATAACCAGCAAATTGTGGGGACTGCTTATATAAGAAAAGGAAAAATATGATGAGATTTCATAAAAGACCACTGCCGGGTGGTAGATGGAGGTGGGGTAGTGGCTTATCCTAAAGTAAAGGAAACTAAAGAAATATGACAGCCAAAAGCGGGTGTGTGTGTGTGTGTGTGTGTGTGTGTGTGTGTGTGTGTTTCCTTGATTGGTTTCTGGATCAAATATAGATATATTTAGCTCTCTATAGATATAGATATACTTTTTCCCTTGGTTTCTTGATCAAAAATTAAAACATCTATAAAGAACTGTTCTGGGGAAGAAAATAAATGAAATTTAAATAGGGATCACATGTTAGATAATATTGTATTAATACTGTATCTCTTAAGTATGATAATGTAACTCTTCAGGAAGACAACCTTGCTCTTAGGATACACGTGCTAAAATGTTTAGAAGTTAAATGTCAAGATGTTTGCAGCTTACTTTCAAATGGCTCGGGGGAATAAAAAAAGTATATATGTCTTTATAAATAGAGAAAGCAAATGAGGCAAACGTTAGCAAGTGAGCCACTGGGTGTTCACTATTCATTCAACTTTTCTATCAATTTATAAATTTTTAACAATTTGCAAAAAATATATGCATTTCATTCTTTAGTTATGGGTAGTAATTCTACCACAAAGTTTAATAAACAGTGTTAGTATGACAGAGCTTATTAAGATCAAATATTAACATATTTACAAGCAAGTCCCAAAGATCTTTCCTCCATCAGTAATTTTAAAACTTTTTTTCTGGAAATTGTGAATTACAAGTTGAATGAAAGGCCAGGCATGATGGCTCACACCTGTAATCCCAGTACTTTGGGCGACTGAAGCAGGAGGATCACTTCAGCCCGTGAGTTCAAGACCAGTGTGGGCAACATAGCAAGACCATATTTCCACAAAAAAATGTTAATTTAGCCAAGTATGGTGGCACGTGCCTGCAGTCCCAATTACTCAGGAGGCTGAGGTGGGAGGATCACTTGAGCCTGGGAAGTTGAGGCTGCAGTAAACCATGATTGCATCACTATACTCTAGCCTGGGCAGCAGGGCAAGACCCTGTCACACACACAAACACACACACAAAAAGTTGAATGAAAAATTAATTTTTTGCTTAAAAGGTCAAAAGATTATGTCTGTGCTTCAGAAACAATATCATAAGCAATTTGAGGGCAAGGATGTTTATTTTGGCAATTCAATTATACTATATATAATTCACAAAGACTTTATTTTACACTGCTAAAATAGATAAAACCATACTAATACATTAGAATGGGATTTCTTGGCTGGGTGCTGGTGGCTAACCCTGTAATCCTAGCACTTTCAGAGGCTGAGGTGGGAGGATCGCTTGAGCCCAGGAGGTGGGGGCTGCAGTGAGCAATGATCACGCCATTGCACTCCAGCCTAGGAAACAGAGTGAGTCCCTGTCTTAAAACAAACAAACAAACAAAAAGCAAGGAAAAAAAAAAAGAATGTCATTTCTAAATGTCCTATTATTTCTAATATATTTAGAAAATTACATTTCTAAATGTCCTATTAATAGTGTATGTTAAAATTTATTTCTCAAAATAGATTTATTTCCTAATGATGCATACTCTAAGATTATATTTACAATATTTTTCAGGATTGCTAAGCAGGTAGTAAGGGTGGAATCAATTCCTTTATGTGGACAAAGTTTCCTGAAAAACTAATTACATTTCATAGAAAATGATAACCACCGGTCACCTTAAGGATGTATGGGTTACGTCAGAATTTAGTCCAATTAAACTGTCATGTAATACTTGACTTATTTAGTAAAAACTTAAAATTATCTTCATAAAAAACCCAATTGTCACCCACCCAATATGTGTGCATCAACAAACTAACAAAATTCTAGAAGTTACAGAAATAAAATTATTTTCAATTAAGAGCACCCATGTAAAATCCATCCCTTGTACACGAATATGCCAACTAGTGACTTCAAACAGGAGAAATAAGTCTAGCAATATTTCCTCCAAAAGGCCAGGTGTGGGACAGCGCTGCTCCATGTCCGTGGGTGGATAAACACACAGGGAAGAAAGTTTTAGATGGGAAGCCTACATTTAAGTTCTCATCTCTGTGTGATGAGAGGCAGGTAGTTAATTACCATACAGCACTGTCTTTTAAATCCGTGAGTCACATGCCTAAGGGAGGGGCCTGGATGCAGGATGAGCAGCAACTAGGGCAATCAAGGAAGGTTTCAAAAGGAAGCAACAACAGGTTCTGAGGAGCTGCAGACAGGCAATTAGCAGCAACTACTACCCCAACACAATGCACATAATCCAACAGCTAACTAGGGACTGCCCACCTTCTTGCAAAAACACAGCATGTACCTTTGGGACTAAGTTTGTGAGGCTAGGTATGTTTGAATTTCAGAGATATTCTATTATCGACAGACAAGTGAGACTGAAAGAAACACAAACACACACACACACACACACACACAACCCTTGGTAATATTTCCAATGGCCATTAAAGCAAATTTTAAAACATTTAAGACATAGTTCCCTGCCTGCAAGAAACATGTAATCAACATGAGGAGCCAAGACATAAAGATATTCAAATTTAAATAATGGTAACAGATGATACTGCAAATGTCATACCACCACACATGATGATTAACCGAAGAGCACTAACGTTTACTGCTTCACAGGTGGGAAGTAATTTAAGGTGGCCTTCCAAGGATCCGCAGGATTTGATACTATGCAAGGAGGGAGTAGTGCAAGTTCACACAGGCATTCCACAGGGAGGGTCGGGGAGGATACTTTGTGGCTGGTCATGGCCCCATGGAGGGTCTGGATTCTATGGTTGTGAAGCAGGATCACCAATGTATGGTCTGACCCAGATGATAAATATACAGCTGCCCTAAGGCCCATGCCCACAGCACACACAACTGCTCATTTTAGTTCTCCTTCCAACCAAGCATTAAAGACCTCATAGTGTTTTTCCATACAGAATCCTCAGCAGCCAAGATGTCAGGATGTTTGAAATGCATCTACCATTCTTTAGGAAGTAAAGAGAAGAACACAAAGATAAGAAAGAGCATGGGCTCTGTAGCCAGACTGAATACCAAGGTTAGAATCCTGGCTCCACCACTTACCTGTTGTAATCCTTTGACCAAGTTGTTTAACCTCCTCCGTACCCAATCTGTAAAATGAGGATCAAAGGAGTTAATATAGGTATGGCACTTAGAACAGTGCCAGGCAGACAGTAAGCACTAAGTGTAAGCTACTATTATTGTTCTCTATCAACAGGAAACCAACTGTATTTTCAGAGAGTAATTAGAAGTTTATACGGGAGAATAATACAAGCAGCTGTATTAAAAGCTTGCTGGATACAGAAAACACTGTGAATCACTGGTAGAAACACCTTCCATTATTTAATAACATTGCCTAATAATAGCATCAAACACTTGCTGGTTGATTTAAGAACAAAATTATGGCAATAATATTTACCGAGTTCCATTTATCAAACATTTACTATGTGCCGGTTACTGTGCTAAATTCTATACATTTATTATCTTGCTTAATCCTTAAAATAAGCCTATGAGCCAGATACCACTAGTAATCCCATATTACAGATAAGAAAACTGAAGCTCAGGCCGGCACAGTGGCTCGCATCTATAATCCCAGCACTCTGGGAGGCTGAGGCGGGCATATCACCTGAGGTCAGGAGTTCGAGACCAGCCTGGCCAACATGGTGAAACTCCATCTCTACTAAAAATACAAAAATTAGCCAAGCATGGTGGCCTGTAATCCCAGCTACTTGGGAGGCTGAGGCAAAGAATCACTTGAACCCAGGAGGCAGAGGTTGCAGTGGGCCGAGATCGCGCCACTGCACTCCAGCCTGGGTGACAGAGTAAGACTCTGCCTCAAAATAAAAATAAAAATAAAAACAGGGGGAAAAAAAAGAAAACTGAAGCTCATAGTGATTAAGTAACCTTCTCAAAGTCACACAGTTAAGACATGGTAGATTTGGGATTTAAACCCAGATCAGCCAGACTCTAAACATTGTACTTTTAATCCTAATGCCATACATTTTCTTCCCAAATCCTGAACCAATTGCCCATGACTGTGATAATGGTTGTACAGATCCATGAGTATACTAAAAACCATTGAAGTGTGTGCCCTTTAAATAATTGTATGGTATGTGAATTATATCTTAATAAAGCTGTTTCAAACCATTAACAAAAAATAGTAAAATCAGGATACAGGGTCCTTGGGGTTTTACTCATACACAGACTGGGACTAGAATAAAAAGGAAAATTGAATTCATTTTGGATAGAAAAATGAGTATTTTTCAAATGGAAAGATTTAGAACCTGTATATAAATACATGACACATGCTAAAGTTGGACCTAAATAATGAATAAAATGTAGATCAAGAAATATCTGTGAGGCCAGGCATGCTGGCTTGGGTCTGTAATCCCAGCAATTTGGGAGGCCGAGGTGGGTGGATCGCTTGAGCCCATGAGTTCGAGACCAGCCTGGGAACATGCAGTTTGAGACCAGCCCAGGAACGTGGTAAAACCCCTCTCTACAAAAAATACAAAAATTTGCTGGGTGTGGTGGTGCATGCCTGCTGTCCCAGCTACTCAGGAGGCTGAAGTGAGAGGACCACTTGAGCCTGGGAGGTCCAGACTGCAGTGAGCCATGATTGTGTCACTGCACTCCAGCCTGCACAGAGCCAAGAACCCGTCTCAAGAAACAAAAGGAGGGAGGAAGGAGAAGAGAGGGGGAGGGGGGAGAAAAAAGAAACATCTGTGGGTAATGATGATGTCACAGTGATCCCCTTATCATTAAGTCAACGTTTTGGCAAGAGAGAGGTGACAACATGATCATATTGTTATTCACTTTTAGCAAGGGAGCAGCACAAAATGTGGGCAATAGCATAAAGTTTTTTGGAAAAATGTAATGAAGTTAATGGTCTCCTGTACAGCCTTGGGAGGTATAAATGCAGCCTCTCTAGAGAGCAACTTAGCAATGCGCATGATGTACCCACTAGCCCAGCAATCCTACTAATAAAAATCCACATTTAAAAAAATCATGTTGTGCACCCAGATTTAGTGACACGTATGGTCTTACAACACGCTTAATGACGGCAGAACAAGCAAAAACAAAAATAATGTAAATTATAGTACAGTCAGACAATATTGTTAACAACAGCTGATGTTTATTAAGTGCCAAGAATTATTTCTATGTGTTAGCTCACTTAATACTTACAGCAACCCTAGAAGTTAGTAAGAATGTTATAACTATTTTCAAGATGAGGAAACTAAAACCCAGAGGAGTAACTTCCTTCAGGTCACACTGCAGCAGTAACTGAAGCCAGGATTTGAATCAATGCAATCTCAACACCGCCACTTTGTGTAACTACAAACATTATGCCACACGAGAATAAGCACTTGGAAATATACTCACAATATATTAAGATAGAAAAAATTAGATCACAAAATAACCATGTGATCCTTTTCCGTTTAATGCATTTAAAAAGAGAGCGATGGAAATGACATGCCCTAGAGCTTAACAATAGGTACTGCTGGTATTACAGTTGATAACTGTCTTCTTTATACTTTTCCATATTTTCCAAATTTTCCACTGCAGGATGATTTTTTTAAATGACCTTCTTTAAAAAAATAAGTGAAAAGATGATTATTATTTAAAACACTGCAAAAAAGGACAAGTAACAAAAACCATGGAACCAGCAGTTAAATCTGCTATTGGGGTTGCTGATTCCAGAGAAGTGGTAGATGCCAACCAGGCAGTGGCCAGTAAGAAGTATATGAAACAGTGACAGGTGCTACACAGGCATCAACTAGCATCCCGAGAAGTCCGGGAGGAGGGCAAGGAGCACGGTACATAGCTCTGAGGTAATGGCAGTATCAAGGGAAGGTTTTGCTGGTTTGTTTTGAACTTGAAGGAGATTTGATCAGTGTTACAATCGAACTAGAAACAGTCAAGAATGGAGAGATGGATGAGAGGGAGGTCTCAGACGATAAGGACTGAGCCTTAGAAAAAGGGAAAACTTCGTGTGAAACAGCCGAGAAGGAAGAAAAGAAGTCATACAGTGATCTTTGAGGTGGAGACAGAAAAAACTGACAGACCTTAATTTGGTACCCTCAAGCTTCTCTAAGAAAAAAAAAAAAAAAAAGATGTCATCTTCCAAACTAAAAAGGTGATTATGGGTGCAGTGGCTCATGCCTGTAATCCCAACACTTTGGGAAGCCAAGGCAAGAGGATTGCTTAAACCCAGTAGTTTGAGACCAGCCATGGCAACGTGGCAAAACCCCATCTCTACCCAAAAATTTTTAAACAGTTAGCCAGGCATGGGGGCGTAATCCTGTAGTCCCAGCTATTCAGGAGGCTGAGGTGAGAGGACCACTTGAGCCTGGGAGGTGGAGGCTGCAGACGAGCTATGATCACACCACTGCACTCCAGTCTGGGTGTCAGAAAGTTAGACCCTGTCTCAAACAAAACAAAACAAAACAAAAACTAAACTAAAAATGTGGTATTAGGTACAGGGTGAGAAGCACGGTTAGTAGGAAAAGTGCTAGAAAGCAACTGGATTCACCTTTTGCCAGAGCTAGCAGAAACCATCAGCCTAATCATCAATTGACCACAACTTCTCCTCTGGACAATTCACATTACAGACATAAATAAGAGTATTGCAGTAAGTTGGAAAAATCGTTTATTATCCACAGTTAACATGTACATAAGCTATGCCACTCATAACTGAAGAACCCATGGTATGCCTGGAGACTGTTACCCTACTGGTAATTCCAAGGATAACAACCACTACCACAATCCATGAGGCTGACGTGATAAGTGCCATTACTTTTAGATGAGATGCATAGGCAAAAGAAGCACTAGGCTTCAAGCATAAATTTCTAATTTGACAATAAAAACTAGTTTGCTATGAAAATTCAAGTTGTGGTCGGGCACGGTGGCTCACGCCTGTAATCCTAGCACTTGGGGAGGCCGAGGTGGGCGGATCACGAGGTCAGGAGATCGAGACCATCCTGGCCAAAATGATGAAACCCCATCTCTACTAAAAATACAAAAATTAGTTGGGCATGGTGGCGCGTGCCTGTACTCAGGAGGCTGAGGCAGGAGAATCGCTTGAGCCCAGCAGGCAGAGACTGCAGTGACCTGAGATCGCACCACTGCACTCCAGCCTGGGAGACAGAGCGAGACTCAAAAAGAAAAAAAAAAAAAGAAAATTCAAGTTGTAAAGATCTCAAATTCTGTATAATTGAAAAGTTTTCTAAGACAAGCCAATTGTTACAAAACATGGTATTTTTAACACACATACAGAGATCTCCAGAGATGTAAGTGGCTTTAAAAAATAAGTAGCAATAATAATAGTAATAATAATAATAAAAAATAAGTAGCCATTTCTTCATGTGTGAGGATACAGTCACGGAAATAAGAATGTAAGATACAGAGGTAAGAGCTGAGTACTGTTTAATACATGGCTGGCTTCACTTGCATGCCCAATGCTTTACATGCATTACCGCATTTCACCCCCAAAACAATTCGGAGGCAGGAATTCTTCGTGTTCATTCAACGTATTTACTGCCTGCTAGTTCTGTGTCCCAGGAACTAATCTAAACCTCAGCATACAGCAATGAACAACAACAAAAAAATCCAAAAAATCTTGCCTTCTTGGAAACTGTATCCTATTTCAGTGTCTGCCTTAAGGGGCTTGAGTAATTTCTTTATGGAGTCAAATAAAGTGGGTGGCAGAGATGGAACTCCAATCCAGGTATGTCAGATCACAGGTACACAGTCTGAATCATTCAAACTATGATTCTAGCATATGTAATTGCTGCTCAATAGAGAGAAAAAATAAGTTCTACATTTATCTGAGTTTTTCAATAATAAATAGTACTTATTTGAGAATTTTGAATATTTTGTTGTTTTGCTTATACTACTGCCCTCCCTATAGGAAATGACCTGTCAAGAAAAACTAGCACTAATCCTCAGTTAACGTTTCTTTCCATTCACTTTATAAATTTTAAAGCAAAAAATCCTGAGACAAAAGCAATCTGAAAGCCTCTTCATCTGTGCCCTAAAATTATTAACCAAAGAACTATTCATACTTCAGCAAACTTCAATCTTCAGTTAACATGTTTCTTTCCACTTAATAAATTTTAAAACAAAAAAACCTGAGCTAAAAGCAATGTGAAGACCTCTTCATCTGCTCCCTAAAATTATTAGCTGGCCGGACACAGTGGCTCACACCTGTAATCCCAGCACTTTTGGAGGCCGAGGAGGGCAGATCACGAGGTCAGGAGTTCGAGACCAGCTTGGCCAACATGGGGAAACCCTGTCTCTACTAAAAGTACAAAAATTAGCCAGGCATGGTGGCAGGTGCCTGTAATCCTAGCTACTCAGGAGGCTGAGGCAGGAGAATCGTTTGAACCCGGGAAGCAGAGGTTGCAGTGAGCTGAGATCATGCCATTACACTCCAGCCTGGGCAACACGGTGAGACTCCGTCTCGAAAAAATATTAACCAAAGAACTATTCACACTTCAGCAAACTTCTTAAAATATTAGAGGAAACTCTGCTAGTACTTTGTTGAAGATTTTGGCATCAACGTTCCTAAGAAGTATTATCTGCAGTTTCCTTGTAGTATCTTTGTCTAACTTTGGTGTCAGTGTGATGTTGGCCTCACAGAATGAGTTGGAAAGGGTTCTCTTTCTCCAGTTTTTTTTGTTTTTGAAAACTTGAAGAATGGTATTAGTTTTTCCTTAAATGTTTGGTAGAATTCACCAGTGAAGCCATCAGGTCCAGGGTTTTTCTTTTCTGTCAGGAGATTTTTGATTACTCATTCAATCTCCTCACTAGTTACAGGTCTATTCTGATATTCTGTTTCTTCATTATTTAGTCTTAGTAGGTTTTGTGTTTCTAGGAATCTGTCCATTTCATCCAGGTTATCCAATTTGTTGGCATTTGTTTACAGTACTCTTTTAGTTGCATATCCACGTTAATGGCAGCATTATTCACAACAGCTAAAATGTGAAAGTAACCCAAGTATCCATGGATGAATGAATGGATAAGCAAAATGTGGTATATGCATACAATGGAGTATTGTTCAGCCTTAGGGAGGAGGGAAATTCTGAGACATGCCACAACATAAACCTTGAAGACATTATGCTAAGTGAAATAAGCCAGCCACCAAAAAGAAAAATACTAAATGATGCCACTTATATGACATACTTAGTAGTCAAGATCATAGAGACATCAGTAGAATCATGGTTGCCAAGGATGGGGAAAGGGAAGAAGGGAGAGTTGTTGTTTCAGCTTTACAAGATGAGTATAGTTTCAGCTTTACCAGATGAAAAGAGTATGGGAGATGGATGGTGGTGATGGTTGCACAACATTATGAATGTATTTAATACCACTGAACTATATACTTAAAAATGGTTAAAATGATAAATTTGGGGTATGTATATTTTACCTTGATTTTAAAAATTGGAAAAAAAATATTGTAGAAATGGGGATGGCTGGAGAAGAGCTTTATCGCAAAGACTCATTTTTTTCACTTGTACTTTCATTATCTGAATTATTTAATATGCAAACAGATCATTGATAATATGCACATAGACTCATATTATTATTCTCTTTCCCTTAACAAGTTAATTCCTGTTAGAATTTTCCACCAGTGTCTGGTGTATCTTGGGTGCTGTTCCCATAAAGGGTGGTTCGTCAACCCCAACTGGACCCTCTCTGCATGTAGGTGAGGCTTGTGAACTAGCAGGCTTTACTGCAGGGTAACTCCCGCTTGTGCAGATACGGAGAGCCTTAAATATCGGGCTCTGTTGATCTCTTTCCTGAAGCCATTCGATTTCTTAGAAAAGAGTCCTTCAGTCTCCTAGGTGAAGTATATAACTCCAATTGTCAGTGCTCTGCAAACAAGTGGAAAAAGGACATGGACAGAAATTAAAGACAAGGAAGTGTATCTCCTGATCCAGTAGGTTGACTTTCGCTTAATCCCCATCTGTAGTGTACTCCTCTTCTGCACTCTCTTCAAATCTGGAGTTTCACTGATTCAGTTTCTCTAGACAATCGACTGCCCATCTTTTGTCAAAATGAGGGAGGGGTTACTGAATTACTAAGGTAGGGGTCAGTGCTGCGGGTAATGCCACAAATGTGACCATGTGTATAATTTTAAATTTTCTAAGCAGCTTCATGAAAAAAACGAAAGAGAAAGCTGAAAATAATTTCAATACATCTTATTTAACCCAATGAATACAAGATGTTAATATGTAATTAATATAAAAATTATTAAGATATTTTACACCTTTTTTTCCAAATATAGTATTATTTTAAAGTTACAGCACATCTTAATTAGGACTAGCCACATTTCAAGTGCTCAATGGCCACATGTAGCCTAGTGGCTGCCATGTTAGATAGCACAGGTCTAAGTGATGCTGTGGTAACAACCCCAGCATTTCAATGGCTTAGCACAACAGAAATTTATTTCTGCCTCGTGTAATATGTCCAACACGGGTATGCAGGGACCATTTCCAGTTATTCAAAGAGCCAGGCTGACCACCTTGTTCCTGCATCAAATGAATCCTATGACCAGGGATATCCTAGGCAAGAAAGAGAGCAGAGCATCTTCATGGGCTTTTCACTATGCCAACTCAGAAGTAACACAACCTCCCTCAAAGTCCACTGGCCAGCATCAGTCACCTGATCCCATCTAACATCAAGGAGCAAAGGAATTAAATGTTCCCATCAGCCTGGGACTAAAGAAGACCTAGATGTGGACGAGCACTAAGAAGTCACTGCCACAGGCAGGCACTTGGCCGCATGGGTGGGTGTGAGGCACAGGATCTCAGTCCTAGATTCCAGGGTATCGCTATTTCATATACAGATTTTTAAACCAGTGTTTAGCCTGAACTCTCATCTCCAGTTACAGATAAAACCAGTGCCTGCAAATCTCCAGCCTTGAGAGAGGTAAAGACTGATTTGCTTCTTCCATGTCCCTCTACAAGCCAAATAACAAACAAGTCTTCATTGGAACAAACAGTGGGCACATTTGAAGATGCAGATGGTGCAAAGGGCCTATAGCGTAAGGGTTGAAGTGGACAAGCCCTGATGAAGCCCTGATGAACTTGAAAATGACCAACCAGATCTCCCTGCTAGGAAACAGCCTCACTCACACAGAAAAAAAACTGCTGAAAATTAAAACAGAATTGAACAGGAAAAGGTTCTCCAGAAACAAAGGAAAGAGGAGGCCCACATAAAAGTGAGGGGCAGTAATAGAAACAGGAGACCTCAAAGGCAATCTGTGTTTCATAACAGAAAAATAACTCTGTGAAATTAGAAATGCTATCCTGAGTCACTAGGCCTTCTTCCAAACATTCAGGAAAATGAAATTCCAATAAAACTGACCCATGGCAAAGTTTTCAGATCCAAATCTCATAGAAGTTATTATAAGAAAATGGGGAAGGGGCTAGGCATGGTAGCTCACGCCTGTAATCCCAGTACTTTGGGAGGCCGAGGCATCAGATCACGAGGTCAGGAGTTCAAGACATGCCTGGCCAATATGGTGAAACCCTGTCTCTACTAAAAATACAAAAATTAGCCGAGCATGGTGGCGCGCACCTATAGTCCCAGCTACTCGGGAGGCTGAGGCAGAAGAATTGCCTGAACTCAGGAGGCAGAGGTTGTAGAGAGCCGAGATAGCACCACTGCGCTCCAGCCCAGGCGACAGAGTAAGACTCCGTCTCAAAAAAAAAACAAAACAAAACAGTGAAGGAATCGGGAACAAAACAACAAAACAACATCCTCCTTACAGACAAATACATCATGCTAGAAGGCCAGAAACACAAAGGAGATTAAAATTAGAACCTACTATTAGTATTTCAAAATGAGCTAAAAACATTAAGAAAATTATATAAAGCATGAAAAACAACATCAGAACAGAAGAAACTCAGAAATGTGAGAACATGACTCAGTAAGTAATTAGAAATTTAAAAATTTATTTGAGAAATGAAGAATAAAACCCAAGGAACACAAGAATGAATATTAACAGATAATGCCTTCGAGAAATTGAAAGAAGGAAGATAATTCTAAAAACCAAAAACGAAATGATGAAATAATAGGATTCTAAAGAAAGCAACAAAAATTGTTCCTATTTCTTATATAACAGGAATCCCTGGAGAAAGCAAAAGCAGGAGAACAAGCAACACTAAAAACTGTAATCCAAGAAATTTTTGCCAAAATTAAGAAAAAAGAGCTAATGCAGCCCATACTCTCAGCATTGGGGAAGCTGAGGCGAGAAGATCACTTGAGCCCAGGAATTAGAGGCCAGCCTGGACAACATGCCAGGACACCAGAAAAAAATTAGAAACTACATATTTAAGGCACACATTGCATACTGGAAAATACTGGGCCAAAATAATCAATACCAAGATATAGTAAAATTGCAGGATTTTTAAGGAAAAAATAAACTTGAGCATCTAGGCAAAAACATTAAGTAATTTATAAGGGAAAAAAACTACATTACAACAAACTTTCCAAAAGCAACATATTATACCAGAAAATAAAATACTCAAGGAAGGAAAATGAAAGCCAAGAATTTTATGGCCAGTAGAACTTTCCAGTATAAACATTATACATATTATCAACATACAAAAACTCAGGGAATATTGTTCCCATAAGCCCTTCTAGAGATATCTACTAGAAAATGAGTTTGAGAGAACCCATGTAGATAGAGGGATACTGACATAGGAATAGAGGTGAGCTAAATAGTTACCTGTCGACTACACAGGGACGAAGAGGAACAGAATACAAGGGCGCATAATGGGTGTGCGTTCTAATGGCAACATGCCCTGGTGATATATGGAAGACAACTGCACAGGGAATGGGGGGAAATGGAGAGCGCATGCAAAGAATGGTTTTAACTGGTTTCAACCCATGGTGGATATATTAGTATTGTTGTTTTGTAACTGTCAGAGACATAATATGTGACAAAATAAACGAGTAATTATCAAATATTCTACCACACCTATGTCCTTGAAAACCAGGATTCCGAGGGTAGTACCTCCCAGCATTATCCACTTAGAATTAGAAACGAAGACTAACTCAGTAGCAATAAGCATTAGAACACCCCAACAGTCCTGGCAGTGGTTTTGAAATACCATTTCCCACTGAAAAAAACCCAAAGCTTCTTGGAGATATTCCAGGTGTGAGGCAGAAATTGTAAAAGATGTTCCCGGAATGTCTCATTTTATAAGGTAGTGAGGGGACAAATCACAGACTATGAGTCACTTTAGAAGGACTCAGAAGCCTACCAGAAGAGGCTGCCCTTGGCCAAAAACGAACAATTTGAGCTTTAACAGGTGTAAGAATTACAATGGACTGAACCCCAACAAATGAGTTCATAACAATTCAAAAAACAAAAAGGAAAGAAAATCACCTTCAGAGAAGATAGGGAACCAAATTCATTATTTTTAAAATTGTTACAATTCCAACTATATGACATTTCTGGAAACAGCAAAACTATGAAGACAGTAAAAAGATCAGTGCCAGGGGTTGAGAAGAGGGAGCGATTAATAGGCAGAAAGCACAGAGGATTTATAGGGCAGTGAAACTATTCTCTATGATACCATAATGGTGAATAGACATCACTCTGCATTTAATATATAATATAACCCATATAATGTACAACATCAAGAGTGAACCCTAATGAAGCCTAAAGACTTTGCGTAATAAGGACATGTCAACATAGGTTCATCAATTGGAAACAATGTGCCACTCTAGTGGGGGATGTTGACAGTGGGGCAGGCTATGTACATGTGGATCGGGGGGATATGGGAACTCTTCGTACTTCTTCAATTTTGCTGTGAACCTGAAAATGCTCTAAGAAACAGTCTGTTTTTAAAAACTGCCAGTAAAAGGAGAGAACAAGCATGTATCTTGTCTTTCCTATTCCCTGGAGAACTAAAAGGCATACAGCTCTGTAGGAATATGCTGGTAATCCCATTCCTAGGTACTTAGCTGGTGAAATGTAACCTATGTGCAAGCAAGAAATGTATACATGAATGTATAGAGCAGCTCTATTCATCATCGCCAAAAACTGGACACAACACGTAAGTCCTTCTAAAAGTGAACGAATAAAAAACTGGCACATCCATCCAATGGAATGATAATCAACCACAGAAAGGGACAACACTCTTCACACATGCAACAACCCGGATGACCCTCAAAAGGCATAATGCTAAATAACACAGTCTCAAGAGGGTACTTCAAAAAAGACAAAACTAGAGTGACAGAAAACAGGTTGCTGGTTTCCAGAGTTAGGGGTGAAGTAAGGGTGTGACTGCAAAGGGACAGCAGGAGGTTTTCCAGTGACTGAACTGCTCTGTATAATGACTGTTGTAGTTTGTTATATTTATAGATGTGTTAAAATTCATAGAACTGTATATCCCCAAAAGCTCTATTTTTAGGGTTTTTTTTTTTTTCTTTTTTGCCCTGGAGAGCAGCGGCATGCTCAGAGCTTACCATAACCCTCAAATTCCTGGGCTCAAACAATCCTCTCATCTCAGCCTCCCGAATAGCCAGGACTACAGGTTGACACCACCACGCCTGGCTAATTTTTCTAATTTTTTTGTACAGATGATGTCTCACTATGTTGACCAGGGTGGTCTTCAATTCCTGGGCTCAAGCGATCCTCCTGTCCCTGTTTTTATTAATTTTTAAAATAAAATTTAAACAAAAGTTTGTCAGCTAACAAATGATAACAGAATTAGACTATCATACATTTGCAAACCCCAATGAAGACCTAATCAGCATTCAGCATCAAAGCTACTAAAATAATATCACAGAGACACAACCACACATTGTGTGTCTCCTAATATAATAGCATACTGACTGCCTGTAAGACAGACAAAAGCCCTTGAACATCAGAATCTGATCACACCTCTTGGTGTAGCTGCCAATTTGTGGGAAATACAGAGACAGAGAGAAGCTGAACTGTACCATGGGAACATAATTAGAAAAATCCAGACCATAGGAAACTCTACAGGTCAAATAGGCAAAATTCTTCAACAGATAAATGAGAGGCAGGAAGGGGAGAATCCATCAATTAAAACAGACTTAAAAGACATATTAAGACACACAAAAATACAAGCAACAAAGGGAAAAACAAATATAAACTGAACATCATAAAAATTAAAAATTGTGCTTCTGGCCGGGAGTGGTGGCTCACGCCTGTAATCCCAGCACTTTGGGAGGCTGAGGTGGGTGGATCACTTGAATTCAGGAGTTCGAGACCAGCCTGAGGAACATGGCAAAACTCTGTCTCTACCAAAAATATAAAAATTAGCAGGGTGTGGTGGTGTGCACCTGTAATCCCAGCTACTCGGGAGGCTGAGGCAGAAGAATCACTTGAACCCGGGAGCCAGAGGTTGCCGTGAACCAAGATGGCACTACGGCACTCCAGCCAGGGCGACAGAGCAATACTCTGGCTCAAAAAACAAACAAACAAACAAACAAACAAACAAAACCAAAAACGGGCCGGGTGCTGTGGTGGTTCACTGGCAAGGTGGGTGGATCACCTGAGATCAGGAGTTTAAGACCAGCCCGACCAACATGGCAAAACCCCATCTCTACTAAAAATACACACACACACACACACACACACAAATGTTGTGCTTCAAAGGGCACCATCAAGAAAGTGAAAAGACAACTCAAGGAATGGGAATGGTAGAAAATTTTTGTAAATCATGTAACTGATAAGGACTTGTATCTGGAATATATAAAGAACCATTGAAATTCAACAATAAAAAGAGAAATAACCCAATTAAAAATGAGCAAAGAATCTCAGACAGTTCTCCAAAGAACATATGCATATGAGCAATAAGCACATGGAAATATGCTGAACGATATCAGTAATCAAGGAAACACAAATAAAAAACACGACAAAATACTTCAGACCCACCTGAGTGGCTATAATAAAAAAATAATAACAAATGTTGCCAAGGATGCAGAGAAACTGGAACTTTTATAACCTGCTGGCAGGGCTGTAAATGGTGCAGCCATTTTGGAAAAGAAAACCAGTTCTTCAAATGGTTAAGCACAGAGTTGATTCTGTAATTCTTTTCCTATATACCGAAGAGAAACAAAAACATATTTCCACACAAAAACCTGTACAAATATGCTCATAGCAGCATTATCTGGAACAACAGCCAAAAGGTGAAAATAACCCAAATGCCTTATCAACCAACGAATGAATAAATTACTCTATACAATAAAATAATATTCAGCAGCCGGGAGTGTTGGCTCACGCCTGTAATCCCAGCACTTTGGGAGTCTGAGGCGGGTGGATCACCTGAGGTCAGTAGTTCAAGACCAGCCTGGCCAACATGGTGAAACCCTGTCTCTACTAAAAAAAAATAATAATACAAAAATTAGTCAGGCATGGTGGTGGGCGCCTGTAATCTCAGCTACTCGGGAGGCTGAGACACAAGAATCGCTTGAACCCGGGAGGCGGAGGTTGCAGTAAGCCGAGATCATGCTACTGCACTCTAGCCTAAGAGACAGAGTGAGACTCTGTCTCAAAAATAATAATAATAATAATATTCAGCAACTAAAAGAAATGAAGTACTGATACGTGCTATATGGATGAGCCTTGAAAAAATGTGCTAAATGAAATATGCCAGGCACAAATATGCAATTCCACCTATATGAGGTACCTAGAACAGGCAAATTCATATTAGACAGAAAGTACTATAGTGGTTACCAGGGGCAGGAAGGAAGGAATACTACAGAGTTATTGTTTAACGGGTAAAGAGTTTCTGTTTGCGGGTAGGCGTCCTGGCTCACACCTGCAATCCCAATACTTGGGGAGGCTGAGGGGAGAGGATCGCTTGAGGCCAGGAGCTGAGGCCTAGACGACAGAATAAGACCCTGTCTCTTAAAAAAAGAAAAAAGAAAAAAAAAAAAAAAAGAGGCCGGGTGTGGTGCCTCACTCCTGTAATCCCCGGACTTTGGAAGACTGAGGCAGGAGGATCACTTGAGCCCAGGAATTCAAGACCAGACTGGGCAACATGGCAAAACCGCATCTCTGCAAAATAAAAATACAAAAATTAGCTAGGTGTGATGGCACGCACCTGTAGTCCCAGCTACTTGAGAAGCTGAGGTGGGAGAATCGCTTGAGCATGGTAAGTGGAGGTTGCAGTGAGCTATGATTGTGCCACTGCACTCCAGCCTGAGTGACAGAGTGGGACCCTGTCTCAAAAAAAAAAAAGGGAGGGGGCCCTGTTTGGGATGATGAAAAAGTTCTGAAAATACATAGTAGTGATAATTCCATGACACTGTAAATATACTTAATGCAACTGGAATTGTATACTTTAAAATGGTTAAGATGGTAAATTTTATGTTATGCATATTTTATAATTTTAATAAAACAGGAGAGGAAAAAAGTCAGGAGACTGATTTTTTTTGCCTTCCCTATCACTGAAATGAGATTTTTCACAATGAATGAACGACTCATAATAAAAGAAGATCAAAACAGATAGGTGAGCACAGGACTCAATATGAGTTCAAGTTCTTTTGTTCCAAGACAGGATTATAATTTACAATTCAAATACTGAGAAACATTCAGGGAAGATAACTGGATCCCTATAAGTAACCTGTGATGAATCAGAGAAACGAAAGATTACTGAAGATGGGCAGGTTTGGTAGCCATCCTGATTTGGGTAGCAGGTGAGAGGTGGAAAATCTGGTAACTGAAAACCAGACAAAGTTTGACCATAAATTGAGGCAAAATTCCAATGGTGATTGTAAAGAAATAATCTTTGTACATTTAAGGGAAGTGATAATATCAAAACTGTAGCACTTCACAGTTTAAAATCAGTTTTCACCCACATTGTAACTGAATTTCAAGCAATCTCATAACTTAAGTAATATCCTTCTTCCATTTTATGGGAGATAGGGTTCAGACAAGACAAGTGGTTTGTCAATGAGTGGAGAACTAGGATTCAAACTCAGGCCATTGCTTCAAATCTCTTAACTCTTTCGGTGAATTGACGTTACATGAAATAAGTTGAACGGACCAAAGCTCACAGTTCCACCTTTGGAAAATAGAAAACAAAGAGCAAATTAAATCCAAAGAAAGTGGAATAAAAGAAATAAAAATATAATAGTATCAATGATACTGAAAATAGGAAATCAGTAAGAAAAACTAAAAGCTAGTTCTTTTAAAAGATCATAAAATTGATAAGCCTTTAGCTAAGCCAATTAATTAAAAAAAGATGACACAAATAGCTAGTATCAGAAATGAAAAAAAAGATCACTACAGATCCCTTCTAAATGTACATTAAAAGGATTATAAAGGAATATTATGAACAAACATGATTAAATATTTGATAATTTAGATGACATGGATCAATTCCTTAAAAGACACAATATGCCAAAACTCACACAAGAAGATATAGATAATCCAAATAGGCCTATATCTATGAAAGATATTGGATCAGTAAGCAGTAACCTTCCAAAACAGAAAACAACAGGCCCAAATGAGTTCTGCTGAGGTGGGTGGATCGCCTGAGGTCAAGAATTCAAGACCAGCCTGACCAACATGGTGAAACCCCGTCTCTACTAAAAATACAAAAATTAGCCAGGCATGGTGGTGTGCGCCTGTAATCCCAGCTTGTAGGGAGGCTAAAGCAGGAAAACTGCTTGAATCCAGGAGGCAGAGGTTGCAGTGAGCCAAGACAGTGCCACTGCACTCCAGCCTGGGCAACAGAGTGCAACTCCGTCTCAAAAGGAAAAAAACCACAACTATAGAACAGTATCTTGATAGAGATTACAGAAGCGTATGCACTGTCAAAACAGATTAAATGGAATACATAAGAAAGATGGGGACTGGGCATGGTGGCATATGCCTGTAATCCCAGCACTTTGGGAGACTGAGGTAGGAGAATTGCTTGAGGCCAGGAATTCAAGACCAGCCTAGCCAACATAGCAAGACTCTGTCTCTACACAAAAAAATTTAAAAATCTGCCAGGCATGGTGGCATACATCTGTAACCCCAGCTACTCAGGAGGCTGAGGCAGGAGGACCGCTTGAGCCTAGAAATTCAAGGCTACAATGAGCTATGATCATGTCACTGCACTCCAGCCTGGATGAGAGAGAGAGATTCTGTGTCAGATAAACAAGTAAGTCAAAAAAGAACTATGCATTTCACTAAATACACAAATCCATAAATTACACTTCAATTTTTTTAAATTAAAAATAAACTGGAAATGAAATTAGAATGAAATGGACTGGGGAAAGGCCAAAAAAATCCTGAGGGGTTGGTTTAGAATTAGAAGTATTAGTATAAACTAAAAATGATTTTAAAGATAATATGTTAAAAAATAATCGTCTATTTCCTAGATACATTTGTTGAAAGTGGCTAGAACCAATGACACCCCAGTATCAATGAGAACACCTAAGACCCAGATCTTGGTTTCTATATATTGAATCCCACTAAGAGAAACCAGGACTCCTTAGAGACATGACTGATTCTGGGGATGGGGCAAAGAAGGTCCTATAGAAGCCTGGAACATCACTATCGCATAAAGAAGTGCTCTTTATTTTTTTTTAAAGGGAAGAAAAAATGACAAGGCCATATCCAAAGGACACGAGAGCCGGAATGAAGAGACTCCCACTATCAAAATCTGAGACAACATGAACCTCAGAAAACATAAGGGCTGGTCAGGTACAGTGGCTCATGCCTGTAATCCCAGGACTTTGGGAGGCCGAGGCAGGCAGATCCCTTGAGCCCAGGAGTATCAAGCCTGGGCAACATGGTGAAACCCCCATTTATACTTTAAAAAAAAAATTTCGTCAGGTTTGGTGGTGTGCACCTGTAGTTCCAGCTACTTGGGAGGCTGAGATGGGAGGATCAACTGAGTCTGGGAGGTCAAGGCTGTAGAGAGCTGTGATCGCACCACCACACTGTAGTCTGGGCAACAGGAGTGAGACCCTGATGAAAAAAATCCATAAGGACTATATAACTCATTGAACGAAATGGAGTCTATCACTCCATAGTGACGACAACTAAATAGATAAATCAAATACATACATAAGGGAGTAAGAAGGGTTCTTACAGAATTCAGAATGATAAATGTAGAACTAGTGATGAAAGTGGAAAAATCACCATTCTACAACTATAAATAGCCAAGACCAATTAAATCTGCAGGGGAGCAGTGAATTTTATGAGGAATAAGAAATTTGTGTGGTCTTGAAGTTTCTCCCCACAGACTGCTTACTAGTTACAAGAGGGAAAACAGTAATTATAGAGAAGAGAAACTGGAAAACACCTTGATCAGGTAACCAAAATTAACATGACCAATGACAGGTAGGACAGACATAGTATGCTTCTGAGTCTGATACCCTAGAAGGACACGTCGTCATTTATGTAGACTTCTGGCCAGAGATGCATCACCTGAATCTAATAATGAGAAAATGCCAAGCCCAAAGTGAGGAATATTCTAGAAAATAACTGGCCTGGAGTTCTTCAAAAATGTTGATGTCATGAAACACAACAGGTGGCTAAGGAACTGCTTCAGAGAGAAGGAGATTAAAGAGGCAGGACAACCAAATGCAATATGTGACTCCAGATTGAATCCTCCACTGGAAGGGAAAAATGCTTTAAAAAAAAAAAAAAAAAAAAACACCTCAGTTGGGCCAACTGACAAAACTGGAATACAGACTGCAGATCAAAGTGCCACCTCAATGTTAAACTCCCTGAATTTGATAACTGAAGAATGATTACACAGAATATCCATGTCCTTAGAAAATGAAAGCTGAAGGCCGGGCACAGTAGCTCATACCTGTAATCCCAGCATTTTGGGAGGCCGAGGCAGGTGGATCATGAGGTCAGAAGATCGAGACCATCCTGGCTAACATGGCAAAACCCCGTCTCTACTAAAAATACAAAAAATTAGCCCGGCGTGGTGGCACGCGCCTGTAGTCCTAGCTACTCGGGAGGCTGAGGCAGGAGAATTGCTTGAACTGGGGAGGTGGCGGTTGCAGTGAGCCAAGATCCTGCCACTGCACTCCAGACGGGGTGACAGAGCGAGACTCCGTCTCAAAAAAAAAAAAAAAAAAAAGGAAACTGAAATAGTAAGGGTAAAGGGGCATAATATATACAACCTCACTCTTAAAAGTATGTGTGTGTGTGTGTGTGTGTGTGCACGCGCGTGTGTGTGTGTACAGGTAGGAGTGAAGAGACAGAAACAGAATTATAATGCAAATATGGGAAAATGTTAAAAACTGGTGAATGTGGGTATGAAGATTATGGGCATTCACAATGGTATTCCTACATCTTTTCTAAGTATGAAATGATTTCAAAGTAATAAAAATAAAAATGAATTAAATTCATATATTCAAGTTCTAACCACCAGTACCTCAGACCATAAATTTGTTAAATAGGGTCTTTACAGAGGTAATCAAGTTAAAATGAGGTTATCAGGGTAGGGCCTAATCCTATATGACTATACCACCCTTATAAAAGGGAGGCATCTAGATATGAAACCACAGACATGTGGGGAGAGACAGGGATAAAACTGCCATCTGAAACCCAAGGAACGCCTGAGGCTACCGGGAGTTAGGAAGGAGGCCAGAAGCAGATCCTTCCCTGGTACCTTTAAAGGGAGCATGGCTCTGCGGACACTCCTATTTTGGATCCCTTGATTTTGGAAGTACAGCCTCTAGAATGGGGAGACAATAAATTTCTGCTATTCTAAACCCAAACAAACAAACAAATAAAATAATTAGAATAGCAAAAACAAAACAAAACAAAACACCTACAAACATTAAGCTAAAATAAATTCAAAACTTTTTATAGACATGAGACATACTTGACCAAATAAAGGTGTTTAAAAACACAAATACTTGGGTTATTCACTGGTGGTCACAAAATAAAGACTGAGGAAATCATCAAACACCAACCTTGCACCAATCTTGCACTTAATAAATGAATTAAATTCATATATTAAAGTCCTAATCCCCAGTACCTCAGACCATAAATTTGTAAATAGGGTCTATAAAGAAAATCATGTGTGGCTGGGCTCAGTGGCTCATGCCTGTAATCCCAGCACTTTGGGAGGCCTAGGTGGGTGGATCACTTGAGGTCATGAGTTTGAGATCAGGAGATGGCGAAACCCCATCTCTGCTAAAAATATAAAAATTAGCCGGGTGTGGTGGTGGGTGCTTGTAGTCCCAGCTACCAAGGAGACTGAGGCAGGAGAATCACTTGAACCCACGAGGTGGGGTTGCAGTGAGCCAGGATCGCGCCACTGCACTTCAGCCTGGGCGACAGAACAAGACTCTGTCTCAAAATAAAAGAAAACTATGTGATACAAAACTACTAACCAAACCCATATATTACTAAGTCCCAATTTTGAATATATTAAAACTGATTTAGCAAAGTTATTATTATTTAAAGATGATATATTTTAAATCCCCTATGAGAATAAACTGAAAATTATTAGAAAAAGAAGTTAAATATGTTGAATGATTTAATAAAAATTAGTAAGCTGTGTATGTATTAACAAAACTGGTTAGAAAATATAGTGGAAAAATAGTATCATTCACAATAGCACCCAAAAATATAACACATGAGAAAAACTACAAAACTTTACTGAAAGTCAAAAAAGAAGACTTGTGAAAGATGAAACGCAATTTTATTAATTAGTAAACTATATACTGTAAAGATGGTAGTCCTCTCCAAATCAAATCAATCAGTCAATGAATATTAGCAGACTTTTAAGTAGAATCAGATAAAAAATTTCTAAAGACAGTTGGAAAAATAAACAAATATCCTCGACTTTTGAAAAAGTCAGAAAAATTTGCTTTACCAAGTATTAAAATGTACCCAAAGCTATACTGATATAAACAGTGTGATTCCACTGTCAAGAGATAGGTCACAAAAGACCAAAAGTAGATCCAAATATATATGAGAATATAATAAAAGTAACATCTCAAATCAATAAAGAGTGGTGAAAGAATTTGCTAACCATTTGGGAAAAAATTAAGTCGGATCCTTACGTTATGCAACAAAACTAATTCCAGATAAATAAAACGTTCAAATATAAAATGTAAAACTATAAAAGAACTGGAAAACACTACTGTAATGGGGAAAGAAATGTCTAAGTTCGACATCAAAAGTAAAAACCATAAAGAAAAATGTGGCTGATGTAAATTGTTATTAAAGATAATAATGGCCAGGCAGGGTGGCTCATGCCTGGAATTCCAACACTGTGGAAGCCAAGGACTGCTTGAAGCCAGGAGTTTGAGATCAGCCTGGGCAACAAAGCGAGATGCTGTCTCTTTATAAAAATAAATAACACCAAATTTAATTTTCTTCTGTTTCATGTAGCAACCTTGGTAAGCTTGTGACATTATTACAATTATGTTGTGCTTTAGAATTGTGACTATGGCAGTAACATCAGTATATTTTATTCTACCCATCTGACTTCACTTTAAAGAAAACAATTTTTCACTTCGATTTGACAACTGACTTTTCCTAGAATGGATAGGAATATAAGCAGTAAAAAAAGGCTTAGGGTCTTTTTTTTTTTTTTTTTTTTTTTTTTTTGAGACCGGGTCTTGCTCTGTCGCCCAGGCTAGAGTGCAGATCCCTAGACAGGGCCACAGCCATGTATCACAACGCCTGGCTAATCTTTGTCTTTTTTGGAGACATGGAGTCTCACTATGTTGTCCACGCAGGTCTCCAACTCCTGGGCTCAAGCAATCCTCCTGCCTCAGCCTCCCAATTAACTCCTTTTTTTTTTTTTTTAAACATGTCTGTGATTATTATCTTTGGCTGGAATGAAAGAAATTATCTAAAATTCAGCTAACTTCTGACAAGTTGGTGTTGAGTTACTAAAATGCATAGAAATTCCTAAACTGATTAAAGCTAACATTCGAGGTTAATGAATGAGAAGTATCTGTAAGGATGTTTTTTTTTTTTTTTCTCCCTCAAGCTTGCACCAGCTGATCTGAGAGCTACTGGAACCTCAACTGGTTAAATGACCTAGGTTATAAGCAAATGTTCTAAAGGGGAAAAAACTGCTTATTTGAATGTGACATCCCACGTCAAATTTTTAGTTTCTTCTCCCTTTCCTCTACATCATAGTCATTCAAGCATTTGTATGTGCAGTATAGAGGCAAAAAGTACTAATGTAGTTCAGATTCTTTAACATGGGTTATTTTTACTTTCCAAGTCCTATTTTTTATCCTTTCATAAATTAGCCCAAAATGTAGGGTATAGTATATAAGGCCAGAATTATGATACTCACTGTACACAGGGCTTAAGAGATTCAGGGTAAGGGCAGAAGCCAACAAGACACCATCCTCAGCCCTGATCTGGAGCGTCCCTCACCACCATCTGGACTGTGCTGAAAGATGTGGAAGGCTATAAGCAGAGTTGTGTCACAGCGGCTAAGAGTTTGGCACAGGAGAGCCAGCTGTGCCAAATGCTACTGAGAGAGTAAAGGAGATGGGGCTGGACCATGGAGGCCCTCAACGACGCAGACAAAAATGGCCTGAGGAATGCAAACTGTGGTGGACAAGAGAATAAGTATCAGGCAAGGGTGGGGGGCGGTGGCTCACACCTGTAATCCCAGCACTTTGGAAGGCGGAGGGGGGCAGATCACAAGGTCAGGAGGTCGAGACCATCCTGGCTAACATGATGAAACTCCATCTCTACTAAAAAAGTACAAAAAATTAGCCGGGCATGGTGGCGGGTGCCTGTAGTCCAAGCTACTCGGGAGTCTGAGGCAGGAGAATGGCGTGAACCCGGGAGGCAGGGCTTGCAGTGAGCCAACATGCACCACTGCACTCCAACCTGGGAGACAGAGCAAGACTCCGTCTCACAAAAAAAAGAACAAGGCAGGTTAAACAGTTGAAAGAAGTGTTGCAAGCAGACCATCCCTGAAGCATCTGGCTAAGGAAGGGGTAGAGGCTGACTTTTTTTAAGGGAATGGTTGAGTTTTCTTACCAAGTCTCTACCGGAGATTGTTTGCTGATAGGAATGAACCAAAAACAGGGGTAATGACTAAAGAAGAGAGGGGAGAAACAGTCAAAATTCACATAGATACCATATACAAACAGAGCTAACTAGGTGATATTAATCTCTAAGCTTCTATCAGGCTGGGCACAGTGGCTCACACCCGTAATCCCAGAACTTTCAGAGACCAAGGTGGGTGGATGGCTTGAGCCCAGGAGTTCAAGACCAGCCTGAGCAACACAGTGAAACCTCATCTTTACAAAAAATACAAACTATCAGTTGGGCATGGTGGCGCACGCCACCAACTACTCAGGAGGCTGAGGTGGGAGGATCACCTAAGCGTGGGGAGGTCAAGGCTCCAGTGAGCCCGTGATAGCACCACTGCACTCCAGCCTGGGTGACAGAATGAGACCCTGTCTCAAAAAATATATAAAAACAAAAATTAAAGAATTTAAAAAATAAGCTTATGTCAGCCTCACTAGAATTCAGCATTTTAGTACACATTGTCCTGCCCGTATTTTTAACATCTATGCAAACAATATTTCCAGATAAGCTCATATTTACAATTACTGTCATGCAAAACATACAAAGTTTCTTGCCATCTCTAGACACTTAGGAAGTTTCTCATCATACGTAAGTACATGAAGATTATTTTCCTCACAGCGGCACTACTAATTTTATTCTCACTTTAAAATAATCCCTTTCAATGTCTGAATTCCTCTTCTAGTTAGTTTTTCATTACGTATCTTCTCCACATATATTAATTGCTATGAATTATGTCTTAACTCCTAAGAAACAGGACTTTTGACAGATATAAATAGAAATGTTCATTATTTTCACAAAGAATTACATGCTTTCTTGTTTTTCTTAAAACACAAATCGCCTGGTCAGGTGTGGTGGCTCATGCCTGTAATCCCAGCACTTTGGGAGGCCGAGGCGGGTGGATCACTTGAGCTCAGGAGTTCAAGACCAACCTGGCCAACATGGTGAAATCCCGTCTCTACTAAAAAATACAAAAATTAGCTGGGCATGGTGGCGGAAGCCTGTAATCCCAGCTACTTGGGAGACTGAGGCAGAAGAATTGCTTGAACCTGGGAGGCGGAGGTTGCGGTGAGCCGATTTCACATTGCACTCCAGCCTGGGCAACAAGAGCAAAACTCCGTCTCACAAAACAAAAACAAAAACAAAAACGGCCTTATTTTAGGTTTCCCTCTTTTGATAGGAACATGAGAACTATCACTCCCCCCTCAGCTCACTATATGAAGAAAGAGTCCAAATGCAGTGTGTGATGGCGACTGAGAGCCGGGCAGATGGCAGGGAGAACAGCCTACTTAGCTCCACTGAGGGCTGCAATTGGGAATACAGGCCCTGTGCTGCCCATCTTACCATTTTTCAAGATGAGTCAGAAATCTGCATTTTCTTTTGAAAACTCTCCCAATTTTTAATTGTTGGCCACTAATTTTTAAAAAATTACATTATAAGCCAAAAACATGCCTACAGGCCAAATCCAGCTGACAGGTCACTAGTTTGCAACCTGTATGTTAAAGAATCATGGTTCATCTACTATTCTTTTTCTTGTTTTTAGTTAAATCTTCCCTCCAAGCAGAGATATGTTGTTTTTCTATAATATACCCACTTAAAGACTCAAAAGACTACCAACAACTGCCATTAAACATCTCTCTTTTAAAAAGTAATTTACTATATTTGCATTTTGATACTGGTTTGGGATGGGAAAGAAATTCATTTTAAATTTACAATTACTCTTGTAATCCCAGCACGCTGGGAGGTCGAAGTGGGTGGATCGCTTGAGGCCAGGAATTCAACACCAAGTGAAGCCCCATCTCTACAAAAATACAAAAATTAGCTGGGTGTGACGATGTGCGCCTGTTGTCCCAGCTACTCAGGAGGATAAGGAGGGAGGATCACTTGAGCCCAAGAGACAGAGGTTGCAGTGATCCAAGATCACACCACTTCACTCCAGCTTGGGCAACAGAGCAAGATCTTGTCTCAAAACAAAAGAAAACAAAAAAAGAAAGAAAAGAAAAGAAAAGAAAGAAGGAAGGAAGGAAGGAAGGAAGGAAGGAAGGAAGGAAGGAAGGAAGGAAATGTACAATCACTCATGAAAAAAAGTAGTTATCAGTAGTTATTTGTAGAGCACCTGCAGTGTGCCCAGCACATTACTAAGCATTTTCACACTCTAGTTTTCACGAAAGCCTAAATTACCTTGTAAAGTTGATATTATTATCTCATTTTACAGACGACTTGTAATAGTTCACAAATTTCTCAGTTTTTCTTTCTCGGCATTCAGAATCCAGCAGAAATGGTTGGTTAGGGTTGCCTTTTGATAGGTATCATCAATCAATGATAATTACAACCATCTTAAATCACAGTAACAAAAATGCAAGGTAAAGATTTTGAAGGACAACATCCTTTGAAAAAAACAGCTAAAACTTTAACTCCTTAAGTTCTCCATTTTCACTAATGTTCCCTGACATCCCTTTAGTAGTCAGTTATTTTCAAGACAAGTAAAATTGAAGTCAGCTCTTCTTTTTGGTTAATATGTTCCTTTCCAGAATCTCTAAAAACAAAGTCTTGCAAAAACCAAAGCTTTTTTATTAACATAACAAGGACTAAAGGAACACCACTGACTACTGACACAAGGCACAGTGCTCAGCTCACATGCAATAAAACAAGTCGGATTCCCCACTCACATGAGCTTACAGTTTCAGTTTCTGAGAATGGAAACAGATCTGAAAGTAATTATGGTAAGTGCAACAAAGGAGATTTAAAACAGGATGCGGGATAGCTTTCACCAAGGTGTTTAAGTAAAAAGACATACTGGGCAAAATCTCAATACAATTGGAATGGTAGAAAGACAAACTGCTCCCTTACAGTGAAGTGGTTCCTTTAAGATATTACAAGGCCTGAAGGCTTACATTAACATCTTATAAATACACAGTTCTACTCATATTTTATATGTCCTAGAGATTCCATGTTTAAGCCTTTAATTTTGATCTTTTAAAAGCCACTCATTTTTCTGTAAAACATGCACAAATAATAAACTTAAGTATTTTAAAAAGTAAAACTCTTATCAGGATTTAAGTTCTAAGGCTCAAGGAACATTTAAGTAATTAAAGCAAATTATATATTTATAAAAATAACAGACAAAACCAATAGCATTTATCAAATAATGTGGAAAGGATAATTGTTAAAATGCTACTTTTATTGATAACATGTAAAAACTTAGTATTAGTTTTTTAGGTATGGAAATTGTGATGAATGGTCTAATTACTTGGTTTTTGCAAAGATATAAAATGTCATACGGTAGTAAGCTACAAAAGCAAAGTGCCAAAATGAGTCATAATTCCCTAGTAAAAAAAATAGGACTAAAAAAGGAATACCTCTAAAAGTCTTACAAATATGCTTATATAAGAATGATACAAAACATCCATGACCTTAAATGAAGAGGATGTGTCAAAAATGTGTTAATCTCACTAGCAATTAATATATCAAAATAATAAATAGCAAATAGACAAAGTTTTGAACACAGTCTTAAGTAAAAGATTCAAAAATCTCTCCTAAGATTTACCTCCATTTTCCCATTTCTGAGGCTTACCTACATCTAATTTTTAAATATATAAATATATTCACTTAATAATTTAAATGACAATATCCTACAGCAACCAACCCAATTCTCACTAGTCACTTTCAAACATCTTCCGGGTCTCATGCATTAACAGATTTCTTGACGTTACAGGGAACCACAACTCAACCTTTTTGGACCTTTTTGGAACAAGGTCCATATTTGAACACACAGAAGTACAGAAGAAAAGCCCTCAATGGTACCTGAAAATGCCATACAATTTGAAGAATTAAAGTTCAAATTCTGGCCAGGCACGGTGGCTCACACCTGTAATCCCCAGCACTTTGGGAGGCTGAGGTGGGCGGATCACTTGAGGTCAGGAGTTCAAGACCAGGCTGGCCAACGTGGTGAAACCTCGTCTCTACTAAAAATACAAAAATTGGCTGGGCACAGTAGTTCATGCCTGTAATCCCAACACTCAGGGAGGCCGAAGTGGGCGAATCACGAGGCCAGGAGTTCCAAGACCAGCCCAACCAACACTGCGAAACCCCATCTCTACTAAAAATACAAAAAAGTAGCTGGACATAGTGGTGGGCGCCTGTAATCCCAGCTACTCAGGAGGCTGAGGCAGGAGAATCACTTGAACCCAGGAGGTGGAGGTTGCAGTGAGCTGAGATTGGGCCACTACACTCCAGCCCAGACGACAGAGCAAGACTCCGTCTCAACAAAAAAAAAAAAAAAAAAAATTTGGCCGGGCGTGGTGGCAGGCGCCTATAATCCCAGCTGCTCTGGAGGCTGAGGCAGGAGAATCACTTGAACTTGGGAGGTGGAGGCTGCAGTGAGCAGAGATCGCGCCACTGCACTCCAGCCTGGGCGACAGAGCAAGACTGTCTCAAAAAAAAAAAAAAAAAAAAGAAAAAGAAAGGAAAAATAAGAGTAAAAACTGGGAAGAAAAATTGGAGCCACAATATAGAAAGCCAAGTATAAAATCAAGTTACTGGGCAAAAATCTGTGAATAAATTTAGAACTAAAGCATGAGAGCTAAAGAGAATAAAACTTTTATGAACAGGACAAAACAGAACACCAACTCCCAATACCCAACCACAAACTTTTATTGGCTGTACCTTTTCTCTTTTGGAAAAAGCTCACTGGGACAATATTCTGCTAAGAAAATACAGTAACTCAGTCTCGGTGACACGGCAAAACCCTGTCTCTACAAAAAATACAAAAATTAGCCGGAGTGGTAGCGTGAGCTGGTCCCAGCTACTTGGGAGGCTGAGGTGGGAGCACTGCTAGAGCCTAAGAGGTGGAGGTTGCAGTGAACTGAGATCATGCCACTGTACTCCAGCCTGGGCAACAGAGAGAGATTCTGTCTCAAAAAACAAAAAAGAAAAAACAAGGAAAGAAAAGAAAATACAGCACCTATTCTCAAAATACTAAAAATAAATTAAAAATAAATAAATAAATAAATGTGCCTAAATTTATGTGATATAATTCTGATTACTAATTATAGTGACTTTCTTCAGAAGGGTAGTAAGCAAATTGATCAACATTATTAATACTTAAAATGACCTAAAAGTGAAGAAAAAAATAGTATTTCTTAATGGACAAATAATGTTTGACAGGGATTTACAAATAGCTTACAAATAATGCTTAAACTTCCTAACCCCTCAGAAAAGGGACCAGTCACATATTTATAAACACATATTTATGAAATGCATTTAAACTTTAATAACCAAAATTGTTTAAATAATTCCTTAAAGGCTTTAAAAAAATCTTATATTCTAACTAAAACCAACTGGGAAAAAATTACGACATAAAACAGTCAAATCAATATTCAGAATATGGCACTGGGATTTTATGACCGTTTTTATGTGAAAATTCTTTTTAAACTCTTCATTTATCTAAGAGTAGCAAGGAAACAGAACAAAAGAAATATTGTAACTGCTTTGGGGACTTTTTACCACTACCTTTCTGAAACACACAATCTAATTCATGGCCATTTTGTGCCAAGTAAGTTATTTTTTTCCCCTCAAAATATAATTTAAAATACTCTTTAAATTTAACTCAATATCAATTTGAGATAAATTGATGTTTAACTGCATTATTAAACTATAACCTTTAAGCTCTCAAAGAAAATATTTTTAAATACCTCTGAATATACAAAGAAATAACTATTTGGATTACTTGAAATGCTAAATTATAAAAAAGTAAAGAAAGCCTTAAAAAAAAATAAGTAGCAACTTTTAAGAGTATTTAAGTTAAAATGGTATTCTTCAGGGCCCTGTTAGGAAAACTGCCTAATTCCCTCCCTCCCTACTATGGGGAAGGGTTGAAGACATAGTGGCAAATGCATACTCTAGCCTCACTATTGCTTCTCTGAACGTGTGCAGTGGTAGGCTCAGGAACAAAGAATGTGTAACCTGATCTCTTTTCCTTCTCTCCTTCACAGCAACTTTTAGAAAGTAATTTAACCTCCCAAAATGGCATCTTTGTGCTGCTTAGGGGAAAAAGATCTATTCACTATTACAGCGTTAAGAAAAAAAAAAACAAATCACTTTTTAAATATGGTTTTTGCTTAACACAGTGATATTTTTGTCAAACACTGAGTACTTAGACAAGCCAATTATAAATGAATCACTATCTGAGTAAAATGTCTACTAACCAAGATTTTAAATGTAGCTCAGGATTTAAGAAAAATCAGTCTTACTAATGCAAGGTAGACTTAGTATTTATTTTGCTTCTACAACACATATAGTATAGCTCCAAAGAAGTCTACAGAAAAAAAAAAATAAAGATTAAAAATTATCTAGATAGGCCAGGAGTGGTGGCTCACCCCTATAATCCCAGCACTTTGGGAGGCAGAAGCAGGCAGATCACCTGAGGTCGGGAGTTCAAGACCAGCCTGACCAACATGGAGAAACCCCATCTCTACTAAAAATACAAAATTAGCTAGGTGTGGTGGTGCATGCCTGTAATCCCAGCTACTCGGGAGGCTGAGGCAGGAGAACTGCTTGAACCAAGGAGGTGGAGTGTGCGGTGAGTCAAGATGGCACCATTGCACTCCATCCTGGGAAACAAGAGCGAAACTCCGTCTCAAAAAAAAAAAAAAAAAACATATCTATATCTCTATATCTATATATCTATATCTATAGATATAGATAAATTTGAATTTTAAATCCTAGTGACTATACGAATCACGGAAGTCATTACTTTTAATTCTCATATTATCTTTTCATTTACCATAATTTAATAAAGGAAATATGTGAATCTGAAAATCTGGAAAGGAATAGAAACCTAAAAATAGTTGCTAGGCAGGTATCAAAGAATGTACTGAACGTTCTCACCTTTGACAAAAATCTTAAAAGCCATTCTAAAATTAATACCAACAAAATTTTATATACTTTTTATACATTTCAAAAGGCACTCTAACTTTTGATCTTCACAACAACCTTGTGAGTTAGGTGATCACGTATTTGCTTATTTGAGACAGACACAAAAAGACTGGTAGAAATCTCTTGCCTCCCATCTAGAACCCTAAACTATTACTTTATTTCAGTACATACAGACAAGCATTACTATCTGGATTTCACCAAAGAAGAAACAAGTCCAGAGAAGAAACTTGCCTAACGTCACAGTGCTGCTACACAGCAGAACAAGATTCAGACCAGGACCAATCCAAGCCTCACCTCTAACCACAACTGTCATCAAAAAAAAAATAGATAAAATTAACAGTTCAAAATTATGTAGCTGACTAAAAACCAACTGTGGTAGCAGGATAATGGCCCCTGCAGACATTCACATCCTAATCCCTGTAACCTATGAATATGTTATTTAAATGGCAAAAGGGACTTTGCAGATGTGTGACTAAGGGTCCAAAACCTGAGATGGGGCGATTATCCTGGATGAGCTTGTTGGGACCAATCTACTCACATGGTCCTTAAAAGCAGAGAACTTCTCCCAAGTACGGTGGGAAAGAGATGACAGGAGGTCAGAGCCATGTCACCTTGCCGACTGTGAAGGTGAACAGGAAGGGGAGCCTGATCCAGGAATGCAGCCGGCCTCTAGAGGCTGTAAGAGGCACAGAATCCATACTTCCTTAGAACTTCCCGAAAGGAACACGGCCCTGTAGACACCTGCATCTTAGCCTAGTGAGACCTGTGTTGGACTTCTGACCTGCAGAACCATAAGATAATAAATTTGTGCTCTATAAACCACTAAAAGAATGGTAATTTGTTACAGTAACAATAGAAAATATACCAACTACACTACATAATTTACACTGTCTTACACCATCTAAAAAAACTATCTGTCAGGCCTGGCGCAGTGGCTCACCTGTAATCCCAGCACTTTGGGAGGCCGAGGCAGGCAGATCACCTGAGACCAGCCTGATCAATATGATGAAACCCTGTCTCTACTAAAAATACAAAAATTAGCTAGGCATGGTGGCATGCACCTGTAATCCCAGCTACTTGGGAGGCTGAGACAGGAGAATCGCTTGAATCCGGGACGCAGAGGTTGCAGAGAGCCGAGATCACACCATTGCACTCCAGCCCCATCTCAAAAAAAAAAAACCTGTCAGTGAGCAAGCGTGTCATCAGAAATCCTGTCTCCAGTACAGATGAAATAAAAATACAGGTACCCTTCCCTATACAACTCAATGTGATCTTACTGCTTAATGATATTCTGGCCCAATGCTATACTTTTTAACTCTTCTTCCTCTTCTCCTAACAAGTCAACTGTAAATACAAAGCCCTGAAATTCCGAAACATAAATCCAGCTAACTTTCTTTTTTGCCTTGTCCATACCACCATGTGTGTGTGGGGTGGCGGGGGGTGGGGGGGTATAGATCAGGAGGATGAAAAAAGGACACATAGTAGCTAGAGAAGACTGCATTAAGGCAGAAGACTTACCAGAAAGAAACAAAGCAGTGGGCTATTAAACAGAATGTGAATCACTGAACAGAGTATTTGCCAAGAAGCTGCACTAGACATAATAATAAATTACTCCTTGATATAGGTGCTATTATTATCCCATTTATATATAGGGAAACAGAGCACAGAACAGCAATATAATTTAGCAAGGTCACTGTAATATCAACCTTAAATCTCTTCAACAGAATCCAAATACAATTGTGATCTGATACCCATCATGATCCATTTTAAAATGAAATTTTCACAGCATATTTTCCTCCTTGAATTCATATTTCCATTACATTTGCCCTGCATATAGTAATTGCTAATGCTTGGAAGTCTTATTAGTCACCCAGTCATACATGTCTGAAGTTCTGTTTGTTTGTTTTATAGAGACAGAGTCTCCCTATGTTGCCCTGGTTGGTTTCAAACTCCTGGACTCAAGCAATCCTCCTGCCTTGGCCTCCCAAAGTGATGGGATTACAGGTTTGAGCCACTGCACCCAGCCTGTCTGATGTTTAAATGAAAAACATTTTAAATTTCCTGACCATAAAGAAGCTTCTAAGTGTTTAAAAAATTATTTTGAATTCAATTACCATTACAATTTTTAGCAGTATGCAATTCATTTAAATGGCAAACATTAAAGATCTGACAGTAGGCCAGGCATGCTGGCTCATGCCTGTAATCCCAGCACTCTGGGAAGCTGAGGCAAGCGGACCACAATGTCAGGAGATCAAGACCATCCTGGCTAACATGGTGAAACCCATCTCTACTAAAAATACAAAAATTAGCTAGGCGTGGTGGCGTGTGCCTGTAATCCCAGCTACTCGGGAGGCTGAGGTAGGAGAATTGCTTGAACCTGGGAGTTGGAGGTTGCAGTGAGCAGAGATCACGCCACACTCCAGCCTAGCAACAGAGTAAGAGTCCATCTAAAAAAAAAAAAAAAAAAAAGATCTGACAGTAATTAACAACATTAAAGGTAAAAATTCTACTGGAGGCTGGGAACAGTGGCTCACGCCTATAATCCCAGCACTTCTGGGAGGCCAAAGCGGGCGGATCACTTGAGGTCAGGAGTTTGAGACCAGCCTGGCCAACGTGGTGAAACCCCCATCTCTAGCAAAAAAAAAAAAAAGCCAGGCATGGTGGCACACATCTGTAGTCCCAGCTACTCGGGAAGGCTGAGATGGGAGAAATGCTTGAACCCAGGGGCAGAGGTTGCAGTGAGCCAAAATAGTGCACCACTACACTCCAGCCTGGGCAACAGAGCAAGAGGGAGGGAGGGAGGGAGGGAAGGAAGGAAGGAAGGAAGGAAGGAAGGAGGGAAGGAGGGAGGGAGGGAGGGAGGGAGGAAGGGAGGAACGGAGGAAGGGAGGAAGGAAGGAAGGAAGGAAGGAACGAAGGAAGGAACGAAGGAAGGAACGAAGGAAGGAAGAAAGAAGGAAAGAAAAATTACTGGAAATGTACCTCTCTTAATGAGATGGACAGGGCTTTTTTTTTTCTTCATTAGTTCATGTATCTCTTTGAATAATTATTGCTAAAATCAGACATCACTTAGTGAATTTCTACTTTTCTGTGCATGTGTTTCAAGAAAGCACTGAGAGTTGGGTGCGGTGGCTCACGCCTGTAATCCCAGCACTTTGGGAGGCCGAGGCAGGGGCATCACGAGGTGAGGAGATTGAGACCAGCCTGGCCAACATGGTGAAACCCCGTCTCTACTAAAAATACAAAAAATTAGCCAGGCATGGTGGCACGTGCCTGTGGTCCCAGCTACTCAAGAGGCTGAGGCAGAAGAATTGCTTGAACCCAGGAGGCGGAGCTTGCAGTGAGCCCAGATCGCACCACTGCACTCCAGCCTGGGTAACAGAGCGAGACTTTGTCTCAAAAAAAAAAAAAAAAAAAAAAAAAAAGCAAGCACTGAGAAGGCTTGTTCATATAAACAGGTGATGGAAATAAAAGGAATTCTGTCAGTTGGGTCACATGACTTTTAAAATTCCTTCTGAGTTATCTGTTGAAAATTACGTAGTTGTTTTCCACCAGAAATATTTTAAATGATTTAGTAGCTAACACATTTATTATTTGTAAATATTGGAATTGATCCTTCAATTCTGTTAGAAGTGGAAAACTGAAAACCATGAAAGGATTTGTTCTCCAAAGGCTATGGCCATTCATTTTCTTAACACTAAAACCAATATTTGGAATCACCACTTTGGGGGCCCCTGAGGCTTTATTCCATTTTTTGGAGATATAATTGATGTATAATAAAATTCACTCTTTTAAAGTGTGCAATTCAGTAGCTATCGGCATATTCACAAAGTTGTGCAACCATCAACACTAATTCCAGTACATTTTTATCACTAATCTACTTTCTCTGTGGACTTGCCTTTTCCGGACATTTCATAAAAATAAGAATAATACAACATACGATATTTTGTGACTGACTTCTTTCAACCTGCATAATGTTTTCAAAATTCATCTATGTTGTAAAATGAGTGAGTACTTCATTTCTTTTCATGGGTGAATAATATTCCATTGCCTAGACAGACCACATTTTGTTTATCTATTTATCGGTTGGACATTTGGGTTGTTTCCTCCTATTATGAATAATGCTGCTGTAAACTTTCATGCACAAATTTTTGTGTGAACATGTTTTTAATGCTTTTGGATATATATCTAGGAGTGGAACTGCTGGATCATATGGAAACTCAACATTTAGCTTTTTGAGGAACTGCTAATCTGTTTCCAAACCAGCTGCACAATTTTATATTCCCACAAATAGTGTCTGGAGGTTCCCATTTCTCCATATCCTTACCAGCATTTGTTATTATCTATCTTTTTGCTTATAGACATCCTAGTGGGTAAGAAGCAGAATCTCATTGTGGTTTTGGTTTATATATATATATATATATATATATATATATATATATACATTTTTTTTTTTTTTTTGGAGACAGTCTCGCTCTGTCGCCCAGGCTGGAGTGCAGTGGCAAGATCTTGGCTCACTGCAAGCTCTGCCTCCTGGGTTCACGCCATTCTCCTGCTTCAGCCTCTTGAGTAGCTGGGACTACAGGAACCTGCCACCACGCCCGGCTAATTTTTTGTATTTTTAGTGGAGACGGGGTTTCGCTGTGTCAGCTGGGATGGTCTCGATCTCCTGACCTCATGATCTGCCCTCCTCGGCCTCCCAAAGTGCTAGGATTACAGGCGTGAGCCACCGTTCCCAGCCTTTGATTTATATTTCTAATGACTAACAACATTATTTTCATGAGCTTATGTAGCCATTTGTACATCTTCTTTGGAGAAATGTCTATCTGAATCCTTTGCCGTTTTTAAATTAGATTTTTGGTTTTCTAAGTTAGTTACGTGTTTGTTTTTGTTTTTTTCTAAGACAGAGTTTTCACTCTATCACCCAGGCTGGAGTGCAGTGGCATGATTTTGGCTCACTGCAACCTCTGCCTTCCAGGTTCAAGCAATTCTCCTGCCTCAGCCTCCCAAGCAGCTGGGATTACAGGTGCCCACCATCACACCCAGCTAATTTTTGTATTTCTAGCAGAGATGACGTTTCACCATGTTGGCCAGGCTGGTCTCGAACTCCTGACCTCAAGTGATCAGCCCACCTCAGTCTCCCAAAGTGCCGGAATTACAGGTGTGAGCCACAGCGCCCAGCCAGTTATGTGTTCTTTATGTATTCTAGACACAAGCTGCTTATCAAATATATTTTACAGTATTTTCTCCCATTCTATGGGTTGTTTTCTCATTCGACAGCATCCTTTTATGCACACAGGTTTTTAATTTTGATAAAGTTTAATTTATCTACTTTTTTCTGATTGCTTGTGCTTTGTTGTCATATTGAAGAAATCACTGCCTAATCCAAGGTCACCAAGATTTACACCTATGTTTTCTTCTAAGATTTTTATGGTTTTAGCTCTTACATTTAGGTTTTTGATTCATTTTGAGTTGATTTTTGTTTATGGTATGAGGTAAAGGTCTAACTGCATTCTTTTGCAACTGAATATCTAATTGTTCCAGCACTATTCCATTGGTGTCTTAGAATTGTCCTGACACCCTTTTCATCCCTGAGGTTTTCCCACTACGAGGCAAGTGCATCATGGTAAGAGAAGGGTCAGGGGAAGAGTTATGCCATTTTTTTTAATAATGGAAAAAGCCATGGTGGAAAGGAATTTGAAAACAGAACTGGGCGCAGTGGCTCACAACTGTAATCCCAGCACTTTGGGAGACTGAGGTGGGTGAATCGCCTAAGGTCAGGAGTTCGAGACCAGCCTGGCCAATATGATGAAACCCTATCTCTACAAAAATACAAAAATAAGCCGGGCATGGTGCAGGCACCTGTAATCCCAGCTACTCAGGAGGCTGAAGCAGGAGAGTCGCTTGAACCCAGGAGGCGGAGGTTACAGTGAGCCGAGATCACACTATTGCACTCCAACCTGGGTGACAAGAGCCAAACTCCACATCAAAAAATAAAAAGTGAAGAACCGCTTGAACACTGGTTCAAAGGAAGAAATGCTTTAAAAAAGAGACATTTAAAGTTTAGGATTTGGAAACTGATTCAGGTAAAATTATCCATGTGCTTGTGCACCTCCAGGAGTCTGTTTCCACTCCAGCCCTAAGACCAATGTCTGGACACTGCTTTACACTACTGCCTCCTAAACTCAGGGTATGGGGGACATCATTTGGGAACAATTTTTTATATTTCAATTGTGTAAATAATAAAATGAGACAGGACTCAGCATGAAGTTGATGAAAAGAGAAAGCCTACAGGTTTTTCTGCCTACACCACTTAGCCAAATAGAAAAGTTCATTTCCATCCTGTTTTACATGAAACATTTGATTCAATGTATGCTCTAACGGAATGGGCCTCTTTTTTAAATTTTAAAAAGCATTAAGAAATTTTGCCTTGGGTTTACTAGCTTACTCACCTTATCCCTAATTCCCTTGAAACAAACCCTAGTTAGATTAGGAATATAGTATGCCATCACTGCACAGAAATTTTAAGATCAAACCGCTGAGCCCACAGTACTTCCCTTTTCCCTAAAATATGTATTTAGTCAAATTCTCTTCCTCTATGGTTGAACCAATTTATGATACTGACTGACATGGCTTGGCTCTGTGTTCCCACCCAAATCTCATGTTGAACTGTGATCCTGAGTGTTAGAGGTGGGGCCTGCTGGGAGGTGATTGGATTATGGCGGGGGCAGATTTCCCCCTTGCTGTTCTCATGATAGTGAGTTCTCAAGAGATCTGGAAGCGTGTGGCACTCCCCTCTTTGCTGTCTCTCCTGCTGTCACGTGAAGCTAGGCCTGCTTCCTCTTCCCCTTCTGCCATGATTGTAAGTTTCCTGAGGCCTCTCCAGTCATGCCTCCTGTATAGCCTGCATTACTGCAAGTCCATTAATTCTCTTTTCTTTATAAACTACCCAGTCTTTGGTATTTCTTTGTATCAATGTGAGAATGGACTAATACACTGACCAAACAAGACATGCTATTTCCTCATATTACATACTCCTGTCAGTTTAATAGGTGAGCATTATAGCCTTAGGGTTATCTTATTTCTCATGTCTTTAACTGGGATTAAATACAGACAGCATTTGTGCATGTGATGATTTTACTATTTCTGCCTTTTACTCCCAATCTAATTACTTACCCTACAAATAGATCTTTTATTTTAGACAGAAACTTCCATTAGTTTGGTCATATATTTCATACTCCATTGTTACTTTCTGTGTTAAATTTACTTTATTGCTTTTTACTATGCAAATTTTACTTATTTTTCAAACTAAAATCCAAGTATCCAAACAGTAATTAATGACCCCTTTCTTTACTGGTGTGTTGTTCCTGGTCTATTAAATGCTAAATTTAAAGTTTGTTTCTGTGCTCTTATTCAACTTATTTAGTTCTTTTTTTAAAAATCCATTGATTATCATTGATTCTACTTTATAAGAGTGTGCTCTCAATTGATATAACATGTTTTAAAGGGGCATGAAATCTATAATGCAAACATTAGATGGCAATTTCACTTAAATCCTTGATATTATTCTCAGAACAATAAAGATGACAATTCAAACAATTAAAAGTATATTATTCAATACTGTTAAGAAACTAGCTAGCCGCCTGATTAAAAATAAATAAAACGCCCTATCTCATGCTTGAGACCAAAAATAATCTGTAGACTGATGTTAAAGCAGAAGAAAATAGACTTGGTTTTGGTTTTGAATTTTCTTGGACAAAAAGAGCCATTCTAAGCATGGCCCATTAAGTTACTGGAGGAAGAATAAGTTCCCTTTAGAGAAAGCTGCATTTCATTTGCCTATTAGACATCCAGGTGGAACGTAAGTCTCCATTTCAAAGAAGCGGCTCAGGCTGGAGATTTAAAATTTGGACTTCGGTCAAACTTTAAAACAAAGAGGGTTTCAAAGCCAGTGGGTCAAATAAGATCAACAAGGAAATGAGCATAGTTAAAACAGAGGTCTAAGGACTGAGCCCTGGAGGGACTCTGTGACAAAAGACTGAGATGGGGAATTTCTTTGTATGCTATCCTGGAAGCCAAGTGAACAAAGTGTTTCAAGGAGCAGGAAATAAGTAACCACCAGTGTCAAATACTGTTACTAGGTCAAATAATTCAAGGATGAGAAAGGTAGGGTCAGAGCTGACCTCGCAAGAGCAGTGCAAGAAACAGGGTGCTGGGAGGGAAAGCCTCCTGAAATACCGGGAGGAGAAAAATTGGAAACAAAGTGCAGATACTTCTTTTAGGGAAAAAAGGGGTCGGGGTGGGAAATGAACAACGGTTAGAAGGAAAAATGGAGTTCAGAGAAGTTTTGTTGTGTTTTAAGATGAGAGAAACAACAGTATGTTGTTGTGGAGGAGAATGATCCTGCAGAGTGTAGAGGCAAGGGCTGAGTGAGCACAGTGCAGGTTTTGGCCCTGGCTAGAAGCATGGTCAGTTCATTCCGTAATAATTGAGGGATGTGAGAATACACGAAGCACAGACACAGGCAGTAGTGGCAGGAGTTTTGCAGATATTTTTCTTGTGGTATCTGTTTTCTCAACAAAATGAAAAGCAAAGTTGTGTGCTAAAGACAGTGAAAGTGATGTTGAAGGATTGAGAAGGAGCAGGTCTAAATGATCATTTAGGTCACACTGGGAGAATAAATGAACTAGGAACTACTGCTGTGCAGTTTTAAGGACTCTCCTGAACTTAGTGGTAATTAGTGGTAAGGCCAATCAGCCAAGTTAATTCTCCAGCCAAGCGCAGCTGTAAAGGTGCAAGTGCAGAACCAGAGCACCCAAATATAACAAGGCAAACACTGACAGAATTGAAAGAAAAAACAGACAGTAACCCAGTAACAGCAGGAGATTTCAATATCCCCACTTTCAATAATGGACAGAACCACCAGAGAGCGGATCAATGAGGAGACACAGAATTTGAACACTGGAGAGTAACTGGAACTAACAGACACATAAAGAACACTATACCCGGCCGGGCGCAGTGGCTCACGCCTATAATCCCAGCTTTGGGAGGCCAAGTGGGCAGATCACCTGAGGTCAGGAGTTCGGGACCAGCCTGACCAAATTGGAGAAACCCTGTCTCTACTAAAAATACAAAATTAGCTAGATGTGGTGGCGCATGCCTATAATCCCAGCTACTCGGGAAGGTGAGGCAGGAGAATCACTTGAACCCCAGGAGGCGTAGATTGCGGTAGGCTGAGTTCCCACCACTGCACTGCAGCCTGGGCAACAAGAGTGGAAACTCCATCTCAAAAACAAACAAACAAAAAAACACTACACCCAACACTAGCTGAATACACATTTTCTCAAGTACACATGCAACATTCTCCAAGATAGATCACGTTAGGCCACAGAACAAGTCTTAGCAAATTTAAGAAGACTGAAATCATAGCAAGTATCTTTTCTGACCACAATGGGAAATCAAAAGCAGTAGGAAAACTAAAAAATTCACAAATATTTAACACACTTTTGAAAAACTAATGACTCAAAGAAGAAATCACAAGGCAGTTTAGAAAACATCTTGAGACAAATGAAGAAGAAAACAGAACATTCCAAAACTTAAGGGATACAGAAAAGCCGTGCTAAGAGGGAAGTTTATAGCAGTAAATGCCTACATTTAAAAAGATCTTAAATAAGATCAATAAAATTGACAAATCCTTAGCCAGATTTAAGAAAAAAAACAAGACTCAAATAATTAAAATCAGAAATGAAAGAGGGGACATTACAACAAATGCCACAGAAATGAGAAGGATAAGAGACTACTATGAACGATCACATGCCAACAATTTAGACAACCTAGAAGAAATGGATGAATTATTAGAAACACACAACCTGCCAGGACTGAATCACGAAGAAACAGAAAATCTTAACAAACCTATAACTAGTAAGGAAACTGACTCAGTAATTTTAAAAACTTCCCAACAACAAAAAAAGCCCAGGACCAGATAGCTTCACTGGGGAATTCTACCAAACGTTTAGAGAAAAATTAATACCAAACCTCCTCAAAGTCTCACCAAAAAAACTGAAGAAACGCTTCTAAACTTTGATGCACATATTCTCAAAAAATGTTACCAAACCACATTCAAAGGCATATTAAAATCATACACGATGACTGAGGGAGACTTATTCCTAGGATGCAAGGATGGCTCAACACACAAAAATCAGTAAATGTAATACACCACATTTAACAGAATGAAGGACAAAAATCATGTAACAATCTGAACTGGTGCAGAAAAAGCATCTGACAAAATTCAACACCTTTCATGATAAAAACACTCAACAAACTAGGAAGGAATAGAAGGAAATTACCTGAACATAATAAAGACCATACATAAAAAGTCCACAGCAAACATTACAATGGTGAAAAACTGAAAGCTTTCCCTCTAAGATCAGGAACAAGACTAGGAAGTCCACTCTCACCACTTCTACTCAACACAGTACAATCAGAAAAAGGAGGCAAGAAAAAAAGGCATCCAAATTGGAAAGGAAGAAGTAAAATTATCTCCATTCACAGACGACATGATTTTATACATGAAAAACCCTAAGGGTTTCACAAAAAAACTGTTAGAACTATTATAATAAACTAAGCAAAGCAGGAGGATACAAAGTCAACACACAAAAATAAGTTGCATTTCTATACACTAACAATAAACAATACAAAAAGGAAATTAAGAAAATAACTCCATTTATAATAACATCAAAATGAATAATACTTAAGAATAAGGCCAGCACAGTGGCTCACACCTGTAATTCCAGCACTTCGAGACCAGCTTGGGCAAGATGGCAAGACCCCATCTGTACAAAAAATTTAAAAGTTAGCTGGTCATGGTGATGCAGGCCTGTAGTCCCAGCTACGCGGAAGGCTGAGGCAGGAGGATCTCTTGAGCCCAGCAGTGGGAGGTGGCAGTGAGCCATGATCGCGCCACTGCACTCCAACCTGGGTGACAGAACGAGATCCCGTTTCTAAAAAAATAAAGTAAAACTAAAATAAAATACTTAAAAATAAACGTCAAGGAGGCAAAAGATTTGTACACTAAAAATGACAAAAAACTGAGGAAAAAATTAAACACACAAATGGGAAAGACATCTCATGCTCAAGGACTGGAAGACCTTATATTGTTAAAATGTACATACTATCCAAAGTAATCTACAGATTCAATGCAATCTCTATCAAATTCCAGTGTCATTTTTTGCAAAATGAGAAAAAGCCATCCTGAAATCTGTAAGTAATCTCAAAGGACCCCAAATAGCCAAAACAACCTTGATTAAGAACAAAACTGTAGGCTTCACACTTTCTGATTTCAAAACTTGTTACAAAGCTACAGTGATCAAAATAGTACTAGCACACAGACATGTAAACCAATGGAACAGAACAGACAGCCCAGATATAAACCCTTGTGTATGTGGTCAAATGATGAGCCAAGACTACGCAATGGGGAAAGAATAATCTCTTCAACAAATAGTGCTGGAAAAACTGGATGTCCACATGCAACAGAATGAAGATGGATCCTTATCTTAAACCATAAATAAAAAATAACTAAAAATTGATTAAAGACCTAAACATAAGACCTGAAACCATAAAACTAGAAGGAAACATAGAGAAGCTTCATGATACTGAATTTGGCAATGATTTCTTGGCTGCAAAACAAAAAGCACAGGCAACAAAGGCAAAAATAGACACAGAATTACATCAAACTTACAAACTTCTGTGCAGCAACGCAAGCAATCAACCAAAACCAGAATGAAACCAAGGAAGAGTGAAAAGGCAACCTACAGAATGAGAGAAAATATTTGCAAATCATGTATTGGATAGGGGTTTAACATCCAGAATAAAAAAAAAAACTCCCACAACTCAGTAACAAAACAAAAACCACAAATAACACAACTTTAAAATGAGCTAAGGACTTGAATAGACATTTTTCCAAAGAAGATACATAAATGGCCAAGAAAAATATGAAAAGCTACTCAACATCACTAATCATCGGCAAAACTCACATCAAATCACACTGAGGTATCCCCTCACACCAGTTAAAATTACCTCTATCAAAAAAAAACAAAAAACAAAAAAACAGAAAACCAAGTGATGGCAAGGATGTGGAGGAATTAGAACTCCTGTGCATTGTTGGTGGGACTATAAAACAGTACAATCACTATGAAAAACAGTATGGACATTCCTCAAAAAATTTAAAATGGAATACCAGATGATCCAGAAATCCCACTTCTCGGTATATATCTAAAAAAATTGAAAACAGGATCTCGAAGAGATATTTACATACTCTTGTCCACTGCAGCACTATTCACTACAATAGCCAAAACGTATAATTAACTTGTGTCTCTCAACAGATAAATGGATCAACAAATGTGGTACATATACACAACTGGATATTATTCAGCCCTAAAGAAATCCTGGACCTGGCATGATGGCTCACACCTGTAATCCCAGCACTTTGGGAGGCCGAGGCGGGAGGATCACCTGAGGTCAGGAGTTCAAGACCAGGCTGACCAACGTAGTGAACCCCGTCTCTACCAAAAATACAAAAATTAGGCGTGGTGGCTCATGCCTGTAATCCCAGCTACTTAGGAGGCTGAGGCAGAAGAATCACTTGAACCTGGGAGGCGGGGGTTGCAGTGAGCCCAGATCGTGCCACTGCACTCCAGCCTGCCTGGGTGACAGAGTGAGACTCCATCTCAAACAAACAAACAAAAAAAGAAATCCTGTCATATGCTACAAAATGGATGAACCATGGGGACTTTATGCTAAGTGAAATACACCAATCATAAAACAACAAGTACTGCATAATTCCACTTATATGAGGTATCTTAAATAATCAAACTCATAGAGACAGAAAGTAAAATGGTAGACTGGTGGTTGCCAGGAGCTGAAGGGAGAGGGAAATAGGGAGTTGCTCTAAAGTACAGAGTTTCAGTCAGGCAAGATGAGAAAGTGCCAGAAATACTACACAAAGCAATCTACAGATCCAATGCAATCCCTATCAAAATACCAATGACATTCTTCACGGAAAAACAAATACTAAAATTTGTACAGAACCACAAAAGCCCCCAAATAACCAAAGCAACCCTGAGCAAAAAGCTGGAGGTATCACAATACAACACCTGAAAATATACTACAAGGCTGTAGTAACCAAAACAGCATGGTGCAGCATTAAAAACAGATACATACACTAATGGAACAAAACAGAGAACCCAGAAATTAATCTACCTATCTACAGCCAGCGGATTTCTCACAAAAGTGCCAAAAACACTCACTGGGAAAAAGACAGTCTCTTCAATGGTGCTGGGAAAAATGGATATCCATATGCAGAAGAATAAAAGCAGACGCCCAACACTCACCCTATACAAAAATCAACTCAAAAGAAATCAAAGACCTAAGTGTAAGATTCGAAATGAGAGCCGGGCATGGTGTCTCACGCCTGTAATCCCAGTACTTTGCGAGGCCAAGGCAGGCGGATCACCAGGTCAAGAGTTCGAGACCAGCTTGACCAACATGGTGATACTGTTAGGTATATATTAGATTAAAGAAATATATTAAAACTGATTTTGGCCAGGCACGGTGGCTCACGCCTGTAATCCCAGCACTGTGGGAGGATTGCTCGAGCCCAAGTAGCTTGAGACCAGCCTGGGCAACGTGGTGAGACCTTGTCTCAATTAAAAAAACAAAACTGATTTCACACGATTCTTTTTACTTTTTTAATGTGGCAACTAGAAAGTTTAAAATTACATGTCATATTGGACAGTACTGCCTTTGACTTTCCTTTCCCTGGTTCTTTGCCCATCAGAATGCTTTAAATCTATTATAAATCCTTAGCCAGGCGTGGTGGCTCACGCTCACGCCTGTAATCCCAGCACTTTGGGAGGCCAAGGCAGGAGGATCATGAGGTCAGGAACTCGAGACCAGCCTGACCAACATGGTGAAACCCCATCTCCACTAAAAATACAAAAATTAGCCAGGCGTGGTGGTGTGCGCCTGTAATCCCAGCTACTCGGGAGGCTGAGGCAGGAGAATCGCTTGAACCTGGGAGGTGGAGGTTGCAGTGAGCCGAGATCATGCCACTGCACTCCAGCCTGAGCGACAGAGCAAGACTCCGTCTCAAAAAAAAAAGATTTGAAATGATAAAAACCACTGTAAGAAAACATAGGGGAAACATTTTAAGACACTGGTCTGGGAAAATATTTTATGGGTAAAACCTCAAAAACACAGGCATCAAAAGCAAAAATAAACAAATGGGATTATATTAAACTAAAAAGCTACTGCACAGCAAAAGAACCCATTAACATCATGAAGAGACGAGCTACAGAATGTGAGAAAATATTTGCAAACTACTCATCCAACAGGGGATTAATATACAGAATATACAAGTAACTCAAACATCTCAACAGCAAAACAAATCCAATTAAAAAATGGGCAAATGATCTGAACAGACATTTCTCAAAAGAAGAAAAATGGCCAAAAAACAAATGAAATAGGCCAGGTGCTATTACCAGGGGCTCATGCCTGTAATCCCAGCGTTCGGGAGGCCAAGGTGGGAGGATACCTTGAGGCCAGGAGTTCAAGGTTATAATGAGTTATGATCGCACTACTGCATTCTGGCCTGGGTGACAAGGAGATCCTGTCTCTTTCACAAAACAAAAACAAAGGAGGGCAGAGCATGGTGGCTCACACCTGTAGTCCCAGCACTTTGGCAGGCTGATGCTGAAAGATCGCTGAAGGCCAGGAATTTGAGACAAGCCTGGGCAACATAGCGAGACCCAATCTCTCCAAAAAACTCTTAAAAATTAGCTGGGCCCATTGGCACACATCTGTAGTCCCAGCTACTCAGGAAGTTGAGGTAGGAGGATTGCCTAAGCCCAGGAGGTTGAGCTTAGAGTGGACAGTGATCAAGCCACAGCATTCCAGCCTGGGCAACAGAGCAAGATTCTGTCTAAATAAATAAATAAAGCTCAACAGCACTAATCATCAGGGAAATGCAAATCAAAACCACAACTCTAACCCCAGTTAAAATGGCTATTATCAAAAAGAATGGCTAATATCCAGAATATACAAGTAACTCCAACATCTCAACAGGAAAAAGATAAACAATCCAATTAAAAATGGGCAAATGGGCAAACGGGGAAAAAGATAAACAATTCAATTTAAAAAGTAACAAGTGCTGACAAGGACAGGAGAAAAGGGAACACTTACACTTTATTGGTGGGAATACAAACTAGTACAGCCACAAGACAGAACAGTACAGAGTTTCCTCAAATAACTACAAACAGAATTACCATATGATCCAGCATTCCACTACTAGGAATTTATCCAGAGGAAAGGAAACCATTCTGTTGAAGGCACATCTGCATCCCCATGTTTACTGCTATTCAAACAGCCTAGATATGGGTTAGACAAACTGGACATCTAATAACAGATGAATGGATAAAGAAAATATGGTACACATACACAGTGGAATACTACTCAGTCATAAAAAATAAAATCTGGGCCGAGTATGGTGACTGATGCCTGTAATCCCAGCCCTTTGGGAGGCTGAGAGGAATGGATCACTTGAAGTCAGGAGTTCAAGATCAGACTGGCCAACATGGTGAAACCCCATCTCTACTTAAAAAAAAAAAAAAAAATACATAAATAAAATCCACTCATTCACAGCAATATGGATGGAACTGGAAGACATTATATTAAATGAAATAAGCCAGGAACAGAAAGTTAATCACCACATGTTCTCACTCATGTGGAAACTAAAAAACTTAGAAGTAAAACATAGAACAGAGGATAGGAAGGGTAAAGGAAAGGGAGGGACAGGGAGAAATTTGTTAAAGGATACAAAATTACAGCAAGACAGGAGGAATAAATTCTAGTACTTTATCCTTTATCCTACAGTAGGAAGGCTATAGTGAACAATAATATACAGTTTCAAATAGCTAGAAGGAGAATATCAAACGTTCCTAACAAAAAGAAATTATAAATGTTTAAGATGATGGATATGCTAATTATCCTGATCTGACCACTGTACAGTAGGGGTGTCCAATCTTTTGGCTTCCCTGGGCCACGTTGGAAGAAGAAAAATTGTCTTGGACCACACGTAAAATACACTAGCGGCAGGGCAGGCAAGGTGACTCACATCTGTAATCCAGCACTTTCGGAGGCCAAGGCAAGCAGATTGCTTGAGCTCAGGAGTTTGGGAATGGCCTGGACAACATGGTGAGACCCCATTTCTATTAAAAATTATGTATTTTTTTAAAAAATTCAATAAAACAACAACAACAAAATCCACTAATGATAACTGATGAGCTACCAAAAAAAAAAAAAATCGCAAAAAAAAATCTCATGTTTTAAGAAAGTTTAGGAATTTGTGTTGGTCTGTATTCAAAGCTATCCTGGGCCACATGTAGCCCATGAGCCATGAGTTGGACAAGCCTGTCGTGTATTATATGTATCAAAACATCACTACATACCCCATAAATATGTACATTTATGTCAACATTATGTACCCCCTAAATACGTACATTTGTCAATTTAATTTTTTTTTTTTTTTGAGTTTCGCTCTTGTTACCCAGGCTGGAGTGCAAGGGCACCATCTTGACTCACTGCAACCTCTGCCTCCTGGGTTCAAGCAATTCTCCTGCCTCAGCATCCCCGGTAGGTGAGATTACATGCATTCACCACCATGCCTGGCTAATTTTGTATTTTTAGTAGAGACGGGGTTTCTCCATGTTGGTCAGCCTGGTCTCAAACTCCCAACCTCAGGTGATCCACCTGCCTCAGCCTTCCAAAGTGCTGGGATTACAGGCGTGAGCCACTGTGCCTGGCCTAAAAATAAAATTTTTAAAAGCTTGTAACTGCAGAGAACAAAAAAAAAGTTCTAGAGATCTGTTGTACAAAATAACGAACAATATTGTAATACTGTGATGTATACTCAATAATTGTTAAGAGGGTAAATACATGTTCTTTTTTTTTTCTTTTGAGACAGGGTCAGGCTCTGTCACCCACTGGAGTACTGTGGTGCAATGACAGCTCACTGCAACCTAAACCTCACCAGGCTCAAGTGATCCTCCCACTTTAGCCTCCCAAGTAGCTGGAACTACGGGCATATGCCACCATGCCCAAATAACTTTTTAATTTTTTTGCAGAGACAGTGTTTCACTATGTTGTCCACTCCGATCTCAAACTCCTGGGTTCAAGTAATCCTCCTGTCTGGGCCTTCCCAAAGTGCTGGGATTACAGGCATGAGCCACCGTGCCCAGCTGATATCCATTTTTCTAAACCACATTTTTAAAAAGTACAAGTGTAGAGTAGGCACAGTTGGATTTAACCAACTGCGGTTCTTAATAGAGAAACTGGGGTTTCTCTATTAAGCAATGAAGCAAGTGAGGGCAAGTGTACTGAGAATATTTGCAACTGAACAATCATGACCAACAACAGAAATTAAACTGAATAAAGAGAAGGGTAAGGACATAAGGAGAGAGTATGGTGAGGAACAGTGCAAAGATAATAGGGTTCTAAGTCCCAGTGAGATAAAAAGAATTGTTGGCACTAGAAGGCATGAGCCAGTAAAGTGGGAAGTGATGATCAGGGTAGAACTGAAATTATGGAAGGGGTTATAATTTTTTGTTATTATTGTATAACAGAACTGGGGTATGACCATGATAGCTGAGGTAGGGTGGAAACTTTGCAGGAAGTCAAGATATTAAGAGGCCAGGAAGGTAGTGGAAGAGTCTCCCACCTGGATGTTGAGATCAAGAACTAGAATAAAGAAGTACTAGAGAAAATGAGCCATATAAGACAAAATCTTCATTAAATGAGAAGGAAGTCAGTCAAGGTTCCACGGAAAACTACAAGATGTATCATGAGATTGAATATCATGTTTTCTATTTGATGTTAAGGAAGGTGGGAGGGAGAGTGACCTGGAAGTAGCAAAGGGGGTAAAGGATAACCCCTCCAGGCCCAAGGAAAGGGGGTCTGCAAGAGAAAATTCCACTGCTTGAGTGGACTACAAAAAACAATCAGTGTCCTCCAGTGTGAACCAAGTTTCAATTGCAGAAGTTGTTATTCAGGAGCCCATGGCCTCACAAAATTCAAGAGGTTCATAACCTTAGATGTGAAAAAGATTACATTTTTATTTTCACTAACCGAACTTTGAATTTTTCTTTACTTATGAGAGTAGGCAGGATACACAGTAGTATTAGCAACACCTGTGATTTTGTAATAAAAACAAATCAGATATTCTCATCAAACTACTTGCTGCAGGCAACTCAAAGCATTATTTATGCTCATCAGTATCTAAAAATTAGGGCAGCTGTTAAACTCACCCCTGGATTATTTAATAAGTTAATAAAAGAACAAACATATTACTATATCTAAAAATGTTAATAGCTATATTTCAAAATAATTGTTTTCCTTCACAAGTCTTACGTATTTTACCCATTTAAAAAACATCAGTCTAAGAAGGGGAACAGAGGCTGCTTAAAACATTTAAGAATCCTTAAGAACAAGAAGGCAAATAGAAAAAGAGAGACAATGGAAGGTGTCAGGAGTTGGAGAGCAGTGGGAGAAGACTGCCAAGGGAACAGACAGAGCTGCGGGGAAATGAACCCCAGGGTGAGCAGCCGAAAAGGAGGGAGATAGAGAAAATGTTAGGTGAAAAAGGCAAGCTGCAATGCACAATGCATGATGCCATCTGTACAAAGCACCAAAAAATGGATATGCATTTTTGTAAATGGAAAGAAAATCTTAGGAAGATACATACAGTAACAACAGTGGTTACCAAGGAAAAGGAAACAGCACAGAGGGGAGAGCAAAGAGAGTAGGGAGGAAAGCAGTTTTCTGTATTGTTGCCATTGTTTACTGCAAGCTATTACATTAAAAAAAAAACTAGCTATTTTTAGAGGAATGCCTTTTCTGTTTTCCTTAGTATATCCTTTGGTATTTCTGCAGATTACTAAGGATTAGACCTCAGGTCTCCAGAAAACTCAGTGATACATTCTCTCAGGAAATGCTGTCCAAAAAATGAAACTTTCTATAGCAGGGTGAGATGGGCATCAGGGGGAATGAATTTTGCTCTCTGGGGCTGTCATGAAACCATCAGCCTTGTGTCCACCCTTCACAACATTTGAGTTTCGTGTTGAGATAAGCAGGAAACTGAAAGCCTCATCTCCTGGAGTGCTCTCCTCATGACTCAAAGCATGTCTGGGACAAGAAACTGACAAGCAGGCCAAAGATTAATAGGCAGGTTTTATCAGATGTAACAGACAGTGACAGTACTTCTCACACGGCTATTGCTGGTGTACAGGAACCTATGTATGGATTTCCTCGTTTACCACGTGTAGAGCCAACTTACTGAACTAATTTATTAGTTTTCTCAGTTTGTCAATCGATTTTCTTGGCTTTTCTAGGTAGATTACATGCTTAGCAAAGAGCATAAACAAACAGTACACATTCTGACCTTCCCTTCAAATATTTACAACTTTTTCCCTTCAGCTTCTCTTAGTCCATTGGCTGGGGTCTCCAGCACTAAAAAGAACACTAAAAATGAACTTAGTATTGTTCTTCCTTTCATGGGAAGTATTTTACCCGTTGGGTTTGCTACACGCCCCAGGTAGAAAATTACCCTTTATCAGGTTGAGGAAGTTTCTTTCTTTTCTTAAAACTAGTCTATCACAAAGAGTTACTTAATTTCATTTAATATATTTTTTACCATTAACTGAGATGGTTGTATTGTTTTCCTCCTTAGATTTATTTAGTGTAAATGACACTAATATAATCCCTAAGGTCAAATCATCCTTGAATCTTGAGCTAGCTTTATCCGATAGTATCAATATACTGTTTGATTCAATTTGCTCGTGTTTTACTTGGGATTTTACAAATACACGATAAGTGAGAATAGACATTGTTCTCTTTTTCTGGTCCATCCTTGTCTGATTTTGCTTGCAGCAGGGTTATGGCCAGCTTCAAAGAGCATCTTCTCTTTTGCATACTTTTTCTTTCCTCTAAAAATCTTTGTGTAAAATAAGAATCATCAATTCTTTTTAAAGTCTTATAAAAAAAATCTGGCCCTTTAAAGAGTATATCTCTGACAATTTTTTTTTTTAATTTCTTTACCCTTTAATGGGTTACCATGCTTTACCAGTCCTTCTTAAAATTCAGGCTTGGCCCATGGTCCAAGACAATCCTTGAATATTGACAAAAAGGAAAGCAATGGCAAATTTACAACAGCATCACACTCTTTTAGTATCACTGAGGCTCCCTTAATGTATATTTAATAAAATATTGATTCAATGCTGAAGATATAAATAGGATATCTAAATTTAATCCAAAAAAGTTATGTTATTTTTAGAAAAGATAATAACTCCTAGAAAATGGGGACAATTCATTTAAAGATGAATTAAAGGCTGGGCGCGGTGGCTCACGCTTGTAATCCCAGCACTTTCGGAGGCCGAGGCGGGCGATCACCTGAGGTCAGGAGTTTGAGACCAGCCTGGCCATTATGGTGAAACCCTGCCTCTACTAAAAATACAAAAATTAGCCAGGTGTAGTGGCAGACGCCTGTAATTCTAGCTACTCAGGAGGCTGAGGCAGGAGAATCGCTTGAACCCAGGAGGCAGAGGTTGCAGTGAGCCGAGATCGCACCACTTCACTCCAGCCTGGCGACAGAGTAAGACTCCGTCACAAAAAAAAAAAAAAAAAAAAGAATTAAATACATGCTGTACAACTAAAAATGTGCATATCACGGTGATAAGAATATACGCTTAGTCTATTTAAGATATCTTTTTCTTTCAAAGTTTCTTTTGCTATTTCCACAACAGAACCTATAAATAAAGAACGCACAGCTGCCTAGCAGATGTATAATTTCAGTGTTTAGATTCCATTCTTTCTAGCTTCATTCTGCTAGAGGTTTTAGATTTTCTATTTCCATCTGGTGTTTTTTTTTTTTCTTTCTGAGACGGAGTCTTGCTCTGTTGCTGGAGTGCAGTGCAGTGGCGTGATCTCGGCTCACTGCAACCTCCACCTCCCGGGTTCAAGTGATTCTCTTGCCTCAGCTTCCCAAGTAGCTGGGATTACAGGTGCCCGCCACCATGCCCAGCTAATTTTTGTACTTTTTTAGTAGAGACAGGGTTCCACTATGTTAGTCAGGCTAGTCTCAAACTCCTGACCTCAGGTGATCCACCCGCCTCAGCCTCCCAAAGTGCTGGGATCACAGGCGTGAGCCACCACACCTGGCCTTCATCTGGTTTTTAACCTCCTACAGTTTAGGTTCTGCTTCCCTACATCTTATTATATTTTAGTCTATTATTACCGAAGAACATATCAAATGTGAAACATCTTGATTAAAAAAAAAAAACTTAAAAGTGGCAAAAGCTGAGAAGGAAAGGAAGAACATTCAGAAAAAAAAAAAACAACCAGATAACTAGAATAAGACAGCCAAATTTTCATAACTTTCTATTTCTATTCAGATACCCCCACCCCTACAAATTTCAAGTTCCTTATATTCCAGGTTCAGACGCTCAGGATGAACTTAGCTTTACTCAACTTATTTGCACAAATTCTTAAATTACAGTAGAAACATTGTAGAATTTTTTTAAACTTACAGTATATATACCAAAATGTTTATAGATGTTACCTTTGAGTGGTATAAATACAGCGGATTTTTACTTTCTTCTCAGGGCTTTTCTATGTGTTTCAATTTGTTCTGTAAGCATTATTTTTGCAATCAGGAGGGAAAAAAGACTTGTTTTGAAAAGAAACTTTAAAGGAATGGGATGATTTTTAGATGTCTACATGCCATAACCAATTACATTTAAACGATTGTTAAGAGAACAAAAGCAATTTAATAATATTCCATATTATTATTATTCAGCAGCATTAACAGGTAAAAATCAGATTTCATTTCTCAATCTGACTCCAAAAACTGCCCCACAGATGGACTTAATCACTTTCATTTTCAACTGACTCTCTTTTTCTTCTTGTTCTCTCACAGGGTAGGTTTTAATTTATTCTATGAAACGATACAAATAACATAATTATGTTATGCAAGCATCTACCCAAGGACAATTATTTTAAGAGTAATACTCATGGTAAAGTTGTGAAAAAAGATCTATCTCTGGCCGGGCGCGGTGGCTCACACCTGTAATCCCAGCACTTTGGGAAACCAAGGTGGGGAGATCATGAGGTCAGGAGATCGAGACCATCCTGGCTAACACGGTGAAACCCTGTCTCTACTAAAAATACAAAACATTAGCCAGGCATGGTGGCGGACGCCTGTAGTCCCAGCTACTCAGGAGGCTGAGGCAGGAGAATGGCGTGAACCCGGGAGGCGGAGCTTGCACTGAGCCAAGATCGTGCCACTGTACTCCAGCCTGGGCGACAGAGAAAGACTCTGTCTCCAAAAAAAAGAAAAAAAAAAAAAAAAACTATCTCTGACCATCGCCAATTAAACATGTATACATCTCAGAGATGAGAAAAAAAAAAGCACTAATTTTTAAAGAAGGTATGTGGGAAGAATTTTGGATAAGTATTTTTTAAACAACTATATGCCACTGACCTTTTAATATTGTTTAAGATGCAAAGGAAAAACAAAATCAGTAAAGTAAAAAAGTATAAATCGGAGCCAGTCACAGTGGCTCACAGCTGTAATCCCAGCACTTTGGGAGGTCAAGGCGGGAAGATCTAAGCTTGAGCCCAGGCAGCCGAGGCTACAGTGAGCCATGTTCACACCACTGCACTCCTGCCTGGGGAATGGAATGCGTGAGACCCTGCTTCAATCAATCAATCAATCAATCAATCAATCAATCAATCTCAAAGATTAACTGTGGAAAATTTAAATGTGGAAAATCTCTACCACGTTTTAAATATTAAAAGAGAGGTTAATTGTTAAAAGTCAACTCTGTGCCTAGTACACATCCTCATCTTAAAATTCTCCTCCTCCATTTGACAATATAATTATGTGGTTAAGAGCACGGACTCTAAAATCCAGACTGCCTGGGTTTGAATCCCAGCTCTGCCACTTATGAACTATGCAACCCTTGACAAGCTACTTAACCTCTGCAGCCTTAGTTTCCTCATGTAAAAGGGAACTGATAATAGTAACTACATCATAGAATACTTGTAAAGGTTAAATCGATTCAGAGTAAGGAAATATGTCAGATACCATTTAATCCATCTCAATCTTGTATTTTATTGCTCAACATTCTTTAAACTAAAACCTACTTACCTTTTATATGTGAATAACAGCTGAATAGTAATTTAAAACTTTCTAAAACTCAAAATCTCAAACACTAAGTAAAAATAAAATATTGAATTAGTGTTGCCTTTTGAGTGCTTTTTATGTTATTTAACGTTTCCACGGTTTGATAAACTCCAACAACTCCATAAAAAGGAATTAAGATATTTGAGTTAATATTCCAATTAAAAGGGTTATCATATAATATACAGCTTATAAATCTGAGATAAAATTAAATGATACACTTAATGCTAAAATAGTATTGAGAATCAGAATGCATTTGGAAACAGGCCACTGAGAAGATCAAATGGTCATCTATAGTACTGTGACAGCCTCATACGGAGAAAAAGAGAATGGGATTTGGTGTCCAAAGGCCTTGGTGGGAACTTAATGTGTCCAAAGGCCTTAATGGGAACTTAAGGTAATGGGAACTTAAGGCTCTTAACAAAGGGTCTGAAATCCGGTACAAACACAAGAAACAATTGTTTCTCTATCCCTATCCCTAATTGTGGTTGGTCAAATCTCCCTTTTCCATTTCTTATGGAGATCTTGAAAAGTTCCTATAGCTTTCGGTTATTAAAAAGTACAGTTTAAAACTTTAATCTTCAGTCTTACAATCACCTCCTTTCTCTTCAAATTCAGATTGGGTGCACAGTCCAAGAGAGCTAGACTGGAGGAAGGGGTGTGGTCTGATGAATAGGGGAGGGAGGAGGGAGACTGGAGTAGCTATCTCAGTTGCCACTTCCCTGGCTAATACTGACCACACTGTCGGTATCACAAGCAGACAAATGATAGCTTTTCTTCTGGGGACAAGTGGGGTTCTTTCATGACAAAGGAGACTAGAGGCTCTCAGCCCACCTGAAGATCTGCTTCAGCTCACCCTCCATTTGTTGTATTGTTTTGTTTGGTTTTGAGATAGGGTCTCTCTCTCACAGACTGAAGTGCAGTGATAAGATCACAGCTCACTGCAGCCTCAACCTTCTGGGCTCAGGCAGTCCTCCTGCCTCAGTTGCCCAAGAAGCTGGGAATATGACACAGGGCCTCACTGTCACTTAGGCTGAAGTGCAGTGGCACGATCTCAGCTCACTGTAGCCTCAACCTCCTGGGCTCAAGCCAATCTGCCACCTCAGCCTCCTGAGTAGCTGGGACCACAGGCGCCCGCCACCACACCTAGCTAATTTTTATACTTTTTGTAGAGACGGGGTTTCGCCATGTTGCCCAGGCTGATCTCGAACTCCTGAGCTCAATGATCCTCCCACCTCGGCCTCCCAAAGTACTGCGATTATAGGTCTGCATCACCTTGCCCAGCCTCAGCTCACCCTCTTCCAACTACTTTTGCTACCCTGTCCAGCACAGCCTGCCTGGCAAGAAGGCTGGTGCCTGGTTACATCTGCATTACCCACCTGAACTAAAAGAAGGTCACTGCCACCCCTCCATCCACACTGGGATTTCTAATTTTCCTTATCCTTTGCTCAAATAGGTACAGATAAACCAGCCTGCTGCGTAATTAATACTGCCTAGGTAATCAGATACTCCATTCCATCTTCTGCTAGTATTCTTACCCTCCAGGAATGGTTCTCTTAGACCTCTCCACACTAAGTTTCTAAGGGAAGGACACTCCAAGGGAAGGAGAAGGGAAGAAAAACTACAGTGCTCCCTGCTAGGCAAACTAATAGCTGCAATGACTATTCTGGCACAATTCCTTCTCCCCCCAACTTGTGACCTAATTCTGCCACATCTTAATAAGCCCTGGAAAGGATTCTGGCCACTAATGCCTAGGGCTTTCTTTAGCATGTGGAGTCTTCAACTTTACTTTATATGTAACTTGAGGTCCTAATCATCCACTCTGAGTGAATGAGGAAAAGTCTGATTCTATTTACTTTTTTCTTTTTAGAGACAGGGTCTCGCTATGTTGTCCACGCTGAAGCGCAGTTGCTATTCACATAGCACACTATTCTCATAATGCATTACAGCTGCAAAATCCTGGCCTCAAGTGATCCTCTCACCTCAGCCTCCCTAGTAGGTAGAACTACAGAGTTCAGCTCTAGATCTATTTACTCTTTTACACCAACTTGTTTGACATTGGTGGGAAAATTAACCTTCATTAGCCTCCAATTCTTCATGTACAAAGCAGGAAAAGCAAACAAATTTCCTATATCAATTTGCCAGTACTGATGATACACAGAAGCATTTTGCAAATTCAAATGTGAATATTAACATGGAAGCTAAAATAATGCATACTTTTAGAAAGCAACAAGATCAGATTTAATTTTCAAGGACCCTGTATGTGAAGCCATTCAAACCTGCATTTTAAGATAGAACTGTCCAGCTTATTTCTCTCAGAAATACTCATCTTCACTAACATTCATTAAGCTACTACGGTGGCAAGCACAGTGTTAAGCACTGAACTGCACTCATCATTCATTTAGTCCTCACAGTAACCCTGAGAGAGAGGACCATTATTATCCTTGTTTCACATATGAGAAAAGAAGGCTTAGAGTAATTAACAACTTTGGCTCAAGATCACAAGCCTAGCAAGCAGAGTGTAATAAGGCACAGAAAGCAATAAACACACCGATGCATAACTAAACCTAGAAATAAGCCAACATTTAACTAACCTTTTTAGTTATTTCATAACCAGATAAATAGAAAAGTCACAATAACCATATCTGGATTTCTTTATTCTTTTAAGCTATTAATGCCTTCTTTGTGTAAAGATTTAACCTCAATTGAATGACTTCTTTTGTTGTCTCTCCTCAGTGATGTGACCAGAGAAACCTGTTATAAACCATCTACTCTTCTATGCAAATTGATAAAATGCTAAGAAAAAACAGGGAAGAGTGCATAACTTTAGGAACAAAGGCCTGTGAACACAATTAAAGTTACTATGCCATCCATTAACAATCAGCATTACTACGATAGGAACAAACACATGGGGGTGGGGGGCACATCTTTAATAGCATAATCCACTTCTTTTAACAAATGCTTCATTTTCGATAACAGTTTTTTTAATGTACTTTAAAGAAACTTTACTCACGCTCTTTATATTTAAGATACTTATATTTATTTTTAGAAAAACGTTACTTTATTATTATCCCTTGCCCTTACAGCCAGAAAAACATCAATTTGGCCGTTGTCAAAGAAAAACTTCCTACACCCTCTTAGGTTCAGTAATTGAGGTCTGATAAATTAAACTGACAAAAAACACATCTGCAAGAGAAATGACAGATTTGATTCACATATGTAGAAGAATTCACAGAAAAATGTGACCCAAGGGGGCTGTCCGAATTTGGGGCATGTGTACCATCTTACTAGGGGAACTGGAACTGGAAAAGAACAATGGGCTGTTGCAGGAAAACAAGTAACATGTAGGAAAGACAAATGGACCCTTAGGACAACAGTTGGACATAGGATAGTTTATAACAATGTCTGTTTAGGTGTGGTGCCAAATTCTCTCCAGCGACAAGAGACCATCTTCCCTGCTTGCAAAACTCCCAAGGAAGGGATTTATGACAACTGGAGGTTATGACGATTGAGTTCTTTGGGGAGGATCTAGTTTTAGGCAGACAAGGGAGTTCAGGGGGAAAAAAAAGCTATTCTCAAATGTTTCCAGATTAAAATATATGTTTTGTTTGTTTGAGACAGGGTCTTGCTTTGTCACTCAGGCTGGAGTGCAGTGTAAGATCACGGCTCACTGCAGTCTCGAACTCCTGGGCTCAAGCGATCCCCCCACCTCAGCTTCCTGAGTTGCTGAGACTACAAGTGCATACCACCACATCTCATTGATTTTTAAATTTTTGTAGAGACAGAGTCTCAACATATTGCCCAGGCTGGTCTAGAGCTCCTAGGCTCAAGTGATCCTCCTGCCTCCGCCACCCAAAGTGCTGGGATTACAAGCATGAGCCACCAGGTTTCCAAATAATTTTTATGTTGCAGTAGCATATTCTGGACGCCTTTGCCATGAACGGATACAAATATCTGAACATTTACTTTGTACAAAGCATGCATGTGTACTGTTAGCAATACAAAATATTTTAGCACAAAAATCAAAGGAGCGTATAACAAGTTGAGAGTATAAGACAAATGAAACTTAAAATTTTTTGTTTTTTAATATTCATACAACAGCAAAGAAACCTTATTATCATGAATGTTTTTTCAGCTGGCAAACTGGCAAAGATAAAAACAGACTGATATGGCCGGGCATGGTGCCTCACGCCTGTAATCCCAGCACTTTGGGAGGCCAAGGCGGGCAGATCACGAGGTCAGGAGATCAAGACCATCCTGACCAACATGGTGAAACCCTGTCTCTACTAAAAATACAAAAATTAGCTGGACATGGTGACATGCACCTGTTGTCTGAGCTACTCCGGAGGCTGAGTCAGGAGAATCACTTGAACCCGGGAGGCAGAGGCTGCAGTGAGCCAGGATGGCACCACTGCACTCCAGCCTGGCAGCAGAGCAAGACTCGGTTTCCAAAAAAAAACCATCCTGGCTAACACGGTGAAACCCCGTCTCCACTAAAAATACAAAAAAAAATTAGCCAGGTGTGATGGCGGGCGCCTGTACTCGGGAGGCTGAGGCAGGAGAATGGCGTGAACCCAGGAGGTGGAGCTTGCTGTGAGCCGAGATAGCGCCACTGCACTCCCGCCTGGGTGAAAGAGCGAGACTCCATCTCAAAAAAAAAAAAAAAAAGACTGATATGATTATGTTGGGAGGAGAGAACATATTCAAATACTGTTGGCTGGAATATGAATGGTTACGAAGATTTTGCAGGGTGGCTTGGCACTTTCCATCCAATCTGCATGGCTTCTCTTATAGTAAATGCATTTCTAAGAATTCATCTCATAAAACAAAAACAGTCTCAAAGGATATGTACAAACACCACAGCAGTATTTGCAATGCAAAAGAAAAAAATAGAAATAATCTAATTATTCATTAACACGAAACTGGTAAATAAAATTAAGGTATAATCAGAAAATGGAATAACTGCTTAACTACTATAAAGAATGAGATGATTAAGGTTGCGCACAACAGCTCACATCTGTAATCTCAGCACTTTGGGAGGCCTAGGTGGGAGGATCACTTTAGCCCAGGAGTTCGAGACCAGCCTAGGCATCATGGTGAGATCCCACCTCCACACACACAAAAATTTTTTAATTAGCTGGGCATGGTAGCATGCACCTCTGGTCCCAGCTATTTGGGAGGCTGAGATGGGAGGACTGCTTGAGCCCAGGAGTTGGATGCTGCAGTGAGCTGTTTGCACCACAGCACCACTCCAGCCTGGGCAACAGAACAAGACCTTCCCTCAAAAAAAAAAAAGAATGAGGAAATTGAAATTTACTGACATAAAAAGAATCCCCCTATATATTCAGTGAAAATAAATTTAAAGATAAGGATGTATTTTAGGAAAGGGGGACAGAAAAAAAGAAAGAAGGCAACAGAAAATTTTTTCTAGCTCTATACTTTCAACAGTGGCAATCTTGGGGCACAGGTGAAGCATGATTACAGAAGACTTTCATTACTTCATTTCTGTATTGTTTGAAGTTTCAACCACAAATATGTGTAACTTCTGTTAACAGAAAACACACAGTTCTATGGTAATACGTAGTTAGGGAAACTATACTAGAGTTTCATCATGCGTATTAGCATATTAAAAGTTCTGAGAAGGTTTGTAGTAAAGAAATCTAATATACCAAAAGACTATCTTCAAATAATGATGCAGCAAAGAGCCAACTATGAGGCTTGGACCACTGAGGAGGGCTTCATAGGAGAGAGAGGAATATTCTTTTTTTTTTTTTTTTTTTTGAGACAGAGTCTTACTCTGTCGCCCAGGCTGGAGTGCAATGGCGCAATCTCGGCTCACTGCAACCTCCACCTCCCAGGTTCAAGTGATTCTCCTGCCTTAGCCTCCTGAGTACCTGGGATTACAGGCGTGCCACCACGCCTGGCTAATTTTTGTATTTTTAGTGGACATGGGGTTTCACCATGTTGGTCAGGCTGGTCTCGAGTTCCTGACCTCGTGATCCTCCCGCCTCGGCCTCCCAAAGTGCTGGGATTACAGGCGTGAGCCACAGCACCTGGCCAAGGATTTATACTAGATTTTAAAGCATTCTGATGGGCAAAGAACCAGGGAAAGGAAAGTCAAAGGCAGTACTGTCCAATATGACATGTAATTTTAAACTTTCTAGTTGCCACAGTTAAAAAGTAAAAAGAATCGTGTGAAATCAGTTTTGTTTTTTTAATTGAGACAAGGTCTCACCACGTTACCCAGGCTGGTCTCAAGCTGCTGGGCTCAAGCAATCCTCCCACAGTGCTGGGATTACAGGCATGAGCCACCATGCCCGGCCAAAATCAGTTTTAATTTATTTCTTTAATCCAATGTATCCCTAACAGTATCATCTCACTATATAACCAATATTTTAAAAGCATAATGAGATATTTTACATCTTTTGGTACTATCTTCAAAATCTGGTACGTAATTCACACTTAGACTAGCCACAATTCAAGTCTTCAACAGCCACATCTGGTAGTGGCTATCTATTGTAGTGGACAGTAGAGGTCTAAGGATTCTGAACCCAAACCTGAATCGGATATTTAGGTGACTTAGGCTGATAAAATAGTAGGAAAGTAAGCAAAGCAGAAAAGGCTGACTTGGCCAGAGCAGGAGACCAGTCCAAGATATTCTGGATTTTCTATTGTAAGCAAATAAGAAAACAGGGAAAAATATTTAACACATAGGGATGATGACCAAAGCAGTACTTCAGAAAGATTAACAGTTTTTGCTAAAATATACACGTACAACTTCAACATGCAATTTTTCCCCCACATTTTTATTACATAAAAGATTATAAAATGAAGGAAGAATAATCTGTCACCCAGCGATTGTATTTCATTGATTTGGTATACATTTAAGATACTTCTGAACAGTTACCACTGAAATATTTTTATTTCATGACATTTTTAAATGATTCTTGAAAAATGCAGACATTAAGAGCCTCACCAAAATTTAACAGCCTTTACTTTAATATTTTCTCTAACAAGAGCTTCTTTTAGCCAGGAATCTAAAACATTCTTATATACAAATTTAAAACACTCAAGACCCTATACTCTTGAAATACATTACAAAGCATTTTAATTACTAATAAGAAAACTACCTACAAATCTTAATATACATAAAACAGTATCAAAACTATCCAAGTCAGCCGGGTGTGGTGGCTCACGCCTGTAATCCCAGCACTTTGGGAGGCCGAGGCGGGAGGATCACGAGGTCAGGAGATTGAGACCATCCTGGCTAACATGGTGAAACCCCGTCTCTACTGAAAAATAGAAAAAATTAGCCAGGCGTGGTGGCGGGCTCCTGTAGTCCCAGCTATTCGGGAGGCTGAGGCAGGAATATGGCGTGAACCCGGGAGGCGGAGCTTGCAGTGAGCCGACATGCGCCACTGCACTCCAGCCTGGGCGACAGAGCGAGACTCCGTCTCAAAAAAAAAAAAAAAACAACTATCCAAGTCTCCTACAGATTTCTCACCTTCAAAATTGAGAGTCTATCTTCTCAACATTTTGATACTTCACCCAAAGGCTAAAGAAAAAAAAATTAACGCTCAAAAAAGGAGGTAAGAAAGCAGGATACAGGAAGGGCACCGCAGGCATAAGCCATATTCCCTTTGGTACTTGCAAGGACTGCCAAGGCTGGCGTGATTCTTCAGCCAAAAGTCAGAAGTCCAGTGATGTCATTAGGACCAAAAGCATTATATGACCTTCAATTTCGGCAGCTAACTGTGCTGCCAGTCAAGATATTTTCTTTCTTTTTCTTTTTTTAAGCAGAAAAATTATCTTAAAGTTCACCACGTTCCTTCTATTTTTTAAGATAAAGAAACGAAGATTCAGATTGGGTTAGTGTGGCATCCATGATTGAATAGGTACTCAGTAGTAAAACCAGTATCAGACATTATTTATAAAAAATTAGAAGCTGAAACTTAATCATTCCGCTGCTTCTTTATGGCTTTTTATACTTCCCAAATTACCCACAATAGATGTATTGCCTTTAAAATTTTTAAAAAGCTGCAAAAACTGCTCACTTTACTGAATACTTCTGGCCAGGCGCAGTGGCTCATGCCTGTAATCCCAGCACTTTGGGAGGCCGAGGTGGGCGGATCACGAGGTCAGGAGTTCGAGATCAGCCTGACCAACACAGTGAAACCCCGTCTCTACTAAAAATACAAAAATTAGCCAGGCGTGGTGGCTCGCGCTTGTGACCCCAACTACTTGGGAGGCTGAGGCATGAGAATCGCTTAACCCGGGAGGTGGAGGTTGCAGTGAGCCGAGATTGCGCCACTGCACTCCAGCCTGGGCGACAGAGTGAGACTCCGTCTCAAATAAATAAATAAATACTACTGAATACTTCCAAAAACTGTCTCCTTGTCCTTTCTTGCCTAAGGTCTCACTCTGCGGGCTACCTTTCTCAGGAAAGCCTTCCAAAGTACCCGCATCCTGAACAGCCCAGCTTCCCTTATCAGTCTTGTAACATTCCCTGGACTTCCTTTTTGTAGATCTTAACATAACTACAACTAGATAATTATTTAATGTCTATCTTCTCTACCCAGGCCTTAAGTTGAAATTTCTCAAGACTGGCCAGGCTCAGTAGCTCACACCTGTAATCCCAGAACTTTGGGAGGCCGAGGCGGGAGGATCGCCTGAGGTCAGGAGTTGAGACCAGCCTGGCCCACGAGGCAAAACCCTGTCTCTGCTAAAAATACAAAAAGGAGCCAGGCGTATTGGCGGGCGCCTGTTAAACCCAGCTACTCGGGAAGCTGAGCCAGGAGACTCACTTGAACCCAGGAGGCGGGAGGTTGCAGTGAGCCCAGATTGCACCACTGCACTCCAGCCTGGGAAACAGAGCAAGACTCCGTCTCAAAAAGAAAAAAAAAATTCTCAATGCTGTTTTAGGCTCTTCGCTAGACCATACAAGGAGTTCTCGATATGAGGTCTATAACCTATAACCTGTAATTCTATAACCTATAACCTATGTCTTCCTCTGCCAGATATATGCACCTGTCTGAAATGAGACCACAAAAGTGAAGAACAGAAAAGACAACCTCAATTAATTATATCATTTGAGCACTTAGGTCCAGCCATGTCTATTTCTAGACCTTTCAATATCATAGGGGTTAGTGGGGAGAAGCTTTTCCCTCCTTTAAGCTAACTTGAGTTAGGGCTGTCACTTGTAAGCAAGAGTCACTTGAGAGAGCCACCCAATTCCCACTGTTGCAATATAAAATCTATACAGCAATGACTCCCAAATGCCTACCTCCAGCACAAACCTCTGTCAAACCCCAGACCCATATAGACAACTGCCAAGTGGAAATCCCTACTTGGCTGTTTCAGATATCTCAAACTCCATGTGATCCAATACTATTTTCTTCTACAAACCAGCTCTCCCGCCACATTTTTCATATCAGTCACCCACATCTACCCTGCTTTCCAAGCTAGAAATCCAGGAGTTGTTCTTGCCAATCCCATTCCTTCTCTCATCCATAGCTAGTTATCGCCTCCTGTCCATTCCAGGCCCTAATTATCTGCCACCATCTTAACCCATTTATGCCTGAGGCTGCAATTTTTTGAATTTTTGCAATCAGACCTTGGCGATGACCTTGAGCAGGATACAAATAACTCCCACGCGCTTAGCGTTCCAATAGTGGAACACTAGGCATAAATGGGTTTAATCCGGGCTAGGCCAGAAAGACCTTCCTACAAGTTTGAACATCTTCAGTCTTCCTTTCTTCAAAATGATTTTCCAACATGTAACTAATCTCCCTAACTGCAAGTGTGATTATAATATTTTATCCCTATATCTAGCATACTCCTGTCCTCCTTCATAAGTCAACGGCCAATTATATACAGCTGGATCAAGAGCCAAGCTCCACTGTTCCAGACTTTAACAGTATAACAAATCTGTGCCATAAGAAAGGAAGGCTCATCAGAAATATAAAACTATAAAAGAGTAACAAAGTCTACAACATCAGAGTAAATAAAAGATACTCAAAGATAATTTACTCATCTATTCAATGTCTACTCATTAGTTATATATTAAACTGCCCATACGAACTGGCTTAGGGACCACAGGGCCCACCCTGAGATGGAGTCTACTGATCATCTGATCTCCCTATGCCCCTAACTAGTGTTATTTTCAAAAAACACTACTGGGGATTTCCAGGCACATCCAAGAGCTTTGATTAGGGAGAGAAACCCTATTCATCAATTCTAAGATGCGTCCATTTTTCATATTTTAGCATCTCTGGAATTGGGGTGCACCTTACAATCAATGGCTTCTTACAACTAGAAGCATGTTTTAAGTGGTCTGTAACATTACAGTGTATCTTACAATGGACATAACTCAATGCAACTCAACATTTAATCTTGTGTTAAAAAGTTGGTCCAACTTGGTCAATATGGACCTTGTGATGTTAAAAAGACATCCTAAAGCCTAAAAACTAGTAAAAGGTGGGAAAGCAGAAAAGGAAAAAAAATGGTTCCTACTTCAAAATTTAGTGTGATAGGAAACCCATTTTCCTTTCTCTCCATGGTTCGCTGCTCCTAAGATCCAATAGTCAGATCAGGACAGTTCAACAGCTACTGCTAGGCTAGACAGGAGCCTTTCCCCATTTATGCATTTTAATATGCAAGAAAAGTCCGTTACAGACCCACCCCGCAAACTAATAGTGAAACTAATATTTGTATAAAAACTGCTATAAAGGCCAGCCACAGTGCCTCACCTGTGTAACCCTAGCACAGGGAGGCTGAGGCGAGTGGATCAACTGAGGTCAGGAGTTCAAGACCAGCCTGGTCAACATGGCAAAACCCCACCTCTACTAAAAATACAAAAATTAGCCAGGCGTGGTCCCAGCTACTTGGGAGGCTGAGGCAGGAGAATCCCTTGAACCCAGGAGGCAGAGGTTGCAATGAGCTGAGCTCACGCCATTGCACTCCAGACCAGGCGACAGTGCGAGACTCTGTCTCAAAAAAAAGAAAGAAAAAAGAATAAGGTATTAAAAAAAAAAAAAAATCAGGTAAATTTGAGGCAAATACCACAGAAAATATTTCATTTAATGGAAGACCTTGGAAACTTCTGAGTGGCGAAGTGATAAGAACTGGGCTTACAGATTAATTTAGGCAGAAATACATAAGATTAGATAAAGGAGAAAAGTGAAGGCAAGAAAATCATAACATTAGTCCAGGCGGGATGAGAAGTTGATTTAGAGTTAGGAGGTGGGGGTGGAGTCGCGGGGTGGTGGGGGGAGAACTACGTGAAAGCCAAATAACACTAGATTTGAAAATAAATTCCTGAAAAAAATGTGAAAAATTAAAATTCATATGAGAATCAGAAAATCAACACAAACCAACAGCTATTAAACAAATTGAAGTTTTATTCAAAGTCCTCTCCAGAAAAAAGATCTAGGCCTAAATGGTCACATAGGTGAGGTCTTCCAAACTTTCAAGGAACAGATAATCCCAGTCTAAAATAATCCTGAAAAAGACAAAAAGAAGGAAAGCTGCCCAACTCATTTTATGATTTGACTACTACCTTCACACCAATATGAATTCAGAATTGCCCCACAGTTAGCAAGAATAGAGAACAGAAGTTATAATATCATAAAGCAGAATCAACAGATGTTGGCTACAGACAAGATATGATGAAATGGGACAAGGTTTGGGTTTGGTATGACATCAGCAAAAATAAAGAACATCAAAGAGGCAAGTTTGCTAAGGAAAAGCAGCTCAGAACAATCAGGTACAGATATGTAGAAAGCAATTGAATAAAAAAGAAAAAACAAACAAACAAAAAAACGTGATTCAGAAGACACATAAACAAAGAATTGAGAATTATTCCAACAGAAAGGTCTGAACAATCATTCTAAGGGACTAGAGACATAGAGAAAAGTGATCTGAAAAGTGAAACTTGGAGAACGCATATTAAAGAGGAAAGAAGGAACAGAAGGCAGAAAAGTGGCGGAGAGGAACAGTCAGTATAATCTCACAAAAGGCCCCTCTTCATCTAGTTAATAGTTAACTCTTGCTCATCCTTCACAATCTGCCTGGGTTCCAACAAAGCAATTTTAAGGTATCTTTCCCAGATTCTCCCACCACCACAAGCACCAGATCAGGTCTCCATTTGAAGTTCTTACAATATTCTGCACCTTAATTAAAATCACAATTATATTTAACTAGAGACTTTATTTTTCAATAAGTATTTCCCCACTAGACTTTAAGCTCCATGAGGGAAGGATCTGTTCTATCTTACTGCCTTGGACCCTGTGTTAGAATACATCGAGAATAGATGAATGAAACCCAAGGAGAGGCATCTGAAAAATGTGAAGTCGATGTAAAATCTTACAGAAAACTCAAGGAGAGGACTTAGAAAAAGGTAGTTAAATGTGTTGATTAGGTTATAGTTCCTTGTGAAGGTGAAATCCAGATAACAAGGGGTTAAGAAATGAGTGGCTAGCCACCAACCAGGCAAAGGCAGGAAAAGCAGACTACACTTGGCAATCTCTAGAGATGGATTGTGAATGACTAAATTTTAATTTCAATGTTGCGCTAGTTCGCAATTAACAACCATGTGTTACTTTTATTACGAACAAGCTTTTTAAAATGTTAATAAGATTTGAAAAGGAAAAGCAGCAACAAGACAGCTTGAAGGAGTAGCAGACTTAAGAAAAGGTTTTTGTAAACTGAAAAAATCTTAAGAACATTTGTACTTTAAAGAACCCAAATACGAAAGAGAAAATAACTCACGCTCCACTAAGCAGGAAAATTAGAAGGAAAAAAACCCCAAGGTGTTAACTAATAAGAAAGACAAAAAAAAAAAAAAAAATTCTCCCTCTTTGACGGAAGGTTAAGAAGCCAGTAACAGAAGGAATTTAATGAAGGAGCTCCTGCTAAGTGCCTCAACCTCTTCTGTAAAGGGTGGGGAGAAGTGAAGAAAGTAGAAAAAGTTTAAAGTGGGCTCCACGGAAAATGGAGGAAAAATTAAACTAGAACTGAGTCTGGTTCTACCAAAAACGCATTCTACATTTCAATCGGCCTTTCATACACTCACCCCATTCCTAGATCAGAGAATTGCCCATATTTTAGCTTCAAATTTAAAAATCTAAATAATTCTGGTTCACATTCTTTATTTCAACAACTGAAAACAATGAGACGCATTAAGTTACACTCTAATTCAAAGTTTAACTCCTCTCACAAGTAAATACAATAAAGTAGTTGTTTTCAACTCCAGCAACAAAATAGCGATAATTTCAAGTAAGAGTAACTGAAAAATGTTCCTAAACGTAAAAGTGTTTGCAAACAGTTTTGGGTTTTTTTTCTTCCTAATTCGTTTGCCAGAATACGATGTTCCTGGGTTCAAATCCCAGCTCCCTTAGACAAGTTAGTTAACCTCTTTGCGACTCGGTTTCTTCCCCTAAAACAATGAGGAATACAATAAACCAGAATCGTTGTAAGGATTAAATGACGTAACACAGGTGCCAAGTTCATACTATGTACTCTGAACAGTTTGTTAACCGCTTAAAAGAGAAAACCTGCAGGAGTTTGACCAAATTAAAACATCTGAGAGCATGAAAGAGTACCACGCTCAAACGCCAGACCCTAACACACAGCATATTATTTTTCTTCCCTGACGCAAGCTCATTTTTTTTTCCTTGCCAAATCTTTCCACTAGGAGTCTGGAAAGAGAAAAAAGGGTCCAGGCAATCCAGCAGAAAAGTTTTCCAAAACTGAAGTACGGAATCACCAGGCCACGGAGCGGAGGCCGCGCAGGACAACAGGTGAAGCAGCTCCGGGAGCTCGGGGGCCAGGGCCCCTTCCCGCGGGGACTCGGGGCCGGGCCGGCTGCTCCTCTCGCTCGACCCCCGCTCGAAACTCATTTTGTTCTCCCCTGTTCCTCCCCACAGCGTCCGGAGCCAAATCACAAATATCAGCCTCGCCGCTCCGGGGCGGGGAGGTGAGCGCCTTTCCCATTTAAGGATTCCAGAAGCGTCCCCGGAGCGACTTTCGCCCACTCCGCATCCCCAAACTCGGCCTGCAACCCGCGAGTGGGAGACAAAAGAGGGGACGGCGGGGGACGCGGCGCGGGGTGCCGTGGGTCTCTGGCTGGGCGGTCCCGGCCCAGCGCGCGCCGAGGCCTGCGGAGCTGCCGGGGCCGGGCCGGGCAGCCCCTGGCTCCGGCCACCGCGCGCCCAGCTGCCTCTGCAGCCTCGCCCGAGCCCCTCTGGCCTCCCCGCTGCGGCCAGCCCCTCCCGGTCCGCACGCGCACTCCCAACTCACCCGGACCCCAGGGAACGCATCCTCCAGCCCTCGGCGCGGAGCGGGTGGGCGCGGCGAGCCGCCGGGGCGAAGCGGGGCCCGGCTCGGCCTTCGCCCTTGGCGTGCAGCGGCCCCGACCCGGTCGCCCCTCGATCGGGCCGTGCGATCTTCGCCGCGCGCGGACGGACGCGCCGAGCCTAAGCCTTCCTGCCCGCCCTTGGCCCTCCTCCCTCCTCGCTCCTGCCTCCTCCCTTCTCCTTCGCCAAGCCCGGCAGGCGGATTCCAATCTCTGCAGCGGCCGCCGCCACCGCCGCCGACTCTTGCCAGGAGGGGAGGGGGCGGCGCGGGTGCGGGGGCCTGGGGGAGGGGCGGGCGTCCGCGGGCCTTGCACGGCGCGCGCGCACTGGGAGGGCCCCCGCCCGCGCCGCGCGCACCCGACCACGGGCGCTTGCCCCGCCCTGCCCCGGACACGAAAGGAGCCGAGCGCACGGCGGAAGCGCCCGAAGAGTCCGCGGAGCCCGGCGCCCAGTTGCCGGGGAGGAGGGCCAGCCGCCGGCAAGGGGGCGCCGAGCTGCTGGTGCGGGCGGGAGTGGGGGCTGCTCCTCCGCGCGGGCCCGCTGGCCCCTCCCCACAAGCCAGCCCCACAGCCGCCGCCCGGGCAGCGTCCCGCAGACTCCGTAGGTAGCACGCGATGGGACGCGGCGGAGGGGAGCGCGGACACGGCTGCCGGGCGCTGCGGCCATCGGCGCCCTGGACGCCCGCTCCGGCCTTCGGGGCCCGATATCCCCACTCTCGCGGGCTCTTTCGCGTGGACCCATCCTCCGGCCGACACTCACACTGCGGTGAACGCCAGTCACCTGGCGTGAAATAAGGTCTCTGGGAAGGCACCAAGTCACCAAGGTGGGGGATGGCCAGGTCGTGGTAGTTGCGACAAAGAAAAATATAAGTCACATTGCATTTGTTTCTCGCCCACCCACCGCTCCCGGCGTCTCTTCCCGGGCTCCTTGCCAGCGTGCCAAGGCGCAGGCAGGGTGATGGAGGCTCCCCGGCCGGGAGGATCTGCCGGGGAGAGCGGCTTTCCTCATCGATTCGGGAGCGCCAGGCCCGGCGCGCCCGGGCTCCTGTGACCTGCGAGCCCGCGAATTCCAGCGGCATAAGATAAGGAGCGGCGAGGGCCCAACAGGACTGAGGTCAGCCAGCTATAAATACGCCTCCAGCTCCACCGCGGGCTCACGCTGGTGACCTCGTGTACCCTCCGGGGGCTCATTCCGTCCATTTGGAAAATGCAAATAATTGTCACCACCTCTTTTCTTCCATTTCCCCTCATTCATGGTGGAAAATGCTTTTAAAAGTATTCGATGACCCGTATGTGAGGAAAGAGGAGATAGGCCCCTTTTTCACCAAATGTGACCTTAACCTCCTTAGTAATCCAAGGAATGTATCAAGTTTAAGTCACTTAACAAAAGATGTTCTTTTAAAGGTGCATTTTAAAAAATCACTTTTAAAACTGGGTAAACTGGGTAAAAAGAAAGGGGGAAGGAAAACAATGTGCCAGGCATTTGTATTGACACACATTCTTGCCTGAAGAGGTGTTTAGATTCCAGGGTATTCCCTTATATTCTGGTGTAAATGTTTGAATTCCCGTGTATTTTGTTTCAATTTTTTGGTTTATCTTTTATTCTGTCTCCCTTTTCTTCTTTTACCCGCCTTTGCCCTTAATGCTGCAGATAGCCTCCGTCATTCTGAATTATTTTTCAATTCTGTTTTCTTCTCTAATCTTTTTTTCTGGGCTCTTCAGCAGTCTCAGGTTTGACAGTCATGGGTTGTAGTATCTTGCTATGCAGGAAGAATAGGATACGTGAGATTACTTGCATCAACTAAAATTGGTCACTTTTCTTTCTCAAGTTTCCTTCATAATACCCAGCTTTAGTTTTTTAGTTTTTTGGGGGGGTTTTTTTTGTTTTTTTTTTTGAGACGGAGTCTCGCTCTGTCGCCCAGGCTGAAGTGCAGTGGCGCCATCTCGGCTCACTGCAAGCTCCGCCTCCTGGGTTCACGCCATTCTCCTGCCTCAGCCTCCTGAGCAGCTGGGACTACAGGCGCCCGCCACCACGCCCGGCTAACTTTTTGTATTTTTAGTAGAGACGGGGTGTCACCGTGTTAATAGGATGATCTCGATCTCCTGACCTCTTGATCCTCCCGCCTCGGCCTCCCAAAGTGCTGGGATTACAAGCGTGAGCCACTGCGCCCAGCCCCAGCTTTAGTTCTAAAGGAAAAGATGGGCCTTTTGCTTAAGGAGATTCAGATTGATTGGTCAAAGCTCTCATTGATGTATGCTGAGCAATGTGTCGGCAGAGAAAACCATGGCAAGCGTGTTATTATGCTCTTTATAGTCTAGTTGGATTTTTAGACATATGAATTGGTCTATAAAATAGACAACAATCTCAGGTGGGAACCTTAGTACATCAAGTTTCTGAAATGTACAAATGAGTATTCCCTGGCTTGTGTTATCTGCCACTGTAGAAATGAGAGCAAAATTGAAGCATCAAATTTTAAGTCTTGTTATGTTTGCTTCTCTGCAAAAGACTCTCCTTTTCAAATCTTCAGGAATTTTTCGCTCTCCTTTGATAAGGCCCAGCTAGTACCCAGGCTTCAATCCTCAGCGCCCTGGCTACCAGCAGCTAGTGGGGCATGCTGTTCTCCCTGGCTACTGGCATGTTTATGCATGCCAGCCCGTTTCTCCGGTCTGTCTGCCCAGGGAGACATCTGGACATGTGTGATCTGGCCCCCAAACTCAAAAGCAACACCTCGGGATCCACAGTTAACATTCCGTAATGTGTTGGTATTCCTTTAAGTGGGTTACTAGAATAGGCTGGAAATGGCCTTTTCTTCTGTCCAGGTAGGTCCCAAGAGAGGTAGTTGTTACATGCCCAAAGCAGCATTCATTAATTACATCGTGCATTTAGTTATTTGTTTGTGGTCTGAGCCCCTCTGCTCCACTAGAATATAAACTCCATGAGCAAAAGACTTTGTCAGTCTCTCTTTTTTTAGAGACAGGTTCTCACTTTGTCACCCAGGCTGAAGTGCAGTGGCGTAGTCATAGTTCACTGTAACCTGGAACTCCTGGGCTCACGTGATCCTCCCCCCTCAGCCGCCCAAGTACCTGGGACTACAGGCCAGCTTGACTTTGTCAATCTATTCTCAACTCTCTCCTCAGAGCCTAGTGCCTGGCAAGTGAATATTTGTTAAATGAGAGAAGAGAAATAAGCATACATATCCTCTAGGTATTTCTAAACCTTGTCACCAAGACCCTTTTAGTGTTAGAGGGTGACATGGCTATCTTGGAAAGAGTGAAGGTTGGCTGGGAAAGCTGTGGATCACATCCTCTTCAGTGAAATGGGACTTCTGCCTTCAGGGATCCAAGTTGAATAGATTAATCCAAGCTAATCCATTCAAAGTCATTTTCATGTTGTAAAGATCTTATAAGGCAAAAGGCAGCACGAAGTCTCTGGGTCTGATGATAAGTTAGAGGCCAGTAAGGAGGCACGAGTGAAGGAATGCCATTGGTAGGCATTGGCTTCAAACCCAATATTAAATGGGTAGGTGTTAGGGAGAATAAACAGCTTCATTTTTCAGCATGGACACTACTACATCTTTTTTTTTTTTTTTTTTTTTTTTTTTTTTGGTTAGTAGTACCCCATCATGGCTTAGAAGGACTAAACTGAAACAGAAACTGTGGTTAAGAATAAGATGGATGTATATAATTCAGTGCACAAAATAGAGGAAGTTTAAAAACCTGAATTTATTTTCATTGTGGTGGTACAGTGTTTTACTTCTTCTTTTGTTTACTTCTAAACAACTTGCTCCTTCTCCCTTAGCTCCATTTTAATTTATCTTTGCCTCAAAGCACTGGCTACTATGATTGAAAGATAGATGATGGAGGATATTGCTGCTCTTACTTGGTCCTACCTAGTCCGTGGCCTCTGTATTCCCCCTTTCCCTACTATCCATACACCCTTTACCATAGAACCTGATCTTTCCTAGGCCTTGAGGCAGGAAGATTTATCAGAGCTTTGGTCCCAAGCTCAAGACTCAGCCTCCCACTGCCTGGCCCCTTTCTAAGAACTGACAGCCCTTCTCTTGTGTCTGAAACCCTGACCTGTTAGCTTGCCAGGACCTGGAATTTCTCTGCTTGTTGTTTGGACTTAGCTGCATCCCTGCACCCAGACTGCTGGGCAGTTGTAGGTATTGTTGGTGGCATCACTTAATTGCCTCCAGCTCTTTGTTTCTAGACTCCCTGTATCTGTATTCTATCTATCTGTTGGGCCTCCCTTCCCCCATTACCTCAGGCTGGATGTCCCCATCCCCACTGCGCTCCTGGACTACCACCTGTTGTTTGCTCACTACTCTCTGGCTATCAGGCACTGCCTAGAGGACTATGGTTCCTCCCACCGAGCACCGGGAGCTGGGGCCTCCCTACCCCAACTCCCACGCAGCCCACAGTAGATCTTGGCCTTCCCTGTCCTGCTGCAGCTCACTGCCCTGCCTTTCCCTATCCTCACAGCACCTGGTTTATTGCACTTGGATTATTTTTTAACCAGATGAAAACTATATATAATATATATGCTCTGGACATACACTAAGTACATATTAAAGGTGTATTATATGTAATTTTGGCTGGGCGTGGTGGCTTATGCTAGTAATCCCAAGCACTTTGGGAGGCCAAGGTGGGTGGATCATTTGAGGTCAGGAGTTCGAGACCAGCCTGGCCAACATGGTGAAACCCTGTGTCTACTAAAAATACAAAAATTAGCTGGATGTGGCAGCAGGCGCCTGTAGTCCCAGCTACTCGGGAGGCTGAGGCAGGAGAATCGCTTGTCGCAGTGAGCCCAGATCTCGCCATTGCACTCCAGCCCGGGCAACAGAGCGAGACTCTGTTTCAAAAAAAAAAAGCTATATATATATTTTTTTTCTGGCTAAAAATTAATCCAAGTGTAATAGGGGTGTGTGTGTATATAATCTATTGAATATAATTCAAATAGATTTCTAGTCTGAACTTTGTGTGTGTGTGTAGGTGTTTGTGTGTACATATGTAAGTATATGCATATATGTATATATGTACACACAAATATGCATATGTGCGCATATGCGTATGTGTGCACACATATGTGCGTATATGCATATGTGCACACGTGCATATATGCGTATGTGTGCACATGTGTATGTGTGCACGCATATGTGCGCATATGTGTATGTGTGCGTGCATATGTGCATGCATATGTGCGCATATGTGTATATGTGTGCATATGTAAGTATGCATGTACACATGTACATATATGTAAGTATACATGTACATATGTGTGTGTATACACACACAAAACCCATACATACATTCAAAAATGAAAAGACCCATGTCTGATTCTTCTTACTATCCCTAAACACTGATTCTACTCAAGAATTCCTTTGGAGCTAGTAGTCCAGAAATCCAGCATGTGGAGCTGAATATGATTACCTTGGGAATGACTAGTAAAAGGAAGGCAAGGTGCGATGATAAAAGATTCAAGCCGAGATAACTGGGGAGATAAAATCTGGATCAGGAGTGCAGATTCATTAACACCATACTGTGCCTACTGTCCATGGCTTACATGGTAATTGGGATGTATTCCTAGATGTGGTGTGGTGTCACCAGTGTGACCAGGCATACTAGTTTACCCATCGGATATGCTGAAAGTACCTGACCCTGTGCTGGACTCAAAAGTTCAGAGAATGGGAACTGTCTCATTCTCACTCCATTGTATCCAGTGTGCTGCTTGGCACACCAGTAGGTAGTCAGTAAGTATTTATTAAATGAATGACATACTTAATTTTGTTCTCTACTGGTAGTTTGCCCTGGCGCATTTCTTTTTATTTCTATTAGCCAAGGCAGGGTTAGGTGTTTTGTTTTGTTTTGTTTTTCCATATTTTTGAGGATTAATGATAAAGCACTTATCTTGTTGGAATGAGAGTCTACTAACAAATCCTGTACATCATAATAACAGAACTATCATCTAACAACTTGTTCTCAATAAATAAACTTTAAAACAACTTCCTTTATTATTTCAAAGGCATACATAGTCATATATATAACCAGTAACCAATACTTGTCAGTGTTTATTTTAAAATGCAGATTATTTTCCATTTAGTTTGCTACCTACCTTAAAGCCCCTCTTCCTCCGATCCTGAATGCTGCTAGCTCTCCTCCTAATTGGTCATTCCCTCTTTCAACTAATGTTGCCCAGTTGTTTAGATTTCTATTGTGAAACACCAGTCCCATTAAATCTGAAAACACTGCTATAGAGTAACATTTCGTTAGACTGGTCTCACTACTTTCTGAAGAATGGACCGTATTCATTCTCCATTTAATGCCATTCTCCTCCCTATACTGCCTGAGTACCACCTCTTCCAAGAAGTCATCTTTGACTACTCCATCCTCATCTCCTTAGGCTTTTCTCTCAATGGTCTACATCACTGACTTTCCACATAGCTTAGCTGTTCTTATGTCTTTCTCCCGAATAAGTTTTCATACCTTTGTTCTTCAACATAAATAGGGGCCTCTCAGCCTGAGGGAGACAGTTTAGGGAGTACCAAAATACACGTAGTATCAAAAAAGCAGTCCCAGGCCACTGGAGCTTACCAGTTATTGAATCCTTGCTTCTGCGAATCCATTGTTTTCAAGGTTGGTGGGTAGTTGCAAACTCCTTGATGCATCTGCTGTGCTGTCGCATCCTCCCTCCTATCTCCCCTGCGTATGTACCACTGTCGCTATGGTCACGGTACTGAGCACCAGGGTTGCTAGGTTGCACAACTTTAAGGGGGTGCCATTCGCAACCTGCCTGACACGAATGGTGCTCCCTGGAATTATGCATTGCAACATCTGCACGTGATCCTGTCGAACACCAGAAAGTTCTACTCCAGTGGCAATGGGGAGGCTGGTCCCTGGCTTGCTTAAAGAACCCGCTTTTTTATTGTGTAACATTATATACCTTTCAGGACATTTGACAAGATATATTTAAGCATTTGTTAATTTTGTATTATTAAATATGTGTGTTTATAAAGAAATAGATTATCCTGAAATAAAGAGAAAACGTTGGCAGTGTTCTGTGGTGGCCTAATGGAAGGTTATTATTTTCTTCCATAAGCTTTATCTCCCCCACAATGGACAATGTTATATGTTAACTTTTTTTTTTTTTTTTTTTTTGAGAGTCTGCTCTGTCGCCCAGGCTGGAGTGCAATGATATGATCTTGGCTCACTGCAACCTCTGCCTCCCGAGTTCAAGTGATTCTCCTGCCTCAGCCTCCTGAGTAGCTGGGACTACAGGTGTGCGCCACCACACCCAGCTAATTTTTGTATTTTTAGTAGAGACAGGGTTTCACCATGTTGGCCAGGCTGATCTTGAACTCCTGACCTCATGATCCGCCCACCTTGGCCTCTCAAAGTGCTGAGATTACAGGCGTGAGCCACTGTACCTGGCCCAATGTTACTTTTATAATCAGAAAAGTAGATATTTTCGACTCTGGGTTTCAGCACCAAAAAAAAAAGAGTAGATATTATTTAAAAGAACTGGTTGATTGATAGAGAGAAAAATGAAAGTGGCAAATTGTATATTTGTCAGAATGAAGTCAGTTAGAATCCCATATAAGATATGTAATTAAAGTTTTTATTTATTTGATTGACGTGAATATTTTTCTTGGTAAAAAGAGTTATTCTAGGCCAGGCACAGTGGCTCACACCTGTAATCCTAGCACTTTAGGAGGCCAAGGCAGGCAGATCGCTTGAGTCCAGGAGTTCCAGACCAGCCGGGGCAACATGGCAAAACCCCATCTCTATAAAAATTACAAAAATTAGCCAGGCGTGGTAGCACTTGCCTGTCATCCCAGCTACTCAGGAGGCTGAGGCAAGAGGATCCCTTAAGCCCAGAAGGCAGAGGTTGCAGTGAGCTGTGATCATGCCACTGCACTCCAACCTGGGCAACAGAGGGAGACCATGTCTCAGAAAAAATAAATAAAGAGTTGTTCTGTTGTTATACTTGCAATAACACATCATACTCATCGGATTTTAACTATGTATACCATATGTCATCAAAACTAGGGTACTGTTTCGTTTTGGGTTTTTTCCACCCAAAGAACAGCATGGATACCGTTGATTATAAGATCCATCATTATTTTATGTACAACTAAGGAAGAAAAACCTTGCCAGTTAAACCCTGACACGTTAATTAAGATACCGCAATTCCAGAAAGTTTCAAATGTCAAAAAAAATGTGCATCTGAGAATTAATGAAATATGGTGTATTTTAATGCATCTAGAAGGTGAAGCAATGTCATACAGGCCAGCATTTGAAATGTTAAATTTGTGAGTTTTTGATGTATAATCTTGTTATGCCTGATTCCTGAATAGCCACACTGTGGATGATACCACAAAAGCAGAGGCAGTGCAGTTCAACTGCATGTAAACATGTAAAACAAACAAAAGTGAATAACATGATTCAGTCACATAACGTTTGGAAAAAATACCAGCATCAAGTCACGTGCTGGATTATATTACAAATCAAAAATTAACTTTTTTTTTTTTTTTTGAGATGGAGTTTCACTCTTGTTGCCCAGGCTGGAGTGCAATAGCACAATAAAAATTAACTTTTTGACAGTTGCTTATACTGAAAATGTGTGATGACAAGACGAATCAAATTTTAGATGTTAACACATAAGTTATCTTTGGAGAAGTCAAACTAAACATTCAGAAAAATCTCAGCAGTGCAATAGAATGACTTTACATCTGTCCCGGAAACTGAACAATAGTGCTTGTTGCTTATGAGGCCATCAGGAAAAGCCAGCTGTGGATTTCTTTCTAGTACAATTAATTGCTTCCGCTGTATATAAAATTGAAAGAATTGGGTGCTTTAGTGCGGAAAAAGGATATCCTGCTACACTGCTCCTATTTCCTCACAAAGGCTATTACTGCCTTTCACCATTAATTCACATGCATTGGATTATCCTGTGATGAAAGGCCAAAAGGCTTTTCATTTTTATAGTCTCTTATCCTATTTATTTGGCACCTCTCTGGAGATACCTGCTCTTCTCCCAAGACCAGCTAATTGCTAGGATGTCAGAAGGTGGCTAATGACTGACTTCCTTTTCAGAGACTGTGAGCCCATCTCTTTGCTGCTTCTTGGGGTGGCTTTTCTTATTGCTGAGAAATATTCTGGGTTCTGTCATTATTTGAGGTAAAAAATGCTATCTTTTTTTTTTTTTTTTTTAAAGACAGAGTCTTGCTGTCTGTCACCCAGGCTGGAGTGCAATGGTGTGATCACAGCTCACTGCAGCCTCAACCTCCTGGGCTCAAGCAATCCTCCCACCTCAGTCTCTCAGGTAGCTGGGACTACAGGTGCATACTGCCACATTCAGCTGATTTTTTGTATTTTTTTAGAGACAGGGCCTCCCTGTATTGCCCAGTCTGATCTCGAACTCCTGGGTTTAAGTGATCCTCCCACCTCAGCCTCCCAAAATGCTGGGATTACAGGCGTGAGCCACCGTGCTAGGCCTCAAGACTCTGTTCTTAAGGCCTGAGCTGAGCAGGTCAGAATCTACACCAGCACTGTCTAATAGAACTTTCAGTGAAAATGAAAATGTCCTGTATCTTCCCTGTTCCAACACGGTAGCCCCTAATCTCATGTGGTTATTGAGCATTTGATATGGCTAAACAGAGAAACTGAATTTTGATTTTTATTTATTTTTAACTAATTTAGAATTTACACAGTCACACATGCCAAGCAGCTATTGTATGTACTAGCCAGTGCAGGTCTACATGAAGGATATATAAAAAAATCACTTGATGGTCTCAGTGCACACAATGGGCAGGGATTGAGGGGTTGGCATTGAAAATGCAGCATCTCAGCTAAGTGCAGTGGCTCACGCCTGTAATCCCAACGCTTTGGGAGGCCAAGGTGAGCAGATCACCTGAGGTCAGGAGTTCAAGACCAACCTGGCCGACATGGTGAAACCCCGTCTCTACTAAAAATATAAAAATTGGCTGGGCATGGTGACGCATGCCTGTAATCCCAGCTACTTGAGAGGCTGAGGCAAGAGAATCTCTTGAACCCAGGAGGCAGAGGTTGCAGTGAGCCGAGATCGCGCCACTGCACTCCAGCCTGGGCAACAGAGGGAGACTCTGTCTCAAAAAAAAAAAAAAAAAGGAACAAAGAAAATGAAGCATCTAAACAACCAAAAGAGTAGAATTGGATTGTTTGTAACACAAAGGATAAATGCTTGCGGGGTGGATATCCCAGCTTCTGTGGTGTGATTATTATAACTGCATGCCTGTATCAAAATATGTACTCCATTTAAAAATATATATATATATATCCACAAAAATTAAAACTAAAAAAAATGCCACCTTAAAAAAGAAAGAAAATGGGCTGGGCATGGTGGCTCACACCTGTAATCCCAGCATTTTGGGAAGCTAAGGCAGGCGGATTGCTTGAGCCAGGAGTTTGAGACCAGCCTAGGCGACATAGGGAGACCCCTTCTTTACAAAAAATACCAAAAATTAGCTGGGCATGGTGGCACACACCTGTAGTCCCAGCTATTCAGGAGGCTAAGGAGGGAGGATTGCTTGAGCCCAGGAGTTTGAGACAAGCCTGCGCAACATAGGGGGACCCCTTCTCTACAAAAAATACTAAAAATTAGCCAGGCATGGTGGCACACACCTGTAGTCCCAGGTACTGAGGAGGCTGAGGTGGGAGGATCGCTGGAGCCAGAGAGGTGGAGGCTGCAGTGAGCCATGTTGGCACCACTGCACTCCAGTCTGGATGATGGAGTGAGGAAAAAAAAAAAGAACAGGTTCTGAAACCATTGGCTGAATTGATGCCTTTGTTCTCACTGTTAAAAATAAATGGTAGAAAGCCCACACATTCAGGGATCTTTTCTGTAGTTTGCTACTAGAGAAGTTTCTCTAAACATGCAGAGCACCAGAAATGGGGCTTGCTATTCAATGGATATAAAGTTTCCGTTTATATTAAGTGTTCTTACTACGATTTTTTTGTTTGTTTTTTGAGATGGAGTCTCACTGTCACCCAGGCTGGAGTGCAGTGTCACGATCTTGGCTCACTGCAACCTCTGTCTCCAGGGTTCAAGCGATTCTCCTGCCTCAGCCTCCCGAGTAGCAAGGATTATAGGCACACACCACCACGCCCAGCTAATTTTGTATTTTTAGTAGAGATGGGGTTTCGCCATGTTGGCCAGGCTGGTCTCGACTCCTGATCTCAGGTGATCCACCTGTCTCAGCCTCCCAAAGTGCTGAGATTACAGACGTGAGCCACTGCATCCGGCCGATTCTTTTAAAAAAACAAATTTTTTGTCTGGGCATGGTGGCTCACGCCTGTAATCCCAGCACTTTGGGAGGCCGAGGCAGGTGGATCACGAGGTCAGGAGATCGAGACCATCCTGGCCAACATGGTGCAACCCCCTCTCTACTAAAAATATAAAAATTAGCTGGGCATGGTGGCATGCACCTGCAGTCCCAGCTACTCGGGAGGCAGGAGAATTGCTTGAACCCGGGAGGCAGAGGTTGCAGTGAGCCAAGACTGCACCACCGCACTCCAGCCTGGGCGGCAGAGCGAGACTCCCTCTCAAAAAAAACAAAAACAAAAACAAAAAAAAACAATTTTTTTAATGGTAGAAACTAGCCAAAATGCTAAGTAGCGGTTGTCTCCCAGTAGTAGGACTATGGTCACTTTTTTTTCTTCTTTCTGCCTATGTGTGTTTTTCATATTTTGTTTGATAAGCACATATTCCTTTCTTAATTTGTCAACATTAAAGAGAGCTAAACCCATTCATTTCTTTATTACCCCAATTTCAAATTAAAGTGGTTTCAACCAACTCTCTAAGAGAGAGGGTAGTCATTTTGAAATACTGTTTCTTCAAAAATTACTTCAGGCAGCAATTTTAGTTGAGAGATCTGTATTCCCTATCCTAGCGTGAATAGCATCAGAGACCTGTGTTTGGGATGCCCTAGAACCCTGCTGAGAAGAATCAGAGAACATCCTTCTGGAAGACATGGCTCCAGACCTGGAGCCATCCTCTCACTTAGGCATTCCCTGGGTGTTGTGCCAGGATCCACGCATTTCTGGACTACATTCCGGAGTCTCAGAGTCAAGGCCCAACAGTTTAAGGAGGCTCGTGGACTGACAAGGGCTCTGGTTTTAACACTGAGAAGAGAACCATAAAAAGAAGTCCTCATTTCCTAAAAGTTCAGACATGATCGTACAGGTTTAATTGGGAACAGCGAGCTGTTTACAGCAAAGTATAAACTGTATAAAGCAGACCTCAGCGGACACTCCCAGAGGATGTCCTGTGAACTCTCACTTCCCCAAGTCCAGATTCAGCAGAGCTGGCTTGGTGAGGTAGGGCGCTGCAATGCCAGCCAGAGGAGTAGCCCAGAAACCGCTTTCCAGAACTTTCTTTGACCAAAAGAGATGGCCAAAGAGTTTTTTCTTCCTTGAAACTTGAAGCCAATCCCACTATTTTCTTAACTGCTTCTGCATATCCACTAAAGAGACTCTTGAGAAACAGGCTTAGCCACATGATGTGGTGGGAAGAACACGAACTTTGCAATCAGAATCCTGGCTGTACTTCCCAGTTTTTTACCTTGGGCAGAGTTTGTCAGCCTCTTAGACTCCCAGTTTCTTCATCTATAAAATGGGAATAAACAATACCAATCTCATGGGACAGATGTCAGAATTAACTGAGATATATGCAAAGTGATTGCCATAGAGTCAGCACTCAATGAATTTTAGTTACTTTCCTTTTCCTTCTAGAAAGTGATTGGTCCATTAGTGTTTGTGTTGAAGGGGAGAGAAAACAAACTGTAAAACTCTAAATGAGCCTCACTTCAAATACAGCCCAGTGCAGTTCAGTAATTAGTATATGAGTTCTGCTTCAGCTTGGGCTGGGCTCCAGTTCTTCATTCCAGCCTTAGCTCTGGAATTTCCTTCTCTAGAAAACCTTGGCGGCCCACTCCCAGGCTGGGTTAGTGGCCTGCTGAGCTGTCCTGTAGCACTTATCTGGCCTTCTGCTTCTCAAGCTGAGGCACCTAACACTGAATGTGGAGTACAAAAGGTTATAGAGCAGGCCGGGCGCGGTGGCTCACACCTGTAATCCCAGCACTTTGGGAGGCCAAGGCGGGCGGATCACGAGGTCAGGAGATCGAGACCATCCTGGCTAACACGGTGAAACCCCTTCTCTACTAAAAATACAAAAAAATTAGCCGGGCGTGGTGGTGGGTGCCTGTAGTCCCAGCTACTTGGGAGGCTGAGGCAGGAGAATCGCTTGAACCCGGGAGGTGGAGGTTGCAGTGAGCTGAGAGCACGCCACTGCACTCCAGCCTGGGCGACAGATCCAGACACCGTCTCAAAAAAGAAAAAAAAAAAAAAAGAAAGAAAAGGTTATAGAGCATCTCCTCCAGGGCATCTTTTTTTTTAAATAATAATAACTTAAAACAGAGCATGATTTTTTAAAGCTAAAATATTAGATTGTAAGAGAAATTTTACAATTGCAGAAAGTTCCTAGAGGACATGTGTTTACTGTCCTTTGCTTGTAGGTCTGCTTTATATAAAGTTGAAGAAACGTTTATTGCCTTACGATAGTGAAATTATGCATAACTTAATTATCTCCTAAACCAGACTATGAGCTCTGTGAGGCAAGGATTGTGTCTCATTTGCCTCTGAATTCACAATAAAGTACTTAGTTACTTAGCATGAGGCCTTGCTCAAAGTAAAGGCTCAATGAATGTGGAACTAAACTCAACTCTGTCTTCCTCCCGGTGCTTCTGATGAATATAGTATTTCCACAAAGGAAAGGACTTCACATCAAGTGCCTAGTGGAGAGAGGTATTTTGGGGAGATGTATTTTACCTATCTAAACCTTGGCTTCCCTACCTGGTAGAGTTGTGAAGATTCAATGAGAAAAGATACATAAAGTGCCAAGCACTGTGCATAAGCATAGAAGGTGCATGCACACACACACGCAAACAATAAGAAAACTTGTTTCCTTTCCTCTAAAGTCACATTCTGGTTATTAACCTACAAACTATGACATTATCCTGGTCATTTAAATCATTCCAAGCAACTAAAAAAGGACCTGGTATCTATGGCTCAGGTCTGAGCCACTGCCTGGGGCTTCTGCAACACCCCATCTTTCCTCCTAAACTCGCAACCTAATATTACCATACCATTCAACAGCTTGCTTACTCTTTGGGTTACCTTCCCATTAAACCTGGGCTTATAGGGATAATTCAACTAGAAGGTGGAGAGAGGTAACCACTTCTTAGGAGGAGGGAGCTGCAGAGCCATTTCCAGCCTTGCCTCACTCAGTAATCTGATTTCCCCTCCCAATTCCAGGGTATGTCTTGGCCCTGGTTCCAGGAACAGTCCTGGACAAATGTTGCCAATTCCTAACATAGAGCATGAACCAGGGAATCAGGATCCCAAAATGGCTGTGTCTTTTATTCTATTGGCCTGAGTCTAGAGTAGCTTTACCAAGAAACTAATGCAGCTTAAACTTCAAGGCTCCTCCCTCACTTCCAAAGACCCCCATGGGTGCTAAGAGTTGCTGGAATATTCTAGGTTGAAAGGGAAAGCTAGTTTGCAATCAGGGAACTTTTTTTTTTTTTTTTTTGAGATGACGTTTCACTCTTGTTTCCCATGCTGAAGTGCAATGGTGCAATCTCACCTTACTGCAACCTCTGCCTCCTGGGTCCAAGCGATTCTCCTGCCTCAGCCTCCCAAGTAGCTGGGATTACAGGCATGCACCACCACACCTGGCTAATTTTTGTATTCTTAGTAGAGATGGGGTTTCACCATGTTGGCCAGGATGGTCTCAAACTCCTGACCTCAGGTGATCCACCTGCCTCAGCCTCCCAAAGTGCTGGGATTACAGGTGTGAGCCACCACGCCCAGCCCAGGGAACATTGTTATGTAAGCTTTTCTGATAACTTGCCTAAGTAGGTTTTAGAAGAAAGTGACCTAGAGTTCTGGGACTCCACTCATTTGTTGTGATTTTGTCCTCATTCTAAATGAATACTCAATTTGGTGTTTGCAGTTACTGTAACCCCTTTTTTTCTTTTCTGTCTTTCTTTTTTCTCTTTTTTTTTTTTTTTTTGAGACAGAGTCTCACTCTGTCGCTTAGGCTGGAGTGCAGTGGTGCAACCTCAGCTCACTGCAACCTCCGCCTCCCAGGTTCGGGCGATTCTCCTGCCTCAGCCTCCCGAGTAGCTGCAATTACAGGCGTGTGCCACCACGCCTGGCTAATTTTTGTATTTTTAGTAGAGACGGGGTTTCACCATGTTGGTCAGGCTGGTCTCAAACTCCTGACTTCGTGATCCACCCACCTTGGCCTCCCAAAGTGCTGGGATTACAGGCGTGAGCCGCTGCGGCCTGCCAGCTTTTTTTTTTTTTTTTTTTTTTTTAAACAAGGTCTCACTCTGTCACCCAGGCTAGAGTGCAGTGGTGTGATCACAGCTCACTGCAGGTTCCATCTCCTGGGCTCAAGCAATCCTCCCACCCTGGCCTGCAGAATAGCTGGGACTACAGTCGCATGCTGCCACGCCCAGCTAATTTTATATCCTTTTTTTCTTTTCTTTTCCTTTTTTTTTTTTTTTTTTTGAGGTGGAGTCTCATTCTGTCACCCAGGTTGGACTGTAGTAGCACGATCTTGGCTCACTGCAACCTCCACCTCCCAGGTTCAAGCAGTTCTCCTGTCTCAGCCTCCTGAGTAGCTGAGATTACAGGCGCGCACCACTACACTTAGCTAATTTTTGTATTTTTCATAGAGACAGGGTTTCACCATATTGGTCAGGCTGGTCTTGGGCTCCTGACCTCAGGTGATCCACCCACCTCAGCCTCCCAAATATATTCTTTTTCTTAAAGATGGCCCCACAAAACACTGGATTCCAGGCTGAGTCAGGCCCTTCTCCAATCTGTATCTACTTTTCTACAATGCTTCCCTCTCCTGCAGCTCACCAGAAAGTCACAAGTAGGATGAGAGGGGCTCCGCAGGGATGTGGAGGTGACCACATGCAAGATAGAATTGCCATCACCACTGGCATTCCTTCTACCCCAGGCACACATTTGATGCCTTGCAGTGATTCTTCTTCCATAAATGCTGGGATTCTCCCGCATTCCCAGTGCTTCTATTTGAAATAGTTTTCAGGATACCCTGAATTCAGGATAATACTCATCCTGAATTCAGCACTGGACATTGTATTAGTTGAGATTCTTTTGGTTGCAAGTGACAGCAACCCAATTTAAACAAGCAGAAGGAAAAAGGCGAGAACTAGACTTTGAACCAGAGTTAGATAAAGGGAATAACTGATTTGCAAATGGAAAGGTATTCTGTAAGAATTTACTTAATAAAATATTTGGGGTTTTGAATAGAATTTGTTTGTGAAAAACAGCACTCTGTTCTCAGCTAAGCAATAACAATTATGGCATTCTTTGGTTATTTCAATTCTGGTTTTTTTTTGTTTTTTTGTTTTTTTGTTTTGAGATGGAGTTTTGCTCTTGTTTCCCAGGCTGGAGTGCAATGGTGCAATCTCAGCTCACCACAACCTCTGCCTCCCAGGTTCAAGTGATTCTCCTGCCTCAGCCTCCCAAGTAGCTGGGATTACAGGCATGTGCCACCACGCCCAGCTAATTTTGTATTTTTAGTAGAGATGGGGTTTCACTATGTTGGCCAGGCTAATCTCGAACTCCCGACCTCAGGTGATCCACCCTCCTCGGCCTCCCAAAGGGCTGGGGTTACAGGCATGAGCCACCGAGCCCGACCCAAATGGTTATTTCTATGTAAACAGACAGTTTTTAAATAATGTGAAAATACAGGAGTGTTTTGGAAATACCGAGGTGGGAACACCGGCCCGCTGTGGCCAGGACGATGGCGCATCATGAGAAGGTAGCACTTGCGGTTGAGAAGTGAGGCTGGAGAGACACAGCGGCCTGGCATATGGGACTTGTAAATGCAGGTTAGTTTGGGCTCTGTTGAGGGATAATGAGAAGACATTTATAAGTTGTGCAGGTCCATTAGATGGTCAGATTTATTTTTGGAGAGATCCTGAATGGGAACGGATTGGGGGGTGGATACGGAGCAAAATGGAGACAAGGAGATCAGTTAGGAAGCTGCTGAGATGATGCAGAGGAGAGATGTTTTTTAAAGGCAGGAGTCCTGAGGATGAGAGGAGAAAACAAATTCAAGACAGGTTCAGGAAGTACATGGGCAGCCTGTGGTAGTTATTTGTTGTCAGAGCAATATGGGAGAAGACACTAGGATGATCCCAGATATTTAGTTTCAATGACCGGGTGGTGCCTACAATTCACTGAAAGAAAGAATACAGGAGGAGAAGCAGGTTGGCTAGGAGGATGGAGAACTAAGTCAGTGGCAGCCCTGGAATTCCTCTATGGAAGAGATTCAGTCAGAAGGCATGTGAGATTTGTCTTGAAATTATAGTTACAATTATAAGCATTCTGCATTTATTTAGCATGCATATTCAGAAAGGATAGCATGGATGGTGGATTATTTGAAGGCCTTCTCAATAGAAGTTTAATCACCTTGTGTAAGCAGACAAGGATATATGAATAACATAAATGTTTTGCATTCAAAGGGAATTTACCAGCCAAATAATAAACTGAAGACCTCGTCTCGCATTATATTTTCATAAAGGTTTGCTTAGCTACTTGGTGGTCAAATATTTCAGTTTATTTCTGTTCTACTCCAAATGGCTTCATTTCTAGAAAAGTTGCTATATTTCCTTTTATATCATTTGTTTTCAAATAAGTTTAGGGTAAACTCCTCTCATAGCATTTTTTTTTTCTTTTTAATAATGAAGACCCTTCTGAGGGTACTATGCTTAACAAAATCAAACTCATTCTTTTTCGAGGTAATCTGTTTCTAGGAATTACTGAAAGGTAAAAGGAAGTTTTCCATAACATGTATGATTTTTAGCACCTGAATCAGACCTTGAAAGAGCTGTGCAATTACAAATAGAAACCACATCTTATTGTTTTAATACTTCTTGAAGCTATAGCATGGATGACAGAATGTCACATCCTGAATTTGGCATTGGATGTTGTATTAGTTGAGATTCTTTTGGTTGCAAGTGACAGAAACCCAATTTAAACGAGGTCAAGAATAAAGGGAAGGCCAGGTGCGGTGGCTCATGCCTGTAATCCCAGCACTTTGGGAAGCTGAGGTGGGTGGATCACTTGAGGTCAGGAGTTCGAGATTAGCCTGGCCAACATGGTGAAACCCCATCTCTACTAAAAATACAAAAATAAGCCAGGTGTGGTGGTGCATGGCTGTAATCCCAGCTACTTGGGAGGCTGAGGCAGGAGTATTGCTTGAACCCAGGAGGTGGAGGTTGCATTGAGCCAAGATGGTGCCACTGTACTCCAGCCTGGGCGACAGAGTGAGACTCTGTCACAAAAAAAAAAAAAAAAAAAAAAGAATAAAGGGGAAATTGAGCAAACCAAGGAAAAGATAAGTGTGGAGCCTTGGGAATGACAAGATCCAGGAGGCATCACACTGGCAGAACACTCCGTCTCTCTCATTTCAACTCTTTGCTTTCCAGTGCCTGTTGGCTTCTTTCTCTCCTACAGTAAACAGACTTTCTTCACACAAGAGGGAACAGAGGGCCTGTTGGACTCATTCTTCCAGCTCAGCCACCAGTAAGAGAAGAGAATCTCTCTCCAAGATCCGGTTTTAGCAGTCTCAGGGAAGAAGAATTCTGATTATTCTGGCTTGGTTCACAAACCCACTTCTTGAAACAATCATGCACCTAAAGGGGCAGGGTCTGTATCAGAAGAAAGGATAGACGCACATACAGATGGCCAACCATCCAACCCGTGAAGTAGGTGGGCTTGGGTGGCTGTGGGACATCCACGTGAGGCAGTGAGGCAAAATCTGGACACATGAGCCTGAGGCTCAGAGGACAGCACTGAACTGAAGACATTCTGTCTGATGGCTCAGAAAGTCACTGATTGCCTTGACAAAATTAATGGCAGGATTTATTCCACAAGCTCAGTAGATAGATTAACACATGATCTTTATTCTCAGATAACCCTTCATATGTGTGTTAATAGAGGCTTAACTAGGATCAGACAGTGAAGTTCATACTTATAAAATAAATCGTTTTTACAAGAAAGCAGGCCAGGCGCAGTGGCTCATGCCTATAATCCCAGCACTTTGGTAGGCCGAGGTGGGCAGATCACTTGAGGTCAGGAGTTTGAGACCAGCCTGGCCAACATGGTGAAACACTGTCTTTTCTAAAAATACAAAAATTAGCTGGGCATGGTGGTGCACACCTGTAATTCCAGATACTCAGGAGGCTGAGGCACTAGAATCACTTGAACCCGGAAGGCGGAGGTTGCAGTGATCTGAGATTGCACCACTGCACTCTAGCCTGGGTGACAGAGTAAGACTCTGTTTCAAAAAAAATTTTTTCAATAAAATAAATAAAAATAAATAACTTTTTTTTGAAAAAAAAGAATGTCGGCTGGCTGCAGTGGCTTACTCCTGTAATCCCAGCACTCTGGGAGGCCAAGGCAGGTAGATTTCTTGAGGTCAGGAGTTGAGACCAGCATCGCCAACATGGCGAAACCTGTCTCTACTAAAAATACAAAAATTAGCTGGATGTGGTGGCACGCACCTGTAGTCCCAGCTACTCAGGAGGTTGAGGCAGGAGAATCGCTTGAATGTGGGAGGTGGAGGTTGCAGTGAGCCAAGATTGCACCACTGCACTCCGGCCTGGAAGGCAGAGTAAGACTTTGTCTCAAAAAAAAAAGTCAAAAAAAAAAAAGTAAACTCCACAAGAGCAGAAGTTTTTGTCTGCTGTACTCACTGTTGTGTTGTCAGTGTCCAGAGCAGTGCCTGTTCATGTCACTAGTAGGTGCTCAATAAATATTTGTTGAAAGAATGAATGAGCAAATAAGCAAACAATATTTATTCTGTCCACAAATCCTTAGGGGGGCAGAAATTATGTACAAGTTAATTATACCAAATTCTAATTTTTGGTTCATATTTCTGGGCTATTAGTATTTTGTGTGTGTGTGTGTGTGTGTGTGTGTGTGTGTGTGAGTGAGTGTAGGAGCCTTTTCTTCTCCATCATCTATTTTTAAAATTGTTATAGCTTTAAGAAGTACTAAAATGATGAGATATGATTTCTGTTTGTAATTGCACAGCTCTTTCGAAGTCTGATTCAGGTGCTGAAAATCAAATATGGTATGTACAACTTCCCTTTACTTTTCAGTAATTCCTAGAAACAGAATACCTTGAAAAAGAATGAGTTTGATTTTGTTAAACATAGTACCCTCAGAAGGGTCTTCATTATTAAAAAGAAAAAAAAAATTCTATGAGAGGTCTTTACTTTGAACTTATTTGAAAACAAATGATGTAAGAGGAAATATGGCAACTTTTCTAGAAATGAAGCCATTTAGAGCAGAATAGAAATAAATTAATTGGAAATATTTTACCGCCAAGTAGCTAAGTTAACAAACCTTTATGGAAATATAATGCGAGATGAGGTCTTCGGTTTATTATTTGCCTGGTAATTCCCTTTGTATGCAGAACATTCGTGTTATTCACATATCCTTGTCTGTTTAAACATGGTGATTACACTGCTATTGAGCATCAGGGCAAGCAAGTTGTGTTTATTCCCACGGAATGTTTTGTTTTGTCTCCAACTTTTATTTGTGGCCATATAGAAGTAAGCTACTTCTGATGTGACATGAAAAATTTTACACAGAAAAATCTGTATTTGCACATCCTTTGGGGGGCTTTATTTTTGCTAAAAAGTAGAATTCACACAGGCAAAAAAAAAAAAACACATGCAAAATATTTTTGTGCACACCTTTAACAGGCTACATTCCACTTCTGAAATCTTTCCAAAAACAAAACAAAAAATCCCAAAGCCAGAATACTGAGTTAAAAAGTTAACACATTATAAAAACTAGGTTCCTAACACAAACACTGCAGATATAAGCTGGAGATATAAGTCACTCCATTGCAAAAAGTTGTGGTTATAATTTTTTTTTTTTTTTGGCAACGGAGTTTCGCTCCTGTTGCGCAGGCTGGAGTGCAATGGCATGATCTCGGCTCACTGCAACCTCCGCCTCAGGAGATTCCTGCCTCAGCCTCCCAAGTAGCTGGAACTACAGGCGCCTGCCACCACACCTGGCTAATTTTGTGTATTTTTAGTAGAGATGGGGTTTCACCATATTGGCCAGGCTGGTTTCAAACTCCTGACCTCAGGTGATTCACCTGCCTCGGCCTCCCAAAGTGCTGGGATAACAGGCGTGAGCCACTGTGCCTGGCCTATAAATGTTAAATTAATGTCAACAATGAGGAGACAAGAAATGTAGCTCCAAAGTGTGCTCCCCACCATGGATTATGAAAAATTTTGTTTAGTGTTGTAGGACATCCAAATGTAAACTTGAGCTAGACACAGCCTTACTCCTGACACTACACCAGACTCACAGACACTGAGTGAACCACACTCAAAACTACCTTCTTTTCCTGCTACCTTTTAAGTGGTTTTTTTTTTTTTTTTTTTTTTTTTGCTAGTTTTGTCTTTTTGGCAAATATGAGTCCCTCAGAATCTACACTTGCTCTGAAATGTAGAAAAATTGATTCAATAAAGGACGGTGGTGAAACCGTCCTTTGAGATATTTTACTTTTCTTCTTAAAGATCATACACTTTTTAATGATTGTGTGTGTGTGTGTGTGTGTGTGTGTGTGTAAACCCTTTAAAAAGAGATTTTGGAAACTGAATTCTGGGAACGTTTTGTTTTTTTTTTTCTTCCTCAAGACCAGTCCCTGATAATTGAATAGATAGTTTTTGGAGAAAACGACTTAGAGCCTGTCAGTACAGTCAGCAACCTCCTTGTCCCTGCATATTTGAACTTTCCAAAAATAACAGAATGCTCCAAGGTACTTGTCTGCAGCTCCTGACAAATCTCCAGGCAGTCCCAGCAGATTTTACTCTGCCTGCTGCTTTGTATTCACCTTCTCACAGATCCAAAGGTAGGAAGGGCCCTGTGGCAGGAGCACATCCATGTCCCTACCTGGTGATCCCTGGGGGAGACTGGTGGCTTCGTGCTTGGAAAAAATAGGGGCTTCCTGCAGCTAGGGACACAGCTAGCTGCTTCCTTCTCCCTCATGGAGAAGAGACACTCAGGTAAGATGGCAGTCCCCTGGAAGTCTCAGTCCTTAGAAGAAAAGAGTTCTAATACATTCCCATAAAACATTTCAAACATGCAAAGAGAAAAATCCAAAACAAGAGTGAGGACAGAATAGAGTGAGTTGGAAGAGAGCCTAAATATCGTGCTCAAGTGAGAAACATCCACGCAAACTGCCTGCTTCAATGCTATGTTTTCGATGAGCATATTAACAGGGCTTCCTAAAAAGGAAAGCGACTACACTGTTTCCAACCACAGAATCTAAGCTGCCTTCTTTATCACCAAACAGCTTTAAGATGCTTACCTAACTCAAACTATCACTAGTATAAAGTAGTTTGAAGGCCCCTCTACTTCAATAAATACTTAAATAATAGCTAGATCAACTCAGCTCATACATTTTCAAAATATTGGCCAAAACAGCAAATGCATATATATCAGTGCATCTGTTCCTTCCAGCAGTTAACACAATTGTACAAACTCAGTGTGCTGCATTTAAAGGAACATTTGAAAAGGATGATGCAGACCTGAAGGTGGGAGGTCCTGCTTCCTCGTGTGTTCTTACTGAGGGTGGCAGAAAGTAAGTTTCCTCTTCCCCACCCAGAGTTTGGGCATGTGAGCCTATTCTGCCATCCTGTTTCAGACACTGTCTCTCTGTCTCTCTTCTTTTCCACAGGCCACCAAGCCTATTTGAGATGGAGGGTACTGGGGGAGATGTCATAAGTGAGCAGTCACAGGTTGGGGTGAAATTCATGCACACGACTGGACACTCATGCTAACGAACGCTTAAAGCTAAACAAAGGCCAAAGACAACCCAAAGCCTTTAAAAAAATCTCTCACACACCACAGAGCAAAACTGGAAAAACCCAACTCTACTTTCCCATCACAATTCAGAAAGGAGCTAAGCCTTCTGGGGATGTTGGATGTTTCAGACTGAGAGAGGGTGGCTAACAGGGCCATCTTTTCTCAGCTGTCTGCAACCTGAGCCAGAGCCCTTCCTGGAGCCCTGGCAATTGCCCAGTGGCTCCCAGAAGACATCTCGTTGAACGTCTGGGCTCCCATTAGAAGGTTTTAAGTTTGTTCAAGGTCTGAAGTCTGATGCGCAGAGGTAGCTCCATGACGCTAGTAATGGAATAACACTTCCTTTTTTGGTGAGGAAAGCCCAATGGGTCTTAGCTAACAAGCTCTCAGCTATGACTCTAAAAATACCCTGCAGCGAGTGCTGTTTGGCACTTCAATTTGTTTGCCAGGGGAGCGCTTAAGAACTCCGCAGAATGCTTCAGATTCTCCACAGCTGCTCTGAGCTCTGTCCTCCTCTGGTGACCAAAGCAAGTGTATCGCTTTGGGAAAGCTGCTTGCTGCTTTTCACTTTTGAGTTCTTGGAATTCTGCTCTAAATGTCTGAAGTACAATTCCAGTCTTGGATTAATAACTAGCTTGGTTTTGAGTCTTCATTTGGCTCCTAGTCTGAACTATGCAAATGCACGATCTGTGTACAGAAGAAAAAAACCTAAAATTATACTTCCAAAGGGCTCAGTCGCTTCCTCTCTCTCCCCATTCCCCTCAGAAGAAACATCAGCCTCCTGAATCCTTTGTTGCCAGCAGCAGGAGCAGCTCCGGGCCTCGTCAGCACAGGCGGCCTTGGCCGCCTACAAGTTGATGGTGTGTGCGTGCTTCTTGCACAGGGGTCTGTCCTTCTTGGAATAGAACGGCTGCCCCTCCAGATTCACATGGCAGACCTGGAGCAGAGAACAGACCTGCGTGAGACCCACGTGGCGCAGGGCATGAGCACATTTCAATCACTTTTTTAAGAAAACGCCCTGGCCAGGCGTGGTGGCTCAGTCCTGTAATCCCAGCACTTTGGGAGGCCAAGGCGGGCAGATCACTTGAGGTCAGGAGTCCAAGACCAGCCTGGCCAACATGGCGAAACTCCGTCTCTACTAAAAATACAAAAATTAGCCAGGGGCATGTTGGCATGTGCCTGTAATCCCAGCTGCTTGGGAGGTTGAGGCAGAAGAATCTCTTGAACCCGGGAGACAGAGGTTGCAGTGAGCTGTGATTGTGCCACTGCACTCCAGCCTGGGCAACATAGCAAGACTGTCTAAAGCAAACAAACAAACAAACAAACAGCCTTGCCCCATGCATTCCAGAGAAAAGGCAACAGCCTATTTCTCCCGCTATGAATTCTTAATGACGGAAGCAGAGTACATGAGTTGGACTATATAAAAACTAAGATTCCTGAAGAACAGAATAAAATCAAATGAAATTAATTAAATTTAATGGAATAGAGAAAATATACACTATGAAGCTGACCAATTCATGCTATCCAAAATGTATAAAGAGTCAATACAAGTTCACAAGTCAATACAAGTTCACAAGTCAATATACCACAGAGACGATTCACGTCTAAAGAAAATCATTAGTAAACTAACAAACACATCAGAGAAGATTGTACTCACTAATAATTAAAGAAAAAGCAAATTAAAACTCCCCTGACTCCAGGCGCAGTAGCTGATGCCTGTAATCCCTACACTTTGGAAGGCCAAGGCAGGAGGATCGTTTGAGGCCAGGTGTTTGAGACCAGCCTGGGCAACATAGTGAGCCTCTGTCTCTACCAAAAAAAAAAGAAAGAAAGAAAAGAAAATTAGTTAAAAAAATTACAAGAAAAACTGCCCTGAGATACCACTAGACACATATTAATCTAGCAAGACAAATAAAACAAAAAAACCTCAATGGCCTGTCACCTTTAACCTAATATGCCTGTAGCCAAAAAGCTTAAAAAAAAAATAAAAAGTATTCAATCAAAAATCAGCAATGCCAAAAAGGAACAAGGCCTACTCGTGCACTGCTAGAGACACGTGAGTGAGCTCAGTGTTCCATAGGGAATCTGGCCATGTTGAACAAGAACCATGGAGATGTGACTACCCTGTAACCCAGTAATGCCACGCTAGAGAATTTTATCCTGCAGAAGCAACTCTGCAGAACAACAAAACAACCTGTGCTCAACTAGAAACTGAAAACTACTAAAATTTCTCTCAATAGGGAGATGATTCAGTAAATTTTCATGGTGTATTTTTCCAATGGAATGCCACCATTTAAAAAGAGAGATGGGCCAGGCATGGTGGCTCACGCCTGTAATCCCAGCATTTTGAGAGGCCGAGGCGGGAGGACCATGAGATCAGGAGTTTCAGATCAGCCTGACCAACATGGTGAAACCTTGTCTCTACTAAAAATACAAAAATTAGCCGGGTGTGGTGGTGCGCACTGGTAATCCCAGCTACTCAGGAGGCTGAGGCAGGAGAATCACTTGAACCTGGAAGACGGAGGTTTCAGTGAGCTGAGATCGCGCCACTGTACCCCAGCCTGGGCGACAGAGCGAGATTCCATCTCAAAAAAAAGGTAGATATGGAAAAGTATGCAGAGAAATATACAAAAAAACAAAAGAGATGAAATTCTTTTTTTTTTTTTTTTGAGATGGAGTCTCACTCTGTCACCCAGGCTGGAGTGCAGTGGCGCGATCTCAGCTCACTGCAACCTCTGCCTCCCGGGTTCAAGCAATTCTCCTGCCTCAGCCTCCCTAGTAGCTGGGATTACAGGCGCCCACCACCATACTCAGCTAATTTTTTTTGTAGTTTAGTAGAGACAGGGTTTCACCATGTTGGCCAGGCTGGTTTCAAACTCCTGACCTCAAGCAATCCACCTGCTTTGGCCTCCCAAAGTGCTGGGATTACAGGCATGAGCCATCACGCCCAGCCCAAGAGATGAAATTCTATATCCCCATGATGACAACATATAGTCTGAGGTTGGAGGCATCCCAGAAAGAAGAGAACTAATTAATATTTGTGGGGGCTACCATGGACCAAGCAGGATGCCAGACACTCTATATACAGCAGCTCATTTAATTCTCATGAAAACCTTATAAGGTAGGTAAGCCTTTCTCCCACTTCACAGCTGAAAAAACTGGGGCTCAGAGGGCCCATATGTCTTCCTTAAGTCACAGACCTAGTAAGTTGTAGGCTGGGAATCTCTGTCCATGTCTGTAAGACTCCAGTTCTATGCTAATTTTTCCCCTACCCCATAGAAGAAAGGGACTGTGTTTACTTGAAATTGATCTGGGTTCATGGGTTTGTACAGACGTAGCCCTCTGAGTTTGCTGGACTACTAGTATGTAAGCTGGGCCCTGGGTTGGCAATATGCCAGTAGGTCAGAGTCTGCCAGGAAATCACATTGGCTGGCATGGGTCCCAGCCTAGGAGAGGGCAGTGAAGATCCCTGCTGGGGGGCAGAATTTGGAGCCATCTCCAGGACACTGACATCAAGAGGAGTGCACGTGGAGTCCCCACATACAGGTATGCCCCATGGAGACAGAGAAATCACCCCCCTGAGTTGAGCTTGGGGCAATATGCATGTATTCAGTCCAAGAGAGTTGGAGAGGAAAAGGGCACCATGCTAGCCCCATGTGCAAGGCTCTGATGGTCCAGTTGGGGACATTATACCTAGGATCACACAGGGCTTCCAATGGGTTCTGGGAGCCAATGAGCTGCAAAAGTGTTTGAAAACATCCCAGGTGGATGCAGTGATGCTGAGTATAACCAGGCTCGTGTGGAGGCCTCAAGCTGCTGGTGACAATTTAAAGACTATGCAAAAAGATGGACACCCAAGATCTAACTGGTGAGAATGGGCTTTAGAGAAGACAGAAAGGCATCTCTGGAATGAGTCAGCCTGTCAATGACTGCAGCTGTGGGTGGGAGACCATACCTGGACTGGGACAATGCTGGTTGCTTGTGAGAACTTTGGGATGAGTCAGGCTGGGGAGAGAAGGTGTCCAGGGACTGAAGACCAACAAATGAGAAAGGGACAGAACCTCAAAGATGGCTCATAGGTGAGATGGGGCTGAGGGTGGGAACCCTCATAAGGAGTTGTGCCCAGTGTCTTCTTGGTGCAAGGTGGCTTCATGGTGGAGGAGGCCTTCTGCCCACCCAGCACAGGGGGCAACAGGGATGGTCCAACCCCCAGGCTTTGTGGCTGGGTGACATCAGGGCCTGGCTATAAAAGGGTAGCGACCATGGACAGTGCTGACTGCAAGTCCCAGCAGAGTTAGGGTAATAAACTAGGCCAGCTGCAGCAGCCCCTAGGTCTGCCTACAAAAGTTATATTACTGCCCATCCCCTCCTGATACACCAGTGGGGAAGGGCAAGACTTAGAGCAAAAGAGGGATGGGTAAGACATTTTTCCTCCACTAAGGTTGGACCCTTTCCATTGGAACTCAAGTGTTGACGCCGGACAGAAGCTTAACTTTCACCCTGACCCACAGTGCACTTCCCAGGCTCCCAGCCTTCACTTTATATGCTTTGGACTTGAGGGATACTGTCCTGTTCTACTTTTGAATTGCTCACATCTGTTGCTTTGTTCACCTTTCAAGATTCTAGATTCCGTCAGGGTAGAGACTTGTTCTGGAACACTCTTGTACTGCCCAAATGCCAGGAATATTTGGTAAACTGAGTTAGTCTAAAGAATGTGCTATCCTGAGATCTCACTGGTGAGAAAACAGCACATCAGCTGGGAGAGCTACTCCAGATCTTTCTCTTACTAATTTTTTGGAAGTTACAGGAAAATACATGCTCATCAAAAGTGATTTGGAAATATGAAGTGATAGAAAGAGGACCAAAAAAAAAAAAATCACTCAAGTCCCTCAAAGTTTTCCAATCAAAAGATTTCTTCCCAATGTTAAGACCATGTTCCGGCTGGGTGTGGTGGCTCACACCTGTAATCCCAGCACTTTGGGAGGCCGAGGTGGGTGGCTCATGAGGTCAGGAGTTCAAGACCAGCCTGGCCAAGATGGTGAAACCCCGTCTCTACTAAAAATACAAAAATTAGCCAGGCGTGGTGGTGGGCGCCTATAATCCCAGCTACTCAGGAGCCTGAGGCAGAGAATTGCTTGAACCTGGGAGGTGGAGGTTGCAGTGAGCCAAGATGGCACCACTGCACTCCAGCCTGGCGACAGAGCAAGACTTTGTCTCAAAAAAACAAACAAACAAACAAAAGAACCATGTTCCACTTTGCTGTATGTTGACAGAGCAGTGAGTATCATGCAGGCTGGTTTGGAGGGAGACCTAACGATCTCCATGTTGATCCTCTAAAGGGCAGTGCTATGGGCCTCTCACAGGCTGGACTTCACTCTCTGGAACTTATTTGTAATATCAGCCTTAGCCACCCCAAGCTTTACGCCTTCTTCTGGTCTCTCTCTTGGACTCTTGCTGTTGTGACTCAGCTGAAATTGCGAGGCTTGCAGAAGCAGACCCACACTCACCTTTGCCACGATTCCCTCTGCATGTGACACAGACCTCTCATCAGCCTGCCCATGGAAAACAGGCCTTCTGTGCCACTGTCTTCCTGGACCTTCCCCAAGTCTCTTGGATCCTTCCAGAAGTTGGGTAACCAGATGTGCAGGCAGTGCCTCAGGACTAGACAAGCCATGGCTTGAATGTAAGGTTCAGAGAGCCCTGTGCTGTGCCTGACACAGGGGAGCTATGACTCTGCAGGGGACAAACCCAAAGCCAGTATACTTACACCATTGTCTCTTTTTGGAGGGGATGTATTTAAAACACCCTGAAAGACAACTAGAGAATCTGTTCAAAGAGCTAGAAAATCAGAGTGTTAAGGGGTTGAATTGTATTCCACAAAATTCACATGCCAGAAGGCAGAGTTTGCCGTGAGCCATGATCACGGCATTGCACCCCAGCCTGGGCAACAAGAGTGAAACTCCATCTCAAAAAAAAAAAAAAAAAAAAAAGGAGACCCACACAGAGACAGACACACTCAGAGGAGAATGTCATGTGAAGACACACACAGAGGGGGAGACAGGCTTGTGACAATGGAGGCAGGGATTGGAGTTACACAGCTGCAAGCCAAGAAATGCCAAGGATTGCTAGCAACTGCTAGTAGCTCGGAGAGAGACTATGGCCTCCTGTCAACACCTTGATTTAGGACTTCTGGCCTCCTGAACTGTGAAAGCATTCATTTCTGTTGTTTGAGCCATCAGTTTGCAGTAATTTGTCAAGACAGCCCTAGCAAACCGACACACAGAGTGAATACAGTGCGTCCCACAGATGGCGGGGTATGGAAGCGAAGTGTGGAACCAAAAGTATATGGCCGTAAACTTTATGACTAGGGTCATCCTATGTCAGAAATCTATAAAAATTATTCAAGTAAAAACTGTACAGATATTTCATACATTTCCAAAATTTACCTTGAGACACTCTGGTTAAAAAAAAATAGTAGAGGGGTCTTAATTTTCCCAAATCAGCCAGGCGTGGTGGCTCACGCCTGTATTCCCACAATTTGGGAGGCCAAGGTGGGTGAATCACCTGAGGTCAGGAGTTTGAGACCAGTCTCGCCAACATGGTGAAATCCCCTCTCTACTAAAAATACACAAAATTAGCCAGGCATGGTGGCATGTGCCTGTAGTCCCAGCTACTCGGGAGGCTGAAGCAGAAGAATCGCTTGAACCCAGGAGGCGGAGGTTGCAATGAACCGAGATCATGCCACTGTACTCCAGCCTGGGCAACAAGAGCAGAAGCTCCATCTCAAAAAAAAAAAAAATTCTCAAATCAAGATTAGGCAATGACAGATTGACATTAGGAGGCTTTCTCAGGGATGACTGTTTCCTACCTCTCCTTCAGAGTCTAAATGTCTGTAGGCTCACCATCATGTGCCCACCCCAACCCAAAACCCTCAGAAGGAAAATGCCAGTCTCATACTAAAAGTGACCCGGCTGTTCAGCAGAAATAAGTAGCACACAGTTAATAGTTAATCCAGGGCTTATCTCCTGGCAGCTATATATCAGGAAAGGACCACTTAGGAAAATAAAATGGTACTCAGTCTTGCTTTCCAAAGGTACTACCAAGAGAAACCCTATCTCAGCTTTTCATAGGATTAGTCAGCTCCAATCTAGTGTTTGGGGTAACAATTTGGAGGGGAAAACCTTCAAGTCACTCCATCATATCTGAAGTGACATATAACCATGGGAAGCCAACTGCCCCTCTCAAAGCCAAGCACCATCTGCTGCTTTTGCCCACTGACAACACTGCTGGTGAGACAAGCCGCTGGTTTGCCAAACCCTGGGACACTCTGTTGTCCTTAACGAAATGGAAAGTAACAAAGCCACATTGGTTTATAAATAATTATTAGGAATGAAACTTTGTTCGACTGTGATGTATCGAGGCATCATGGTGTTTGCCAGCTTTTAAAAATGATCAGGATGTCAGAAAGCTGGCATGGCAAGGTATGTAGAGGTTGGTCATCTGGCTCCCACTTCCTCCCTCCTGCCTCTTCTCAGAAAGCCAGAGCCCCAAGCTAGAGACATACTGCGCAAATGAAGCAGGTGTCGTGCCAAGTGTGGCCCAGGGCTTCGATAAACTTGTCGCCAGCCTCCACGGGGAAATCGCAGCCATGGCACTTGGTGCTGAACAGATTGATGTAGTCTGAAATGAAAAGCAGAGTGAAGACCATGCACCCAGGCGGGGCAGCGGGGACCCAAAGCCAAGACAAACCCCAAATCAGTGGGCAGAAGCAGGGGGTGAAATCTAATTGGTTGTTTGTCATCTCACAGATGAAATACTCAGTTACATGACTGATAGTTTTCCATTTTCCAATCATTGCATTGATGTTGTTCAGACCCAGGCTTAGACACCATCTTGTGCTGGTTTGATTTGCAAACACTTTCTGGAATTGTCATCAATCTTCTGCAGGGAGATTGTCTCCTCTGCTTCTGTCACCTCTAATAGACCAAACGGATCAAGCCCCAAAGAGAAAACAATCCACATTTCCAAACATCTATGCTTAGTTTGGAAGAATGTGGGTCCAACGTATTTAAGAGTTATAGAATTTTCTTTGCTTGGCCATTCTTCTGTCATGGGGCATTTGTGTTGACAACAAGTTTTTACTACTATAAACAGTATTTGAACTACTTTATTGGGGCATGTCCTCCTCCTCCTTCCCTACCCCCAACCAAGGAGATAATGCTATTAAATATTATTGATATGATGCTTTGCAATTTACCAAGCATTTTCACATGGATGGTGTTATTTACAAGTATCTCAATGTCAGGGACTACATCTTAGCTTTCTTTGCACTCCCAGCACAATGCCTGACACACAGTCAATATCCAAAACATATATAGGGAATGAACGCATTAACCAATCAATCAGTTCATCAATGAATGAAACTGATCATCACAAAATCCCTCAGAAATTGAACTATTATTATCTTTTTGTTTTGTTTTGTGGATGAGAAAATTGAGACTCAAAGAGGTGAAGGGCCCAGCCAGCATCCCACAGCTGAAGCACAGTGGGTCAGGTTCTGTGCTCCTTCACCAGGGCAGCTGTCCTCTCTAGGCCCAAAGGGGCTACAGTTCTACCACACTAATTGTAGAACATCTCTAGATTATTCTAGAAAAGCTCCATCCCGTTTACAAAGCCTTCATCCCTCCTGAGAAGTGTACGCATTCCTCCATAACTCTTCCACAGTTGGCTTTTTCTTAAGTGATTTCCTGTTCTTCTTGTGGATAGTATGTCCATTCATTGTCTTAGACCACGTCTTACTGAGTGCCAGTGTGCTATGGGGGTTACAAAATTGGACTCTGAATAAAGGAAGAGCTGGGTTCAAATCCCAACTCTATTAAGAAATGTTCAAACCTGGGGCAAGTGGCGTAACTTCTCAAGGCCTCAACCTTCTCATCTATATAATGGGAATAATTATTGTACCGAACTCATGGGGTTTTGAGTGGATTAAATAAGATAATGTAAGTGAACTATTTGGCACAAACACTCAAAAATGTTGGCTCTTATTTTGAAAGTCTTCATAACTGATGCAAAGAGGGAAAGGAACAATGATTTGAGTGCCATTATGCCTCCTGTTTAATCCTCATGACATTTCTGTGAAGAGATAATATTCCCTATTTATTTATCTATTTATTTTATTTATTTATTTATTTATTTTTATTTTTATTTTTTATTTTTTTTTTTGCGACGGAGTCTCACTCTGTCACCAGGATGGAGTGCAGTGGCATGATCTCGGCTCACTGCAACCTCCGCCTCCCGGGTTCAAGCAATTCTCCTGCCTCAGCCTCCCAAGTAGCTGGGAGGGCAGGCACATGCCACCACACCCAGCTATTTTTTTTTATTTTTAGTAGAGATGGGGCTTCACCATGTTGGCCAGGATGGTCTCGATCTCTTGACCCTGTGATCCACCCGCCTCTGCCTCCCAAAGTTCTGGGATTACAGGCGTGAGCCACCATGCCCAGCCTATTTATTTTTTGAGGCGGACTCTCACTCTGTCACCCAGGTGGAGTGCAGTGGCACAATCTCAGCTCACTGCAACCTCTGCCCCCCAAGGTTCAAGCAGTTCTCCTACCTCAGCCTCCCAAGTAGCTGGGATTGCAGGCATGTGCCACCACGCCTGGCTAATTTTTGTATTTTCAGTAGAGACGGGGTTTCACCATTTTGGCCAGGCTGGTCTTGAACTCCTGACCTCAAGTGATCCACCTGCCTCGGCCTCCCAAAGTGCTGGGATTACAGGCATGAGCCACCGCGCCCAGCCTAGTATTCCCATTTTAAAGGGGAGGAAACTGACTGGAGAGGTTCCATCACAGAAGTCATAAGGAGTAGGCCCAGTCCTGATGGACTCCAACATTCATCCTCCTTCTATGGCTTTACGCTGTCTCCAGCTCCTTATCAGCCTGGCATTGAGCTTTGATCAGTTACACTTATCTCTTGCATGTGTTTTCCAATATATAGCTTCCCCTTTTGTGCTTAATTGTAGCTTGTCATGCAAATGCTCTTATGTATCCCAGTCCATCAATCTTCTCTGATGGAACACTTAATTTCTTTAGTACGCAGAAATGCATTGCCTTGCCAGAGCTAAGAAAACATCGTTCTGCTTCCTTTAGAAAGTTACCGCCCAGGTTGCAGTTCACTCTGTGCTCTGCAAGAACTTACTACTATCTGGTATGGGCTGACCCGTCTCCACCTGAGGACAAGCCCTGCACCCACTTACGACTTCTTTCTCATCACTCCCAGGTGGTCTCATGGTGCCCTGGACTTTCTCTTACACCTCCATGCCTCTGTGCAAACCAGGCCCTGGGCTTGAAAAACCATCCCCACTTTCTGTACCTGAGAGAATCTCTGCAATCCTTTGTGCTAGGCTGTCCTTCAGGGAAGTCTTCATGCCCTACATACCCCAACCAAGAGTGATGAGATGGCCTTGCTGAAGGCTTTCCCTGGCCTTCCCTCCTCCATTTATCTGTGCATCCTATCCATTCATCCATCATCTCCTTTTTTTTTTTTTTTTTTTTTAGATTGAGTCTTGCTCTGTCACACAGGATGGAGTGCAATGATGTGGTCACAGTTCACTGCAACCTCAACTTCCTGGGCTCAAACCATCCTCCCACCTGAGCAGCTGGGACCACAGGTGTGCACCACCAGGGTCAGCTACTTTAATTTTTTTTTGTTTTAGAGATGGGGTCTCCCTATATTGTCCAAGCTGTTCTTGAACTCCTGGGCTCAAGGGGTCCTCCTGCCTTGGCCTCCTAAAGTACTATGATTACAGGCGTGAGCCAACAAGCTGGGCTGTGTTCCATATTTAAATAAATATAAAAATTAAATTAAATGGTTCAAACAACCTAATTAAACAGTGATTCCTTCTCTTACTGGCTTTTCACAGATTAAGCTATTAAAATGGCTTGAATTGGCCAGGTGCGGAGGCTCACGCCTGTAATCCCAGCACTTTGGGAGGTTGAGTCAGGTAGATCACGAGGTGAGGAGTTCAAGACCAGCCTGGCCAAGATGGTGAAACCCCCATCTCTACTAATAATACAAAAATTAGCCAGGCGTGTTGGTGGGAGCCTGTAATCCCAGCTACTTGGGAGGCTGAGACAGAGAATTGCTTGAATCCAGAAGGCGGAGGTTGCAGTGAGTCAAGATAGCATGCCACTGTACTCCAGCCTAGGTGACAGAGCGAGACTCTGTCTCAAAAAAAAAAAAAAAAAAAAAAAAAAGGCCAGGCACGGTGGCTCACACCTGTAATCCCAGCACTTTGGGAGGCCAAGGTGGGCGGATCACGAGATCAGGAGATCGAGACCATCCTGGCTAACATGGTGAAACCCTGTCTCTACTAAAAATACAAAAAATTAGCTGGGTGCAGTGGTGGGAGCCTGTAGTCCCAGCTACTTGGGAGGCTGAGGCAGGAGAATTGCATGAACCCCAGAGGTGGAGCTTGCAGTGAGCCAAGATCACGCCACTGCACTCCAGCCTGGGCAACAGAGCGAGACTCCGTCTCAAAAACAAAACAAAACAAAACAAAGGCTTGAATTTACTTCTGGAATGCCTTGTCTTGCCCACTGATTCATTTTTCTGTTTTAAATTCGATTCCATATGATTTGGAGAATTATCACTTTGTTTTAAAATTTGGTAGCACGGGTCTGATACTGACACTTTTTTTTTTAAGTTGGTATTTTTCTTCACAACTTCTGCAAAAGTTATTTCTGCAAAAGGAGAACATTGCTGGTACCGAACAAAGTCTGTGCATGGGCCTTTTCCACAAGGAGTATAATCTAGCTCCTCATATATTTATTCTTTCCTTTATTTCTCCCTTTAAGTCTTTCTAATTTTCTTTGACTCTCTCTTGTCCCAAGCTGAATTACTACCCTCACATTTAATGGATTTTATTGCTATTGTAAAAGGATTTCTGTCCATCAAATCGCGGGTGCTCTGTGTTGAAAAGGGGCTTGGTACTTTTCTAGAGCAATGGTTCCCAAACATCAGAAGCACATGGAGGATTTGTTGAAACACAGGGTGCCAGGCTCCCCTCCAGAGTTTCTGATTCACCAGATCTGGGGTGGGGCCTGAAGATCTGCATTTCTAACAAGTTCTCAGGTGATGTTGCTGCTGGTGTTGGGACCACACTTTGAGAAACACTTCTGATTCCCACACCTAACTGAAACACCTGGGTAGGGTGGGGCACCCTACGAAATGCTGCTTCTGTGGGTCTGAGGTAGGTCTGAAACAATCTATTTTCTCTCTAGTTTGTTAAGTTCCCTAGGTGACCATGATGCCAGGTTTGGGAACTGCTCGGGTGCAGGTTCATCTGTGAAGGGCTGACCCACCTATCTCTCTTCTTTATATGCAGATGTCAGCTCATCTTTGCAGCCAGCTGAAGCATTTTTCAGCCTAGACCCTATCATTCTGGCCCAGTCTGCAGATTTGACAGGACTCCCTTCTGTGTCTTCTTCCAAATTATTGATTAAAATGACGAGACGTAAAAATGAAGTTTCACCTCATACCCATTAGGATAGCTACTATTTTTTAAAAAACAGAAAATAACAAGTGTTTGCAAGGCTGCGGAGAAATTGGAACCTTTATTCTCTGTTAATGGGTTTGTAACACACTGCAGCCGTTATGGAAAACAGTATGAGGTTTCTTACAAAATCAAAAATAGAACAGAATCAAAAATAGGCACGGTGGCTCATGCCTGTAATCCCAGCATTTCGGGAGGCCAAGGCAGGAGGATTGCTTGAGCCCTGGATTTCAAGACCAGCCTGGGCAACATAGCAAGACCTCATCTCTACAAAAAATTATGAAAATTAGCTAGGCATGGTAGTGGATGTCTAAAGTTCCATCTACAGGCTGAGGTGGGAGGATCAACTGGGTCTCTCCAGTTACCTAGGTCTGAAGGTAAATCTGCTTCCTCACTGTCTTCTCTTAACACTAGACCGTCTTCTTCCTGGATCTTCTTACTCAAAACATCATTTTTGAGAATCTTTTCGGGGGAGTTGCTATGATGAGGGGCAGCAGTGATAATGGAAATCTATCATTCTTTCAAAAGCCTCAGACACAAATTGCGGCTTATCTCAAATAATAGAAGTTATAATGCTTTTAGTAGAAGAATAACAGCAAGTTGTATAAGCATAACAGCTCTTTCTTTAACTACCGATCAATATCATATGCTCATGAGAAAGGAAAGGTCTGGTATTATCTTCTCCCTTTTACAGATATAGAAACTGAGGCACAGAGTAACTAAGTGACTTGTTTCAGGTCATTCAGTTAACTTCAGAGCTGGGAAGGGCATTCACTAGTACAAGAACCCAAGACGTTTCTTTTCTTTCTTTCTTTTTTTTTTTTCAGATGGAGTCTCACTGTGTCACCCAGGCTGGAGTGCAACGGCAGTATCTCAGCTCACTGCAACCTCTGCCTCCCGGGTTCAAGCGATTCTTCCACCTCAGCCTCCTGAGTAGCTGGGATTACAGACACCCGCCATCATGCTCGGCTAATTTTCATATTTTTGTAGAGATGGGGTTTCACCATTTTGGCCAGGCTGGTCTTGAACTCCTGACCTCAGGTGATTCGCCTGCCTTGGCCTCTCAAAGTGCTGGGATTACAGGCGTGAGCCACCGCGCCCAGCCAAGATGTTTACTTTCTAATTTACAGTCAGGGGAAAGAAGTTTTATTTTGTTTTGCTTTTTCCCTTGAGGACTGAATGTTTTCTCCTTTCTGATTTTAAAGTAAACTAACTTACTGTGTTTCTCTTTTTGCCCTCAAATTTGCTACCCAGTTAGTCCCTGCAGCTCTGTTATTCTTCATAATCAGCATGCCTGCTTTTCCCGCCTCTGATTTTCTGGTTCTACTGTCTTAGCCTTCATGTCTGTGTTACCTTTTCTGGAACCTGCTTCAAATCCTTTCTGAAGGGGGAAGTCTCTGAAGGGGGAAGTCTCCGAATAAATGAGTGACTGACTTCCACCTATCTAATGAAGTGCTTTGTCTCTTGAATTTACAATAATTTACTTGACATTTTAAGATAACATATAGCATTTTGGGGTACAGAGAAACTCTGAATTCACTCCGTGAGATTACAGGAATCTGCAGGAACATCAAAGTCTGATAAATATCACAGGGGCAGAGGAAGGGGTCTCGCATATATGATGCTCTACACGCCTTCTCTGGTTTAATCCTCACCACAGCTCTGTAAGGCAGGTGTTTACAGACGAGGAAAGTAAGGCTCAGAGAAGGTTAGTAACTTGCTCAGGTTTACAAAGCAGCCCAAAGTGGAACCAGGAATAGAATGAAGGACAAAGTCCACAGCCAAGGCCTTTTCAGACTAGACCTTGTGGTCTCCAAATCAAAATAACCTGAAAGGTTTCCCAGTGGTCATAAGATGCCAACTTGTGATCTACATTTTTTTTTTTTTTTGAGATACAGGATCTTACTCTGTTGCCTAGGCTGAATACAGTGGTGCTATCACAGGTTACTGCAGCCTCGAACTCCTGGACTCAAGCGACCCTCCCACTTCAGCCTCCTGAGTAGCTGAGACTACAGGCACGCGCCACCACACCTGGCTAATGTTTATATTTTTTGTAGAGACTGGGTCTTGCTATGTTGCTGGTGTCAAACTCCTGGGCTCAAGCAATTCTTCTGCCTCGGCCTCCCAAAGTGCTGGGATTAAGGTGCGAGCCACCTCACCTAACCAGATCCACATATTTGATGCATAAAATAAGCTATAGACTCTGCACCTCACTCTCCCCAAAGCTGCAACCATATGGGCAGGGGAGATAGTTAACTTCCTTTGTGTGATATTAGCATGATTCTGCCATTAAAAGCAAAAACAAAGGTTTCTTCCAGAAATAAAGGCCTCTGGGTGGTCGGATGTGAATGGATTAGGCAGGAGTTAGTTCCCTGTGCCTGCCCCTTTCTCCCAGGCTGTGGGGCCTCCCCACATGCCATCGAAGTGTTCCTACCTTTCTCGCAGTAGGGTTCCCCGTCTTCCATGTGGAAGAGGCTGTTCCCAAAAGGCTTCTTGCAGGCCGCACAGACGAAGCAGGTGGTGTGCCATGTCTGTCTCAAGGCATGCATTACTTCCTGGGGGAAAGAGCCTAAGCTCAGGACAGAAAGGAGAGAGGGAGCGGGCTTGACTACCCCACCAGGCTCCAGCCACTGCCCGAGCATCCCACCAGGGAACGGGGCAGGAGAGCTCAGGATGCAGGCCTTGGTCACTCTGAAGAAAGACCCAGGGGCGTCAGAGAAGGGGTTGTCACTCTCCAGCTGGGTGCCAGGTTCTGTGCTTTCTTACATAAACTGTGATGCTTAATCCTCCCATTAAACCTGGGAGGAGGTACTGCTTATTACTGTCATTTACCAAAGGGGCATTGAGGGTTAAGGCCACATTCTGGTGAGTGGTAAGGTCAGGCTGTGAAGCAACCACTTGCTTGGCAGAAGTTCCACCACCACTTCAAGCTGTGTGGAACAGGCACACAATCATCTCTTGCATCAAGTTCATTTATCCCCAAGTTTATTGGTGGCAAACCAATTCCCTTTTAGGATAAAAATGGAGTTGCTTCCTCTGTTACCAGCAACTTCTTGGCTTCCTAATGGGATCCCACAATCTTGGGGAAGGGCTGGGGAAGAGACATGGGTCAGAGGAAATGGAGGCCTCCCACTTACCCCCATAATTTTGGTGTTGCACTTGGCACACAGCGGGGCAAAGAATTGCTCATAACATCGCTCACAGTAAACGTTGTTCTGCTCTTCCACAAAGCACACATCTGCCAGGGAAGTCTTGCAGTAGGCACAGGTGAACTCTTCAGGGTGCCAAGAACGGCCCATGGCTACCAGAAATGGGCCCCTGGGGAAGCAGAGAATGGCACCCAGTAAGGCAGCTCCCAGAACTTGGAATTAGATATTTGAAGAACCCCAACACTGTTTATACTTTTACCCAATAACTCTGACTTTTGTGACTGTTCTGATGAAGTAATGTGAAATTCAGAGAAAGCTCCATGCAGAAAGGTGTTCATTGTTGCATCACTTACAATAAAGAAAATCAGGAAGCAACTCAAACATCTACCAATAGGGGACTGAGTAAACATATTATAGAATTCAGTTGACCACTGATAATGATAGTAAGAAATGCAATAATGATGATGCTGATGGCTAACATTTATTAAGTGATTACTCTGTGTCAGGCTCTATTCAAGAAGACTTTTGCATTTATTAACTTGCTTAATTCTCACAACAATCCTACGCACTAGGTACTATTATAATACCCATTTTTAGATAGGGGAATTGAGGCACACAGAGTTTGAACAACTTGTTTAAGGCCTTAGGGCTAGTAAGTGGTAGACCAGGATACAAACTTGTATTGTCTACTTCCAGGTTAGCAGTCAGAACAGTGGGACTATGAGGACATTTTTTTATATTCTAATTTTTACTTTTCTGTGTTTTCCAATTCTTCACTAATAAGTATGTATTACTTTAGTTTTAAATAAAAGTGTATTTTTCACGTATATAAGCTCACACCACACATGCACACAAACATACTGTATTCAAACAACAGCACCCATGGTCCATGGCTTCTAAGTATGAAATCACTTGTTTTCATTTTAGTCTGGCAGATGCCCACCAACCCCCTGAGCAGCCCAGGCCTGTCTGTGGAAAGACCCAGAAGCAACCCTAAAGGAAAACTGGGTCAAAACCAACACTGTCTTACAACATGCCCCGTAAACCTACTGACAAGCCTGGTGATTCCCAGACCTCAACCTTAGCCCAAGGGGGAGTTCCTGGCACCAGGCACCCTGCTGGAGCTTCACCCACATACCTCATGCCATTCCTCCCAGCTCCCTGGGAGAGTGGGTGTCACATAGGTATGGCAGCTAAGGCTCAGAGAGGTCAGACCAGAGGGCAAGCCAGAAGGACCCGAGGCTTTCTCCCTACACCTGCCTCCTACCTCCATCTCTCCCAACCAGGGCTCAGACTGTGGGCAAGCACCCCATACACACGCCCTTCCAGTGCCCCAGTGCAGCGGCACAGCTGGACCATACCGGATGACATTGTTGCAGTGACCGCAGAGTGGAGTCCGGCTGCTGGCTGGGAATCGCTCAGCCCTCTGGACGGTCCCCCTGGCAAGTGGTGGCACCTGGGGACCCGCTGGGGTGTAGGCTGGGCCTCCCCGGGGCAGGGTCTGCTTGCTGATGGAGGTGGTGCTCTTGCCCGGGGCAAACTTCTGGGAGAAGCTGTCATCTGTCACCCAGGGTGGACGGCTGGCAGGCTCCGCAGGGCCCCCGCTGTAGACCACCGAGGGTGCAGGGTTATAGTTGGGGGCAGGTGAGGGGGTATAGGCTGGTGCTGGGGATGGAGTGTAGGTGGGGACAGGTGAGGGGGTGTAGGCAGGGGCAGGGGAGGGGGTGTAGGCAGGGGCAGGGGAGGGGGTGTAGGGAGTGGGACTGTAATTGGCCCCTGGGGACGGGCTGTAGGTAGATGCAGGCACTGCAAAAGCCAAAAAAAACCCAAAGAAAGGTGTGTCAGGAATTCATTCTTCCCAGTTCCCCTCACTCCTAGCCAGAGAAATGCAAAAGGTGACTTTAACATTAGAGCAGTACAATTTCAGTTTTTTTGGGAGACTTGTTCCTGAACTTCTTGATGGCCCAGATTTGAATTCTCAGCAGGGTGTTCACAGAGCTAGGGAGCAAGCACAGCAGAACCCTCGACAGGGCTGGAAAAGGGACATGGCTATAAATATCTGCAGCTGTGCAGGGTGGGGCTCCGCCAGGCCTTGACTGCCCAAGGCCTGCATAAGACGCAGAGTGGGGGTGGGGGTACCTGGGCGGGGAGAGGTGGGAGTGGGTCAGCTCGCCTTTGACTGCAAGATGCTTTCAGTTGCACTCTGACCAGTGATTTGACATCTGAAATACCTCCCTTGGCATAAGTTTGCTGAACCTGGACCTAGGTCAGCCCTCAGGACAAAACAGGTGACCTGGTAGCTGGGTTTTCAGGTTCAGGTTTCAGGTTTAGCTACAATTACTTTCTTGAAAAACAGCTTGGCTTGATTTGTATTGGGGGGCAATTCCGTCTTGGTTTGATTAGGGTGGGGGATCTTGAAGGAGTCATTCAGAGGGTGCTGGGCAGAGACTCTAGGGTGACACAGCCTAGAAGTAGCTGCTCACTTGGCCCGTGGCTGCCCTGGGGGACCCCTGTACTCCCACATCGCTTTCGTGGAAGCTGAGAGTGTGTCTGAGTGACGACTGTCTAAAGATTGCCCAGGCAGTCAGAGCACAGGGAAGAGAATCCACCGCCTCACTTCTACCACCCCCTCCTCCAGCTCCCTAAGAGCAGAAAAACGTTTTGGGCTCACAGCACAGAAAAAGCATTGCCACTGCTTACCCACAGCCCTCTCCGGCCTGGGCCCTCAACACCTAGCCAGGGCAGACCCAGCTGCACCCTGCAGGCAAGGTCCAGCTGGCTTCCTCTTCCAGCGAGTGAGGTTCCAGAAGCCTCACCACATTTCAGTCTGCTCCTCAGCAAAGAGGCCTCATTCCCCCAACCCTAGGAAGCATGTCAGCACAGCCTCCCTCCCCATTCCTGAGCTCAGTCTGGGCAGGATGGACTGCATTGAGGCAGTCCCTGCACCCACACCCTGCCTCTGCCCCCCACCCCATACTCCAGCCTCAACCTGGAGAGGAAGGTTTTCCTTAGGGCCTAAGACCCTGGCCCCACCTCCAGTCTCTCTTTCCCACCTGGTTCCCCTGGGCCACCTGGGGCAGCCTGTGGCTCCCACTCTGCACCTTCCACTCCCAGGTGACCCACCCTTCAGAGCTGGGTGAGCTGGAAATCCCTGTGCTGGGGGTGAGTAGGGACCAGGTAGATAGGATCCATCCATGTTGTTGAAGGAAGAAGAGATAAAACCCTCCACAGCCCTGCCCTGGAGCCATCCTGCCAGTGAGGCCTTCAAAAGATAATACCGGTTGGGCATGGTGGCTCATGCCTGTAATCCCAGCACTTTGGGAGGCCGAGGTGGGCAGATCATGAGGTCAGGAGATCGAGACCATCCTGGCTAACGCGGTGAAACCCCATCTCCACTAAAAAAATACAAAAAATTAGCTGGGTGTGGTGGCGGGTGCCTGTAGTCCCAGCTACTCAGGAGGCTGAGGCAGGAGAATGGCGTGAACCCAGGAGGCGGAGCTTGCAGTGAGCCGAGATCGTACCACTGCACTCCAGCCTGGGCAACAGAGGGAGACTCCGTCTCAAAAAAAAAAAAAAAAGATAATACCTTCTCCATAACGAATCTTCCTCCCCTTTAGGGGTAACGAGAGGCACATAGCATCTGTCATCTGAATCGGTCTTCACATTATTCCCTCTTTACACTTGAGGTCACTGAGGCTCAGACAGAGCTAGTAAGTGGGAATACATCTCCAAAACCATTCATTCTATCATCCCAAGCTGCCTCTGTAAAGAACATGAGTCCAATTTCTAGAAAATCTCAGTGCAACATGTCAGGGAGGAGTCATTTTCAGCATGAAGGAGACCCCCTGCTGTGGAGTCTTGATAGCATAGCCAAGAGCCCTGGCTGCAGGATCCAGCTCTACTACCTCCTGGTTTTGTGTCCTTAGGCAAATTCCTTAACCTCTCTGGGCCTCAATTTCTTCATCTGGCAATACTGATTCTTAGTATCTCACAAGGTTATTATGAGGATTAAGGGAAGGTAAGAAATATAAAGAGCGTAGCCTAGTACCTGGCAGTGTGTCACTAAATGTGAGTGAGGATGGCAAGGATGGGGGCAACCTGGGTGTCAGGGTCAGATGTACTGTCAGCCTGTCTCATGGCCTGCTGCTCACCTAGGGAAGCCCAGCCCAGTTAGACTGGTAGCGCCTAGGGTTGGGGGAGAGGAGGGAAGGGAAATGGAACATCTTGAAGTCAGATAACCTGAGACTGAGGTCTATTCAGTGGTGGTGGAATGCCTGACGCCCTGCCTGCCCCACAGGGCATGCTGGGGACCTGCTGGGGTGACATAGTGAATGGATTTTGTAAATGTGTACAGCCCAAATTTGAGGTATCGTCACCCTCCCTAACAACTTTGCAGAGAATCTCAAAATGCTGGGGGAAGAAGTGATTCCAGGAACACCACCAGGGACAGAGAGCAGGGAGAGGTGATCTAGCACAACTTCAGAGCAGCTTCATCCCTGTGTTATATATGAGGGGGTTCTGTGCAACATTTTCTTTCCTTTCTTTGTAAAGTGCAATTCTCTGCTAAAAAAGATTAAGATTGGCTGGGCGCGGTGGCTCACGCCTGTAATCCCAGCACTTTGGAAGACCGAGGCCGGTGGATCACTTGAGGTTAGGAGTTCGAGATCAGCCTGGCCAACATGGTGAAACCCCGTCTCTACTAAAACTTCTACTAGCCGGGCATGGTGGTGGGCGCCTTGTAAACCCAGCTACTCGGGAGGCTAAGGCAGGAGAATCTCTTGAACCCGGGAGGTGGAGGTTGCAGTGAACCGAAGTCGCGCCATTGTACTCCAGCCTGGGCAACAAAAGAGAAACTCCATCTCAAAAAATAAAAAGATTAAGACCAGAAGCCCTAATCCTGCGGTGTCCAATACATAGTGCTACATGGCCGATGAGCAGCTGAAATGTGGCTAGTCCGACCGAGAAGTGCCGTTAGTGTAACACACACACCAGATTTTGAAGGCACATTAATAATTATTTTATATTGATTATATGTTGAAATTATATATATATATTTTTGAGACGGAGCCTTGCTCTGTCGCCCAAGTTGGAGTGCAGTGGCGCAATCTCGGCTTCACAGCCACCTCTGCCTCCTGGGTTCAAGCGATTCTCCTGCCATAGCCTCCCGAGTAGCTGGGACTACAGGCGCCCGCCACCACGCCCGGCTAATTTTTTGTATTTTTTTAGTAGAGACGGGGTTTCACCGTGTTACCCTGGTGGTCTCGATCTCCTGACCTTATGATCCGCCCGCCTCGGCCTCCCAAAGTGCTGGGATTACTGGCGTGAGCCACTGCGTCCGGCCTGATGTCTTAAATATATGTAGTCAAAAAAAATATATTAAAATGAATTTAACTTGCTTTCTTTTATTTTTTAAAAATGTGGCTAATAGGAAATTTCTATTGCGTGGTGCTGCCTTCACCAAAATGACTGCTTCCACATGCCAGGCCCTTTACGTGCCTTATTACTCGCTGCAATCCAAGGAGGCAGATAATATTTGCAAGTCCATTTTACAGATGAGGAACTGAGACTTGGAGAGCTTAAATGGCTGCCTCCAAGTCATCCAGCTGGTGAACTGCTTAGCTGAAACGCGCTCAGGCTGCCAGACTCAACAGCAGATGCCCGCTTAGAAACTCCCCAAGCAGCAAAACAGGCTTTAGTACGCCCCCCTTCAAGTAAACAGGGCCCTGGCCGACCTTTCCTGCCTCCCTCCAGCAATACTAACCCTATTCCCCCTGCCTGGCAGTCGCTTCCCTCCATCGGAAGGCCTTCCAGACTCCCGGATCCACCTCCTTTTCTAAGCCCCCACAACACAGAGGTCTCACAGAGGCAGGCTAGAATCTGGACCCCGATTTGACGGCTTCCTTGCCGGGAGCTAACCCACCCAGAGAAGGAACCTCCCCGGCCTCAGTGGCCCGGCCCGGCAGCTCCGTTCCCCCGTCGCAACCCCCACTCCGGCGGGGGGCGAGCAGGCAGTGGCGCTTCGCCGCCCTCAGCTTCTGCATCCTTCAGCCTGGCTCGCCGTCACGCCAGGAGAGACCTGATATCCCATCTCGCAGCCCCGGGGCTGTTGCTATTTTTGCGTGACGGAATTAAGCCAGTCTAAATTAGAAGGTGATATTTCATCTCTAATTGGCAAGTTCAAAAGTCCCCTATCGCACTCGGCGGGCTCGGGGATATGTAATTAAACAAGGTGATTTCTGACTCACTCCGGGCCGGGCCCGGCTCTCCGCAAGCGCCTGGCCGCCGCCCGGCCCGCGGGCCAACGTGGCCGTCCCCGGCCCGCGCGCAGGGTCTCCGCGCCGCCGCCGCCCGCCCCCTCCCCGGCCTCAGGTGTTCCGGGGAGCGGCCGCCCACCTCGGGCGCCAGCGATAAGATCCGGCCTGCGAACACCGCCCTCGGCCCGGAGGAGGCCCCGGGGGGAGCTGCGGCTGCGGCCGCGGCGCTCCGGGTCCCGCGCGGGCTCCCCGCCCTCTCTGACGCCCGGATCCGAAGAGCCTGGAGGGAAGGGGAGCGGAGGGGGGCTCGGGACCACACGCCCCACTTCATACGGGGCCGCCTGCCAGCCGCCCCCGGACTCCGCTTGGCAGCCGGGCCTCCCGGAGAGGGAGGTGGAGGCAGGCCGGCTCCAGCGCGCGCCCGCCCGGCCGCCTCTTTCCCCCTAGGCAGGAATGAGTTAATGTCTGCGCGGCCTGGGAACGGCGCGGGGGCCCGCGGCTCCGGCCCGTCTCGCTCGCCTGGGCCCCAGCCCGGGAAGGAGGAGGAAGGAGACGCAGGGCGGGCTGGCCGCGCGCCCCCGGAGCCCTGACGCCGCCTGGCGGGCTGGGCGAAGACAGCCGGCGGCCGCCCCGGAAGGTGCCAGAAGCGCCTCCCCAGGAAGAGACGGAAATGTCCTCCTTGCGCCCCGGCAAGGCCTCGCCTCCACCCGCCGCTTCTCCTCCAAACTCCTCTCCAGCCTCCCCTCCCTGTGTTCCCAGTCTCTGCAGGGGCAGCCTCTTCCCACTGCTCCATCTAAGGCTTTTCACTACTGCAAAATGCCACCTCGCCCTGCGGAGTTTTCACCTCAGAACCGTCTATCCTTGCCCCTTCTCTGTAGGGACAGAGAAGGGCACCTCCCGTGTGACAGACGCTGTGCTGGGTGCTTCATTCCATCCCCAGAACACGAGGTGTCCATGAACATCGCAGCCTGGATGGATGAGGCACTTTGCCTTCGACAGCAGAGCAGGCCGTGGCACCGGCCTCCGTCTCGGGCAAAAGCCACTTCGACCGCCCACACTCAGCCCTGCTGTCAGAGCGAGCTTCATGAACCAGCGCCCCGAAGCAAGGCCTGCCCTGACTCAGTGTCTGTCTCATCTCCCTGGGCTCCAGCGGCAGAGAAAACTTCCCTGGGGTTTCTCCCTGCGCCTGGATAGGACCTGCTCCCGAGTCTAGGCTCCTTATGTGCTGTTCTGTACCCCCATGGCTGCGGCCAAATCTCGCACACTGGCATGACACAGAGAAGATGGAGTCTCATTCTGTCGCCCAGGCTGGAGTGCAGTGGTGCAGTCTCGGCTCACTGCAACCTCGGCCTCCCGGCGATTCTCCTGCCTCAGCCTCCCGAGTAGCTGGGATTATGGCTAATTTTTGAATCTTTAGTAGAGATGGGGTTTCGCCATGTTGGCCCCGCCGGTCTCAAACTCCCGACCTCAGGCGATCCTCCTGCCCCGACCTCCCAAAGTGCTGGGATTCCAAGTGTGAGCCACCATGCCCGGTCCGGAGAAGACTTCTCTGTTCTCCTTCGCTCTCCCTTAGAATCATCCACCGCTTTCTTGCTCACCTGTCTCCCCCAGACCAGATGCAGGCTCCATAGGATTCTGACCCACAGCTAGGGGACGGAGGGCGGAGCATCATTAGCAAGGCCTTGCTTCCCATTCTTCTGGGGATGTGCCCCCAGAGCCACTTCTTGGCTCTTGTGGCTCCTGGAGCCCGCCCATGGCTTTCGACAGCCTCCCCTCCTGCTCTGCCTCTTACCTGGCTGGTAGACAGAAGGCCGGATGCTGGCAGTGGTGACAACCCGGGGCTTGGGTGCAGGGGCGGCGGGTCCCTCACTGTAGCTGGTGTGGGTGGCAGGTGCTGAAGAGGCGGCCACTGCGGGGCTGTAGGAAGAGGCCTGGGGCCTGGAACCAAGGGGGGAGGGGTTACACCCAGAAGGACAGCCCCCACTGGGGCCTGCAGTCAAGGTAGGCTGGCTCCCGGGTCTTCAGAAGCCTCTGTGAGACACCTGACAGAGACATTTCTGGGGAACTGCCAGAAACGGTGAAGGAAGGACCATGAGGGTCTTGGAGGGGAGGAGGATGTTCCTTGGGTGGCTAGTGCCACCGCCTTTGGAGAGAGGGAGAAAAGCCACCAGGAGGACACCGGGAAGACCCTTCACTCTCGTGGGGAGAGACTGTCCAGGTGGGACTGTGGAAGAGCGCATAGGTAGGGGAGAGGAGAGAGATGGCACTGGTCAGAACTACCTACCCCCACGACCTTATGGGGCACCTCAGCCCCTGACCACCTGGCCTCTTCTGCCTACCCTTTTCTATTGTTGCTGGAAGGAACAGCAAAGTCTCAGGTTTCTGGGCATAGATGCTCCAGTGAGAGCTCAGGGGAAGTCAGGAGACTGCCCCCGCCTGCTGCCCAAGGCGCTCCCCTCTCCCCCAACACACACCTCTTCTGCATAGAGTTCCTGTTGCCCTCCTCCAACTGGGTTAGTTTTCAAGGGGCCTAGGGTCACCTTTCCCCGTGTGTGGCCCAGGGACAATGGGGTCAAAGAGATTTAAAAAAAAGCATCCTAGTTCATTACCCTCAGGAGAGTCTGTGGGTCGTGGCCTCTCCTCCCAGAGAGCTGAAGGCTCTGAGAACTCCTGGAATCCAGTGGCCTGTTGAGCCTCGTCTGATCAGTGTTCCCCAATTGTATTTGTTTGTAAAATGCTTTTCTTCATTTAAAACTAATGAACACCTTGCAGAACACATCCCTGGTCTTTCAGATCTCAAAGGGGACCACATGCCCACACCCAGGGCAAATGGGTTATTGCTACAGGTGCTGGAGAAGTGAGCCCTGCCTGCCACCCCCACATGGCTTTCTGCCTTCCTTCTGTCTGTTCCTCAAGGACCCGGGGCCTGCCGATCCCTGCTGGGCAGAGCTGTAGGATGAGGAGTGCCTTCCTCTCTGGGGCTCTGAGAAGGGACTGGCCCTGGCATGAGAACCCACCACCAAGCTTCTGAGTGGATCCAGAGAGGTCTGAGGGGCTGTTCCAGACAAGGCACAGATAAAATGAGCCTCAGGGAGCCGGCATCCCAGACCTGGGGGCTGTGCACACTTGCCCTGTCAAGCTGCCGCGTTTCTGGCTGAGTGAAGCCATTGTCTCGCCTCCCCAGGCCCACCTGCCCTTCTCTGGATAGATTCCTGTGCTAAGACCAGCAGAGTAGGGGTCTCCATGGAAGAGGAAGAGACAGTGTCCAAGGGGTGCCGGGCTTCCATAGTGATGGGGGCGGGCCAAGGTGCAGTGGTCTTAGCTGGACTCCATCAGTGGAGGACACTTTGCCCACAGCCCAGGAGCTACAGGTCCTGAGTCAGGGACTGGCACTGGGAAAGGGAGCAGAGGCTTATGGCATCCATTGAAAATTCTGAAGCCATGCTCCCATGAAAGGCTGGGGAGTCCATTTGCCTCCCATGGGCTCCCCCACCTCCCGCTCCACCCCAGCCCATGTGTGAGGAGCGGAGGTAGCTTTGCTCAGAGTGCAACCCCGTGACCCCTTCTGCTCCAGCCCCACTCCCCGCTGGGCAGCCAGCCCTCTGTGCCCCTCTCCAAGCTCCACCCAGGTCCCAGCTCTCCTGGCAAGGCAAAGGGAAGGAAGGGAGGACTCCCCCTGTGGGGGGCATCCCAAGGGTTCCAGGAGCTCAGCCGTGGGCAGGCCCAGGACACTGAGACCTAAGCCTGGTGCTGGTGCCTGCCTTTGAGCAGGGTTGGGGCCCCAGGGATGAGGCTAGACTGCCTGCAGGGCTCCAGCATTTACAGCCCCTCACCATTCAAATTGGGAGGCTTCTTCCCACTCAAAAACAGAGGTATTTCTTGCCCTCCTCAAAGTTTCATCTTTCTGCAGGTAGCAAGGCCTTTATATGAAGAGATTCTGGTATAAAGAGGGGAAGCAGTGTCCTAAATCCCCCCAGGAAACTGGGATGAAACCATCCCTGGAGGGCCAGGCTCCTCCTTCAGGCTTGAGTTGGGCTGGGGAAAGGTTGAGCTTGGCACCATGTGGTTAATGTGAAGCCCGGGATGGGGGCAGCAGACAGGCCTGCAAGCCGGTTTGCTCACATCAGTCCCACCTCAGGCTGCACCATGGACCTACCCATCCTGATCCAAGAGGCATGTCCTCCCCAGCAAACCGTGGGGGCCAGGGTGGGAGGCCTGGGACACCTGGGCTCTGACCCCAAACACTAACTGGCCGACTTTTGGAAGCCCAGACAGAGAGCTGGCCCCATCCAGACTGATGCGCCACATGGCCACCGCAGAGTGACCTGTCAGCCTGGCCTCTCTGCCTCCGCTCTTCTCCCCTGGCCTTTGGTCTCTGCTTGCTGGGTGTCTAGGAGGGCAGATGCAGGAACTCACAATACTTGTGTCCTTCATATGTATTAGGTGTTTTACAGACATTTTTTCTATCATAATTCTATATAATAAGTGTTAGGTAAACATCTTAACAGATGAGGAAACTGAGGTTCAGAGAGCTTCAGTCACTTTTTCAAGGTTACACACAGTAAGCTGTGGAGCAGATATAAATCCCACTATACCAGGTGCCTCTGGCGTTAACATGGCTGAACTCTCTCTGAGGAAATCTGACCTGCCTTCCCTGCCCAGCTCCAATGCTGCCTCCTCCATGGAGCCTTCCTTGATTTCTCCAGCCCACAGGGACAACTTTCATTCTAATTTGAGTTCCAGGAACAAAGACTTTTCCCACAGTCCCCTTTTGTTATCTAACTTTGTGTATATGAGTGTGTGTATGTGTCTGTGAGAAAGAGAGAGAGATTGTTACCTCTCTCACTGGTATATGTGTCAGAGAGAGACACTGTTACCTCTCTCACTGGTGTATGTGTCCCTGGGGGGCAGAGTGACAGTCCCCGCCACAGTGGTGCACACCCCTGTAATTCACCCTCAGTTTCCCCTTCACACTCTGCACCAAGCAGCACTGGCCTTGGCTTCCTCCAGGCCTGTGGGCCCTAACTACCTTGGACACAGCTGGCCACAGGTAGACCCAGAGTGGGGCGTTTCCTGCCTCCCTTCCCCAGGGTCAGGCCCAGCACCTGTGGCCCAGTTACCTTGGGCTGTCGGCAGGACTTGAAGCAGGGGCTGTGGTGGAGGCGGAGGCGATGGCAGTGTGGGCAGCAGCTGTGGCCAGGGGTGGCGAAGCCGCACTGGGAGAGGCAGCAGCAGGTGGCTGGGCAGAAGCGGGCAGCAGCGGGGTGGTGGCCTGGCTGGTGCACACCGGCGCATGCTCAATAGGGGTGCTGATGAGGCGGGACCAAAAAGACAACAGGTCAAGGGAGCCTAGAGACCCTGTGAGGCCCTTCTGCATGGGGGCAGGTGGCTGCAGCAGAGGCAGGCTGGGCAGAAAGCGCCACCTGCCTTGCAAACAGAGTAGGATCCTCAGAGGGTGTGTCTTCCAGCTCAGGGAAGGAGCTCCTCCAGGATCCCAGGAGCAGAGGCTCAGACCACAGGAGGGTTCCAGTAACATCAAAAACTTTTTCAATCCTGGAGGAATTTCCCACCCCCACCCCTCAAATTTTTCTGTACTTCCTAATTTTTCTTTTTCAGCAAAACAGTGTGGTAGAAAAGCCGTTGGAATTATCCACCCAGGTTCCTCCCTGATCCTGTTTTCACCCTTCCCCATTCAGTCAGGGGGCATGTGCTACCTTGGGAAGGAATGATACAGCAAAAAAAGCAGAGTGAAGATATTTGAGTGTCAAGGGCTTAGGCTCTGGAGTTGTGAGAACCTAGGCTTTGGGCTCGAAAGGACTCAGGGCACCAACAAGACAGATGGCTGAAAGCTACCATGCCAGGCAGAGCAAGGTTACCTGGACAAAAGTGGGCACTGTGGCAAGGGGATTCAAGAATAGAAGCCCCTGTGCCCCTTTTCAAGGTCAACCCTGAGGAAGCGGCAGGACCTCAGGGTTCCCCATGCCCATGGTGAGGGGCCAGGCAGACCTGAAATAACCCAAAGATCCCCATGCCTCTGTGTGGCCTGGGTGCCCTAGAGGATTTGCCATGCACCCAAGAGTGACAAGAACATGGTCCTGAGCACCTGCAGATCTGAAAGACCTTGTAACTGGGAAAGAGAAAGGCGACCACACTGCCAGTGTGGACCAGATGGGTTGGGGATGTCTCAGCAAATGCCAGTGCAGGCAGAACCTGACAGAGGACCAGGTGTGCCCCCACACCCCCACCCTGAGTGCCTTGGCATTCTGTAAGCACCTCTTCCCTAGAACCACTCTAGGAAGACAAGAGCAGTCAGAGCTGGGTTGCTAACTGTAAAATAGGGTGGGCAGAGAATAAAAATTAAATTATAGGAAAGCAAAGAAATGCACATTCTTTACTCTTTGATTTGTTTTTGCAATAACAGCAACTGGATAAATGCAGCTTCTGTAAATGGGAATGACTCCCCCCTACACTATGCAGTTTGTTTATTGACCTCATGCTATGTGCCAGGAATGATGTCTTTACTTCCTCACAGCAGCCCTCTGATGTTGGTATCATGGACTCTTATTTAATAGATGAGGAAATGGTAACAAAGAGAATTCAGTTGCTCAAGGTCCTACAACTTATCAGTAAGAATAGCAGGATCTGATTGAGGGATGTTGTGATTTGAATCCTTAACCGGTACCTCATGGAGGAAGAAATAAACCTCTTGTTGTGATCAGCCAAGTAGACTCTTTCCCCAATAAAAGGCACTATTCTTATTGGAAATAATTAGAATAACAATGCTTTCCATTACTAAGTGCTTACCACAGTAAAAGAAATTACCCTAGCCGGGCGTGGTGGCTTATGCTTATAATCCCAGCACTTTGGGAGACTGAGGCAGGTGGATCACCTGAGGTCGGGAGTTCTAGACCAGCCTGACCAACATGGAGAAACCCTGTCTCTACTAAGAAACAAAATTAGGCCGGGCACAGTGACTCACGCCTGTAATCCCAGCATTTTGGGAGGCCGAGGTGGGCGGATCACGAGGTCAGGAGATCGAGACCATCCTGGCTAACACAGTGAAACCTCTTCTCTACTAAAAATACAAAAACAAAATCAGCCAGGCGTGGTGGCGGGTGCCTGTAGTCCCAGCTACTTGGGGGCTGAGGCGGGAGAATGGCATGAACCCGGGAGGTGGAGCTTGCAGTGAGCCGAGATCACGCCAATTCACTCCAGCCTGGGCGACAGAGCAAGACTCTGTCTCAAAAAAAAAAAAAAAAAAAAAAAATTTAGCTGGGCATGGTAGTGCGTGCCTGTAATCCCAGCTACTCGAGGGGCTGAACCCTTGAACCCGGGAGGCAGAGGTTGCGGTGAGCCGAGATCATGCATGCCATTGCACTCCACCCTGGGCAACAAGAGCGAAATTCCATCTTAAAAAAAAAAAAGAAATTACCCTATTACTCAATTTTATCATTTAAACCTCCCTGAGCCATTGGGATTGTGACTCTCATTTTGTAGATGAGAAATCTGAGGTCCAGAAAGATTGTGTCTCTAGTAAAACATCACAAAGCTGCAAAATGGCAAAAAGGGCTTGGGGCCTCACCACTATAACACTTTGCAAACTTCCATGTGTGCTTGAAGCCCCTGGGGATCCTGTTAAAATGAAGTTGATCCTAGTTGAGTAGGTCTGGGGCAGAACTGAGAGTCCACATTTCTTTCTTTCTTTCTTTCTTTTTTTCTCTTTTTTAAATTGAGACGGAGTCCTGCTCTGTTGCCCAGGCTGGAGTGCAATGTCGCGATCTCGGCTCACTGCAACCTCTGCCTCCCAGGTTCATACAATTCTCCTGTCCCAGCCTCCAGAGTAGCTGTGATTACAGGCACGAGCCACCATGCCCGGCTAATTTTTCTATTTTTAGTAGAGTTGGGGTTTCACCATGTTGGCCAGACTGGTCTCGAACTCCTGACCTCAGGTGATCCACCTGCTTTGGCCTCCCAAAGTGCTGGGATTACAGGCGTGAACCACTGCACCTGGCCAAGAGTCCACTTTTCTAACAGGCTTCCAGGTGATGCTGATGCTGCTGGTCTGTAGGCCACACTTGGAGTAGCTGGCACTAAAGGGGTCTGCCCTAGATAGGAATGCAAGCGGGCCCTCAGCTATTTGCAAAAGCATTACTGAATTACTTTCCTCCATCTGGTGAGGTGTATGGTAAAAAGGGCATGAAATATTGTGACAGGGTCACGGAAGAATGGAGCTGGAGAAGTGGCAAGGTTGAGGTTGACCCCCCATGGGAGAGAGAGTGCCATCCTTCTCCATAACTGCGTGGGAAGCTTTTGGGATGGGCAAGAGCAGTGGTTACATCCTGCCCAGGTCTTCCCTGACTTAATGCCCAGGGAGGCGGTCTTGGGCAGCCCAGCTTGCAGGCCTGCAGCCGTGCCTGGCCCTGGCCCTTCCACGAACCCACCTATGAAAGAACCTCACTTCTGGAAGCCATGCCGGTGATGTGACTGCCTCAGAGAAGTAGCTGCAGTCTCTGTAGCCACGCCACTGAGCTGGCTGCTCAGACCCTCCTCTCAGTGTGGGCAGGTATGGCCTGGGACAGCTCAGGCTGACACAGAACACTGATCTCCTTGATCTGCTCTCCATGGCCCTACACCACACTTCCAGTAGGCTGCTGGGAAATGAGGACACTGCACAGGACAAGGACAATGACAGTGTCCAGGCTGGGGACAGTATTCTGTAGGATGAATAGGAGGTTGGCTTTGCCTGTCTCCTTGGCTCCAATTCACTGTTAGGCTAGCTTACCTGCTGCTCTCCCCAGCCAGAGCTCCAAATGAACCCTGGATTCCAGGGCATGAATTTGGAGCTGGATGTGGGCCCTAGGAAAATTCATCATTGACCACAGCACCAGGACGATGATCACCACCAGGTATACCTGGGTATGCACGTAAGGGAGCCTGCTGCTTGGGGTTCTTGCTGAGTAGCATCCTCTCTAGCACACTGTCTAAAGACACCAAGAAGCCAGGGCTAGGGAAGGCAGAGGAGGCATGAAAGGGTATCTTGAAAGATCTTGGGCTCTTATTCCAGGTCAGTTCCTGCCTGAAGTTCCACAAACCCCCAGAAGCATTCTGAAGGGGGCATCATAGAGCAAGCACTGTGGAGAACTTACTTGGCCCTGGCTTCATTCCTAAGGACAGTGCTGGTGAGATCACCCCATCCTGATCTAAGGTCTACGGTTGCCTCCTGCCTTAGTCATAATTCAGTTTAAACATCTAAGCAAAAACCAAATCAAACCAAACTAGGCCCAAATGCTCATGGCTCCATGGGGGGTTGGCGTGGCCAGGAGAAACACAGCCTGACCATCGTCCCCTTTTCAGCTTATCTCTTCCCTCAGTCTGGTCAGCATCAAGGTGGAGCATGTTGACTGTGTGCCCCTGCTCTTCCATGGTGGCCCTTGGTGGTGGGAATGGTGGGGTTTGGTTGATGCTGTTATTGATAACTATGATATTATGTCTGGAAAGGATGGGGATGGTGGTGGTGATGCTGGGTCTTGGGGTTGTTGCCACTGGGCTTGGTCAGAACTGTTGGTGATGGTGGGGGCCTTGTGATTGGTATTGACAGTGCTGAAGGGGTGGTTGCGACTATGGGGGTGATGATGCTACTTGTGTTAGTTAAGATGGTAGAGCATGAAAATCTCTGTTGATTGGGTGATGATAGAATGCCAGTCAGGTGGTTGGTCTTGAAATTATTCATGCTGCCACCCACCTGGTCTACGTTCCACCTTGCTGCCTGGTGACTATGGCTCAGGGGAAACCTGAGCTGCATCACTTTGCCCCAGGAATGCTCCATGCAACTCCAGGGCCCACATTGCCATTGTGGTCTAGGTGAAGAACACCTCATCAGCTATAGTGTGAAAGGTGCCCTACGGCCTTTGCTAGTTCCACTTTCCTTCAGAATGCACTCAAAATCCCATAGCCTGGGAGTCTAGATGCAGACCACTACTAACCATGACATCCTCTGCATTCTCTCCATTCCAACTAAAATGATTAACTTGGGGTTCTGGGACACCACTTCTCATCAGCACCTCTGCTTGTTCTGCTTAGAATATCTGTCCAGCCTTTTGTATCTGCTTCCACCCAAATTCTAACCATTCCTGATGATAAAATACACTGACCTCTTCTTCCAGGAAGCCTTCTTTGATCCACCACTTGGAGGGATGCTCCCTGTCTCTGGACCATACACGATCAACCTTGCATTGGGAACACAGCCACATCGGCCCTTTCTGATTCCTTTAGCACCCATAGTAGTGAGGCACCTCCACAAATGCCCACAGACACCGGATGCTGAATGAGGACATCTCTCCTGCTTATACTGAGGGGTTTACATGGAACCCAGCCTGGGGCCCCCCAGGGCACTATGTGAAGGGGTCTGGGGTAGGTGGGAAGGCAGGGCTTCAACTAGGTGGCTCCAAGAGAGCTCCGACAGGCTGGGGTCTGGGAGCAGGGGTCCAAGAGCCCGCCAACTCTTAGTGGTTGGCTGAGGCTTTGCCAGCCTCAGGATACCCATTGCCCAGGACCTCTCTCTATCTGGCAGACCCCTGCCCCCAACCCACCCTTGGGCCTTGCAAGTCCTCTGTAAAACAGCCAAATATGAGTGTGCTCCAGGAGGCCTAGATGAAGGCAGCGGGATGAAGGCTGCCTGGCCCGGGCATCAGACTGCTGGAGGCAGGATGAGGTGGGAGGCCAGAATAGGTTGGCAGGGGGCTTTAGGGAGCATCTCAGGGTGGATGGGCAGGAGAGAGCGGCCTCAAACACCAACGCTTCCTGGTGGGATTGCGAAGGTTCCTGGAGGCAGAGGGAAAGCCTCTGCCCAGGCAGCAGGAATGGGCGCAGAGCTCTGGCCAGCCCAGCCACAGAAAAGGCAGGACAGCCTTGAGGGCTGGGCCTCAGCATCTGCTTCTAATGTAAGTGCCACCGCTCTCATGTCCTCAGCCTGTGATTTCACACAATCAGGGACATGGAATTGGCCTGGAGAAGCTTTGCCATCATGGGGTACTTTCTAAGTGGTCAGGCCTGGGTCAGGTGAATGGGGTGCTAGCTAGTGGCTCACAGCTCAGCAGGACATGAGCCTGAGGCCTGGCTGGGATCTTTTTGGCTGCTGCTGCCCTTCCTAGCCCTTCCTAAATGCCCAGGACTAGGACAAGGCCACAGGTGGGTGGGAGCTGGGAGCAAGACCCAGGTGGAAGCCTTCCCAGCCCTCTTGCCTCCTGCCGCTTGAGCAAGAATCTGCCAGGGCTGCCTTCCATCTCTTTTCCCCTGAGCCCCAGCCCTGGCCCCCTGAGTTCCCTTGTGAACTGCTTCTCAGCCCAGGTGTGCCCACTGGAGCCCTTCTCTCTCCTCTGGACCAGGATCGAGCATAAGTAGCTCCTTCCTGTGAGAACAGCTTGCGGGGTGCCTTCTGATGGGGTGGGGCAGGACAATGGCTCAGTCTGCTGGTTGCAGCAGGGTGTGGAAGGAGAGGCAGGGGGCATTCGAGTATTCCCATACGCACTGTCCGGTGGGTGACTAAGGTTGCCCAATGGGCCTCAGCACAGATTCCCACCAGCCATCCTCCCGCCCTGGGTTGCAGCTGGGCTCGGAACCTGTGGGGCAGGAGAGCAGCATGACCAGAGCTGCGCTGTGTCCTGGGGCCGGTGGACACAGCCCCTGCCCCTCTTCTGATGGTGCCTGTCCTCTCTCTGTCCCAGATCATGCCCTCACAGCCCCTCTTGGGTGGGACACACACAGGCACAGCATGACTGGGGCTTGGTGTGGTTCACTTCAAATCTTCTTTATTTCAGAACAAGCATGCTTATATGTACAGAAGAGAGAACTATGGAGCCAGCACACATGGTACAGAAAGGAGGGTGCATGCCCCCACCTCACCACTGCCAGGAGGGGTCTCTGCCTCATTACCCTGGGGCTTCCACTTCCTCTTCAAAGAGCCCTATTCCGGGCTGCCCTGAGCTCCAGAGGGCAGCGAGGGAGCCGGGCAGCGCCAGGGATCAGCCTCTTCCCCAGACCCTGATCTACGGGTGACTCATTCTAGGAGGGGATGAGGCCAGGAGCTGAGGATGGTGGGAAACTGAGCAGCGGCCCATCCATTTCCCTTGGTTCTGGGGTGTTATGCCAGCAAACCCCTCCTGCCCTCTCTGGTCTACAGCTAAGGCCCTGTGCAGAGGGCAGGGGATTGGGCTACGGGCTATTTGGGGGGTGGCGAGGGTTGCCCTGGGGAGGTTTGGTGGGTACAGAGCTGCAGGGGGCTGGGCCCCAGCATCAGCTCTGGGGTAGGCAGAGGACAGAAATGCTGCGGTTGGCCATCAGAGGTGCCCCCAGCACAGTTATACATTGTCAAACATCACCGTGGGGCTCACATGCCAGATCTGTGTGGGGGTAAGGAGGGAGGGAGTCCAGCCTGTTGGGGTGGGGGGATTCCAGGCAGCCTTTTAGCTTTTAACATTAAGGATTTGGGCTGAAAGGCCATGGTGCCAGTTGCGCAATTTGGCAAAACGTGGGCTGTTACGTTCCGTTTCAAACCTTTCCCTGTGGCACAGAGAGAGAGAGAGAGAGAGAGAGAGAGAGACAGAGACAGAGACAGAGACAGAAAGAGAGAGAAGAGAGGGAGAATGAAAGGGGTTAGGGAATGTGTTCACCATTCCCCTGTCTAACAGGTGGGGCAGAGGGCATGGGAGGGAGGGAATGGGCTTGGAGAAGCTATGCAATCCATGGGGTACATTGTAACTCAGGTCAGGCCTGGGTTAGGGGAAGACCCAGAGTCTTGGGGACCAGGATGGAGGGACTGAAGTCCCTGCCTTGAGTGAGTTGGGGGCTGTGGAGAAGGGACCTGGCTAATGGCCCTGAGGGCAGACTGAGCAAAGAGGGCCTCCCTGGTCCATGTAGTGAGGGCTGGGCAGGGCTGCTTTGGCTGTGAGCTCTCAGGATTGAACCAAACAGACAGGTGCACCTCGCATGATCTCTGTCCCCTAGCTGGGCATCAAGAAGAAGGAGCACCTATCCCCCGTGATGAGGCTTGGTGGGCAGACCTGCCCCCTCCCCGTGCTGCCCTGGCCTCGAAAAGCTTTCACTGTCCCCAGAGAGAAGACTTTGCACACAGCCCCTGCCCACCCCTGCTTGCCAGGCCTGAGCACAGCCTGGGCACATGCGTGCATACCCACACATACTCACAAGGTCACTGTCACAGATACAGGGCCAGGACTTCTGGCCACTTCCCACCAGTGGGGCCTCTTGGGGCTCAAGCCACACCTGCTCAGCTAAGGGCACAGTACAGAGCAGGCAAGCAGCAGCCAGAAACGTGGGAATGAATAGAGGAAGAGAGCACCTGAGAAAGGCCAGTGCCACAGGCGTCAGAATCCAGGCCTTCCAGGCTGGAAGGGCCGATCACATCCTCCAGACCAGAGGTGCCCACTGGTGGCCAAAGGGCCCCATCCAGCCACAAACACAGTATGTTTAACCTGTACGGTGCTTCCAACTCAATTTAAAAATTAATTTCTGAGTCCATACTATGAGATGCTTCTTAGCAATAAAAGGGAATAGATGAACTATTGGGACACTCAACCACTTGGGTGACCCCCAGGAATTATGCTGATTAAAAAATGGCCAATCTTAAATGGTACCATGCTGTATGATTCCATTTATATAACATTCTTGAAAAGGACAAAATTATAGAAATGGAGGACAGATCACAGATTAGTGGTTGCCAGAGGTTAAGGAGGTGGGTGGGTGCTGGAGGGGAGTGGGTATGGCTATAAAAAGGCAGCACGGGGCATCCTGGGTGAAGGGAAGTTCTGTGTTTTGCCTGTATCAGTGTCAGTATCCTCGTGATATTGTGCTTTCATTTTGCAAGATGCTACCATTGGGAGAAGCTGGGTAAAGGGAACTAGGGATCTCTATTATTTCTTATAACTGCACTGAATTTGCAATTATCTCAAAATAAAAAGTTTAATTAAGAAGTTGGCCGGGCATGGTGGCTCATGCTTGTAATCCCAGAACTTTGGGAGGCTGAGGCGGGCAGATCACGAGGTCAGGAGTTTGAGACTAGCCTGGCCAATATGGTGAAACCCTGTCTCTACTAAAAATACAAAAGTTAGCCAGGTGTGATGGCATGCGCCTGTAGTCCCAGGTACTCAGGAGGCTGAGGCAGGAGAATCGCTTGAACCCGGGAGGCGGAGGTTGCAGTGAACTGAGATTGCACCACTGCACTCCAGCCTGGGCGACAGAGTGAGACTCCGTCTCAAAAAAAAAAAAAAAGAAAGAAAGAAAAAGAAAAAAAAAGAAGTTGGCCGGGCACGGCGGCTCACACCTGTAATCCCAGGACTTTGGGAGACCGAGGCTGGTGGATCACTTGAGGTCAGGAGTTCAAGACCAGCCTGGCCAATATGGTGAAACCCCATCTCTACTAACAATACAAAATTAGCCGGGCGTGGTGTCACATGCCTGTAATCCCAGCTACTCAGGAGGCTGAGGCAGGAGAATTGCTTGAGCCTGGGTGGTGGAGGTTGCAGTAAGCCGAGATCACGCCACTGCACTCCAGCCTTGGAGACAGAGCAAGACTCTGTCTCAAAAAAAAAAAAAAAAAAAAAAAAAAAAAAAGTGAATTGCTAGCATATGAAAATCAGGAAGAGCAACTTTAAGTCTTTGAAAAGAAGATGTGGCAGTGCTGGCCTTCTATTTCTGCACAGTAACAGTCATCGGGGCTGGCCCCCATGTCCCCACACTCACAGAGGTCCTCGGTTCTGCACCTGCTTTACCTGGCAGTCTCTGTCTCTCTCTACCCCTTGAATCCTGCATACTGGGTCTCTGTCTAAGACTGTTTGACAAAAGGGACCCACTGCTAACATATAACATATTTGAAAACCACCAGTCTAGTCTGAACTTTCCTTATACTAAGAGGAAGCTGAAGCCCAGAGAGGTCACATGAATGACCTAAAGCCACACAGAAACTCAGGGGCAGAATCACAATCTAAGTGCCAGCATCTTCTTCCCTTGCCACATACCTGCCTATCTGAGGTTGGGGTAAAGGGGTGGAGATGGCACGAGCAAAGGCCATGTGGTGGGGCTCCTTGAGTCCTGCTGACAGCACTACAAATACTCCTGACCATCCCGTAGACACTACCCAGGACACAGGGGCACAAGATCAGACACAGGCAGTTTGCCTGTAAATCGTCAAGTCCTAGCAAGGCCTGTGGAGGCTGGGTGATAGTTTGTCATTAGTGCTTAGTGACAGGGACAGGGACAGTCCTGGAGAGTCCAATCTAGTGAGCATGCTCTACTTGAAGCTGTTTAAAAATCCTCAGCTAGCCAAGGAAAGGAGCCAGGAGAGGAAGGCACAGGAGAGAGGAAAAGAGACAGGAGAGCAAGAGCAAGAAAGACGACCCCCCAGGGGCTGCTCAGGCAGCGGCACCTGGGGCAACATCCCTGGTGCTCCAGTTGTGGTTTTCAAACTCGCTAGGGTGGCAGAACACCAGGGACTCAAAATCCAAAAAAGAGAGGTAATTTTTTCATTGCTTTCTTACAAGGGGCCCATTGGCGGGGGCACCCATTGGCAGGAGGGCCCTATGCTGTGCGGCGTGTAAGCGAGGTGGCTGCAGGGGGTGCGAAACTGAGAGACTGCGCAGCAGAGGGAGGGAAGGGGGCATCTGAGAGGCTGCAGGAGGGAAGAGGGGGAGCCAGTGAGCCCTGGCATTTTATTGGAAGAAGCTTAATGGCTGCATGATAGAAAACAGGCATGGAAGGATGTTTACATGATCTGGGATGGAAAGGGCTATGTGATGCACCTTCAGCTCCTCTAGGGACTCTTCACTAAGATCAGCTTTGTTCCTAACGCTTGGAAAGATGGGGAGATGCAGAGCTCTTTACCCAGGCGGGCATCAGGGAAATGCAGAGGCTGCACTTGTAAGGGATCAGGGGCATGTCTGAGTTACATGCTGGGCTACATCCTGGATAGTTCCCCCAAGCAGTGGGATCCAGATGCCTCGCAGATACAAGCCCTGCCTTGTCCCCACCCCTATCCCCAATGTGGCTGCTCAATGTGGATCTGACCTTTTGGGTGATCAGGGCCCTGGAATGCCTTTCCAAAGTCAGAAGGAAGCTGTGGCGACGACTCTGAGATTAGAGGCTCAGTTTGTGGGATGGAGGCAATATTTCAGCTACCTCCGATGGAAACTGGGGAGCCACAGCGTCACCTACACCTACTAGAGTAGTTCCCATGTGGAAGTAGGCAGAAGGCTGATGTTCAAGCCAACCTGGACAGTTTCCTAAGGTGCCTGGTCCTTCCAGGGTGGGAAGTTCATAGCTGATGCCTGGGCTGTTCAGGCCTCCCCCACCTCACCTGTAAAGAGGAGTCCCTGGAAATTAGACTCTGTCTTGGGCTAGCCAGCAGGTTGGCACTGGAGCCTCAGATGGAAGCTACGTGCTACCAGACACAGAGATACCATCAGGAGCCAGGACCCGAGAGGAGAAGAGGGCTGTGAGCTGCCCTGGGACTCTGGGGGTGGACCTTGGAGGCAGAGCAGTGATGGAGGTGAAGGGAAAATTTGCAAAGTCTTCTTGACATGTGGATTCACACTTGACCTCGAGGTCCCAGAGCCCCTGCCTGGTGCAGAATGCCTGACACTACTCACTCAACATTCCCGCTAACTTTCTCACCACACAGCACCAGGATGGAGAAAGCACCTTTGCATGGGCATAAGACTGTGTAGGTGTCACCATGCACAGGCTTGGCAAACCCAGGCTCTGCTGGAGTGAGACACTTGGAAGCAGTTTACAGTGAAGCCTTCCTGGGGAAACTCGGCCTTCAAGAGAGACCCTGAGAATCCCCGCTGGGATTTGGGAGGAGAAAGAGAAGGTGGCTGCTCTCAGCCAACAAGATGGGCCAGGAGAGTCTAGGGGTGCAGCTTCGAACTTGGGAGTGGGGACAGATAGAAGTGTGGCTCAGGCCTCTGAGAAGCAAGACCCCTGACCAGCCTGGACCAGGGTGGGACAAGGCATGTTCCCTTCTGCTCAGATAGTGATGTGGGTGAGCCTGGGGCCCCAGTCGTGACCAGTGATCACAGACACTGCTTTAGGCTTCAATCACAGACAGATTAGAACTGCTACACCCACTGCACCCGCCTCTGGGTCCATGGGATTGCTGCTTGGGATTCAGTGACATGGGTGGCTCTGCCCACGAGGACAACTCTCCAGAAATTAAAGTCAGAAGAAGGGAGAGGAGCCCCTCCAGACCTGGGCAGAGGCTGGCTGGGTGCTTCAGAGCCTCCACTGCAGGGCCTGAGACCCCAGAGAGAGGTGCTGTTGGGGTGAGGGAAGTTGCCTGGGACTGAGAGAGGAAGCCAACTGGAGCCACTTCCCAGGCCCTCTTCCCAGATTTCCCTAGGATGAAACCCTGCCGTAGCTGGGGGAGAGGCTCCGAAAGCTGCCTTTTGCTGAGGCTGAACCAAACTTTCATGGGGTTAGGCCGCTGGTGAAAGGACTACTCTCCCACCCTTCAATTACCCTCAAGACCAGGCAGAACAAACTTCAAGAGATGCTCCTTGAAGGAGGGAAGGGGAGGGCCAAGGATGAGGCCTGGGGACCACCTTCAACACTGCCTTTGTGCTCTCCTCACTCAATAACTTTGCAGAGCCTGCAAATATTCCAGGGGAAAGAAAAGACAAAAGTTTACTGCAATGCACTTCCACAGTACTCTTTCCCGTTCTAATGACATCTGGTTAATGAGGCACAAGCTGAGCGTGACTGCCTTGCATATCGGAGGGAAGCAGAACATTAAGGAACCAGAAGGGAGCCAGGAGGGCAGGACTCTGGGTCTCAGGGGAGGGAGAAAAAAGGCCCCCTGCTGGCCTGTTGCTGGAAGGAACCCGGGGGGATTTTGAAGCCGCTTGCTCTGGGGTGTGTGATTTAAAGACTCCTTTATCAAATGTTTGGGAACATCTGCATTGCACACTGAAGCAGCTACATGGGTGGCTTCTAAGAGGAGGGCAAGACAAGCATAGGAGCAGCACGCAGGGGCAGCGGAGCACAGCGGGAGGGGAGAGCTGAGAGCTCTAGCACTTAAAGTAGCTGGAGCTTAACTTTTGAGCTAAATCAAACATCACTTCATCGCGGACTCCCTAGATGCCCTGCAGGCACTGAAGGGTTAAGAACTGTTACTGGGACTGCATGCCATCCTTAGCAGGCCTGGGAGGACCCCACCTTAGGCTTGGATGCCTGGCCAAAAAGTGGGAGCAACTTGAGTTGGCAAAAGTGTTGGTTCAAAAATAAAATCCACAAGTCTAAGTTGGCTCCAGAGTCCTACTCTGCACAGGTCACATGGCCACTGAGTGTTGGGCCTGCTGGTTAGCAAGTACAGAAAGCTTGGCCCAGGATGGGAGGGTGCCTCTGAGCCCCAGCCCCTTGCACAGAGGCTGCCACAGGATGCACTGGCCCAAGGCAGACAGTGCCGGGAAGAACATGCAGATGACATATTTGCTACCGGAAGTGTACATACAATCACAATGAGCCCTACTCCTTACCATGGAAGGCCCTAGCGGGTTCCAGTGAGTTCCAGGATGGCATGTCCCCCCCCATGCCCACCTCATGCTATGAGCACCTGACGGGCCACAGTGGTAGGTTGGTGGCTGTGGCCTCAGACCTGCAACTGATGGGGAAACCATGCTCTAAGACCCCCAGCTTGGCACAAACCCATCCTCATGTCCAGGGCTTGTTCTTTTTTTTTCAGCAACTATTTTGCTTTGAGCAACTTACAGAACTGGTACCTCAATGTGGGTCTGGACAGGTGAGTCCAGGGGTCAGGCGTTCATGTCCAGCACAGCCCCCTGTGTGCCTGTTTCTCAGTGCCCAGCCTTCAGAATCGTAGGGGGACAGGCCCTGAGATGAGTGGGTGGGCAAGGTGGCCAGCCGGGTGTCCTCACAGGGAAAGATGCCCTCATTCTCAACAGCCCAGCAAAGGCCAAAGCAGCCCTGCCCCCTGCCCAGGGATGAAGCTGGGAGAGCCCAGAGCCTTCGTTCTTGTAGCCTGGGCCTGGAGGACAGAGACTCGGGTCCAGGTGCCCACCTCACTGACTCACGATGCTGCCTCAAGCTAGTGTCAGCTGGAGCCCTTTGCAGGCCAGGCTTTCCAAATCCATGAACTTGAGAGGTCCCTTCCATGAGTGATGTGACCTGGGGGCTGCCCGGGGAGGAACGGGGCTAGAGGGCAAGGCCACAGAGCCTGAGTCCAGGCACTTACCTTGACCTTCGCAGAGCTTCTTCATCAGGGTCTTGCACTGTTGGTAGAAAGGAGCTGGTCAGGGGACTCACGGGAGACACAGCAAGGAAAGCTGCTGGGGCTCTGTGGGCACTGAGTCCCCAGGATTCAGCCAGGCCCCACACAATGACTGCCCCCTTGCCTGTCCACTGTGTGCTGGGCAGAGGCCCCAGAAGACATTGGGAAAGAGTCAGGGGGTGGCCTGAGAGGGCCTCATCCCAGCCCTGGGCAATCATCTCACCCGGAAGTTGCACACCAAGCCTGCTGCCCACTGTTGGAGTTGGCATTGGAGCAGAAGGCTGCTGTCACCGGACAGCCTGCCTGAGAGGCCCAGAAGGAGCCCTGCCAGCCACTGACAAACCATCAAGGCTGGCCCACCTTCAAGGGCAGGTAGCAGGACTCCCTGGCTTCTGCAGTGCTGGGCCCAGGCCTCTGGTGGCCCCTCAGCATCTCCCTCCTCTGCACCCACCCTGAGAGCCTGCACTCACTGAATTCTGTCCCCGTCATCTGGGCCAGGATGCGGAAGGAGCGAGACTGCAGGTTGGAGGAACGGCGTGCCCACTCGTCAGCCTCGTCTTCCGGCTTGTTCTGGCTCTTAATCACGGCCTGGTAGACGGGAGAGGTGCTGTCTACGGCAAGGTCCTTAATAGGGAGGCTCCTGTAATGCAGAGAGAGGCCGTGGGCGAGGGCTAGGCTGGAGCCCAGTTCCCACCCTGCTGGGTCCCTGCTCCATGCCCATTGGTGGCCCCTATCGTTCTGTCCCCACCTTGCCTTTATCCATTGCTGTCTGAGAACCTGAGATATGGGCATGACCTGGGTTCTCGGTGCTCAGATTGGTCACAGTGAAGCAGTGACTCCCCTCCCTCATGAGAGACAGGAGGCTCAGATCCCTCAGGTCTGCCCTTCCCCAGTGCTAACTCCAGGCCTAGGCCGGAGACATTTCCACCCCCAGATCCCCTTTACAGAGGGAGGAAACAGAACAGGTCTTCTTTGACCTCCCTGAGCAGGCCGTGAGTTTGGGGCTGGCTGGAGAGAGGCCAATTGGGGGACCCAGAGGATTCCTCAGGATCCATCTCCTGCCCTCCTCACACTTTTGGATCCAAACAAGGAGCTGCCAATGCTGTCACTGCCCTGGAAAAGGACTGGGGGCCCTGGGCTCAGTGTGAGTAGGCTGACTCTGCTGGAAAGTGGTAAGAAACAAGGCAGCAAGGCACAGCCCTGGCATGGCCTGTAGGGACAGGGGATTTCTGGCCTGGGGAAGTTGGGAGTGGGGCTGCATGGAAGCCACTGGTCCTCTGTCCCAGAGAAGCGCAACCCTTTGTGGAGGACCAGGTGACCTTCCCTTAGGCTCCCAGGGTCTGGCACAAAACTCTTGGCTGAACAAACAAATCCTACATCAGAGCCAGAAGGGACCCTAGAGCCCCTCGGGTCCAGTGCCTCCCAGCCTGAATCAGACTGCAGTGCAGGCCATGGTCAAAAGCCTTACAGCCCACTCACCCTGGCCGGGGGACCAGAGGACCAAGCCGCCCAGCCCACCTTCTCGGAGGCCTGGGAGGGCTCAGGTGAAGCCCACAACAGTAACAGACTGCTGGCCCAGCCCTCTCCTCTTACAGATGCTGAAGCTGAGGTCCAGAGAGGCCAGCCAACTAGCTCCAGGTTACAGCAGATAGGGGCCCCATTGGGTGAGAACCTAGGTTTCCTGGCTGCTAGCCCTGTGTCCTTTCCATTAGGCTCCCTGCAGTCATAGGGCTCAGGAAGGCTACTTCTGCCCAGTGGGAGGCCCTGGACCTATGCCTGGAAAGATGCCCTGTCCAGCACTCTTCTGCCTGCCTCTCCCTTTTCCCCAGAGGGCTGGCTGGCTGGGAGAGGAAACTCCCCATTGTCCATGTCTTATATCCTCCCTGCAAGGAGTGTGACAGGGAACTGACCTTGTGTCCCAGGACTGGTCCCTGTGTCTGGCTCAGGGTGGGCTACAAGAGCAGAGGTGGGGAAAGGTGATCGAGGTTGGGTGGAGCTGCCCTGGCTTCGCTGAAGGCCCTGCCCTGGCCCAGAGAGCTATATGTACTGGCAGCCTGTGGTTGGGATCGGTTGGGAAAGACCAGCAGAGGCTTCTAGGGTCCAGCCAGGGAGGAGCCTGCAGCTGCCCAGGGAGCAAAGGAGAGGGTGGGATCTTGCTGTTGCTGGGACAGGCCATTTCTGGCATAGGGAGGAGTCCCAAGTGTTCCTAAGGTCTGGGCGAGATGGGCAACAGGAAGGCACAACCAGGTCTCCCTGGTCCTGGCTCCTGACCCACTGGGAGGGGAGGGAAGGAGGGAGTGTGAACTGTGCAGTGGGTGAGGGAAGGCGTGGATGCAAGGCCCTTGAGCCTCTCTACAGAGCTTTGCAATCCAGAGAGCAGGTGGAAGGTGTTTGCTGCTGTTTCCCTGGAATGTGCCCAGGAGGAGCTCCCCTGTGCCTTTCTCGGCTCCAAGGTTCAGGAAAGCATTTCTGGCTTCATTTCCCACAACCCTGTGCAAAGACCAGGGACTCTTGTTGCTGCTGTGACCAAGACTGGGAGTCAGATGAGGAAACTGCTGTGCCTTTCATGACACCAAGGCTCAGGGAGAATATATGCAGAGAAGATGGAACAGGTCCTGCAGTCCTTGGCCCTTGGCCTGAGTCCACTCTCTGGACCCACTTTCAGCTTGTTCTTCTTGCCACAGAAAACACTCCACAGTCACTGCAACATCAGGTCACCGCTGCATTTGCTTCACTGTGTGCAGCCCCCAGTCTGATTCACCTTTCCCCTCCCATGGGTGGTCATGGCAGGCACTGGCTCCTGCAGATACACTTCCCATGAGGATTCTGGGGAGTGGCCTCCAAGAGGTTACCTTGTCACCTTCTAGCCCTGAATAATGGCCCAGTGTGCATTCTAATGTCCGGGTCTACACTGTTCCAGTGCAGATAGGAAAGGCGGGGGGAGCTACCCCAAAGCACAGCAAGAAGAATACAAGTATGCACCCCCAGCCTGGGCCTGCAGCATGAGTGTCACTACTCTGTGATTTCTGTGACCACAGTGACATTATCTGGACAAACCCCAAGAGACAAGTACTTGCCTGTAAAGGCTGCAAGGGATGTCGTTTGGCTGACAGGTGGGTGTGAGGAGGAGCGTGGACAGAGCGCGTGGGCTGACCACTGGTCCTCAGACACATCCCACCAAACCCACACACCATCCCACAACCAGACAGACGGATGACTGGACAGACACTGCAGGGTCTACTTACGCCAGCGGTGACGCCCTGCCAAGCAGAGGAAAACCCAGCCGTGAGTGCGCGTCCATCATGGGATAGCAGAGGGGCAGCGCACACAAGAGAGCCGGGTTAGGGTCAGAAACGAGTTATGGGAATGGGGTGGGTGAAGGAGGAAGAAAAAGAGAAAAAACACGGTCATTGAGGAAGGAACCACGGAAATTAACAGCAGAAATGGGAGCACGTTATGGCCAAGAGGGTTACTCACTGGCACCACAGCATGGTCAGCTCAGCGTGGCTGCATTAAAAGGAAGAGGAGAAGAGGACCCTTTCCAGGCATACCAGGGGAGGAATAGGGAGGGGATGGGAGGGGACAGGAGGGAGATGGGAAAGGTCCTTCGTGAAGTCTCGATTAATCAACAGTGCATCAATTCCAAAACTGATGGGTGCCCTAGTGGTGAGACCAAATGATAGCAGTCTTCCCAACGTGCAGAAAACAGAAAGTTAGTGAAGAGCATTTCTTTCATTATTCTCCATTGAACTTCCCTTTGGCCATTGCTACTACTTTTAAGAGCACACCAAGGACACACGTGACAAAGAAATGTTAACAGGAAATCCCTGTTAGCTCTTGGGCTTAGGCAGCCTTGTTTTTCTGGGTACGCATGAGCTAATGCTTGTGTTTGTAAACTTGCATGGTCATATTTTCTGCTTTGAATGATGGAATTCAATCAACCTTGCCCAGAATTAGGCGAAGAGCAGCAGCCCTGAGCCTTGGGAGTTTGACTTGAAACTCCAGGACAGGCGACCTCTGCTCCCTGGTGGCCTAGAGGAAGTACTGCATCTCCAAAAGGGCCCCAGGCTCCTCAGTTCCAGCAGAGCCCAGAGAGCCCACACTGTTCCACCCTTGGGGCTGGGGAGCCTGCCCTTTATAACCTGCATGCATATCATGGCCACAAGGGCTGGGGTCTGGAAAGGCCAAGTGCAACTGGGTTCTCTGGGACTTTTTAATCCCTCCATCCCTCTTATTACATCGGTTTTCCTGGCTTTGGAAAAAAAGCATCACTGTCATTTCAAGACTTTTTGCCTTGAATTGCTAGGGGATCCTGACCCAGGGATAAGATGTTGCCCAGACTGATAATCAGCCAACACAGTGGTATTCCCAAGTAGAAAACAGTGAGGAACTATGTGTATGTGTGTCAAAAAGAAACAACAGATAGACAGACAGACACACACACACACACACACACACACACACACACACACACGAGGGTGGGGGGAGGGAGAGACAGAGAAAAAGCAACAAGGAGGAAGACAGAAAGAGACATACAGAGAGAGGGAGACACAGAGACACGCAGAGAGAGGGAGACACGGAGACACACAGAGAGAGGTCTGTCTGCATGAATGTTTGCATTGCTAGCATTTTTCATCCACAAATGATTTTCAGCCAACTCTTTCTTTACCAACCCTCAAATTCCCCAACCATAGCTAATGGGTGAATTCCAGGAACCAAAGATGTCTTAAATGCCACTGCCTTGAGGCCGGGCTTCCTAGGGCAAAGAGAAGGGGATTGCTCCCATCTGTGGGACTTATTGCCAGCAGTAGTGTGGATGGTTGGTCGCAGACCCCTTCCCAAACCAGAAACCCAGCCAGTGTATTTGAATCAATTCTCATCACTGGAAGAACCTGGTAACTTCCCCCTCCTTAAAGGACAGCTTCACTGTGAGAGGCCTGGGGGCCTCCAGAATGGTCCCCTTGTTAAGAGGACTGTAGAAGTCTCTTCTTCCAGCCTCCTCATAGAGCCTGGGAAAATGCAGAGGCTGTGAAAAGCACTTTGAGGAGCCACCATTTTCTGCATTTCTCCACCCTTCTCCTAAAGCTGACCATGGAGAGGGTCTGAAGAGAGGATACCCACGTTCCAGAAGGCCCTGGTGAAGGCTGGCTCCCCTCCAAGGGCCATGCCTCCGGGAGGTCCAACGTGAGGGAAGAAAGCTGGTCCCGATGGTGCCCAATGGCCCAGACCCCTCGGGCTCTGGAGGCACTGAGTGGCGGTGGAGGAGGGAGGCGCTTACCCACTGAAGTCACTGCCTTGGGCTTGGGCCTGCCCAGCGATGGCGTCCATGATGGCATCCTGGGAATACATGCTGATGGGCGTGTTGTACTGCGCATGGATGATGGTGGCCTTGCCGCCCAGCCCCTTCACCTCGATGGGCTTGTGGGTGGACAGGGCCGAGTCCTTCAGGGCACTGGGGTTGAAGCGTTCCTGGTAGTCGGCGCTGGGGGAGGGGTGCGGGAGTACGGGGAGGGGTGCGGGAGTACGGGCAGGGAGAGGGAGGAGAAAAGGGCAACAGGTGGTGGTTACATGGGTGGCCAAGGCAAGGGCTGGGCGCGGTGGGTGTCGAGAGAGATCTCCCAGAGCTGAGGCCCTGAACCCCCATAGGCTACGCAAGTCTCCTGATGGTGGGTGGTCTGGGTCTATAAAAGAAAATCCTTGGTACCCTCCCCCAAAGCCCAGTGCAGCAGAAGGTTTTCTTTTTTCTTTTTTTTCTTTTTTTTTTTTTGATACAGGGTCTCGCTTTGTCGCCCATGGTGGAGTGCAGTGGTGTGATCTCCACTCACTGCAGTCTCAACCTCTTGGGCTCAAGTGATCCTCTCACCTCAGCCTCCTGAGGTAGCTAGGACCACAGGCATATGCCACTATTTTTTTTTTTCTGTAAAGACAGAGTCTCACGATGTTGCCCAGGTTGGTCTTGAACTCCTGACCTCAAGCTGATCCTTCTGCCTTGGCCTCTCAGTGTTGGGATTACAGGCATGAGCCACCACTCCTGGCCATAGAAGGGTTTCCTTGCCCATCTTGGCTTTCCCAGATCCCCTGCAGTGCCTGGCTCAGCCTGAGCTCCCTCCCAGGGTCTGCAGGGGCTGCCAGGCACAGAGAGATCTCCCACTACACACAGCAGGGGAAGTGCGGGCATGGGGCTGGGGGTAGGGGACGGGAGCAGCAGCCCAAGCTGAGTCCAGAACGCCCCAAAGGCGAAAAGCGGCTCCACTGGCACCCGCAGGGATTCTGAGCAAGGTTTCTCCGTGAAGGGGCTCTTCCTGCAGGCCACTCCCTTGGTGGCCCAGGGCTCTGATCTTCCAGACACTTCAGGGAATGTGCTTCTTCCTCAGAGCAGGGCTCCGGCTGCCCAGGCCCCCTCAAGTCCAGTTTGCTGAGTAGCTGGCCATCCTCTACCCACAGGAGGCTCTTCCCTCCAATGGATAGGTGCACTCCCCGGGCAGACAAGATCCAGTGCAGCCTTTCTGAGGGGTCGCCAGGACAGAAAATTCTTCAGGCTCACACAGGCCCAGCAGCAGCACAGCCTGTGTCCCCCTCCCCCTGCGCCCACCACCGTCACCAACCCCAGGCGCATCTTAAGCAGCTGCTGCAGCAGGAAATTGGGAATGAAATTAGAACCATCGGATGGAGCCCCCACTCCCACCCCCAAATGCTCCAGCTTCACACATGCAGGCTCACCCAGGGGTACAAGTGTACCCCACTCATACATATGCACATACATGTACACATGCCAGCAGGCACACTCTATCCACGCCAGACACACGCAGACACATGCTGGGGCTGGCACGCAAGCGCACACACATGCTGTCCTTTGATACTAACTTGGCTGGAGAGTTGACTATCACCTGGGGAGGAAAAGGGCAAAGAAGACAGGGTGGTCAGAGAGAGGCTCCCCCAGGGGCAGTTTGAGTGCCGGGGCCATCATCAGCCTGGTCATTGTGGAGGCAGAACCAGCCCAAACCGCAATGAGTGAGGAGAGCAAGGAGTGAGGAGGGAGAGCTCAGAGCCGGGAATGACAGCTACTGGGACCCTCGGTTTGGTTCAGAGACTGACACAGCAATGTTTCCCTCTTGAGGGGTCCCCAGTGTCCTCTGCTTTGCCAGAAGAAGGGTTTTCTTGTCTATCTTCAGGGGCACTCGTACCGCATACATGAATCCCCCACATACAAACCTGGCTATAGACCCCAGAGAGGAAGCTAGGGGTGGAGACAGGACCAGTTGTGGCTGCTGTGGAAAAGGCTGAGGCCCAGGGGCCTCCCTGCCTGGCAGCAGCTCCGGACTAAGAGTCTGTTTTGTGGGGGTAGCTCTGGAATTCTGTCCTGAGCAGGCATTGCAGTGGTAAGGGGGCAGGGTGTGTGCGGGGTTTCCTATGCCCCCCCAAACCTGACCTCCTCTCCCTCCCAGAAGAGACGCAGGCAGCTCTGGCTGCTCCTCTTGGGGTATAGGGGAGTGGGGTGCACAGTCACCAGGGGCCACTCCTAAAGGCCCCTTGGGCCAGCAATGAGGCAGGATGGAGGAGCGAGGAGGTGCAGGGAGAAGTGTGAGCTCAACAGCCGAGGCAGCCCAGCTCGGACAGCACAGTGAGAGGCCCCTTCCTCTCACTCTGACCTGAGAGTGAGCCTCCCAGAGCATGGTCTCTGTAGGGAAAGCAGTGTCTGTCCCGTGTTTCTTTAAATGCAAATTCCCTGCAGTGGCAGACCCTGTGGCCAGCAGCCCTGTCTGGGGCCTGTGAGGGAGACAGTGTGGAAGGTGGGGGGCTCTGTCCCCAAACGCTGCCACCTTCTTGAATCTGCCCAGTGTGGGCTGTAGCTGGGGGAGCTTGGGACCCGGCCAGCCTGGCCCTGGTCATTTGCAGCCAAACCCTGGGGAGCCAGGCTCAAGTCAGTGGTCCCCGGTCCCAGGGAGCAGCACAGTGGCCCTGGTCTGCCCCAGGCCCGCCACTGCCTCAGAACTGATAAAATTCCCTCTGTCCTCCCAGGCTCAAAATAGCTGCAAGTGGAGCTATATTAGGAAAGGGCCAGCACAGAGCTCCATTCCTTCTCCATTTTTGGCCAGTGCTGACAGCTGCAGGGTCATCTCTTGCCCTGACCAGCCCAGGGCCCCCTGCAGAGGGCAGTGTTGGCCTGGCGGGGTGGGGGCTGCCTCTGCCCTGCCTTGGCAGCCTGCTCCTTCTTTGACATTGATTCCTGCCTCCTGCTCAGCTTCTCCCACCCAGGACCTGGGGCTGGGATGGCTGCAGCAGACACATCTGAGAGGAGCCAGTGCCTGGGTCTTGGGGAAGATGAGCCAAAGATGTAAGACCTGCCCAGGGGCCCTTGCACTGAGTGGCCTGAGGGACACTGCCCTTCAGTGCCAGCCCCAGAAGGGAGGAGAAGAAGGGGGCTGCTGGGATGCCTATGCCTGTCTGCCCTTGCACCACATCTGTTTCTCTCTCCTCCTTCCAAGAGGATACGAGCTGCCAAAGAATTGCACTGCAAGCTGCCCAGAGGAGAGAGTAGCGGAAGGGGCTTCTTTTTGGAGCCAGACAGGACAGAGTTCAAGTTGTGACCCTGCCTCTTCCTAGCACTGTGACTCCGGGAAAATTACCCACCCGTCCCAGCCTGTTTCCTAATTCTAATTCTTGAGATGGTAGTGCCTACCTCACAGGTGGGTTGTGCAGACTGAATGGGTCATGAGTCTAAGGTGCTCAGCATGGGAGAAGTGTGCCATGGATAAGCACAGGGATTAGCCCTTGCTGACCCTGTTGCTGACCCACTTAGCATAGGTGGTGGCCTCAGCCCAGCAGAAGTTGCCCTAGGCCAGCCCAGGTCAGAGGCTCCAGCCCTTCCTGCTGGCATTGCCTGAGACAGCAGCATCAGCTTTTACTTTGGATGAAGCACCCACTGCACATCCTCCCCTAGCCCACCATCCCTTGGAGGAAACGTCAGACTCTGCTGCTCTGAGCACCAAGAAATAATTTACACATTCATCAGGCTCTGGGCAGCCCCTGCACCGACAGCAGAGTACCTTAGGCACTATGGGAAGCAGAGGTGGGCCTGGCTCCTCACTTCCCTGAGCATGCAGCAAGTCCCTGTCTCAATGCAAAGTGGAGTCAGGCAGACCTGCATGCCAGTTCTGTCTGCCACTTACTAGCTTTGTGACCTTGGGAAAATTACTTGCTCTCCCTGAGCGTCTATTTTCCAGCTATAAGATGGGGAAAATCATGCCCACCTCTGGAGTTGCAGAGAGAGTTGTGTTAGAGAGAGCTGCTGAGAGATAAGGCATGTGGACTGTTAGCTGGTCCATAGCCAGAATGCAGGGTCAGTATGGGGAGACATTATCATCATTGCAGGTGGGTCTCCTGGGAGTCCCTGGCCACCAGAGGCTGACCTCTCTGCCTGAGGCCAGTTCCTGGAAAGGACCAGGAAGACCTACCAGCCCAACAAATGCGGGACAAGGAGGTCATCTCTGTTCTACTATTCCCTGAGTTTTCTGGCAAAAGTCCTTTGCTGGGGAACCCTGGGGGCATATATGGCTCTGTCACCTTGGGTAGGGGAAGCAAGCCATGTGGTGCCAGAGATCAGCTTCACTGAGGATTCCAGAAAGAGCTGGGGAGGTGGGGAAGCTGAGGGCCACAGGGAGCAGTGACCTGATGGGGCACAGGTGCCTTCTGCTGCAAGGGCAAAGGCAAGGGCATGGGCTTGGGCCAGACTGACCGGCTTCCTACTGTGACTCTTCTGGGTGGCTCCAGGCAGTGATGATACCAGGTGTCATGCAGTGAGTGGGTGACAGACAAAGCTCAGAGCTTTACAAGTGTTGGGCCCTTTATCCTCCCAATAACCCTGAGACATGGACAGTGTGATTCCTCCATGATTCGGAGGAGGAACCCTGAACCACTAGGCTCTACTGCCTTGACTCAGCCTGCCCTGCCTGGAGAGGGCTATGCCAATTGCACAGGGCGGGAGTAGAAGTTAGGGTGAGAGAACAAGCATGAAGGGCTCAGAGCTAACACAGGCCGAGTGTGGGGACTCCGTTCCCTTGCCTTCCCCCTACAGTGCCCCAGTCCCATGTCCTTTTAACTGCTGTGCTCCCAGAGTCCTGTCAGCTAGACCTTGGGGGTGAGGCTGCTGTTCTCCTGCATAGCCCCTTTCTCCTTGGGGTCCTGCTTCCTCGCCACCCCACCCTGGCCAAGGTCACTCCTGCAAACCCGCTCCCTGCACGCCACTGCCAAAGAGTCTCTCCATATACAATTCAGGGGCTCCCTCCTCCAGGCAGCTTCCCAGACTATTCCTAGTCCCAGATAACTCGCTTTTCCACCTCTCGAACGCTCCCCTGCTCCTGCCTCCGAGCTCCCAGAGGGGTGGGGACCCGTGCATAGCTCTTGAAGGCTGCAGGCTGTGCTGTCCTGTTCTGGAGGGTGGCCTAGTGAAAAAGTGTTGGAAGTCAGAATCTCCTGAATTCAGGACTGGCTCGGCCACATGGTAGCTGGATAAATGGACTGTGACTTAACCTTCTCTGAGCCTCAGTTTCCTCCTCTGCAAAATCCGACATGTCACCCCAGCGTGGTTGGTTGTATAAATCGCTAGCATGCCCGGCTCATGGCAAACGCCACAGGATCGTTGCTGACCTCATGGGCTCGGGGCTGGCTGGATTGGGGCCAGTGCCTCGCTCTGACCACCTGACCAGGTCTCTGCCGAGCACCGAGGACCCAGGTGGCCCAGGCCACCTGTGGAGAGCTGTATGTCCGTTACCTACCCTCCTGGGAGTCCGACACCCGAGGCCTTCCCTCGGAGGCTCATCTGGTACATCAGAGCCATCTCCCTCAGGGTCTCTGCCGAGTACAGGCCAATGGGGTTGTTATATTGCCTCGGCTGGCTCGAGCCCGGCAGGGCTTTTGGGCCGAGTGGGTCCCGGGCCCCCTCTGGGCTGGTCTTGGCCCTCAGGCTGGCCCGCGGAGGGCCAGGGTCAGAGGCCTCGGCGAGTGAGGAGAAGGCGGAGGGCCGGGAGAAGGCAGGGCTAAAGGTGGGCCTGAGCTCCGGGGTGCCTGGGGTGCCTGGGCTGGCCCTCGCCTCAGGGCTGGGGCTGGGTGCCACCAGGCTGCCGTTCGTGTCCAGATCGGGGTCCTGGCACAGGGCAGGCCATGCAGGGGAGAGAGAAGAGAGCGGTTAGAGGCCACACGCATCCCAGCGCTCCTGCGTGGACCTGAAACAGATGTGTTAGTGCGAGCCCCGCAGCCTGAAGCCCAGAGCGCTTGGGCGCAGCACCTGGAGGGGAGGACGCTGGCGGAGGAGCAGGCAGGCACATGGCTCCTGGCCTGGCCTGAGGCTGGCATCCAGCTGGGCAGAGTGCCAAGCCCTGTATGGAAGCCAAGCCAAGCTTCCTGCCCCCAGGGCCTGAGGAAGTGGGCGTAGGGGTCAGGGGATGGCCCGTTCTGTGTCTGTTCCCCCTGCCCCTGAGAGTGGGTACCCAGTGGGCACAGCCCAGCCTCCTGCTCCACTGACCCCACACTGCCAGTGAGATGAAGTTCCTGGGCTGGTTGTGGGCAGGTGGTGGGGAGGTGAGGAGGGAAGCTGAGGAATTGGGTAGCTCACATTTGGGCCCCTCAGTCTACCTCTGCAAGCATCTCCCAAGCAGCCCTCCACCCACTTCCCCAGTCTGTGACCTACCCCACCCCTGTCAGCCTCTTTTTCTCCCCTCTCCCCACTCCCCTGCCCAATCTGCCCCACTGGACAGGTGGGGTCACTATCAGCTCACATAGGGGGAGAAGTTGAGCAGGGAGCCCTCGGGGGTTGAGCTGCTTGGCGGGGCCTTGGGAAGGGCCCAGGCAGTGGTGAGGTCTGGAGCCAGGGCTTGGCCTCCCTTCTCCCCCGTGCCTGCCATTGCCAGCACGTCCTAAGGGCTACAGGGGCATGCACTTGGGAGGGGCAGGTGGGGAAGTGGAAACCAGAGGGAGAGATCTGGATGAGGCTAGCAGGCCCCTCCACACCTGGAGGTCCTCGTCAAGCTGGGCCTCAGCCACAGTCACCCAGCTGTGGCCCCCTTGGCAAATGAAGGTCAGAGCCTGGACGCTCGTCCCCTGCCTGGCCAGGAGGGTGACCCCTCTCCTGGGAACACTGCTGCCCAAGCTGGCTTCCTATCAGCCCAGCCACGAGGCATAGCGGAGGTGGCTTGCACCCAGGCAGGCATTCATTCCCACATCCAGCGTTCAAGAGGGGCTTGAAAGTCCCTCCCAAGGGGCTGCCTCACTTCCCCAGGGTCAGCTGCAGCAGGGGCAGGGATGGGGCAGGGCTGATCCCACGGCCTCATCCCAGTTGGGCCAGCCAAAGACCAGGCAGGCTGGCCAGGGGAGCACTCCAGGAACCAGGGCTGAGTGGACCCCGCCGCCACAATCAGCACCTACCTTCTGGTGAGGGATCACCGGCAGAGGGGTCTGGACTGGAGGTGCTGTCGTGGAGATGGGAATGGGACGCTTTGATCTGTAGAAACCAGAAATGAGACCAGGTGAGGAAGCTGCCCCTGGGGCCAGAAGCTCCTGCCTGGGCAGGGCTGGTGAGGAGAGAGCAAGAGAGAGCCGGAGTCAGCTCTCAGAGATAGCTGAGTCAGAGGGCCTCAGATCCGCTGTCCACCCCATGGGCTGGATCTCCCCAAGAAGGCCCTGGGCCCGACGAGGATGGAGAAGTCATGGCCCCTGGGCATTTTGGTCAGAATCCATGGGCCCCTGCTACGTCACTGAGGGCTGCCTGGGCAAAGTGGAAGTAGGTAAGACCTGCCTTCCAGGACCAACGGCCCATGTACGGGCAGCACCAGGACCACCCTCTCAGCCTTATCTGTAAAGTGAGGCAGTAATGTCTGCCTCTAGGTGCTTGACAGTGACTTGGGCCTGGTCATTCCTCTGGCCCAGGGCTGTCCTTATCTTCCTGCACAGTTTTGTAGCCCAGGGCTGGGCCCACTCAATTGCTATGGGACAATCCCTCTTTTGGCCCCTGCCCCATGCCCACACCCAAGCCTCCGCCCCCTGCTCTGGAGAGCTCCCACCTACTTCTGCAGGGTGAGGCTCAAGTTGTAGCTGGCAGACTTGATCTTGTTCTGGGCTTCCAGGTGGGTCATGGTGTCTGTGTTGACGCCGTCAATGGCCACCACGAGGTCTCCCTGGCTGAGCTGGGACTGGGCTGCCTTGCTGCCTGGTGTGATCTGATTGGATAGCGGAGGTGGGGGGTGAGCATAAGGAAGGTGGTCCTGAGGAAAGGCCAGTCCTTGGGGAAGAGTCACCCGGGAGTATTCAGCAGAAGCCGTCATTTTGTTTTTCATTCGCTACGGCCAGTACCAGCTGCTAACCAAGCCTAGTTCCTCTTTCCGGCACATGACTTTGCCGGAAAGACATTGCTTAGAGCTTTGTGTCTGACTGCAGCCTTGGGACTAGCTCTGGCCAACTGAATGAGGGTGGAAGCAATGTATGCTCCTTCCAGGTACGCCTCTAGCAACCACCCTTGTGATCCTGCACACTGTCTGCTTGTTGACTGACTGAATGCAGGGCATGGAGAGGAGGAGAGATGATTAAGGAGCACTGTATTGGACGTTGCATGAATGAGAAACTTTTGTTGTTCTGAGCCATTAAGGTTCGGAGGCTGTTGGACATGGTGGCTCATGCCTATAATCCCAGCACTTTGGGAGGCTGAGGTAGGAGAATTGCTTGAGGCCAGGAGTTTGAGGCCAGCCCGGGCAACAGAGCCCAGACCCTGTTTCTACAAAAATAAAAATATTTGGCAGGGTGTGGTGGTGCATGGCTGTAGTTCTAGCTACTCAGGAGGCAGGTGAGAGGGTCACTCCAGCCTAGGAGTTTGAGGTTACAATGAGCTATGATCGCTCACCACTGAACTCCAGCGTGGGTGATGGAGGGAGACTCTGTCTCTTAAAAATTTGCAGGCATCTGCTGGGCGTGGTGGCTCCCGCCTGTAATCCCAGCACTTTGGGAGGCCGAGGTGGGTGGATCACAAGGTCAGGAGTTCGAGATCAGCCTGGCCAATGTGGTGAAACCCTGTCTCTACTAAAAATACAAAAATTAGCCATGCCTGGTGGTGGGCGCCTGTAGTCCCAGCTACTTGGGAGGCTGAGGCAGGAGAGTTGCTTGAACCCAGGAGGCGGAGGTTGCCGTGAGCTGAGATTGCACCACTGCACTCCAGCCTGGGTGACAGAGGGAGACTTGGTCTTAAAAAAAAAAAAAAAAGGTGGCCAGGTGTGGTGGCTCATGCCTATAATCCCAGCACTTTGGGAGGCTGAGGCAGGCAGATCACCTGAGGTCAGCCTGGCAAACATGGTGAAACCCCGTCTGTACCAAAATTACAAAAAAATTAGCTGGACATGGTGGCGTGTGCCTGTAGTCCCAGCTACTTGGGAGGCTGACGCAGGAGAATCGCTTGAACTCTTGATTGAAACCAGGAGGTGGAGGTTGCAGTGAGCAAAGATTATGCCACTGCACTCCAGCTTGGGTGACAGAGCGAGACTCTGTCTAAAAACAAACAAACAAACAAAAAACTGCAGGCTATTTGTAACCTTGATTAGCCTCTTATAACCCCTGCACCCTGCAAAGCTATGGAGCACTTTTCAGACTCCAGGAGAAAAGGGAGATGCAGCAGCTAAGACGCAGCAGCATCCCAGAGACCCTGCCAGGCTGAAGGGCAGGATAAATGCACCCACTCAAAAGCATCTTAGTGCCAGGTGCTTTGTGCTACCTGGCAGATGTGGAGAGAGTGAGGTAGCCGACAACCCTGCCTGGATGAGCAAACTCAGCTGGGAAATGGGGCAGCGCTTAGGGTTCTGTAGTTGACGTCATACCTCCAGAAGGCAAGGTGCAGGTGTGGGGGCCAGTTCCCAAACCCTGAGCCCCAATAATACCACAGAATGTTACAGTCTGGAGGCCCCATCTTCAGTGTAACCACACAGAATGCCACTGCAACTCCATCCCAGGAATTCCCCATGGGATCTCAGGAAGGCCACACCTCCTGGGACATTACTTGGGATGTCATCATGGCTCAGACTGCCCTCTTGGGGACATCATGAACGATGCCAAATTCTGCACCCCCGGCCTCCAGTAATAGCACACTGAATGCTTTGGTGGCCCTGCCCACAGTGATATCACATGAGATGCAAAATTCCAGAGGTTCTAATAATGTCACCTAAAACAGCTTGATGGCTGGCCCCTAGTGACATTAGCAGCCCCACCCCTAAAGATACCTCATGGAATGCCAGAGACTCTGGCTGTACCCTCTGTGACATCACATGGAATGGGCTGGCCCCTGCTAATATCACATAGAATGGCTTTATGACCTGACTCCCACCACACCATGTTGGAGGTCCCCAACCCCCATGACATCATGAGGAGTGCCATGCAGGCCTGGCCTTCAGGGACATCACAGGAAAGAGGAGGCTCTGGACTCCACCCCCTACAAGCTGTGGCTGGAAGTGTTCCTTGGCTTTGCCTCCCAAACATGCCCACCAGCCAGTCCTCTGGGCTTCTCTGGGCACATCCCAGTCACCTTCCTGGCTATAACCCAAGGACCAAGCCAGCTCCTAGTGTTGGCAGAAGCTAGATTCAGGCCAAGGCTCGAGAACCATCCTAGAAGGAGCCCAGAGAGGCTCTGGGGACAGTCCCTTGCCCTAGGTGCCAAGCCTAGGTGGGCCTCTGGCCAGGCCTTGGGCTTACAGACATGGGTGGAAGCTCCTGCCAGTCCCCTCACAGGGAAGCCCCTTCCAAACCAGGATGCCCTGCAGTCACCAGTCACCAGTGTCCAGCCCATTCCCAGATGGGCTCTGCAGATGCAGCCCAGGAACTGAGTTGTTTCTGCATGACCACATTACGGGTCACAGAAACACTGCCCTACACCACGTGGGTGATAACAGCAAGACCAGGACAGCCCTCTCCAGTTGCTGTGAACCTGCCATTTCAGCCCTAGGGGCTATGGTGCCTTCTTTTTTTTCTTTTTCTTTTTCTTTTTTTTTTTGAGACAGGGTCTTGCTCTGATGCCCAGGCTGGAGTGCAATGGCATCATCTCGGCTCACTGCAACCTCCGCCTCCTGGGTTCAAGCGATTCTTCTGCCTCAGTCTCCCCAGTAGCTGAGACCACAAGCGCATGCCACCATGCCTGGCTAATTTTTGTATTTTTAGTAGAAAGGGGGTTTTACCATGTTGGCCAGGCTGGTCTTCAACTCCTGACCTCAAGTGATTCGCTTGCCTCAGCCTCCCAAAGTGCTGGGATTACAGACATGAGCCACCACACCCAGCCTGTGGTGCCCTCTTAAAATACTGGCCACCTTGTGCCCACAGCGCCCCTTCCCCTGCCCTGGAATCTGCAGAGACAGGAAAGGACAATATAGAAACAGACGTCTGGACTGCCAGGAAGCCACAGCATCTGCTTTGCAAAGTCCAGCTTGCCCTCCAGGCCCCGCAGGGGCATCTTATAACTACTTGAGATTTCTTAAAATACACATAGCCCTTACCCCCAAACTCATTGCCATAGCCTCTATTAATGACAGGAGTGTATTGCTGCCTTGAGTGTAAAGGTGAACAAAGTGTAAAAACCAACATCAGTGAAGGAAAGCAAAAGAGTTTTCTAGACTGAGAGGGGACTCCTGGGGGCAAGTTGAGCTGCCCAGCCAGGCCTGTCCTGCAGAAAATCAACTTTCCCTACTCCTCTATGTGATCCCCAACATTTTATTGTAGACATGTTTGCAGATTTCTAGGCAGGAAAAGTAGAAAACATTCTAAAGTGCACACCTGAACACCCGCCACCATGGCTCTACCATAACATTTCACTCGCTTTGCTTTATCACACTCCATCCCTCCACATCCATCAATCCATCTCATTTGCCGGGCATTTCAAAGAAAGTTGCAGGCACCAGCATACTTCTTTCCAGGGCGAATTTTGCAATGTCTGTTCTGTCCTAGTGAACTGCCCATGGGGCTCCCCCACAGCAGGACACCCCCACAGCAAGGCTCTCTCATGGCAGGGCACCCCCAAATGCCCATCTACAGAGAAGGGGTCGTCCCCCTGCAGGGCTGGGTCATTGCAGACCCCACGCAGAAAGGCCGTGACCTCGGTCACAGAGGAGACGCTGACAGGAAAGATGGGAGTTGTGTCCAGAAGATCATGATGACAGCATGAGCAAGGGCAACAGAATGATATCCAAGAGAGGCCGGGGCCAGATCAGAGGGGCCCTCTGCAGGGCTATCTGACTGTCCTCCCTCTGGAACTGCCTCAGAGACATCTTCCTCCCACAGGCATGGGTCAGCGGGCACCAGCCCTCCCCGCCAGGTCTCCTCACTTCCCCTCACCTAGACCTGCCTGGCTCTCCCTCATCCTCAGATATGGGCCGTGGGGATGCTTGCTCCCAAGGGAGAGCTCAGCCTCCTGGGGTCTGGTCAGTAGCCAAGCCTCTGACCAGAGGGAAGTGGCTGAACTGGATCCCCTGCCCAGTGCCTCTCCCCTGCAGCTGTGTCTGCTTGTCGGGGCTCAGCTGGCCTGGCCTTTGGCTGCCCTGAGTAGGGTCCAACATCCCTCAGGGTGGGGGCTGGGGGTGCTGATATCCTCCTCTAGGGAGGTGCTTCAGGCAGGATGGAGGCAGGGACCCTATGGATGATCAGGAGCCATCGGATGCCTTCACCCCACCTCAGGAGCAGCCTGCCTGTGTGAGTTGGAGGGGGGCACCCTCAGACCCTTGCCCAGAGTCCAGGGCTCATGGAGAGTGCAGTCCAGGCACGATGCTTCCACGTCTGTCTTGTCTGGCTCCATCCTCCTCTTTCCTTTCTGTGTTTCAGAAAGGGCCCAAAGCACCCAAATCCTTGGAGCTGTGGTTTTTTTCTTTTTAATCTTTCTATCCGCCTTTGAGCATTTAAATGCCTCCCTTGAATGAGCGTTTCATTCCCACTTCACATTTCAGTCTTCTCCCGCCAATGGGCCCCTCTAAACCCTGGAAACCCAACCCTGGGCGCAGCCTAGAATGGCCTCAGGGTGGGGCACCGAGCTCCTGTCTCCAAAGCCCCCAAGAAAGGCTGCAGGTGTTTGGAGGCCAAGATCAGCTCCCTGCCCCCAGGAGCCCTTCCGCCTTGCTGGGCCAAGGTCTTAGGGCACCTCCAAGGGCAGCCCAGGGAGAGCTGGTGCCAGAGCCACTTGTGAGTGCTGGGGGCTGGGGGCGGGGAGGCAGCAAGGGAGGAGCACAGGTGCCAGTATGGGCCAGGCCCCTGGCTTCGGTGCCAGCCTCCAAACCCTCCAGTGTCAAGAGAATGACAATGCGTTTCTCGGGATTGTTGTGAGGATTATGTCGTTAAACAGGGGATTATGTAAGGAGGGTGCAGAGCTGAGAGAGTTTCAGGAAAACTCCAAATCCAGGAGGCACAGTGCTGACCCCATCTGCTACCCCCAGAAGGTGCGAGGCTGGCTGGTTACATCCCTGGGCTCCACAGGAAACAAGATCCACAGCTGGCAGAGGGTGAATCTTGAGGAGCCAGCCCTGACTGACCAGTTCTGAGCCAGCCTGCTGTCCCTAGAGGGGCCTGGGTGTTGGGGGGAGGGGAGGAAAGTTCTGTCCAAGGCCCAGGGGAAAGAAGGCGCCAGTGAGGCTTCAGACGCACCCATGCCATCGGCTCCTATTTCCCCAGTTCCCTGGCAGCAGAGAGAGCAGCTGGGCTCTGCAGACGTTTCTGGCCATCATTCACTCCCGGTGTTCAAACCAGGCAGGCCCCTGCCTTCCTCCTCTTCTAGATCTGCCAGTGTAGATGTGGTGGGTGGAGGCTGGGGCAGGTGGCAGATAAGTAGGAAGGGTACAAGTTTCAGCAGCTCCCCCTCCCCACACTCCCAGGCTGCCTGCCTGGGTTGGGGCAGGAAGGACAAAGCGCATTTTCATTGTATGATTAAATTACTGTCTTGTCCTGCTCTGCTGCCTTTCCATCTGGCCTCCCCTGGGGCTTTGCTCATGCTCACCCTCTCACTGGAACCTTCTGTCTGCTCATGGTCCCACTCCCCAACTCCACCCTGGCCGATAAATAAGCCGGAGTCCCCTCAATGCTCAAAAAGCCTCTCCCTGCCTGCCTGGGTGGCTCCAACTGGCTCCTGTCATGTCTCCTTTCTGCACCTCCAGACTCCTCCAAGAAGTGACCCGCACATCCTGCCCCCACTGCCACTGCCTCCCACCTGCTGACACACAGCTGTCTGCCTTTGGCCCCATTATTCCACGCATATCAATGAACTTCTGTGTCCAAAGCCACGGGTCACTGCCCCCTCTCTAGCTGACCACATCTCCCCTGGCTTTCCTCAAGTGTCTCTTGAGTCTCTCCTGCCTCTCTTCCTCCTGTCCAGGTCCACAGTTCCATTTGGGTCTTGGGTGTGGCCAATAAAATGCCCTCATGGGCACTGGCTCTCAAGTGCCCCCAGCAAGGCCCATTCTTGTGTCCAAGGATGGTTCCTGGGCAGAGGTGGAGCCTGGTCCCAAAGGGGTGCCAAAGCTGTGTTTGGGGGTGGGAGGGCTCAGTGTAGAGGAGGGTCTTCGCAGTCAGGGGCAGCCTCTGGATGAGAGGGGACCATGTAGAAAGGGAAGGAGACTCAGGGAACTGGGGAGCTAGCCCCCAGCAGAGCCTGGCCCAGCCTTTCTCAAACAGCCCTGCAGTCCTAACACTGGCTACCCCACAATATCTGTAGGCCCGGAGCCCTGGGGCTGCTTATGCAGCTGCCCTTGCACGGTGTCCTGGCCCAGGGGCCTCCAAGGGTCCAATTCATTCCCCAGGACCCAGCCAGCCTCATGTCCTCTCCTTTTGGATCCCTCACAGAGTTAGATGCAGTTCTGAGCGGCAGGGAGGACCCGGCCTGGGGGACCTCTAAGAATGCATTCCCCAGCTGTGAGCCTCTGAACCTCTGGCCGTTTATCTTCCCCTGTTGATAGATGGATGTTGCAGGGAGGCCCCTGCCAGCCCCACAGAAGCCCTCGGAGGCTTGCCTGACCTTCAGTGCGGCTATAAACAGCACGGCCTGTCAGCACTGCTAAGAGCTGCCCAAGAAACAGCACTGCGTGCTCCAGCGGCCCCGAAATTCCAGGAATTGCCGGCACAGCTACCCCAGAATAGTCTCAGCCTGTCCCCCTTCCTCTCCCCAGAGACCCTCTGTCCTCAGCATGTTCCCACCACAGCTGGGAGAGTCTGATAAATACTGGAACCGAAACCCACAGAGAAGAGGCCTCTGAGCTGGTGCTCCAGGTGAGCCCGCAGGCGGGGTGGCTGAGACCCTAGGAAGAGAGGGTTTCCAGTAGACAGGCAGGCCCCTCCTGGGCCCAGGCTCAGCCCCCGACTCCACCAGTCTCACAACCCGTCCCAGTAGACAACAGGTGGAAAGTTTTCACAAGTGCCTGTTAGAAAGAGCTCTCACAGGTGTGGAAGGCATCATTTTATTTGTTTATTTATGTATTTATTTTTAAGATGGAGTCTCACTCTGTCCCCCAGACTGGAGTGCAGTGGTGCGATCTCAGCTCACTGCAACCTCTGCCTCCTGGGTTCAAGCTATTCTCCTGCCTCAGCCTCTTGAGTAGCTGGGATCACAAGCATGCACCACCACACCTGGCTAATTTTTGTATTTTTAGTGGAGACAGGGTTTCACCATGTTGGCCAGGCTGGTCTCAAACTCCTGACCTCAAGTGGTCTGCCCCCTCGGCCTCCCAAAGTGCTGGGATTACAGGCATGAGGCACCGCGCCCAGCCTGCTATCCCCATTTTAAGGGTGAGAAAAACTGAGGCTGAGCAGGTAAACAGACTTCTGAGGCGACACAGCTGAGAGCAGCAGAGGCTAACAAAGCATACTCCTCTTCCCCAAGGCGGGGGCATGAGAGGCATGAAGAGGTGAGACCCCAGACCACGGCCCCAGCCTCTGGCCAGCTGCCAGGGCAGAGGCCTTTGGAGCTGCTCCCTCTCTGGGCTGCTCCCCCTTCTCCACTTCCTGGAGAACTGGCTGGGGTGGGGTGAAAGGGCAGCTCATGTTGCAGGCCCAGCCACACCTGTCCAGGATAAATAAAGGCATTTCCCCGCCACCCTCCTTGCCCAGTCTCCCTCTTGAACTCCCTTCTCTGTGGGTCTGCAAGCAGAGACCCTATGAAGGGAGGGCTTGAGGGGCTGCTGCTGCCCCAAAGTTGCTGCCATGAGCCCCTGGGAGCCACCACCCAGCCTGCAGGTGGCCTGTGTCCTTCCAGGAGGAGCTGCAGCACACACCTGCAGCTGAGAGGGGACAGGCCCTCCCCAGTGCCTCTCTATTAGTCCCAGTTAGAGGGGTGAGCAAGCCAGCATGGGAGTTAGGGGTGACAGGATACAGGATATCCACCCATGGCCATCCCTGTCCTGTGAGCAAACTCGAGCCTCAGTTTGCCAGGCTCTGAAGCGAGGTAACGATCCCAGCCTCGCCTGCCTGCCCACCCCACAGGGTCACACACTCTTGCCTCTGGTGCCCTATGGTACAGGCTCAGGTCCTGGCTGGGGCGGGAGTGGGGTTCCTCCAGAGAGCTCTGGCCATGTCCCTGGTGCAGAAGGGCCCTGCGAGCCCCAGCAGTAAATCCTACAGCCCTGGTGGGATGGCAGGGCTGTGTCCACAAGGCCTGCCCTGCCAGCGGCACTTAACCAGGACACAAGCCCAGGCTATCAGCAGCCTACCACCAAAATTTCTCAAGAGGCTCCAAGCCCTGGGGAAGGCTCCAGTACCCAGTCCAGCCTGCTCGACGGCTTAGGTGATTTGGGGTATGCCCCTAAAGGAAGCCGAGAGGCCATATCGTGCCCATCCCCCAATGCCCTGCCTGAGCTTCGGGTTCTATTTTTAGAAGTCCCCCCAGTCATTGGATCCAGCGCATCCCTGCATACCCCCTCCCCAGAGTAAGGACATTCCTCCTGCTATCTAGCTTAAGGCTTCTGGGCTGCCATTTAAGCCCCTGGCTGGCCGGGGCCAGGTGGCACATAGACCCTGGGTGAGGTCATTGGCTATCCTGAGTGCCACTGAGCCCAGTGGCCAATTTGCACCCATAGGGATAGGGCAGGGAGCACCAGCAGGAGGCCTCGAGATGGTGGAGCTGGGGGAGATGTGGGCTCAGTCCCAGGCAGGGAAGGCCACAGGGCCCATGAGAGAGCACGCAGAGGCTCCACCTTATACAGGAAGGAGTCCGGCAAGCATGGGGGTGGGGAGCTGTGGGAAAGGGCAGTGGGAAATCCACTGGGGCTCACATGCTCACAGGTCACCACCTCATGCAAAGTGTGCAAGGCTGTGGGTGCCCAGGACCCTGTGGTCTCCAGGGCAGTAGATCTGGAGGGGTGGAATCTCCAGGTTAGAACAAGCCACATCTGCAACTGAAGGATGGAGGTCAGGGCCTGTTCCCTGCACCAGAGCCAGGCCAGCACCCCTCCTATAAGCATGTGGCCTCTATGGCTATTATAAGGCTCTCACGGCATCCCTGGGTGGGGCTTTTACTTCTGGGGTCCCCTCAAGTACCCATGGAACAAAAACAGAGATTACTCCTCCACTGGGGGCATTGGCTCCTGACCCGCTGCCCAGGTTCCCTGGCCCCTCTGCCAAGCCCCTTCAGGCCTTGCCCACTTCAGTGCTTGCCCTCCAACCCCTTCCTCCAGCCCCCAGGCCCAAGGCAAGTCCTTAAGACCCCAGAGAAGAAACTGTCCCCTTGTTCCCCTGGTGGGCAGTAGCCCAGATACCCCTGCCTACCCACCACCCTCCAATGACAGACTGGGGGCCTTCACCTCTGGCCTTGTGCCCAGAACAGCACGGTCAGGGGCTCAGCCACCAGGCAGGGTTGTCCTTGCCCTGTATGCCTCACAGTTCGCCCTGAGCCTTGGGGCCTTCAGCCCTGGGTATACCAGTGCCTTGCTGGGGAGTCTCTTTGTTTGACAGAAACTGATGGAGTGCCTACTACAGCCTAGGGGCTGTTCCCCCATCAGTCCCTGCTCCTGGAGTGCTTCCTCGGGAGCATGGCTAACTTTCTGCCTCTCTGGTGTTGCTGTCTCCAGCCAGGCGGTAGAGTTACTCAGACAACCCCTGATGTTCTGTGTCATCTGCATCAGGCCATGCTGCTCCCCATCACAGACACTGCAGGACAGGGGGCCATCTCACCAGGCCCCAGCACTTGTGGGGAACAAGACCTGAGACAGACAAAGCAGCCATGGTGAATGGGGAGGAGCGCCCAGCCCCGTGAGCCAGGGTCTTGTTGTCTCAAGTTTGGGATGGAGCGGGTGCCCAGTACTCAGTCCAGCCCAGCCCCACACTCTGACAGCTGGGCAGCCAAGGTCAACCGTCTCTCTGTCCATCTATCCAACTGCCCATCACCTGCCCTCTCCATGCTGGGAATGCTCCCTTCCCAAAGCAGCTGCCCACATCTAGGGAAATGCTCAAGGCTTGGGGGCACCCTGAGCCCACTCTAACAGTAAAGGGATCAGGAAGGTGCTGTACTCTTTGTCCAGCTACCTGCCTGCCTGCCTGCCCGCCTGCCCGCCTGCCTGCCTGCCTGCCTGCCCGCCTGCCTGCCTGCCTGCCTGCCCGCCTGCCTGAAAACTCAGCACTTTCTTCTCTGCTAAAAACACCTACCACCTGCTCATGATGTCTCACACGCATAACAGGCCGGCGGGCTCCAGTGAGCAAACAGCTGTGGCTGAGACCAGAGGACCAGGCCAGTCCCAGGGGATGGGGCATGCTCTGCTTTCTGAGAGGCTCAGAAAGGACAGACAGACAGACGGACACACATGCCCTCCTCCAAGCGTGCCTGCCCCATCTGGTGCCAGGCTGTGGCAGGGTGCACTCACCCGGGAGATAGTGAGGGGCATGTTGAAGTCCTTGCCCCCCTGCAGACGGAAGCCCCAGGGCCCGGGCCCAGTCAGGGTCACACTGTAAGACATGCTGGTGCTGTCAGCGGCCGCCTCTGCAGACAAAGGGTAGAGAGGGTTGAGTGAGAGGGCACTCAGGCACTCCGCCTGCCCGGTCCACACCTCTGCCCCTGCCCCTGACCCCCGGCCTTGCCTGTTCTGTCCCTTGCTGCCCGGCCGGGCTGCGTGGAGCTCTTGAGAGGCTCCTAAGAATAGCTGGGAGTGAATGCCATCGACACTGATATCTGCCCTCGGCTGCGCCCATAAATGGACTGTAACCCTACACTGTGCCCGCCCGCCTGCCGCCTCCCAGCCGGTCCACCGTGACTCACACGGCTAATATAGCCCCTGGGGAGGGGTGTCTGGCACCCAGCACCCCCCAGGGGGGAGGAAGGGGAACTGGCCAGGTTGGTGAGAATGCTCTGGTCTCCTTGCTCCTGTGTCCTCTGGAGAGCGTAGACACTTGCTCTTCCTGCCCAGTGGTACCCATCCTCTTGCTCAGAAGACCAGGGGCTGAGCTCCCTTGGGCAGGGGCTTTGCTGCTGTGTGGTCCCTGGCCAGGATTCTGGGGTTGTGCTTTATCCAGTATGGGGCCCTGGAGGTGCCTTGGCTTGAGCTGAGCCTCCAGCTGGTCTGTGACTGGCCCAGGGTTGTCCAGCCATAAAAACGATCATCATAACAGCAGCTCTGGGCATAGCCAACCTCAGTATGGGCCCTTCACTCCCTGGGATCCTGAGAAGCTGCCACCTGGGCCCGCAGGAGACAAAGCTCAGGGAGGTTAAATGACTTCTCCAAGGTCACACAAGGAGTGGACCCAGGTCACACTGGAGCCTGGGCTGATTCCTACAGAATGCATGCCAGATAATGGGCTCCCAGTGGCCACAGAAGCCTCCCAAAGCCCTGGTCCTGGGCAGCTGGCCGTCTGCCTGCACCCCTTGGCATAGGGTCTGAAAGCAGGTCTGAGGCAGTCCCATCCCCTCCAGACCCTCTGGGGGCCCAGCCAGTTATTCCTGGCTCTCCTGTCTTTGTGCTCTGGAAAACTTGACGGCAGCATGGAAAGCTCCAGCTGCCAGTGCCACACGCCAGGCCCCGTGCCCTTTGTGCAGGAATGGCAGGGGGCAGGGAGAAGGGAGGAGACGCCATTTGCTCAGCTGCTAGACACAGGGCCAGGAGGGGCAGGGAGGGGGAAGCACGTGTGGCATGTTCAGCCTGTACCCCAGAGACAGTGTGTTCTGGATGGGGGCCTCAGCACCTTGGGACTTCTGCCAGTGCGGTCTTTGGGCCAACCCCTTCCCCAAGAAAGACCTCAGGCCCCTATGTGGTCTGGAGATAGATCAAGGCCCACCCTGGCTCCTTGGTTGGAGAAACTGAGGCTCAGGGGAGGCAACTGGGTTGGCTGCTTGCTGGCCCTCTTGGAGGGCTCTGGCTTGGACCCTGAGGAGTCAGTAGAGGCCTGGGTGTGAGTCATTTCTCAGCTTCCAGCCTCACTCCTGGGGCCTGGCACATGCAAGGTACAAGGTAGGATCACCCATATTACGGGGTTGTTTTGTCACTTGCCCAAAGTCACAAAACTATCAAGTGGAAGAAGTCAGGAAAAGACCTGTGTCCTTTTCCCTGCTTAATCACGTCCTTCACCCTATATCATGCAGCCCAGCCCAGGAGGCCAGCAGTCCATGGCCAGCGTCCCTTCCCCGTACCATTCCCTGTCCCTCTCTGCAAAGCCCCATGTCATTCATCCCTAACTCCAGCCTTATTCCCTTTCCTAAGGGTGTCTGTCCATCCTGCCAGGCTGGGGAGGACTCAGCAGCAGGGCATAACCAGTGTGGGAGAAGGAAGGCGCCCACCCTCAGGGCCAGGGAGCTGGGGGAGGCTGTACCTGGAGCTGCACGCTGTCTCTCTGGCCTCTGGCTCCTGCCTGATGAAGCTCGCCTCTGGGGAAAGGGAGCGGTGGCAGAAGAGTGCTCTTAAAGGCGAAGGCCGGCCTCCCTCCATCTGCCTCCCTCGGGAGATGTGAAGCCAGTCAGAGAGCAGCTGGTACCCATGGTCTGAGCGGAGTTCAATGGCTCACTGGGGAGTGAGTGGGGATGGAGGCCAGCCTGGCCTTTGTCCCTTCTCTGCTGTACTCCTTGCAGTTTGAGGTGGGCCTCAGAGTGAGAGTCCCAAGAGTGGGGACAGAGGGAGGAGAGGAAGTGAAGTTGCTGGAGGCATCAGAGGCCAGGCCCTGGTTCTCTCTCCCATAGCAGCACCAACACGTAGAGAACATATTTGTCTGAAGACACCTTCTCCGCTTTTTATTTTCCTATACCCTGTCAGATCCACACAGCCCTGGGAGGAGCTTAGACCGCTACATGAAATGAATCACAGACGCAGAGTGTGCACGCATGTGCTTGGTGTGCATTCAGATAGGTAACTACGTGAGAGCGTGCCTGCAAATGCCCGCGTGCACAAGAATGTGGGCCACAGTGGAACGGTACACTGGGGGAAGAAGCCACAGGTGAGTAACTGTTCCAGCGTGCAAAGGGAGGTCTGTGCTCGGCTTCAGCTGTTGGCAGTGGGAGATGCGGGGCTGGCCTTCCTATGCCAGTGACAGGCCCAGCCTGGGGGCAGAGGCTCATAAATAGCTGGTGTGTTCTCTGGAGCCATCACCATTGTCATCACCTGGACAATTGCAGCACACAGCATTTGAGGAGAGGCAGACAACTCGGGAAGTGGGAGGGCCTGGGCACACACCCCTCAGGCTGAGCCTCAGGTGCGGCTGCTGAGCTGGAAAGTGGATGCGGAGGACGTTATGGGGCAGGAGTTTTGAGGTGTGGAGAGGGGACATGGGTCTGGGGCTGCGAATCCCGTGCAGCACGGGTGACAGGGTCACTTCCAAAGCCTGCAGGCTCACAGCGTAATCCTGGGTCTGTGTATATGAGGGAGACGTGGGGGGGCTGGATGTGTCTCAGAAGAAAGGGAGAGCCAGTGGGCGTCCTACATCCTGGGGTCCTGGCTGGGGATCAGCCCCTTGGTCTGCAAACAAACAGCACACATCTGTTTAGCTGAGGAGCGGTTCACTGGGGGCAGTCTCCCGATGACCCTCCACACACTGGGTCACCGAGCAGTTGGGGAGGTTGCATGGAAGGGCCAGGTTGTGTCCTGGGTCAGGGATGGGCCTTCCCAGAGTCCACATCCCAGAGTAAGAGCTGGTAACGCCTAACGCTGCTTACAGAGCATCTCCTGGGATGCTCCCCGGGCTCTTGACTCCTGGGGTCACAACTGAACCCATCCTCACCCCCACCATCCAATCCTCTCCTCTCTTCCACATGTGGAGACTCTGGCATCACCCCCGCTCCTGCTGTCCTTAAATGGGTCATTCCTTTCCTGCCCTGCAGCACTTCCTTCTCTGGTCTTCACCCTGCAAAGCTAACCAACCCCCTCCCAGGGCTTCCTGTCCCCAGGTCAGGTCTGGAGACACCTAAGCCAGTCCCTGATGGGGCCTTCCCACTGCTCCTACCACCTCCGCCCCCTCTTTCCTTCTCCTATGTCCCCCACTGCCAATCCCCAGGGTCCCTCTGGCTGCTCCCAGGGTCACAGAGAGACATCCTGTTCCAGGACATATTGAGCTGCCTCCCCTGTGCCCCTGTGTTTGCACAGTCACACAGGCTGTATCCTCATCCTGGACAGCTCAGTGCTCCCCCCACTCCCCACCCCTGCTGCCTGCAGATCCCTGCTTCACCTCTACCTTCCTGGGGAACCTCAGGGACTTGCCTCTGCTTTCAGTACCCTGCGTGCTCACACCTCAATGGCAGCGCTTATCACATGTGTTTGGTGATTGTTGATGGCTGCCCAGCAACCCCCCTGAGCCTATCCCTCCAAGACAGGCACTGTGTCTTTCATCAGTGCCTGGCCAGCCTGGGGGTCACTGCCAGGCCTTTGTCCTGGCGTTTATGGCATGCACAGTGCCTGGGCTCCAGGACAGGGTGCGGTGCCCCCGGGGGGAATGCTGAGGGAGGCTGAGGCTCCCCGACTGCAGGTACAGCCCAGGGCTTTCGTTTTTGGATGCACAGGGGCACAGCACTCAGGAAGGAAGGCAGGCAGGAATGTGCCTTTGGCCTTGGACTAGCTAGGGAAGCTGGAGAGAGCCCAGGAGCTGAGCTGAGGGTGTTGTGTGGGTGTGACAGGAGGGGCAGATGGGGAGCTGTCAGCTGGGGCGAAGGGCTGCTTGGGAGCCTGTGCACACGACATTTCCAGTGTTCCAGAATATGGCCTTCTCTAATTGCCATCGACATTCCGTTCCATAGGCACTTGGGCCGACAGCTGGCCTTCTTTTAATAGCCACAAGTATTCCGGGTAACATCCTGATCTTAGGGCATTTATGCTGAGCACTTCCACAGCTTACAGCCCCTTCCTCCCCAGGTATGTCCAACCTTGCAGTCACACAGAGAGGCACATACCACCCACACTCAGTCACATGCACAGCTTAAAGCAGACACATTAGGGCATGCTTAGTCACGTGTCACTGGGTGTTACAGTGACAGAGCATGTGCCAGGTGCTACAGTGGTGGAGCATGTGCTGGGCACATGGCCACACACATGCTCGAGCTATGCTCTGCCGGCTGCAGACCTCCTACCCTCATCAACACACACATGTACTCTTATCATGCCACAGCACAGCCAACAGCACCATGCAGAGTCAGAGTTGCATGATCACACACACACACACACGTGCAGACCATATGCAGGCCCTGCTCAGAGCATCTCAGAGTCACAGAGAACCCCAGGCGGACAAGGAAAAGCTGGGAGGTGCTGGGAGCAGGTGATTCCTGGAGGATATCGACCCTGCCCATGAGAACAAGTCTCTCTTTCCTGGCCTCTCCCTGGGCTACTGGCCCCTAACCCCCACCCCTTTGTGGATTGGCAGGTACCGGGCCCAGTCACCTTCCCTGGAGTCTCTGCTTCGTGTCCCTGGGGTCTGGGGGGTGCCTTGGCTTCCAAGTCCTCCAGACCCTGACCATAGAGGGACCGCCCATTTGCCTGCTGGGCAGCTCCCCACACAGCTGCTGCCTCCATGTGTGTCCAGCCCTGGGGGAGGTGAGAGAGTGACTGTGAGGTGAGAGGGACAGTCCGTAGCTTTGCTCCTGCCCTTACCCCACCAGGCCCTCCTCCATCCTCCCAACAGGTATTCATTGCGGGAGGCCCCTGACACCATTTGCACCGTTGCTGGTCACCAAATAAACCCCGTAAATTGTGCGTGCCTGTCCCAGGGTGTGTGTATGTGTGTGCAGGTTTGCTCCCCATCTGCACACCGGCACACCTTGCTAAGAAAGTGGCTATTTATATTTTTGAATAGATGGGTGGTCTTCACGAGGGTCTAGGCCTCCAATAACAGATTAGATTTCTCCTTGTTATTCACTACAGTGGTTTACAGGAGGGACCCCTGACAGCTCCTCTCTCAGTCCCTCAACCGAGAACCCCAGGGATGTGGGCAGTGGGAGGAGATCGCTGGCCGGTCAGTCGGCAGCAGTCTTGCTGAGGCCCATAGAGGGCTCTGTAGGTAGAATTAAGGAGGAGCCCAAGTGTGGTGGGAACAGGAGCCGGTGGCACACGGAGCTTTCCTGGGGACATCTAGGGGAAGCAGAGCTGCAGGCCCTGAGGAGGGCTGACACCCATCCCTGGGCACACCTGGCCAGCGTTGATCTGAGAAGCCTGTTTTCCCTTTCAGAGGAGGACGTGGAGCCTCAGAGGGAGTAAGTAACCTGCCCAGGCTCCCACAGTGAGCACATGGTAAGCTGAGGCTCAAAGCCACATCTCCCATCTCCAGGGCCCATGCCCACCCCGTGAGCTCTTCAAGTCTCCCAGGAGGAGGGGGCTTAATGCTGAGGAGCAAGGAGCTCCAAGCTAACTCCTGCCTTGTCTCTCTAGAGCCCTATCTAGAGCCAGATGTGCTGATCTCTTTAGGCTGCGGCTCTAGGGAGAGTGTCAGCATGGAAAAGGATGGCCTGGAGTTGGAAGACCTGTGTTCAATCCTGGCCCCGCTCCTGGGAACACCCAAACCATCCCCTCTCTGGCCCTAGTGCCCCTGCCTATCAGGGAGGATTATGAACTTCATGGGGATGTTGGGAGGGGCTCTTCCTGCCAGGGTGCCAGCGTCCTCAGTGTCCCTGAGTCTCAGAGGCAGCCCTGCCAGGGCCTATGTTTTCCCCAGAGCCCCAGGGCTGCCTGAGGAAGGGATGGCCAGGCGCAAGCTGGCGAGGGCCCAGCATCCTTACCACCTCACTCTCCGAGCCCAGGGACTCCTGGCGCCTCCGTATGGAGATCCAGCTGAGGTTGGAGGTGTGGCTGATCAGCGTGGAGCGGTGGGTGGAGCGGTAGCTGGGGTAGGGGCGACTGTGCCGGCGTGATACACCCAGCAGCACCCCCAGGCAGGGCAGGTGCTGGGCAATGGCCACCCTGCAGGGGCCGCACATCTGCTTAGGGCCAGGGGATGGGCAGACAGATGCAGGGGAGGGGATGGATGCACAGTCTGGTACAGGCCTAATGTGCGGTGACTGAGAGCCTCAGGGGAAATGGGGAGGCTCAGACCCTGGGAACCATGGCAGGTGATGAGGACAGAAAGACAGACGCTGGGTGGGGAGATTGAGAGGCTCACAAGGCTGGTGGGAGGGACAGAGAGATTCTGGGTGGTAGGCATGCAGGGAGAGCCTGGGGATGTCGGTTCCAGCCCTCAGTGGCTGGCTCAAGCCACATCTCTGGTAATGGAGACCAGGGACACTCTGGAGCAGCCTCCGTGCTGGACGGGCTCAGGCCTGCCACTGGCCTTGGGAAGGTGGTGAGTGACTGACACCACCAGGCAAAAGGAAGCACTAAGGGAGAAGCAGCCTTGCCGGGTTGCTATCAGCATGCATACTGGCCCAGAGCCACCCCAGGCTCCTGCCAGGCCCTGGGAGCAGAGCTGAGCTCTCCCTGCTGTGATCTCTTCAGGATGACACTATCGGGGAGGGCGGGGCGGGGGGTGCTTAAATTCACAGGGCTGTCCTGGCTGCCCTACACCCCAGGTCTGAAGGTCCCATAGTTAGGATTGGACACTGCCCAGGGAACCCTGACCTCCCTCCACACCGTGCCCCCTTGGAAGCTGGGGCGGGGGGAGGGAGGCATACCAACTCCAGACCCCACTCAGTGTCACTGGCTGCTCCCAGCTGCTGGTGGCCCCCATTCAACACACATACGAGAGACAGCAAGGTGGTGGCCTCTGCCCCCATCGGCAGGCCAGGCCCTTGGAGGCCAAGGTGTGGGGTTCTGGAAAAGAGCCACACCTGTACTTGGGGTGGGTGATGGCGTAAATGATGGGGTTGTGGATTGCAGAGGCCTTGGCGATGACGGCTGGCACCGAGCTCATGTAGGGTGTCAGGACGTGTGCGTACCTAGGACAGAGAAGGTGTGGTCCCCAAGCTAGCTGGCCCTCCTGACACACCTTCTCTTCTGGGCCAGGCCCTGCCAAAGCCCAAATCCTAATCCAGCCCAAACCAGCACAGCTAAGTCAGCCCCATAGGGAGGAATTGGCAATGCCAGGATAATTTTTTGTTTTTGCTCTGTCGCCCATGCTGGAGTTGCAGTGGTGTGATCTCAGCTCACTGCAACCTCTGCTTCCTGAGTTCAAGCAATTCTTCTGCCTCAGCCTCCAGAGTAGCTGGGACTACAGGTGCCCGTCACCACACCTGGCTAATTTTTGTATTTTTAGTAGAGATGGGGTTTCACCATTTTGGCCAGGCTAATCTCGAACTCCTGACCTCAGGTAATCCACTTGCCTTGGCCTCCCAAAGTGCTGGGATTACAGGCGTGAGCCACCGTGCCTGGCCTATGCCAGGAGAATTCTGATCTGAGTGAGTAGGAGGGAGCAGTGGGTGGCTGAGGGTGCAGCTCTGGAAGGAAGATGTGCCGAATTTGGGGTGGAGGTTCCCAGGTCCACTGTTCCTTGGAGCCTGTGCTGCTAGCGATATCCCACTTCCCCCCATTGACTCTGGCCCTTGCACCCTCTGCCTAGCTCTTCTCACACCCCACCCCAACCGTGATGCCCACTCTTGCCCTGGCTATTGTAGAGAAACCCCACAGTAGGGCCCTGGGGGGACCAGGCCATTCCTCCACAAGAAGGTCTCCTATCTAAACACTTCCAGGGTTTAATAGCCCTCACTTCTCAAAAACACTTCTGAAGTTGAGCATGCATCTGTGCTGCTGCAGATGTCACAATCCCTAGACTCTAGCCACAAAGGGCTAGAAGGGCAGCTCTCAGGGACCCATTCCTGGAGATTGGCAGCACCTCTGGTCATGTAACCACAGCCCAGGCAGAGAGGGAGGAGACCTCAAGAGGAACTGTGTGTTCCAAAGGGGGCTGGCAGGCCGTCCGCCCAAAGCTTTTTGGGGCCCAGAGCTCCTCTGCATGTGCCCTGGTGCTTCCAGGAACTAGGTGGCCCCCCACCCACCCCAGGGCTGGGCACCTTACCCAGGGAGAGAATAAGCTGTGAAGCTGGTCTTAGGGTGCGAGGATGGCTGGCCGGGGTTGGGCTGGGAAGGAGAGGCTGGCCAGGCTTCTTGCTCCTGCCCCCACCCCTTCAGCCTCTTCCCCAACCCTTTAGCCACTGCTTACCCAGCAAAGGCCACCAGGGCCACAGCGGAATAGGGAGCCCAGGAGAGCACGAAGAGGAGGATGACCAGCAGCATGATCTTGGCCATCTTGCACTCACTCTGCAGCCGCTGCCGCTGCCACAGGGACTCGCCATTGCCCTTGCAGGCCCCGAAGGTCTGGAGAGCCCTAGGAAGGACGCATCGTCCAGGTCTGACCCTAGTTGGGTGGCAGTCAGCACCAGGGTCACGGCTGCTGTCGGGGAGCCTCCCTGGACTATCCTTGCAGGGCACTCGGGAGAGTGTCGTTCCTTCCAATGCAGGCAGCCCTGACTTCCAGAAAGTTTTCTGTGACATGAGGTCTCAGCTGCCTCCTACTCCCTCTTGATTCTGTGTGCCTTCTCTCCTCCCTCTGCCATGCCGAAAAGCCCGCCCCAGAAGCCCTTGTCTCCTGAGGCTCCCCTAGACACTGCTGCCCCATAAGCACTTGCTCAGCTTGCCTTCACCCACTGGTCATGCTCTGGTAGGCTGGTGCAGGTGTGAGTGGTGGGGCAGGGGCCGCCTGGCCGAGGGGCCGGTCCCCCTCCTGTAGCCCCCCTCCATGCTCGGCTCTTACCGTCCTGTCTCCCGGATGGCCCTGAAGATGAAGATGTAGCAGTAGATGATGATAAGCAGAGGGAGGAAGAACACGAAGCAGCAGAGAAGCATGGTGTAGGCACGCACGGCCGGCGTGAAGCTCATGTAGTCCCAGGAGCAGGATGTCAGCAGCCCCTCGGGCACATAGGCGCCTGGGAGCCAGGGCAGGTGCTCAGCCTTTGGGGCGTCACTGACCAGGGCTCCTTATCTGGCAGGAGCTTTGTATGTGGCATTCGGGTCCCCATACACAGCCCTGGCCCTGACCTGGCCCTGTCCCATGCAGCGAGGAAGCTGGAGGGAACTGGGATGGCCTGCAAAGCCCACTGCCTCCCATTCCTGCTAGATTTGAGCAGAAAGCTCACCATAACTTCAAGGTTGTGCTTGCCACGGCTTCAGCCAGAGGCCTGGTCTTACCCCAGGAGGGCTACCACCTTGCTCTCCACCTTTCCACCTTCAGAGGCCTCACACCCCAGCCCCCTGCCTAGTCTGACACAGCATCAGAAGTACCTGTCACTTTGCCCCATCCAGAAAGCCTTTGTATTTTGGGATCAGTTGCCCAGGAGATCCTTTGGCCCCTGATGGGGCAGTGTCAGTTTCCCTTGCTGCCAGTCATGTCCCCTGAATGTCCATCTCACCTGAGGCTCAGGTAGCTCCTGGGCACCCTGCTCCCACCAGCTGGCTGACCCAAGTCCACCTACTTCCCCTTGAATGTGCCCCTCCCAGCCCATCTGCCCCCCTTCCAGTTCCAGCAGCCCACTTACTCCAGCCGAAGAAGGGTGGCAGACTCCAGGCCAGGGCATAGAGCCAAACGCCCAGCAGGACAAATGCCGCACGCCTCTTGGACGCCACACCAAAGGTGGCCAGCGGGCGTGTGATTACCAGGTAGCGGTCCAGGGCGATGGCCGTCAGGGTGATCATGGAGGAAATGCCAAAGAGAGCTCCACAGAAGGCGTAGAACTCGCAGCCTGTGGGCACAGCCCCTGCTCTGAGTCCTGGGGAGGAGGGTCTGGGGACAGGGTAGACTCTGCTCTGGCCCTCACCTTACAGGAAGAGCAGGACTGAGCGCACTCCACCCCCTCCACCTGCCACATCTGGCCAAGGCTGGCAGAGGCCTTAGGACCAACACTGCATCTTCCCTTCTTGCTTACTCACAGGACTGAGGGCAGCTACCTACTCTCTGCCCAGAAGCAGCAAATCACCTCCTTTGGGCCACCCTCCATTGAGGGCATTCCCAGGTCAAAACCCTCCTCCTCCCTCCAGCAAAAGGGAGCCCCAGCATCTACCTGTCTCCCCAAAGAGCCACTGCTTATAGAGGCTACTGGTGAAGAAGACAGGGGCCTGGGTGAAGGACATGAGGAAGTCGCTGACCGCGAGGTTGATAATGAACATGTTGGCAGGTGTCCGGAGGCTTCTGCTCCTGGGAGGATCAGAAGCTGTTAGGAGGTGCTTCCTGACACCTCCAGGGCGATGGAGAGCTTCCCGCACCCCTCAAGTATGCATGTGCACACATGTGCCACACACTTACACATGCACACACACATGGGCAAGCAAACAGGCACGAGCTGCCGGGCCACAGAGCTATCCCATTGTCCGGCAGGGACCAGCCAAGCAGCTGTTGAACCCAGCAGTGTCTGCTGAGTGAGGACCCCAAGACGGCTCCCTCAGAGAGAAGCAGGGGGCAGTTTCTCTCCAAAACCTGAGGCGTGGCCCAGCGCAGGCCGGTTCTTGAGTCATGTCCGTTTCCTCTTCTTGCCCTCTAAATTCCTCTGCACGACTCACACCATCTCCTTGACCAACTCACTGGTTTCCTTGAGTCCCTCTAGGCCAATTTCTCCCTAGAGGTTTCTCCCTAGGCTCCTCCTCCTGCGTGCCCTGACTGTGCTTTCCCATGGCTTCTCACGCCTCCCTCCTCCTCGGATCCCCCTCCCACCCTCCCTCCAGTGTCACCTCCTGCCTGGACCCTGCCCTGCACACTGTCTCTGTAATCCTCACGCTTGGGGATGGCAAAAGGCAGAGGAGCTGATGGCTGTGCACCATGGCCGGGCCAGGCACTTTCACCAGCCTCAGCTCCTGTCATCATCCATCTTTGCATCTACCCTGAGGGAGGCGTCATTGTCCCCATTTTCCAGACAAGATGTTCCCACTCATGAAGTGACTTGCTCCGGTGCATAGCACTCAGTAAGTGGCTCATCTGTGGGGCAGCGCACATCTGTGAACTTACTGCATCATTGCAGTGACTCCAGGAAGCACAGCTCTGTTTTGCAGGAAAGAAAAGTGAGCTCAAGGAGGAGAAATGACGTGCCCAGTCCTTCAGCTGGCAGGTGGGAGAGCCAGAGGGCTGTGTGGCTCTGCAGCCCGGGTTCCCTTCTCCACCTGCCTGTCTCAGCCACTGAGCCAGGCAGGGGGGCAGATGGAGAGGGACACTGGGGGTGGGTGTCAGGGGTGTTGGAGGGACTTGAGGATGCTGGTCCCCAGGGCTGCTCTTTTTTTTTTTTTGAGATGGAGTCTTGTTCTATTGCCCAGGCTAGAGTGCAGTGGCATGATCTCGGTTCACTGCAAACTCCGCCTCCCAGGTTTAGGCAATTCTCCTGCCTCAGCCTCCCGAGCAGCTTGGATTATAGGCACACACCACCACACCTGGCTAATTTTTGTATTTTTAGTAGAGACGGGGTTTCACCACATTGGCCAGGCTGGTCTCGAACTCCTGATCTCAGGTGATCTGCTTGCCTTGGCCTCCCAAAGTGCTGGGATTACAGGCGGGAGCCACCACGCCTGGCCTAGAGCTGCTCTTCAAGGCAGGGGGAGGATGCTCTCTGGGGCAGGTGATGGCAGAGGTGCGCTGAGAGCAGGGCAGAATGGTCAGAGACCCACATACTCTGGGCACACACACCCTCCACAGAGGATGCACCTGGGTCTCAATTAGTGCCAGTCAGTCAAGTCTCCCTGGACCATTTTTGGCCCTTTCCGTGACCTTGAGGAAGGTCTGGGCCTGAGATCATCAAAGGCATGGCCCTGCCCTCCTTGCCTAGCCTCAACAGTGCCCTGGCCAGAGCTAGAGCCAACATTCCTGCCCACATTTTCTTCCCTGTCTGCATGGCTGCCACCCTCAGTGCCCTGGGCCCAGCACCACCAACCAGGCACCTGCAGAAGGTATAGATGACCGTCAGGTTGCCCAGCATCCCCGTGAGTCCCACCAGCAAGATCACTGTGCCCAGGGTATAGTGGGCATGGTCTGGAACATCAACCGTGGGGAGGGGGACCCAGGCAGCAGCCCAAGTCCCAGGTGCCTGCGGAGAGACAGAGAAACGAGGGAATCACGTTATCGCTCGTCACCTTCAAATAGTCCTGAGAAGGAAGAGTTAGGATTCTCAACAGGGCAGGTGGGAAAACTGAGGCTCAGAGTGGCAAAGCCAGTTGCACATACAGCTCGCAAGCGGCCAAAAGCAGAAGGGAAGTGCAGGTCCTTTCTAAAGTCCAGCCCAAGCTCCTAGAACATGGCACAGGGGCCTTCTAGGAGTGGGTTCAGATCACCTGCTGGAGGCTGGTAGGACAGACAGACATGTGACTGGCAAGCAGGGACATGGCCCGGGTCACCCTATCTTTCCTTAGGGAGAAGACAGAGCCAACTCCTGGGTGCATCCCTGCCTGCAGTATGGACTCCAGCCCAGGGGCCCAAGACAGTTTTTGAAGCCTCTAGACGCTGGGGTGGTGAGTCGGGTGGAGCCCCTCTCAAGAGTCCCGTCCCCTACTGAGCCTTAGAGGAGAAGCTGCATTGCCCAATATCATAACTGGGTACAGCTGACCTTGATGCCTGGCATGAAAATGAAGGGAATTCCCTTTAGAAAGAAAGCTTAGGCCTCCCAGGGTCACTGAAGGGAGGTCATGACCATATCAGGTCAGGACAAAGGGATTTAAAGACTCCTCCCACCCTAACCCCTTTCTGGGGAAGAGAGGGTGGCTTGGTCTCTGTCCTGCCACAGTGGCCCCTATAGCTACCGGAGCCTTCCCATCCTGTCCAGCACCTGGGCCAGCATCCCCAGGTCCTGAGGGTGCCCTCGGCCCTCCCCAGGTAGCAGTGGTGTTGACGGAATATGGCCCTGGGCCTGGGCTAGGATTATGGAGGTGGCAGAAGGCACCCAAGGCTTCACTGTGGGCTTGGCGGATCCAGAGGCCCAGGGTGTGCCCTCCTCCCTGGAGGGCTCCATGGGGCATCCGAGCAACCTCTGAAAGGAATGAGTGCAGCCAAGGACAGGTCTGGCCATTCCAGCCCCTTGTCCTCAGGGCTGGCATTTCTGTTCCTTGAATGCTCTCCATGAGGAAGGACATTGCCTGCACCCTCCTCTATCAGCCTGTTTATCAGGGGCGGGCTCAGAGAGGTCCAGTAATGGCTCAAGACCCCACAGCAGAGTTCAGACCTTTTCTATCTCCCTGTCAAAGCCCCTGTGTGTGGCCAGGAGGGGACCAGGAAGGGGTCAGGGAAGGCTCTGTGCATGCACATGCTCGCCCAGGCTTACTGTGGGACTGATGGATGGAAGCCGGCCCAGGCTGGAGATGCTGCTCTGGGAGCTGTCCCACCAGCTGGGTGGTGCTGGGGTGGCCATGCAGCTGGGCTCTTGGGTTGGGCTCGGCGGGACTCTTGGCCCGGAAGGAGGGTTCATCCTGAGTTGGGATGGTCCTTGCTCGAGCCCACAGAGAAGTCAAGGGCACAGGGAGCTCAGGACTTCAGCTGTGCTCAGCCTCCCAACTTTCCTCCATCCTCAGCACCCCCGCTTAGCCTACCCGCTGCTTTCTTCTGTGTCCGGCGCAGATCCAGCCTGGAGCTGCTCTTGGGGCTGGCGGTTGCTCTGTGCCTGGTGAAGCGCAAAGGAGCGAGTGTCGCAATTATGGTGACTCACAGCCACAGAGTTCATCCCCATCTTTATATAGCAGTGCGGGAGCTGCACATGCTCAGTCGCTCCATGCCGCCAGCTCACTCAGACCAAGGTCCCTGGGTGTCTACGAAGGTCTGATGATGGTGGCGTGAATGTGTATATGTGAGTGTGTGTGTGAGTGTTTCAAGGGAGACTTCGGGGATGATGGTGGCATGAATGTGTGTGTGAGTGTGTGTGTTTCAAGGGAGATTTCTGAGCTGACAGTGGTGTCAATGTGTATGTGAGTGTGTGTGCATGTGAGTGTGTGTGAGTGTGAGTGAGTGAGAGCATGTGTGTGTGTGAGAGTGTGTGTGAGAGTGTGTGTTTCAAGGGAGATTCCTGGGCTCGGGCTCCTGGACATTGGGCAGAAGGCTGTGTCCTCTCCTTTGACCAGTCTCTGCTGTGTTTCTTCCCTGAGCTCATCAAGAGCAGCCTCAGCCATCCCAAGAGCCCCCAGAGCTGTCTGTGGGCAGCTGAGCCTGTGCAGCCCAGCCTCACCCTTTTCACAGTGGGCCCTACCACCATGTTTGGCCCCTATGAGCCATGGCATTTTCACAGTCACCCTGCATAGAACCAAGGCTGGTCACCCCTTCACAGATGGAGACACTAAGAGGATGTAGCATTAGGGTGAGATCAGATCACGAGGCAGCTTTTGCTTGTTTTTTGATAAGAAAGTTTTATTTTTTTATTTTTATTTTTTTGAGACAGACTTGCTCTGTCACCCAGCCTGGAGTGCAATGGTGCAATCTCAGCTCACTGCAACTTCTGCCTCCCAGGTCCAAGCAATTCTCCTGCCTCAGCCTCCCGAGTAGCTGGGATTACAGGCACTCGCCACCACACCTGGCTAATTTTTGTATATTTAGTAGAGGCAGGATTTCACCATGTTGGCCAGGCTAGTCTCGAACTCCTGACCTCAGGTGATCCACCCACCTCGGCTTCCCAAAGTGCCGGGATTACAGGCGTGAGCCACTGGGCCTGGCAGAAATTTTTAAAGTATAAAGATTTTTTAAAACCTTATTGGGAGAGTCCCAGGAACTCACCCAGGCCTGCAGGCCTGATCCAAGTTGACTGGATGTCAGAAGTGGAGGGGACCCCGGGCCTGCCCCTTGCCCTGTCTTAGAGGAGGCAGCAGGAGCTGGAGAGAAGGGAAGCTGAACACATGGCTTCCAGGGAGAGCTGCTCGGGCTAGGCCTGCCACAGAGGCTGCGTTTAGGGGAGCCCAACCGGGCAGCGGTCATCCTAAGTGGGGGCCATGTCCTGGCACAGTGCTGGGAGTGTTGGAGCCCTGGAGTGGACAGAGATATCACTCCTCTTCCAGAAGTTCCCCCAGTCTTTACAAACAGTTCTCCTGGAGCCCTAGGTTTGAGCAGGAGAAGTGGGAGCAGCCTCACTGGGAGCGGGAGCTGCACTTCCTGCAGCTGCCAGCCCATGGCTCAGACTGCCCTCCTCCTGAGGCTCTTCCACTGCAGGGCTTTGGCTCACAGAGGCCACCCTGGGGGCAGGGTGAGGCTGAGGGGCCGGCTTTTCTTTCTGTCCCTAGGCTCAATGCCAGCTGCTTGCGTTTTAATGTAGGGGTTTAACAATTCCTCGCAGCTGGGAGCAATTCTGAGTCAACACAACGTCCCATTCAATGTGGACCCCACTCTCCAACCTGCTAATTAAGAGAGGGTGCAGGTGATGGAGCAAGCACAGGAGTCCAGGGGAGAAGTGCTTGTCAGGTGGACACATGAGGCGGGAATCCACATACCCAGGGTGCCACAGGCCTCAAAGGAGCACCTCAGGGAAAGATCGGAGGACTCGGAGCCCCCAGCCTGGGGCCTTTGGAAGCCCACATCTCACCTGACAATTTCTCCATGGGCCGTGCACTGCAGCCCTTGCGGGTGACACTGAGATCTCCTCAGGGCCCAACCCCCTCACTCCTGTGCTTCTGTCCCACTGGGGAGGCTCCCCATGGCGCTCTTGCTCCAAACCTTTGCACCCCACACCCACCTGGCAGCTCATCTGCTGGGAGCCTGCCATCCAATGGAGCCAGGAGGGCCGTGTGGGAAGCCTCAGCCTCCAGATGTCTCCTATGACTACTGCTACCCAAGCTGTCCTGGCTGGAAGCTGTGGTCTGATGGGTGGGAACCCTGGCCTTCCATCACTCCCCTCCGACCAGGTGGCTCCTGTCTTCCTGGGTGCCTGGCTGTGCTCACCTTCCCTCAGCACTTCTCCTCCTCTGCAAGCTTGGCTCAGGGTGGGGCCCGGCCTCTTGAGACCTGGGATCGTTGATGGTCTCATGGGCCTGTGCCATCCAAGAATCTCAACGCAGGGAAAAGTGTGGAAGGGGTCATCAGAGTCCTCCCAGTCCCCACTCTGGCTGGTGCCCACTCCCTCGGAGACTGTCCTGGGCATCTCCCCCTCCCCCGGTGCCATTCCCGGGGGCAGGCTGACCTCAGTGCTTGGTGCCGGGTTTGCCGATGGTCCCAGGGACCCCTGCACTGATAGTGGGGCTAAGGTAGCCAGCCACATCTCCCCTTCCGTGGCCCCACTTTGCTCTGGTTCCTCCCTTCCAGCCCTTGCTTCCTGCTGCAGCCCTAAAGGCAGGTGGAAACACAAATTCCACATAATCCCACACTTAACCATTTAGTGGCTTCCACAGCTCTTAAGACAGAGAGCAAACGTGGCGAGGCGGGTGGAGGGAGGTACTACATCACCTGGTATGTGGGGATAAGAAGTGGGCTTTAGGGGGAAGCACATACACCGAGGCTCAGCAAGAAGAGGCACGCCATTTCCTCTATGCGTGCATGGGCCAGGCTGCTGTCACTGCATGGGACTCAGTGTCCCCAGGGACCTGCCCTTGCTCCTACCCCTTTTCCATGCATGCTTCAGAGTAGCCTTGTTTGTGGGACAAGCAGCCGAGCTCAGGCGCCAGGCAGTCTGGGTGTGACTGCCAGCTGATTGGGGAGGTGTCTGAGAGCTCCAGCTGCCAGCACCTGGAGACCTTGCTGGATTAGGCTGGATTAGCTGGATTAGGCCTTGTGGGAGGAGGAGGCCTGATACCTTGGGGAGCTGAGTTCAGGTGAGTCTTCTCTTGCTGAGAGAGGAGGAGCAACTGAATCTGCCTAACTCCGTGCCTGGAGACCAGGCTGGCCTCCTTTCAGACCACCGAAGGCACACAGCTCCTCTGGTCACCCAGCCTCTGCTCACACACTGCTCCTGAAACCTTCGCCTGTCCCCTGCTCTGGGTCTCAACTCAAATACCACCTCCCCCAGACTGCCAAGGGCCCAGCTATTCACCTCCTCCTGTCCATCCCTCGGAGCATCCATGGATAGTGATAATGTCATTTGCAGTGATTGTCATCTGACCATGTCTGTCTCCCTCCTTGGAATGCAAACAGGTCGGATTTGTTCACCTTTGAGACCCACTGCCTAGTAGAGCACCTGACACATTGTATCAGGAAATCCAAAATCTCCCTGGTCCTTGCTTCTCAAAGTGTGGCTGGAGGCCTGGCTGCTGATGTGCACCCCTCCTGCAGCTTGTTAGAAACTCAGACTTCTCAGACCTGTGACTCAGGTGTGGACGCATGAGGTGTGTCCGTCCTCATGTTAAATGGGAGAGGTGATGGTGTAGATGCTTGGGAGGACTTCGGGGGTTGGTAAGAGGTGGTGGAAGAGCCGATCTGGGGGGACACTGAGGCACCCCAGAAATTAGCGCCAGTGGAGCGCACTGCTGTGGCCAAGGCTGGAAGGACCACAGGAGGAAGGGGCTGCTGTGATTCCAGGGGCTGGGCCTCTCCAGCTGGGTGCCACCAAAGCAGGGCACTCATGAGAAGGCATGGCTGGCTGCTGGAGAGGTGTGCGGTGAGCAGAGCAGGGGCATGGGGCCCTCACTGCCCGCTCTGGCCTCCCATCTTCCTCAGGAACCCCACCATGGTCAGGCCTACCCACAAGCCTGGGAAGGAAACTGGGGAGATGTGGTTCCCGCAACAGAGAGCAGAGCAGGGCAAGGTTGATGGAGTACCCGACAGCTGTCACTACAGACATGATGTCCTTCCTTCCACCCACCCCCATCTGCCACCGTAGCCAGTAGATGGTGTGTCCCCGGCCCATGGCCTGTAGGTCAGCCCTCCCATGTAACCCACAGGGGCTCTTGGCTGGGCAGCATTTGGCGGCTCTCTGCCTGGCCAGCCTCTGGATCAGCCTGAGCCACCCTTTTGCTCAGCCTGGCCTAGGAGTATATGGCCCATCACCTCTGCTCTGCCCCTCGTTGCTCCAGAGAGACGCAGAGGGCTGAGTGTGCTCAGTAGTACGTGTCGCCCCGGCCCACACCTCCGCACTGACTGCTGCCTGCTCTTCACACCTCGCTGGCATGGCTGGAGGTGGGAAAAGCTTTCTAGCCCCTCATCCTCAGGGGAGTAGCAGGGCCACAAGAGCAGGAGGCCCGAGAGCTGCCCTGGGGCTGCAGAGAGGGTCGAGGTCCAGGCCAGGGCAGCAGGGACAGGAAGTATGCTATTTAGAAACGACTCAGTAGTGGGCCCTTGGCAGACGCATAACCGCGCTCTGGGGGACTGGAATCAACCAGCCGTCCTGCCACTGCCCACAACCCCCGACGGATGCTGACTTTACTTATGGGCCTATGGGCCCCATTATTCCTGTCCCCTGTAGATATTTTCTGAAAGCCTTTGCAAGAAGAGCTGATAGAAAAGATAGGTGCCCTGGAGGCTCCTGGTCCCTGCATTTCTGTATTTCTGGCCACAGCACTGACTGTCCAGAGAGTAGACAGGGCTCCCTGCCCTCTGGCCCAGCCCAGCCCAGCCCAGCAAGCAACACTGCTATGCCCCTCCCATGCCATGCCCATCCTGTCCACTTCTGGGGATTGGTTTCCTCATCCTGGGGCTGGAAGAGGCTATCTGGTTATTCAGGGACTCCTAGGAAATGCCCAGGAGCTGTTGCCAGGGGAATATTAAATGTCTTAGCAAGCACAGTCCTGTAGGCATCTGGCCAGCAGCTCACTTGGCGCCTCCCTCCCTCCTCTGGAAGCTGGCAAACCCTTTCGGGATGGGACCCCCTTCTCTATGGCTTGAGGGGAGGAGTTAGAAACACAGAAACTTGGAACACTCTTACTTTTCTGCTGCCTTATACCGTAGAACCCCAGGTGCAGCTCTGCCCTTTTACCTGCCCCTGACCTGGGGACACCACCCCTGCCTCCTAAGTGTGGGCCTGCCCGCTGGGAGCCAGCCAATGTTCTGCTAATGTTCTGAGGTCTTGTCAGTCCCCGTGGCCCACCCTGCTCTCCATGGCTCCTCCCTCCCCTCACTCCCACTCAGGAGTGCTCCCACTGTGTTCCTCCCTGTGCAGCCTATACTGGCCAAAGGAAACCAGCAGGGACAGAGCCACGGCTCCAAAGAGGGCTGATGATGGATAGAGTCTGCACAGCATGGAGAGGCCATTTCCTGTCCTGACGGGAGCACCTGTGCTACCACCAGATTTCTCGCTGATGGCACCCACATCTCCTGGCCTGGGGTGCTGACCCCGGAGGCTCAGGGCTGTCCCCAGTGCCCGGCCTGCCAAGTTTGCATGTATCATCTCAGCGAGTCCAGTCTGGGGGGCTCCAACGTCATACCCATCTGAGTGCCATTCATTCATTAAACTCCTACAGCACTGAGCCACACTCCGGTTTGCCTAAGACACCATGGCCACCCCAGGCGAGCCTAATGTAGAATGGAGAGGGGTGACACAGCCATGCCCCAGAGTGGCCTGTTCCTCCTTTTGCTGGAGGCTTCTTTTGAGGGGATCAGGTGAGAGAGAGGAATTAGGAAACAGAATGGCTGAGGAAAACATGAGGAAGGCTAAAAGAACAAACTGTTATGTGAAAATTTACTACTCCCGAGAGAGGCATGTGGATGTAAAAAAAAAACCCCAGCCAGTGGGTGGTCCTGTATTTCACATGCTTTGGGCACACCCAGCAGAAATCGAGAGCTTGCTACTGGATTTTTAAAAAGAAATTCTTTCCTTAGCACCTTTGACATGTCCTTGTTTGCACACAGAGCCCTCTAATTTGGGGTACACAGAGAGAGGCACAGAGACCCATGGATTATATACTTTCCTGTCCTTTTGGTAACTTGTTGGAACCGCACTTTTCTTTCTCAAAATATTATAGCTGATCATAATCAAGTGTCTGAGTCATTCCCTACAAAGTGGGGCATTTGTCTGAGGGAGAGAGTCACCCACTTTGATTTATGACAGCCCAAGGCAATTTCTGACCTCGCAGAGAGGAGAAGTGTAAAAGACAAATGAAGCAGGATGGAAATCTACAGGAAACATCAGAGATGTTCTTAGTGAAGACCCATTCAGGCATAGAGATGTGTCTCTGGGTCTGTTCTGTGACTGCCCCACAACCCCTCGCTGATCTCAGCAGTGCATGAGTGGCACCGCAAGAGTCTGAATGAAAACCCTGCATTTGGGCCAGACGCCATGGCTCACGCCTGTAATCCCAACACTTTGGGAGGCTGAGGTGAGTGGATTGCCTGAGGTCAGGAATTTGAGACCAGCCTTGCCAACATGGCAAAACCCTGTCTCTACTAAAAATACAAAAATTAGCCGGGCATGGTGGTGGCACCTCTAGTCCTAGCTACTTGGGAGACTGAGGCCAGAGAATTGCTTGAACCCAGGAGGCAGAGGTTGCAGTGAGCCAAGATCAAGTCACTGCACTCCAGCCTGGGCGACAGAGTGAGACTCTGTCTCAAAAAAAAAAAAAAAGAAAAAAAGAAAACTCTGCATTCGAATTTGTGACTGTAGACATGTCAGCATTGCAAGCAAACTCCCCAAGCTGTAAAAACAGTGTAAATTCCATCTCCCATCAGGCCCAACACGATCAGGTCAACCTCGGTGGGCATCCCAGCCTTGCCAATATTTGCTACAGGGAACTGGGAAGTGACAAGGAACCACACAGCTCCGAGATTCAGTTTCCTCACCCGTAGAATGGAGATACTAACACCTGCCTCTCAGGGCTTCCGAGTGGCTTCATAAGAAGGCATGCAGAGTACTCAGCTTATGCCTCACCCAGAATCCAGGCTCCAATCTTACAGGGGCTGCTGAAGCAGGAGAGGCAACATCCTGGTGCCCATGGGGCTTCCATGTTTGTACAGCACACTCCCCAGATGATTACCTGGGAATTTAAAAAGTTATGCCACCTGGATTATTAATGATAGCCCACCCCCAGAGACTCTGATTTAGTTGGCCTGGGATATAGCCTAAACACTGGGATTTTTTAAAAATGCAGTGTAACACAAAGCCATAGCCAGCCTCAGCCACATACCTACATGGATCCACATGTGTTTCCCATTCCTCTGCCTCATTCGCTCCAGCTCCCCCGGCTCCTAGCTCCATCTCTGCTCTGGATGTTGCTGTTATTTTGTGGCTGGGCCAGGGAGCAAACTCTCCCCTCTTCTACGACCTGCAGGGTGGGGGCCCAAGCTGGATTCAGGCCTCTGCCAGGACCTAAGCCTCTGAAGAGTGTTGGGTAGCAGTGGTGATGAAGGATCCAGGCACCTGGTGCCGAGGGCAGACAGGCATAAGAGCTGAAGCTATGAGATAGGAAGGGCCAGGAGGCCTGGGGTCTGTGGGTAGAATTCAGGGCAGTAACCTCTAGCTGAAATGTAGGTTTTCCCTCCATTATGAACAAGGGCAAAACCCCCGCAGTAGTCTTCCTGGGACTTTGTGACCATTGGGAATCATCACTCCTTCTATATGACAGCAGAGTTGCTGCAGATAACTTGCAATATTGGTTTTGTTCATCACTACATCAAAATCGCAGTCCTGCGTAGACCTGCCGCCAGATTCTGTGGTTGGTTCATTAAGTGAAGAAGCACATAGTTTACCTGATTACAAATTTATTGTTTAATATTTTGGTAACAACAGTTTAATGTCACTGGCTTACTTTACAATCCTATGTATTTTATCTTACACATTAAAAGCACTCCTAGGCCCAGCGCGGAGGCTCACTCTTGTAATCCCAGCATCTTGGGAGGCCAAGGTGGGCAGATCACCTGAGGTCAGGAGTTCAAGACCAGCCTAGCCAACATGGTGAAACCCTGTCTCTACTAAAAATACAAAAATTAGCCAGGTGTGGTGGCGCATGCTTGTAATCCCAGCTACCAGGGAGGCTGAGGCAGGAGAATTGCTGGAACCTGGGAGGCAGAGGTTGCAGTGAGCCGAGATTGCACCATTGCCCCCCAGCCTGGGCAACAGAGCAAGACTCTAGTTCAAAAAAAAAAAAAAAAAAAAAGAGCACTTCTGGGGTTGGGTGCAGTGGCACATGCCTGCAATTCCAGCACTTTGAGAGGCTGAGGTGAGAAGATTACTTGAGGCCAGGAGTTCAAGACCAGCCTGGGCAACATAGTGAGACCCCATATCTACAGAAAATTATCTGGGTATAGTGGCACATTCCTGTGGTCCCAGCTACTTGGGAGGCTGAGATGGGAGGATTGCTCAAGCCTGAGAGGTTGAGGCTGCAGTGAGTCGTGATCATGCCAATGCACCAATGCACCCTAGCCTGGGTGACAGAGCAAGACCTTGTCTCAATAAAAAGATTTAAAAATATAATAAAATAAGAGCACCTCTAAAAAGGACTCTATAGGCTGCACAGGACTCCAAAGGGGTTCCTGGCACAGAAAAAGTTAAGAGCTATGAGCAATGAGATGAGGGGTGTTCAAAGCCATGATTAGGGCAGCAACGGTGGGGATGGAGTCCTCTGGCTCTCCCCAGGAACTGCCTGGGGGTTTTATGAGCTGCTCCTTCCTAGGCTCTGCCCTGCACCAAGTCCCTGGACCCCTGCAGGCCTGGTTGTTCACTCTGCCTGGGTCCCCCAAGCCAGCCTGAGTCTGAAAGAACTACCTGGTCCTCGACGCCTCACCTGTCCATCCAGACCCCTAAGCCCCGGCACCTGGCTGCAACTCTGGCCTTCCCATTTCCTTAGGTAAACTGCAATTCCTCAGAGCCAGAAGAGCTGACCAACACTCTGTGAGGGTGGGGACTCCTTGGGAGACCAAGGAACCCCAGAGTGTGGCAGCTGCCCCCCTGGCACAGCCTGAGTGGGCAAGTGACTTTTGGGGCAGTGTTTCACTGGAGGGACAGGAGCACCTTTGCTGCAGGCCTGGTGGGAAGCTGCTGGGCCTTCCTAGGAGGTTGGGGCAGAGAGCACGGCATGGGAGACAGAGACCAAGAAGCAGCTGCCAGGGTGCAGGGCGACTTCCAATGCTTGGGGCTGCCCCTACATTTGACACTGAGAGTGGAGGCCCAGAGATGGGCCCCAATTCCAGCCCCAGAGTGCAGACGCTCTAGCCTGGTCCTGTCCTCTGCTCTCTTCATACCAAGAGGGTTGTGGTCCAGAAACTTCCCAGCAGGAGTCCCCACCAGGAGTCTCAGCATCTTCCTGGTCATCTAAAAGCCTCCTAGAATCCTAGTTCTGGTAGCAAAAACTTCACAGCTTCTCCCCAAGGACCAGAAGCCTACGATTTCACACGGGTGTGAAGAGACATGCGCCCCCACCAAGGACTCTGTGTCCCCAGCAGGGGACAGGGGCGAGTCACCACATGATCAGATTGATGCATGAGAACTCCTGTCAGGACAAGGGAGTTTCTGGGTTTGTTGTGATTTTAATTTGTGATCTACTTGATGCAAGCACATTCTTTAAAAATGAAATAGCACTGAAAGGCAGTTTCTGGTCCCATCCCTCCTGCTTTCTTGTGTGAAAATAAATATAATTTAAAAGCTGTTGGAACCCCAAAAAACCCACTTCAAACCTTAAGAGAAATGTGAATGTGATCTTATCACATATGGTTCCAACTTCTGTTTCTCAGATTATAGGTTAACTTGTTTTCATATTTTTTTGTTCTGTACAATGACTAGAGAGAATTAAATTATATCAGGGACAAAAGCCTCCTGCCTTCTTAATTAATGACTCTTGTTATAGATTAACTTCCCCTTTGTTGTCCTACTTTGCCTAAACCAGATGACAGAAAACCCATGACTGTTACACCGATTATATTAAAAATGCTAAATGTACCCTTTCCAAAAAGGATGCATTGCCTATCATCAATCAAATTGCTGGAAGTATGTGCCAACTTCATATGAAAAATGTTGTAATCCTGCTAAAAACATCTCTGTCTCTGCATCTATAAATGAAACCCTAATTTCTCTACTTCAGAATACTGCCTCCATCTCTTCGCAGTTGATGCTCCTGAGTGGGCCATCCTCAAACTTTGTATTTGAATAAACTCTCTTTAAATTAGACTCTGATCCTTTTGATTATTTTAAGTTGACATTTTGGCAACTGCAGATAGGACCTGAAACAAGCCTCCTGCGATCCTCGTTGCTTTGCTGGCATTCGGAGATTTAGTACCAGCATGAGTGGCTTTTACTCGTCTGACCTCATCAGAGCTGGCGGGGGTCTCTGGTAAGACTTCTCTCAGGTTTCGTATCTTCCTAGTTCTGGCTGAGATTCAGATTTTATTCAAGCAACCCAATTCCACGCTCAACAGAGCTAGAAGTGAAGCTCAACTTTTGGCTTTGAGGTAGTCACTTTATTGTTATTTCTCTAGAGATTCTGTTATTTGCAAGTTTGTAGTTTCACTTTCCTTTGAGGTTAAGATTTTGTCTGTTTTGCTTGCTAAAGTTTGCAACTTTTCTCCCATTCAAAATCTGGGGCTGGGTGCAGTGGCTCACACCTGTAATCCCAGCACTTTGGGAGGCTGAGGCGGTTGGATCACTTGAGGCCAGGAGTTGAAGACCAGCTTGGCCAACATGGTGAAACCCAATCTCTACTAAAAATACAAAGCATTAGCTGAACGTGGTGGTGCATGTCTGTGGTCCCTGCTACTTGGGAAGCTGAGGTACGAGAATTGCATGAACCCAGTAGGTGGAGATTGCAGGGAGCTGACACACTGTACTCCACTGTCCAGCCTGGGTGACAGAGTGCGATTCTGTCTCAAAAAAAATTGGTTAAATAGAAAGCAGTTTCTTTTTAAAAAGAGAAAGTGATTGCTTGTGGCTTAAGCTAAATGTGCAGTTTTAAACTGACCAGGTTTTGGAGCTGGGTTAAAATTGACGTTTAGATTTTCTTTCTGAGTGACCAAAAATTCATTAAAGGCTTTGTCTGAGGATGTGATTTACTTGACCTGAGAAAGTCCTAAATAACGGCCACTGTTCCTCCCAGCTGAAAGGCACCTTAGGTAACTGAGGCCACACAGGACTGTCAGAGGTCATAGCTTCTGCTGTGTAAGGGTCCTACAGGGAAACCCCAAGGAAGAACAGACAGGGAAATCTGATCAACCTGTTGGGCATACATGAAGGGTTGGTATCCCAGGGCCCTAAGCCTCCAGAAATGTCTGGGTTTCACTGAAACACATAAGAGAGTAGAAGTGACTCATGGGTGACACCTCGAGGAGTAATCCCTGTTAAGCAGAATACCAGATCCAAAACATCTTTCCCAGCTGGGCACGGTGGCTCACGCCTGTAATCCCAGCATTTTGGGATGCCAAGGGGGAGGAGCCCAACATAAGGAGTTCGAGACTAGCCTGGCCATCATGGTGAAACCCTGCCTCTACTAAAAATACAAAAATTAGCAAGGTATAGTGGTGGGCACCTGTAATCCCAGCTACTTGGGAGGCTGAGGCAGGAGAATCGTTTCAATCTGGAAGGCGGAGGTTGCAGTGAGCTGAGATAGAGCAACTGTACTCCAGCCTTGGCGACAGAGAGAGAGAGAGACTTCATCTCAAAATAAATATATAAATAAAATTTAAAAATTAAAAAATAAGACATCTTTCTCTTTGAGTCTTTGGTCACTTAAAAAGAAAATCCAAATTATGGTCCATCTTCCATCTAAAACTGAGTCCTCTTTAAGAAAGAGTCCATCTTTAGAAACTCCAGATGGATTTATGCACAATACTTATGGCACCACCTCCTGTCGATATTTGGAAAAATGGTCTTACTTGACCCAAGAAAATCCTAACATTTGCAATGGACAAAATGTAGTACCTTTGAAATGCCTAAACTAATTTAATTGTGTGCTCAATTAGAAAAAGCCAGCTATAAGATAAAACAAAATAACTGAGAGAGTTATTTTCAATGATGCTTGGAAGCTTCTAAAGAGGTTATAATAAAGTTATTTCTTTACAAGAGAACAAAAAGTTTTCTTAAAAAATTCTGAATTAAAGACTGCTGAAATTTATCCTCCTCCTTCAGCTCCTCTGTCTCTTTATTCTTTATTATCCTTTATTATCTCCTCCTTCTCTTTATCCTTTAGTACCTTGCCCAGATCTACCTCCTCCTCCTTCTGCTTCTACTGTTCCAGCTCCATTTCTCAAACAGCCAGTGTCTGGTAGGGGAGAACCTACCCTAGTTTCTCAATCATGGTCAAAGGTAAAACTTAAAGACATAGTTCAGGAATTTCCTGATTCTCACCAGGACCAGGAAATTGGTTTTCTCAGGAAATTTAAATTAAATATTTGTGCTTATGACCCTGGCTCTACTTTGGGAAAAATAATTATTTTAAATGGAGAATGAACACAAGCTTTTGTTGACACTGGAGCCACATTATCTGTAATAAATCTCACCTTATTACAAGATTCATTCCTTGGAGTAAACAAAAAATTCAAATGGTGGGTGTCACAAATACTCCTGTATTGGTTTATAAATCTCAGCCTGTAGCTTTTCAGCTACGTCACTTACAAGGGACTTATGTTTTCCTTTTGGTGGAATCAGCTCCCATCCATCTTATAGAAAAAGACTTAGAATTATATAATACACTTCTTTCTCCCAAAAAGGGAAAATGTATTTAGAATTAGGTGATAAAACTGAGTTACTGGACATAAAAAGTTTTTCAAAATCTAATTTAATTGCAATCTATATTGCCATAGTAGACACTGAATTATTGAGTAATGAAAATTACAAAACCTGCTAAAGGTAGTACCTGATCAATTGTGGTTAAAATCTTCTGCTGATATTGGAATAATCATCTTGGCTTCCCCAATCAAAGTTCAAATAGATCCATCAAAACACCTTCCAAACCTTAAGCAATACCCTCTATTTATTTATTTTTAAAGTATTTTAAATTCATCACATATGGATTGAGTGACTTTGTTAAGTTTAACAGATGTTTATGTAACTTAACTGTGAACTGTTCTTTTTTTGAGCCAGGGTGTCAGTCTGTCACCCAGGCTAGAGTGCAGTGATGTGATCTGGGCTCACTGCAACCTCTGCCTCCTGGGCTCAAGCAATCCTGCCACTTCAGCTTCTTTAGTAGCTGGGACCACAGGTGCACAACACCATGCCTAGTTAAATTTTTGTATTTTTTGTAGAGATGCGGTTTCGCCATGTTGCCCAGGCTGGTCTCAAACTCCTGAGCTCATGCAATCCACCTGCCTTGGCCTCCCAAAGTATTAGGATCACAGGCATGAGCCACCACATCTGGCCAGTACCCTTTAAAAGTAGAAGCTATAATAGGAATAAAACCTGTAGTTCCAGGCTATTTAAAAAGAGGTACATGTAATACTCCAATCCTTCCTGTAAGGAAACTAAATGGTAGAGGATAGAAGTTTGTATAGGATCTGAGAACAATTAACAACATAGTCATTCCTCATTATCCAGGAGTGCTAAACCTCCATACGTGTTGATGCCATTCTTACCAAAGGCACGTTCTTTACTGTAATAGATTTATGTAGTGTGTTCTTTAGTACTTCTGTGGATAAAGACAGTCAATTTGTTTTCATTTTCACTTGGGAAAACAGACAATACACATGGACATCCTGCTCCAGGGATACATTGAGAGCCCAACACACTTTTCACAATATGTAGATGATTTACTCCTCTGCTCAGGGGCTAGGCAAAGCCTCTATAGAAGATGGGCTGCACTTTTTACAACAATGAGCTTAAAGGGACACAGACTTCAAAAGAAAGATTTCAGTTTAGAGAAAAACAAATAAGATACTTGGGTCATTTAATATCAAAGGAAGTTCTTTTCATCCATCCAGGCAGTATAAAAAAATATTGGCTTTCCCTACCCCCATAACTTAAAAAACAACCAAAGAGATTTCTGGGTCAGAAGGATACTGTAGGAATTCAGTTCCAAACTTCTCCCTAAAAATTCAACCTTTATATACTCTTTAAAACAAGACAAGTCCGGCACCCTGGAGTGGACTGAGGAAAAATCAGTTAACATTGGAAGAGATCAAAAAGAGCCTTATAACGATCAGGTGTGGTGACTCATGCCTGTAATCCCAACACTTTGGGAAACTGAGATAAGTGGATCACCTGAGGCCAAGAGTTCTCAACCTAGAAAACATGGTGAAACCTTGTCTTTCCAAAACATACAAAAATTAGCCAGGGGTGGTGGCACACACCTGTAGTCCCACCTACTTGGGAGGCTGAGGTGGGAGGATTGCTTGAGCCCAGGAGGTCGAGGCTGCAGTGAGCTGTGATTGCACCACTGCACTCTAGCCTGAGCAACAGAGCAAGACCCTGTCTCAAGAAAAAAAAATCACAAAAAACAGCCTTATAGATACCCCAGCTCTAGGAAATTGAATTATAATATATCATTTTCATTATTTGTTCATGAAAATCAAAAAAACACTTTAGGCCATCTGACACAAAAACATGGAGACCAAAACAGACCCATAGGATACTACAGTCATCAACTGGACCCTGTGGCTAAAGGACTGCCACCTTGCATAAGGGCAATGATGCCACTGCTCAGTTAGAAAGAACAACGGGATAAATGGTCATGGGAATTCTGCTCACTGTCTGTTCCATTCTCTGTGGAAATATCTTAAATTCACACCACTCCTAAAACATTGGGTTTGTGAAAAAAGAAAATCACACCACACTCATCATTATTCTGTTAGTACTAATACAAATAGATTGGCTTCTTATGAAGTTCTTCTTTCTGCACCTTATATTGCAATCTCTAGGAGCAACAGTCTGAATCCTACAACTCTCCTCCCTCACCTTCAGATGAAATGCCCCATGATTGCATAGCCTTAACTGATCAACTTTTTTCTCTCCTAGGATGGACCTGCAAAAGGCTCCCGTTACCAATACTGATGTTTGGTTTACAAGTAATTCTTACTTACAGGATGAATCTAGGACTTATTATGCAGGTTATGTTATAGTATCTTTGAAGAAATAGAAAGTACTTACATTCCAGAAACCACCTTGACTTGACAAGCAAAATTAATTGCATTGATCAGGGCTTGCTAATTGGTGAAAGGAATAACTGCTAATATTCATACAGACAGTAGATATGCCTTTGGAGCAGCCTGTGATTTTGGAATGCTATGGAAACAGAGATAATTTTTAACATCTTTTGGTCAAAAAAACTGGATGCCTCATTCCACCATTGTTAGAGGCTATATTATTACCAAAATCACTGGCCATAATTACAAATCCAGGCCATTCCAAATCAGATACAACAGAAAGCCAAGGAAATCAGCCAGCTGATCAGGTGGCAAAAGGAGCTGCTCTAAATGCATCTAAACAGGAAAAGCAATCTATATTAACTTTTAAAGAAGCACCTGAATTTGACAGAAAATTAACTCAATCCAGAGCTCCAAAATCTGGGCAGGAAAATTGGAAGAGTAAAGGGGGAACATGCTCTCCCAAAGATGAAGTAAGGTATGGGCTGAGCTACGGGCCTATGCTTCCTGCTGATACAGTCATCATTCTTAACCCATGGACGTGACCTAACTCACTGGAGCCCTGCTTAATCAAAACAGTTGCTTCAGACAAACAATACATTTGGAAACCTTCTTTGACTATAGCTCATAAGTACATGATTGTTGTCACATTTGTCCAACATGTAACCTGGGGAAGCCATTACACAGTTCCCAAGGAAATTTTCCTTTCCCTAAGGCCCTTTCCAGGTAGGGAAATTAGATTTCATTCGGTTGCCACCATCACAAGGATACAAACACATTCTGGTAATAATTTGCATGGAAATTCCTCACTGGGTAGAAGAATTTCCATGCTGAAAAACAGTAGCCTTAGAAGTGAATAAAATTATCCTAGAAAAAATTATTCCAGCCGGGTGTGATGGCTCATGCCTGTAATCCCAGCACTTTGGGAGGCTGAGGTGGGAGGATTGTTTGAGCCCAAGAGTTTGAGACAAGCCTGGGCAATATACTGAGACCTCATCTCTGCAAAAAATACAAAAATTAGACAGGCTTGGTGGTGTGTGCCTATAGTCCCAGCTACTCAGGAGGCTGAGGTGGGAAGATCGCTTCAACCCAGGAGTCAAAGGCTGCAGTGAGCTGAGATTGCACCACTGAACTCCAGCCTGGGTGACAGGGTGAGTCCTTGTCTCACGAAAAAAAAAAAAAAAAAAAAAAGAAAGGAAGGAAGGAAGGAAAGAAGAAAATTTCTAGTCATTTCTGTTTGTGAAATGCACTAACAGAATGATCAAAACCTAACTGGCAAAATAAACAGAAGCTTTCAAAATTCCTTGGCCAAAAGCTCTTCCTCTGGTTCTGCTTAATCTAAGGTCAACACCTTTTGGTAAACACTAGTTATTATCTAAGGAATTACCTAAGGAATTATCTCTAGGAAATTTTTGTCTTTAATAATAAAGGGAGGCATATTTAGTCATTACAATGGCCTTATTATGTAATTAACTAAAAATTATGAATTGGAAAATGAATATTTTCACAGTGAGCTCTAGGCAGACAATTTCAAGCACCACAGACTTCAACCAGGAGATTTCATCCATTGGAAATGACATTTTTAAAAGAACTCACTTAAACCAAAGTGGTATGGACCTTATCAGGTACTCCTTACTAACCCTTACACTGCAGAATTAGAAGATATAGACTCTTGGATTCACATGTGAAGAAGGCTGAGCCTCCTAAATGAACTGTTTCACTGGAAGGTTATACCCCCTGAGATGGTTAGGACAGTGTTCTTTGGGTTATGCCTGGCACGAGCTCACATAGTTCATACCCTTTCAACCCCACAAACTGTCCTCATTTATAGTTTCATTGGATTTGTTCTGTATTCCATTGGTATGATCCTTTAGCTGCCATCTTTCTGCCCAACTGGGTATTGAAGGTGGCATTTGACATGTAGAGACCCTAGCCAATCATGCACAAAATGCCCTAAATAATAGCCACATGAATATCGTGATTAAATAAAGTTATTCTCATGAAAAAGCCTGTATTACAAAGCTATATAGCTTTAGACAAACTTATTGCAACCCAAGGGGAACCTGAGCTATCATAAAAACTAAATACTGTGTCTCTATCCCTGATAAATCAAACAATATCACTAAATTAATGGCTAATATGAAAACCCAAATAACAAACTTTTCAGATCCAAAATCTTCTCCAAGCAACTGGCTAACTAGCTGGTTTGGATCTTGGGAAACTTGGTGACAAAAACTGTTCCTTGTTCTGAGAATTATAATCATTTGTGTTTTGTACTGTTTTTGTCCACACTGCTGTAATAACATTTCTTTACAATTGAGTCAATGTGACTAGAAAGGCTAAAATAATGGCCACTTGAAAGATGATATTAACTGAAATACTCATGTAACCTGACTCAGGTCACAAAGTCACTTCCTTCATGTTGCTTTAAATTTGGCTAATACTCCATCAGCTTCATAGTTTCTCCATTCCTCCCTTCCCAGTGGCCTATGACATCCTAGGAATTAGGCTTTCTAATGACATGGGACTAAATTCCTGAGCATAAAAGAAGCCAAACTATTGAGTTCATCTACAATGCTTTCTTCCAAAGTTCTTAGTGAAAAGAGGAGGGAGAAAATGTGAAAATAAATATAATTTAAAAGCTGTTGGGGCAGGAGTGCTGGCTCACGCCTGTAATCCCAGCACTTTGGGAGGCCAAGGTGGGTTGATCACTTGAGGCCAGGAGTTCGAGACCAGCCTGGCCAACATAGTGAAACCCCGTCTGTACCAACATTACAAAAATTAGCCAGGCCTGGTGGCATGTGCCTGTGATCCCAGCTACCCTGGAGGCTGAGGCAGGAGAATAGCTTGAACCTGAGAGGCGGAGGTTGCAGTGAGCCAAGATCGCGCCACTGCACTCCAGCCAGGGCGACAGAGTGAGACTCTGTCTCAAAACAAAACAAAATGAAACAAAAATGTTGTTGGAACCTCCAAAACACTTTAAACCTTGAGAGAGATGTGGCTGTGATCTGAGTCATATATGTTTATAACTTCTCAGATTATAGATTAGCTTCTCAGATTATATAATAGATTAGTTTCTCAGATTATATAGATTTACTCAATTTCTTATTTTTCTGGTTCTGTATGATGACTAGAGAGAATTAAATGACATCAGGGACAAAAACCTGCCTTCTTAATTAATGACCCTGGTTATATAATTTCTTCTTCATTGTTCTGCTTTGCTTAGATGAGATGAGAGAAAACATGACTATTGCATCCTCTAAAAAATGCAAAATGTACCTTTCCCTGACAAAAAACACTGCCTACTACCAGGCAAAGTGCTGTAAGCATGAGTCAACCTTGTATGAAAAATGTAATCCTGCTAAAAACGCCTCTGTCTCTGTAAAGGAAAACTTAACTTCCCTACATTGGAATGCTGTCTCCATTCCTTTGGAGTTGGTGTTTCTGGGTGTTTCCTAAAACTTTATGATTCAATAAACTCTCTTTAAATTAGACTCTGGCTAAGCATGGTGGCTTATGCCTATAATCCCAATTCTTTGGAATGCTGAGGCGAGAGGATCACTCAAAGCCAGGAGTTTGGGATCAACCTGGGCAGCACAGTGTGACCTTGTCTCTACCAAAAAAAAAAAAAAAAAAATTAGTTTTTTTTGTTTGTTTTTGCTTTTGAGATGGGGTCTCACTCTGCAGTGGTGCAATCTCAACTCACTGCAGCCTCCACCTCCCAGGTTCAAGTGATTCTCCCACCTGAGTCTCCTGAGTAGCTGGGACTACAGGCATACCACACTCAGCTAATTTTTTGTATTTTTGGTAGAGACAGGGTTTTGCCATGTTGTCCAGGCTGGTCTCAAACTCCTGAACTCAGGTGGTCCACCTGCCTCTACCTCCCAAAGTGCTGGGATTACAGGCATGTGCCATGGCGCTCAGCAAAAATACTAAATTCTGACCCTTTTGATTATTTTAGGTTGACACTAGTTCCACTTTCAACCCATTAGTATTTCTTCTGCTATTTATCTCAATGAGTATAAATAAAAGGCTCACACGGTTGAATCTTATTAAGAAGATGTACAAAGGGACTTTTCCTGTTGTCAGCTAAAGCCCCAAAGTAGAAGCCAAGAGGCTTAGGGGCCCCTATATTCTGGAAAGAACATGGTGGAGTTGCTCAACAGCTCTCCAAGGCCACCTCAGAGGAGCCCAAACTTCCCTTGGCCCCCTTAGTTTGGTTTCTGAGATTTGGTGATATTGTGAAATATATATTTGGTCTTTGTCCCTGTTTCCTGGCACATAACTCCTAAAATCCTTGGAATCTCCTAAGTAATAAATGTCATTTGTATGCAACTGAGTTGACTGGTGCCTGGCAGCCCCTACATAGCTTCAGGATGGGGCTGGTCACCAGAAAGACCAAGGCAGGATTAGAGGATTGAGATTTTCAGCCCCACCACCAACCTCTGGGGAGGAGAGAGGGGCTGAAGGTTAAGTTGATCACCAATGTTCAGTGGTTTAATCAATCATGGCTTCCAAAAAACCCAAAAGAACAGGGTTCAGATAGCTTCCGGAGAGCTGAACACGTGGCGGTTCCTGGAGGGTGGCATCGGAGGGCATGGAAGCTCCCCACCCCTTCCTTTCCCAAAAGCCTCAGCTTGTGCATCTCTTCATAGGTATCCCTTGTAATATCCCTCATAGTAAATGAGTAAATGTAAGCAAAGTGTTTCCTTGAATTCTGTGAGCTATGCTAGCAAATTAATGGAATCCAAAGAAGGGGTATGGGAACCTGATTTAGCATGGGTTGGTCAGAAGCACAGGTAAAATAGCCGGTGGCTTCCCATTGGCATCAGAAATGGGGACTGTCTTGAGGACTGAGTCCTCAAACTGTGGGATCTGATGCCATCTCCAGTTGGGTAGTGTCGGAATTAAATTGGAGGTTCCAGCTGGTGTCTGCTGCGGAACTGATTGCTTGCTTATTGATGGGGAGAAACCCCCACACATTTTGGTAACAGAAGTCTTCTGTACTGATTTTTGTGATGTGAGCACAAAGGAAAAATAGTTTGTTGCTTCCATACAGACACAATATGAGGCCGTGTATTTTTTGGAATTTCCCCTTTTCCATAGGCTGTGAAAACAGAGATGGGGACCCCGTTTGGCCATAACGAACAGAATTGCTGGCCTAACGCAGCACCAGTCTTTGATAAGGATTTCTGGTTTTTGCTCTGTCTTCTAAAAATGGCTAACTAATCAACAGGCTGGGTTTTTATTATTTATATTGTAGCCCACTTAGTTACTGGGGGAAAGTGTGAGGATGTTTTCATTGACTGTGGTAATCCATGACCTGGAAGTGTCTCCAGAAACATAATTGTGCATCAGAATTGGACCTTCTTGAGGTTTATTTTCTCAAGATGCCCGCAGTGAGATTCGGGGTGTGGGTTGGTCGGGGATCTGGCCCCTGCTCTGAGGGTTGGAGTCTCCCACCCTCCCCAGCTCCCGTCTGCAGCGTGGTTCCTCCACTCGGCACAGCCACTGCCGCGCTCTGCAGCAGCTCAGACTACACTGAGTGGAAAAGCCCAAATTAGAGCAAAGGGGACCCCAAACAAAAATATTATTTGACTTTACAGAACCCGGAGCCCAAACACATAAAGGTTTTTTAAGTACAGCACACTCCCCCGCAAATCCCAGGACTAATTAAAAAGCAAAATGGGAGCTTCCGACCCCTCTGCCCAGCAGCCCAGCCCTGAACTACAGTTTCCGTGGGTTCAGGTTTCTGAACTTTAGACTTGTTTCACAGAGGTGATATTTTCCCGTGAGAAAGAGTCCAGGCCTGGGGATCTCTGAGTATTTTGTTTTCAACCTCGTGGAAGAAAACTGAACTGCATTTCTCTGTCATGGATTTTCCTGCCCCTGCCTCTGGTTAGTGCCACAAGAGGCTGGGATCCAGGGGCCTGGGTGTGAGCCTTGGGCACCTCTGAGTCCATGAAAGGGCAGGGTTCCCTCCTCAGTCCAGTACCTGTTGATGACACAAAGATAGAGGTTCCCAGGAGTGGGAGTGGGGTTGGGCATCACGTACCTGACTGCGGAGAGGCATGGGATCAGGTGGGGTGAAGAGACACTGAGTTCAGGCAAGAGCTTTCCCAAGTGGTCTCAGGAGCTCAGAAATTGAGTTCCTTAGCCCTCCTGGAACTGGGCATGGCTGGAAGTAGCTGGAGACCCCGGGCCTGTGCTCCCTGGCCCTCTGCAAAGCCTCATCAGCTTAGCCGTAGTGTGTTTTACATAGACTATCATGGTTTCTGTGTGCCATGATGATAAAACTGTTGGAAAGCTGGGCTTAGGTAACAGTGTTCCTGACATAGGAAGGCATCCTTCCAGGATGTCAGCTTTTTGACCTCTGTTCCTGCTGCACCTGCGGAATAAATCCATGCACCCCTGGGGCTGGCTCTACAGGGGTGTGTGGGGGGATGGGGAATGGGTGGCAGGGTAAGCTTGTTTCTAAGGAGGGTTCTGGGGTATGGGAGACGGCGTTAAGCGCATCTTGGAGCCGCAGGCTGGGGGACTGGCCGCCGGCCAGCGCCGGGTGCGGCGGGCCCTGGGACGCACTCGGGCTCCAGGGCGCGGAACCCGGGGCGGGCTGACTTCAGCGATCCGCGCCTCGCCCCTTGCCCGGGAGGCGGCGCTGGGGACCTGCAGCCCTCCAGCTACCCCACGCCCCAACCAACGCGACCCTTTGGCCCGGGGCTGGCTGCTCAGACGCGGCGCAGGGGGACAGGGCAGACGCTGGACGTCTCCGAGGTCGCCCCGTGAGCTAGGACAGCCGAGCGCGAACCCAGGCAAACGGCTCCGTGTATCCTCCGCGCCCTCCAGTCTGAGAGCGGCCCTAGCGGGAGGCCTGGAACCGCTGCCTGGGCCTCACGGGAACCGAAGGGCCCTGCCGAGGGCCCCTCTGGCCAGAGCCCTGCATTTCTCTGACCCCAGCTATCCCGGGGCCTTGGAGTCCGCGGCCGCGGGCTAACGAGGAGGGCAGGTGCCTTAGAGAAGTGGTGGATCCCATTAAATAGGCTTTGCTGCCGGAACCACAGCAGTGGAAGCCCCCTGCAACCTCGCTGCGCCCATCCCGTCCCCTGTACTCTCCCACGAGTTCCAAAGCACCGTACTGTATCCAGGTTCTCAAAATAACCTTTCATCTAATGCAGTATGAATATAACCACAAACAGTGTCTGTAACCTGAGAAGTTAATTGTAAATGTGATCTTCAGGGTTAAATATTTGCAAACCCTGGAGAAATTTTAGGAAAAAAGAAAAGAAAAGAAAAAAGAACAAGCAGAGGCCCGTGTCTTGCCAGACACAAATAAAATAAGTACCATAAAATTATTGTAATAGTCTCTCCTCCTGCCGCCCAAGATGCCGAAAGGAAAGAAGGCCAAAGGGAAGAAGGTGGCTCCGGCCCCTGCTGTCGTGAAGAAGCAGGAGGCCAAGAAAGTGGTGAATCCCCCGTTTGAGAAAAGGCCTAAGAATTTTGTCATTGGACAGGACATCCAGCCCAAAAGAGACCTCACCCGCTTTGTGAAATGGCCCCGCTACATCAGGTTGCAGAGGCAGAGAGCCATCCTCTGTAAGCAGCTGAAAGTGCCTTCTGCGATTAATCAGTTCACCCAGGCCCTGGACCACCAAACATCTACTCACAAGTACAGACCAGAGACAAAGCAAGAGAAGAAGCAGAGGCTGTTGGCCCTGGCCGAGAAGAAAGCTGCTGGCAAAGGGGACGTCCCCACTAAGAAACCATCTGTCCTTCAAGCAGGAGTTAATACCGTCACCACCTTGGTGGAGAACAAGAAAGCCCAGCCGATGGTGATTGCACACGACGTGGATCCCATTGAGCTGGTTGTCTTCTTGCCTGCCCTGTGTCCTAAAATGGGGGTCCCTTACTCCATTATCAAGGGGAAGGCAAGACTGGGCCATCTAGTCCACGGGAAGACCTGCACCACTGTCGCCTTCACACAGGTTAACTCAGAAGGCAAAGGCGCTTTGGCTAAGCTGGTGGAAACTATCAGGACCAATTACAACGACAGATACGATGAGATCCGCCGTCACTGGGGCGGCAATGTCCTGGGTCCCAAGTCTGTGGTTCGCATCGCCAAGCTCAAAAAGGCAAAGGCTAAAGAATTTGCCATTAAACTGGGTTAAATATACACTGTTGAGTTTTCTGTACATAAAAATAATTAAAATAATACAAATTTTCCTTCAGGAAAATTACTGTAATAAAACATTGTGAGACTAGCAGAAGGATAAATAAACAGATTAAGGGAACAGAACGAACAGACATCAGAAACAAATCAGCACATCTAGTCACCTAAATATGACAGAGCTACACTTTTAAACTGTGAATAAAGGATTGATTATTCAATAAATGTTAAACATTTAAAGAACTGATTTTGATCAGTAACTGAGGTTACCCCCCAGACTCTGCGGTGCTGGGGGTCTGGAGTGGTGTAGGTGGGAGTGGGGTGAGGTGTGGATACAACTCCAGCAGAAAGAGGCCAACAGGCTGGGATGAAGAATCAGGCCAGAATCAGGGCTTCCAGAGCAGCTGAAATTGAGGAGGGGGGGAGGAATTCCAGAAAGAAGAGACCAACAGAGGGAGAACCCCCAAATCTGTATATAACTCCTCTCAAATTCTTGGCTGACTCCTAAGCTGCACCAGTACAGGGCAAGACTCCAAGGAATCCAGAGGAAAGCAAACACTGACAAGAGGTTTCAACAGCTGCCCAGTGCTAGAGAAACAGTGCAGAGCTCAGATCCCATCAAGTAATATTAACTTCTTGTTTGTCATACACAATCACAAATATTTTTTCCTGGCTTGTCATTTAAATTTTAACTCTGCTTATTGCATTTTTTCCCATAAACAAGATTTACAGTTTTATGCATACAAACTTGTCAATATTTTTCAGTGTGGCTTTGTTTTGCTGAAATGCTTGGGCAGTCTATGAAATTATGAAAATAGACTCTATAATTTCTTGATTGGTAGGTTTTGTTTTGTTTATATTATTGTTTTTGTTATTTTGTTATGGCTGATTTTTTAAAACTATTAAATCTTTGCTCTAAGTTAATATCTGAGATTTTGGTGAAAGTGATATCTCATAAAAATAGATCAGAATCAGCTCTTTAAGTGTTTAACAACATTTATTGAATGATCAATTCACATTAGATGATCTTGGGAGGTGGACGTGGGGGTAAGGAACATGGTTATCAAAGGAGGCAAAGTTTCAGTTAGACAGGTGGAAGCAGTTCAAGAGATCTATTTACAATGTGGAGACTGTAGTTAGTCACAAAGTACAGTATTATATTCTTGAAAATCACTAAGAGAATAGATTCTAGGTGTTCTCACCAAAAAAAGATGATAAGTATATGAGGTAATATAAATGTTTATTAGCTCAATTTAGCCATTTTACAATGTATACATATTTCTTTTATTTTCTTTCATCTCCTACAGAAAGGATCTGTACATATTCCAAATATCATGTTATACATGATAAATACATATAATTTTTGTCAATTTTTAATATTTATTTATTTTGAGACAGTGTCTTGCTCTGTTACCCAGGCTAGAGTGCAGAGGTGTGATCATAGCTCACTGCAACCTCCACCTCCCAGGCTCAAGTGATCCTCCTGCCTCAGCCTCACAAGTAGCTGGGACTATAGGTGAGTACTACCACGCCCAGCTAATTTTTTTTTTTTTGAGACAGAGTCTTGCTCTGTTGCCCAGGCTGGAGTGCAGTGGCATGATCTCGGCTCACTGCAACCTTTGCCTCCCGGGTTCAAGCGATTTTTCTGCCTCAGTCTCCCAAGCAGCTGGAACTACAGGTGTGCCCCAACATGCCCAGCTAATTTTTGTATTTTTAGTAGAAACAGTGTTTCACTATATATGGGCCAGGCTGGTCTTGAACTCCTGACCTCATGATCCATCCTCCTCGGCCTCCCAAAATGCTGGGATTACAGGCATGAGCCACCACACCTGGCCACGCCAAGCTAATTTTTATATATTTTTTTGTAGAGATGAGGTTTCGTCATGTTGCCCAGGCTGGTCTTGAACTCCTGGCTCCAAGCAATCCACCCACCTCAGCTTCCCAAAGGGCTGGGATTATAGGCATGAGCCACTGTGCCTGGCCGAAAAACTTAATTACTTTTTAAAAAGGAAAAGCTTGGTAAACACTTTGGCTTTCCATTAAAACCCCAGAAAGGACACACCTAAGAGTAACGGCTACTTCCAGGACTAAGGACTATGCCTAAGGACTAAAGGCAAAATTGAAATAGACCTTCCCTGAAAAGTCTAAAATCAAGTTTCCACAGGATCAGAATGATGTGCTTGTGATTAAACTTCCTCCAAGAACAAAAAAAATTCTTAAGTGGAAGATAGAAGAATTCAAAGTCTCTAAAATGTATCAACCACATATTTAGAAGGCAATAAAAACTTGCTAGCGATGATAAAAAGCAGAAAAATGTGACCTACAATATAGAGGGAGATTGTCACTAGAAGCAGACCAACAAATGACACAAGTGTTGAAATTGGCCCACAAGAATTTTAAAGTATTATAAATATATTAAAGAATGTGAAAAGATAAATACAAAAAAGAAGAAGACAGGAATTTCAGGAGAGATATGGAAACTAAGGAGAGATATGGAAACTAAAAAAAGGAACCACATCCTAAAATAAACATATGCAATATCTGAAATCAAAAATGTATTGAAAGAGCTTAAAAGTAGATTGGACCTGCCGAAGAAAGAATGAACTTGAAGGCAGTCAATAAAAATTATCTAAACTGAAGAACAAAGAATAGAGATCAAGAAAATTGAACAGAGGCCGGGCACGGTGGCTCACACCTGTAATCCCGGCACTTTGGGAGGCTGAGGTGGGTGGATCACCTGAGGTCAGGAGTTTGAGACCAGCCTGGCTAACATGGTGAAACCCCATCTCTACTAAAAATACAATAATTAGCTGGGCGTGGTGGCACACACCTATAATCCCAGCTACTCAGGAAGCTGAGGCAGGAGAATTGTTTGAGCCTGGGAGATGGAGGTTGCAGTGAGCCGAGATCACGCCACTGCACTCCACTCCAGCCTGGCCGATAGATCGAGACTCTGTCAAAAAAAAAAAAAAAAAGAAAAGAAAAGAAAATTGAACAGAATCTCATTGACTTGTGGGACACTGTAAAGCCATCTAATATACCTATAATCAGAGCCCCAGAAGGAAAGATTAGACAAGGAGATGGGGGGAGAAAATTATTTGAATAATTCCAACATGAAATTATTCATTATTTGAAGGAAAAGAATGAGAGAGGGTAAGTGGGAGTATCCTGTCTTAAGATTCTAACATTATAATTGAAATGGTATAATACTAATACAAAGTAGACTTGATATGCCAGTCTCAGTGGCTCACACCCGTAATCCCAGCACTTTGGGAGGTCTAGTCAGACAGATCACTTGAGGCCAGGAGTGCAAGACAAACCTGGCTAACATGGGGAAACCCCACCTCTACTTAAAATACAAAAATTAGCTGGGTGTGGTGGTCTACAATTGTAGTGCCAGCTACTCAGGAGGCTGAGGCACGAGAATCACTTGAACCCAGGAGGTGGAGGTTGCAGTGAGCAGTGTTCGCGCATACCATTGCGCTCCAGCCTGGGCAACGGAGTGAGGCTCTGTCTCAAAAGAGGAAAGAAAGAAAAAAAAGAAAAAGTAGACATGATAAATTAAGTTTACATATTGTAATCTTCAGAGAAACTACTACAAACATAGTAGAAAGAGCTGTAGATAAAATACCAATAAAGGAGATGAAATGTGGTACTAAAAAAATAACGCCCTATTGACCCAAAAGAAAGCAAGAGAGACAATACAAAGAACAAATAGCACAAATAAACCAACAGCAAGATTGTATTCTTAAACCCAACCACATAAAAATTACATTAAGTGAAAAACAAATTAAATAAAAGGAATAAATTGGGAAACTGTATAAAAGAGCAAAACGTTACTGGTATTTACAGAAGATAAGAGTTGAAAACAAAATGGATAAGCTCTACCCTAAAACCACTAATTATAAAAAAAAAACTGGCATGCCTATACTATTAATATTATCAAAGACATCTTAAGGTAAGGATATTACCATAGATAAAGAGGGACATTTCATAATGACAAAAGGATTAATTAATCAAGATAACATGAGAATCCTAAATGTGTATATACATAATAACAAAGCTTCATGTTCTATGAAAAAAAATTTTTTTTAATTAAAATTAAAAAATTGGATTTGGCTGTTCTATGAAAAACATTAAAAAAAAATTTAAGCTTCAAAACACACTGAGAAAAAAAGGACAGAAATAAAAGAGTAAATAAATAAATCCTCAGAGCTGGAGATTTTTGACTCCCAACAATGAGGCTCTTTCAAGAATATGAAAGCAGAGCGGGTTAAAGAGTTGGGACTAGTTATTCAATGTACCTTAGAGGAAGTGAGAAGTACAATTTCCAGCTTCAGTTATAAGGGGTGAGATGAGGCTAAGTAAAGAAGATCTGTGCAAGGTTGGAGGCCAGCATATCAGAATCAGCGAATAATTTGGTATGAGGTGAGACAGGACAGGTGGCCCAGGATGAATGCTGGCCTCAGCAAGGATATGGGAACCACCTTTATGGAATGCCAGGTGGGAGAGTTGCAAAAACCAGAGGTTCCTGAGAAGCATCCTTTGCCTGTAGAAATGGGTAGTTCCTGGTAGTTTCACAAGTGCATGCTGGATAGAACTGCTTACTCCGTGTAGGGAGATAATCTAGGTGTGGAAGGAAAAGTCCAGTTACCTCCTCACTTTGGTTTTTCCAAACTATTCTCTGTGGGACCCTGCTTCAGAAGTGTGGGAAATGCCAGATACCATTTCCATCTCTCAGAGAGTTACAACACACAATGGCATAAAGGCTATTGGATGCCTGTTGGAAATATATCTGCTTTTTTTTCTTTTCTGTTTATGTGTGTATGAGGTAATATAAATGTTAATTAGCTCAATTCAGCCATTCCACAATATATACATATGTCTTTTTTAAAATCTCCTATGGAAAGAATGTATACTTATTCCAAATATCATGTTACACCTGATAAATATATATAATTTTTTGCCGATTTTCTGTCAACAATTACAGAAGTAGCACATAGATTATGGTAGAACCAGGATGCTGGACACGTGACCTCAGTTTGAGCAATCAGATTTTTTTTTTTCTGAGTCTTTGAAAATTGAGCTAATATTGCAAGAACACTAGGATAAGTCAGAAGCCTTTCAGCACATGGCCAGGTGCAGTGGCTCATGCCTATAATCCCAGTTCTTGGGGAAGCTGAGGTGAGTGGATCACCTGAGGTAAGGAGTTCAAGACCAGCCTGGCCAACATAGTGAAACCCTCTCTGTACTGAAAATACAAAAATTAGCTGGGCGTGGTGGTGCGTGCCTGTAATCTTAGCTACTCCAGAGACTGAGGCACAAGAATCACTTCAACTGCTTAAACCCGGGAGGCGGAGGTTGCAGTGAGCCAAGATCACGCCGCTGCACTCCAGCCTAGGGGACAGAGTGAGACTCTGTCTCAAAAAAAAAAAAAAAAAAAAAAAAGAAGCCTTTCAGCACAGCCAGTGTAGCTGATGAGCAGAGGACATTTGCTACATTTCCTCTTTCCTTCTTCTTTATCGTCTATAGCTCTTTTGGTCACTTCTATTTACAAGCCCATCTGTTTGGAAAGCATATTCAAAATAGATTATTCCTCCAATTCATAAATACACTTTGCTTCAGTTATTCATAATTGGCTGGGGTTTTTGTTTGTTTGTTTGTTTATTTTGTATCCCAGAATCTCAAATGACATAGAAAGTGGTAAAAAAGAATGGACTGAGGGCTAAAACCCCAAGGGAAGAGAAGGTGTTTGGCAATCATGACGCCATGAAAATAGGACAGTGAAATTCTCATTCATATTCCAGAGTGGGAATCTAGTAGCCTTTTGCATCTAGTTACAAAAGAGTTAAGTTCCCTGATGTACCTTCAGAGCAGCGAAAAAATTAAAAGTAAATAAAAAAGAGTTAAGTTCTTGCTTCTAGTCAAATAAAATTAAGTGTCCAATTGAGGCCAAGATTCTAGGAGAACACATACCATCTTCCATAGATTATTATGAGGGGTATGAGGAATTCAGACAACCCAGCATAGGGTCACTTCTTCCAAATGTATAACTTAGAACATAATGACAAAATCAGTTCCCTAAATTCTTATCTGAAAGCATGGAGCAAAACTGAAGACTATTGTTTGATCCTGATGAATGATCTTTTAAATTGTGATAAAATATACATGGTATAAAATGTATCGTTTTAACCATTTTTAAGTATACAATTTAGTGACATTAAGTATATTAACATTGTTTGGGAGGCCGAGGTGGGTGGATCACGAGGTCAGGAGATGGAGACCATCCTGGCTAACACGGTGGAACCCCGTCTCTACTAAAAATACAAAAAATCAGCCGGGCGTGGTCGTGGGCGCCTGTAGTCCCAGCTACTCTGGAGGCTGAGGCAGGAGAATGACGTGAACCCTGGAGGCGGAGCTTGTAGTGAGCCGAGATCGCGCCACTGCACTCCAGCCTGGGCGACAGGGCCAGACTCTGTCTCAAAAACAAACAAACAAAAAAACATTGTTGTGCAACTATCACCACTAACCATCTCTAGAATTTTTAAAAATTGAAATTCTGCACCCATTAAACAATAACTCCCTATTCTCCCTTCACAACAGCCACTGGTAACCGCTATTCTACTTTCTGAATCTATGACTTTGCCTATTCTAGGTACCTCATATAAGTGAAATGATAAAATATTGGCCTTTTGTCTTCAGTGCTTTTCCATAGGTTTTCTATTTCTTGTATTATTTGTCTCTGCTTGACTGTTATTTCCTTCCTTCTGACAGCTTTGGGTTTAATTTGTGCTTTTTCTAGTCCCTTAAGGTGTAAAGTTAGGTTGTTGATTTGAGGTCTTTCTCCTTTTTTAAGTAATCATTTATAGCTATAAATTTCCCTCTTAGGAGTGCTCCTGTAAGTTTTGTCATGCTGCTTTTTTTTTTTCTTTTTGAAACAGATTATTACCTGTCACCCAGGCTGGAGTGCAGTGGCACGATCTTGGCTTACTACAACCTCTGTCTCCCAGGCTCAAGCCATCCTCCCACCAATTCATGCCAAGTAGCTGGGACCGCAGCCATGCACCACCACACCTGGCTAATTTTTTGTGTTTTTGGTAGAGACGGGGTTTCACCATATTGCCCAGGCGGGTTTCAAACTCCTGAACTCAAGCGATCTGCCTGCCTTGACCTCCCAAAGTGCTGGGATTACAGGCCTGAGCCACCACACCCAGCCTGGCATGCTGCATTTTTGTTTTCATTTGTCTCAAGATATTTTGTATTTTCCTTTGTGATTTCTTTTTTGACCCGTTGGTTATGTATGTTGTTTAATATCCATGTTTTTGTGATTTTTCAAGCTTTTCTTCTGTTATTGATTTCTAGTTTAATTCTATTGTGATAAAAAAGATACTTTAATAGATTTCAATCTATTAAAATGTATTGACTAGTTTTGTGACCTATAATGTGGTCTCCCTTAGAGAATGCTCCATGTGCTCTTGAGAAAAATGTTATATTCTCTTATACTTGTCTGTTAGGTTCAGTTGGTTTATAGTGTTTGTTTTAGTCTATTTAGACTGTTACAACAAAACATAATAAACTGGGTGGCTTATGAACAATGCAAACTTATTTCTCACAGTTCTGGGGGCTTGGAAGTCCAAGATGAAGGCATCAGTAAATTTGGCGTCTGGTGAGGGCCTGCTTCCTTGTAGACAGCTATCTTTTCACTGTTACCTCATGTGGTTGGAGGACTGAGGGATCTGTCTGGGGTCTCTTTTGTAAGGGCACTGTTCTCATTCATGAGGAATCTGCTGTCATAACCTAACCTTCCAAAGTCCCCACCTCCTAATACCATTATGTTTGGGGTTGGGTTTCAAGATATGAATATTGGGGGAACATAAACATTCTGTCCATTGCAGTATTGCTCAAGTCTTCTATTTCCTTATTGATCTTTGATCTGGTTGTGGTATTCATCATTGAAAGTGGAATATTTAAGTGTCCAGTTATTTTTATTTTTATTTTTTTGAGATGGAATTTCGCTGTTGTTACCCAGGCTGGAGTGCAATGGTGTGATCTCAGCTCACTGCAAACTCTGCCTCCCGGGTTCAAGTGATTCTCCTGCCTCAGCCTCCCGAATAGCTGGGATTACAGGCATGTGCCACCACGCCCAGCTATTTTTGTATTTAATATAGATGGGGTTTCTCCATGTTGGTCAGGCTGGTCTCAAACTCCTGATCTCAGGTGATCTGCCCGCCTCGGCCTCCCAAAGTGCTGGGATTACAGGCATGAGCCATTGCGCCTGGCCAAGTGTCTGATTATTATTGGAGAACTGTCTGTTTCTCCCTTCAATTCTGTCAGTGTTTGCTTCATATATTTTGGAGATGTGATGTTTGGTTCATATGTTTATAATTGTTATATCTTATTGCTGTTTTAACCATTTTATCAATATATAATGTCTTCCTTTGTCTCTTGTAACCATTTTTAATTTGAAGTCTATTTTGTCTGATTTTATTATAGCCACCCCAGTCAATCTTTTAGTTACTATTTGCATGGAATATATTTTTCTATCCTGTCATTTTCTATCTGTTTGTGTCCTTAGCTCTAAAATGAGTCTCTTATCGACAGCATACAGTTGAATCATGTTTTTTTTTTTTTTTAGTCCATTCCACCGTTCTATTCCTTCTGACTGGGGATTTTAACCCATTTATGTTTAAAGTAATCACTGATAAGGAAAGATTTGCTTTTGCTGCTTTATTATTTGTTTTCGTATGTCTTATAGCTTTGTTGGCTCTTACTTACTCCTTTACTCTCATCTGCTGTGTTTAGTTACATTTTTTCAGTGCCACATTTTGATTCCTTTCTCATTTCCTTTTGTATTTATTCTATCAATATTTATTTTATTTTATTTTAAGTTCTGGGGTACATGTGCAAGATGCGCAGGTTTGTTACATAGGTAAACACGTGCCATGGTGGTTTGCTATGCCTATCAACCCATCACCTAGGTATTAAGCCCAGGATGCATTAGCTATTTTTCCTCATGCTCTCTCCCCCAATGCCCCACCCCCACAACAGGCCCCAGGGGTCTCTGTGTCCATGTGTTCTCATTGTTCAGCTCCCACTTATAAGTGAGGACATGTAGTGTTTGGCCTTCTGTTCCTGCATTAGTTATATCAATATTTTTCGATAGAACAATTTTTGATTACCTTGGGGATTACATATAACATCCTAAAGTTATAGCAATCTAATTTAAATTGATGCAAACTTAACTTCAATACCATACAAACACTCCTATAAAGCTCTTCTTTCCCCTACTTTATGGTATTAATGTCAAAATTACATCTTTATACATTGTGTACTAATTAATATAGATTTGTAATTTTTATATATTTGTCTTTTAAATCCTGTGGAAGATAAAAAGTGGTTTACAAACCAAAATTACAATAATACTGATTTCTATATTTGCCCATGCATTTACTAGAGATCTTTATATTTTTGTATGACTGAAAATTACTGTCTAGTGACTTTTCATTTCAACATGAAAGATTCTATGAACTAAAAAGACAAATTATCTGCTCCTTACAAATCCAATACACAATGATGGAACAGAGAGAGGTTACCACAAAGACATTCCATCAAAAGGGAATGAATGAAGATACAGAACGAACATTGGTCCATGGCAAGATACTGTGAGGTCCTGCTGCCCTCTGTGTAGAAAATATTCCTTGGGTTAGACACTTATTCTTATCTTTAGGAGGGGTTCCCAATTCATTATTCTCTATACCTTTTGACTAGCTTCTGGGAAAGGGTCCCTCCCTTTCTATTATCCTGCTTGGCATTTTCAGGAGTGGGCATTGGAGACTGCACTCTTTGGAAGCTGAGCAGTGTTCTGAGCTTGTTTCTTGTCTATAGAAGGCTGGAGGGGTTTTTTTTTGTCCAGGCTCAGTGGCTCATGCTTGTAACCTAGCACTTTCAGAGGCCGAGGTGGGTTGATCACCTGAGGTCAGGAGTTCAAGACCAGCCTGGCTAACATGGCAAAACTCCATCTCTACTAAAAATACAAAAATTAGCCAGGTGTGGTGGCACAAGCCTGTAATCCTAGCTACTCAGGAGGCTGAGGCAGGAGAATCACTTGAACCTGGGAGGTGGAGGTTGCAGTGAGCCAAGATTACGCCACTGCACTCCAGCCTGGGTGACAGAGCGAGACTCTATCTCAAAAAAAAAAAAAAAATGCTGGAGGTTTTTAAGGAACACTTAATGTCATGTCCAGGCTCTTTATTTATGTGGCACTATCTAATTCTAATCAGCTTCATTTGCAACAACATATTCATAGTTTTTTTGTTTTGTTTTGTTTTGTTTTTGAGACAGAATCTCACTTTGTCACCAGGCTGGAGTATAATGACATGATCTTGGCTCACTGCAACCTCTGCCTCCTGTGTTCAAGTGATTCTCATGCCTCAGCCTCCCAAGTAGCTGGGATTACAGGTGTGCACCACCATGTTCAACTAATTTTTTGTATTTTTAGTACAGACAGGATTTCACCATGTTGGCCCGGCTGGTCTTGAACTCCTGACCTCAAGTGATCCTTCCACCTCAGCCTGCCAAAGTGCTGGGATTACAGTCATGAGCCACTGCTCCCGGTACATAGTTCTTTTCTTTTCTTTTCCTTTTTTTTTCTTTTTTCTATTTTTTTTTTTTTTTTTTTTTTTTTGAGACAGGGTCTCACTCTGTCACCTAGGCTGGAGTGCAGTGGCACAAGTTAGTTCACTGCAACCTCTGTTTCCTGGGCTCAAGAAATCCTCCCACCTCAGCCTAAGTAGCTGGGAATATAGGCACATGCCACTATGCCTGGCTAATTTTTGTATTATTATTATTATTTTTTGGTAGAAACAGGGTTTCACCATGTTGCCCAGGCTGGTCTCGAACTCCTGAGCTCAAGCAATCTGCCTGCCTTAGCCTCCCAAAGTGTTGAGATTACAGACATGAGCCACCAAGCCTGGCCCACCATTCTTTTCTTGACACTGCTCCACCTATCTGTTTGGTACCAGGAACAAGGAGCCCATCGTGCTTGGTGAGTAATATGGTTTGGATTTGTGTCCCTGCCCAAATCTCATGTCAAATTGGAGGAGGGGCCTGTTGGGAGGTGATTGGATAATGGAGGCAGATTTCTCCCTTTCTGTTCTCATGATAGTGAACGGGTTCTCATGAGACCTGATCCTGATACCAAAGCCAGGCAGAGACACAATCAAAAAAGAGAATTTTAGACCAATATCCTTGATGAACATCAATGCAAAAATCCTCAATAAAATACTGGCAAACCGAATCCAGCAGCACATCAAAAAGCTTATCCACCATGATCAAGTGGGCTTCATCCCTGGGATGCAAGGCTGGTTCAACATATGAAAATCAATAAATGTAATCCAGCATATAAACAGAACCAAAGACAAAAACCACATGATTATCTCAATAGATGCAGAGAAGGCCTTTGACAAAATTCAACAACCCTTCATGCTAAAAACTCTCAATAAATTAGGTATTGATGGGACATATCTCAAAATAATAAGAGCTATCTATGACAAACCCACGGCCAATATCATACTGAATGGGCAAAAACTGGAAGCATTCCCTTTGAAAACTGGCACAAGACAGGGATGCCCTCTCTCACTACTTCTATTCAACATAGTGTTGGAAGTTCTGGCCAGGGCAATCAGGCAGGAGAAGGAAATAAAGGGTATTCAATTAGGAAAAGAGGAAGTCAAATTGTCCCTCTTTGCAGACGACATGATTGTATATCTAGAAAACCCCACTGTCTCAGCCCAAAATCTCCTTAAGCTGATAAGCAACTTCAGCAAAGTCTCAGGATACAAAATCAATGTGCAAAAATCACAAGCATTCTTATACACCAATAACAGGCAAACAGAGAGCCAAATCATGAGTGAACTCCCATTCACAATTGCTTCAAAGAGAATAAAATACCTAGGAATCCAACTTACAAGGGATGTGAAGGACCTCTTCAAGGAGAACTACAAACCACTGCTCAAGGAAATAAAAGAGGATACAAACAAATGGAAGAACATTCCATGCTCATGGGTAGGAAGAATCAACATCGTGAAAATGGCCATACTGCCCAAGGTAATTTATAGATTCAGTGCCATCCCCAGCAAGCTACCAATGATTTTCTTCACAGAAATGGAAAAAACTACTTTAAAGTTCATATGGAACTAAAAAAGAGCCCGCATCGCCAAGTCAATCCTAAGCCAAAAGAACAAAGCTGGAGGCATCACGCTACCTGACTTCAAACTATACTACAAGGCCACAGTAACCAAAACAGCATGGTACTGGTACCAAAACAGAGATATAGACCAATGGAACAGAACAGAGCCCTCAGAAATAATGCCGCATATCTACAACTATCTGATCTTTGACAAACCTGACAAAAACAAGCAATGGGGAAAGGATTCCCTATTTAATAAATGGTGCTGGGAAAACTGGCTAGCCATATGTAGAAAGCTGAAACTTGATCCCTTCCTTACACCTTATACAAAAATTAATTCAAGATGGATTAAAGACTTAAATGTTAGACCTAAAACCATAAAAGCCCTAGAAGAAAACCTAGGCAATACCATTCAAGACATAGGCATGGGCAAGGACTTCATGTCTAAAACACCAAAAGCAATGGCAACAAAAGCCAAAATTGACAAATGGGATCTAATTAAACTCAAGAGCTTCTGCACAGCAAAAGAAACTACCATCAGAGTGAACAGGCAAGCTACAGAATGGGAGAAAATTTTTGCAACCTACTCATCTGACAAAGGGCTAATATCCAGAATCTACAATGAACTCAAACAAATTTACAAGAAAAAAACAAACAACCCCATCAAAAAGTGGGCGAAGGATATGAACAGACACTTCTCAAAAGAAGACATTTATGCAGCCAAAAAACACATGAAAAAATGCTCATCATCACTGGCCATCAGAGAAATGCAAATCAAAACCACAATGAGATACCATCTCACACCAGTTAGAATGGCAATCATTAAAAAGTCAGGAAACAACAGGTGCTGGAGAGGATGTGGAGAAATAGGAACACTTTTACACTGTTGGTGGGACTGTAAACTAGCTCAACCATTGTGGAAGTCAGTGTGGCAATTCCTCAGGGATCTAGAACTAGAAATACCATTTGACCCAGCCATCCCATTACTGGGTATATACCCAAAGGATTATAAATCATGCTGCTATAAAGACACATGCACACGTATGTTTATAGTGGCACTATTCACAATAGCAAAGACTTGGAACCAACCTAAATGTCCAACAACGATAGACTGGATTAAGAAAATGTGGCACATATACACCATGGAATACTATGCAGCCATAAAAAATGATGAGTTCATCCTTTGTAGGGACATGGATGAAACTGGAAACCATCATTCTCAGCAAACTGTCACAAGGACAAAAAACCAAACACCACATGTTCTCACTCATAGGTGGGAATTGAACAATGAGAACACATGGACACAGGAAGGGGAACATCACACTCTGGGGACTGTTGTGGGGTGGGGGGAGGGGGGAGGGATAGCATTAGGAGATATACCTAATGCTAAATGACGAGTTAATGGGTGCAGCACACCAACATGGCACATGTATACATACGTTACAAACCTGCACGTTGTGCACATGTACCCTAAAACTTAAAGTATCATAATAATAAAATAAAATAAAATAAAATAAAAAAGTATATGGCACTTCCCCCTTCACTCTCTCTCTCTCCCCTGCTCTGCCATGGGAAGAAGGTGCTTACTTCCTTTTCACCTTCTGCCATGATTGTAAGTTTCCTGAGGCCTCCCAGTCATGCTTCCTACTAAGCCTGCAGAACTGTGAGTCAATTAAACCTCTTTACTTTATAAATTTCCCAGCCTCAGGTAGTTCTTTACAGCAGAGTGAGAATGGACTAATACAGTGAGAGAGTGTTATTGGCTGGATTATATCTTCCTGAATTTCACATGTTGAAGTTCTAATGCCCAATACTTCTGAATGTGACTGTATTTGGAGATGGGGTCTTTAAAGAGATAATTAAGTTTAAATCAGGTAAATGGGGTGGACCGTAGTCCAGTATGACCAGTGTCCTTATAAAAATATATTAGGATAAGGCCGGGAGTGGTGGCTTATGCCTGTAATCCCAGCACTTTGGGAGGCCAAGGCATGGTGAAGTCAGGAGTTCAAGACAAGCCTGGCCAATATGGTGAGAACCCATCTCTACTAAAAATACAAAAATTGGCTGGATGTGGTGGCATGTGCCTGTAATTTCAGCTACTTGGGAGGCTGAAGCAGGAAAATTGCTTGAACCAGGAGGCGGAGGTTGCAGTGAGCCAAGATGGCACCATTGCACTCCAGCCTGGGCGACAGAGTGAGACTGCATCTCAAAAAAAAAAAAAAAAAAAAATCGGACATAGACACACATGAAGGAGAGACAATAAGAAGACAAAAGAAGAAGATGGCCATCTAGAAGCAAGGGAGAGAGGCCTCATAATGAAACCAACCCTGCCAACGCCTTGATCTTGCACTTCTAGTCTCCAGAACTGTGAGAAAACAAATTTCTGTTGTTTAAATCACCCAGTTTCTGGTACTTTGTTATGACAACCCTGGCAAACTAATACAGAGGGCAGCACTTTTGTTCTTTTCTTCCTGAACCATTACATCCAGTTGAGAGGATTTACTGGGTGACAACTAAATCTATTCAGAGATTTCAATGATGGATGTGACAGAAATAATCTTGGTTGGATCCTTGCCTGAAATATGAGTTCTAATAGTCTTTTTTGTTGTTTAAACTTCCTCTAAATTCTATAGCTTATTAATTGGGAATAAAACACATTGGCTAACACGATGAAATCCCGTCTCTACTAAAAATACAAAAAATTAGCCAGGCATGGTGGCGGGTGCCTGTAGTCCCAGCTACTTGGGAGGCTGAGGCAGGAGAATGGCGTGAACCCGGGAGGCGGAGTTTGCAGTCGGCCAAGATCGCGCCACTGCATTCCAGCCTGGGCGACAGAGCGAGACTCCATCTCAAAAAAAAAAAAAAAAAAAAAAAAAAAATCGACTCTCAATCCTGCAAATTCCTGAATTTCTATACTCTCTTTTCCCTTCCATTCCTGCCCTACAAATTAATTCATTGTTTTCTTGGTACATCTCTTCCTTAAATTAGCATGTCATATGCAGCCAACATTAATATTTTGTTTTCTAGTCTCTTCTCCTGGAGCTACAAGCATGCAAGGTTTATTATCTACCTTTCAAGTTATTGTGGGTGATGGTTTTGTCAAATGTACCAATGGAAAACCGGTTCCAAAATTAGTTTCCTTGCCCCATCACCTGATCCCTAAGCCAATGCCACAAAACCCGGTTTTTGTAAAGACCCTTCATCTCTAGGCATCAATTTTTGTATCAATCAAGATATGCTAGGCTATGTCAAAATCGTAATGACATAGAATAACATAACATAGAATAACATAATAACAAGAAAGATTTATTTCTTATTCATGCTGGATGTTTATTTGTTGCTGGGGCCTCTTCACTTTCCATCTTTTCATGCTAGGATCTAGGCTGATGGAGCAGTCATAATCTTGAACATTGCCCAACTCAAAAGCGAAAAGACAGAGAGCTCCAGAGGGTGATAAATTGGTAATTAGATGCTCTGGCCCTGAAGTGACGCACATCATCTGTTTACAACTGATTGGCCAGGACTAGCCATATGGTCCCACCCAATCACAACAGAACCAGGAAGTGCAACTAACCATGTGCCCCAAAGGTGGAGCATGGGAAATATTTGGTCAACAGCATTATTCCAATTGCATATGAACCATATAATCAAATGTACCTAGGTCTGGTAACTTGAGGCCCAGCTTCACGAGAGTTGCAGCCCCTCACCCATTCCATTTCCAGACTTAAGAGGCCCCTGGTGAGCTTTAATAGGACAAATACATAGTGTGCACCTTTCTGCTAGTCTTCCACAAAGGAATCTGTGATGATTTTGGCAGGTAACTGTGCCAAGTGAAGAGTAATCCCGAAAATTTTCTGTTACAATTGACCGTGGCTCTGTGATAAAACCAATTCCTTGATACACAGACCACCAGGTTGGTTCACCAATCAGGGTTCTCACAGTATCAGGTGATAAATGAAACTGATCAAGTCAACAACAGCCCCAAGGCATAGGGCAGCAGCAATCATTCAGGGTCATTTCTCCAGTTTTTGGATGTGTAGATGGAGCAGATGGCCTCACTGCCATGGAATTGCTCCCTGACTTAGAGGATAAGTCTATTGCAGTAGGAAAAGCCAAGCAGAAGCCACTGGAACACCCCTCCTGGCTAAGGGAGGCAATGAAAAGGAAGTTAACTCTCTGACTCTTGAGGCTTGAGGTTGTTGGAGTTGTATTTGTCTCATCTTTTTGAATTTTCATGTCAGCAATTGCTCCCACGTAGCATGAAGGGTGTGTGCAGCTAGGGGAAGTGAATCGGTGGGAAGCCAGCAGAGACTCAGATAAAAGCAGGTAAACCGGATGGTACCAGGGCATGGCTAATAACCAGGGACCAAATCCAGGGGATCTTCACAGAGTTCTTTATGTGATGCATGTGAGAGACCTGATCAAGGGCAGTGACAGGAGGAGTGACTTCACAAAGTCAAAGACATAATGTAGCAGGACAAGGGGAGGCGGGGACCTCTCAGGGCACGAGTCTGTCTTATAACTGGAACAGCACCTTATGTAACCCCAGGCAAGACTGCTCCTTATGCAAAGCTCAGTTTTTCCAACTTTATTTCATCACAAGTATACAAAACTTCTGAGTCATAGAAAAAGTAGTTATGTTGGCTGGGCGCAGTGGCTCAGCCTGTAATCCCAGCACTTTGGGAGGCCCAGGTGGGTGGATCACCTGAGGTCAGGAGTTCGAGAACAGCCTGGTCAACATGGTGTAGAGACAAGCCAACCCCATCTCTACAAAAATGCAAAATTTAGCTGGGCGTGGTGGTGCCCTCCTGTAGTTCCAGCTACTCGGGGGGCTGAGGCAGGAGAATTGCTTGAACCTGGGCGGCAAAGGTTTCAGTGAGCCGAGATTGCACCACTGCGATCCAGCCTGAGAGACAGAGCGAGACTCTGTCACAAAAAAAAAAAAAAGAAAAGAAAAAATAGTTATGTTTATGTATACCTAATTTATTTAGTTACTCACACTTTAAACTACATATCATAGAAAGTAATATTTCCATTTATACATGCTGCATTTGCCCATTCTACATTTTCTGAAACAATTTTATTTCTAAAACTTCTACATGGATCAGGGACCTCAGGATCTTTATCATCCCTGGAGCCTCATGTTGAGTCATCCAAAAGGTTTCTTGAAAACCTCCTTTCTTGAGACCAACAAGACCAAAAAGCCTTGAGGAGTTCAATTCCCTGCTTACTATCATAAAGGTCTCAAGGAAATGAGTTTTCAGATGATGCACTTAACGTAGATGGAAATGGTTGCCTGCGTGACCACTCAGCAGAGGTGTGAGGCTGGCCTGACACCAAGGGAACACCCAAAGCACTGCTTACTAAAGGGTGAGAAAAGCTAAGGACCCTGACATTTGCAACATGGTCACAACGGATTATCTCATGGACAAAGGATTTACAAGGGTTATGTTAAAAAAAAAAAAAAAAAGAGGGAAACTTTGAGAAAAGTTTTAAGAGTCATAGCAACAGGCTGGGCACAGTGGCTCACACTTGTAATCCCAGCACTTTGGAAGGCTGAGGCGGGTGGATGACCTGAGGTCAGGAGTTCGAGACCAGCCTGGCCAACATGGTGAAACCCCGTCTCCACAAAAATCCAAAAAAATTAGCCAGGTGTGGTGGCACATGCCTGTAGTCCTAGCTACTTGGGAGGCTGAGGCAGGAGAATCACTTGAACCTGGGAGGTGGAGGTTGCAATGAGCCGAGATTATGCCATTGTACTCCAGCCTGGGCAACAGACAGAGACTCTGTCTCAAAAAAAAAAAAAAAATTACGATGTCTAGAATTTTCTTTAAACAGCCCAGTGCAAGAATTGAAGAGAAGACAGGGAGTAAGCGTGTGTGTGTGTTGGAATAGGGAGACAAGTGACTAGGGGAAACAAGATTGGCCACAGCTGATGATTAGTCAAGCTAGGTCATGAGTACCTGGGGGAGGATTATGCCATTTTCTCTAATTTTAAGTATGACATCCTCCATAGTGAAAAATAAAACAAAATAAAATATTTGCAAAAGTTTGGTTTTTAAACTTAGGTAATTGTAGTATGAGAAGCATTATAAAAACCAGATAACAATTTCCTCTTCACTGAAAGATTCTTTGAAAACCAATAACTCTCAATATTGGTGTCTGTGTTAGTAATGTTACCGGGGGATCCTTGCTCCCAGAGCTCCCAAGATGGCGGCAAGCCTCCTGTTCTCTGACCTGGGGTTCTTGGCCTCACGGATTCCAAGGAATGGAATCTTGGGCCATGTGGTGAGTGTTATAGCTCTATTAGAAGCCGTGGGTCATGGAGGAGAACTGTGGAACCCAGTGACTAGTGTTCAGCTGGATTAGGATGAACCTGGGCACTTAGCCGTGCAGGAACAATGGCAAGCCTTTAGCCAGATCGGGAGCAGTAATGGACGCCTTGCTGGATCAGGAGCACAGCGGACACCCTGCCGGAACCGGAGGGATGGAAGTCAGCGTCAGGCCTGTGAAGGCGGCAAACAGCAGTGGTGGACGGTGAGCTAAAGCTCAGCTCCGGCCATAACAAACACGGACCAGAAGAGAGTGCAGTTGCAAGATTTAATAGAGTGAAAACAGCTCCCACACAAAGGGAGGGGACCCAAAGAGGGTAGCCGTTGCTGGCTTGAATGCCTGGGTTTATATACAGATCATTGTCCCTCCCACTGTGCTCTCAGACAGTAGATGATTGGCTATTTCTTTACCTCCTGTTTTTGCCTAATTAGCTTTTTAGTGCGCTCTATTTACCACCTGAATGTTGTGAGCTAAGTTGCAAGCCCTGTGTTTAAAGGTGGATGCAGTCACCTTCCCAGCTAGGCTTAGGGATTCTTAGTCGGCCTAGAAAATCCAGCTAGTCCTGTCTCTCAATAATTTGACCAAAGGCACACACCCCCTGAAGGTAGAGTTGGGATCTGGTCTTGCATAGCTTTATTCCCAAGCTCTCTCACTTGACAATTATGTGATACTGCGTCACAGCCAACCACTCCAGAACCTCAAACTGGTTTATTGCGCAACCCTCTCACCCGTCTTGATCTGGATTAGGACTTGCACTTGGTCAGTTGATCAGTCAGCAGTGAGCACCTATCCTGGAGAGTGGCCTACAAGCTTTGAGTATGCAATGTGCCATGGACATTGTCAATATGTTTTAAAGACAGACAAGAGAGCTGGGTACAGTGGCTCATGCCTGTAATCCCAGCACTTTGAAAGGCTGAAGCAGGTGGATCACATGAGCACAGGAGTTCAAGACCAGCCTGGGCAACATAGTGAGACCCCACCTCTACAAAAAATTTAAAAATTAGCTGGCCAGGCATGGTGGCTCACACCTGTAATCCCACACTTTGGGAGGTCAAGGTAGGTGGATCACCTGAGGGCAGGGGATAGAGACCAGCCCAACATGGCGAAACCCTGTCTCTACTAAAAAATACAAAAATTAGCTAGGTGTGGTGGCTTGCACCTATAATTCCAGCTACTCAGGAGGTGGAGGCAGGAGAATTGCTTGAACCCAAGAGGCAGAGGTTGCAGTAAACTGATATCATACTACTACACTCCAGCCAGGGTGACAGAGCAAGTTTCCATCTCAAAAAAAAAAAATAGCTGGGCGTGGTGGCACATGCCTGTAGTCCCAGCTACTTGGAAGGCTGAGGTGGGAGGATTTCTTGAGCCCAGGAGGTTGAGGCTGCAGTGAGTTATGATCGTACCACTCCACTCCAGCCTGGGCAGCAGAGTAAGACTTTCTCAAAAGAAAAGTTAGAAAAAAAAAGGAAGGAAAGGAGAACATGTGTCAACCTGGAAAGTCAGTTAAGTGGAGCTTGGTTAAAAGAGCTGCTATTGTATTTTTGAGGAAACAATGTATTAGTCAGTTTTGCTGTGATAACAAACAGCACCCCCCACCACCTAATCTCATGGCTTACTATAATATACATTTATTTCTCATTCACATTGCATGTTGGTGTCTGCAAATCAGTGGTGGTGGCTCTGCTTTATGTATCATCTCATTCCAGGGCTAGCCTGAAGGAGCAGCCTCTTTTTAGGACATGTCATTCTTGTGGCAAAGGGAAACAAACGGGACAGAGCTGAAACATCTAATGGCTCTTAAAGGTTTGGCTCATCTGTGGTGGATATTACTCCTGTTCACATCCCATTGGCCAAAGCAGGTCAAAGAACTATACTCTGACTTTGGAAAGCCACTGCAGATCACATGTATAATGCTCTTACAGGAAAGGAAGCAGATGGTTGGAATCAATAATCCAATCACCTGCATATTCCAAGATGTTAACTATTGCTGCAGTAGAGTATATGAATATTGCTGTTATTTTTCCATTCTCATATTTCTCATTTTTACAGTATTTATGACATTTTTATAACACGACATCTATCCTATTAGGGTAAATTATAATGTCTGGAAGAGCTCACCTTGCCCATTATCCGGCCTTTGTTGGAAGAATTTGCTGACTATGAAAATCATACCATTTACCTTGTACCAATCAATCTGTCCACTTGACTTCCTTTTGAACAGAGTCCAGATTGTTTCAATTACTAATTACTACATTGTGACTGAAAATTGAGCACTTATAAGCATTAGTGAAAACATATGTATGAAAGAGGCTGACATATATTAGATATTCAAAAAGACTTCTTTAATCTAAATTATGGGCTATTTACATTGATAAATTTTCCAACACAACATAATAAAAACATCTGGTTTCACTTGTAGCATTTTATTTTGTAGTTCACTTTCCATTACAAAAGTGATAAATGTTCATTTTAGAAAATTATAAATATATAATTTTCAAAATTACAAAAATATTAAAAAGCAAAAGGCAGTAGATAAAAGCACTAGTTATCTCACAACCCTGAGATAACCACTTTTAGCATTTTAGTCAATATATTTTCAGTGATATTTCCAGCATATGTAACTATATTAAAAGGGTTCATATTATGATTGACTAGTTTCAATTCTCATTATGGTATGACTTCTCTATGCCATTAGCTATTATCCTATAGTATTAATGGCTGTGCAATATCTTATCCTATGAGAGAAGCCTATTTTATTTTAACTAGTCTTCTGTTAATTACCAGTTTTGTTAAAAATTCCTTTATAAATGAATAATTTCAAACATCTATAATTAATTATTTCCATAGGCAGCTTTTTGGGATCAGAAATTCTGGAGCAAATTATTATGTACAGTTTTAAGGGCCACAGTATTGAATTACAAGAAAAAAACTCAAAATCAGTCTACTTTGTATTATTATATACAATTGCAGATCATCTGTGGTATTTGTCCTCCTGCATTCATCAGTCCCCTAAAGAGATACCAAGGTATTCTTCAATGTTAAAGCAAGTAGAGAACTTTCACATACAGAAATAGTTAACTAGATAATTTGGAACTACCCTCCCACCAAACACAACTAAAATAATCCATATGGAATATAAAAAGCTTCTGGCCAGGTGTGGAGGCTCATGTCTATAACCCCAGCACGTTGGGAGGCTGAGGCAGGTGGATCACTTGAGGCCAGGAGTTCTAGACCAGCTTGACCAACATGGCAAAACCCTGTCTCTACTAAAAATACAAAAATTAGCCAGGCATGGTGGCACATGCCTGTAGCCTCAGCTACTCGGTAGGCTGAGGCATGAGAATTGCTTGAACCCAGGAGGTGGAAACTGCAGTGAGCCGAGATTGTGCCACTGCACTCCAGCCCAGGCAACAGAGTAAGAGTCTGTCTCAAAACAAACCAGAAACAAACAAAAAGCTTCTTTCTAAAACAAAGAAAAGCTAACAAGTCGCAAGAAATTGTCAAGGGTCAATATCCCTTGGTAGAAATCCAGAGAGAAGAAAGAGCTCAGCATTTGGGCCACTTTTGTCAATCAGAAAAGGTAGTTAAAACACTGAGGAGGCTCGGCCTTTCCAAGGGAAGGGTAACTCTGGAAAACCACCCCATACTTTAGAAGTGGAATTTTGATTGACTAAACCCTGAAAGTAAAAGCAAACAAAAAGTAAACTAGCCTTCCCCTTTACTGTAGCTCAGTTTCAAGAAATCTGGGTGATTCAGAAAAATCTCAAGCACTAAAATGGATTACAATGGTCCTGGATTGCTAATGTCCCCACACATTTGCAAAAGTAAATGAAAATCATTTCTAAAGGAAGATGATATCATCCTAGTACTAAAATTGCTCCAATAAATTTTTCAAGTACAGTTTCTAACACACAATCAAAGATAACCAGGCATAACAAGAAATAAAATAAGAACGAAAGTAAGCAGGAACAATAGAAAACAGAAAGAGGCTCACAGATACTCCAGATAGTGGAATTATTAGACAGAGATGAGGGGGAAAAAACTATCTTACTATCGTCATAGGGTTAAAAACTGAACTCAAAAATTTCAGCAAAATATTGGAAACTATAAAAACAGACATTGAAGATTCAGGAACTAAAAAACATAATAACACAAATTAAAAACTCAATGGATGAGTCTAAAAACAGAGTAAATAAATAAGACAAGTTAGAAGAATTCATCCAGAATGGAGCACAGAGAGATAAACGGATGACAAATGGAAGAGAAGATTAGAGACATAGAGGGCACAGTAAGAAAGACCAATATACATTTAATTGGAATTCCAGAAGAAAGAAGAAATAGGGCAAAAGCAATACTTGAATAATGAATGAGACTTCCAGAACTGATGATTCAAGGACATGATGCAGAAATGGTGATGAAAGATATCAGTCCACAGATTCAAGAAGCCCCCAAAATCACACACAGTACTTAATTTATTTATTTACTTAGAGGCAGAGTCTCACTCTGTCACCCAAGCTGGAGTGCAGTGGTGTGATCATAGCTCACTACAGCCTTGAACCCCCAGGCTCAAGTGATTCTGTCACCTCAGCTTCCTGAGTAGTTGGGGATACAGACATGAGCCACCTTGCTCTGCTAATTTTCTTTCTTTTTTTTTTTTTTGTAGAGACAGGGTCTCGCTAAGTTGCCTAGGCTGGTCTTGAACTCCTGGCCTCAAGCAATCCTTCCATTCAGTCTCCCAAAGTGTTGGGATTGCAGGGGTGAGCCATAACATCCAGCCATACACAACATTAACATAAATCACACCCAGATGCTTCATTGTAAAACTGCAGAAAACCAAAAATAAAGAGAAAATTTTAAAAACAAGCAGAACAGAAAAAAGTAGATTATCTTCAGAGGAACAGGCAGACTGACAGCTGACTTCTTATTAGCAACTACAAAATCCAGAAGACAGTGAAATTATGTTTAATGTGATAAAAGAAAATAATTAACAACTTAGAATTTTATATTTAGTAAAATATCCTTCAAAAGTGAAATTTTTTGGCTGGGCACACTGGCTCACACCTGTAATCCCAGAACTTTGAGAGGCTGAGGTGGGCAGATCACTTTAGGTCAGGAGTGTGAGACCAGCCTGGTCAACATGGTGAAACCCCATCTCTACTAAAAATACAAAAATTATCTGGGTGTGGTGGTGGGCACCTGTAATCCCAGCTACTCAGGAGGCTGAGGCAGGACAATTGCTTGAACCCAGGAGGCAGAGGTTGCAGTGAGCCAAGATTGTGCCACTGCACTCCAGCCTGGGTAACAGAGGGTGGTTGTCTCAAAAAAATATATTATTTTTATTTTTGAGATAGGGTTTCACTCTCCCACCCAAACTCATGCCACCCATTGCAGTGGCATGATCACGGCTTACCACAATCTTAACTTCCTGGGCTCAGGTGATCCTCCTACCTCAGCCTCCTGAGTAGCTGGGACTACAGTCACCTGCCATCATGCCCGGCTAATTTTTGTATTTTTTATAGAAACAGGGTTTCACCATGTTTCCCAGGCTGTTCGCAAACTCCTGGGCTCAAGTGATCCACCCGCCTCAGCCTCCCAAAATGCTAGGATTACAGGCATGAACCACCATGCCCAGCCAAGAATGAAGTTTAAATAAACACATTTTTAGGGAAACAAAAACAAAATAATTTGCTTTCAGAAGACCACACTGAAGGAAAAACTAAACAGGTCTCATCTCTTCAGATAGAGGGAAATGATTCTAGAAAAAAGATTGGAGATTCAGGAAGAAAAGAAAACCAATGAAATGGTAGATATTTGGATAAGTCTAATGAATATTGGCTGTGTAAGACAACAATTATAGTATCTTGTAGTGTTTTGCTGGGCGCAGTGGCTCATGCCTGTAATCCCAGCACTTTGGGAGGCTGAGGTGGGCGGATCACAAGGTCAGGAGATCGAGATCATCTTGGCTAACACGGTGAAACCCCGTCTCTCCTAAAAATACAAAAAATTAGCCGGACGTGGTGGTGGGTGCCTGTGGTCCCAGCTACTCGGGAGGCTGAGGCAGGAGAATGGTGTGAATCCAGGAGGCGGAGCTTGCAGTGAGCTGAGACCATGCCACTGCACTCCAGGCTGGGCTACAGAGCAAGACTCCGTCTCAAAAAAAAAAAAAAAGAATGCAGACCCTGGGAACCAAGAGGGGGCCATATGTAGGTATTCAGGCCAACAACCAGCTAGGATTCCAGCCCACAACCAGACACAACCACCAGACGTACTAGTAAATAAATCTTCAGATGATTCCAGTCCTCAGTCTTTGAGCCAACCCAGCTAACACTAAATGGAGCAGAGATGAAACTATCCCTACTGAGTCTTGCCCAAATTATAGACTTATAAGCAAAACTATGTCATTATTGTTTTAAGCTGCTAGTTTTAGGGTGATTTGTTGTATAACAATAGATAAAATAGTATGTTAATATCAGGAAAAAAAACTTTAATGCAAAAAAAAGTTTCAGTGATAAGCATAGAAAATTTAAATCACCAAAAGGATATAACAATTCTAAACTTACATGTAGCTAATAAACAAAGCCTTGAAATATATAAAGCACAAATTGAGAGAACTATAATAAGAAATACACAAATCCACAAACATAGTGGAAGATTTTAACACACACCTCTGAATGGACAGAATTATCAGAAAAAAAAATCAGTAAAGATATATAAGATTTGAATAACACAATTAGCTTGGTAAAACATGTATATATAAAGGATTGCACCTAACAATTGCAAAATTCACATTCTTTTCAAGGACACGAAGAATTTTTACAAAAATTGACCATATGCTGGGCCATAAAACAAGTCTCAATAGATTTCAAAGGCTTGAAGTAACCACAAAGTATGGTCTCTGATCACAAAACAATTAAATGCTCAATAACAAAAATATAAGTAGAAAATTTGCATGTGTTTGGAATTCCAAATAATTAAGCAATGCTTTAAACAACATAGAACAATATTATTCTCTTACTTTGAGTTCCCATAAGACCAAGACCTGAGAAAAGTTGTATGCAGTTTACTTAGGAAATTATGTCAGGAAGCAGAAACGTAGGCGAGGGAAAGAGAGAAAACAAAGGCAGGAAAGCTAATTAAGGGCAAGGTGATGAGCTGGTGTGGCAACTGAGCTCATTCCCACTGGGGATCCCTGAAGAACTTTTTTTTTTTTTTTGGTGGAGTCTTACGCTGTCACCCAGGCTGGAGGGCAGTGGCGCCATCTTGGCTCACTGCCATCTCTACCTCCCAGGTTCAAGTAATTCTCCTGCCTCAGTCTCCCAAGTAGCTGGGACTACAGGTGCGCGTTGCCACACCCAGCTAATTTTTGTATTTTTAGTAGAGACGGGGTTTCACCTTGTTGGCCAGGCTGGTCTCAAACTCCTGACCTCAAGTGATCCGCCCACCTTGGCCTTCCAAAGTGCTGGGATTACAGGCATGAGCCACTGCACCCGATCCCCTGAAGTACTTCTACAATGAGACCACCAAAGGATGGGGAGGTTAGAGAATTATCCACTGACTGTAAGCCCTGAGGTAAAAAAGCAGAGAGACCTCAGTGCCTAAATGGGATTCTGGTAACTTGAATGGAACGGTCTAAAAGTTGCATGGGTTGCGCTAAAAGTAAAAACATCACAACTACCTGACACAGTTCTTTGGCCTTTGTGACCAATACTCTGGCTGAAAATGTTCTGTTTGCCTTCGACATTCAATCCACTCTGTGCCTTGGAAAGTGGATAGACAAGAACACAGTTGTTCTGTAAGATGCCAGCTAGTAAATATTTGAGGCTTTGTGGGAATATGGTTTCTGTTGCAACTACTCAACCCTGCTTTTGTAGCCTGAAAGCAGCTATAGAAATATTAACAAATGGGCTGGGCGTGGCTGCATTCCAATAAAATTTTAGTTATGAACATAGAAATTTAAATTTCCTGCAATTTTATGTTATGAAATATTATTCTTCTTTTGATTAAGAAGACTTAATTTTTCCAGTGATCTAGTGGAATTATAAAAAAAAAAGTCTTTATTTTTTAGAGCAGTTTTAGGTTCACAGCAAACTTTAGTGGAAAGTGCAGAGTTCCCATATACCCACTCACAACAGTCTTCCCTCAAATCAACATCTCCCACCACATTGGTACATTTGTTACAATTAATGAATCTACAGTGACACATTGTTATTACCCAGAGTCTGTAATTTATATCAGGGTTCACTCTTGGTGTTATTCATTCTACGAGTTTGGACAAATGTATAATGACATGTATCCATCATTTTAGTATCATGCAGAATAGTTTTGCTGCCCTAAAAATCCTTTGTGCTCCACCTATTCATCTTTTCTTCCCCTCTATCCCCTGGCAATTACTAATTCTTTTACTGCCTCCATAGTTTTGCCTTTACATTAATATCATATTGTTGGGATCACACAATGTATAACCTTTTCAGATTAGCTTCTTTCACCTAGCAATATGCATTTAAAGTTCCTCCATGTCTTCTCATGGCTTGATAGCTCATTTATTTTTAGTGCTGAATAATATTCCATTGTTCAGATGTACTACAGTTTATTTATCCATTCATCCACTGAAAGACATCTTGTTTGCTTCCAAGTTTTGCTGATTATGAATAAAGCTGCCATAAACATGAATATGCAGGTTTTTGTGTGGACATAGTCTTCAGCTCCTTTGGGTTAGGAGCATGACTGCTGAGTTGTATGGTAAGAGTGTGTTTTTGTCAACCATTCAAAAATGTAAAAAGCATTTCTCAGCTCAAAGGTCATGTAAATACAGGTGGCAAGCTGAATTTGGATGCCTGGCTATAGTTTTGCTGACATGCGGACTACAGCAAAGTTTCTTTGCTTCCTGTTGGAGGCACAGGCAAGAGAGCAGAGGGCAGGAGGGGAGTGAGGGTGGAGTACTTACCCTCCTAACTCAGTCCAGGCCAGGGCACCATGGTTGCTTCATCCCCTCCTGAGGAGGCCCTCTTCTATATCTTCCCTATCCAGGTTCCTCCAGCCCCTGCTCTTTTAGGCCTAGGGGTGCCAACAGCTTCCTCCTCTTACTAGCCCCAGGAGACTGCACCATTTTGCTGTTTTCCCTTGAAGCTGCCCGTACAATTGTAAATGATCCCATTCAGTAAACTCTCCTCAATTTCCCTGTTTTAGTGTGTCATCTGTTTCCTGCTGCACACTGACTGATCCACTCCCCTGTCCTCCCAGGGTTTCTCACCCTGGCCTCTGCGTAACTCCACCAGCTCAGAACATTTTTTTGAGCTTTACTTTCTAAGTTATGTTACAAAATCAAAGGTTTGGGTAACATGATTTTTCAGTTACTTGTGGCCCCTCCAAGATCACGGTACCTTCTATCAGAGATGGCTTTCCTCCTTGTCTAAGTTAGTACTATGGTTTGAATGTCCCCTCCAAAACTCACGTGGAAACTTAATCCCCAGTGTGGCAGTATTGGGAGGTGGGGCGTTTAAGAAGTGATTGGATCATAGATTAATCCCTTCATGGATTAATAGGCTAATGAATTAATAGGTTTTCATGGGAGTAGAACTGGTGGCTTTATTAGAAAAGGAAGAGAGGCCGGGTGCAGTGGCTCACACCTGTAATCCTGGCACTTTGGGAGGCCAAGGCAGGTGGATCACCTGAGGTCAGGAGTTTGAGATCAGCTTGGCCAACATGGTAAATCCCGTATCTACTAAAAATACAAAATTAGCCAGTCATGGCGGTGCATGCCTGTAGCCCCAGCTACTTGGGAGGCTGAGGCAGGAGAATCACCTGAACCATGGGAGGCAGAGGTTGCAGTGAGCCAAGATCGCACCATTGCACTCCAGCCTGGGCGATAAGAGCAAAACTCCATCTCAAAAAAAAAAAGAGGAAGAAGAAGAAGAAGGAGGAGGAGGAAAGAAAGAAAGAGAGAGAGAGAAAGAAAGAAAGAAAGAGAGAGAGAAAGAAAGAAAGAGAGAAAGAGAGAGAAAGAAAGAAAGAAAGAGAAAAGAAAAGAAAAGAGAAAAGGAAGAGAGACCTGAACTAGCACATTAGCACGTTCAGCCCCTTTGCCATGTGAAACCCTGCACTGCCTTAGAATATTATTCAGCACTAAAAAGAAATGAGCTATCAAACCATGAGAAGACACAGAGGAACCTGAAATGCATATTGCTAAATGCATGCAGCCCTCAGACTTTTCAGCTTCCATAACTATAAGAAATACTTGTATTTTCTTCATAAATTACCTATTTTCAGGTATTCTGTTTAAGCAACAGAAAACAGACTAAGATAATCAGCATCTCCCACACCTGTTGCAGTGTTTCCCACCAGTTCCTAGCAGTTCAGGGAAGCCACACCCATCTCAGGAATTGCAGACACCAGAGTAACTCGCCCTCTTCCACTGTCTCCTAGGCATAACGGTGGTGGTTACCCCTTTGTCCCTCCACCAGAAGCCAGGTCTAAGATGTCTATGCAACCTGACCTAACCCAGCAAGAGAAGTGCCTTTCCTGCAATACAGGAGCTGACACTCCCCCTCTTCCCAGGGCTAATACACCCATTCTCTACTCTCAAGGCCAATCACACCTTTTCCACTCTGGAATACAGCTCTTATCCCAGGAGATTCACATGGTAATCAAAAGTTCTCCCAGGTCTAAGAAAGGAGGCCAACTACTGGGAATGCCAAGATGGACATGACATGATGCCTGTGCTCCCACGCTCATGGCAGAAGACAGACAATTAATGACTCAGAACAATGGATTCATGGCTTCAATTCAGGCACAAGAAGTGACACATTTCTTTCAGGGGAAGGAAGATGCATTTGAGCTGAGCCTTGAGCTAGGATAAGTTTACAAGTCATGTAAAACAATGCAACCAGGGCTGTGCTTTTGGCTCCCGATGTCCAATATTCAGGCAAGAACAACAGGAGCAGCATCCTCTAGCCCAACAATGGTTTGCCGGATGAAATAGAGTGCCCAGAAATTTGCAGAAGGAACCCAGGGCCTCAGAGCAGCCAGACTTCAAAGTCTGGTGTCTGCCCTTAGTCGAGGACCCTGGCCCTGCTTTTGCAGGACTTTTCCTTAGTTCAGGTAAAGACAGGGTCCTTGTCCCATGCCCATGAAAAGTTAGGCTTGCAGGTGATTTGAAGGGTGAGAATAATGGGATTTATTAGGCAAAAAGGTAAAAAAGGGGAACAGGGACTCTCCGCCAGGCCAGAGTCCCTGCTGGTGCACTTCCTGCCTCGCAGTTTGAATCTCAAGTTCCACACAGAAAGAGGAGGGACCAGGCTCCTCCCCGCTGCAAATGGCACAAATTTCTGTGGCTCCACCCCAGTGTATACTCCTCCCAATGTGCAGGTCGGGGAGAGGCTCTGCCAGGGAGCCGTTCCTGCCTGGCTGTCTCACTGCCACCTTTCACAGGCCTTCACAGAGGGAAGTGGGAGAAAGACATCTGCTTGAATTTCTCTGGGAAACTGGGAAATGAGCAGGCAGGGTCTGGCACCTCTGTAGAAGAGAGCCATGGAGGGCCTGTGGTGGCCTGTTCTGGGTGTCAGAATATGGCAAAGAGAACCAGTGGCCTGGACTCTACTCCCAGGACAATCATAAACTTGTGGGAAACCTTGACCAAGACACTTTACTTGGTGTTGCATCTGTACAATGGATCCTCCATGGAGAGATCTACCTATGAGTTCCTTTTAAGGTTCAACATCCTTGAAATTTCTCCCGATGGTCCATGAGCAAATAAAATCATTTTGTGGAAAAGCTATATATCCGACAAATGTGATTGTAATTCCTGAGGAGTAACTAAATAATACATTAAATAGTATATCGGTAGCTTGCTTATTTCAGCCACCTGTCTGTGCTAGATGACTTTCATTTGCCCTCCAGACCCACTCTACAGATTGCATTCATGCGCTCTGTCAGAAGCATTTAAACCAGAGCAACTCCATCTTGAGTAGGGAGTGGGTAAAATAAGGCTGAAACCTACTGGGCTGCATTCCCAGACGGTTAAGGCATTCTAAGTTACAGGATGAGATAGGAGGTTGGCACAAGATACAGGTCATAAAGAACTTGCTGATAAAACAGGTTGCAGTAAAGAAGACAGCTAAATCCTACCAAAACCAGATGGCCATGAGAGCGACCTCTGGTCGTCCTCACTGCTACGCTCCCACCAGCGCCATGACAGTTACAGATGCCATGGCAACGTCAGGAAGTTACCCTATATGGTCTAAAAACAAAAGGCATAAATAATCCACCCCTTGTTTAGCATATCGTCAAGAAATAACCATAAAATGAGCAACCAGCAGCCCTTGGGGTTGCTCTGCCTATGAAGTTGCCGTTATTTTATTCCTTTACTTTCCTAATGAACTTGCTTTCACTGTATTCTAAGGACCCGCCCTGAATTCTTTCTTGCACAAGATCCAAGAACCCTCTCTTGGGGTGTAGATCGAGACCCCTTTCCTGTAACACTTGCAGTTGGGCTTGGCCAGCAGGAAGGACCACAGGAGATGGGTGGAAGGGAATAAGTGAGGGCAGGTGAGTATTTCCAGCTTTCCTCCTGCTGGGTTGTGCCCTCTGCCATAGGTTGGTTGTGTCCCTTCACCAAATGCCATACCCCTTGTCTAGTGTCCCTCTCCATATACTACACTCTCCTCTTCCATAATCTCTTCCATCTCCTGCCCCTCCTGGTCAAGCTGTTCCCAACCTTGAGGCACTGCAGTAGCCCTTGCTGGAGTCCTTAGGCCCTGCGCACTGGTTTCTAAACAGTCTCTTATCAAAGCTTCCTCCAATTACTCAGTTTGAGTGCATCATCTTTTTCCTGCCAGGGCCCTGACTAAAGCAAAGCCTAAAAGTTTGTGGATTTACATCACCCAGAAATCTCATCATTGGGAATGTCTTGATGATGCCAGCATTTCTGAATTTCTGTAAGTGAGACAGACAACTGCTGGTGATGTGGTCACACTGCAGTGAGAACATTTGGGCAGGGCAATTAATACGCCCTAAGCCATCTTTCTTTTTGGAAAAATACCCACCCACCCCCTACCAGCTCCTCATATTGCTATAGCATTGCTGTAGCAACAAAATGGTAATTCAAAGAGATATATTTTTATTTTAAAAGGCTCTCTGTCTGGGAAATTTCTACTCTACGAGCTGATGCTTGTGCTGTGAGGCTGAATCTTCCTTAAGAACAAGACAAAACGGCCGGGCACAGTGGCTCACGCCTATAATCCCAGCACTTTGGGAGGCCGACGCAGGAATCATCTGAGGTCAGGAGTTCAGGAACAGCCTGGCCAACATGGTGAAACCCTGTCTCTACAAAAATACAAAAAATATTAGCTGGGCATGATGGTGCCTGTCTGTAATCCCAGCTACTTAGGAGGCTGAGGTAGGAGAGTCTCTTGAGCCCGGGAGGTGGAGGTTGCTATGAGCAGAGATCTTGCCATCATTGCACTCCAGCTTGGGCGACAGAGCGAGACTCCATCTCAAAACAAACAAACAAACAAACAAACAAACAAAAGACAAAATAAAAGAGGAACCAACAGTGCCTTGGAGGGAGTCCAATTAAGGAGCATGACCGAAAGGAGGGAGAACAGCCACAGAGAGCTAAGCCAGGCGGGAGCGCATCTGTTCAGGTCCGGGTGCACACAGCGGGTAACGGGGTATTGGTGAAGGTGCCAGGGGTGTCAGTTCCTAGTGACCTCCTCTTGCAGGTGCCGAGGCAGAGTCTGTGTGATGGGAGAAGGCAGAGCCGGGCTGGAGTGCTTACTTTCCTTCTCTCCTCAGCAGCTGCACGTGGAAGGCGAGCAGGGCTCAAGGTGGATTGGGTGCGTGGTGGTGTCCCGGCCAGGTCAGGAGGAACACTCAGCCAGGCTTGCTCCCCCAAATTCACATGGGCTATGCCACGGGAGGCCTCAGATCGCACCTTCATCTTCCAGCCTCAAGGCGAGTGCCTTGCAGGCGTTGGCAGAGAAGGTGAACATCTCAAAAAAAAAAAAAAAAAGCAAATATGAGCTGTCAGCTACAAGGGGTTGGGGGTCGTGTACCATCCTGATAAAGAGAGTCTAGATACCAAGACACCAACAGCTTCACTATAATACCAGAGGTAGTAAATGAAAGTAGCATTTTAAGTCTGTGGAAAGGATGGATATTCCATAAATATTATTGGGACCATTGGCTATCCTTTTGAAAAAAGAAAGTTTGGTCTACACCTCACACCTTGAATGAAAACAGGTTCCAAAATGGGTCCAAGATTTACCCATTGTAACAAACAAAAAAAAATGACAAATGAACTGTATTACTGTATTAGTTATCTATCTCCACATAACAAATTAACCCCAGATTTAGCAGCTTTAAACAACAAACATTTATTATCTATGGTTATGGGGGTCAGGAATCCAGGAGCAGCATAACTGGGTTCTGCCTCAGTATCTCTCATCAGGTTGCAGACAAGATATTGGCTCAGGCTGCAGTTTTTTTTGTTGTTGTTGTTTTAAGAGACGGGGTCTCACTCTGTTGCCCAGGCTGGAGTGCAGTGGCTATTAACAGGCACAATCATAATGTCATAACTACAGCCTCAAACTCCTGGGCTCAAGTTATCCTCCGGCCTCAGCCTCCTGAGTAACTGGGACTATAGGCATGTGCCACCAACGAGCTGCAGTCATTTGAAGGCTCAACTGGAGGAGGCTCCCATTTCAAGGTCACTCATGTTGTTGTTGGCCAACCTTAATTCCCCGTTGGCTGTTGGACTGAGACCTCATTTCTCACCACTGGTTCATGCCAAGTCCAACCCAGATGTGCCCAGTTAAGCAGCTCTCCTGCAAGCAATGAGTCAGGAATTCAAGCTCTCTATCCAGTAACTCCACTGTCCCCAGGAATCTTGGACTCTTCTCCTGCATCCAGCCAGCTGGTAGGCAAGGGGAGAACATGGACGGTTGCATGAAAAGTTTGAAGAGCCACCCCTGAAAAAGGCACACATCACTTCTCCCCGCATTCCATTGGCCAGAATTCGACATGATGCTAGGGGGCTGGGAAACATAGCTCTCCTGTGTGCCCAGGAAAAAAATAAATCGGTTTGGTGAGCACATGGTATTGTGTCTGCCATGGGCCTGTAGGTAAGGATATCTGCTCTTCACCAGCCAGGGCTTGGCTGTCCAATGGAAGAACTCCTTCTTTTCAGCTCTTCAAATCACAAGTCAAGTGACTCAATGACTGAGTCAATAGGGAGAATTAGTGCACCCCAGCACCTGAACTTTATGAGGTCTCCAACTTGGTTTGGTTTCACTGGCCCCCTCATTCCTTCCTTTCCCAGGGAGGCCCTGACTTGTATCAACAACTGCTGAATTACATTACATGTACAGTGTCAAGGTGTCAATGTTACTAGAAACTTCTAAAATGCTACCCAAGGGAGCTTTACCGAATATCCTTCTATTTACTTCCCCAGGTGTACCCTTGCATTTCTCCACCCTGCCCTGTCCCTTGGGAGGCAGATCCAAACGCACTGTGTGTCAGCGCCCTGACCCAGGTGGGTTCTGTCAGCAGGAGGCACCAGCGGGAATCTGGAAAGTGGAGTGGGAGTGGGGCTGTCAGGTGCTTATTTCCCTGGCTCCTTCTTGTCAGGTCACCATGGATTGTAGTGTCTTTAACTTTTTTCAAAATGTTGAGATACAATTTAAGCTGGGCAAATTTAGCACTGGTCTGTAGTCCTGGCTACTCGGGAAGCTAAGGCAGGAGAGTCGCTTGAGGCCAGGAGTTCAGGACCACCCTGGGTAACATAGCAAGACTGTGTCTCAAAAAACAAAACAAAACAAAACCAAAACAGGCAATGACAAAAAATGAGACAAAATTCACAAGTTGGCTGGGTGCAGTGGCTCATGCCAGTAATCCCAGTACTTTGGGAGGCTGAGGTGGGCAGATCACTTGAGGTCAGGAGGTCAGTGGCCTACACAGTGAAATCCCATCTCTCTTAAAAATACAAAAATTAGCTGGGCCTGGTGGCACGTGCTTGTAATCCTAGCTACTTGGGAGGCTAAGGCAGGAGGATCGCTTGAACCCGGGAGGCAGAGGCTGCAGAGAGCCAAGATCGCGCCATTGCACTCCAGCCTGGGCAACAGAGTGAGACTCCATCACAAAAAAAAAAATTCGCAAGTCATAAAATTTACCATTTTAACCATTTTAAAGTGTACAATTTAGAGATTTTTAGTATATTTACAATGTTGTACATTACAAGGGTGTCCAATATTTTAGCTTCCCTGGGCCACATGGGAAGAATAATTGTCTTGGGCCACACATAAAATACACTAACACTAACGATAGTTGATGAGCTAAAAAGAATCACAAAAAATCTCCTAATGTTTTAAGAAAGTTTACACATTTATGCCAGACCGCATTCAAAGCTGTCCTGGGCCACATGTGGCCTGCGGGCCTCTGGTTGGACAAACTTGTCATAGAACCATCACTGCTATCTAATTCCAGGACATTTATGTCATCCTCCAATAAACTTTGTATATTTCAACCTCCCTCTGCCCCTTTTCCCTGGCAACCACAACCTCCACGGACTGTTGCATCATGTCCTCTCCTAATGCCATGACTCTGCTGAGTTGTCCTGCCTAGGAAGCTTGCTTTTCCTTTCCCTTGCCTTCCCTTCCCTTCCCTTCCCTTCCCTTCCCTTCCCTTCCCTTCCCTTCCCTTCCCTTCCCTTCCCTTCCCTTCCCTTCCCTTCCCTTCCCTCCCCTCCCCTCCCCTCCCCTCCCCCTCTCTCCCCCTCCCCTTCCCCTCCCTCCCCCTCCCCCTCCTTCCTTCCCTCCCTCTTTCGTTTTCTTTCTTCTTTCTTTCTTCTGTCTTTTTCTTTTCTTTTTTCTTTTCTTCTTTCTTTCTTCTCCTTCCTCCCTTCCTTCTTTCTCCACCTCCCTCTTTTCTTTCTTCTTCCTTTTCTTTCTTCTTTTTCCCTTTCTTTCTTTCTTTTTCTTTCTTTCTTTCTTTTTCTTCTTTCTTTCTTTCTCTTTCTTTTCCTTTCTCTTTCCCCTCCATCCCTTTCCTTCTTTCATCCTTTTCCTTCATTCCTTCCTTTTCTTTCTTTCTTCCCTTTCTTTCTTTCCTCTCTTTTCTTTTCTTCTTCTTTTTTTTTTTTTTTTTTTGAGACAGAATCTCACTCTGTCACCCAGGCTGGAGTGCAGTGGCATGATCTCGGCTCACTGCAACCTCTGCCTACCAGGTTCAAGCAGTTCTTCTGTCTCAGCCTCCCAAGTAGCTGAGACTACAGGTGCCTACCACCATGCCTGGCTAACTCTTGTATTTTTAGTAGAGATGGGGTTTCACCACATTGGTCAGGCTGGTCTCGAACTCCTAACCTCAGGTGATCCGCCCGCCTCGGCCTGGGCCTCCCAAAGTGCTGGGATTACAGGCATGAGCCACTGCGCCCTGCCCCTCCCCTCCCCTCCCCTTCCCTTCCCTTCCCTTCATCTCACTCTGTCACCCAGGCTGCAGTGCAGTGGTACAATCATAGCTCACTGCAGGCTTGAACTCCTGGGTTCTGGCAATCCTCCCACCTCAGTCTCCCAAATACCAGGGATTATAGGTGTGTACCACCATGAGCAGCTACATTTTAAAAAAATGTTTTGTAGAGATAGGGTCTTGCTATATTGCCCAGGCTGGTCTACAACTCCTGAGCTCAAACAATCTTCCTGCCTCAGCCTCCCAAAGTATTGGGATTGCAGAAGTGTGCCACCACGCCCAGCCACACAGCAGGATTTCAAAGAGCCTTTAGTCTGTGCATGTGCACTGTGGTTCTCTGAAGGAGACGTGATAGGCAAGGGAGCCCAGGGTCACTCATGGAAAAATGCTGTTTAGGGAAGGACTTGTCCAGCATTGCTCCAGAAGCCTGCTGGGCCACCAAGTCCTGACATTGTCCTAGCTGGAGGTCTCTATCCAGGGTGTGGATGCTGAGCTATCAGTGTGCACAGGAGCAGGGCCCTGGGCTGCCCCTCAGGGCCCAGCAGGCCTGTCCCAAGGGCCTGACATCACACCCCATAAACAGGCCCCACTGCCTTCACCTGAGCACAGCCTCTGTCCTGCACGGCACCCCCTCACTTCATGTGCCTTCATTATCCAACGCCCTCTCCTGTCCCTTTAGATCCAAGTTCACCATTGAGCTTCTGGAATTCTCACCACTTCCCTGCTTCCTGCCAGAGGTATACTGTCTGATTTTGACCTTTGGTTTCTGTCCATGACTAAAATTCAGACATTCCCTCGGGTCATGGCACTTTTGGAAAGAGATTGGAGGTAGAGATACCACTGGGAAGATGACATCTGCTGCGTATGGTCTGGTGGTGTTGTCAAGCCTGGGCTCAGGTACTGAGGGAAAGGCCAGCAGAGAGGGTGGGCTAGCTGGCAGGGGTGGGGCAGGTGAGGGCAGTAGGTGTGCTGGGCTCACCAGAGTAGCAGTGGGCCCACTAAGCCTGCCCAACCCAGAGTCCACCAGAGCAGTGACTCAGGGAAGGGCCACTCCCTGCTCCTTGTCTCAAGATTCATTTGGAAAATCCCCAGTGCCGTAAGGCTGACATCAGGAAAAAGGGCATTTACCTGTGCAGAAGCAAAGGTTATCAAGGGACTTGTGCTTCAACCCAGGGGCCTAGCGCTGGACGCTGTGGACACCTAGAGGTGCTGGGTAGGAGCGCAGGGAGCAGTCTCCCAACCCAGCTCCGAGTGGGCGTTGACTGACTGCAGGGCATGCTCACACCTTCCTGCTCAGCTTGAGGTCAGGGGAGGTTCTCAGGGACGGGAGAGTGTACAGAAAAGGGGATCTGAGGAGCAGGGTGGTGCCACTCAGACTTAAAGTCCCCTTCAGAGGTCCATGAGCATCTCACAGGGTCCCTTCCCTGCTCCCACTCTCTGTGAAGGGGCATGTGCTTAAATTCCTCCTGCCAGAACCCACAGTCTCTGCGTCCCCAGAAGAGCCCTCTCAGGAAGGGCCGGTAAGGTCTCCAGCTCTGTCGTGACTGTCTTCAGTGAGAGCATGCCTCTCCTCCTGAAAACGGTCAGCGTCGGCTGGGTGTGGTGGCTCATGCCTGTAATCCCAGCACTTTGGGAGGCTGAGGCAGGCAGATCAGGAGGTCAGGAGTTCGAGGTTAGCCTGGCCAACATCGTGAAACCCTGTCTCTACTAAAAATATAAAAATTAGCTAGATGTGGTGGCATGTGCCTGTAATCCCAGCTACCTGGGAGGCTGAGACAGAAGAATCGCCTGAAACCAGGAGGCAAAAGTTGCAGTGAGCTGAGATCGCGCCACTGCACTCCAGCCTAGGCGACAGAGCAAGACTGTTGTCTTAAAAAGCAAGCAAACAAACAAACAAAAAACTGGGGAAGGGACGTGCTATGCAGTAGAGAGTGGAGAGACTGCTGAGCACCCTATAAAGCACAGGACAGCCCCCGCAACAAAGCATTATCCAGCCCCACCTGGGAGGAGTGCCAGGGCGGAGAAATCCTAAACAAGACTAACTACTAGGACACGGCAACTGCATGATCTGCATGCAGGTCTCCCTCCAGCCCCCAGCCCCTCACCACCTCCCGGGGCATTCCCTGAGCGATTTTCCAGCCCACAGCTTCCCATGGAGGAAAGGGTACACAGTCTCATAGACAGTGACCAGAAGTGAGATAAGAAGTGACTTGTCCAAGGTCACACAGCCCACAAGTGGCAGTGCTTGGATTCGAAGGTGACTACCACGATGGGGAAGCATGGGTGGGTGTATATGAGTGATGAGACACAACAATGTCAACAGTGGTTGCTTTAGGCATTAGATTGTGTGTGTGATTTTGCTTTTCTCTATTTTTCAGCTTTTTGACAATGTGATTGTGTCATTTGGATAATTTATAAATATTTTTGAAAATTTAAATGAAGGCATCAGAAATGCTACTTTGCATTATTTCTGTGAACTCTGGTGTATTAGTCTGTTCTCACATTGCTAGTAAAGGCATACCTGAGACTGGGTAATTTATAAAGGAAAGAGTTTAATGGACTCACAGTTCCACATGGCTGGGGAGGCCTCACAATCATGGTGGAAGGCAAAGGAGGCACAAAGGCATGTCTTACATGGCAGCAGGCAAGAGAGCATGTGCAGGGGAATGGCCCTTTATAAAACCATCAGATCTCATGAAATGTATTCACTTTCATGAGAACAGCACAGGAAAAACCTGCCCCCATGATTCAATTACTTCCCACCCAGTCCCTCCCATGACACGTGGGGATTATGGGAGCTACAATTCAAGATGAGACGTCGGTGGGGACACAGCCAAATCATATCACCTGGTTTCCAGGCAACACTTTGCTTTTCCCTTGCTGGCCCTCTGGAGTGACTGGGCTTTTGCTGGGAAGGAGTCCCACCCGTTTTCATTTTGCAGGGTGTTCACTTCTCTCAGCTAAGCCAATATTCCCAGTGTCTTCTCTCACACACTTAATTTTACTGAAGTCTGAAGACTGTCTAGGGAAAAAAAATTGAGATGGGTCCCAAGGGTAGTCACTCTGTTTTTAGTTATAGAGCCACCTGTCTCCTTCTACTTTGTCCAAGTCAAGCCTCTCCTCTTGCAACTTTAAATAGACATTTTTTTTTGAGACAGAGTTTTGCTCTTGTTGCCCAGGCTGGAGTGCAGTGGCATGATCTCGATCTCACTGCAACCTCCGCCTCCTGGGTTCAAGCAATTCTCCTGCCTCAGCCTCCCAAGTAGCTGAGATTACAGCCCACCACCACGCCCAGCTAATTTTTTTTTTTTTTTAGTAGAGATGGGGTTTCACCATGTTGGCCAGGCTGGTCCCAAACTCCTGACCTCAGGTGATCCAGCCAACTCAGCCTCACAAAATGTTGGGATTACAGGTGTGAGCCACCGCACCTGGCCATAAAGAGACGTTTTTAACATTTACATTATTTTATATCAAGCTGACCTCTCATTAAGATATTGATATAGTTTGGATATTTGCCCCCCCTTAAAATCTCATGTTGAAATTTGATCCCCAGTGTTGGAGGTCTGGCCTAATGGGAGGTGTTTGGGTCATGGGGGTAGATCTTTCATGAACGGCATGGTGCCATTCTTTTGGGAGTGAGTGAGTCTTTCCTATGAGTCCCTGTGAGGGCTGATTGTTAAAGAGGGCCTGGCCCCTCCTCCTCTCTTGTTCCTTTCTCGTGACACATTCCCCCATGAATGGAAGCAGTCCGAGGCCTTCATCAGATGCAAATGCCAGCACCATGCTTCTTGTATAGCCTGAGAACTGTGAGTCAAAGAAACCTCTTTTCTTTATAAATTACCCAGCCCCAGTGTTCCTTTATAGCAACACAAATGGACTAAGACAGATATATAAATGTAGCCTGTGATGGGGGAAGAGTAGACCAAAAAGAGGATAGGTAGTGATGGATTATCTTACTTTCAAGCTAGGAAAATGCTTCATGATATTCAAATGTGCAAGAATGGCCAGGTGCAGTGGCTCACGCCTGTAATCCCAGCACTTTGGGAGGCTGAAGAGGGCAGATCACTTGAGGTCAGAAGTTTGAGACCACCCTGGCCAACATGGTCAAACCCTGTCTCTACTCAAATACAAAATGAGCCAGGCACGGCGGTGGGCACCTATAATCCCAGTTACTCGGGAGGCTGAGGCAGGAGAATCGCTTGAACCTCGGAGGCAGAGGTTGCAGTGAGTCAGGATCTTTCCACTGCACTCTAGTCTGGGTGACAGAGTGAGACCCTGTCTCAAAAAAAAAAAAAAAAAGAAATTTGCAAGAATAACACATCCTGATGGGCAACTCTTGGTGCCACACCTAGGATGCCCCAGCAAAACTGCCCAGGACATTGTGGGAAAGGCCCTACTGAATATGCTTGCATCATGCTCTAGGTTCTTCTTGTTCTCCTGGAATAGTCCCTGATGCACCCGAGCTCTTCTAACAAACAAACATCTCCGCTGCTCCAAATTTCAGGTCAAAGTCTTTTTTTTTTTTTTTTTTTTGAGACAGAGTCTTGCTCTGTCACCCGGGCTGGAGTGCAGTGGTGCGATCTCAGCTCACTGCAAGCTCTGCCTCGCACGTCACGCCATTCTCCTGCCTCAACCTCCCAAGTAGCTGGGACTTCAGGCCCCCGCCACCATGCCCCGCTAACTTTTTTGTATTTTTAGTAGAGACAGGGTTTCACCGTGTTAGCCAGGATGGTCTCTATCGCCTGACCTCATGATCCACCTGCCTCAGCCTCCCAAAGTGCTGGAATTACAGGCGTGAGCCACCGCACTCGGCCGAGGTCAAAAAGTCTTCTTCAACACCTTGGTCAGAGTTAGTGTCTCTTTCACTTAAGCTTGTCATGTAACCTTGGCCAAGTCACCACCCACTGAGCCCGAGACCTCATTGGTACACTGGGGATAATAATACCAAACTTAGGAGTATGGTGAGGATGAAAGGAGACGGTAGAAAACAAGTTGATCCCCTAGGATGTTCACAGGCATTCATTATATCTGAATCACAGATGACTTACTAATAAGCTTTTTAATGCAGCTTCATTTGATTCTAGACTGGTTGATCTTAGGCAAAGGTAAATTATTTAAAATACTTATTTGCCTGTTTACAATTATTTATTTTTATTGTAGAAAATTTGGAAAGGGTACAAATAATCAAATAAAGGTGACTAGTCACTCTACACAACCACATTCAAACTCCCCACACAATTCTCCATCACCGCCATTTTAGTGGCTGCCCAGGATATGGTTCCATGGATCTAGTGTCCTGTCCTATTGCTGATGGCTTAGGTTACTTCCAATTGCTCACTGTTGCCAAGAATGCTGTGATAAATAGCCTTATAAATAAATTGTGGTGCACATTCAGTGCTATTTCTTTAGGATTCTTAGAATTATTATTATTATTATTATTAATTATTATTTTGAGACAGGGTCTTGCTCTGTCGCCCAGGCTGGTGTGTAGTGGTGCAATCATGGCTCATTGCAGCCTCTGTCTCCCAGGTTCAAGTGATTCTCCTGCCTCAGCCTCCCGAATAGCTGGGATTACAGATGTGTACCACCATACCTGGCTAATTTTTGTATTTTTAGTAGAGACAGGGTTTCACCATGTTGGCCAGGCTGGTCTCAAACTTCTGACCTCAAGTGATCCATCTGCCTCAGCCTCCCAAAGTGCTGGGATTACAGGCATGAGCCACTGCGCTCAGCCTCTATTATTTATGCATTTAAAGACCAGGTTTCACTATATTGTCCAGGCTGGTCGCCAACTCCTGGCCTCAAGCAATCTTCCCACCTCAGCCTCCCAAAGCATTTGAGATTTACAAGTGTGAAATACCACACCCAGCCAGAAGTAAAATGTCTAAGACAAAGCCCAAGCATCATTATAGAGGGCCACTTCAGAGAGTGATGGGAGTTTGGACCCTAAGGTGTAATCACAGCCTGCCCATCTGCAGACATGGCCTGCCCCCACCACGATCTCCACAAACAGGGCCCACAACAGCTGGCAAGGAGGTCCAGGGCCCTAGTGACAACTCTTTTTTTTTTTTTTTTTTTTTTTTTGAGACAGAGTCTTGCTTTGTTGCCCAGGCTGGAGTGCAATGGCACTATCTCGGCTCACTGCAAACTCTGCCTCCCAGGTTCAAGCGATTATTCTGCCTCAGCCTCCTGAGTAGCTGGGATTACAGGCGTGCGCCATCACGGCCGGCTAATTTTTGTATTTTTAGTAGAGACGGGGTTTCACCACGTTGGTCAGGCTGGTCTCGAACTCCTGACCTCAGGTGATATGCCTGCCTTGGCTTCCCGAAGTGCTGGGATTACAGGCAAGAGCCACAGCGCCCGGCCTATTTTTAGTTATTTATTTATTTTTGAGACAGAGTTTCCCTCTTGTCGCCCAGGCTGGAGTGCAGTGGTGCGATCTCGGCTCACTGCAACCTCTGCCTCCCAGGTTCAGGTGATTCTCCGGCCTCAGCCTCCAAAGTAGCTGGGATTACAGGCGCCCACCACCACGCCTGGCTAATTTTTTGTATTTTTAGTAGAGACGGGGTTTCGCCACATTGGGCAAGCTGGTCTCAAACTCCTGACCTCAGGTGATCCTCCCGCCTTGACCTCCCAAAGTGCTGGGATTACAGACATGAGCCATCGTGCTCAGCCTCTTCTTGAGATTTAAACCAAGGCTCCTACTGCAACACTCTCTCACTCCAGCTTTTGTGCATCTCTGAGAGAACTGGCTGAGCTTTGTATTTGGTTGTTATTTTTATTAAAATCCTAGATTTATTGAATGTTTCTTTTTATCTTTAAAAGCCTCCCGGCCCCATTTGATATTCTGGCATTCCTCCCGGAGAGCTGGGCCGCCCTCCTCCCCAGGTGAAGAATCACTCCATTTACTCATCTTTGAAGTCACTTCCCTCGCTATTGGGAGCAATGCCACACATTTGTTGGCTGGACACAGGATGCAAATGCCGAAAGCTCACTTTGTGTCCATGCCACTCTCCCCGCCCACTGTCCATCTCCTCTAGTGTGTAGTGGTGGCCCTATCCCCTTTTGGCACAGCTGGGGCCCCCTTTCTGTTCTCCATCTGAATCCAGGCCTGAGGCATCTCTGCTCCCTGGCATCACCCTGTAATAGACACATCCTTCCTAGGAACACAGGATCCTCTCCTCCCTTCCCCGTGCCCCAGGGCTGCTCCTCTGCTCCCAGGCCAACTGCACTCCTTCTCTGGAACACAGCTCTTATCTATCTCCCAGAACAAGGAAGTTTCATCCTGTAACTAAGTCTTGCCAATCTGAGGAAAAGGCTTGAGGGTAGGAATGGTTCAGAGAAGAAAAACTAGGTCATCCTCTGAGATCAGGAGTCCTGAGGTCCCAGGAGGATCAGAGCAGCCTTGTAACAGTCTAGTGCAACTCCTTTGACTTACTAATGGGGAAACTGAGGCCCAGAAAAGGGTGGGACATGCCCACGGCCACACAGTGAGAAAGTGTCAGGCAGGACTGGCATGGAGGTCTTCTCATGCCAGACCCTATGTGCTTCACCCTGACTCCCTCTGCTAAGACCCAATCAAAGGCTGGCTGTTCCTATGCATTGCATAGATGCAGTACTTTTGAGTTTTTGCCACAGACCAGCCTGTGAGGATAAAATGGATCAGACATGCCCCTTGCCTCCAGCAGTGTTGTTCTCTAAGGAATAATAATACAAACTAGGACTGCGCGGGGTGGCTCATGCCTGTAATCCCAGAACTTTGGGAGTCCGAGGTGAGAGGATTGCTTGAGCCCAGGAGTTCAAGACCAGCCTGGGCAACATAGGGATACCTCTGTCTCCACAAAAAAAAGGACAGGGAGAGAAACTGCATGAGCCTCAGGCAGATACCGCAATACATGGAGCCCACAAAGGCACTGGGTGTGTTTCTCTGCCATTTCAACCCCATTTGGACCTTAGCTGTGGCATGCAGGAGGGCCCTGCCAGGACGGTGACCCCTTACTCACCTTCAACCCCTGCTGTAAGTAGCCCCCAGCAGGGTGTGGGGCAGAAGAGCCCTCCCCGGAGAGCTCAGTACTGCAATTCTGCCACTGGGTGGCACTGTGGTGCCTCAGGAGGGCACCACGCCTAAAGGAAACTGCCCAGAGAAGGGGTGGCAGGGGAAAGCGTCACTTGGGTCGTCCTGTGCTGGGCAAGTTGCTTTCCATCTAGGGTTACAAAGAGGTACGTGAAATAGGTCCTGCCTTCCAGGAGCCCACAGTGGAACAGTCACATGGACAACAAATTAATTGTTCCAATAATAGATGTAATTAGTTGCTCCAATAGAAGCACAAGAACAACCGGTTCCCGCTGAGGGGCCCAGGGGAGGAGGCGGCAATTGAGTCTTGATGTTAGAGTGCTCAGCAGGCCATTCTAGTTCAGGCTGTCTCTCACAGTGCAGGCTCTCAGGGCACTGCGCGCTTGGTTTGGGTGGGAGGTCGGGGTGGGGTGTGCCCAGGGAGGTTTGGCCCAGTCCATAGGACAGCGACCTGTAGGGAGCTGGGGGCTGGAAGCCTCTGTCAGCCACCTTCCCCAGCCAGCAGCAGGCTGAGCCTCTGAGGCCAGGGCCTTTGGTGTGGCTATCCTGGGTTGCTCTGTCTCCATTAAAGCACTTAGCTAAGGGACATGGAGGAGAGACCCTGGTATTAGGACAACCAGAACACTGGGAAGTCTTCCAGTGCAAAGAAAGACAACTGGCCTCCTGTCCTCTTGTTGTGCCTTCTGGCCTCAAGTCCACATGACCTTGGCCTGGGTACGGCAGCCCTCAGGGCTCAGTGACTACATCTGTAAAAAGGGTCTTCCGTCTAAACAAATATATTGAGAAATGAAAAAGTTTAAAGGACCTCTTTTGACTGACCTGAAGGCACACCCTGTGTCCTGCAGGTGTGGGGGACACCTGGGAGAGAAGGACTCTCCTCTGCCGGCTTCAGGTTGAGGCTGGGCCCAGTGGAAAGCCAGAATACATCTCTGTCCTTGGAACACAATTCATCCTCCACAGCTTCTGTAAAATCTGATGGGCTGAGCTTTGCAGCAGGGAAGTGATTTAATACCTTTAATCACTAAAGGTATTTTCATTAAATTTTTGAAGATGGAACAAAGCCTCTAGTTTTCAAATTTTCTGTGCAGAAGTTAACCCATTATGGTGTTGAAACCCACATCCGCACCATAAAACTAAAATCTTCTTCTCAAAACAAAGCACAATAGGAGATGGATTGACTGAGGTTTGCAACTAGGGGCTTCAAGCTTGCCCAGGAGATCAGCAAAGGGTTGGCCGGACCCTTGCTCGCACACCCATCACCAGCAGGGTGCACCTCTTTTCTCCTCCCAGGTCCTCACTGGTGAGGCTGCAAGCCAGGGCTGGGTGTGGCATTTCAAGCAGATACTCTGCACCTCCTTTTGTCATTTACAAGTGATGCTGGTGACAGGTGATTGGGTGTTTGGAAGGCACACAGGGTCTCATGGATCTGAGGGTTTGCTAGAGACGGGGAAACTCCTCACATTCCCTCCACCAGTGTCCCACCCCAGAGCTAGGCTTGCCCACCGTGGCTGGGGATCCAGGTCACCTTTTAGAGGGATTGCTCCCCTCCAGCCGACCGCCACTCCAGAGGAGGCCTGAGGGGCTTTCCTCCCAGCTATATTTAAATAGCACGCACAACCTTTCCATTGAAATCGTGCACAAACTGCAGTTTTCCAAAGACACTTTTATTTACACATTTTACTGCTAAACAACAGAAATTTTATGTAATTATGTATTTGAATACTGATGAGAGGAGGGAAGGAGGATGGCCAGAGGGGAGCTGATGGGGATTAAGGGAGATAAAGATAAAGCCCTTTCTGTCCCCTGCCTTTGCCCCAACTACTTCTTTTTTCTTTTCTTTTCTATATAATTTTTCTAATTTTTTTTACTAAATAAAAAATTAGTACTCCAATGGAAAAATGAGCAAAAGATGTGAAAAATACAATTCACAAAGACTAAGAATGCCCACTGTTAGTGAGGTGAAACTGGCCCTCACCTTCTGTGACTGGACAAGTACTTTTATACAATCTTTCAATTGATGGTAGTTTCAAAATTCTTGAATGTGCATACTCTTTAATCAAGCAATTCTACATCTTGAAATTTACCCTGTAGAAACATCTGCACAACTGACCAAAAATAAATATACCAGAATGTTCCTTGTATTATTATTTATTATATAGGCTAATTGAAAAATCATAAAAGTTCATCAACAGTAGACTGGTTAAACTATGGTGTAACCAATCATACGATGAAATCATATTTTTTTTATTTTTTTATTTTTTTGAGTCAGAGTCTCACTCTGTCGCCCAGGCTGGAGTGCAGTGGCACGATCTTGGCTTGCTGCAACCTCCACCTCCCGGGTTCAAGCAATTCTCCTGCTTCAGCCTTCCAAGTAGCTGGGACTACAGGCACATGCCACCACACCCGGCTGGTTTTTTTTTTTTTTTTTTTTTTTTTTTTTTGTAGAGACGAGGTTTCACTATGTTGGCCAGGCTGGTCTCGAACTCCCGACCTCAGGGGATCGGCCGCCTTGGCCTCCCAAAGTGCTGGGATTACAGGCATGAGCCACCATGCCCGGTCATCTGTAGTTATTAAAAGTATAAGGTACATGCATATCCTTCAATGTATGCCAATATGCCCTCAGTATATTGTCAAATAACAAACAAAAAGCAGATTAAAAATTGTTATGTGGCATGGCGTGGTGGCTTACGCCTGTAATCCCAGCACTTTGGGAGGCTGAGGTGGGTGGATCATCTGAGGTTGGGAGTTCGAGACCAGCCTGACCAACATGGAGAAACCCTGTCTCTATTAAAACAACAACAACAACAACAACAAAATCAGCCGGGTGTGGTGGCACACACCTGTAGTCCCAGCTACTCGGGAGGCTGAGGCAGGAGAATTGCTTGAACCCAGGAGGCAGAGGTTGCAGTGAGCCGAGATCAAGCTATTGCATTTGCACTCCAGCCTGGGCAACAAGAGTGAAACTCCATCTCCAAAAAAAAAAAAAAAAAAAAAAAATTATTATGTTCCCTATGGCCCAGGTGGCTCACACCTGTAATCTGAGCACTTTGGAAGCCTGGGGCAGGTGGATCGCCTGAGGTCAGGAGTTTGAGACCAGCCTGGCCAACATGGTGAAACCCTATCTCTACTAAAAATACAAAAAATTAGCCAGGCATGGTGGCACATGCCTGTAATCCCAGCTACGTGGGAGGCTGAGACAGAGTTGCTTGAATTTGGGAGGCGGAGGTTGCAGTGATCTGAGATCGTGCCATTGCACACCAGCCTGGGCAACAAGAGTGAAACTCCATCCCCCACCCCCCAAAAAACAAAACTATTATGTTTATATGTAAAAATATAAATTTGTATATACACTGAACATCTGGAAAGTTACATTAAACATTTAGGCGTGGCTAGCTTTGGGGTGCATTTAGAATTTTCTACTTTCTACAGCTCTGGATTTTAAAAATATCATTTATGGCCAGGTGTGGTGCCTCATGCCTGTAATCCCAACACTTTGGGAGGCCGAGGTGGGCGGATCACTTGAGGTCAGGAGTTCAAGACCAGCCTGGCTAACATGGTGAAACCCCATCTCTTCTAAAAATACAAGAATTAGCTGGGCATGGTGGTGCACACCTGTAGTCCCAGCTACTGGGGGTAGGCGGGTGAGGCAGGAGAATTGCTTGAATCTGGGAGGTGGAGGTTGCAGTGAGCCGAGATCGTGCCACTGCACTCCAGCCTGGGCAACAGAGCAAGACTCTGTCTAAAAACAAACAAAACCCCATTTACAATATAACTTCTTGTTACCAGTAAAAATAATAGAATTCCCATTTGGGGAGAAAATAAACATTCCAACACTTGAGTGCCTATATCTTTGAACGTCTTTTGAGTCATGTGCCCCTCCCCAGGTCAGGGAGGAGGCCAGTCATATCATTTCAGCCTCACAGATAGGCACCTTGAACCTCTGTGAGTAGAGGGAGGTTGGCCAGGATCACACAGACAGAAATGCACACTCAGACCTCTTCAACTAGATGTTTCCAGAGGATTTTTTCTTTTGTTTTGTTTTGCTTTTTCTGGAAATCATACTCTCCACCCTGAGGATCTTTGGGCACAGCCACTTTGGTATCTGTATTTTCTTGTAGCAGGTGCTGTTGGTATCCTGCCTGCACCCTCTTAACCTTTACCATTTCATTGCTTGCTGGCTTGACTTCCAAATGCCAGAACTTGCATCTAATTGCCTGAGAGCATTCTCTCTTCTTCAAAACAGGCCAGAAGTGTCTGGGCGTGGTGGCTCATGCTTATAATCCCAGCACTTTGGGAGGCTGAGGTGGACAGATCACCTGAGGTCAGGAGATCAAGCCCAGCCTGGTCAACATGGTGGAACCCTGTCTCCACTAAAAATACAAAAAATTAGCCAGGCGTGGTGGTGCACACCTGTAATCCCAGCTACTCGGGAGGCTGAGGCAGGAGAATCACTTGAACCTGGGAGTTGGAGGTTGCAGTGAGCCAAGATCGCACCATTGCACTCAAGCCTGGGTGACAGCAAGACTCTGCCTCAAAAAAGCAAAACAACAACAACAACAACCAAAAAAAAAAGAACAAAAACATAGGCCAAGAGTGACAGACAATTAATGCCTCCTGGCAGCATCCCTTTACTTAATCACTGGCAGGAGCTGGTTTATAAATATTCCAGTTTCCTCTCTCTTTAGGTGCAATAGCACTGAGGCAGTGTTTCACACTGGCTTCCAGGGCTCCATAGTGGAACAGAGCTCCAGCTGCCCACAGTGGTAACTTGCTTCATGACAAACTCTTCGTTGACTTCCTTCCCTGTCTCATTTCCCCTTTCCCTTACTGAGGTATCAAGGGATCCCTTCTAAAATCACTTGGTTTCACTTAAATCCTTGTCTCAGAGTCGGCTCCTGGGGCTACTCAAACTAAGACACTGTTCTTTGTTAGCAAGTAGGAAATGGGAATCAGCCAGGATGGAAGAGCCAGAAGGGCCATGACCACACCCCAGCTGGCCCCTTCATGCCAGGTTAGGGCTTTGGAACAGCCTAGAAAGAGGAAACTACCAAGCTTCCTTCACAGTTCCAGTTCTCCACCACAGGACTTGGCAAACTTTTTTTGTAAAGGGCCAGATAGTAAATATTTTAGGCTTCGCAGGCCTTTTGATCTCTATTACAATTGCCCAGCTCTGCCACTGTGGCATGAAAGCAGTCATAAATTATACGTAAAAGAATGGATGTGACTGTGTTCCAATAATACTTTATTTGCAAAAAGGCAGCAGGCCAGATTTGGCCCACAGGCTGCTCGAAGACAACAAAAAGAGACTGGGCAAGCATCTGCCCAGCATGGGTGCTGGTGGGGAGGCAATGCCAGTTGTGGCCTTAGACTCTGTGGGTTCAGGAGCAGGGCTCTCTGCCTAAGGGTCCCGTGGCTGTGCAACCAATTCGGGAAATACTCCTACATCTCAGTTGACAGTGGAGCACTCAATGAATAGCTCAGCTTTTAAGCTCAAAACAAGCTTTCTACTTCACTTTTATGCTAATAGGTCATGTTTTTCTAATGGGTAGATACAGCTCCACTAGAAAAAAATAATTAAGCCCCCAAAAAGAAAAAGTAAGTTAATATTTTGAAAGACATATAAAATGGTGAATTCAACCGATATTTCAAATAAGATGAGGGATATAAAACTTGATTACCAATAACTTATGGAGCAAAAAATGAAGTCTTCTGGTGGAAACTGAAGGCATAATATTGATAGATGACTGTGAGAAAGCTATTGAAGTACAGGACCAAGTTCACCAAGAGGGAATAGACCCAGAGGTGGGTGAAAACTTCAGTAAGACAACTGTTCTAAATTATGCAGGAGCTGGGCATGGTGGCTCATGCCTGTAATTCAAGCTACTCAGGAGGCTGAGGAGGGAGGATTGCTTAAGGCCAGGAGTTTGAGACCAGCTTGGGCAACAAAGGGAGACCCTGTCTTTAAAAATAAATAAATAAATGACATAGGTCTCCTTACCTGATTGTGCCTAGTGTTCCATTATTGGAACGCTAAGCATGTGGGACTTGTTTATATCTTACTTCTTAAGGTCATCGCCACGGTCTCATTGCAAAAATTCAAAAAATTGCAACCTCAAGCATAAATGGGCTAATTACATTGCAGAAAACTTGCAACTAATCCAACAAGACTGTAGCAAATACCCAATCCAAGCCCACTCTAGCCACCCTCTCCCACCGAAGGGGGGAGAAAAAAACTGAGAAGGTCGCGCACACTGGCTCACCCCTGTAATCCTAGCACTTTGGGAGGCCAAGGTGGGAGGATTGCTTGAGCCCAGGAGTTCAAGACCAGCCTGAGCAACATAGTGAGACCCTGTCTCTATAAAAAATTTAAAAATTGGCCAGGCGTGGTAGCTCACGCCTGTAATCCCAGCACTTTGGGAGGCTGAGATGGGCTGAGATGGTCAGGAGATCGAGACCATCCTGGCCAACATGGTGAACCCCCTGTCTCTACTAAAATGCAAAAAATTAGCCTGAAGTCCCTAGGGAAGCTGAGGCAGGGGAATCGCTTGAACCCGGGAGCAGAGGTTGCAGTGAGCCGAGAGCGTGCCACTGCACTCCAGCCTGGTGACAGAGTGAGACTCTGTCTCAAAAATAAATAAAAATTAAAAAATTAGCCAGGCATGGTGGCACACACCTGTAGTCCCTGCTACTCAGAGGCTGAGGCAAGAGGACTGCTTCAGCCCAGGAAGTCGAGGCTGCAGTGAGCTGTGTTTGTGCCACTGCACTCCAGCTTGGGTGACAGAGCAAGAACTAGTCTAAAAAAAGAGAGAGAGAGAGAGAGAGAGAGAGAAACATCTGAAGTTCCCAGTCCAGAGAAACAGGCTCACTAAAAGACTGAGATGGAAACATAGGACTATAGAATACTTCCCCTCCTTATAAACCTTACCACCACAGGACTAAAGGCCCATTTACAGAAGCTCCTTTCACCTAGTGCATTATGTCTGGCTATTAAGAAAAAAATTACAGGCTGGGCAGGGTGGCTTACGCCTGTAATGCCAGCACTTTGGGAGGCTGAGGCGGGTGGATCACTTGAGGTCAGGAGTTTGAGACCAGCCTGGCCAACATGGCGAAACCTCGTCTCTACTAAAAATACAAAATTAGCCGGGCATCAGGGCGGGCACCTGTAATCCCAGCTACTCAGGAGGCTGAAGAACAAGAATCGCTTGAACTCAGGAGGCGGAGTTTGCAGTAAGCTGAGATTGCACCGTTGCACTCCAGCCTGGGCAACAAGAGCGAAACACCATCACATAAAAAAAAAAAAAAAAAAGAGAAAAGAAATGCTTACTTAGATATGACACCGAAAGCATAAGCAAGCAAAGAGAAAAGGAGAAATTGGCCATCATCAAAATTTAAAACTTTTGGAACTTAAAAAACACCATCAAAAATGTGAAAAGTCAAGGGGGCATGGTGGCTCATGCCTATAATTCCAGCACTTTGGGAGGCCGAGGCAGGTGGATCACTTGAGGTCAGGAGTTTGAGACCAGCCTGGCCGACAAAGTGAAACCCCGTCTGTACCAAAAATACAAAAATTAGCTGGGTGTGGTGGCACATGCCTATAATCCCGCTACTCGAGAAGCTGAGGCGTGAGAATCACTTGAACCGGGAAGGCGGAGGTTGCAGTGAGCCAAGATTGTGCCACTGCACTTCAGCCTGGGCGACAGAACAAGACTCTGACTCAAACAAACAAACAAACAAACAAGGTGAAAAATCAATCCATAAAATGGGAGAAAATAGTTGCAAATTATATATGTCTGATAAAGACTATTTCCAGAATATATAAAGAATTCTTACAACCTAACAATAAAAAAAAAAAATGGTTAGGCACAGTGGTTCACTCCTATAATCCCAGCACTTTGGGAGGCCAAGGCAGGAGGATCTCTTGACTCAAGGAGTTCAAGACCGGCATGGGCAACATAGTGTGACCCTATCTCTCTCTCTCTCAAAAAAAAAAAACCCAAAACCAAAAAACAACAACAAAAAAACAAACAACAACAAAAAAAACACCGCCAACAACAACAAAAGAACCTCTAGAAATCAAGAAGTCAAAGACCACTAGTTTTATAGAAAAATGCAGGGCAGCATGCACAGTAGCTCACACCTGTCATCCCGGCACTTTGGGAGGCTGAGGCAGGCGGATCACTTGAGGTCAGGAGTTCGAGACCAGCCCAGCCAACATTGCAAAACCCCATCTCTACTAAAAATACAAAAATTAGCTGGGCATGGTGACCTGTAGTCCCAGCTACTCAGGAGGCTGAGGCAGGAGAATCGCTTGGAGCCAGGCAGCAGAGGTTGCAATGAGCCAAGATCATTCCACTGCACTCCAGTGGGCAACGGAGGGAGACACCATCTCAAAAAAAAAAAAAGTTTGCATTTCTCTTGTTATGAGTGAAGCTAAACATTTTTTCACAGGTTTAAGGGTAATTTGCGTTGCTTTTTCTAAAAACTATGCGCATGCTTTTTCTTTTTTTTTTTTCTTTTTCTTTTTTTTTTTTTTTTTGTTGAGGTGGAGTCTTGCTCCATCGCCCAGGCTGGAATGCAGTGGAGTGATCTTGGCTCACTGCAACCTCTGCTGCCTGGGTTCAAGCGATTTTCATGCCTCAGCTTCCTGAGTAGCTGGGGCTACAGGCACGTGGCACCGTGCCAGGCCAATTTTTGTATTTTTAGTAGAGACCAGTTTCATCACGTTGGCCAGCCTGGTCTCGAACTCCTGATCTGAAGTGATCTGCCCGCCTTGGCCTCCCAAAGTGCTGGGATTACAGGCATCAGCCGATAAATGCAAATCTAACCCACACTGAAATTAAGTTTCTTGCCTATCAGATTGGCAAAAATTCAAAAGGCTGACAGCACACTTTGAGATTGTGGGAAAACAGGCCTCATGCATAGCTGGTCTGGGTGCAAACTGGCACCTCCCCCATAGAAGGAAATTTGGCACTATCCACCAAAATGACAATGTACACAGACTTTAACCTTGCAGTCCCACTTCTAAAAATGCATCTGACAGATATTCCTGCATATGGACAAAATAATGTGTATTTACTGTAAGACTGGGTTTTTTAAAAAAATTTATTTACTTATTATAAGATTATTTACTGTATTACTATATTTACTACAATTTACTATAAGATAAAGTTTACTTATTGCTAAATTGTTTTTAATAGCAAAATACTGGAAACTTCCTAAACGTCCATCTGTTGCGTTTGGTTGAATAAACCATAGTTCATCTATATAGTAGATGAAAGTGTTTTGTTTTTTTTTCTTTTTTTTTTTGAGAAGGAGTCCCACTCTATCACCTAGGCTGGAGTGCAGTGGTGCAATCTGGGCTCACTACAACCTCTGCCTCCCAGGTTCAGGTGATTCTCCTGCCTCAGCCTCCTGAACAGCTGGGATTGCAGGCGCACACCACCAGGCCAGGCTAATTTTTGTATTTTTAGTAGAGATGGGGTTTCACCATGTTGGTCAGGCTGGTCTCAAACTCCTGACCGCAGGTGATCTGCCTACCTCGGCCTCCCAAAGTGCTGGGATTACAGGTGTGAGCCACCACATCCGGCCCAGATGAAAGTACTTTTAAAGTAAAAAAGTAATAAAAGTTTTTATATATTGATATAAAAATTTATTGGCTGAGCAGAGTGGTTCATGCCTGTAATCCCAGCACTTTGGGAGGCCAAGGCAGGCGGATCATTTGAGCCTAGGAGTTCAAGACCAGCCTGGGCAACACAGTGAGACCCTGCCTTTACAAAAACTACAAAAATTAGCTGGGCATGGTGGTGCACTCCCTGTAGTCCCAGCTACTTGAGAGGCTGAGGTGGGAGGATCATGCAAGCCTGGGAGGCAGTGATTGCAGTGAACCAAGATCATGACACTGCACTCCACCCTGGCAATAGAGTGAAACCCTTATCCCCCCCAAAAATTTTTTTCTCAAGAAAATGTTGTTAAATGTAAAGGCAGGATGCAGAACAGTAAAAATAACATGCTACCTGTTTTTGTAAGAAAGACAGGGAAATAAGAATACATACTTACTTATATTTTCTTTTATTTGCATAAACAAACACTGGAAAAAACCAGGCCTGTAATCCCAGCACTTTGGGAGGCCAAGGTGGGTGGACTTTGCTTGAGTCAAGGACTTCGAGACCAGCCTGGGCAACATGGCAAAACCCAGTCTCTATAAAAACAAAACAAAACAAAACAAACAAAAATTGGAAAGATTCACAATAAAGTGATTCTCTACCAAAGGCCAGTAGGGAGGTAATGGGCTGGATGGTGACTTGGGTGCAAGCAAGACTTCTAAGAATGAAAATTTTTATATTGAACCAGGTGAGTATATTGCCTATACAAAAATGTAAATTTAAAATACCAGCTGGGCACAATGGCTCATGCCTGTTCTCTCAGTGATGTGGGAAGTTGAGGCAGGAGAATGACTTGAGCCTGAGAGGCTGAGGCTGCAGTGAGCTATGATCATGCCACTGCATTCCAGCCTGGGCAACAGGGCGAGAGTTTGTCTCTAAAAATAAAAATAACAACCTGAAAAAAATCAATAATAATATCAAATATAGTAAGGATGCCATAAAATTATTACACACACACAAATACACACACATGTGCACACCCCGCCTCCATCCAAGCAAGTGTCTTTCATTGTCAGCATCAGAAATCATTCTTCAGTTGATTTTTTTCTTTAAATCTTCAGGAACTCTGCTGTGCACTACAAGGAAACGTAATGTCTGGGCAGTGATTAGTACAGTAACTCGGGAGGCTGGAGAAAATATCAGTGAAGATGGGTGAAATGGAGTATTGACTTTTAAGGCTGCCTTTTGTTGGGAGACAAGACCTTAATCTTCAACTATAGAAGCCGTAAGACCAGACACTTGCTTTTCCAGCTTTTTTGCACATAGAAAATGGGCATCTATAGTACAGGCTTGACCAATCAACTGCATCCTGCCCAGATCTGAACTGGGATCTTGTATTGCAAAGAATCCTTTCTAGGATCATCAACCACAGCAAGGGCACCATCCACGTTGTAGGGCAGTGGAGGTGTCCTGGAACAAATGTTAGGGAGTTCAGGGCTGACAGTGGGTCCAGCAGTGATGTCCCGGGCCCCTGTTGACACCAAGTAGTTGCAAGCACTGGCCCTATTTCCTATCACTGGTCTCATTTTATGGCATAATTTTTGCTGTACTCTGGTTGTATAGCTTCCCTTGGACCTATTTCCCAGGCCTGAGTTTCCAGTTCTTTTCGTATTCATTCTATACATTCCATTTCTTAAACCTGTTGGAGTTGGTTCCGGATGCTTTGCTTGCAACTAGTAACCCTGGTTGATGCATCTGGATTGTGTCAGGGACTCTCCATCTGGAAATTCAAGCAAATAAAGGAACCCACAACCTATATGGAATCTCCAGACTGATACCACTGGTGGAAAAGAAAGAGAGAAGAGGATACAGGGCCAGGCGTGGTGGCTCACACCTGTAATCCCAGCACTTTGGGAGATCGAGGTGGTCAGATCACTTGAGGTCAGAAGTTCAAGTCCAGCCTGGCCAACATGGTGAAACCCCGTTTCTACTAAAACTACAAAACTTAGCCGGGCGTGGTGGCACACACCTGTAATCCCAGCTCCTTGGGAGGCTGAGGCAGGAGAATCACTTGAACCTGGGAGATGGAGGTTGCAGTGAGCCAAGATCGCGCCAATGCACTCCAGCCTGGGTGACAGAGACAGACTCCATCTCAAAAAAAAAAAAAGAGAGAGAGAGAGAGAAAAGAGGACACAGCAGTTCCTTCAATCTTACAATAGACTGCTGCTGCTGCTGGGGTGTGTGTGTGTGTGTGTGTGTGTGTGAGAGAGAGAGAGAGAGAGAGAGAGAGAGAGAGAGAGAGAGAGAGAGAGACAAGGCAGCAGTAGGGGTGGGAGTCAGACACGAGAACACCAGAGACTTTCCTAAGAAGAGGCTGCTAGACCTGGGTCCTGGCTCAGGCTGCTATCTGAAGCTTGCTGGGAAGCTTTGACAGGTACAAGCCAGTGATGGTTTCAGCCAGTTGGTGACTACAGGTTGAAATGTAAAGGTGGAAAAAGGATGGAGAATGTGTGAAAGTGATCTTTTTTTCACACAGTTACAATTTGAGATTTTTTTTGGTAACAATCATGAATTCCTATACTGCTTTCGAAATTTGAAAGAAATTCAAAAGACAGGAAAAAGGACTTCAGGGATGAAGGTGTGTGTGATTGCTCTTCTCGTGTGTATGACAAAAGACTGCTGCTGTCTGAGCGCGGTGGCTTACAACTGTAATCCCAGCACTTTGGGAGACCAAGGTGGGCGGATCACCAGACCAGCCTGGCCAACACAGAGAAACCCCATCTCCACCAAAAATACAAAAATTAGCCAGGCGTGGTGATGTGTGCCTGTAATCCCAGCTACTTGGGAGGCCGAGGCAGAAGAATCACTTGAACCCAGAAGCCAAATGCTGCAGTGAGCAGAGATTGTGCCATTTCACTCCAGCCTGGGCAACAGAGCAAGACTCCGTCTCAAACAAAACAACAACAAAAAAAGTGAATTAAATATGTGTATCTAATTTCACTCTTCCCAAATCCCCAATAAAACTGCAATGAAAGGATTATCTTTTTTATTGTGATTAAATATACATAATATGAATGTTATTAATATCATTTAACCATTTTTTTTTTTGAGATGGAGTCTTGCTCTGTCGCCCAGGCTGGAGTGCAGTGGTAAGATCTCAGATCACTGCAACCTCTGCCTCCTGGGTTCAAGCGATTCTTCTGCCTCAGCCTCCTGAGTAGCTGGGACTACAGGCCCATGCCATCACACCCAGCTAATTTTTTTTAATTATACTTTAAGTTTTAGGGTACATGTTCACAACGTGCAGGTTTGTTACATATGTATACATGTGCCATGTTGGTGTGCTGCACCCATTAACTTGTCATTTAGCATTGGGTATATCTCCTAATGCACCAGGCTAATTTTTATTGGAGATTTTTAGTGGAGATGGGGTTTCTTCATGTTGGCCAGGCTGGTCTTGAACTCCTGACCTCAGGTGATCCGCTTGCCTCAGCCTCCCACAGTGCTGGGATTACAGGTGTGAGCCACCATGTCTGGCCTTCATTTTAACCATTTTTAAGTGTACAGTTAAGTGGCATTAAGTACATTCACGATGCTGTTCAACCATCACCACTATCCATTTTCAGAATTTTTTCCTCATTCCAAAAACCCCTCACCCATTAAACAGTAACCCCACATTCCTTCCCTCTAACCCCTGGTAACCTCTATATGCTTGCTTTTTTTTTTTTTTTTGAGATGGAGTTTCGCTCTTGTTGCCCAGGCTGGAGCTCAGTGGCACGATCTCGGCTCACTGCAACCTCCAGCTCCCGGGTTCAAGCGATTCTCCTGCCTCAGTCTCCTGAGTAGCTGGGATTACAGGCCCCCACCACCACTCCTGGCTAATTTTTGTATATTTAGTAGAGACGGGGTTTCACCGTGTTGACCAGGCTGGTCTTGAACTTCTGACCTCAGGTGATCCGCCCTCCTCGGCCTCCCAAAGTGCTGGGATTACAGGCGTGAACCACTGCGCCCGGTCTGCTTTCAATTATTTTGAGTTTCTACCCAGAAGTGACTTGCTGAATAATATGGTAATGCTATATTTAACTTTTTAGGAAACTCTCAGCTGGATGCAGTGGCTCATGCCTATAATTCCAGCACTTTGGGAGGCAGGCGGATCACCTTAGGTAGGGAGTTTGAGACCACCCTGACCAACATGGAGAAACCCTGTCTCTACTAAAAATACAAAATTAGCCAGGCGTGGTGGCACATGCGTATAATCCCAGCTACTTGGGAGGCTGAGGCAGGAGAATTGCTTGAACCTGGCGGGCGGAGGTTGCGGTGAGCCGAGATTGTGTCATTACACTCCAGCCTGGCAACAAGAGCAAAACTTTATCTAAAAAAAAAAAGAAACTCATACTATTTTCCATAGCAGCTCATCTTTTTATATCCCCACCTGCTGTGAACCCCGAAAATCTGAGACAGGTCTCAGTTAATTTAGAAAGTTTATTTTGCCAAGGTTGAGGACGCGTGCCCATGACACACCTTCAGGAGATCCTGACGACATGTTCCCAAGGTGGTCAGAGCACAGTTTGGTTTTATACATTCTAGGGAGTCATGAGGCATCGATCAATATAGGCGAGATGAACATTGGTTCGGTCTGGAAAGGCGGGACAACTGGAAGTAAAGGTGGGACAACTGGAATCAAAAGTGGGAAAACCAAAGCCAAAGCCAGGAAGCGTGGTTCCAGGTTATAGGTAGATAAGAGACAAATGGGCCGGGCGTGGTGGCTCAAGCCTGTAATCCCAGTACTTTGGGAGGCCTAGGCAGGTGGATCACCTGAGGTCAGGAGCTCGCGACCAGCCTGGCCAACATGGTGAAACCCCGTCTCTATTCCAAATACAAAAAATTAGCCAGGCATGGTGGCGGGCACCTGTAATTCCAGCTACTTGGGAGGCTAAGGCAGGAGAATTGCTTGAACCCAAGAGATGGAGGTTGCAGTGAGCCGAGATCACACCATTGCACTCCAGCCTGGCAACAAGAGCAAAACTCTGTCCCCCCTCCCCCCAAAAAAGAGAGACAAATGGTTGCATTCTTTTGAGTATCTGATTAGTCTCAAGTAGACAGTCAGATATGCATTTATCTCAGTGAGCGGAGGGATGACTTTGAATAGAATGGGAGGCAGGTAGGCCCTAAGCAGTTTCCAGTTTGACTTTTCCCTTTAGCTTAGAGATTTAGGGGCCCCAGGATTTATTTTCCTTTCACACTGCAATGTATGAGAGTTCTAATTTCTCTATTATCTTCACCAACACTTTGTAAAAATAATAGCTGTCCTAATGGGGATGAAGAGGTGCAGTGGTTAATGCCTGGAATCTCATCACTTTGGGAGGCAGAGGTGGGTGGATCACCCGAGGTCAGGAGTTTGAGACCAGCCTGGCCAACATGGTGAAACCTTGTCTCTACTAAAAATACAAAAAATTAGATGGGTGTGGTGGCGGGTGCCTGTAATCCCAGCTACTTGGGAGGCTGAGGCAGGAGAATTGCTTGAACCTGGGAGGTGGAGGTTGCAGTGAGCCAAGGTCACGCCATTGCACTCCAGCCTGGGCAACAAGAGCGAGACTCTTGTCTCAAAAAAAAAAAAAAAAAAAAAGAGGAGGTATCTTATTGTGGTATCATTTTAATGCACGAACCTCACAAAGCATGAGATGCACACCTAAGCCCATCTGACCCTGAGCTTTCCACTCCACATCCTGGCCCTTCCGAGGCCCAAGCACTTTTTTTTTTTTAAACAAAGCAAAATGTTTCCCCAGCATTGCAGGACTTAGCTTAGATACACAGTCTTTAGTATTGATGACATGTATCTCATTTTCAGGATTTGCCTAATTGCATCCTCTCCTTCCAGAAATGCAAAGTACTCCTGAATCATCTTTCAGCTCAGACCATGGTGTGGAAGAAATCCTTCGCTAGAAGGAGCCTGTGTGACCTGGTCCAGCAGCATTTCCCCCACACTTGGCATCACAGGCCCTTCAGCCATGGAAGTGGTAGGGGGAGAGTGAAACCACCACTGCAAAATTATAACTGAGACAGTGAAAGAGATCTGACCTAACCAACTCCATCTTGCTTCTAAACTCCAATCTGTCCTCCTTCTTTCCTGGGGGTATGCTGAACTAATTATGGGGAGGAACTTAGTTTATAATTTAGAACAAAGATGATTAACAGCCTTTTCCCAAAACAAACTCCCTTCTTGCCTGGGGACTTGCCCTGCCATTGTCATGCAGCTGGAGGCTACTTGACTCTCCAAATTGCTCCTGGGAATAACATCACTACTGTGAAGCCTAAGATCAGTGCTTGAGATATTTTGCAGACCCTGCACTTGATGGATCAGCTGGCACCACCCAGATCTATAAAGTGGCTCATCTAAGGTCCCCACCCAGGAACAGCTTGAACTCCCTATTATTTCATCTCCAACTCAACCAATCAGCACTCCTGACTCACTGGCTGCCCTCCCCTCACCCACCAAATTGTCCATAAAAACTCTGATCCTGCAATGCTCAGGGAGGCTGATTTGAGTAATAATAAAACTCCAGTCTCCTGCACAGCCGGCTCTGTGTGAATTACTCTTTCTCTATTGCAACTCCCCTGTCTTAATAAATTGGCTCTGTCTAGGCAGTGGGCAAAGTGAACCCATTGGGTGGTTACAAGAGTATCCTCTGTCTGAAGTGACCCAAGCTCCTTAAATGAGACATGCACAGCTGACAAGACAAATCCCAGAACAGAGCAGGCTGGTCAGGGCCAGGATTCCCCAAAGGGAAAGAGAAGGTAGTTGTCTTTGCTCCAATCCTGGCCCACACATCCATATTCTTAGAGGCCTCTGGAGGGATTTCTTTTTGAGCCATGTGGGAAACTTCAGGATTTAAGGGCTTCTGCCAGGTCAGCTCTACCCAAGCACTACACTGGGTGCAGGGTCTTCTCAGGAGCCAGCTCTGAGCACAGGACAGTTGAGGCCAAGGTCAAGCAGAAGTTGAAGGACAGGGCAATCCCTAAATGCAGCTCCCTGAGAGTTCCTGCTCACTCTGACACCAACAGGCACACGCATGACCAGACAAGCACTGCAGCCTGAGGACTACACTCTGATTTTTTTTTTAATCTTGCCCAGATTCCTTTCCTTTTTTTTTTTTTTTTTTTTGAGATGGAGTCTTTCTCTGTCACCCAGGCTGGAGTGCAGTGGCGCAATCTCGGCTTACTGCAAGCTCCGCCTCCTGGGTTCACGCCATTCTCCTGCCTCAGCCTCCCGAGTAGCTGGGACTACAGGCGCCCGCCACCACGCTCGGCTAATTTTTTGTATTTTTAGTAGAGGCAGGGTTTCACTGTGTTAGCCAGGATGGTCTCGATCTCTTGACCTCATGATCCACCCACCTCTGCCTCCCAAAGTGCTGGGATTACAGGCGTGAGCCACCGCGCCCGGCTGCCCAGATTCCTATCTAAGGGGCCTGGGGAGTCATGCCCTACAAATCATAAATTTTCATCAGATGGGTTTTATTTAACGCTATATATTGTGATTTATTTTCTTTTTTCTTTTTCTTTTTTTTTGAGACGGAGCCTTGCTCTGTCACCCAGGCTGGAGTGCAGTAGCACGATCTTGGCTCACTGCAGCCTCGACCTCCCAGGTTCAAGCGATTCTCCTGCGTCAGCCTCCCAAGCAGCTGGGATTACAGGCGCCCACCACCACTCCTGGCTAATTTTTGTATTTTTTTGTAGAGACGGGGTTTTACCATGTTGGCCAGGCTGGTCATGAACTTCTGACCTCAGGTGATCCACCCATCTCGGCCTCCCAGAGTGCTGGGATTAAAGGCTTGAAGCACCACACCTGGCCATGATTTACTTTCCAACCTGACTCTGGCATAATATTACAAGAAAAAGAAGAAAATCAAAATATTTTACCCCAAAACATGTTTACTTGCCATATTTTGAAATGGCCCTGCAAAGCCGTTATTTATGGGGGAAAATTGCCTCTGTAAAGAATCTCTATTAACATAGCTAGACGTTCTTCTTCCAGACCCTCCTAATTCTAAAGACATTAACTGAGATCTGAATAGGAAACATTTGTCATCTATTGTCTCTAAGGGCAGTCACTATTAAGACTTAAAAGAACTTTGGTCTCCACAACCTTTTACCTTAACCTGAACATTCCCTTTCCATCAATCCCAGGTCTTCAGACAAACTCAACCAATTGTCAACCAGAAAATGTTTAAATTCGGCCGGGTGTGGTGGCTCATGCCTGTAATTTCAGCACTTTGGGAGGTCAACGTGGGTGGATCACTGGAGATCGGGAGTTCATGACCAGCCTAGCCAACATGGCGAAACCTAAAAATACAAAAATTAGCTGGGCATGGTAATCCCAGCTAATCGGGAAGCTGAGGTGGGAGAATCGCTTGAACCTGGAAAGCAGAGGTTGCAGTAAGCCCAGATCACGCCACTGCATTCCAGCCTGGGCAACAAAGTGAGACTCCGTCTCAAAAAAAAAGGAAGAAAGAAAATGTTTAAATTCACCTATAGTTTGGAAACCCCCGCTTTGAGTTGTCCCACCTTTCTGGACCAAACCAATGTATTTCTTAAGTGTATTTGATTGATGGCTCATGCCTCTCTAAAATGTGTAAAAGCAAGCTGTGCTTTGACCACCTGGGGCACATGTTCCTAGGACCTCCTGAGGACTGTGTCACGGGCCATGGTCACCCATATTTGGCTCAGAATAAATCTCTTCAAATATTTTACAGTTTGATGCTTTTTGTCGACAAGCCCTTCTCAGGGGTTCGTGGGGCCAGGCCCTGAGGAGATGCATGGCTTACTTCTGATGCTTTTTCCTGTCCAAGGACCTCCCCCAGAGATCCTGCAGACTTCCACTTTGGTCAGGACCCAGGAATGAGTCCTGCTCTTGTTTGAGGTTCAGAGGTGCTCAAGGCTCACACCCAGGTGCCTGGATCCCAGCCTCGTCAGGTCACTAACTAGGGCCAGAAAACCCATGACAGAGAGAAATGCAGTTCATCTTTCTTCCACAAGATTGAAAACAAAATACTCAGAAATCCCCAGGCCTGGACTCTCTCACAGGAAAATATCACCTCTGTGCAACAAGTCTAAATTTCAGAAACCTGAATCCAAGGAAACTGTATGTCAGGCCTCTGAGCTCAAGCTAAGCCATCATATCCCCTGTGACCTGCACGTGTATATCCAGATGGCCTGAAGCAACTGAAGATCCACAAAAGAAGTGAAAATAGCCTTAACTGATGACATTCCACCATTGTGATTTGTTCCTGCCCAACCCCAACTGATATGATATATTCTCCCCGCCCTGCCCTTAAGAAGGTGCTTTGTACACATATCCCAAACCTGTAAGAACTAATGATAATTCCACCACCCTTTGCTGACTCTCTTTTCAGACTCAGCCCACTGGCACCCAGGTGAAATAAACAGCCTTGTTGCTCACACAAAGCCTGTTTGGTGGCCTCTTCACACAGACGTGTGTGACATTTGGTGCCGAAGACCCAGGACAGGAGGACTCCTTCGGGAGAACGGTCCCCTGTCCTCGCCCTCACTCTGTGAGGAGATCCACCTATGACCTCGGGTCCTCAGACCAACCAGCGCAAGGAACATCTCACCAATTTCAAATCAGGTAAGCTGTCTTTTCACTCTTCTCCAGCCTCTCGCTACCCTTCAACCTTCCTCTCTCACTACCCTTCAATCTCCCTGTCGTTCCAATTCCAGTTCTTTTTCCTCTCTAGTAGAGACAAAGGAGACACATTTTGTCCGTGGACCTACAACTCCGGCGCCAGTCACGGACTTGGGAAAACAGTCTTCCCTTGGTGTTTAATCACTGCGGGGATGCCGGATTATTCACCCACATTTCATTGGTGTCTGATCACCGCAGGGACGCCTGCCTTGGTCATTCATCCACATTCCCTTGGTGGCAAGTCAATTGCAGAGACGCCTGCTGCTCACCCACATTGCAGCCCAGGGCTACTCACCCACCCCCTTTGTGTTTCTACCTTTCTCTTTAAACTTACCTCCTTCACTATGGGCAAACTTCCGCCCTCCATTCCCCCATCTTCTCCCTTAGCCTCTGTTCTCAACAACTTAAACCCTCTTCAACTCGCACCTGACCTAAAACTTAAACGCCTTATTTTCTTCTGCAATACCACTTGGCCCCAATACAAACTCAACAGTAGTTCCAAGTGGCCAGAGAATGGCACTTTGGATTTGTCTGTCCTACAAGATCTAGATAATTTTTGTCGAAAAATGGGCAAATGGTCTGAGGTGCCTGATGTCCAGGCATTCTTTCACACATTGGTCCTTCCCTAGTCTCTGCTCCCAATGAGACTCGTCCCAAATCTTTCTTTCTCTCCTGTCTGTTCCTTCAGTCTCCACCCCAAGCTCTGAGTCCTTTGAATCCTTCTTTTCTACAGACTCATCTGACCTTTCCCCTTCTCCCCAGGCTGCTCCTCGCCAGCCGAGCCAGGTCCCAATTCTTCCTCAGCCTCTGCTCCCCAACCCTAGAATCTTTCTATCACCTCCCCTCCTCACACCCGGTCTGGCTTACAGTTTTGTTCCGCGACTAGCCCTCCCCCACCTACCCAACAATTTCCTCTTAAAGAGGTGGCTGGAGCTAAAGGCATAATCAAGGTTAATGCTCCTTTTTTCTTTATCTGACCACTCTGAAATCAGTTAGCATTTAGGCTCTTTTCCATCAGATATAAAAACCCAGCCCAGTTCATGGCCCATTTGGCAACAACCCTTAGACGTTTTACTGTCCTAGACCCCAGAAGAAGGCTGTCTTATTCTCAGTATGCATTTTATTACCCAATCCGCTCCCGACATTAGAAAAATCTCCAAAAATTAGATTCCGGCCCTCAAACCCCACAACAGGACCTAATTAACCTCGCTTTCAAGGTGTACAATAATAGAATAGAGGCAGCCAAGTAGCAACGTATTTCAGAGTTGCAATTCCTTGCCTCCACTGTGAGAGAAACCCCAGCCACATCTCCAGCACACAAGAACTTCAGAACGTCTGAACTGCAGTGGCCAGGTGTTCCTCCAGGACCATCTCCCCCAGGATATTGCTTCAAGTGCCGGAAAGCTGGCCACTGGGCCAAGGAATGCCTGCAGCCTGGGATTGCTCCTAAGCCATGTCCCATCTGTGCGGGACCCCACTGGAAATCGGACTGTCGAACTCACCTGGCAGCCACTCCCAGAGCCCCTGGAACTTCGGCCCAAGGCTCTCTGACTGACTCCTTCCCAGATCTTCTCAGCTTAGCGGCTGAAGACTGAAGCTGCCCGATCACCTCAGAAGCCTCCTGGACCATCACGGGTGCTTTGGGTAACTCTTACAGTGGAGGGTAAGTCCATCCCCTTCTTAATCAATACGGAGGCTACCCACTCCACATTACCTTCTTTTCAAGGGCCTGTTTCTCTTGCCTCCATAACTGTTGTGGGTATTGATGGCCAGGCTTCTAAACCTCTTAAAACTCCCCAACTCTGGTGCCAATTTGGACAACATTCTTTTATGCACTCCTTTTTATTTATCCCCACCTGCCCAGCTCCCTTATTATGTCGAGACATTTTAACTAAATTATCTGCTTCTCTGACTATTCCTGGGCTACAGCCACACCTCATTGCTGCCTTTCCCCCAGTTCAAAGCCTCTTTCACATCCTCTCCTTGTATCTCCCCACCTTAATCCACAAGTATAGGACACCTCTACTCCCTCCTTGGTGACGGATGATGCACCCCTTACCACCCCATTAAAACCTAATCACCCTTACCCCGCTCAATGCCAATATCCCATCCCACAGCATGCTTTAAAAGGATTAAAGCCTGTTATCACTTGCCTGTTACAGCATGGCCTTGTAAAGCCTACAAACTCTCCTGAAAATTCCCCCATTTTACCTGTCCAAAAACCAGACAAGTCTTACAAGTTAGTTCAGGATCTGTGCCTTATCAGCCAAATTATCTTGCCTATCCACCCTGTGGTGCCAAACCCATATACTCTCCTATCCTCAATACCTCCCTCCACAACCCATTCTGTTCTAGACAAACCTAGCTGACCCCATAAATCCTAAATCCTTTCCCCACTCCCCTTTCCATTCCCTAAAAAACAGCCCTAAAATCTGCTCCCACACTAGCTCTCCCTAACTCATCCCAACCCTTTTCATTACACACAGCCAAAGTACAGGGCTCTGCAGTCAGAATTCTTACACAAGAGTGGGGACCACGCCCTGCAGCCTTTCTGTCCAAACAACTTGACCTTACTGTTTTAGCATAGCCCTCATGTCTGCAGGCGGCGGCTGCCACTGCTTTAATACTTTTAGAGGCCCTCAAAATCACAAGCTATGCTCCACTTGCTCTCTACAGTTCCCATAACTTTCAAAATCTATTTTCCTCCTCACACTTGATGCACATACTTTCTGCCCCCCAGCTCTTTCAGCTATACTCAGTCTTTGTTGAGTCTCCCACAATTACCATTGTTCCTGGCCCAGACTTTAATCTGGCCTCCCACATTATTCCAGATACCACACCAGACTCTCATAACTGTGTCTCTCTGATCCACCTGACATTCACTCCATTTCCCCATATTTCTTTCTTTCCTGTTCCTTACCCTGATCACACTTGGTTTATAGACGGCAGTTCCACCAGGACTAATCGCCACTCACCAGCAAACGCAGGCTATGCTATAGTATCTTCCACATCTATCATCGAGGCTACCGCTCTGCCCGCCTCCACTACCTCTCCGCAAGCTGAACTCATTGCCTTAACTTGGGCCCTCTCCTTGTATCTCGCAGTATTATAGTGACTCTAAATATGCCTCCCATATCCTGCACCACCATGCTGTTATATGGACAGAAAGAAATTTCCTCACTATGCAAGGGTCCTCCATCATTAATGCCTCTTTAATAAAAACTCTTCTCAAAGCTGCTTTACTTCCAAAGGAAGCTGGAGTCATTCACTGCAGGGGCTATCAAAAGGCATCAGATCCTATCGCTCAGGCAGCACTTATGCTGATAAGTTAGCTAAAGAAGCAGCTAGCATTTCAACTTCTGTCCCTCATGGCCAGTTTTTCTCCTTCTCATTGGTCACTCCTATTTACTCTCCTACTGAAGTTTCCACCTATCAATCTCTTCCCACACAAGGCAAATGGTTCTTGGACTAAGGAAAATATCTCCTTCCAGCCTCACAGGCCCATTCTATTCTATCGTCATTTCATAACCTCTTCCATGTAGGTTACAAGCCGTTAGCCCACCTCTTAAAACCTCTCATTTCCTCTCCATCGTGAATATCTATCCCCAATCCTCCACTCTTGACTCCCTCTTGGAGTGGATAGATGATCTTTGCTGACAGGACACGCTCCAACACTTTCACCCTGATGAAGTCCTATTCTTTACTTTTATACTCATTCTTATTCTCATTCCCATTCTTATGCCACCCTCTACCTCTCCCCAGCTATCTCCACCACACTATCAATCTCACTCACTCTCTTCTAGCCATTTCTAATCCTTCTTTAAGAAACAATTGCTGGCTTTGCATTTCTCTTTCCTCCAAAATCGCCTAGGCCTCAATTTACTCATTGCTGAAAAAGGAGGACTCTGTATATTTTTAATGAAGAGTGTTGTTTTTACCTAAATCAATCTGGCCTGGTATATGACAACATAAAAAAACTCAAGGATAGAGCCCAAAAACTCACCAACCAAGCAAATAATTATACTGAGCCCCCTTAGATGTCCTGGGTCCTCCCAATTCTTAGTCCTTTAATACTGGTTTTTCTCCTTCTCTTATTCGGACCTCGTGTCTTCCTTTTAGTTTCTCAATTCATACAAAACCACATCCAGGCCATCACCAATCATTCTATACGACAAATCCTCCTTCTAACAACCCCACAATACCACCCCTTACCCCAAAATCTTTCTTCAGTTTAATCTCTCCCACTGTGGGTTCCCACACCGCCCCTAATCCCACTCGAAGCAGCCCTGAGAAACATCGCCCATTATTTCTCCATACCACCCCCAAAAATTTTCGCCGCCCCAACACTTCACCACTATTTTGTTTTGTTTTTCTTATTAATATATGAAGACAGGAATGTCAGGCCTCTGAGCCCACACTAAGCCATCATATCCCCTGTGACCTGCAAGTGTACATCCAGATGGCCTGAAGCAACTGAAGATCCACAAAAGAAGTGAAAATAGCCTTAACTGATGACATTCCACCATTGTGATTTGTTCCTGCCCCATCCTAACTGATACGATGTATTCTCCCCACCCTTAAGAAGGTACTTTGTAATATTCTCCCCCACCCTTAAGGTACTTTGTAATATTCTCCCCCCCCCCTACCCCCCCCCCCCCCCACCCGCCCTGAAGAAGATACTTTGTATGCCTATCCGGAACCTATCAGAACTAATGATAATCCCACCACCCTTTGCTGACTCTCTTTTTGGACTCAGCCCGCCTGCACCCAGGTGAAATAAACAGCCTTGTTGCTCACACAAAGCCTGTTTGGTGGTCTCTTCACATGGATGTGCATGACACTGTAGTTCAGGGCTGGGTTGCTGGGCAAAGGGGACTGAAACTCCAATTTTGCTTTTCTTTCTTTTTTTTTGTTTTTTGAGACAGGGTCTTGCTCTGTCGCCCAGGCTGGAGTGCAATGGTATGTGGTGTGATCACAGCGCACTGCAACCTCTGCCTCCCAGGCTCGAGATCCTCTCACCTCAGCTTCCCAAGTATCAGGGACTACAGGTGCACCACTGTGCCCGGCCATGCATTTTTTGTAGAAGCAGGGTTTTGCCATGTTGCCTAGGCTGGTCTCCATGTCCTGGGCTCAAGTGATCCTCCAACCTCGGCCTGTCAAAGTGCTGGGATTACAGGCATGAGCCACTGCATGTAGCCAATTTTGCTTTCAATTAGTCCTGGGATTTCAGGGTAGGGTGTTGTGATTAAAAAACTTTTAGGTGTTTGGGCTCTGAGTTCTGTAAAGTCAAATAATATTTTTGTTTGGGGTCCCCTTTGCTCTAATTTGGGCTTTTCCATTCAGTGTTGTCTGAGCCACTGCTGGAGTGCAGCAGTGGCTGTGCTGAGAGGAGGAATCATGCTGCAGTGGGGAGCTGGGGAGGGTGGGGGTGGGAGAGGCCAACCCTTAGAGCAGAGGCCAGATCCCTGACCATCTCACACCCTGAATCCCACTGCAGCCATTCTGGGAAAATAAGCCTCAAGAAGGACTAACTTTGTTGTATAAAAATGTCCTCCTGGGCACAGTGGCTCATGCCTGTAATCCCAGCACTTTGGGAGGCCGAGGCAGGTGGATCACCTGAGGCCAGGAGTTTGAGACCAGCCTGGTCCAACATGGTGAAACCCCATCTCTACTAAAAATACAAAAATTAGCTGGGCGTGGTGGTAGGTGCCTGTAATCCCAGCTACTTGGGAGGCTGAGGCAGGAGAATTGCTTGAACCTGGGAGTTGGAGGTTGCAGTGAGCTGAGATTGCGCCACTGCACTCCAGCCTGGGTGACAGAGTGACAGTCTGTCTCAAAAAAAAAAAAAAAAAAATGTCCATGGTAGGGCACAGTAGCTCAGGTTTATAATCCCAGCACTATGGGAGGCTGAGATGGGCCCAGGGTCCCCATGCTGTGTGTAGCCTAGGAACTTGGTGCCCTATGTTCCAGCTGCTCCAGCCACCCAGCCATGGCTGAAAGGGGCTAATGTAGAGCTTGGGCCATGGCTTCAGAGGGTGCAAGCTCTAAGCCTTGGCAGCTTCCACATGGTACTGAGCCTGCCAGTGCATAGAAGTCAAGAACTGAGTTTGGGAACCTCCACCTAGATTTCAGAAGATGTATAGAAACACCTGGATGCCCAGGCAGAAGTTTGCTGCAGGGGCAGGGCTTTCATGGACAACCTCTGCTAGGACAGTGCAGAAGGGAAATGTGGGGTTCAAGCCCCCACACAGAGTCCCTACTGGGGCACCACCTAGTGGAGCTGTGAGAAGAGGGCCACTGTCCTCCACACTCCAGAATGGTAGAGCAACCGACAGCTTGCACCATGTGCCTGGAAAATCTGCAGACACTCAATGCCAGCCCATGAAAGCAGCTAGGAGGGAGGCTATACCTCCAAAGCCACAGAGGTGGAGCTTCCCAAGACCATGGGAATCCCCCTCTTGCATCAGTATAACCTGGATGTGAGACATGGAGTCAAAGGAGATCATTTTGGAGCTGGATTTCAGACTTCCATGGGGCCTGCAGCCCCTTTGTTTTGGCCAATTTCTCTCATTTGGAACAGCTGTATTTACCTAACGCCTGTACCCCCATTGTATCCAGGAAGCAACTAACTTGCTTTTGATTTTACAGGCTCACAGGTGGAAGGGACTTGCCTTGTCTCAGATAAGACGCTGGACTGTGGACTTTTGAGTTAATGCTGAAATGAGTTAAGACTTTGGGGGACTGTTGGGAAGCCATGATTGGTTTTGAAATGTGAGGACATGAAATTTGAGAGGGGCCAGGGGCTGAATAATATGGTTTGGCTCTGTCCCTACCCAAATCTCATCTTGAATTCCTATATGTGGTGGGAGGGACCTGGTGGGAGGTAATTAATTGAATCATGGGAGCAGGTCTTTTCTATGCTGTTCTTATGGTAGTGAATAAGTCTCATGAGATCTGCTAGTTTTAAAAATGGGAGTTTCCCTGCACAAGCTCTCTCTTTGTCTGCTGCCATCTGTGTAAGATGTAACTTGGTCCTCCTTGCCTTCCACCATGATTGTGAGGCCTCCTCAGCCATGCGGAACTGTAAATCCTTTAAACCTCTTTTTCTTCCCAGTCTCAGATATGTCTTTATCAGCAGCATGAAAACTGACTAATACAGATGGCTTGGGGCCAGGAGTTCCAGGCTGCAGTGAGCTATGGTTGCGCCACTGCTCTCCTGCTTGGGTAACAGAGGGAGACCCCAACTCAAAAAATAAATATATATAATTTTTTTTTAAAGTCCATGAGAACTTGTATTTTTCAGCCACTATGCCTGGCTGAAAACTTTTTTTATAAAAGAAAAAAAAATCGGTGGTGGGGGAGAGCAGAATAAATGTACAGTAAGGGAATAACTGATAAATTATAGTATATCTTCTCAATGGATATTACTCAGTGATTAAAGATTCATAATTATGAAGTCTTTGTGGTGTCTTTGTTGAAAAACACAAGTGGAGTAAGTAGTCTATAACTATATAATAATATGAAGTTACAAGAGCAAAGAACAGAAACCACACTTGCAAAAAAGGAGCTGTTGATGATGTGGGATTACAAGTGATTTTCTTTTTTAAAAACACCATTTATGTCCTTATATTGTATTTCCAATAAGAAAAGGGAAGGACAGAAGTGAAGCAGACACTTCCTTGAGGTTGGCTGATAGGTGACAACTAAATGTCAGTTCCCATTTTTGTCAGGCAGCATGGCTCACTGCGGTTTTGAAATTTATTCTGAATCCTCCGCTGGCACTTTTTACATGGTTACATCCTCAGATGGGTTCCAAGAAAGGGGTGATTAGGAACGTGGCATCCAGGCCAGGTGTGGTGGCTCACACCTGTAATCCCAGCACTTTGGGAGGCCAAGGCTGATGGATCGCTTGAGGTCAGGAGTTCGAGACCAGGAGGCTGAGGCAGGAGAATCTCTTGAACCTGGTTTCAGTGAGCTGAGATCGCACCACTGTACTCCAGCCTGGGCGACACAGGGAGAATCCGTCTCAAAAAAAAAAAAAAAGAAAAAAAGAAAAGAAATGTGGCATCCAAATTCCAGGAGGCCTAGACAAACCTGTACAATTTGCCTGGAAACCATTACTTGGGTTTGTAACAGTTGATTTCATGGGAATATCTAGAATTCCCATATTTTCCCATGTATTTACCACTAGATGCTGCTCTAGGCTGTGGTGTGCCTCCCAAACAGCATACGTTTGCCTTTCCTCCTTCCTGGGGGCAAATTATAAATGTTCACCAAAGTGTTTTGTGTTAAGACACACTTGTGTGCATTTTTTTTTTTTTTCTGAGACAGAGTCTTGCTCTGTTGCCCAGGCTGGAGTGCAATGGCATGATATCTGCTCATTGCAACCTCCGCCTCCCAGGCTCAAACAATTCTCTTGCCTCAGCCTCCCAAGTAGCTGAGATTACAGGCACACACCACCATGCCCGGCTAATTTTTGTATTTTTGGTAGAGATGGGGTTTCCCCTTGTTGGCCACGCTGATCTCGGACTCGACCTCAGGTAATCTGCCTGCCTTAGCCTCCCAAAGTGCTAGGATTACAGGCGTGAGCCACCACGCCCGGCTGACTTGTGTGCATTATTATGCAAAGTAAAGCCCAGCACCTTTTCTACACCATTACTTGCTCTCTTTATTAAGTAAACATTTGAGCAGGGAGTTGGAACTAAGCTCTACTGTGTGTCTTCTCTGGGCCTGGCTGGTTTTATACCTTTTTTCATGTAATCTCTGTGTTGGGTATCTTCTGTCTGCCCCTCCAGATTGGCTCTCCACTCAACCCCTAGAAGCTGAGCCTTTGAGGCAGCATCAGCAAGCTCCTTCCTCCTCTGGCTTCCCCTGGCATTAGCAGGAGGTGACAGGCCACAGGTGAGTGCACGCTCCCTGGTTCCCTCTGCAGAGCCTCCACTGACTGGCTGTGGGCAGCACTGAAGGTCCCATTTCCATACAGGTGTGCCCTGCACACAGTCTCTCTGTCTCCGGGTTCTGAAAACCACTCCCCTCGCTGGCCCCTTTATGCCCAGGGGAGGCAACGGCCCTATTGTTCCTAGTCCCAGAGTACTGCACTATCCCTCATGGTTATTCTACACCTTACCCTCACCTTTGTAAATAGTGTTTTTATTAAACTGTCCTCAAATTACCCAATCGAGGGTGTCATCTGTTTTCTGCAGAACCCTGACTGATAGAATCCTTAAAGAGATAGGGAGTAACTCATCCAAGTTTGAGTGTTAGTAGGTGGCATAACCAGGCTTGGAAACAGGTCTGTCTGCATTCAAAGCTTGTGCTTCTTTTGCCAGATCAGATTGCACTGCCCAAGAAGGAGCCGGCTTGAAGAGCAAGCAAGTTGGGCACCTGAGATGAGATCCAGCACTGGGCGTAGAAAATGAACTCTGCTTGTGCCCCATGCCCTAGACCATGGCATGGCCAGGGTCTGTCCCCATGTCTGTGTTTCCTAAAGTTGGTGTGCACCCTCCTCATTATTCAGCTGTCATTGCATTTGCCTGGGAAGACTTCACTTGCAGAGCCCAGAGCAGCCAGCTTAATAGCTCCTGTGGTGGTTTTTAAAATATGTCCACATGTCCTTGGAGATTCTTTACATCAATTAGTGGAGTCTAAGGCCAGGCGCTGTGGCTCACATCTGAAATCCCAGCACTTTGGGAGGCTGAGGTGGGCGGATCACCTGAGGTTAGGAAAGTTCGAGACCAACCTGGCCAACATGGTAAAACCCTGTCTCTACTAAAAATACAAAAATTAGCCAGGTGTGGTGGTGGGTGCCTGTAATCCCAGCTACTCAGGTGGCCAAGGCAGGAGAATTGCTTGAACCTGGGAGGCAGAGGTTGCAGTGAGCTCAGATCGTGCCATTGCATTCCAGCCTGGGTGACAAGAGTGAAACTCCATCTCAAGAAAAAGAAAAAGAAAAAAAGAATGGAGTCCAATTTCCCTTCCCTTGAATATGGGCTGCTTCTATTAATTAGCTTTTAACAAATGGGATACAGAGGAACTGACGCAACATGACTTCTGAGGCCAGGTTATAAGAGCAGATCAGCTGCCACCTAGGCTTTCTCTCCTTGGGACACTCATACATAGATCCAGGTGCTGTGATGCAAGGAAACCTAGGCCACACAGAGAGAGGCATATATAGGTGATCTAGCTGAAACCCCAGCTGTGAGGAAGCCTGCAGGCCCCAGCCGTGGCTTGACTACAACTGCCTGAAAGATCCCAGCAAGAATTGCCTCGCCGAGTCCAGTCAACTGCAGGAACAGAGTGAGGTAATAAAATGACTGCTGTTGCTTTAAGTCACTACATTTTGGGATAATGTATGCGGAGCAATAAAAAATTGATAAACTCTCTTTTTCAGAGGACTGGTGGAGCCACCAATATTGATTCTCTTTGGGGTGTCCAATGCCTCCTGTGAGACTGCTATTCTTTAATCCTCTTAAAAATCTCCAAATCACCAATCGATAGCCCCACCACGACCTTGCCCTGGATTTTGTTATTCGACACTTGAAAAGTTGACAACTTCTTGGAATTAAATGTATCTGAATTTTAAAAAATGTTCTAGAACATACTTTTGTCACCTCATAATATATTGTTGACAACTTTCCAAGTGAATGCATAGATATCCTGTTATTAAAACAGCTCCCACTGGGTGCGGTGGCTCACACCTGTAATCCCAGCATTTGGGAAGCCGTGGTGGGTGGATGACTTGAGGTCAGGAATTCAAGACCAGTCTGGCCAACATGGTGAAACCCTGTCTCTACTAAAAATACAAAACTTAGCTGGGCATGGTGGCATGAGCCTGTAATCCCAGCTACTCGGGAGACTGAGGCAAGAGAATCACTTGAACCTGGGAGGCGGAGGTTGCAATGAGCTGAGATCGTGCCACTGCACTCCAGCCTGGGTGACAGAGTGAGATTCTGTCTCAAAAACAAAACCTAAATAAATAAATAGATAAAACAGCTCCCATTTTTAAGGGATTTCCCAAGCCAAATATGCCACCAGATAACACGCACTTACTACTGGAGATTTTGTTAATTTATTCACTTTTACATTTATCCTTTCACTTACTCATTCAAAAAACCACGATGGGCTGGGTGCAGTGGCTCACGCCTGTAATCTTAGCACTTTGGGAGGACAAGGTGGGAGGATAGCCTGAGCCCAGGAGTTTGAGACCATCCTGGGCAATATGGAGAGATCTTGTCTCTAAAGAAAACAAACAAACAAACAAACAAAAACCATGATGTATTCACTACATACCTAGTGGTCATTTTTGAGAATATAAAAAGATTCTTAGAATTCTAAGTCTTATTTATTTATTTATTTATTTATTTATTTATTTATTTATTTATTTTTTGAGCTGGAGCCTTGCTCTGTCACCCAGGCTGGAGTGCAGTGGCGTGATCTTGGCTCACTGTAACCTCCACCTCCAGGGTTCAAGAGATTCTTCTGCCTCAGCCTCCTGAGTAACTGGGACTACAGGCATGCACCACCACGCCCAGCTAATTTTTGTATTTTTAGTGGAGACGGTTTTACCATATTGGCCAGGCTGGTCTCGAACTCCTGACCTTATGATCTGCCTGCCTCAGCCTCCCAAACTGCTGGGATTACAGATGTGAGCCACTGTGCCCAGCCTCTAAGTCTAATTTTATAGAGATCATTTTTGCTTAAGTTAAGCAGAATCAGTTTTTAATTTTGTAACCAAGAATCCTACATAGAAAAGCAATTCATATGGAGGTATGAGGTATAAGCAATAGACTCAGGGGAATGGAGAAGACATGCGACTGGTTTTCTACCCTAGATAGGGTTGAAGATTACTGTGGTAGGTTGCCCTTAAGATGGCTCACCATAAATTAGCCGGGTGTGGTGGTGCATGCCTGTAATCCCAGTTACTCGGGATGCTGAGGCAGGAGAATTACTTGAACCCGGGAGGCAGAGGAGCCGAGATCATGCCACTGCACTCCAGCCTGGGCAACAGAGCAAGATTCTCTCTCAAAAAAAAAAAAAAAAAGATGGCTCGCCAAGATTCCTGCCTCCTGGTGTTCACCCATGTAATCCAGACCCAGTGATTTGCTTCTAACAAAAAGAATATGGCAGAAGTGATGGGATATGACTTTCATGATTAGGTTATCAAAGACTGTGACTTCTGTCTTTCTCTACGCTTTCTGTGTCTGCATGCTTTGATGAAGCAAGCTGACATGCTGGACAGCTCCAAATGGCAAGAAATTGAGGTTGATCCCTGCCAACAGTTTGTAAGAAACTGAATCCCGTCAACAAGCAGGTGAGTGAGCTTGAACATAGATCCATCCCCAGTCTTCAGATGAGAACGCAGCCTCAATTGACACCTTGACTGCCACCTTGTGAGAGCTGGCACAGAGGACACAAACTGTGCCCAGATTCCTGACCCACCAACACTGTGAGATCGCAAGTGTGTGTTGTTTTAAGTCTCTAAACTGTGGGGTAATGTATTACGCATCAAGAGATAACTAATACAATAATCATTTAGGGACGGGAACTTGTAAGTTACGGCATGAGGTGATGAAAGAAGCGATGCAACTGTTGTTTAGGGTTGCCTTTAATGAAGTACTCACTGAGGCAAGGCTCTGAGGGATCCAGGGGCTGCCACCCAAAACAGCATACAGGAAATGAGTAATTCAAGGACTATGGGTGTCACCATTGATTTGAACTCTGCTGGGCAATTTAAGGAAAGAGGTTGATAAGCAATCCTTCCCTTCTCTTCTTTGTTTCCCGAAAAGTTTAATCCTAAGGGCATTAGGTAAGACTTAGCAAGAAAGGCATTTGTGCCTGGAGAGGAGGGAGCTATGGAGGCATGGAGTGGGATGCTGGAGCCTTGTGGGGTAAGGAAGGCATTATGATAGGAGGGCTGCATGGCCTTCAGAGTCAGGACTTGAGCTGGATGAGGAGGGTGTTTACATAGGAGGGTGATCTAGCATGAGAAGGATGAGAAGGGCATCGCTGCAGAGGAGTAGCTTGGTGAGAGTATGAGAGCCTGTCTTAGTCTGTTTTGCACTGCTGTAACAGAATATCTGAAACTGGATAATTTATAAAGAACAGAAATTTTTTTCTCACAGTTCTAGAGGGTAGGAAGCCCAAGATCAAGGTACTGGCATTGTGTGAGGGCCTTCTTGCTGTGTCTTCACATGGTGGAAGGTGGAAGGGTAAGAGGGAAGGAACCCCCATCCCAAGCCCTTTTACAGAGGCATTAATCCACTGATAAGGGTGGAGCCCCCATGATCTGAACACCTCCAAGAAGGCCTCACCTCTTAACACTGTTGCACTAGAGATTAAGTTTCTGACACACGAATCCTGGGGGAACATTCAGACCATAACAGATTCTGAGCAGGGTAATGAAAGTGTATTAGTTATTTCTTACTGCATAAGAAATTATACTAGGCCAGGCACGGTGGCTCATGCCTGTAATCCCAGCACTTTGGGAGGCCAAGGTGGGCAGATCACAAGGTCAGGAGTTCGAGACCAGCCTGGCCATCATTGTGAAACCCTGTCTCTACCAAAAATACAAAAAATTTAGCCGGGCCTGGTGGTGCTCACCTATAACCCCAGCTACTCGGGAGGCTGAGATAGGAGAATCACTTGCCCTGGGAGGTGGAGGTTGCAGTGAGTGGAGATTGCACTACTGCACTCCAGCCTGAGCAACAGAGCGAGACTCTGTCTCAATTAAAAAAAAAAAAAAAGAAAGAAATTACACCAAAACTTAGAAGGTCAAAATGGCAATAATCTTTCACTGTCTCACAGTTTCTGTGGGTCAAGAATTCAGAGAGGGCACAGCAGGAATGTTTGTCTCTGTTCTGCAGTGTCTGGGGTCCTGGCTGGCAGATTAAATGATTGAAGGCTGAAATTCTCTTAAGTCTTGACTGAGAGGCTGGAGGATCTTCTTCCAAGGTGGTTTATTTCATACATACCTGTAAAGTTGCTGCTAGCAAGTCAGTTTCTTTCCACATGCGGTCTTTCTACATGTGGCCGCCTCCACAGGACTGTTGAGTATCCTCACAACATGGCAACTAGTTTCTTCTAGAGTGAGCATGTCTAGAGAGTGAGACAAAAGAAGTTATCCGTTTTACAATCTAGCCTAGAGGGTCATATAGAATCATTTCCATCATATTGTATTGATTAAAAGTCAGTTGCTAAATCCAGCCCACAATGAATGGGAGGGGAAGTAGGCTGCACCTTTTGAAGAGTGATGTATCAAATAATTTTAAGACTGCTATGGAGAGCATTCATGTGGAGAGGCAGCCTGGTATGTGGTCTCAAAGCCTGAGCAGAGTAAGGAGGACATACACAGAGCTGGGAAACCGGGCATAGATGTTCAGAGCCCGAGCAGGATAAAGAAGGCATCCATGTCAGAGAGACAGGCTGGCTTGAGGAGTTGAAGCCCAAGTGTGTCTGAGGAGGGTGTCTGTGCTTATATGGGGGTGGCAGCAGTATTGGAAGATGGGTGACATACAGGAGAATGATCATATAAATAAATGTATTAAGAATAATTAGGGCCAGGCGCAGTGGCTCATGCCTGTAATGTCAGCACTTTGGGAGGCCGAGGCAGGCGGATCACCTGAGGTCAAGAGTTCGAGACCAGTCTGACCAATATGGAGAAACCCCATCTCTACTAAAAAGACAAAATTAGCCGGGCATGGTGGTGCATGCCTGTAATCCCAGCTACTCCGGAGGCTGAGGCAGGAGAATTGCTTGAACCTGGGAGGCAGCATTGCAGTGAGCCAAGATCACATCATTGCACTCCAGCCTGGACAACAAGAGTGAAACTCTGTCTCAACAACAACAACGACAACAAAAAGAATAATTGGACCAGGTGTGGTGGCTCACGCCTGCAATCCCAGAACTTTGGGAGGCCAAGGTGTTTAAGGACCAGGAGTTTAAGGCCAGGAGTTTAAGACCAGCCTGGCCAACATGGCAAAACCTTGTCTCTACTAAAAACACAAAAATTAGCCAGGCATGATGGTGCATGCCTGTAATCTACTCAGGTGGCTGAGGCAAGAGAATCACTTGAACCCAGGAGGTGGAGGCTGCAGTGAGCTGAGATTGTGCCACTGTACTCCAGCCTAGGTGACAGAGCAAGACTCTGTCTCAAAAATAAATAAATAAAAATAAATAGATAAATAAATAAATACATTAGAACCCAGACCAATTAAATCAAAATTTTGGGGGATAGGATCCAGTGTTTTTTAAGCCTTCCAGGTGATTCCAATGTGCAGCTGAGATTGAGAACCACAGTTCTAGTAGTAGGTCTGGATTCAGCACTGGGTGGGGATGTACAGAATTCAACTCCTCTGGCAGGTCATTCCTCTAGTGAGGTCTCTAAGAACTCTTCAGGCAAGGTGACTCCTCAGACAACCAAGGCTCAGTGCAGTACCGTAAGCCTCAGTGCACTTTTGAGAATCCTTCTATTTACTCATCATTGCCTTTACTTCAACCTAAGGAACTTGGTGAGGCTATGAATTCAACCGATACTATCATTTATCAAACTATTGCTCAAATTTCAGGTCTAATTTTTGGCTACCTCAGCCCTGTAGCTATTCTTTTAACACAACCACAGAGAGTCACTGGACCATGCTTTAGATTGAGAATTTATAGCATATTCTTTGTCTTTCTTTTCTTTTTTAGACTTGAAATAATCTCAGATTCCCCCCGCCTCCCAACCAAGAAGCATCTGAGAGTAAGTTGCTGATGTGATTATCCCCTAATACTTTAGTGCAACCTTTCTCAACCAGGGTTCCTCATGTGAATGACAGAATGAAAATGATTTGAATTAAAAAAAAGAAATCACCTCACCAGGAACTGAATTAGCCAGAACCTTGATCTTGGACTTCCCAGCCTCCAGAACTGTGAGAGTTAAATTTCTGTTGTTTAAGCCACCCAATCTATCATATTTTGTTTTAGCAGCCCAAGTTGATTAACACAAGGCCTCCTAAGGAAAGGCTTGGAGGAAATGCTACACTGTATACTCAGAAAGTTATTGTAGGCTCTTTCCTTCAGGGTGCATTTATTCAAGGGGCTCTGGACCTGAGAGCTGACTCGGGCTTGGAAATTGGGACAAAAACTGTTTCTTTTTATCATGATGGCTTGAGTCAAGCCTCTGTTTGCCAGACTTAGAGTTTTTCAGTTATACCTGAACCTGTAGAAACATGATGGGCTGTACATCTCTCTCTTCCTGACTTGTTGATGGCTGCCTTCTTGCTATACCCTCACATGGCCGAGGTGCATGTATGTGAAGAGAGAGATCTCCTTCTCTTCCTCTTCTTATAAGGCCAATAATCCCATCATGACAGCCCCATCCTTATGACCTAAACTAACCCTAATTACTTTCCAAAGGCCACATCTCTAAATACTATCATATTGGGGGTTTGGGTTTCAACATATGAATTTTGGGGAGAACACATTCAGTTTATAGTATTATGCCCCTGGCACCCTAAAAGTGCACTGAGGTTTACCGTAGCTCAAACTGTAATTTTCATTCATTCATCCCATCCCACCAGTCCCAAAAGTCTTAATTTAGTCCAGCACCAACTCTAAAGTCTAAAGTCCAAAGTTTCATCTAGACTAGTATGGGTGAGACTTGAGGTGCTCTTCATCCTAAGGAAAAATTCCTCTCCAGTGTTCAACCTGTGAAACCAGACAAATACAATGATGGGAAAGTCATAGGATAAACATTACAACTTCCAGAAGGAAGAAATAGGAGGCTAGGTGCAGTGGCTCACGGCTGTAATCCCAGCACTTTGGGAGGCCGAGGCAGGTGGCTCACCTGAGGTCAGGAGTTCGAGACCAGCCTGGTCAACATGGTGAAACACTGTCTCTACTGAAAATACAAAATTAGCTGGGCATGGTGGCACATGCCCGTAATCTCAGCTACCAGGGAGGCTGAGGCAGGAGAATTGCTTGAACCCAGGAGGTGGAGGTTGCAGTGAGCCGAGATTGTGCCATTGCACTCCAGCACAAGAGCGAAACTCTGTCTCAAAAAAAAAAAAAAAAAAAGAAAGAAATAGGAAAGAAGGACAGGGTGATGCGACCTAAGCAACTCCAAAACTTAGCAAGGTGTGTTCCATTTGATCTTAAGTCTGAGAATAATCCTCTTTGGTTTGATGCTGTGCTGTGTAGACCCACTGGGGTGCTGGTCCATCTTGAGGGCTCACTGGGACAGTGGTCTTGCCTCTGCAGCTCTGCCAGGCAGGGTGTGACCTCCAAGGCTCTGGGCAGCCTAGTCTGAACGCTTTGCATGATGATTCCATCCCCAAGACTTTAAGTGGTGGCCATCTAGCCAGTTGAAATTGAGGCAGGTCTCTGAATCGCCATTGGGGTTCTCAAGGTCATTTTTCCAACTTTTTGAAGAAAAACACACATTTTGCAGCCAAATAGCTCCATTGTCCTGTCTTACAGAATCTAAGAAGTCCCACAGTTTTTCTTCATTTCTTCACATATCTGTCCCCTTTTATTCAAACTGGCAAAGTTATAGTCTGGTCACACCCTTAGTGTTCCTTCAGAACAAGCTTTCTCATTTTTTGCAATACGAACAGGCTGAAGACCATCCAAATCTTCAAGTTCTGGTGTTTTTTGCTTAACAATTCCTTTTTCAAGTCATCTCTCTTTTCTTACACTTTACTGTAAGCAATGAGGAGGAACCAAGCCACTCTTTCAACACTTTGCTTAGAAATCTCCTTAGCTAAATATCCAGTTTTATCACCCACAAGTTCTGTCTTCCACAAAACACAGGAACATTGAAATTCAGCCAAGTTCTTTGCCATTTTATTATGAGGATCATCATTCCTTCAGTTTCCAATAACACGTTCCTTATTTCTGCCTGTGACTTTAACAGGATTTCCCTTAATGCCCATATTTCTAATACTTAACCTCAAAACTCTTGTAGCCTCTCCCCACTGTCGAGTTCCAAAGGTGCCTCCATATGTTTAGGTATTTGTTACAGCAACACCCCACTTCTTAGTACCGAAATCAGTATTAATGTGGGTTCCCCAAGTAAAAAGAACCATAAATAAATATATATATACATATATATATGGTGTGTGTATATATAACATATATGTGTATATATACATATATACATACATATACATATATACGTTTATATATATACATTTGTGTGTACACACACAGAGATTTATTTATTTTGAGCCAAGATCTGGCTCTATCACCCAGTCTGGAGTGCAGTGGTGCAATCTCAGCTTACTACAACCTCTGCCTTCTGGGCTCAAGCCATCCTGCCACCCTCAGCCTCCCTAGTAGCTGGGACTACAGGCACAAACCACCATGCCCTGCTAATTTTTGTACTTTTTGTAGAGAGGGGGTTTCACTGTTTAGCTCAGGATGCTCATGAACTCAAGCGATCTGCCCATGTCAGCCTCCCAAAGTGCTGAGATTACAGGCATGAGCTATCATGCCCAGCAAGAGATTTATTAAAAGGAATTCGCTCACATGAGTATAGAGGCTGAGAAGTCCCAAGACCTGCAGTCGGCAAGCTGGAGCCCCAGGAAAGTTGATGGTGTAAGTTCTAGTTCATGAGTCAGTCCAAAGACAGGAGAAGACTGATGTCCCAGGTCACAGACAGTCAAGTAGAAACAGTAAAGTTTATGGATGAGTTCCACTCACATTGGAGAGGGCCATCTGCTTTACTAAGTCTACTGGTTCAAATACTAATCTCATCCGGAAACACTCTCACAGACATACCCAGAATAATGTTTTTGTTTTGTTTTGTTTTGTTTTGTTTTGTTGAGATGGAGTCTTGCTCTGTTGCCCAGGTTGGAGTGCAGTGGCATGATCTCGGCTCACCACAACTTCTGCCTCCTGGGTTCAAGCGATTCTCCTGCCTCAGTCTCCCAAGTAGCTGGGACTACAGGTGTGCGTCACCATGCCCGGCTAATTTTTGTATTTTTAGTAGAGACGGGGTTTCACTATGTTGGCCAGGCTCATCTCAAACTCCTGACCTCCTGATCCGCCTGTCTTGGTCTCCCAAAGTGCTGGGATTACAGGTGTGAGCCACCGTGCCAGGCCCCCAGAATAATGTTTAACTAAATATCTAGGCAACCCACGGCTTAGTCAAGTTGACAGATAAAATTAACCACTACAGGCCTACAAGCTTTTTCCAGATTAACTGTGCAGTGGAGGAAAAAAATAATTTTATCTGAGATTATGGGACACTATAATGAGCTCTAACTCTATTTTCTGGGGATCCAGAACACCTCTTTGATCCACTGGTAGAAATTGAGTTTATGGTGATCAGGTGACAAATGGTGTTTTAGCTTGATTCTGAGGCACTATAGGCTTTCCCCGTCCCAATGACATCAGGCCTGGAGATACGCCAGATATCAGAGACCAGAAAGGCCAATTGTGATATAATGTGTTACTGCCCTGTGGAAAAACCACACATCCATCCTCCAGAGAGGGCAGACTTACTTTGGCCAATGCAATGTGAGCATCAGTGACATGTCACTTCTGAGCAGAAGGTTTAAGGCAGTGTGTGGTTTGCCATCTCTCTTTTTCCTCTGGCAACATCTAGCTTGGGCCTACTGTCAGCCTGGGTACCCAAATAAAGATGGCCTGAAGCAGAGCTGAAGTTACTCCAAGATGGACATACAGTATGAGAAAGAAAAATTTTCATTGTAAGCCTCTGACATTTGGGTCATTTGTTACTTCAGTATAACTTAGCCTAAGCTGACTGATACATGCTCAAAACTATTCTGGAGTTATTCCCACTTTCCTGAATAGCCATATATAGCTATTGTGAGAATCACAATACCCCCTTAGTTCATGCAATGAAGACATCCAAGTGGAAACCCCTGGAGCTAATTATCTATGCCAAAATTGTAAATCAAAATCAATACCGAGTTGCTGGGAGAATCACGAAGATTCATGGTGGTGATTTGTGTCACAACCCATTCTATTCACGTTTGATCATTGTCAATATAGGCTGGACACAGTGGCTCAAGCCTGTAATCCCAGCTCTTTGGGAGGCCACAGCGGGAGGATCACCTGAGGTCAGGAGTTCAAGACCAGCCTGGCCAACATGGTGAAACCCTGCCTCTACCAAAAATACAAAAATCAGCTGGACATGGTGGCACGTGCCTGTAGTCCCAGCTACTCGGGAGGCTGAGGCAGGATAATCACTTGAACACGGGAGATGCAGGTTGCAGTGAAATGAGATCATGCCATTGCACTGCAGCCTGGATGACAAAGAGTGAAACTCCATATCAAAATAAATAAATAGACTCGGTGCTCAATGGTGCCCAGGCTGGAGTGCAGTGGCGTGATCTCGGCCCGCTACAACCACCTCCCAGCCGCCTGCCTTGGCCTCCCAAAATGCCGAGATTGCAGCCTCTGCCCGGCTGCCGCCCTGTCTGGGAAGTGAGGAGCGTCTCCGCCTGGCCGCCCATCGTCCGGGATGTGAGGAGCCCCTCTGCCCGGCTGCCCAGTCTGGAAAGTGAGGAGCGTCTCTGCCCGGCCGCCATCCCATCTAGGAAGTGAGGAGCGCCTCTTCCCGGCCGCCATCACATCTGGGAAGTGAGGAGCGTCTCTGCCCGGCCGCCCATCGTCTGAGATGTGGGGAGCACCTCTGCCCTGCCACCCCGTCCGGGATGTGAGGAGCGTCTCTGCCCGGCCGCCCCGTCTGAGAAGGGAGGAGACCCTCTGCCCGGCAACCGCCCCGTCTGAGAAGTGAGGAGCCCCTCCGCCCGGCAGCCGCCCCGCCCGAGAAGTGAGGAGCCCCTCCGCCCAGCAGCCACCCCGTCTGGGAAGTGAGGAGCGTCTCCGCCCGGCAGCCACCTCGTCCGGGAGGGAGGTGGGGGGGTCAGCCCCTCGCCCGGCCAGCCGCCCCGTCCGGGAGGGAGGTGGGGGGGTCAGCCCCCCGCCCGGCCGGCCGCCCCATCCGGGAGGGAGGTGGGGGAGGCCAGCCCCCCGCCCGGCCGGCCGCCCCGTCCAGAAGGGAGGTGGGGGGATTAGCCCCCCGCCTGGCCGGCCACCCGGTCCGAGAGGTGAGGGGCGCCTCTGCCCGGCCGCCCCTACTGGGAAGTGAGGAGCTCCTCTGCCCGGCCAGCCGCTCCGTCCGGGAGGGAGGTGGGGGGGTCAACCCCCCGCCCGGCCAGCCACTCCATCCGGGAGGGAGGTGGGGGGGTTGGCCCCCCGCCTGGCCGGCCGCCCCGTCCGGGAGGGAGGTGGGGGGTTAGCCCCCCGCCCGGCCAGCCGCCCTGTCCGGGAGGTGAGGAGCGCCTCTGCCCGGCCGCCCCTACTGGGAAGTGAGGAACCCCCCCGCCCGGCCAGCCACCCTGTCCGGGAGGGAGGTGGGGGGTTAGCCCCCCGCCAGGCCAGCCGCCCCGTCCGGGAGGTGAGGGGCGCCTCTGCCCGGCCGCCCCTGCTGGGAAGTGAGGAGCCCCTCTGCCTGGCCAGCCGCTCCGTCCCGGAGGGAGGTGTGGGGGTCAGCCCCCCGCCCGGCCAGCCGCCCCGTCCGGGAGGGAGGTGGGGGGGTCAGCCCCCTGCCCGGCCAGCCGCCCCGTCCGGGAGGGAGGTGCGGGGGTCAGCCCCCCGCCCGGCCAGCCGCCCCGTCCGGGAGGTGAGGGGCGCCTCTGCCCGGCCGCCCCTGCTGGGAAGTGAGGAGCCCCTCAGCCCGGCCAGCTGCCCCGTCCACGAGGGAGGTGGGGGGGTCAGCCCACCGCCCAGCCTGCCGCCCTGTCCGGGAGGGAGGTGGGGGGTCAGCCCCCCGCCTGGCCAGCCGCCCCGTCCGGGAGGGAGGTGGGGGGGTCAGCCCCCCGCCGGCCAGCCGCCCCGTCCGGGAGGGAGGTGGGGGGGTCAGCCCCCCGCCGGCCAGCTGCCCCGTCCGGGAGGGAGGTGGGGGTTCAGCCCCCCACCTGGCCAGCCGCCCCATCCGGGAGGTGAGGGGCGCCTCTGCCCGGCCGCCCCTACTGGGAAGTGAGGAGCCCCTCTGCCCGGCCACCACCCAGTCTGGGAGGTGTACCCAACAGCTCATTGAGAACGGGCCATGATGACAATGGCGGTTTTGTGGAATAGAAAGGGGGGAAAGGTGGGGAAAAGATTGAGAAATCGGATGGTTGCCGTGTCTGTGTAGAAAGAGGTAGACATGGGAGACTTTTCATTTGATCTGTACTAAGAAAAAATTCTTCTGCCTTGGGATCCTGTTGATCTGTGACCCTACCCCCAACCCTGTGCTCTCTGAAACATGTGCTGTATCCACTCAGGGCTGAATGGATTAAGGGCGTTGCAAGATGTGCTTTGTTAAACAGATGCTTGAAGGCAGCATGCTCGTTAAGAGCCATCACCACTCCCTAATCTCAAGTACCCAGGGACACAAACACTGCGGAAGGCTGCAGGGTCCTCTGCCTAGGAAAACCAGAGAACTTTGTTCACTTGTTTATCTGCTGACCTTCCCTCCACTATTGTCCTGTAACCCTGCCAAATCCCCCTCTGCGAGAAACACCCAAGAATGATCAATAAAAAAAAAAAAAAAAAAGAAAATAAAAATAAATAAATAATTGTCAATATATTTATGTCTCATTTCCCTAACTGTATTATTTTGTTCACTATTCCATATATATTTTGGAGTAGGAATCACGCATCAGGTGCTGTGCAGGGTCCTGAGGGTCACAGAAAGAATAAAGCCAGATTATCCCACCCTTGAGTAACTCAATCTAGGTAGCACTTGCCTGGATGTGTATTCTATAGTGAGCTAGATGAATATTGTTTATATAGTGAGCAGTGTTTAAATAAAATTAGAATTAGTTGGCAACATTTAAAAATCAGGAGACTTCACATGAAAAGCTAGATTAATCATTTCTTTTGAAAAATGGAAAGATCTGGCAGTTCTGGGTCCTCTCTGTCCCATGGCTATTGTCAGCTGGAGGGGAGCATCTGTCATCCCTTTTGGCAGGGCCTGAGTTTGCCCAGTTCCCTGCAGGCCCCACCACCCCCTCCACCACAGAGAGAGAAGGCACAGCTTGGCACAGGACCAGTTCCTGCCCTTCCAAACCACATGGGTGGCTTTGCCTTTACATGGTTGCTGCAAACAAAACAAACAGTCCTAACTGCCAGTCATTTAAAAAGGAATAGTATCCCTCGCCAGATTATTAGGGGGGCATGGTGGCAGGTGCCTGTAATGCCAGCTGCTCAGGAGGCTGAAGCATAAGAATTGCTTGAACCCAGGAGGCAGAGATTGCAGTGAGCCGAGATCGCACCACTGCACTCCAGCCTGGGCAACAGAGTGAGACCCTGTCTGGAAAAAAAAAATAGGATAATATTCCTCTTTCTGTGTCAGGAATACTGGATGCACTAACAGAGGTGGATGCTCTGAGGCTCTGAGGCTTCAGTCTGCAGGACCTCCCCTCAGCCCATCTTCTTGCCAGGTACTAGGTAGTTCATATTAAAACAGATGTAGCTTTTAGGCTAAGTGTGGTGGCTCATGCCTGTAATCCCAACATTTTGGGAGGCTGAGGTGAGTGGATTGCTTGAGTCCAGGAGTTTGATACCAGCCTGGGCAACATAGTGAGACCCCTGTCTCTACAGAAAACAGAAAAAAATAGCCAGCCAGCCTGGGCAACACAGACCCATCTCTACAAAAAAAATGTAAAAATTAGCTGGGCATGGTGGTGCATGCCTGTAGTCCCTGCTACTTGGGAGGCTGAGGCAGGAAGATTGATTGAGCCCAGGTGGTGAAGGCTACAGTAAGCCATGATTGTGCAACTACACTCCAGCCTAGGTGACAGAGCAAGACTCCGTCTCAAAAATCAAACCCAAACAAACAGATGTAATTTTTAAAATAACAGACTTAATTAGCCGGGTGTGGTGGCACGTGCCTGTAGTCCCAGCTACTCGGGAGGTTGAGGCAAGAGAATCGCTTGAATCTGGGAGGCGGAGGTTGCAGTGAGCAGAGATTGTGCCACTGCACTCCAGCCTGGGTGACAGAGTGAGACTCTGTCTCTAAATAAATAAATAAATAAATAAATAAATAAACCGACTTTATTTTTAGAACAGTTTTAGATTTACAGAAAAATTGGCCGAGCATGGTGACTCATGCCTGTAATCCCAGCACTCTGGGATGCCGAGGCGGGCAGATTACTTGAGGTCAGGAGTTTGAGACCAGCCTGGCCAACATGGTAAAACCTCGTTTCTACTAAAAATACAAAAACTAGCCAGGCATGGTGGTGGGCGCCTGTAATCCCAGATACTCGGGAGGCGGAGGTTGCAGTGAGCTGGGAGCCAAGCTCACGCCACTGCACTCCAGCCTGGGGGACAGAGCGAGACTCCATCTAAAAAAAAAAAAAAAAAGATTTGCAGAAAAATTGACAAAATAGTACAGAAAATTTCCATATACCTTACATCCAGTTTCCCCTATTATTAATATCTTACCTTAGTATGGTATGCTTGTTAAAATTAATGAACAAATATGGATATAATATCACTAACTAAAGTCCATACTTTATTCGGCTTTTCTTGATTTTTACCTAATAGCCTTCTCACGTGGCAGGAGTCCATCCAGGATACCATATTACATGTACTTGTCATGTCCCCTTAAGCTGCTCTTAGCTGGGACAGTTTGTCTGACTTTCCTTATTTTAATGACTGTGACAATTTTTTTTTTTGAGACAGGGTCTGGCTGTCACCCAGACTGGTGTACAGTGGACTGATCTTGGCCCATTGCAACCTCCACCTCCCGGGCTCAAGCCATCCTCCCACCTCAGCCTCTTGAGTAGCTGGGACTACATGTGTGCACCACTACACTGGCTAATTTTTTTGTATTTTTTGTAGAGATGGGGTTTCACCATGTTCCCCAGGCTGGTCTTGAACTTCTGAGCTCAAACTATCCACCTGCCTCGGCCTCCCACAGTGCTAGAATTACAGGTATGACCCCACTGCACCTGGCCGACCATGACAATTTTAAGGGGTACTTTAAGTTCAGTGTTTTTGTTGTTGTTGTTGTGTTTTGTTTTTTTTCTTTTTTGAGACAGAGTCTTGCTCTATCACCCAGGCTGGAGTGCAGTGGCGTGATCTCAGCTCACTACAACCTCCACCTCCCAGGTTCAAGTGATTCTCCTGTCTCAGCCTTCTGAGTAGCTGGGATTACAGGCATCCACCACCATGCACAGCTAATTTTTTTGTATTTTTAGTAGAGACAGGGTTTCACCAGTTGGCCAGGCTGGTTTTGAACTCCTGACCTCAAGTGATCTGCCCACTTCGGCCTCCCAAAGTGCTAGGATTACAGGCATGAGCCACTGCACCCGGCCAAGTTCAGTGTTTTGTAGGATATCTAATAGAATTTATTTGGTGTTTTTCTCATGGTTGAACTAAGGGTGTGGATTTTTAGGAGTAGAACCACAAGGTAAAGTCCCATTTTCTTCTGCTTTTTTTTTAGACGGAGTCTTGCTCTGTCGCCCAGGGTGGAGTACAGTGGCGTGATCTCGACTCACTGCAACTTCTGCCTCCCAGGTTCAAGCAATTCTTCCTGCCTCAACCTCCCGAGTAGCTGGGACTACAGGCATGCACCACCGCACTCGGCTAACTTATGTATTTTTAGTAGACATGGGGTTTCACCATATTGGCCAGGCTGGTCTTGAACTCCTGACCTCGTGATCCACCAGCCTCAGTCTCCCAAAGAGCTGGGATTACAGGCATGAGCCACCACGCCCGACCAAAGTCCCAAAGTCCCATTTTCATCACATCATATCAAGGGTACATACTCTCCTCTCTTTTTTTTTTTTTTTTTTTTTTTGAGACGGAGTCTCTCTCTGTTGCCCAGGCTGCAGTGCAGTGGTGCGATCTTGATCTCTCTTGGCTCACTGCTACCTCCACCTCCCAGGCTCAAGTGATTATCCTGCCTCAGCCTCCATAGTAGCTGGCATTACAGGTGCCCACTGCCACCCCTGGCTAATTTTTGTATTTTAGGGTATATACTCTCAAAATGACCTATCAACATGGCATATCAATGACTTGATCACTTGGCTAAGGTAGTATTTGTCAGGTTTCTCCATGCAGTTTTTTTTTCTCTTTTTCTATATGTACTCTTTGGAAGGAAGTCACTAAGTACAACCTACACTGAAGGAGTGTGGAGTAATGTTCCCTTCCCTGAGGGCACAGTAGCCATATTAATTATTTGGTATTCTTCTGCATGGGAGATTTATCTGTAATTCTCCTTTTATCTATTCAATCATGTATTTATATTGGTACAGACTCACAGATATTTATTTTATACTTTGGTTCATAATCCAATATTTTATTGATTTTGTTTCTTAAATTGTTCCTGCTTTGGCCACTGGGAGCTCTTTTCCATTTGTCTTTGTTGTTGTTTTTGAGACAGGGTCTCATTCTGTTGCCAAGGCTGGAGTGCAGGGGTGCGATCTTGGTTCATTGCAGCCTCAACCTCCTGGACTGAAGTGATCCTTCTACTTTAGCCTCCTGAGTAACAGTGACTACAGACAGGCACCACAGACATGTGCCACTATGCTTGGCTAATTTTTGTAGTTTTTGTAGAAATGAGGTTTCACCATGCTGCCCAGGTTGGCCTTGAACTTCTGAGCTCAAGCAATCCACCCGCCTCAGCCTCCCAAAGGTGCTGGGATTACAGGCGTGTGCTATTGCGCCTGGCTCATTTGTTTTTTTGACATAGCCTCAGCATTGGATTTTTAGGTTTTTGTTTTTTAGTACTCCCTTACTTTCTGACACTACAAGGTACTCCAGGATCATCTTATGTATTTCCTACCCCTAGTCCTAGAATCAGCAGTTTCTCCTAGGGGCCCTAGTTCCTTTTATTAGAGAATGGTATTAGAACGAAGATCTGAGAGATAGCTAGGTATAATTTTTATTTTTTACATTTTGCTACACTAAAGAACAAAAATGATCGTTAAAAAATTATTATTATTATTATTATTATTTTGAGACGGAGTCTTGCACTGTCCCCCAGGCTGGAGTGTAGTGGCGCCATCTCGGCTCACTGCAACCTCCGCCTCCCGGGTTCGAGCAATTCTCCTGCCTCAGCCTCCCAAGTAGCTGAGATTACAGGCGCCTGCCACCACGCTTGGCTAATTTTTTGTATTTTTTTTAATAGAGGTGGGGTTTCACTATGTTGGTCAGGCTGATCTTGAACTCCTGACCTTGTGATCCACCCACCTCGGCCTCCCAAAGTGTTGGGATTACAGGCATGAGCCACTGTGCCCAGCCTATTTTTTTTTTTTTAATTTAAAAACTGTTGAAGGCCGGGCATGGTGGCTCACGCCTGTAATTCCAGCACCTTGGGAGGTCAAGGCAGGTGGATCACTCGAGGCCAGAAGTTTAAGACCAGCCTGGCCAACATGGTGAAAGCCCATTTCTACCAAAAATACAAAAAAATTAGCTGGGCGTGGTGGCACACGCCTGTAATCCCAGCTACTTGGGAGGCTGAGGCAGGAGAATCACTTGAACCCAGAGGCGGAGGTTGCAGTGAGCGGAGATGGTGCCGTTGCACTCCAGCCTGGGTGACAAAGCAAGACTCCATCTCAAACAAACAAACAAACAAACAAACAAACAAACAAACAAACAAACTGTTGCGGGCCAGGCATGGTGGTTCATGCCTGCAATCCCAGCACTTTGGGAGGCCGAGTCGGAAAGATCACGAGGTCAGGAGTTCGAGACCAGTCTGACCAACATGGTGAAACCCTGTCTCTACTAAAGATACAAAAATAAGCTGGGTGTGGTGGCGTGCCTGTAATCCCAGCTACTTAGGAGGCTGAGGCAGGAGAATCGCTTGAACCCGGGATGCGGAGGTTGCAGTGAGCTGATACAGCGCCATTGCAGTCCAACCTGGGCGACAGAGTGCGACTCTGTCTCAAAAAACAACAACAAAAAACTGTTGCGTCCCCAGGGCCAAGCACCTCAGATTGGCCTGTGTCCAACCTCAGAATCCGTGTCCTGCCTTTCCTTTGGCAGTCAGGCTTAGATGCTGTTTGGCGGCCTTCCTTCAGGTGGGTACCAGCCTGGCTCAGGTGGGCACTGATGAAACAAGTGCACAAAGGAAGGAGAAGCTAATGTTGTGGGAGGGGCCGAAAGAAATCTTAAACCTTTAGAGCGGCTCAGGAAGAGCAGGAAGTGCTTCTGAAAAACAGACACTATGGCTGCTGGCTGTTTTAGATTCCCCAGCCCCAACTTGCTCTGGAGACCTCCAGCCCCCAGCCTGCTGCCTGGTACACGAAAGGCCTCATCAGCATCTGCTGAGCGTCTCACTCCATTGCTGTGGAGCAGCCCACAGGATATAAGCAGAGCCCTCAACGTGGGAAGCCCCAAAGTAGTTCTCCAGCCTTACCACTCATTTTATGTGGAAGAATCCTGCAAGGTTTTTGAGTCCTAGGATTTATTATGCATGCCTTCCAATGTCTGGAGATTTCTTGGTGGCATCTCCAGTCAAAAGAACATTTGGCGGATTACCTTGGAAGTGAAGTCATCACAGGTGTCCTGGAGCACTGCCCAGTCAGCAAGGTAATGCTATGAATTGTGAGAATCCACTGGCCTAACGGGGTAGAGGGAAGGATATAAAGTGAAGTCAAGGCCCTGCCCCAGGAGTGTGTCAGCCATGGGAACGGAGACAACCCCCAGGCAGTGGGCCCCACATCAGAAGGCTCACCAAGTTGCTGGTGAGGCTGGGAGGTGAGGACCCCTGGCTGCCGCGGAGGAAGGGTGAAAGGAAATAATTTGGGTCGGGATGGGTATAGAGAAAGGGGATACTCCCATAGCCAAGCTCACTGCTAGTAAGAAACTAGCTGTACAGCCCAAGCTGCCTGCTGGGGAACAGCAAGTGGGCCAGCAAGGGGCACAAGCAGGGAAGTGGGTATCGGGAAGGTGCTGAACAAGATTCCTAAACCTGGGCTTGGGCAAACTTCATGGGGGAGCCTGAAACAAGGTGCACACAAAACCAGAAGGACATGCACATTTTTCAGGTGACAGAGACTTAACAACACATGTCTTGACCGGGCGCAGTGGCTCACACCTGTAATCCCAGCACTCTGGAAGGCCGAGGTGGGCAGGTCAGGAGTTCAAGACCAGCTTGGCCAACATGGTGAAACCCCGTCTCTACTAAAAATACAAAAATTAGCCAGGTGTGGTGGCGCATGCCTGTAATCCCAGCTACTCCAGAGACTGAGGCAGGAGAATTGCTTAAACCCGGGCGGGGGCGGAGGTTGTAGTGAGCCGAGATCGTGCCACTGCACTCCAGCCTAGGCAACAGAGCAAGATTCCGTCTCGTTAAAAAATAATGATAAAATAAAATAAACATATCTGTTTCTCAAAGGTTGAGGCGAGGCTGTTAGCACCAGGGAATGTAGGCACCAAAGTCTGTAAGTGGTGGCAACTCCTTGCCTCCTCAGAAGAAAGAATTCCACCAAGTGGCATAAGATGGGGAGGGAGAGAGGCAAGTTTTGGAGCAGAAGTGAAAGTTTTATTAAAGTTTTAGAGCAGGAATGAAAGTAAAAGCACATGGCCGGGTGCGGTGGCTCATGCCTGTAATCCCAGTGAGAAGTGAAGCCAGCTGGACTTCCTGGGTCGAGTGAGGACTTGGGGAACTTTCCTGTCTTACAAGAGGATGATAAAACGCACCAATTAGAAACTTTCCTGTCTTACAAGAGGATTGTAAAACGCACCAATCAGCACTCTGTAAAACGCACCAATCAGCAGGATTCTAAAAGTAGCCAATCTGTGGGGAGGATTGAAAAAAGGACACTCTGATAGGACAGAAACAGAACATGGAGGGGGGATGGGGGAGTGGGGGGGTGGGGGGTGGGGGGTGGCGGGCGGGGGGGCGGGGGGTGGGAGGGTGGGGGGTGGGGGGTGGGGGGTGGCGGGCGGGGGGGCAGGGGTGGGAGGGTGGGGCATGGGGGCGTGGGTGGGGGTGGGGGCGTGGGTGGGGTGGGGACAATAAGGGAATAAAAGCTGGCCACCCCCCAGCCAGCAGTGGCAACCCGCTCGGGTCTCCTTCCACTCTGTGGCAGCTTTGTCCTTTTGCTCTTCACAAGAAACCTTGCTACTACTCACTCTTTGGGTCCATGCCATCTTCAGGAGCGGTAACACTCACCTGCCAAGGTCCCCGGCTGCATTCTTGAAGTCAGCGAGACCGCGAACCAACTCTGGACACACCAGCACTTTGGGAGGCCGAGGCAGGTGGATCATCTGAAGTCAGGAGTTCAAGACCAGTCTGGCCAAAGTGGTGAAACCCCATGGCTACTAAAAATACAAAAATTAGCTGGGTGCGGTGGTGCACGCCTGTAATCCCAGCTACTTGGGAGGCTAAGGCAGGGGAATCACTTGAACCTGGGAGGTGGTGGTTGCAGTGAGTGGAGGTCGCACCACTGCACTGCAGCTTGGGTGATAAAGACTCTCACATGAAAAATAATAAAAATAAAATAAAAAGTTTTAGAGCAGGAACAAAATTAAAAGTACACTTGGAAGAGGGCCAAGTGGGCGACTTGAGAGATTCAAGTGCACGGTTTGGCCTTTGACTTGGAATCTTATAAGCTGGCATGCTTGGTGGGTGTGTGGGGTGGTTGCATCCCTTCTCACCTGATTCTTCCTTTGGGGTGGCCTGCCAGTACTTGGGAGGGGCCTCTGGCACAGTGTGTTCACTGAAGTGGTGTGCATGCTCACGAGGTGTTTTTCTCTTACCAGTTGAGTGTTCCCAGAGAGAACTCATATGCCAGTTCAACTCTACCATTTTGTCTCTTAGTTCACATGCTTGAGCCTACTCGCCCAACTCCTGAGATCTAACTGGGAAGCTGATCACCAGTTTTGGGTTTTTCTATCTATTGGGGAGACTGCCTTTCTCTGGCGCTGGATGAGATCAATTACTATTTTAGACAGCTTAACAGCCTCCTGACGATCACGTGATGGTCTTCTGATATTCCTAGGGTTGGAGGTGGGGCTCTCCTGCCCTGCTTATGTCTGCCGCTACCCACTGTAACAACACTGCCACGCAGGCTCTGCATCAGGAGACCCACTGCGGCTTCTGGACAACACGAGATGAAACCCAGGTTGCCCAGGACCTTCTGCTTGCCAACTGGTCAGGAGTCGTGTGGCTATCTCACTTGTGCCTCCTAAATCCCTCTCTCGGAAGGGGAGGTGGAGGGGTGCTGTATTGTCCTCATTTTACCAAACCTCATGCCTAGTTCCCTTTCCACCATCCCTGGGGCCTTCCAGAAGAATCTCTGTGCTTGGAGAAAGGAGTACACAGCCTGAGGCTGGGTACGGGATGCAAACATCCATTCATTCAACTATTTCTTGGGAACTGGGGCTGCGCAGGACAGGGAGACCCGGGACACTGTCCTAACGGAAGCCAAGACCTGGGGAAGCCCAAGTTGGACTCAGCTAATTATAATTGCAATTATAACTTCGTACTCGAGTGCTTTCAAGGGTTGCCGAGGAGGCGAGGAGGGAAGGAAGGGGCCACAGGTCTGTGGCTGTCGGGTTTGCTGTGCCAGTTTCTGCCGGATGGAGGCCGCGAGCATGGGACAAAGGGCGCAGCGAGGATGGCAGGAACCGTGTAGCCGGCGGGCCTTGCTCCCCACCTCAGGTTTGCGCCGACACCCTCTTCCTGGGGCTGCGCAGGCCTCACCTCGAAGGTACTTCTCAGGGGGAGGCTCAGAGGTGCGGATGTTCATGTCGTTGGGGCTGCCATGGCTGCGGTTGCTAAGCCCTTTTGGACTCACAAGTCTCAGATAAGATCAAAGCCCAGGTTGGGGCGGGCGGCCTAATCCGCCGCGGCTCCCGGGTCCCGGGAGGCCCCAGCACCGCGCGGACAACGACTGACAGCGGAGCCGATGCGATCTCGAGCGGGCCCTGGCTCAGCGCCGGCGCCCGCTTTCGGAGCCAGGACTGTCCCTCAGAGCAGCCGGGCCACTGGCCCGGCCGGGAAGGTCACCTGCGCAACAAAGGTGGCCCAGGCAGCCCCAAGGTAATGCCCAGGGTGACCCCAGTGCAAAGGGGAGTCCTGGGGGAGAAGCAGCCTAAGGCACCCAGCCCCGAAATCCGGGGGCATTTATTTGAAATGTTAATGTTTTGGCCGGGCGCGGTGGCTCACCCCTGTAATCCCAGCACTTTGGGAGGCCGAGGCGGGCGGATCACGAGGTCAGGAGATCGAGACCATCCTAACACAGTGAAACCCCGTCTCTACGAAAAATACAAAAAATTAGCCGGGCGTGGTGGCAGGTGCCTGTAGTCCCAGCTACTCGGGGGGCTGAGGCAGGAGAATGGCGTGAACCCAGGAGGCGGAGCTTGGAGTGAGCCGAGATCGCGCCACTGCGCTCCAGCCTGGGCGACAGAGCAAGACTCCGTCTCAAAAAAAAAAAAAAAAAAAAGAAAGAAAGAAAGAAAAAAGAAATGTTAATGTTTTGAAGCCTCCCCTCGGCCCAGATCCGTCTCCTAGAAAACGGGCAGAAGCATCTGTGGGATTACTAAACAAACCGCCTCTGGCTTGGGTGCGAACCCAGTAAACATGTGTTGGTGTAAGCTAGAGAGGCCGGTGTACACGGACGAACCGGGTAAATGATTACACAGTCCCGACCCCTCGCCTTAAAGTATCCTTGGTGCACCGATTTCAGGACTTGAAGTTTTCCTGGGCCACAGACCTTTATTTGCGCGTGTCTTTTACACCCTCCACCCCCGCGCAGGAACCGCGGAATCCAGGTCACAGGTGGGGGCGGGGAGGCTCGGGTGGGGCGGCTGCGGCGCAGCTCGGGCAGAGCCCAACCCTGGCCCCGCCCAGGTCGCAGGCCTCGCCCAGGTCCCGCTGGGCCGCAGCCCGGCCTGCACTCAGCCGCCAAAGTCTCCGCCACGCCTCGGGACGTCCTTGGGTAGCCCGGACCACGCGGGGTCGGGTGTCCCTGGCCGGGAGGCCGCCACGCCCGGGGAGGACACAGAGAGTGTCACAGCGGGAGCTTTTTAGAAACCTTGGCATGCGTTTCCCTGTCCACATTGGATAGTTGTCGAGTTATTGCCAAAATTATCTAGTCAGATCCTTTTCCCAGCTCAGCTGCTGGCAATGGTAATCATACCTGCACACACTTTGGGTGCGCTGAAACTCTGCCGGGCGCTATTCCAAGCTCTTCTCATGGATTAACCTGTGATAAGGCGACCAAAGTCAGTCATCTGGCTTCTTTCGAGAACTGGCAGGTCACCTGCCCTCCACTCACCTGGTGGGGTGAGAGTAAATTGGGGCGTGCTCCCCTTTTGCATATGGGGTCCAAGCTGCGCAGACATGATTGCCAAGGGCCTGGGGCTCCTGTGTGCTGGAGAGGGGCTAGGTAGGGCATCAGGCACCGTCTTGATTCTGGAGCATTTTTTAAGCCCCTCTACAGTTCTCCAACTTCAACATTCTGTAATCCACGAAATCCTCCAAGCTTCCTGAGCTTCCAAAAGCTTTCGCCTCAAGCTGGGAGAACCCAATAGAGTGATCATTTTTCAACCAAGGGAGCCAACATTCATACATAATAAAGCCAGTTACACAAAGGCCAGAATTCTTTCCCACTCTCCAGGGAGAGGCCCCTCAGCTCAGGGAATCTGCAGGGCTGCCCAAACAACCCAAACTATGGGCCAGGCTAGGGGCGCATCAGAGGAATGGGGGCAAGCCGGAGAGCTCCTCTGCCCACTCAGATGCTGGAGTTCCTAACACGAAGAAACCCCCACCAGGTTATTCCTGAGCACTTCTCAGAAAGCACAGTTCCTCCCTTTTCTTTGCCCCAAGGGCCAGTTGCAGAGCCCATGGCCCAGCCGTGGGACGCTGTGAAGGGAGGAAGAGCCGCTTATGGTGGAGGAGCTCCCTCCAGGCCCCAGCAATACATCTGGATGCTGTGAAGAACCAAGTGGGCAGGGCAAAAAGAGACATGGCCTGGTTAAGACAAGGCACTGTGACCTTGACTTCAATAACCTGGCCTGGTAGATGTCTGTCTGCCACCCTACCTTTGCTGCTCACAAATACCTGATCTCTCCCCAGGCCAAAGCATCTCCACCTACCGTTCCTCACTCCTCCTTGAACTTGGCTTCTTCCTCTAAACAGCTTTGAGTTCTCGATCTTGATCCTCACTCCTCCAGGCTTGAGCCTCTAGCTTGAAATGACAACAGAAGGATGGGGTTCCTCTACCTGGCTTGATATTCAGGGCCCAGGACAGCACATGCTTCATGCCTGGAACCTTTGGAGAAAGATAGTTTTGGTTTAAAACTCTGGCTCTGTCACATTAATCAGCTGGGTAACTTTAGGCAAGTCATTTACCATTGTACAGTATTCCTTAAGATTCTTATCAGAGAAGTGGTAGGATAATGCAGCTCTGTTAAGGAGACAAGACATCAATGACAATGTAAATAACAATGTAAATTACAATGCAGGGAAATCTGCGCTGTGGCTGGCAAAGAATAGGGCTCAGTAAATGGTAGCCTTCTCCCTAGGTAAGAATAGAGCAACTCAGCACCTAGGAGGCCGCTTGCCTTTGTTCTTTTATTAAAAAAATTTTTTTAGAGACAGGGCTTTGCTCTGTAACTCAGGTGGGAGTGCAGTGGCATGATCATAGCTCACTGTAACCTTGAACTCATGGGCTCATGAGATCCTTCTGCCTCAGCCTCCTGAGTAGCTGGAGCTTGCCTTTGTTCTCACACTGTCTTCTGAGGCTCCACAGTTTGGAGGTAAAGACCGCAACATCGGTAATGTTGCTGCCACCTCCACCTCCACTCAGTCATGCCCTGGAGGTTAAATACCTGAAACTGTATGGCCATGGCATCCTCACTTGGGCAAGCAGCATTCAGAGGCAGATTGGCTTTCAGAGCAGGTGACACCCCAGAGGCTTCTCTCCTGATGTCATTATGGGCAAGCAGTCAGCAGTCAGTGAGCAGGGCCTCACTGCTGGGATCTTGTTCCTAACTGGGTGTCCTGCTGCCTCTCACCTAGAAGGTGAGCCCAAGCAGATTTTCCCTGACATTCAATAGCCTTGTTCTGCTTCCACTGTTTCCATCTCAAGGTTATTAATTCTTCACCCACTCATGGCTATCAGAATTCTTTTTCAACATTTCCAAGATTAATATATAGAATATATAGACCCCCTTTTTTTTTTCTTTTTCTTTTTTTTTTTTTGAGATAGAATTTCACTCTTGTTGCCCAGGCTGGAGTACAGTGAAGCCATCTCTGCTCACTGCAACCTCCGCCTCCCAGGTTCAAGCGATTCTCCTGCGTCAGCCTCCCGAGTATCTGGAATTACAGGCGCCAGCCACCACACCCAGCTAATTTTTGTATTTTTAGTAGCGACAAGGTTTCGCCATGTTGGCCAGGCTGGTCTCAAACTCCTGACCTTAGGTGATCTGCCCGCCTTGGCCTCCCGAAGTGTTGGGATTACAGGTGTGAGCCACTGTGCCTGGCCCATATCCATCTTCTAAATTCTTACTAGAAAGAAGCACAAAAATGACCAAAACGTATGTTTGCTTTGCTGTATCTTTTTATTTTTTTAAACCTTTTTCGAGATAGATAGGGTCTAGCTCTGTTGCCCAGGCTGGAGTGCAGTGGCACAATCATAGCTCACTGTAACCTTCAACTGCTGGGCTCAAGTGATCTCCCACTTCAGCATCCCAAGTAGCTGGTGTTAACAGAAATATGTTAACAGCGGAGGGTGTCCGTGTTCTTGGTATCTTGAACAAATAATTAGACAAAACACACAAACAAAGCAAGGAAGGAATGAAGGGATTTATTGAAAATCAAAGTACAGTCCACGGTGTGGGAGTTGGCCAGAGCATGAGGCTCAAAGACCCCATTACAGAATTTCTGGGAGTTTAAATATCCCCTAGAGGATTCCATTGGTTACTTCGGGTACACCCTATGTAAATGGAGAGGATGAAGTAAAGTTACAAAGTCATTTATGGCGTATGCCCTATGGAGAGGATATTTCCTGTTATAGCTAAAGTGTGAATTGGCCTTCTGTTCCCTGCCTCCAGACCCTACTTTCCTGCCTCACTGGGACTACAGGAACATGCCACCACACCTGGCTAATTTTTTGGTTTTGTTTTTTTTTTGAGATGAAGTCTCACTCTGTTGCCCAGGCTGAAGTGCAGTGCCACAATCTCAGCTCACTGCAACCTCTGTCTCCCGGGTTCAAGCGATTCTCCTGCCTCAGCCCTCTAAGTAGCTAGGACTATAGGCGCGCACTACCATACCCGGCTAATTTTTTTGCATTTTTGTAGAGATGGGGTTTTACCATGTTGGTCAGCCTGGTCTTGAACTCGTGACCTCAAATGATCCACCTACTTCAGCCTTCCAAAGTGTGGGATTACAGGCATGAGCCACCGCACCTGGCCTAATTTTTTTTTTTTTTTTTTTTTTTGAGACAGAGACTCGCTGTGTCGCCCAGGCTGGAGTGCAGTGGCGTGATCTCGGCTCACTGCAAGCTCCGCCTCCCGGGGTCATGCCATTCTCCTGCCTCAGCCTCCTGAGTAGCTGGGACTACAGGCGCCCACCACCACACCCAGCTAATTTTGTTTTTGTATTTTTAGTAGAGATGGGGTTTCGCCGTGTTAGCCAGGATGGTCTCAGTCTCCTGACCTCATGATCCACCCTCCTCGGCTTCCCAAAGTGTTGGGATTACAGGTGTAAGCCACCAGGCCTGGCTCTAATTTTTAAATTTTTAGTAGAGACAGGGTCTCACTATGTTGACCAGGCTGGTCTGGAACTCCTGGCCTTAAGTGATCCAACTTGGCCCCCCAAAGTGCTGGGTTATAGGCATGAGCCATGGCACCTGGCCCGTATCTTCTTTTAACATAGAACTGGTGGAACCAAGGACTAGAGGATGACTGATTCATTTACGGGAGAGTGTATGACTCCATAAGTGTGAGGCTCCACAAGTGCAGAGGGAGAAAGAAGTTCTAGACAGAGGGGACTGCATGAGCTGGGCATGGAGTCAAGTAGTCTGGCCCAGCTAGTCAGGAGAGGAGGGAAAGAGAGGTATGGCAGGGTAGAACATAACCATAAATGCCAGTGCAAATTACTCATGCCTATGGGATATGAACTTATTTTCCATAGATGGTGGGGAGCAAAATTTTTTTTTTTTTTAGGAGAGGGAAGTGATTTCTCAAATGTATGTTTTAGAAATATCATTCTGGGGGCTGTGCAAGAACAGTACACTCATTTTTTAAAAATAGACTTTTTTAGAACAAGTTTACATTCATAGAAAAAGTGTGCACATAGTACAGAGTTCTCATATACCTCCCTCCCCAACCCCCTTCCCCAGTTTCCTCTATTATTTATTTTTTTTGAGATGGAGTCTTGCACTATCGCCCAGGTTGGAGTGCAGTAGCACTATCTTGGTTCACTGCAACCTCCGCCTCCCAGGTTCAAGCGATTCTCCCACCTCAACCTCCCAAGTAGCTGGGACTAGAGCCACACGCTACCATGCCCAGCTAATTTTTTGCATTTTTAATAGAGATGGGATTTTGCCATGTTGGCCAGGCTAGTCTTGAACTCCTGACCTCAGGTGATCCGCCCGCCTTAGCCTCCCAAAGTGCTGGGATTACAGGTGTGACCACCGTGCCCGGCCAGTTTTCTCTATTATTAAAGTCTTGCATTAGTGTGGTATATTTGTTAAAATATTGATACATCATTAACTTAATTTGAATCAGAATTCATTCTTTGTGTTGTATAGTTCTATGGGTTTTGACAAATTTATAATGCCATATATCCACTGATTCAGTATTACAGCTATTTTTTTTTATTTGAGATAGAGTCTCACTCTGTTGCCCAGGCTGGAATGCAGTAGTGTGATCTCAGCTAACTGCAACCTCCAACTCCCAGATTCAAGCAATTCTCCTGCCTCAGCCTCCCAAGTAGCTGGGATTACAGGTATGCCCCACCATGCCTAATTTTTGTATTTTTAGTAGAGACAGAGTTTCACTATGTTGGCCAGGCTGGTCTTGAACTCCTGACCTCAGGTGATCCGCCCACTTCGGCTTCCCAAAGTGCTGGGATTACAGGCATGAGCCAGTGTGCCTGGAGTATTACAGAATTCTTTCACCACTCCACAAGTCCCTTGTGCTTCAGGTATCCATCTCTCTTCTCCCCTCCTCCTTAACCCCTAGCAACCACTGATCTTTTTACTCTCTCCATCGTTTTGCCTTTTCCAGACATCATATACAGTAGTTAGAATCATATAGTATGTAGTCTTTTTAGACTGGCTTTTTTCACTCGGCAATATACATTTAAGGTTCCATATATTTTCACAGCCTGACAGCTCATTTCTTTTGGTAAATTCATTTTTAATATTTTTCTTTAACAAATCTTTACTCAGCTTTTTTTTCTTTTTTTTGAGACAGGGGCTTGCTCTGTCACCTGGGCTAGAATGCAGTGGCACAATCACGGCTCACTGCAGCCTCAATCTCCTAGGCTCAAGCGACCTTCCCACCTCAGCCTCCTGAGTAGCTGAGACTACAGGCATGTGCCAACACACCTGGCTAATTTTTGTAGTTTTTGTAGAGACAGGGTCTCACCATGTTGCCCAGGCTGGTCTTGAACTCATGGGCTCAAGCCATTCACCCTGCCTCGGACTCCCAAAGTGCTGGGATTATAGGCATAAGCCACTACACCCAGCTACTGAGCTTTGATATCAGTGCTGCCAATATAAATATAGTGCAAGCCACAAAGGTAACTTAATTTTTTCTAGTACCCACATTAAATAAAGGTAAAAAGAAACAGGTGATATTAACTTTAATAACATATTCTATTTAACTTGATATAAAAAAATCATTTCAACATTTAATCAGTATAAAAAGTATCGAGATATTTTATTTTCTTTTTTTGTAGGAAGCCTTTGAAATCCAGTGTGTGTTCTACATTGTCAGCACTTCTTAACTTGGACTAGCTATATTTCAAGTGCTCAGTGAACACACAGCTCATGGCTACCACACTGGACTGTGCAGCCTGTTCTGGGTGCTGAGCATACAGCAGAGAGCAGAACAGACAAGGTCTCTGCCTTTACACAGTTGACATTCTAACATGGAAGACAGATAATAAAGAACTAGGCCGGGTGGCCAGGCGTGGTGGCTCACGCCTGTAATCCCAGCACTTTGGGGGACCGAGGCAGTGGATCATTTGAAGTCAGGAGTTCAAGACCAGCCTGGCCAACATGGTGAAACCGTCTCTACTAAAAATAGAAAAATTAGCCGGGTGGTAGTGGCACATGCCTGTAATCCCAGCTACTCAGGAGACTAAGGCAGGAGAATCACTTGAGCCTGGGAAGCAGAGGTTGCAGTGAGCCGAGATTGTGCCACTGCACTCCAGTCTGGGCGACAGAGACCCTGTCTCAAAAACAAACAACAAACAAACAGACAAACAAACAAAAGTAAGCAGGCTGGGTGTGGTGGCTCACAACTGCAATTCCAGCACTTTGGGAGGCCCAGGTGAGAGGATTGCTTGAGGCCAGGAGTTCAAGACCAGCCTGGGCAATGTAGTGAGACCCCCATCTCTAAAAAAAAAAAAAAAAAAAAATTCATTTTTTGAATGTTTCCCTGGGCGTCACTCTTGCCTGTAGTCCCAGTTACTCAGGAGGCTGAGCCTGGGAGGGCAAGGCTGCAGTGAGCCGTGTGTGTGTGCACCACTGCACTCCAGCCTAGGTGACAGAGGGACACCTTATCTGAAAAAAAAAAAAAAAAAAGAGAGATAATTTGGGAGACTGGTGTTAATAATACACCAGTGTTATGATAGAGACTGGGAAGCTGCTTCAGATTGCCTAGGTAGTCAGGAAAGCCTTTTGGAGGCTAAGACCCCATAAAAGGAGGCATTATCAATGGGAAAATCACTAGTTATCAATTATCTATTGTCATAATGCTGTATAACAAATCACTCTAAAATTCAGAAGCTTATTATTAAGTAGCTATTATTACTCATGGGCCTACAGGTCATCAGGACAGTTCTAGTCCCAGGTGAGCTCACATCTACATCTTTGGGTGGCTGCAGGTCAGGTGGGTGGCCATGCTGCTCCTGGCTGGGCTTACATGTTTGGGGTCTGCTGGCTATTCACAGGTCAGGGAAGACTTCAGCTCTTTTCCATGTGGCTTCTCATCTTCCATCAAACTAGCCCAGCCCTGTTCTCATGGCAGAAGCAGGGATCCCAAAGAGAATGTGGAAGCGTTTAAGGTTTCTTAAGGCTCAGGCTCAGGACTTTATCACTTCTGTCATTTTCTTTAGGCCAAGGTGAGTTAAAATCCAGCTGAGATTCTGGGAGGAGCTGCCAAGTCACATTGCAAAAGGTGTGGCTACAGGGAGGAGTGAGTGGAAAATTCAGGCAATTTTTGCAATTTATCTCCCATATTACTTTAAAAGCTTTCAATTCTACCAGGAAGAGATAGCAATTCTAACTTGTACAGTATGTGCCCAATAAAATAGCCTCAAAATGCAGAAAGAAAAATAGAACTACAGGGAGAAATGAAAAAGATTACTCTTATAGTGGGAGGTTTTCATGCATGTTTTGCCATTATAGGTCAAGCAGACAAAAGAAATTATTAAAGATATAGAAGAGTTGAACACAACTTACTTATTAGTATTTTTGAGAAAAAGTTTTGCTCTTGTTGCCCAGACTGGAGTGCAATGGTGTGATCTTGGCTCACTGCAACCTCCAGCTCCGGGGTTCAAGTGATCCTCCTGCCTCAGCCTCCCAAGTAGCTGGGATTACAGGTACCTGCCACCCGGCTGGCTAATTTTTGTATTTTTAGTAGAGATGGGGTTTCATCATGTTGGCCAGGCTGGTCTCGAACTCCTGACCTCAGATGATCCGCCTGCTTTGGCCTCCCAAAGCGCTGAGATTACAGGTGTAAGCTGAACATTATTTATTTATTTATTTTGAGACGGAGTCTCGCTCTGTCATCCAGGCTGGAGTCCAGTGGTGTGATCTTGGCTCACTGCAAACTCCGCCTCCTGGGTTCATGCCATACTCTTGCCTCAGCCTCCTGAGTAGCTGGGACTACAGGTGCCCGCCACCACGCCCAGATAATTTTTTTGTATTTTTAGTAGAGACAGGGTTTCACCGTGTTAGCCAGGATGGTCTCGATCTCCTGACCTCGTGATCCGCCTGCCTCGGTCTCTCAAAGTGCTGGGATTACAGGCGTGAGCCACCGTGCCTGGCCGCTGAACACAATTTAAAGCTTCAATTAATCCAGGTATTCAGTCAACAAATATTTATAGCACACTTTCTGTGTGTGAGGCACTATTCTAGGTGTGCTTGGCATATAAAATGAACAAAAGTCAGCCATCCTCGTCTTCATGGAGTTTATATTCTTGTGAAATGAAATAGATAACAAACAAGTTCATACACAAAGCAAACGTAATGACTATGTTATGGAGAAAAGCAGCAGGGAAAAGGAGATACAGGGTGCTGGATGACCTTAAATAGCATGGCCAAGGAAAACATTACTGAGAAAGACACACTTGAGCAAAGACCTGAAAGCATGCAGGGAATGAGTCGTGTGTGTCTCTTGAGGACTAACAGAGGGAACAAGTACGAAGAGGGCCCGCAGGCAGGAGCTGGCTTGGCATGTTCTAGTAGTAGACAGAGGCAGGCCCGGCAAGCTAGGAAGGGATAGGAGTACTCAGGGGCCAGATCATGCAGGGCCTTTTCGCCGTTAAGAACTTTGGATTTTAGTATTACAGGAGGACCCTTCAGGGTGTTTGACTAGGGGGGTATCATACGGTATTAAGGGTGAGGATCCTAAATAAAAAAGGGATGTTTCCAGGACAAGGGTCAGGAAGCCAGACTTCTTCCAGGTTGCTTGTACCGGTCCTTGTCAGGCAATGTGCTCCTAGAGAACTTCCTTTGCTTTGTGTTTCATCTACCTAGACAGCAGTGTATTCCCCAGAGGATGTCACTATCTCCAGAGAACATATTCCAATTATCCTGGGAAATATGATAATTGGGATTATAAGAGTACTCATTTTCTCAATTCTCAGAATGAAAACCCATCCAAGGCAAGAACAAAAGTTCTCCAGAAAGCACTCCCCTCCCAATTGTGAAAACCCAGTTAACATTTTATTAGAGCTACCAGGTTATGTGAAACTGTTGATAGTTTTATCACTTTCCTTTCAAGATATAGGCAGGGGCAGTGGCTCATGCCTGTAATTCCAGCACTTTGGGAGGCCAAGGTAGGTGGATGGCTTGAGCCCAGAAGTTCAAGACCAGCCTGGGTAACAAGGTGAAACCTTATCTCTACCAAAAATACAAAAATTAGTGGGGCATGGTAGCATGGACATGTAGTCCCAGCTACTTGGGAGGCTGAGGTGGGAGGATGGCTTGAACCCTGGAGGTGGAGGTTGCAGTGATTGGAGATCGTGCCACTACATTCCAGCCTGGGCGACAGAGCGAGACTCTGTCACCAAAAAAAAAAAAAAAAATGTGGCCAGGCATGGTAGCTCACACCTGTAATCCCAGCACTTTGGGAGGCTGAGCCGGGTGGATCACAAGGTCAAGAGATCGAAACCATCCTGGCCAACATGCAAAACACCATCTCTACTAAAATACAAAAAATGAGCTGGGTGTGGTGGTGTGCGCCTGTAGTCCCAGCTACTGGGGAGGCTGAGGCAGGGGAATCGCTTGAACCAGGGAGGCAGAGATTGCAGTGAGCCGAGATTGCGCTACTGCACTCCAGCCTGGTGACAGAGCGAGACTCCGTCTAAAAAAAAATATATATATATATATGTATAAATTTTACATGAAAGAAGGAAATAAATGGGTGCTTTTATTCAACAAATATTTATTGAGCACCTACTCTTGTGCCAGACAGTCTTCTAGGTGCTAGGGTTGCAGCAGAAAACAAGACAGGCAGAGATCCCTGCCTTCAGAGGGAGCACAACATTTAAGATAAACATGCAAAACGCCTGATATGTTAGATGGGAAGATAAATGCCCTTAAGGAAAGTAAAGCAGGGACAGTGACATTTAGGAGTGAGGATGTTGTAACAATTTAAGATAGGTTGGTCAGGGGAGATTCATTGAAAAGTCCCATCTGCGTGAAAACCTAGAGGAGAGAATTGAAGCAGGCTGGTATCTGGGGGAGTTGTGGGCAGAGGGAATAGGAAATACAAAGGCCCTAAGGTGGGGAAACAGCAAGGAGTCAGGTGTGGGCAGAGCAGAAAGTTGGGGCTGCATGAGCAAAGGGCAGGGCCTGGCCCACATCTCATAGAGCTTTGTAATATAACCACAACATGCAAGCGTACAATTTAACATTTTATTCCACATCCGATGGCAAAGAAAAACTGACTGCTACCAATATGGTAGTTTCTGACCTGTAGTTCCCTAAATAGAATTCTATAAGTTGTAATACACTTTACTACACATTATCAGAAAAAGACTAAAAGTTCTATTTAGTAACTCCAATTCTGACAGTTCTCATGTCTGGGCTAGAACAAGCGCATGGCAATGGCAGAACAGATGTCTTCTATTTTCTTTGCAGGATTTTCTTTTTTCAGAGGAAAGTACAGGTATGGGCCCACTCAACTGGAGCTCCAGGTTAGGGGGTTCTGTCCTCAGCCAGGCAGCACACAGGAGGGCAGAGGCCCCTCCTAAGGGTACTACAAACTTGGCTCCGATCCATTTCAGTTTCTGACAAACACAACATTCAGTGGGGGAAAGAAAATCAGGTATCTGAGAGCTTGCACACAGGCATTCTAGCAAAACCAAAAGCACCTACTGGCTACTTGATGTTAGTGTGAAGATTCTCATGCAATGGAGACAACCATTCTAGGGGTTGAGGGTGGCCAGGGGGATGGGCAGAGGATGGAGCCTGAGCTGAGAGAACTAAGAAAACAAAAACAATACAACAAAAAGCTGTTCAGCCATGTGTTACCCACACTGGAGTTCTGTTTGCTCATTCTGGTGTGGAACCCAGGGCCCTGGTAAGGTAATGAGGGGACTTCAGGGCATTTGCTTGCCTCAGTGGAAGCAGGGAGGTAAGGGGTTAAGGTGGTGGTACAGCCTGCAGGGCCAGGAGTCTGAACTCCCTCCAGGAGGGGCCCGAGGGGTGTCTTTAGTGTGAGCCACACAAGGGTACAGAGCCCAGAAGAGCTCTGCTTAATATTCATATACTAAGCTTCCACAGACTAAATACACACACACACACACACACACACACACACACACACACACTTTACTTCTCAAATCATGTACCACTTTCTACCAGATTCAAGAACACCAACAAGTATTAACGGGTATCCAACCGTTAAAAAAAGTTTGACTCCCTCATTAGTTGTAACATACAAGTCTTCCCATTTCCTTACTTGTAAGATAGAGTAACAGACTGGGAAGCAGACAAGGCCCCTGAACAGCCTAGCATCTTACCTGATGCATAGGAGGTTCTTAATCATCTCCCTTCCTCTCCCTCATCCTAACGAAAAATACTAGATTGCTGTCAAATGCTATGGGTATACTTTAAATCAGTGCTTGTCAAACTTTAATGTGCGGCCCAATCAGCTGGGGGAATCCTGTTAAAATGCAGGTTCTGATTCAGTGGAGCTGGGGTGAGGGATAGGAATTATGCGTTCTTTACAGGCTTCCAGGTGATGCTACACTGCTGATTGGGGATCATTCTTTGAGTGGCAAGAATTTGACACTACTAAGTTTCATTACTTAACACAACCATCACACAAAAGCCCTCAAAAGGCACCAGTCTAAACAATAAGCCCTTCCACTTCAGCCTCATGCAGGCACTGACCCTGCCAAGTGTCCAGCACTAGAGAGGCCAGGCATAATAGACATATCCTTTGGTCTTGGGAGGATCACAACACCCTCCTACAGGAAGATCTTGCAATTGTTTCCTCACCTCTTCTGGTTTTTTGATCTTACCTTTTGCCTCTGATGATAATTACCCTTTAATTACCACCCACCACCTTGTCATCTAAATAATTATAGTAAGTGCAGCCTGCACCTCTGCCAGAAGATCTTTAAACAAGATGATAAAAACAAGTTTCTAAACTGCCAATTAAAAAAAAGAGACAAAACTGACCCAAATAAAACAGTCATGTGCATCCCACCCACAGTGGAAGACATGGACTTATTTTTCATATAAACTACAGAAGAAGTTGATTTATTTTGAAACAAGAAAAAATACTGATTCAGTATTTAGGAAATTGTAAATGTCAGAATATAAATTCTGCAGTCAGGTAGGCAAAACAATCCAATCACACTAAAATCCACCTTAAATTCCTCTTGGGAAGAGCTGCAGGGTCTCTGAACTATTTTTCCTTTATTTGGAGTTTCCCCGATTATACCGGAGGGAGCTGGATAACTTCTGGGTGCATTAAAAGCAAATTATCCATTTGTGGGAGAAGGGCGGGCTTCTCACTGAAAGCAATTAGTAGTTTTCTAATTTCCCAGGTGGGTCTCCATCAACCGCCTAACAAACACCAAGGCTGTCCGAGTCCGACGAATCATGCACCTCTCTTATGGGGAACTGGTTGCGCTACTCTTTAGAACGCTGTTTTCCCATGGTAGCCTTAAAAAAAACTTACCAATTTTCTGAATTAGGTAACACATTGAATGGGAAAAACCTAAGATAGCACAAAAAGGCGTACAGCGAAAAATTAAGACTCCTTCCTCCCGTCATCCGCCACCTCACTGTCCTCCCTAGAGGCAATCACTGGTTCACTTCTTTAAACTTTTTATTATGGAAAATTTCAGATACACAAGTAAAGAGACTGTATGATGAGCACATATGCTCGCATCACGCAGCTTCAACGATGAAAAACGTTCTGCCAGCTTGTTTTATTCCTCTCCCCCAGTTTTCATAGGCGTATTTTACAGTCCTGACACCAGATCACTCTGTCAACACATCAGTAGGTCTTAAAAAAAAAAAAAAAACCATAACCACATTACCGTTACCACACCCAACAAAGTTAATGATAATTGCTCAATACCATCCAATATTCTCGGGGCCACTTTCAATCGGTGAGGGGCAGACGGAGTTAGAGGAAGGACTGCAGGGCTGGAGGGGCGCAAAAAAGCGAGGGGCGACGCTGCTCGTGGCCTCGGGTGTCCGGCGCCTCGCGGTCCCCGCCATCGTCACCTACGCCGGGCCAGGACCGACCAGGCCAGGTCGAAGGCGGCTCTGGACCACGCGCTCCCTGCCTCCCAGCTCCCGGGCGGCGGCCTCCGCAGGCCCGGCACAGCTGCACAGCCCGCGGTCCCCAGGCACCGGCGGGTCCCTGGAGGGGAAGCGATTGATACAGCTGCCTGCACTGCGCCACCCGCCCGGCTGCCCATCTCCGTGGCACCTGCGTCTCCCGGCTGGGCCGGGAGCTAGAAGTGGCTGCCGAGACCGGGAGGGCCAGGGCAGTCGCCCGCTCCCGCTCCCGCGCCTGGTCCTCGGCCCGCGACCTCGCGGACCTGGACTACAACTCCCGTCGGGCTCCGCGGCCGGGCCAATGGCGGGCGCCGGAGCATGCGGGGCGCAGCGCCTGCGCGGCGGTTTGAGTAAGCGGCTGCGCGATTGGCTGCGGGGTCGGGCGGCCGCGCGGGGACTGTGGGAAGCGGAGTGACGGAGCGAGCGGCTGTTGGAGGAAGGAGGTGGGGGCCGGGAGCGCAAATGGCGTTGAGATGGTTCAGGGCCCTGTTCAAACTCCAGCGCTGACCATTCACCGGCGGAAGCGGCGGCGCAGGAGGCGGCGGCGGCCCAGCGGGGGCACACAGCAGGCTCTGTTACCAGCTCCAGCAGTGGCGGCCAGCGAGAGCTAGGCCCGGGCCCGGCCGGCGGCGCTCGAGGCGGGGAGGGAAGTTGCGGGGCCGCCGCTCCTGCCCCCCCCACCGGGCTTCCTATTTACCGAAAGCAGAGCCCCTCGCCTCTCTCGGCTCTCACCTGCCGGCCCTGCTCTCCCGCGCGAGGGTTCCGCGCCCGCCCGCGGGCCGTAGGGAGCGGGAGAGGCGGAGGCGGCCCGTGGCCAAAGCACCCGCCAGGCTCCGAGGGTAAGTGAGGTGTCGGGCAGCCGCCTAGGCCGGGAGGGAGCCGGGAGGGTGGGGGAGGCAGAGGCTGGGAGCGGGCGGTGGAAGTCTCACTGCCTCGCCCACCGGGCCGCTGAGGAAGTTGGGCAGGGGAATGACCTGAAGAACTCTTTTTTTCCCCTTTTATTTTCCTTTTTCGGAGTTCTTTTTCGGGCGACTGCTGATTGACTTAGCTCCCCAAACCCAGTCAAGTGTGTTGATTTCAGCCCCGAGTCCTTTCCCGTGGTTTCATCCGCCCCTGGCCGCCACTGGGGCCTTGCACTGCCTTAAGGATTCGGTGGCAGAGGCTTCCGGGGCGTCGAAAGTGACCTCCCTTTCCTGGGCGGCGCGGGTTGGGAGGAGAAAAGTTGCATTGAGTGTCCAGTCCGAGGGGTCCATCGCGCCCACTGCCCGTGGCGCCCCGGCTGTCCCCAGGTGAGGATTACTGGGTAGTCAGGTTTGTCCCGTCCGCTTTCCATCTTTAATGGAAGCCCTTATTAAAGCCTTTGGGGATCGGGAAGACGCTAGATTAGGGTGGGAGTGAAGTATAAAGGCTTTTTGCTTTTTTTTTTTTTTTTTTTTTAATCACAGCGCACTTCTCTAAAAATTCGACCTGATTTTGGGCTAGGGCAAAAGCCGAACGACCGAAAAGACTTAGTCGTCATTCTTTCCTTTTTAGTTAGGACAGTCTTTGGAGTTTAAAGGTTGAGCAAGATTGTGTACTTGAAACACTTAAAATTTAACTTCAAGGACGTCTGCACACTTATTTTGGAATCTATAGTGCTTTACGCTTAGATAATGCCATTGCAACAGTCTGCAGACTTAAAGACATTTTATTGTGGGAAACGATAAAGGCAATCAGGAGGAGATATTATATAATGAACTTCTCTGTACCCATCGCTTGGATTCAGCAGTGACTATTAAACAAATTTATTTCATCTATACACTTCTCATTCCTTAATGTTGGAAAATCGCTGACGTTATTTCATCAGTATTTCACTGTGTATTTGTAAAAGACGTGGTCTTTTGGCGCAAAATTATTATTATCATTATTATTATTGTTATTTTGAGACGGAGTTTCGCCTTGTTGCCCAGGCTGGAGTGCAGTGGCGCGATCTCAGCTCACCGCAACCTCCGCCTCCCAGGTTCAATTGATTCTCCTGCCCCAGCCTCCCGAGTAGCTGGGATTACAGGCGTGCGCCACCACGCCCGGCTAATTTTCTATTTTTAGTAGAAACGCGGTTTCTCCATGTTGGTCAGGCTGGTCTCGAACTCCTGGCCTCAGGTGATCTGCCCGTCTTGGCTTCCCAGAGTGCTGGAATTACAGGCGTGAGCTGCCGCGCCCAGCCAGCACAAAATTATTTTTTATCACATAAAATAATTAAGTCCTTAGTGTCAGGTATTCATCTGAAGACTTTAAACTTTCAACAGTGAATGCTTTGTGGTTATAGAACCATTTTAACAGTTTTTCTGATGTTGGCATAAAGGAACTCAAGTCTAGATTTTTGGTTTGGCCTTTGGTTAGTATTTTTAGATGATTAGCACATAAGTGAATCCAAAACATTCCATCTTTGTTGGTGTATATGTGTATGTACACTTACAGACCTGCAGGATCTCAGCTTTACATTCTTGAAGGAACAGAGAATCGATTTTTATTTTGTTGTCCGTGGTAGTTGCCCAGTATCCTGTTTTGTTTAGGCTGTACTTAACAAGAAAGACAGTAAGACTTGTTAGTGTTAGAGCTGCAGTGGAAGATGAAATACATCTTCAGGAACACTGTTTTCTCTTAACGCAGATACGTATGATGACTAAATTATTACCTTTTCAAATTAAAATTGGGTTCTCACCAAACGTGGGGGGGGCGTCTACTACTGAATTTATATAAAACTCAGACAGTGACTCATTATAAATTGTAAGAATTTAAGTTAATCAAGGGAAAACAAGTGTAGATCAAAACATATTCAAAAGTATAGGTCAAATATAATTTCAATTCTTGTAGCTTTCAAAGTAATGATTTTTCATTCCTTAGGCCCTTGTTCACTTTTTAAAGTTATATTCGATGTATTCATGTTTGAACTGTAGAAAGGTCAAAGTGTTAGACAAACGGTTACTGATTGATCATGTTTAAAAAGTACTGTAACTTTTTAATAGGCACAGAACCAATGCAAGTAACTTGTTTTAAAAAATGTTTGACTCTTGATTTACTGCCCTAAAGATTTTTTTTTTGTCCTGTGAAGTAGATAAATCAGGTGAATCGATTTGCCATTTATAAATTGAAAAGGAAAATAAAAGTTGTATGTTTCTATGTCTGTATTAATCCATGAAACAGTGTAATATGCTGGAGCTCACTAGCCCCAGAAAATGTAACTCAGCAAATGAGCACAGCACTATCGGGACAAGGCAGATAGGATAAGGATAGTTTCTTTCCCTAGGGAGATGACCATCTAAGGAACATTTTTAAAGTCACAGCGCAAATTACATTACACCAAGAAGCAGAATCTTCAAGATTGGGTTAAAAGCTGCGGGTTGTAAAACATGAGAAAAGGCACCGTTTTGGGGACCTTTTTTCTCAGGTGAATTAGTGCCATGAAATTTCAAAGAACTAAATTTAATCAAGTATTGGATATTTCTGAGGACCTGAAAAAAATTAACATTCTGTGCTTAAGATTTTTATATAAGTAATTACCCTATACAGATTATTATTATATCACTGCAACCTCCATCTCCTGAGTTCAAGCGGTTCTCCTGCCACAGCTTCTCAAGTAGCTGGGATTACAGGTGCGTGCCACCACTCCCAGCTAATTTTTGTATTTTTAGTAGAGATGGGGTTTCACCATGTTGGCCAGGCTGGTCTCAAACTCCTGGCCTCAAGTGAGCTGCCTGCCTCGGCCTCCCAGCCTCTATACAGATAATATTTTAAGGTAAAAATGATGTTTATAAGAATAGTAAATTAATTCATTTGGAACTTAATATGCTTCATTTTAAGTTAGCTTTATGGATATCGTATTATAAGTTGGTTAATCATTAAGTTTTTTTACTTTGTAAGTAGCGTAGGAATATGTACTTATTGTGGAGGAAAATTGACATGGAAGCATGTAGGGTAATAAATCAGCCTTTCTTTATACCCCTTCCTCATATTTGTTTATTTAAAAGTCTGTGTGGTGAGTGTCAAAAGTCATGAGGGAAGAATCCCTAGGTTTTTATTTTTATACGCACTGTTTAACACTTGTATTTGATGATTATATGTTTTCTTAAATTTTTTTTCACAGAGAATATGAAACTGGTGTCAAAATGACATCCAGATTTGGGAAAACATACAGTAGGAAAGGTGGAAATGGCAGTTCAAAATTCGATGAAGTCTTTTCCAACAAACGGACTACCCTTAGCACAAAATGGGGAGAGACCACATTTATGGCTAAATTAGGGCAGAAGAGGCCCAATTTCAAACCAGATATCCAAGAAATTCCGAAGAAACCTAAAGTGGAAGAAGAAAGTACTGGAGATCCTTTTGGATTTGATAGTGATGATGAGTCTCTACCAGTTTCTTCAAAGAATTTAGCCCAGGGTAAGGGTTCCTCTTATTCAGAATCTAGTGAAGCTGCTCAGTTGGAAGAGGTCACTTCAGTACTTGAAGCTAATAGCAAAATTAGTCATGTGGTCGTTGAAGACACTGTCGTATCTGATAAATGCTTCCCTTTGGAGGACACTTTGCTTGGGAAAGAAAAGAGCACAAACCGAATTGTAGAAGATGATGCAAGCATAAGTAGCTGTAATAAATTAATAACTTCAGGTAAGTTTTGATTTTCTTTATTCTCAGCCAAGAGAGCTTTGTGCAAGCAATTTATTTAAATGATTTAAATTCTAAAATATATATTGTGTTTTCTTTCTGCACTTATGATACATGGGGACCATTGATAGTTTTGTAAAAGACATTTAAGAACTTTAAAGAAACCAGTTGGAGGTTGAAATAATAAAACAACTTGGATATTAACATTTATAGACTGTTGCTCAGGGTACATTTTGGGAACAGTCATAAGTTTATAACCCCAATTCCAATAAGAAATATCTCTTTTTGTTGTGTTAGGATCACAAAGTATCTCATTTCTATTACTGTGGAGGATTTGGATGGTTATTGATAATGAAAATGAGATGAGTATTTAAAATGAGGATTAGTTACCAATGGTAGACTCTCTGCCAAAACTAGTTCACAAAGATTAAGGGGGTATTGAGTGGAGACATTTAAAAAATTGAACTTGATTCCAAATTGAGATTAGTTTGGGGCCAGTAGCAACTTGTATTGATAGATTTTTTTTTTTGAGACGGAGTCTCGCTGTCGCCCACGCTGGCTCCGCCTCCCAGGTTCATGCCATTCTCCTGCCTCAGCCTCCCGAGTAGCTGGGACTACAGGCGCCTGCCACCACGCCTGGCTAATTTTTGTATTTTTAGTAGAGACAGGGTTTCACTGTGTTAGCCAGGATGGTCTCCATCTCCTGACCTCGTGATCTGCCCGCCTCATCTCCCAAAGTGCTGGGATTACAGGCATGAGCCACCGTGCCCGGCTGTATTGATAGATTTTAAACCACAAAACTGGTTGTATTTTAAAAATGTTAATTTGTAAATATAGCATCTAGTATTCTCTCCTAAAACGATATATTTTGTTCTGTCTTCTGTAAGGGATTTGAGATTTATAATAAGTGAAAAAGGTGCAATTAACTAAAAGACTGAAGGGCTAATATTGAGGGTGGCAGGGAAGAGGTGGGGTGGAGAAGTGGGAGCACTCTATCAGCATTAGGATAAGGGTGGCACTATACTGTAATTGAAAAGAAACCTTAGTTCTTGACGTCTTGGCAAAGTTTAGCAATAATGAGAGGTTATAAAAATCTCCTATTTTGAAAGGAAGTAAACACAGACAAAACTTGGCTGTACTGAATTCTTAAGGCGAATTTGTCCTTTGAAGGTTAAGGTACGTGAAACAGTACAATGTACTGGGCCTTGCATAGTTTTACTAAAAATGTTGAGCATTTTTTCACTCTTTTTCTCTTGGATGAGACGATGAGCCAGCTGTTATTGTCATTCCCTTGATCCTCAGGGTTAATTCTAATTTGGCTGTCCTTCCTGCTTTGCCCACATTTCTCCTCAGGCGTTGTTGACAAGTTAAGTTTAGGTTAAATTTCCATTAAAAAACAGCGTAAAGGACCTGTGCAGTGGCTCATGCCTGTAATCCCAGCACTTTGGGAGGCCAAGGCGGTTGGATCACCTGAGGTCAGGAGTTCAAGACCAGCCTGGCCAACATGGTGAAACCCCATCTCTATTAAAAATACAAAAAAATTAGCTGGGCATGGTGGCGGGTGCCTCTAAATCCCACCTACTACGGAGGTTGAGGCAGGAGAATCACTTGAACCCAGGAGACGGAGGTTGCAGTGAGCCGAGATCGCACCACTGCACTCCAGCCTGGGCAACAAAGCAAGATGCCATCTCAAAAAAAAAAAAAAAAAAAAGCATAAACAGCATAAAAACTGTTTCCAGGTCAGCTCCTAAAAATGTATAAATGTATATTAAAATCATCAAACTTTTTTTTTTGAGACACAGTCTCACTGTGTTGCTCAGGCTGTAGTACAGTGGCGCAGTCTTGCCTCACTGCAACCTCCGCTTCTGGGATTCAAGTGATTCTCCCACCTCAGCCTCCCCAGTAGCTGGGATTATAGGCACCTGCCATCATGCCCAGGTAATTTTTGTATTTTTATAGAGACAGGTTTTCACCGTGTTGGCCAGGCTAGTCTCAAACTCCTGACCTCAAGTGGTCTGCCTATCTAGGCCTCCCAAAGTGCTGGGATTGCAAGCATGAGCCATCGCGCCTGGCCCATGAAACTTTTTTTGAACTAAAATGAATTTTAACTCAGCTCTCATTTTATATAAGAAGCTCAAAGAGGTTAAATGACTGTCCAAGGTCAGCTAGTGGCAGAACTGGAATGAGATTAGTTTATTATCAACATATTGAGCACCTACTGTCCGTCAAACCACTGTACAAGGCTCTGCGAATGCTATTCTGCTTGTGTTTGTTGTTCCAACTGACATTTCTTTCTTTTTTTTTTTTTTTGAGATGAAGTCTCGCTCTTGTCCCCCCCAGGCTGGAGTGCGATGGCGCTATCTTGGCTCACTGCAACCTCCGCCTCTCGGGTTCAAGCAATTCTCCTGCCCCAGTCCCCCCCGAGTAGCTGGGATTTTAGGCACCTGCCACCATGCCCTGCTAATTTTTGTATTTTTAGTAGAGACGGCGTTTCACCATGTTGGCCTGGCTGGTCTAGATCTCCTGACCTCATGTGATCCACCCGCCTCGGCCTCCCCAAGTGCTGGGAATATAGGTGTGAGCCACTGTGCCCAGCCTGACATTTCTTGATGTTTTCAGATAATCTACAGTGTGGGGTGGGTGGGCCGGAGGAAGTAAGATTAAACTGTGCAAGTGGTGAAAGTGCTCAGGGCTGACTCCATCTTCCTTTAAGTGTATGGTCTTTTGAGGAATGGGGCATCATTGGCAGGCAGGGGCCCTGATGGCAGAGTGTATTAATAAAGTTGAACGTTTAGGTAAGGGGGAAAAGGAATGTGGAAGTTATTCATAAGTAATTGTTTCTGTAGCTTTGCGGACAATATATCTTTATGTTAAATCTGTTGTTGGAAGTTGGTTGGTGAGACCAACCAGCTAAGTGGGATAATTGCTTCCCAGTCTATGTAGCTCAAATGTAGTTCTAATGCTGATACTATGGACTGACTCTGAGTCCAAACTCCATTTTAATTGGTTTGTGAGGGGAAAATACATACTAAAATACAGGTAAATAGATGTTCAGGAACATCTTGTCCATCTTCCTTCCTCCTTCACAGAGGGTCTCTTAGTGGTCAGGGAATGGTGTAGCACTATGAATATTTCTTTTTTTCTCCTCTCCCTTGGTCATCCAGAGTTGCAACAACCTTGGCAGCTCCCTGTAGGATAAGAAGTGAATTTGAGGGAGTGCATTTAATTTTCATGGTAGACTTATCCTGTCTCTAATGTGTGCAAGTTAGTTGTTCTTATAAACCATTTATAAGTTTGTGTGTTTGTAAGTTTGTTATAGTTGTGGGGATGCTTTTGTACTTTGTGACTTTTCCTTTGTCTCTCCCCTCTAAACTGGTCATTTCTCTTGTGCCTAGACTGTTTTCTTGCATTATGTCTGTCAATTTTCATTGCCTTTACTCTCACTCAGAAAACCTTGTAATTTTAATTGAAATATAGAAACCCAAACCTAAATTTTTGATAAAAGAGGCCTCTCTAAATCTCAAGTGGTTCCTAACCTTTTTTGCTTTAGGGACCCTTCTGAGAATGATAAAGTTTTGAACTCTTTTCTCCAGATGCAAGTACTCATGTACCTACTTGGGTCTCAGAAATCTTAGCAGTCTTTTGCAGGTCATGGTTAGGCATTTTATTTAAAAACCTGTTGCAAATTTTAACAACTCGTTCAAAGTGCACAGGTGAAGTTCCGTCATGTCTTTCCAGTGGAGTGTTGAGTGTCCTTCTCGTTCATACTATTTTTTTGCTGTAGAATTATATCACCTCAGTGAAAAGGGCTTATCCAGGCTCAGAATTATTATGTCATTTGTCCTGGCATTACATTTTTAAGTGCATCTCTTTCTCTATAGGGGAGTATGTGGTTGATTTTTTTTGACACTGTTAAAATTCTTTAAGTACTTTTATAATGGATAGTACTTTTAAAAATTTTGTTGCGGGTGTGGCGGCTCATGCCTGTCATCCCAGCACTTTGGGGGAGGTTCAGGAGTTTGAGACCAGCCTGACCAACATGGTGAAACCCCGTCTTTACTAAAAAAAATACAAAAATTAACCAGGTGTGGTGGCGCATGTCTGTAATCCCAGCTACTCAGGACACTGAGGCAGGAGAACTGCTTGAACCCCGGAGGTGGAGGTTGCAGTGAGCTGAGATTATGCCACCGCACTCCAGCCTGGGTGACAGAGCAAGACTCCAACTCAATAAATAAATAAATAAATAAATTGTGTTTCACTTGAAGAGGAAACTTAGGATGAGGTCACTATAAAACACACAGTGGCTGTAATCCAGCACTTTGGGAGGCCGAGGCGGGTGAATCGCTTGAGGTCAGGAGTTCGAGACCAGCCTGGCCAACATAGTGAAACCCCATCTCTACTAAAAATACGAAAAAATTAGCGGAAATTGCTTGAATTGGGGAGGTAGAGGTTGCAGTGAGCCGAGATGGTGCCACTGCGCTCCAGCTTGGGCAACAGAGCGAGACTCCATCTCAAAAAACAAAAACAAAAAAACCCCGCAAAACCTACAGTAGTTCCCATTTTCCAGACAGATGCTTGGTGGGTAAGGGAACCAGAAACAAGATTACAAACTGAATAGGTACTGCAGGGAAGGGTTGTGTTGCTAAAATGTCCTGTTCCTTAAACAAGAAGAAAACGTTTATTATGAAACTTTTCAGGCACACAAAAATAGAATGGTAAAAAAAAAAACCTCATGTACTTGATTGTCCACCTCCAATAGTTGTTAGTATCTGGCAGATCTTGTTGCATCTGTTTTGCACGCTACTCTCTCCACTTCCCATCCTTTACTCCCTGGATTTTAAAGCTAATTTAAGATTTCTGTTTCTATCTGCAAATACTTCTGTATCTAATCTTTAATTTTGAAAACAGAAATTTCTGATTGCAGTTGCTGTTAAAGCCAGTCAGTTCTCAGCCAGGTGTGCCAATTAAAAATGGCTGTTAGCAAGAGCTAAAGGTCCACCCTTCTAAGAGATCTCCAGGTATTCCTTAATGGTTTGAATCAGTGCCGTGTGTAGTAGAGGCAAAAAGAAGGCTTCTCTTGCCTTTTATGCAAGGCTACTTCCATTTCTCGTCTTTGTTCTGTTTGCTACAGGTTTTTAATCTGGACTCCAGAATAAAGTGTGCAAAGACTTATATTTCGGCTTGGCACACTTTTCTTGCCAGCCAGCTGGGATTCAGTCTACATATCCTGCCAAATATTGAGATAACTACAGCATAGGCTCTTAATTTGCCTGACTGGTTTTGTAGCCAATAAATTTTTTTAATTTGCTTAAAGCTGTAATGAGTATTTGTGTAAGTTAGAGGGATGGTATTGTCAGGAGATTTTGAACTTGGATTTAGAACTGAAGGTGATTTTTTAGAAAGGGATATGATTTATTACTGAAAGTTTAAAGTAGGACAGGAACTTGTGATCTGAGATGAGATTGTCATTGGATAAAGTACAGATGATTAATGAGGATTATTATTATTTTTTAAGTCCTGAAAGGATAGTATCAGCAAGAGTTACCTGCCTTTATTTATTGAATGTATTTGTTGTGTAGAATATATTTAAATCATACCGAAAATCAGCTTCTTTTTAAGAGAAGTGGATAAGACCTATTATTTCTTTTTTTATTTTTATTTTTTGGAGACAGGGTCTTACTCTGTCATCCAGGCTGGAATGCATGGCTCATCACAGGTTCTACCTCCTGGGCTGAAGCCATCTTCCCTCCTCGGCCTCCCCAGTAGTTGGGAGTACAATGGTTCACCACCACACTGGGCTAATTTCTAAATTTTTTGTAGAGACCGTGTCTCAGTATGCCCAGCCTGGTCCTGAACTCCTGGGCTTGAGTAGTCCTCCCGCCTCCACCTCCCGAAGTGTTGGGATTACAGGCATGAGCCACTGTGCCCGGCCCTGTTATTTCTTAAATTCCTACTTTTACATATCAGTTGATCCTTAATCACAACTGTATAAGGGAGGCTTTATTTCCATTATATTGAGGGTAAGGCACAGTTCAGAGGTTGAATAACTTGAACTGTTAAGTGGAAGATCTGGGAAACATCCAAAGTGTTCTTTTCATACAGTGCTGTTGTATTCTGATGTGAATGAGATAAATTTTGTCATCTTCAAAGCCGTATATTTAGAAGAGACTGTCACTGTAAGCAGTTTTATCTTGATGTTGGAAATAAAGTTATTTTGCGAGGGGCAAATTATGGATTCCCTCTTGTCTCTGTTCAAGTAATTTTCTGCTTTTTTTAATTTTAAAGATGTGATTTTTGTAAAGAGGTGGGATGTGGCTGTCTTGCCCTGGCTGGCCTCAAACTCCTGGGCTCACGCAGTGCTCCCACCTCAGCCTCCTGCCTCAGCCTTCTGAGAGGCTGGGATTACAGGCATGCCACCTGGCTTAAGTAATTTTCTTTTTAATAAGAATGATGGGCCAGGCATGGTGGCTCACACCTGTTAATACCAGCACTTGGGTAGGCCAAAGTGGGAGGATGGCGTGAGCCCAGGAGTTCAAAACCAGCCTGGTCAACATAGTGACATCCCATTTCTTCAAAAAAAAAAAAAAAAAAAAAAAAAAAAATTAGCCTGATGTGTTGGGGTGCACCCGTAGTTCCAGCTACTTGGGAGACTGAGTTGAGGATCACTTGAGCCCAGCAGTTCAGGGCAGCAGTGAGCCATGTTTGGGTCACAGCCTGGGTGACACAGCAAGATACCATCTCAAAAACAAAACAAAACGAGAATGATGACCAAACTATTTTTAATACTTACCGAATAAAGTTTTTGACTTGATTTTTATAGATATTTTCTACTACTTATTTTCATATGTGTATATAAATGGAAATTCAACATTATGTAAATTATGAAAGAGGTATTATAATTTTAAGTAAATTCATTTTGTTCTAAAGCAGAACTTTTGTTTCTTACTCAGATTTTCTGAGTAAAAGGAGTATTATTCTCAAGGTTTGTATATTAACAAACGCATGGGAGACCACTAACAAGTTTCTCCTCAGATCCAGATTGAATACCAGCTATGGGGTAAAATATGAAATTTATAAACATAGCCTCTGTACTTTAGAGTTACTGACTTCTGCTGGTCATGATAAAGAACTAGCTTCTAACATGACAACACTTTTATATAATACATTATGCTTTTCAGAGCATTTTCCCTAAGTATTTTATGCTTTTAGAACTTGAAGCCAGACAGCTGGGTGTGGTGGCTCACGCCTGTAATCCCAACACTTTGGGAGGCAAGGCGGGTGGATTATGAGGTCAGGAGTTCGAAATCAGCCTGACCAACATGGTGAAATCCCGTCTCTACTAAAAATACAAAAAGTAGCCAGGCGTGGTGGCGTGTGCCTATAATCCCAGGTACTCAGGAGGCTGAGGCAGGAGAATCACTTAAACCCGGTAGGCAGAGGTTGCAGTGAGTCAAGATCACGCCACTGCACTCCAGCCTGGGCAACAGAACGAGACTCTGTCTCAAAAGAAAAAAAAAAGGCTGGGTGGAGTGGCTGATGCCTGTAATCCCAGCACTTCGGTTTGGAAGGCCGAGGCGGGCGGATCACAAGGTCAGCAGTTCGAGACCAGCCTGGCCAACATGGTGAAACCTGGTCTTTACTAAAAATAACAAAAATTAGCCAGGCACGGTGGCGGGTGCCTGTAGTCCCAGCTAGTCCGGAGCCTGAGGCAGGAGAATTGCTTGAACCCGGGAGGTGGAGGTTGCAGTGAGCTGAGACCATGCCATTGCACTCCAGCCTGGGTGACCAAGCGAGACTCTGTCTCAAAAAAAAAAAAAAAAAAAAAAAAAAACCAAAGAGCTTCGAGCCAGATGATACCTCATGAATTTTTCTTTTCCAGCACTTGTGCCTTTAGGAAGTAGTCCTCAACTTTCCTAGACCCCTGATGGTAGAGGAGGATGAGTTTGTTCATAGGAAGGTCTAGGGGGATGCCTCCTTCCAGCTATTATTTTAGTGTCCATGAACAAGATGGACTCACTTGCATTTCTTGCATTGTACTGGGGAAGATAGAATAAACAATCACAAGTGTGCTGAAAAGGAAAAAATATATAGAGTGGTGCGGGAGTGTAGCACTCTATGGGCTTACTTGCTTGTTCTAGGGGTGCAGGTACGTAGGCAAGGCTGACATTTAACCTGGGACCTGTTGGTGCACTGAGAAAGGATAGAAGTGGCAGAGTTTGGTGACATGAGCGATGAGGAAGGAGGCATCAGGAATTATTCCCAGCTATGTAATGTGAGCAGCTGAGCAGATGGTAGTGTCATTTACTGAGATAGGGAACATTTTGACAGAAAGTTTGAGTTCAGTTTTGGGTACATTGGGTTTGAGATGTTTGTAAGATATGTTTCAATGGCAGATTTGCTGGAATGAAGCTGAGATAAGAAGCCTTGATTAGAGACAATTAATTCGAAATTCAGTATATAAATATTATCTGGAAAGAAAGGATTAGTTGAAGTCATTAAAGAGAGTGTAAGAGGAAAAAGTATTAGGACTGTGCTGTGAAGAACTTCCAATACCGGCCGGGCGCGGTGGCTTACGCCTGTAATCCCAGCACTTTGGGAGGCAGAGGAGGGTGGATCACGAGGTCAGGAGATCGAGACCACGGTGAAACCCTGTCTCTACTAAAAATACAAAAAATTAGCCGGGAGTGGTGGCGGGCGCCTGTAGTCCCAGTTACTTGGAGAGGCTGAGGCAGGAGAATGGCGTGAACTCAGGAGGCGGAGCTTGCAGTGGGCCGAGATCGCGCCACCGCACTCCAGCCTGGGTGACAGAGACTGTCTCAAAAAAAAAAAAAAAAAAAAAAAAAGAACTTTCAATACTAATGGAGGGAGAGAAGAGGAAGAAACTAGAAAAGGAAATTCAGTAGGAGCAGCTAGAGCAGCTTAAGGGAAACCAGGGAAGTGATATATTATAGAAGCCAACGTAAAAGTATTTCAGAAAGTGTTGACTGACGCGGAATGCTGCTGCCATCAACTTAAGTGAGGACTGCAAGGCAGACCTTGGATTTGCAGCTTGGACTGGAGTGATACAAGGGGTGAGGAAATGGGGGGTAACAAGTGTTTACAACTTGTTAAAGATGTTCGAAGGGGAGGAGAAGAAAAAGGGCAGCTAGAGGGACGTGAGGGATTCTGGATGGTTTAATGCGTGGGATCCAAAGCGCAAGAGAACCGTTTTGGAAGAAGGGGTGCTATGTTTGGCTGGAAGGAGGAAAGTTGAGTAAAAAGATGAGCTTAGTGGGAGGACATAAGAGAAGGTGGTTTATAGCTAAAAGTGTGTTTTCCCTTATCCCATAAAATAACCAAAGAGGTTATTACTGAAAGGGACAAAGAAAGGCAGGGTAACTTGGGGGGTTTGGGGGAGCAGGAAAGAGTTCAGATAGATGTTACTTAAAGTGGGAGAGTGAGCTGTCTAGAGACAAAAGTAGAATTTCTGGACATTATTGAGGCCTTAGTTGAAATTGGTGTCACTAAAAACACATGGTCACTAATCTACCTAGTGTGTATGTTTTTTTCCTCCTCCTTTAGTAGGCCCCATTATCTGGAACCTGGACAGAATACAGAGTATTGGATAAGATTATTAGAATTGTCCTCAATAGACATTTTGTCAGTCAGCATGTGGAATGAAGAGATAGCGAAGCAAGGGAATTTAGGGTATTATTGCCCAGAGAGTGATTGAGAAGATAGACTGTGGAATTTAAAATGCTGAGTGCCCGGACAGGGCTAATGAATAGGAGAAAGGGGAGAAAAGGGGTAGTATACTGAGAATCTTCTTAAATAAAAATGAAGAATGGGAGTACTGGCACAAGCAAGTTGGATGGTTGGTAGGTTGTGATTAAAAAAAAAAAAGTGGGCTATCTGATTTTAATGTTTATGAAATGAAGCATTTTAGGATATACAGCAAGCTTCTGGATGCAACTGAGAACTGGTGGCTGAGATGGAATGCGGGAGATTGTTGATGAGATAAGGTTAAAGAACTGGGAAATCAGAGGGTTGGAATTTGGTGGAATTCAGTGTGATAGCAAAATTGGGATGGAGGAGTAGATTATAAATATGGTGTAAAATCCTTAAATACATGAACAGTGAATAAGAGGTTGAATAAGAGGTTGTTGGATGACAAGTATTAGGAAGATTAGAGGGTAACTAGCACAAGCCTCAAAAGAAGGGGCTTTAATTTTTTTTTTTTTTTTTTGAGACAGAGTCTCGCTGACGCCCAGGCTGGAGTGCAGTGGCACAGTCTTGGCTGACTGCAACCTCTGCCTCCCGGGTTCAAGCGATTCTCCTACCTCATCCTCCCGAGTAGCTGGGATTACAGGCGCCTGTCACCACACCTGGCTAATTTTTGTATTTTTGGTAGAGACGGGGTTTCACTATATTGGCCAGGGTGGTCTTGAACTCCTGACCTCAGGTGATCCGCCCGCCTCGGCCTCCCAAAGTGCTGGGATTACAGGTGTGAGCCACTACTTTTTTTTTTTTTTTTTAAATAATCTTTCCTTACTTATTTTTGTTGTCTTTTTATTATTATTTGTTTAGTCTTACACAAGAAAATCAGAGAAGCCAAGAAGGGGCTCTTATATAACAGGGTGGAGGAGTAATCATTTTATAAAGAGGCTCTGGAGAGTCAGCATATCAGTGTCCCCAAACTATCCTGCTCTGAAATAGTAGGGAGGGCTGCAGGAGAAGAGGCACCCTTAGTCCAGTGTAGGGCAAAGAAGTGGTAGAAAGAATGAACCCCAGGTGTCCTTTTAATTTTTTTTTAGAAACAAGGTCTTTCTCTGTTGCCCAGGCTGGAGTGCAGTGGTGCGATCATTGCTCACTGCAACCTTAAACTCCTGGGCTTAAGTGATCCTCCTGCCCCCACTTCCTGAGTAGCTAGGACTATAGGAACGTGCCACCACTCCTGGCTGATTTTCAAAATTTTTTTTGTAGAGAGAGTCTTGCTTTGTTGCCTAGGCTGGTCTCTGACTCCTGGATGCAAGTGATCCCCCTGCTTTGGCCTGCCGCCCCTCCCACCCCAAGTGCTGGGATTACAGGCGTGAGCCACCACACGTGGCCAATATTGACATTTTAAAATATAACATGCAGCTTAGATGTCATAGTGATTTCTTTTAACTTTTTTAAATTGTAAAATAAAACAGAAAACCACACAAAAGGGGTCTAGCTTAATTAATTATTAGAAGAGGAACACTCCTGTAACCATTACCTAAGTTAGGAAATAGAATTGTGCCAGCCAGTCTAGAAGTTCTTTCATGCATCACTTCCTCCTTCCTCACCCTCGAAGTATTTTGTTTGTTTGTTTGTTTGTTTTTGTTTTTGGAGATGGTCCCGCTCTGTTGCCCAGGCTGGAGTACAGTAATGCAGTCATGTTTCACTGCAGCCTCAATCTTCTGGGCACAGGTAATCCTCCTGCCTCAGCCTCCTGAGAAGTTGGGACCATGGGTGTGTACCATCACAGTCAGCTAATTTTTTTGATTTTAGTAGAGACAAGGTCTTGAACTCCTGAGCTCAAGTAGTCCTCACACCTTGGCCTCCCAAAGTGTTGGTATTACTGTCATGAACCAGTGCTTCTGGCCCATAATTATTTTCTTGATTGCAAATGCCATAATTACTTGGCTGTTCATTCTCTTTTTAAAATTTTTTCTTTAATAATTTTTGTTTCTTACAAGTCCCCAATTTCCCCCAGAAACTGTTCACTTTCGTATGTTTAAAAAAATACAAGAACATGCTCTTCAATAGCCAGAATATAGTGTTCCTTGTTCTTTTTGAAATTGTATTTCTATCCTACTTCCCCTTCAGAATTTTATCCTAATGATTATAGTATTTATGTTTAGTCTTTTAGTGGTCATCCTTTTCGTAATTCTTGGTATAAAAATATGTATATACATTTAAATTCAAATTTTTAAGAGCCGAGGCTGGTACAAAAATATGTATATGCATTTAAATTCAAATTTTTAAGGGCTGTGACCGGGCGCGGTGGCTCATGCCTGTAATCCTAGCACTTTGGGAGGCTGAGGTAGGCAGATCACTTGAGGTCAGGTGTTTGAGACCAGCCTGGTCAACATGGTGAAACCCCGTCTCTGCTAAAAATAAAAAAATTAGCCGGGAATGGTGACTCGCGCCTGTAGTCCCAGCTACTCAGGAGGTTGAGACAGGAGAATATCACTTGAACGTGGGAGGTGGAGACTGCGCCACTGCCTTATTGACAGAGCAAGACTCTGTCTCCAAAAAAAAAAAAAAAAGAGTTGGGTGCTGTGGCTGAAGCTTGTAATCCCAGTACTTTGGGAGGCTGAGATGGGAGGATCGCCTGAGTCTAGGAGTTTGAGACCAGCCTGGGCAACATAAAAAAAACATAAAAAAATCCTGTCTCTACAAAAAAAAAAAAAAATTCTACAGCTTTTAGGAATTTTATGTGACTGTAGTGCTCTAAACTGTTTTAAAAATAATTTTGTACTACATCATGATCACAGTTATCAGTGCTTTTTTTAAATCAAATGCTCTCAATATTTGATCAAACTTGAATGCTATAATTGATCAAACTTGAATGCTGTATATATTAAAGATAAAATTTATTGGAAATGTATCTTTTAAGAGATGAGTGGGCTTTTTTCAGTTAGTTTATATATATATGAATGAATATTATTGCTAAAGTATATAAAGGTTTTGGACAAAAAAGTTTTTTGGCATCAATTTTATTCCTATTTTTTGTTGTTTGTTGTTGTTGTCGAGATGGAGCCTCGCTGTGTTGCTCAGGCTGGAGTGCGTGGCTACTCACACAGGTGTGATCGTAACAGCAGCCTCAAGTGAACCGCTGGCCACAGTGCCCTGGGTAGATCTAGGTGGGACTATAAGCACGTACTACTATGTCCCTATTATTCCTATTTCTTTTTTTTTTTTGAGACTGAGTCTCGCTCTGTCGCCCGGGCTCACTGCCACCTCTGCCTCCCAGGTTCAAGCGATTCTCCTGCCTCAGCCTCCCAAGTAGCTTGGACTACAGGTGTGTGCTACTACGCCCGGCTAATTTTTTGTATTTTTTAGTAGAGATGGGATGTCACCGTGTTAGCTAGGCTGGTCTCGATCTCCTGACCTCGTGATCTGCCCACCTCTGCCTCCCAAAGTGCTGGGATTACAGGTGTGAGCCCCTGCACCCGACCTCCTATTTCAATTTTTTAATATGTGTAAATGTTGAGAAGCCATAAATTAACAAAATAAAGATAAGAATGGTAAGAGTTTTGCTATAGCAGTTTCTATTATTTGAATTCTTACATGCCACAAAGCACGTGGTAATCATAGAAATTCATTGTAATAATGAGTCAGTCTGTTAGATCTTTTCAGTTCTGTGAAATGCAATTAATTTAGGAAACCACCTGACATGCAAAGGATTTGTTACCCACACATGAAAGTTTTGCTTAATTATGAAGTACAGAAACCAACGATCTATCACATTATTTCTTTATAGGTCATGTCAAGAGTTGGAAAAATGTACCATATGAGATTAGGGATAGGTGAGCGATACGCTGTTATTAATATTTGTAATATGGGAGAAGAGTGATTGGTTAATCCCAGATGGGTTGGCAAATCAGTTTTTGGAACAGTTTACACCTGGAGGTTGGGGATTTAGAAGTGAATTTCCTTAAAATGCAATTGTACCTATATTTGAAAAGCCTTTGTTTACCTCCGGGGGTATGTGTCTCTAGTTTGAATAATTAATTGCCACCTCGAAGGGAGGCCCAAGGCTCGTTGGTTGAGGAGTGGCTGGGGTGTGTGGTGTGTTTCCTATTCTGCAAGGGTAGGGCAGAGATGGGCAGCTTCAGCAGGAGGCCAGGGAGCAAACAAGCTCCTTGATGTGCAGATAAGCTGTGGCAGTTGGCAGTGAGGCTCTCCACAGGTTGTGTTGGTGGGAGTTAAGGGAAGGTTGCGATAACCTGAACTGTTCTGTGTGGTGGGCCAAGCTGAATAGTACTTTCGAAATTGTTTTTAGGTTAGTGTTTTATCTTTAAAATTGCATGTCAATTTTGTATTTTATAGGTATGCCTTATAAAATATAAAATGTTTTGGATTACCAATTGTAACGCTTAACCGTTTTTTTCCCCCCAAGACGGAGTCTCACTCTGTTGACCAGGCTGGAGTGCAGTGGCGGATCTTGGCTCACTGCAACCTCTGCCTCCTGGGTCGAAGTGATTCTCCTGCCTCAGCCTCCCGAGTAGCTGGGATTACATGCATGCAGCACCACTCATGGCAATTTTTTGTATTTTTAGTAGACACGGGGTTTCACCATGTTGACCAGGCTGGTCTCAAACTACTGACCTCAAGTGATCTGCCCGCCTCGGCCTCCCAGAGTGCTGTGATTACAGGCGTGAGCCACAGTATCTGGCCTTAACTGTTTTAAAAAATAATTTTTACCTTTCAAATCTTTGAGTAAAGATTTGCTCACTTAGGAAGATGTGCTGTGTTTTTCCTGTGGCCTTTCAGGTGCCTCTGGTGATCAGCCACATGACCTTATTAACAGTGAAAAGTGAGTTCTCTTCCACTGAAACCAATGCTGTTAACAGTTTGTTACAGTCTTTAATAGGCACAGCATGTATGTCTATATTTGTATTCTTAAAAACACAAATGGGAGCATATATATGTATTTAGTGTATTATGCCTTTAAGAACACTTCATCTTTAAGATGTTTATTATTATAAGGCAGATCTATAAATATTAATAAGATTATAATTATTAAAGTTATAATCTTTTCATTATCTGATATGATTATTATAGATTTATTTATAGATTTTTTATAATCTTATATTTGTAGATCTGCCTTGGTTTTTTTAAAGCAGTTTCATAGTTTTCCATTGCGTGGATATACTATAATAACGGTCTCTTATGGATATTTTGGCTGTTTCTAGTCTTTTGCTATTACACATAAATGTTATATCGAATGTCTTTTTATGTATGTCTTTGACCATCATGTCACATGTCTGAATATAAGGGTAGGAGATGTTTCTTAAGTGTCATTGAAAGGGTTTATACATTTATCTATTTTATTTATTTATTTTTTAGATGGAGTCTCGCTCTGTTGCCCAGGCTGGAGTGCACTGGCGTGATCTCGGCTCACTGCAACCTCTGCCTCCCAGGTTCAAGCAATTCTCATGCCTTAGGGATTACGGGCGTGAGCCACCACGCCCAGCCCCTGCCCTACTTTTATTTTTAAAACTGTTTATGGCTGGGCTCAGTTTCTCATGCCTGTAATCCTAGCACTTTGGGAGGCCGAGGTAGGTGGATTGCCTGAGGTCAGGAGTTCGAGACCAGCCTGGCCCACATGGTGAAACCCCATCTCTACTAAAAATACAAAAATTAGCTGGGCGTGGTAGAGGGTGCCTGTAATCCCAGCTACTCAGGAGACTGAGGCAGCTTGAACCTGGGAGGCAGAGGTTGCGCCAGTGCCCTCCAGCCTGGGAGACAGACTGAGACTCCGTTGCAAAAAAAAAAAAAAAAAAAAAAGCCCAAAAAACACACAAAAATACCTTTTATTTGCACATGGTTCAATATGGTGTTGGTTAAAAGCTTCCCTCCTAGTACATTTCCTTAGCCACCTCAGTTTTCTCTGGAATGACCATTCATTGTTATTTGTTTGAACCTTTCTGGTATGTTCTGTGCACATACAGGCAGTTCCACATATCTGTATGTACATGTGTGCCTGTGTATTTTAATCCACAAAATTAAAATCCACAATGATAATTTGCTGCTGTTTTGTACCTTACTCTTTCTCATGTAATATCTTGGGGATAATTCTGTATCAGTTTTCTTTTTGGCCCTCTCCCTACCCTTTGAAAAAATACTGTTGCATGTGTCAATTTCTGTATGTGCTATAAATTACTTAAGCAATTCCTTATTAATGTCAGACTTTCAAGTTGCTTCCAATTTTTTTTAATAAGTTGCCTTATTTTTCAGAGAGTATATACCACTTAATAGACATGTAATCAACAACTAGTAATTTAAGCCCACTGTCCTTTATCTGTGGAATGAGTTAGAGGTTCACATTTCCTTTTCTGAAACCGTTGGGGCCAGATGTGTCTTAGAATTTAGAATTATTTTGGATTTTGGAAAGTTTACATTAACGCCCCTATCAGGATCTGAGGTGGTGTTCTCTAATCAAAGATAGTGTTTTTTCAGAAAAGAAAATACCTTCCCTAAGTAGGGTAAATACTATAAATAGCCTCCCTTTGGTTGGGGTTTTGCTTCCAAGTGTGTTGTGAGAAAACTTTTTACTTTTTAGAGCTTTTTGGATGTTGGAATTGTGGGTAAGGGATTATGAACTTGGCAGTAGTACTTACCTGATGGTGGCTTTTTTTTTTTTTTCGAGACGGAGTCTTGCTCTGTTGTCTAGGCTGGAGTGCAGTGGCGCGATCTCAGCTCACTGCAAGCTCCGCCTCCCAGGTTCACGCCATTCTCCTGCCTCAGCCTCCCAAGTAGCTGGGACTACAGGCGCCTGCCACCACGTCCGGCTAATTTTTAGTAGAGACAGGGTTTCACCGTGTTAGCCAGGATCTCCTGATCTCCTGATCCACCTGCCTCTGCCTCCCAAAGTGCTGGGATTACAGGCGTGAGCCACCGCACCTGGCCTGATGGTTGCTTTGAGATAAAATAAATTAATAGAAAGTATTTAGAGTAGTACCAGGCACATACCAAGGGCTTATGTAAATGTAGTTCAGCTTTGTTTTACTTTGAGTTTTAATTGTGAGTGAAATTGAGTATCCTTCATAAGTTATTTAATTCATTATAGATATATATTTTAATGAATTGCTTCTTTGTGTTCCTGGCTTATTATTTATTTATTTATTTTTGAGGCCGAGTCTTGCTCTGTTGCCCAGGCTGGAGTGCAGTGGTGCTATCTCAGCTCACTACAACCTCTGCCTCCTGGGTTCAAACAATTCTTGTGCCTCAGCCTCCCAAGTAGCGAGGACGACTGGCATGTGCCACCACGCCTGACTGGGTTTTTTTTGTCTTTTTAGTGGAGACAGGGTTTCACCATGTTGGCCACACTGGTCTCGAACTTCTGGCTTCCCAAAGAGCCGGCATTATAGGCCTGAGCCATTGTGCCTGGCCCCTAGCCCCATTTTCTACTGGGACATTGGACTTACTGATGTGTAAGGATTCTTGGTATATTAAGGAATTTACCTTTTGTGTTTCCCTAGCAACTAATGATAAGCATTTTTCATGTGTGTATTCTTTTTTTTTTTGAGATGGAGTCTCGCTCTGTCACCCAGGCTGTAGTGCAGTGGTGTGATCTTGGCTCACTGCAAGCTCCGCCTCCCGGGTTCACGCCATTCTCCTGCCTCAGCCTCCCGGGTAGCTGGAACTACAGATGCCCGCCACCACGCCTGGCTCATTTTTTTGTATTTTTAGTAGAGACGGAGTTTCACTGTGTTAGCCAGGATGGTCTCAATCTCCTGACCTGATGATCCACCCGCTTCGGCCTCCCAAAGTGCTGGGATTACAGGCATGAGCCACCACACCCGGCGAAGTTTGTTTTCTTATCATGACAGCCATTCAGATATTTAAAGGCAGGTTTCATGTAATGGCAGTTTCCCCCCATCCCTGCACCAATTAAACCTTTCTAGTTGCCTCAACTGTATTTCATGGGTTATGGTCTCCAAGCCACTTTGTATCATTTGCACAGATTTCTTACAAGTTAAAGGCATTGTTTAAGTTTGGTCCTCAGCACATCGTGAGATAAACATTTGCTATTTCCGCCTCAGCCTCCCAAAGTGCTGGGATTACAGGTGTGAGCCCCCGCGCCCAGCCAGTGAATTAGTTTTGTTGTTGTTGTTCTTTTAAACAGAGTCTCGCTCTTTTGCCCAGGTTGGAGTACAGTGACATGATCTTGGCCCACTGCAACCTCTGCCTCCCGGGTTCAAGCAGTTCTCCTGCCTCAGCCTCCTGAGTAGCTGGGACTACAGGCGCCTGCCACCACGCCTGGCTAATTTTTGTATTTTTAGTAGAGACAGGGTTTCACCATGTTGGCCAGGCTGGCCTCGAACTCCTGACCTCATGATCCGCCTGCCTTGGCCTCCCAAACTGCTGGGATTACAGGCATGAGCCACCACGCCTGGCCTAGCATTTTAGTGTTTAGCAGCCACCACTAGACGTAGTGTAATATAGTTTGGTATGGGTCTTCTTTATGAAGTCTCTTTTGGCTGTTGATTTAATTGAGAACCTCTGCAGTCATTAGCCCCTCTGGGCCTTTTTTTCTCATCTGTGTAATGATGGGTTTGGTAAGAAATCAAAGGAAGTATCTTCATTTTCTTATAAGAGGGTAAAGGAAGTCTGTATATATTTGTGTGTATAGACTAGTATACAGTTACACAGATGTATACATTTGTGTGTTTATGTCTACAAAAATAATTATATGTCTATTTATATCTCCCATCTCCATTAAACAGTTCAACTGTTTAATCTTCAACAATTCATTGCCAGTCTTGTTTCATTTTTATCCTCACCAAAGTAAATTCTAGATGTTGTATTTGATTCATAAATATTTTTTTTAACAGATAAGGACTCCAAAAATAATCAATTTTGGCATTTTTTATGTTTTGGCTTTTGAATAGACAACTTACATGCAGTATAAAATTCAAGAAGTATGAAAGTCTTTTCTTGTTCCTTATCCCTTAGTCATTCCCATCTCTAAGAGCATCCATATCTGTACGTAATGTAGAGCTGCCTCATTCTTTTTAACAACTGCATAGTATTCAGGTGTGTTGCTATATGGTAATTTAATTCTTTATTAATTGGTATATTGTTTATGAAAGCAAAAACCAGGAAACAGTGTTGTATTGAGTTTCTTGTTATTTATGTAATTTTGTGTTCATGGAAAGTTATTTCTAAATACTTGTAAATGAAACTGCTGGCTTCAAGAGTAAGTCCTTTCTTTCACATGTACATTTTTAGTTTTAAAAGTATTACCAAATCTTAACCTGTTAAATTACATTAAAACCCTTTGGAGGCTGGACGTGGTGGCTCATGCCTGTGATTGTAGCACTTTGGGAGGCAGAGGCAGGACGTTTGCTTGAGCCCAGGAGTTCAAGACCAGCCTAGGCACCATAGTGTGACCCTGTCTGTTAAATAAAAAGGGGAGTTAGGCAGGTGTGGTGGTGCACACCTGTAGTTCCAGCTATTTGGGAGTGCTGCTCAGGAGGCTGAGGTGGGAGGATCACTTGAGGCCTGGAGGTCTCTGAAGCTGCGGTGAGCTGTGATCACACCACTGTATTCCAGTGTGGGTGACAGTGAGATCCTGTCTTGAGGGCAGGAAAACCTATTGGGTAGTATTAAAAATTATGCAGTGAATCTGTCCATGTAAAGCATCCCTCTCACCTGTATTTGATGACGCTAATTGAGATTTGTAAATAGCTTTTCTTAAATATACATGTATTTTGTAGAAGTAATTTTATTGTTTGGCATAGGGTATACATTTTGTCAGTGTTTTTCTACAAGTAAATGTTGAGGGAATTAATAATACCAGTTGGAATCATATTTGTATCTCATTTGGAAAGGTTATAAAAATGTTCTGATAGTAAAAATTGAAGGCAACAAAAATGAATTCTCCACATAACAGATGAATAGGCAGGCTGAGGATTTATTACTGGCTGATATGCATAAATAGCCACTATTAGCCATTTAACTAACACACCAGAACTACTGCTAAAAATTCCCTTGAGATTATATGGCATTTAGGATTAGAAGAAAGAACAGAAATAGCTAGAGAAACCTGATCCTATGGACAGGTTTCTGGATAGAACTAGCATACCTTATGGGCAGCCCTATCCCAGATAAATAAAAACACTGGTAGAAGGTTTTTATTAACTGTTCAGTTGGTTTAGGTTTTACTAAATGATTTTTAATTTAAGCATCTTTATTTGAAAAGCCCATAATACCCCTAAGAAGGTTTGGCTGAGTCATTTACATGTCATTCTGAATGGATTCAGTTGCTTAACCCTGCTGAAATTTCTTGTGAGTTTACAATTTTAAGGGACTTGGTTGCCTGAGGAAAGGTCAGTAGAAGGCATGAGAGCTACACACTGAAAGGATAGGAGAGGAAATGTCTGATATGTAAATGTTAATTTCTTCACAACTTAAAATTATTTGCAGTTCTTCCAAGATTGATCATATACTATTGATTAACCACATATCTGTTATTTATTAACTTTTATGTTGAACCACTCATGTTTTTATCTTTTGATTTATTTTTACAGATAAAGTGGAGAATTTTCATGGAGAACATGAAAAGAATAGTCACCATATTCACAAAAATGCTGATGACAGTACTAAGAAACCCAATGCAGAAACTACAGTGGCTTCTGAAATCAAGGAAACAAATGATACTTGGAACTCCCAGTTTGGGAAAAGGCCAGAATCACCATCAGAAATATCTCCAATCAAGGGATCTGTTAGAACTGGTTTGTTTGAATGGGATAATGATTTTGAAGACATCAGATCAGAAGACTGTATTTTAAGTTTGGATAGTGATCCTCTTTTGGAGATGAAGGATGACGATTTTAAAAATCGATTGGAAAATCTGAATGAAGCCATTGAGGAAGATATTGTACAAAGTGTTCTTAGGCCAACCAACTGTAGGACGTACTGTAGGGCCAATAAAACGAAATCCTCCCAAGGAGCATCAAATTTTGATAAGCTGATGGACGGCACCAGTCAGGCCTTAGCCAAAGCAAACAGTGAATCGAGTAAAGATGGCCTGAATCAGGCAAAGAAAGGGGGTGTAAGTTGTGGGACCAGTTTTAGAGGGACAGTTGGACGGACTAGAGATTACACTGTTTTACATCCATCTTGCTTGTCAGTTTGTAATGTTACCATACAGGATACTATGGAACGCAGCATGGATGAGTTCACTGCATCCACTCCTGCAGATTTGGGAGAAGCTGGTCGTCTCAGAAAAAAGGCAGATATTGCAACTTCTAAGACCACTACTAGATTTCGACCTAGTAATACTAAATCCAAAAAGGATGTTAAACTTGAATTTTTTGGTTTTGAAGATCATGAGACAGGAGGTGATGAAGGAGGTTCTGGAAGTTCTAATTACAAAATTAAGTATTTTGGCTTTGATGATCTCAGTGAAAGCGAAGATGATGAAGATGATGACTGTCAAGTAGAAAGAAAGACAAGCAAAAAAAGAACTAAAACAGCTCCATCACCCTCCTTGCAGCCTCCCCCAGAAAGCAATGATAATTCCCAGGACAGTCAGTCTGGTACTAACAATGCAGGTAAGAATTTAAAAAATATGTATAATAAGTACAATAGTCCTCCCTTACCTGCAGTTTCACTTTTTGTGGTTTCAATTACCCAAGGTCAACCATATTCTGAAAAGAGGTGAGTACAGTATAATAAGATAAAGATCCCATTCACATAACTTTTATTATAGCGTATTGTTAAAATCATTGTTCTATTCTTAGTCATTGCTAATCTCTTACTGTGCTTGATTTATAAATTAAACTTTATCATAGGTATGTATACGAAAAAACATAGTATATACAGGTTTTGGTGTACTATTTCTGGTTTCAGGCATCCACTAGGAACTGGCATGTATTCCCTGTTGATGGCTGGGGGGGCTACTTTAAATGTGTTTTTCAGGCTTGAATCAACAGCTGCATAGTTTCTTCCTAGATACTCAAGTTTAGCTTGTTATATTTATTAAAAGTACCTGTTAGAACCGTAAATCACCTTATCTAAAGGTACAGCATTTCAAGTGTTAATGATCAGGTCCCAAGTTGTAAGGAACCAATTTGTAGATTGGAGAGTCTTCATATTTGAGTTTTAATTTAAGCTTTAGCACTTGAGAATTTTAAAGCATATATGTGTATGGGGCAGGGACACCAAACATCGTGATGTTTCCACTTGACATATCCAAATGCAGTGAGAACATAGATTAGATTTTGGACCTTTGGAACTGTACTGATAACAGGTGGTTATAATGAGGGAAATACCAGAAGATTAGAATTTAAAAACTCTTTGTGGTTGGCTAAAAACTAATAAACATTCTGAAACCCTCCTAAGTTGGTTTAATAAAATTGAAAAGTGCCAGGTAGGTATGCATTCCCTCTTAACTGTGGAAATTTAATTTGTGCTGAGATTGTAGACTCAGTAATGACTAGGGGTCCTCAAGGAGTTCAGTCTCCACTGTGAGAGACAAACAAAAGAAATAGGTTAGCTCTGCTATAATTAAGTCATTACCTGACAAGGGCTTTGTGAAGTGGATTGACTATCTAGTGAGGAAGAATTTGTGAAAGCTTCTAGGATACATGGTTTCTTAACCAAATATAGTTTTTCTGGATTGGTTTACATATTAAATAAAGCTTTTTTCCTGGTAGGGCCACAGAAGTGTCATTATGGTAAATTAGAATTAGGCAGTAGTATTTTAAAATACAAATTCTCTTGTAGAATGTAAGTCATTCTTGAGATTACCTACCATTTTGCTTTATTTGGCCTAAAAATAGTTTTGCTTAATTTATTCTTCAAAACTAGACATACACAGGAGTACCCCTAGGGGCTCACCCCTGCCTCCCCCGAAAAAAAAAGAAAAAAATACATCCAGTGTTGTCTTTGAATCTTTTCTGGAGACTGGAAGTTTGCAGCAGCCTTACTATAGTCACTTAAGATCTGGCTGGGCAGAACAGCTAGGCATTTGTTTCCTCAGTAGAATGATAAATACTGCTATACATTACCAGCACCCTTGTCCTGCTGTAGTTTACTTATAAGCTTTTATTCTAACCTGGATAGCAAGTTATCCCCTGCAATTGAGAATCTGTGGCTAAAATTTACATCTTGGGTAATACAACTTTTAAAGATTTAAAATGTGAAATTAGACTCCCTTTGAGAAACTTGAAGTAGATGCTAAATAACATTTGAAAATTAGAGGCCATTTGGTTGATCTACCCAAAGTTGAAATTTGAGTCTTCATACCATATGTGAAACAGCAAAAAATTTTAAGCATTGGGATAGAGAAAAATCTTCCTATTTTTCCTATTTTGTTTTGCTTAGAAAAAGATACATATTTTTAACCAGTTGGGAAATAAACTGACTCTTTGGTTAGTTGTGTTTGAAGACCGACAAATCATTAAACTTTGTTGTATTAGGTCATTTTAAATCTCTTGCCAAGGATAACTGTCCTCCTTTTCTGGTGTTTTAAATGTGGCTTTTGTAGTTGCCAGCAGGCATTCTTTGAAGGCCAACATGATTTAGTGGATTTAAAGTTCTGAAAAATGTTACAGGTAGATACGCATGATGTTTTGTGTGTGTATAAACCTTACCATTCCAGTGTCAGTATCCATAGATATCCAGCAGTTATGTGACCTCTCGGAAGTAAGAAAATTATTTTGGAAAAGATTTGATTTTTCCATTTGACATAAAATAAGACTAGAACACGTACACAGCAACCAGGTTTATGATTTCTCTTTTGGGAGGGACAAGCAGGAAGGGAGAATGGCAGAATGAAACTTCTTATTCTAGGGAGTATTTTGTCAGCTCTGTGGTGCTGTGATTTCCTTTATTCTTTTCTTCCCATTTTCATTCATTCATGTATATATAATCTTGATAGGTTGTCTGGTAGGTAATTTGAAATATTAGTAAGCTAGATAGTTTTGATTACCATTTCAGAAAACTTGGATTTTACAGAGGACTTGCCTGGTGTGCCTGAAAGTGTGAAGAAGCCCATAAATAAACAAGGAGATAAATCAAAGGAAAATACCAGAAAGATTTTTAGTGGCCCCAAACGGGTAAGTAAAGCACTATCAGTGATTTTTTATTATTTATTTGTTATTGGAGGGCTCAACTCTTAATTTTTTATTTGAAAGTTACTAATAAACATCATAGCAACGGTCTTTCAAAGGATATATGTAAGTCATTTTTTCAGATATAACCATTTTTTAAAAAATTGTAAAATATATTTTTTAAACCATTCTCAAGTGTACAAGTCAGTGGCATTACTTTCACGGTGTTATGTAACCATCACAATTATCTATACCCAAAACCTTTTTATCATATCTAACAAAAACTCTGTACCCATTAACCAATAACTTCCTCCCCCACCTCACACCTAGTCAATACTATTCCACTCTGTCTCTAGGAATGTGCTTTTTCTAAGTATCTTATATAAATAGGATCATACAATATCCGTCATAAACCAGATACAAAAGGATGAACATTGTATGAATCTGGTTTATTTCACTAAGCCTGATTTTTCTAAGGTTACATCTATCTTTTACAGTGTGTCAAAATTTCATTCCTTTTTATGGCTGAATAAAATTCCATTGTATGTAAGATATATATGTATATATATAAAAGAATATTCCATTGTGTGTGAGACATACACACACCACCACACCTCCATGCCTTCCACATTTTGTTTATCCATTCATCTGTTGATGGACACTTGGATTGTTTTTACCTTTTGGCTACTGTGAATAATGCTGCTGTGAAGGTTGGCATACAGGTACATCTGTTTGAGTCTCTGCTTTCAGTTCTTTTGGATATATACCTAGGAGTGGATTTCCTGGGTCAGTATGGTAGGCCTATAACTTTCTGAGGAACTGCCAAACTGTTCTCTGTGGTTGTCTGCACCATTTTACATTGCTACCAGCAACGTATGAGGGCCCTAGTTTCTTCGTATCCTTACCAGCACTTCTATTTTCTGTTTTTTGATAATAGCCTAATGGGTGTGAAGTGGTATCTCATTGTGGTTTGATTTGCACATCACTAATGATTAGTGATGTTGAGCATTTTTTATGTGTTTACTGGCTATTTTTGTATCTTTGAAGAACTGTCTAAGTCCTTTGCCCAGTTTTTTTGTTTGTTTGTTTTAGATGGAGTTTCGCTCTTGTTGCTCAGGCTGGAGTGCGGTAGCACAATCTTGGCTCACTGCAACCTCCGCCTCCTGGGTTCAAGGAATTCTCCTGCCTCAGCCTCCCAAGTAGCTGGGATTACACGCATGTGACACCATGCTTGGCTAATTTTGTATTTTTAGTAGAGATGGGGTTTCATCATGTTTGTCAGGCTGGTCCCTAACTCCTGACCTCAGGTGATATTCTTGCCTCGGTGTCCCAAAGTGCTGGGATTACAGGTGTGAGCCACCGTGCCCGGCCCTTTGCCCATTTTTGAATTGAGTTTTTTTGGTTTTATTGAGTTGTAGTAGTATGTTAATCCTTAGCAGTAATATGGTTTACAAATATTTTCTGCTATTTCATTAGTTGTTTTTCACTGTATTGATATTGTCCTTTGATGCAAAAACATTTTAATTTTGATGTTCAATTTGTCATTCTGTTGTCTGTGCTTTTGGTGTCATATCCAATAAATTGTTGCCAGATCCAGTGTTACATACATTTTTGTCTATGTTTTTTTCCTATAGTTCATAGTTTTAGGTCGTTACGTTTAGATCTTTGTTCTATTTTAAGTTAATTTTTGTATATGGTATAAGATTAGGGCCAACTTTATTCCTCCTCCTCTTTTTTTTTGAGATGGTCTCACTCTCACCCAGGCTGGAATGCAGTGGTGTGATCCCAGCTCAGTGCAGCCTTGACGTCCTCGGGCTCAGGTGATCTCCCACCTCAGACTCCTAAATAGCTGGGACTACAGGCGTGCGTTATGATACCTGGCTAATTTTTGTATTTTTTGTAGAGACGTGGTTTCAGTTTGTTGCCCATGCTGGTCTTGAACTCCTAGGCTCAGGCTATCTGCCTGCCTTGGCCTCCCAAAATGTAATATGGTCCAGCATGGGTATTGAGAATAATTTGACTTTGCCTTTTTTGTAAAAAATTCCTTAAATAGCTTGTTATAGTATTTTGTTATTTAAAGTTAAAATTAGAGGTTGCCAGTACCTTTTATTCTTGTAGATTGAATTGCTTTTAAATAAAGAATGAGTGTGTTCAATTTTTATGGCCTTATTTTTCCTATTTTACCTGAAGAGCCCACTGGGGATCTTTTCAATGTAATTGTCCTATAGTTTTGCACTCCCAGGTGCTTAGGTGAGACTTTGAATTTCTAGAAAACTGTATGACTTCACAGTGATACGTAGTTGTATTTTAATAACCTTTTCAGGTAATTTTGGATATTCTTCTACAGTACTACCCCAAAACTCAAGAAATGGGAGTTTCTTGATGATTAGTTGCAACTTGGAATGTGAAACCGTGCCAGTAACCTTTCATACATTGCATTAAAATCTGCTTTATCTTGCATTTTGAATGGGCATTTACCCATACATGCTTTGTAACATCATACACTGGTCACTTGCAAAATACTGGTTACGATGAATTATGCAAATCTTTCAAATGATGACACATTTTATTATACAGTATCGAAAAACCATATTAATACCACTGCCAAACTCAGAAAAGTTTGTAAGTACTGGGAACCTATCAAGTTCACAGTGGTAGATACAAGTTCTCTAAAATTTGTTTTTGCTTAAAAGTTCAATTTTTTTTTTATTGGAAGCAAATACTTCAAGGAAGACAACTGATGGTAACAGATTTACTCTTTGTTTTCGAGAAAATGCCTGCCACATTCCCACGTTTGAATCAGCATAGTTTGTCGATCTTTCCAGTAAAGATGATGTTTGAGAAAAAAGTAGCTAGTTTGGCTTGCAACTTAAACGGTGGTGGTTTTTTCTCCATACAACCACTGTACTTTGCATGCAGCAGAAGTGTTTTATGCATACTTGTTTTGTCACAGAGATTATTAGTGTATTCAGGGATAGAGATTTAATAAAATTAACTATTTTTATTCCTTCATTAAGGGCTTTAAGTGAAACTGGCATTTTACTTTTTGACTGCTACATAGTATGTAGCAGTTAGGAGTCCTACCTTTATTTGTGCTAAGGCACCAGCAGTTTTACCCACCATTGCTTTTGCACCATCCATACAAATGTCAGTGCAGTAAAAAAGCCAGTTAACATCTTTATAAAATTTTTTTTGAGGCAGAGTCTTGCTCTGTTGCCCAGGCTGGAGTGCAGTGGCGCAATCTCAGCTTACTAGAGCCTCTGCCTCCCAGGTGCAAGTGATTCTCCTGCCTTAGCCTCCTGAGTAGCTGGGACTACAGGCAAGCGCCACCATGCCTGGCTAATTTTTTGTATTTTTAGTAGAGGGAGGGTCTCATCATGTTGGCCAGGCTGGTCTCGAACTCCTGGCCTCAGGTGATCCACCTGCTTCAGCCTCCCAAAGTCCTGCGATTACAGGCGTGAGCCAATGTGCCTGGCCCCCATCTCTTAAAAAAAAAAAAAATGTAGTTGGGCGTGGTGGCTTGGTTGTAGTCCAAGCTACTTGGGAGGCTGAGACAGGAAGATCACTTGAACCCAGGAGTTCAAGGCTGCAGTGAGCTATGATCACATCACTTCACTGGAGCCTGGACAACAGAGTGAGACCCTGTCTCTTAATAAATAAATAAATAAATGAAAATTTGAAATATACAGAAAATGTGAAAGAGCAGTAAGATGAATACCCATATCCCTCTGCCTAGATTGTTTTCCAGTTAGCATTTAACCATAATTGTACATGGTCCCTTTCCTTTCTCCCTCTCTATAATATGTATTTACTGTATAATACTTATATTAAGTATATGTACAGTCTTATTTGAAAGTTTATTTTATTAAATATATATATGGTCTTATTTGAAAGTAAGTTGCCTGCATTTCTTAAGAAAAAGGTCTCATACCTGTGGTTATATAACACTTAAGTCAATTCCTAGTAATTCTTTGATATAATCTGATAATCACTGTATTCAGTTTTCCCCATCTTCAAAATGTCTTTTCATATTTTTTTTCCCAAACCATAATCATTTAGTTATGTCTCTCTTAGTTTTGAACAGTACCCCCCTTTGAAAAAAATTCCCCTTGGCCCTGAATTTTTTTTTTTTTTTTTTGAGACGGAGTCTCACTCTGTTGCCCAGGCTCGAGTGCAGTGGCGCCATCTCTGCTCACTGCAAGCTCCACCTCCTGGATTCACGCCATTCTCCTGCCTCAGCCTCCCGAGTAGGTGGGACTATAGGCTCCCGCCACCACACCTGGCTAATTTTGTTTTTGTATTTTTGGTAGAGACAGGGTTTCACAGTGTTAGCCAGGATGGTCTCTATCTCCTGACCTCGTGATCTGCCCGCCTCGGCTTCCCAAAGTGCTGGGATTACAGGTGTGAGCCATCGCACCCGGATGGCCCTGATGGTTTTTTAAGAGCCCAGGATATTTGTCTTACAGAAAGTTCTGCATTCAGAATTTATCTGATTGTTTCCTACTGATGTCATTTAATTTGTTGCCTCACTGCATTAAAGTATCAGAATTTAAGTCTGGAAGTTTGATTAAATTGAGGTTAGACTTTTTGATGGGGGGCGGGGGAAGACTATTTCACCGGTTGCATTGTGTATGATGCTTTACATCAGAAGTCTTATGATACCTGGTTACTCCACTCTTAGCATTGTTTGACCACCTAGTTAAGGTTGTGATCACCAGCTCTCAACAAAATAAAAGTACATATCTCATTTTATAATTTAGTTAGGAAACTTCAGAGTGCTAGTCTAGTACCACGTGCATGCCCTATTCCACATTATTGTCTTACCTCATTTTCGTATCCATTGTTGAGCTTTGCCTACATCATTTATTGCTCGAGTTACAGAATGATGAGTTTTCTAATCGTTATTTCTTACACATTTAATAGCTGGAATTTTGTAAAGAGGAACCTTCATCTCTCTTCCTTCTCCTTCCCCTCTCCTTCGGAATTCCAACTGTCTCCATCACTATAGATTCAGTAATTTTTGCTTATTGGATAACATTTTTACTTACTGACATTATGCTAAGTTAAATAACTCAGACACAAAGAATATTAAAAACGGCATGATCTCACTTACGTGTCAAATTAAAAATAGTTGAATATGTAGAAACAGAATAGAATGGTGGATACCAGGGATGAGGAGGGGGAGGAAATAGGGCAGTGTTGGTCAGAGAGTACATACTTGCAGTTACATAGGATGAATAAATGTAGCTATCTGATGTACAGTAAGAGACCTGTAGTTAATAATATAGGACATTTGCTAAGAGAGTAGATTGTAGGTGCTCTTAACACACACACAGGGTAACTGGAAAGTGATGGATGCTTGTAGTAATCATTGTGTGTATTAAAACATTATCTTGCATGTTAAATATATGCAATAAAAATAAATACTATTTACTAAATGTTTTATAGTTGATTTTGCTTTTTTTTTTTAAGTTGTAGTTGTTTTATATTTGGCCAGTGTGAACCATTTCAAGCTGTCTCTTGTATCCTTTTGAAATAACCTGTCATCTTTGAGCACTTCCCTTGCCTTCTGTACAATAAGATGGCTCAGGCTCATCTTGTAGATTCCCTGTTTTAAGTCATGGAGTCATGTGTTTTTCTAGGAACCTTGGTTCTTTTTGTGGACATTAGTACTTAGAAACCAAGATCTGAGTGCTGAGTGTGTTCATCGCATCAAGGGCCTTTCTTCAGACAGAGTTAGGAGATAATGTTGAAAAATGTACCATGCCGGGCGCGGTGGCTCACGCCTGTAATCCTAGCACTTTGGGAGGCCGAGGCGGGTGGATCATGAGGTCAGGAGAGCAAGACCATCCTGGCTAACATGGTGAAACCCCGTTTCTACTAAAAACACAAAAAATTAGCCAGGTGTGGTGGCGGGCGCCTGTGGTCCCAGCTGCGCGGGAGGCTGAGGCAGGAGAATGGCGCGAACCCGGGAGGCAGAGTTTGCAGTGAGCAGAGATCGTGCCACTGCACTCCAGCCTGGGCAACAGAGTGAGACTCTGTCTTAAAAAAAAAAAAAAAAAGAACCATGAGTTTATGTTATTGATAGTTTCTTTTTCAAATTTATTTTGTTTATTTATTTATTTAAGACAGAGTCTTGCTCTGTCACCCAGGCTGGAGTGCGGTGGCATGATCTCGGCTCACTGCAACCTCCGCCTCCTGGGTTCAAGTGCTTCTCCTGCCTCAGCCTCCGGAGTAGCTGGGATTACAGGCATGCACCACCATGCCCAGCTAATTTTTGTATTTTTAGTAGTGATGGGGTTTTTCCATGTTGGTCAGGCTGGTCTTGAACTCCCGACCTCAGGTGATCCACCTGCCTCGGCCTCCCAAAGTGCTGGAATTAGAGGTGTGAGCCACCGTGCCCGGCCTTCAAATTTAACATCACAGAATTGTATACTTATTTGCTTTATCCTACAGCATACATATATATCAAAATTATAATTCCAATAATATGAGCAATAAATATGAGTGAATTTTAATTTCTTTGCAATTCGTTTTTTCCTTATAGTTTACTTAGGATGAACAGTTATGGTACTGTGTTAAAATTTGTTGAAATGATTTTTATACTGTCTGCTTATATATTAATCCTATATTCAGTTGAGGTCATTTGTACCTATTTGTGTTCTGTTTTTTTAACTTAGTTATGAACTTAATGTTGGAGTAATTTCTTTGCTAGTAACATAGCTTAGAAGGCAGCAGTGTACATGTACTTGACCTGATTACGAAGGAATCTATCTGGCCTAAAGTAAATCAGGTCATGGCAACTTGAGTCAGCAGCAGACCTATTTACTGTTGATGGATGCAAAGTGATAGTTTCAGAAAATTAAGAAAATTATTGCTAATTTATAAAGCAAAAAGAGCTATGGGACTGAGCTTATTTGAAAAATGTAATATGAGTAAAGCTGTGTGTGTGTGTATATGTGTTTTTTTTTTTTTGAGATGGAGTCTCACTCTGTCCCCCAGGCTGGAGTGTGGCGACGCGATCTTGGCTCACTGCAACCTCTGCCTCCTAGGTACAAGCAATTATCCTGCCTCGGCCTCCCAGGTAGCTGGGATTACAGACGTGCACCACCATGCCCGGCTAATTTTTGTATTTCTAGTAGATATGGGGTTTCACCTGTTTGCCAGGCTGATCTTGAACTGCTGACCTCAAGCGATCCGCCCACCTTGGCCTCCCAAAGTACCAAAGTTGGCCTCCCACCGTGCCAAGCCAAAACTGTGTCTTAAGCTGTGTCTTAACATAGTAGCCTTTTTTTTTTTTTTTTCCCCCAAGGCAAAACCTTTATTCATTTTAATGGTAGGCCAGTGAGAGTATCTGGATTTTCTGGCTCTCTAATCTGATTAGATTTAAGAATTCCAGTGGCCCCATTTCCAGGTGGTAAAGAGGTAGTCTATGACTTGTAGTGGCAGGAGTTTTCCTCCTGCTCTATCACAGTTTTTCAGCCTGAGCACTGTTGATATTTTGGACTGAATAATTCTTGGTTTGGAGGCTGGCCCTGTACACTGAAGGATATTCAGCAACATCCCTGGCCTCTTTCCACTAGTTGTCAATAGCACCCCCCTCTTGCCTTATTGTTACAACCCAAAATGTCTTTGGACATTGCCAAATGTTTCCTGGGGAGTGAAATGCATCCTCCTCCCATTGCTGTATATGTATGTGTGTGTGACTTGATAGTAAATTCAGATATGATGCCCATTACTCCTAAATACCTAGTTTGTACTTTCTAAAAACAAGAGCACTTTGCTATACTGCCACAGAATACCCATCAAAACCAAAGAGTTAACATTGATGTAATCCATTGTCTAATCCACAGATCCCATTCAAATTTCAGCAATTGTCCCAGTAATGTTCTTTATAGCAAAACAACTAAACTACACCCCCATGTCTCCTAAACAAAGAACCCATGATCTAATCCAGAATCACATGTTAGTTTAGTTGTCACAAGTCTCTACTCTCCTTCAGTGTGCCATGGGATCTGTGTTTCCTGGTCTTTTCATGGTTTTTACATCTTTGGCGGAGTTAAGGCCAGTTATTTTGTCTAATGTCCCTCAGTTTGTGTTTGATACTTTCTCATGATTAGACTCAGGTTAGACAGTTTTGATGGCAATACAGAGGAGATGCCATTTTCTTGCTGCATCACATCAGGTGGTATTTAATGTCAGCTTGTACCATGACTACTGATGTTAACTGATCACTTGGTTAAGATGGTATTTTTCAGGTTCGTCACCTTTCCTCATTAGACTTCACCCCCTAGTTTTGGCATTGATTGTTGCCTGAGTCAGTTTTTACAACATTGGTTGCTAAATGTGATTTCCTAATTATAGCGTTTGTTCTACAGTTATTAGTATTTGGCCTTGTAGTGTTAGGTAGGTATTTTCTTCCCCTCCATGTAGGTTAGAGTATATGCATGTGTTTTTATATGTATTCATTTAGTTATTACAGTATGAACATGGATTTCTACTTTTTTCAGTCATTTGTTACTGTATTTATTTAAATCATAGTTCTGTCATTAGTTTGATCTTCTTAGATTTAGTTGGTGGATGTTCCTTCAAGCTGGCTTTGATGTGTCCCACTATTTTGCATTTTCTTACTTACATTCTATTTTCTTTAATTTTAACGCTCTACGAATTTGTGTGTCATCCTTGTGCAGGGGTCATGCTAATCTTGGTATCATTCCAGTTTTTGTATATGTGCTGCCGAAGCGAGCACCTTACTGACATTCTAAGATGTTCCAGGCTCATCCTATACTTTCCCAGTCCTGGAGTCAGCCATTTCTTCAAGGATTCCTGTTTGCAGTTCATGGAGAATGGTATTTAGAAATAAATATTTGTTCACTAGGTATGGTTATTTCTTCTGAAGTGTCATTGCTTCTAGGCCCTCTCTGAGTAGACAGCTAGGAAACATGTAAAAATATGCATATACTGTTTCATATACAGACACATGTCTGTTTCATGGTCATTCTGTGTATGTTTAGAACCATGAGTTCACACTAATATTTCCAATACCACGTTTTATTCTAGACTTCTCATTTTCCATATTTTAATTCCCTTCGCCGAGAGAAATCTGGTTTCCATTATCCTCCACATGTGTTCTTATTTTCACAATCGTCATGTATGTAACTAGTTTCTTGACTATGCTGACCATCTTCCTCACCTTAGTTCTGCTGACATAGTCTGGCCAAGAGGTCCCCCTTCCCTCTACCTACCCCTTTACCCTGTGTTAGAAAGCATTAACTCTTTTTTGTTTGTTTGTTTGTTTTGAGACAGAGTCTCGCTCTGTTGCCCAGGCTGGAGTGCAGTGGTGCGATCTCAGCTCACTGCAAGCTCCGCCTCCCGGGTTCACTCCATTCTCCTGCCTCAGCCTCCCAAGTAGCTGGGACTACAGGCGCCCACCACCATGCCCGGCTAATTTTTTTTTGCTATTTTTTAGTAGAGGTGGGGTTTCACCGTGTTAGCCAGGATGGTCTCGCTCTCCTGACCTCGTGATGCACCTGCCTCGGCCTCCTAAAGTGGTGGGATTACAGGCGTGAGCCACCACACCTGGCCCAGAAAGCATTAACTCTTAAGCATACGTGTCTGTGAGAATTTCCTTTAACGTCTCCCAGGAATATAGAGGAGTTGTTAATATCAGGATTGAGGGCTGACTCAGAAAGAAGATGAGGAGGGTGAAGAAAACTTGTAGTAAGAACAGAGTTGAAATGATGATTCAGAAAAGTTGTCACTTGCTGGTGAGAAAAAGAAAGATAGGATTTGATAAATAGGGTTGAAACATACCTGGATTTAACTACCTATTGTTTCTAGGTAAGGTTTTGATCATTGAGCAGTTCTTGGTACTTTTCGTTCATGAAATGTCATCCAGTTTCTGATTTCTGGCTACAGCTTCACTACATGCCATTATTTGTAGCTGTCATATGTGTGCTGATATACTTAGATTATTTCTTCTGCTTGCCCTGCTTGTGGTTTGACTTCTACCTTTTCATTCAGCTGCTGCCTGTCATCCCTGCTTGTAAGCATTCATTGTCTGTATAGTCAGGCTGACTGTACAGGTTTTCAGTGCTTGCGGGGTTGGTTGTGTTTTACCTGGGATGTTGGCCATCTTGTTTTGCAGTTAAGACTGCTGCTGGGTCATTGATGAAACTAACCATAACGTCAATCTCAGTTTCAATTCTCCAATATTTATACCTTTACGTTCTTTTTTGTTGTTGAGACAGGGTTTCACTCCAGTTGTTCAGGCTGGAGTGCAATGGTGTGATCATGTCTCACTGCAGCCTCGACTTCCTGGGCTCAAGTGATTCCTGTGCTTTAGCCTCTAGGGTAGCTGGGACTATAGGCACACGCCACTGCGTCCAGCTAATTTTTTGTATTTTTTGTAGAGATGGGGTTTCACCATTTTTCCCAGGCTAGTCTTGGGCTCCTGAGTCTAGCCATCTGCCGGTCTCGGCCTCCCAAAGTGGTGGGATTACAGGCATAAGCCATCACGCCCAGCCTATACCTTTACTTTCATCATTCCCCTGTGGTTTAAAGCTAGGCCCTTCTAGCACTATCTTTTGTCTGACTCTTTAAGGAACATTCTGGACTTAATTTTTTCTTCCCATCTGTCCTTCAATATGACGCTGGATAGTGGGCTTCGGGGTAATTAAAATTTATCAGTATAAATCATGGTTACATATTTAGTTGTTTTAGAATGTTGTAATTACATAAACCTGCAGTTTTAAAGTTGAATATAGCTTTATACTTTGATAAACTTCATTTTTTGTTTTATAAAATGAGTTTATACGGGTTGTCAACTTACTAGCAAAATCTTACAATTGAAGAGACTTTAAAGGACAAGTACTCCCACATCTCACCCAAGAACAAATGTTCCTTCCACACAGTATCTTCCTTTAGCAGTTAGAACCCACTCTCATGAAATAGCATATTTTTCTGTCAGAACAGTTTTACCCAGTGTTACCTTTGTTATATGTATGGGGACTCACTGACTATCTTGAGATCCAGTCATCATGTGGTATTGTGAGATCCACTGTATTCTCAAGTACTAGAAATCTGAGATATTAATTGATATGAAGCCTGAAAAAAAGAATGACTGTAGCAATTGGATTGGTGATGAGGGAAACTGGCAAAAGTGTGGAAGTTAATAGCTGCTGCCATTCACTTACAGCTCCTGGGTGGGTGATCTAAAGAGTTGTTGAAGCTGAGCAGGTTCTGGCTGGGCCTAGGTATGGAAGAGAGGGAGTCGGTTTTAGTTGGCTTTTTTTCATCATTGTTTTTGTTTCGTGTTTACTGCATGACTTTCACTGTGCTAGGGATACAAAAACGAATAAGAAGAGTATCTTAAAAAGGCAGAATTGTTTTTTCTTACTGGAATTTTGAGCAGTCTTAGTATTTCCTCAGTGTGTTTGTTCCAAACCAGAAGCATTATTGCTTCCTTTTATATAGGTAATATTTAACTTAAATATTAAACCAGGTAGTTAAAATCATTGATCTATATAAGTCAAAAAGGCTTAGGAAAATGTAAATTATTTTCTCTCTGTGATCCAATTCTTGTGCTTTTTTTTCCTTTAATACTTTATTCTGGAAGGATTTTAATAAGTAATGAAAGTACTGTTAATCTTTTTTTTTGTTTTGGATATGGAGTCTCGCTCTGTTGCCCAGGCTGGAGTGCAGTGGCACAATCTCAGTTCACTGCAATCTCTGTCTCTTGGGTTCAAGTGATTCAACTGCCTTAGCCTCTTGAGTAGCTGGGACTACAGGCGTGTGTCACCATGTCCTAGGGCTAATTTTTGTATTTTTGGTAGAGACGGGGCTTTACCATGTTGGTCTTGAACTCCTGATCTCAAGCGATCTGCCTCCCTCGGCCTCCCAATGTGCTGGGATTACAGATGTGAGCTACCGTGCCCTGCCTAATCGTATTTTCTTAATATAGGTGCCTTTAAAGTTTGAAAGTTCAAAGTATTTTACTCTTATTTCCCAGGAAATGAGGCTTGAAGTGAGAAAATGTGGCCAGGGGTTATCAGGAGCTGGAAAGCACTGACATCTATTTGATAGTTATAGATGGGAAGGGAGGGGGGTAGGGGTTGGGGGGTGAGTGGGGGGAGATGGGAGGGGCGGGGAGGGGAGAGAGAGAGAGCACGAGTGAGCGCACGCACATGCGTGTGTGCCTGTGTGTGTGTTAGGGTGTTTATAGTTTGGAATTTCATTTGTTTTTCCATTTTGTACTATAGTCACACATTACTTAATGACAGGGTTACATTCTGAGAAATGCATCGTTAGGCGATTTCATTGTGCAGACCGAACACAAAGCTAGATGGGATAGTCTGCCACACACCTAGGCTATATGGTGTAGCCTGTTGCTCCTGATATGTTGCCGTACTGAATATTGTAGGCAGTTGTAACACAGTGGTAAGTATTTGTGTATCTAAACATAGAAAAGGTACAGTAAAAATACATATAAAAATGGTACACCTATATAGGACACTTAACCATGAATGGAGCTTGCAGGATTGCAAGTTTCTTTGGGGAGTCAGTGAGTGAATGTGAAAGCTTAGGACACTACTGTGGACTTTATAAAGACTGTACACGTATGCTGCACTAAAGTTATAATAGTTTCTTCAATGATAAATTAACCTTAGCTTACTGTAATGGCTTGTTTTGTTCTTTTTGCTTTTTGTTTTGAGACAATCTCCCTCTGTCACCTAGGTTGAAGTGCAGTGGTGTGAACAGTGTTCATTGCAGCCTTGACCTCCTGGGCTCAACTGATCCTCCCACCTCAGCCTCCCTAGTAGCTGGGACTACAGGTGGACATCACCACACCCTGGTGCTCTTGTATTTTTTGTAGAGGTGGGGTTTCACCATGTTGTCGAGGCTGGTCTTGAACTCCTGGGCTCAAGCAATCCTCCCCGCTTGGCCTCCCAAAGTGCTGGGATTACAGACGTGAGGCACTGTGGCCAGCCAGCTTACTGTAACTTTTTAACATTATAAACGTTTTAATTTGTTTAAAACTTTTTGGCTATTGTTAATAACACTTAGCTTAAAACAAACACACTGTACTACTGTACAAAAATATTTTCATTCTTTATATCTTTATTCCGTAAGCTTTTTTCTATTTTTAAAATTATTTTTAATTTTACTTTAAAATCTTTTTTGTTGCCTGGGTGCGGTGGCTCACGCCTGTAATCCCGGCACTTGGGGAAGTTGAGGCAGGTGGGTCACCTGAGGTCAGGAGTTTGAGGCCAGTCTGGCCAACATGGTGAAACCCCATCTCTACTAAAAATACAATTAGCCAGGCGTGGTGGCGGGAGCCGAGATCGCTCCACTGTACTCCAGCCTGGGCAACAGAGCGAGACTGCCAAAAAAAAAAAAAAAAGAAAAGAAAAAATTTTTTTTTTTTGTTAAAAACTTAAGATACACCAGCCTAGACCTATCCAGAGTGAAGATCATAATTCTCACAGTCTTCCACCTCCACATCTTGTGCCACTGGAAGTTCTTCAAGGGCACTAACATACATGGAGCTGTCATCTCCTATGATGCCAGCCTTCTTCTGGAATAACTCCTAAAGTACCTGTCTGAAGCGGTTTTACAATGAACTTTTTTTTGTTTTACAAGTAGAAGGAGTATATTCTAAAATGGTTAAAATATAGTAAATACAACCAGTAACTGTGTTATTGTTAATAGTCATTCATTGTCAAGTGTTACTTACTGTATCTAATTGTATGTGCTATACTCTTTTTTTTTTTTTTTTTTTTTTTTTTTTTTTTTGAGATGGAGTTTTTGCTCTTGTTGTCCAGGCTGGTGTGCAGTGGTGGGATCTCAGCTTACCGCAACCTCTGCCTCGCAGGTTCAAGCAATTCTCCTGCCTCAGCCTTCTGAGTAGCTGGGATTACAGGCATGCATCTCCACGCCCAGCCAATTTTGTATTTTTAGTAGAGGCAGGGTTTTTCCATGTTGGTCAGGCTGGTCTCAAACTCCCGACCTCAGGTGATCCACCCACCTCGGCCTCCCAAAATGCTAGGATTACAGGCGTGAGCCACCGCACCTGGCCTGTATGTACTGTACCCTTATAGGACTGGCAGCACAGTAGGTTTGTTTACGAAAGCATCACTACAAACACTTGCCTAATGCATTGTGCTAAGATGTCACTAAATGTTAGGAATTTTTCAGCTCCATTAAAATCTTATGAGACCACCGTTATATATGCAGTTTGTAATTGACCAAAACCTTGTTATGTGGTACATGACTCTGTAAAGTACATTATTATTAACTGTAGTTACCATGCTATAAGTCAGATCTCCAGAAGCGAATCATTTTATAATGGGAAGTTTCTACCCTTTGACCAAAATCCCATTTCCCCTACCTGCCAGCCCCTGGCAACCACCTTTCCACTCTTCGTTCCTATGAATTTGACTTCTTTAGTGAATCTCTGCTTTTTCCCAAATGGTTTATAATCTATTACTGTATTTAATTATTTGGGGCCTAAATTTGTCCTGATTTGGCTAGTAGAGCCTCATTAAGCTGGCTGTTTGATTCCTCTGCCATGTCCCCATCATTTTGTGAAAACTTCTTTCTTCCTGGTGTAACACAGTGTTCTAGGTTCATCTTGTACCTGGTCAGCTGTAGGCTTGGGATCAGGTCCATTCTCCGAGGAGTAATGATTCTCTTTAGTGGAGAATGGTATTAGAGACTATGATAATGGGCCCTAGGTGTGTCCTTTGCTTCTTGGCGCTTTTAGCAAACGGGCATAGGAAACATGCACGTATACATATATTACATACATACATATATATTCACATACATTCACATACAAATATACCTTCACATATATATGTGGATTCATGCCTGTGTACGTAAGTGATCTAGAAATCATGAATTCACACAGAATCTTCAGTATCCATGCATTTTCACAGGATTATTTCTTGCCTTCTGTCTTTTTCACAGTGAGAGCCCAGGGTTCTTTCTGGCCTTATGTCTTTTTCACAGTGAACAACAGCAGCAGCACATTTACTCAACTTATATCTAAATAGGTACAGAATTGCTTTGCCCATTCCACTACAATAAGTAAATTTACAAAAATTTTCAGGAATTGTTTGGCAATTCTGCACTTGCCCTACTCCACCCTGCCCAAGATTGAGGGTATAAAGTCAAATAATATGTTCACAAATTACTTGGGATTATTTCTGCCTGCCTGCCTCTTGACTGGTCAGTGCATTGGGTGGTTTGTCTGGCTTCTCTTCACAGTGTTTGCTGTCCATGTGAAATATGAGTAGGTTTCTTTGTTCTGGTTTGCTTTAAGTGTTGGGGTTTTCCGTTTCCATTCTTACCTTTTTTTTTTTTTAATATGTACAACATTATAAAAGTCAAAACTATATAAAAAGGTAAGTTTAATGAGGTCACTTCATCTGAGATGTGTTCCAGTCTGTCACCCACCCTTGTAGGGAACCAATTTTATTGTTTTCTGCTTTTTCTTTTCTATGTTTCTTTTTTATATAAAAATAAACGGACTAAAATTTTTCAGCCAGGTGCGGTGGTTCACGCCTGTAATCCCAGCTCTTTGGGATGCCAAAGCAGGCAGATCACCTAAGGTCAGGAGTTCGAGAGCAGCCTGACCAACATGGATAAACCCCGTCTCTACTAAAAATACAAAATTAGCTGGGCGTGGTAGCACATGCCTGTAATCCCAGCTACTCGGGAGGCTGAGGCAGGAGAATCGCATGAATCTGGGAGGCGGAGGTTGCAGTGAGCCAAGATCGCGCCATTGCACTCCAGCCTGGGCAACAAGAGCGAAATGCCGTCTCAAAAAAAAATTTTTTTTTCTTACATAAAAAGTAGCATCTATATGTGCTGTTTTGTACTGTCTCTCCTTTAAAATTTAGTAATATTTCTTGGAAATCACTATCAGTTCATGTAGATCTTCCCCAGTATATATTTTTATGATTCTAAAGATTGGTTTTAGATTTTATTTTTTTCTTTAGTTTCTGTCTTCCTCCATTCTCTTACATGTTGACTGTTTATATCTTTTAAATTGTTTCTTTTTAACGTTGTATGTGCATAGTTTACCCACATCCAGTATTGGCAAAATTTTATACTTTCAGCATGTCCTGTTATTATTTGTTTCTAATCTCAATTTACTGTTGTTCAAAGGTGGCTTCTTAGGATCTGGTTCAGATGTTGTAAAAGAAATCCCAAATTAGTTATTAATAGATAGCTTATTTTTCTCTGGCATACCAGTCTCTGGTTGTTTATCTCTGGACAATTTTCAAATTGCTGCAGTGTAGGGGACCCAGGCTTCCCTTGTGTGGTGGTATTCTACCATTTCTAGACTATTGATTAAGATAGAAGGAACTAGAAGGGAAGGCAGTGAACCATCCCTAGAAGCCAGGACCCAGAAGGTGTACCTCACTTCTCTTCACACTTCATTGGCAAGAGCTTAGTCACATGCCCATGCAAGCATCAAGATGTTGAGAAATCTATATGAGCATGTGTCCAGCTAAATGTTCTTAAAGGAAAATGAAGGGGAGAATGGATATTCTCTAATCACAGGTGGTGTTGTCTCAAGATATTTATAGCTTCTGGTTTTTTTATTTCTAAATTTGATAATCTTTCTAGTACAACTTGTCATCAATATTTAATGGTATTTTTAGTTGTGAGAACTGTTATTTTAGCTGATTTTGGTCATGGCTCTCATACTAGTATCTTTTAGTTTTAATTGTTGAATTATAGGCTAAGTTATGTTCTCACAAAATGCCAACTACTGAATTTTATGGTTTTTTGCATGGACTTTTTAGAATTTATGACCAAGTTATGCTATTTCCTGGTGATATTCTGAAGTGACAGTTACCTACTTTTAATAAAACCGTGGCTACCAATTAGGCTTTTGAAGTTCTACTCACAGTAGTGGTGTGCATTGTTCTTCATGAAGATAGGAATTGACAATTTTTTCATAAAAATGGCAGCTGTCTTTAAAAGTCGTTACTACCTGTTGTACGCAGTTGATTCAGGCAGAGAAGAAAGACTTTGCAGCTTTATTTCTTCTCGTTAGCTGTGGATTAGATTCTCTACACAGTGTTTCATATTGCATATTACAATTTCTAATTCTTGATAGTACAGATGCTGTTGGTTTTAATTTAGGAGTTTCTGTAGTCTTCCTTCAAATAATTCAATACTCTGGATATTTAACATGTGTTATGTTTTTTATAGTTTAAGACCATTTGAGATTGTATGATTATGCTTAAAAGGAAGTTGTAAAGAGCTCAAAGATTCTTTGTAAGACTTTTCTTCTCCTGCTTCTGATTCCAGTTGTCTTTTTTTAAAGGATTTTTATAAATCCTTTAAAGAAATTTTTGACAATCCAGATCCAAATTGTTTTTTTCTACTTCCCCCTTTTGAATTGCCGCTAAAGTACTGTGCACACATACACACATAGTTATGCATTGCAGTACTTCTTCAGAGTTCATTTAGTTGTACTTCATGCTGATTGATTGAATTACTGGTGATATCCTTGGGTGGGTAAAGCTGGATGAATTCTTACCAGCTTACTATTTTGTCTTCATATAGCACATAGTTTTTAAAACATATAAATAAATTTGCTCTTCTTGTTCATAAAGTATTTATGGCTTAAAAACATTCCTTTTTTTTGGCTGTGTGCTGTGGCTGACGCCAGTAATCCCAGCACTTTGGGAGGCCAAGGCAGGTGGATCACCTGAGGTCAGGAGTTCAAGACCAGCCTGGCCAACATGGCAAAACCCCATCTCTACTAGAAATACAAAAATTAGCCAGGCGTGGTGGCGCTTGTAATCCCAGCTACTCGGGAGGCTGAGGCAGGAGAATCGCTTGAACCCGGGAGGCGCAGGTTACAGTGAGCCGAAACCACACCATTGCACTCCAGCCTGGGCAGTAAGAGCGAGAAACTTTGTCTCAAAAACAAAACAAAACAAGAACAAAAGAAACCCATTCCTTTTTTTCCTGGCTTTTATGAGCCAGCCCAGTGGGGGATAACATGTCACTTCCTCTTAGATTTTCAGGAAGGAATGCTTTCTTTCCTCTGTTTTTGTTGTTGTTGTTTTTTTGTTTGTTTTTGTTTTTTTGAGATGGAGTGTCACTCTGTCACCCAGGCTGTAGTGCAGTGGTGCAGTCTTGGCTCACTGCAACCTCCATCTCCCAAGGCTCAAGTGATTCTCCTTCCTCAGCCTCCCGGGGTAGCTGGAATTACAGACGTGTGCCACCACACCCGGCTACTTTTTTTGTATTTTTAGTAGAGATGGGGTTTCACTATGTTGGACAGCCTGGTCTCAAACTCCTAACCTCAAGTGGTCTGCCCACCTCGGCCTCCCAAAGTGCTGGGATTACAGACATGAGCCACCACACCCGGCCTTTTCCTCTGGTTTATAGTTGTGATTCAGTAATCCAGTCTGTTAACAACAACCTTTGTGGTGTTATTGTAAAAACCAACTTTTATCCATTGTTTCTATAGAAACTATATTATCTCTCATGAAGAAATGCCCCATCAGTTTGTCAGTGGAATATTTTTTCCTTAGCTTTAATGGAATGTCACATTTGAGGTTTTTCTTGCTTATGCCCCTGGAGCACTGAATACAAAAGAATAATATATTTAAGATTGCTAGTATTGAAATATGCTAAAATGGTTCTGAATATTTAGAATGTTAGATTATTATTATGAACTTTTTGCTTATTTTGTTCTAAGTATTTTTCTCATTAATTTACCTAGCACACAGAATCCATCCTTTTTTTTTTGGAGACAGGATCTCGCTCTGTCACCCAGGCTGGAGTGCAGTGGTGTGATCTTGGCTCACTGCAGCCTCCACTTCCTGGACTCAGGAGGTGATCCTCCCACCTCAGCGTCTCGAGTAGCTGGGACCACAGGCACATGCCACCATTCCCAGCTAATTTTTGTATTTTTTGTAGAGACTGAGTTTCACCGTGTTGCACAGGCTGTCTCAAACTCCTGGGCTCAAGACATCTGTCTCCCTTGGCCTCCCAACTTGCTGGGATTATGGGTGAGAGCTACCATGCTTAGCCACATTTTTTTTTTTTTAAATACAGAAAAAAGTTTAGGTATCTGGTTTATATGCTGTATCTGCTTTTCTTTCTTTCTTTCTTTTTTTTTTCCGAGACAGAGTTTCGCTTTTGTTGCTCATGGTGGAGTGCAATGGCATGATCTCAGTTCACTGCAACCTCCGCCTCCCGGGTTCAAGCAATTCTCCTGCCTTAGTCTCCTGAGTAGCGGGGATTACAGGCACCTACCACCACGCGAGACGGGGTTTCACCATGTTGGCCAGGCTGGTTTCAAACTCCTGACCTCAAGTGATCTGCCCACCTCGACCTCCCAAAGTGCTAGGATTACAGGCGTGAGCCACTGCACCCTGCCTGTATCTGCTTTTCTGTTGCCCAGGCTGGAGTGCAGTGGCGCAATCTCGGCTCACTGCAGCCTCTACCTTCTGGATTCAAGCGATTCTCCTGCCTCAGCCTCCCAAGTAGCTGGGACTACAGTGCCTGCCACCACACCTGGCTAATTTTTTGTATTTAGTAGAGATGGGATTTCACTGTGTTGGTTAGGCTGGTCTCGAACTCCTGACCTCAGGTGATCCACCTGCCTCGGCCTCCCAGAAGGTCTCAAACTCCTGACCTCAGGTGATCCACCTGTCTCGGCCTACCAAAATCCTGGGATTACAGGCATGAGTCACGGTACCTGGCCCTGTATCTGCTTTTCAAACAAGAATAAAATTAAGAAGATTAAAGACAAGCCTGGTGGTGCAATCAGAATGACTCTGTTAACATTTAGCTAGGTTGCTAAATGGTAAGGGTGATTTTTGATTTTCCATGGAAAGTTGATTGCTATATGATATTTTTACATACATTGTACACACACAATCACTTCCACTGAGTGAAATTAGCCTGTGACATACCACTGTTTTGTGCTTTACATATACAGTTCACTTAGGAGCATGTGGAATTACTGTACTGTTTTGGAATGATGTGAACAGCTCAGTCAGTGTTCCCTTTTCTCTCTTTCCCTGTTTCTTCCTCTCCCTGCCATGTGTGTATGTTAGACATATACAGATATTACTTATTTTAATTTTTAATTAGATGTGTCTTCAATATCTCTCCTCCCATAATAAACCCTATATTAATCTTGTAAGACACTGAAATAAAAGTCAAGAAAAAGTTCTAACTGGACTACTTCCCTTTAGATTGCTTATTAGTATTAAAATGGTAAAACATCATCAAAAGCTTTAAAACTAATAGTATTACTAAATTGCCTTGTTCAACAGCATAACCAAAAGTTCCTTTAATATGACCTTTTAATATAAATTATTTAATTATTCTGTATGCTGTTATGCTTCAAGGACTTTTGAGATGAATAGACACATCAGTTATTCCATTTGTTTATCATATTCTTTATTAGGTAGGTAGGCTATATATTTCTATTTTCTTACGAATGTGTTAGACTTAAACCGAGCAGCACATCATCACGTAACAATTAATAATAACATTTAATACTTACAAAAGCACTTTTTTTTTTTTTTTTTAAAGACAGTCTCGCTTTGTCGCCCAGGCTGGAGTGCAGTGGCGCAATCTCAGCTCACTGCAACCTCCACCTCCCGGGTTCAACTGATTATCCCGCCTCAGCCTCCTGAGTAGCTGGTACTGCAGGTACTCACCACCATGCCCGGCTAATTTTTGTATTTTTAGTAGAGACGGGGTTTCATCCTGTTGGCCAGGCTGGTCTCAAACTCCTGACCTCAGTCGATCTGCCTGCCTTGGCCTCCCAAAGTGCTGGGATTACAGGCGTGAGCCACCACACCCGACAGCACATATTCTTTCAGGCACTCTTACAGTGTTTTAATTTTTTGAGACGGAGTCTCGCTCTGTTGCCCAGGCTGGAGTGCAATGGCACCATCTCAGATCACTGCAACCTCTGACTCCCGGGTTCTAGCAATTCTCCTCCCTCAGCCTCCCAAGTAGCTGGGACTACAGGTGCCCACAACCGCACCCGGCTAATTTTTTGTATTTTTAGTAGAGACGGGGTTTCACCGTGTTAACCAGGATGGTCTCAATCTCCTGACCTCGTGATCCGCCCGCCTCAGCCTCCCAAAGTGCTGGGATTACAGGCGTGAGCCACCGCGCCCGGCCTAGTCAGTGCTTTTTTAAAAATAATTTCTCTTTTTGCTTCTTTAATTTCTTTAATTTTATTTTTTGTAGAGACAGGATCTTGCTTTCTTGCCCAGGCTGTTGTTGAACTCCTGGCTTCAAGTGGTCTTCCTGCCTCGGCCTAGTGGTGTGCTGCAATTACTGGCATGAGCCACTGTGCCTAGCCCAGTCAGTGCTTTTTAAAAAGAAGTAAAGTGCTTGAGCTTTGAGGCACTCATTCTTGCCAAAAGGCTGTTGTTACCAAAGCCTGGGCTCTGAGTATGCTTGAGGTACTAAAGGTAGTTCAAATTAGGGATCCATAACTAGCAGACACACAAGTTATATAGCTGGTCTTTGAAAAGAATGGAAGGAATAGAGAGGTTGGTTTTAAAATTTATGTTCAGTCCACTTTATGTGTTGTGTCTCAGGAAGCCAGATCAAGTCATTGCATGAGTGCATAAATTGTTTCAGATTGCTAATGCATCATCATGTTATGCAAACCTGGCATTTATGAATGATGGGTTTGTGTACACAATCCAAATGAGAGTTTTTCCACTTTATTAGAGATAATATATTAAAAGCTAACCATTAGTTCACACTAATGCTTAATGCTAATTATGTTGCTTCAGTGCAGCTAGTAAGGGGATATAGTTAAGTTTTTTAATGTAGATTTTTTGACAGTCTTGAAGTATGATTTTCCACTTGTCTTATTTTTGTTGTACTGAAAATAAGATTTGTTTCATAAGAGAAAATCTCTAATTTGTCCAAACCATGAATTTGAAGTTCAAAACATAATTTAACGTCACTTTTGTAGAGGATAGAGAGGATGAGGTGTTACCTTTCTATCTTGTCTTTGTAATTATGCAGTTTTCTCTTGAAAGTGAGGGTTTTGTTCTTTTACTTGATTTGATTTTGTAGGTTTACTGTCATTTATTCTCAATTCTGAAATTCAGTGTTAAAACTGAAAATCCCCTGGAAGTTTAAGTAAATTGATAGGGCAGCACAATAACCTCAATTGATGTGTGAGGGACTTTACATCTTTGTCCTGCTTAGTGTGACATTTTGCTGCAGAAATCATGTATGTTATTACATGGTACTTTTTTGGATCCCACTGTGTCTTGGAATATGTGGTATATGTATTATATTTACCTTGATAAAATTTGAGAACTCTTCAGTGGTGGCACACAGCTGGCTGCAGTGGTTTGCTTTAAATGAGCGCATTGTCTGTCATAAACTGCTGGATTCCCATTGTTGGAAGATTGTGAGGCATGAATTGGTAGTAGGAAGAATAAAGTTTTGCCAAAGAACACATTGAACTATTATTATTATCATCATTACTATTTTTTAAATTTTTTTTGAGATGGAGTCTTGCTTTGTCACCCAGGTTGGTCTTGAACTCCTGGGCTCACCCAGGTTGGTCTTGAACTCCTGGACTCAAGTGATCCTCCTTCCTCACTCTCCCAAAGTGCTGGGATTACAGGCATGAGCCATCATGCCCAGCCCATTTTGAGTTAAATGTGTTGATTACTTAGTAAGCCTAGCAAGAGGTTTACCTTTTTTTTTTTTTGAGACGGAGTCTCACTCTGTCACCCAGGCTGGAGTGCAGTGGCATAGTCTTAGCTCACTGCAACCTCTGCCTCCGGATTCAGGTGATTCTCCTGCCTCAGCCTCCCAAATAGCTGGGATTACAGATGCCTGCCACCATGCCCAGCTAATTTTTTTTATTTTTAGTAGAGACGGGGTTTCACTATGTTGACCAGGCTCGTCTCAAACTCCTGACCTCAAGTGATCCACCCGCCTTGGCCTCCCAAAGTGCTGGGATTGCAGGCGTGAGCCACCATGTCTGGCCTAGGTTTACTTTCAAGTGCCATCTTTTCTTGGTTAGTCATAGTTGCACAGAGCGCTAATTACTGATTTTGTGACCTAGTACTACAGTGATTATATTTGCCATAGACATGAGAATGGGAATTATGGTGGGACTGTTCCCAGATAGTATCCATCCTGCTGTTTCTAGGACATGTTTATACATATAAATTATTCTTTATGATTTTTAGTTGAGAGTCTTTTATAAGGATGGAAGCAGTTGATCTTTCTCTCATTTTTCTAGTCACCCACAAAAGCTGTATATAATGCCAGACACTGGAATCATCCAGATTCAGAAGAACTGCCTGGGCCACCAGTAGTAAAACCTCAGAGTGTCACAGTAAGTGAACTGTACTTATTTGTGTTTTTTAATAAGCTATAAATTAAGCAGTTACTCTTTTAATTCATAATTTGTAAATCTTTGACTTTTCTATTTAACAGTTTATTTTGGCTTTCTTTACTGAAACTTAGTAGTTTCAGTTTAATTCATTGGAAAACTGAGGATTGTCAGTAAGATAGCAGAAATTCTAGTGCTGCTAGGTTAAACAATGAAAGCCATAAAAAGTAAGGCTCTTGTTACTCATGACACACATTTCATGGAATTTATAGTATTTAGTGTTTAAGAGCAAGATTGTCCGTATTTGATGTTTGTATAAGAGCTATGTTGTGTATTACATCCTATATTTATTTCTAAGTGGCTTTCAGTGCTTAATTTGCTTTTCAGAGGCAAATCTCTTCCTGTATTCTAGTAATACTTTTCAATCCAAAACATTAGGAAAAAGATTCTTAGCAACTTATTTTCTCCAGAATGACTGGTAATATCATACATGATTTCTAGGTTAACAGTAAAGCTTCAGTCATCTGGAGTTATCAAGTAACTTAGTTCTTTATAACAATAAGAAATTTGGGGATAGAAGTCTTTCTAAAGTATAACGTACAGTTCCCTGTCTTCTTAAACTGATTAGACTCCTTTTGATAGTATAAAGAAATCATTTTGTATATTAGTAGTAATATAGCATGCTCCTGTTATAGCTATTTATTTCTACCCTAAACTACTTCACACTCTTGTGCTACTAAAATTCTTTTGACTCTTTCTAGTTTTTCTGTCCTGTCCCTTTCTGCTTATGAAAGCTATTTTTGCATGCAGTTGTGGTTCTTTAGTCTTTCTAATGGTACTAGAGACAAACGACAAATTGTGTGAAATAAAAAGTTTGAAAAAGACCAGAAGGAATCCTTGAGTGGTTCTTCTGTGTGCAGATATACATATGTCTTACCTGTTAGTGCATGGAATTCAAAGTATTTCTAAAGACCTTTGAGAGGCCTCCCTGCTCCCTGCTTTTTAAAAAGCTTTATTTACTTTTTTTTGAAGCTGAATTTGCCAGATAGATGAGACGTTCCTATTTTTATATATTTATTTAGAACAACTAATTTAATACCTTTATTAATAGGTGAGGCTGTCTTCAAAGGAACCAAATCAAAAAGATGATGGAGTTTTTAAGGCTCCTGCACCACCATCCAAAGTGATAAAAACTGTGACAATACCTACTCAGCCCTACCAAGATATAGTTACTGCACTGAAATGCAGACGAGAAGACAAAGAAGTAAGCAGCCATATACAGTGTTTACTGCATGTTGATAGATTTTTGTATTAACATTTAGCCTTTTAATATCTTCAACAAATATCAGTATACTGATACTCAGTTTTGAACCACAAACTTCTTTTGTCCTACCATCATCGTTCTAAAAATATTTTTGTTGCCATCTAACGAACTATTTTATGCACTTATGTAAAGTACAGTGAGCCCATAGATTTAAATATGCTAGTTCCTAGTTAAAAAGGGGTGAACTTTTTTTTTTCTTGGCAGTTATATACTGTTGTTCAGCACGTGAAGCACTTCAACGATGTTGTAGAATTTGGTGAAAATCAAGAGTTCACTGATGACATTGAGTACTTGTTAAGTGGCTTAAAGAGCACTCAGCCTCTAAACACACGTTGCCTTAGGTAAGATCTTATTTTTATATTTTACAATTATGTGCATGCTGTATTAAATTTTTTCAACTAGGTGTTGTCCAAAAAGCCAAACATTTTTTATTTTGTTATGATGGGGTAGTATGTATAGCCAGTGATATGTTAAAATGCTATCCATTTCTTTATAAAGAATTTGATTCTGCATGATAAGAGGGAAAGCTGGGTGATGAGAGCCTTTTTAATATAGCATAGGCTTCAGTTTTCAAGAGCTTAAAAAAAAAAAATTATGCTAAAGCATCTTTTTGCCCTGTGTGGTGGCTCATACCTATAATCCCAGCATTTTGGGAAGCCAAGTTGGGAGGATCATGTGTGTCCAAGAGTTCGAGACCACCTTGGGCAACATAGTGAGACCCCATGTCTACAAAAAATAAAAAATTAACGAGTCATGGTGGCATATGCCTGTAGTTCCAGCTACTTGAGAGGCTGAGGTGGCAGGATGGCTTGAGCCCGTGATCATGCTGTTGCACTCCAGGCTGGATGATAGAGTGAGGTGAGGCCCTGTCTCCAAAAACAAGAAAGAAAAAATTACCAGAAAGAAATAAAGTAAATAATTAAAAAAAAAATCTTTTAAGTTCTTTTTACCTCTGACGTTCAAGTAATAAGTTAGATTTATTTAAGCATATTGTGATCTGGATGCTTATATTTGCACCCAAATGCTCAAAAAGATGATCTTTTGTATTTCCTAATGGATTGATTGAATACTATAATTTTGATTAAATTTTTCAGTCATTTGGAGTATATCCAATCAAATATAATTATAATTTTTATCAGAAGTATTAATGAAAGGCAGCTCAGATTTTAAGCTTTTAATGGTGGTAGTAGTAACGTAAGGAATGCACTAAAGACAATTACGTTATTTTTTTAAAAATACAGTGTACCTAATCATGCACTGGGCATCAGTATATTTTTAATAATGTGTTTTGCCTATGGTTTTTATATTGTGATCATGTATGGGCAACGCTTTGACCCTTTTACCCCCTTCCTATTTGCTGGTTTTGGTATTACACAAACTCAAAACTAATGTACTAGCTGTTTCCAGCCCCGCTAACCTACTCTTATTTTCTTGTAGTGTTATTAGCTTGGCTACTAAATGTGCCATGCCCAGTTTTCGAATGCACCTGAGAGCACATGGGATGGTAGCAATGGTCTTTAAAACCTTGGATGATTCCCAGCACCATCAGGTATTTTTTAAGTTTCTGAGATTGAGAAGCCTTATGTTGAAAACTACTAGTCTATTTGGCTATCAAAAATATCTTCACTGAATATTCTATAAATATATCCTAATTATAGATTGAGTTCATTTTATTTGCAAAATTTGTAGTGCTTACAGCCAGAAGCTTTTGCTTAATACTTATTTTATCATGAAAACGTGAAAACATTTTTTCTTAATGTGTCATTTTATACTTTTAAAATTGTATTTTGTTATCTTAGCTAATGTAGTATATTGATACAGAATTTTGTAAGCATAATTTTCTCTATAATCAGAAAGCACTGAGAAGAATCTTTTAATATTATTTGATACTAATGAATGGAAAAAAACTGGTTTGGAAATGCAGCCCTAATTTTTTAGGCACGTTTTTGTCCAGTGTTGAATCTGGAACATGGCCTCATTGTGATAAGGAATAATTTCTTCATTTTCCTTGCCTTTGATGCTTTTGCTTAATGATAAACATAACAAAAGTTATTAGGTTTAACATTTTCCAAAATTAGAAGAAAGTAACCATCACTGCTAATTATTAGCATTAGTAGTATTTTGAGATGGCCTTACTATATTTTTGTTAAAGAAATTATGTTCTAAATACAGATTAGGTGATAATTAATTTAATACTGCATCTTCTGGGCTGGGCGCGGTGGCTAATGCCTGTAATCCCAGCACTTTGGGAGGCCAAAGTGGGTGGATCATCTCAGGTCAGGAGTTTGAGATCAGCCTGGCCAACATGGTAAAACCCTGACTCTACTAAAAATACAAAAAATTAGCTGGGTGTGGTGGCAGGCACCTGTAATCCCAGCTACTTGGGAGGCTGAGGCAGGAGAATTGCTTGAACCCAGGAGGTGGAGGTTGTAGTGATCTGAGGTTGTGCCACTGCACTCCAGCCTGGGAGACAGAGCGAGACTCTGTCTCAAAAAAAAAAAAAAGAATTTAGTTTGTTGCTGGGCAGGGTGGTGTGCATTTGTAAGTCCTAGCTACTCTGGAGACTAAGGGAGGATCTCTTGAGCTCAGGAGTTCAGATCCATTTTGGGAAACCTAGTGAGACCTCATCTCTTAAAAACAAACAAAAAAGAGAATTCGTTTGCTTTGTTACACAGTTAACAGTGAACTTAGACATTACAGTGTGATTTTTAAGGGCAGTGGATGCCCCATGGCCTTTACTATGGCATCCTAATTTCCAAAAATAATTTGCTGTATAAACATTTAATCAGACACCTGGTCTGATGCTTCTCTACTTCTGGGGGCTCAAAGTTTAAATCTTTAGATGGTTGTGTTTTCTGTATATTGAAATAGGTTTAAGTACAGAATATCTCAAGTGTTGGAATATCCCAAATGTAAGACCTTTTTTTATATTCACATTTATCTAAAATATTTCACCTCAGTATTTAGATTGTGTAAGTAGAGTGTCCTGGCCAGGTGCGGTGGCTCATGCCTATAATCCTAGCACTTTGGGAGGCTGAGGTGGGCAGATTGCCTGAGCTTAGGAGTTCGAGACCAGCCTGGGCAACATGGTGAAACCCCATCTCTACTAAAAATGCAAAAAATTACCTGGGCGTGGTGGTGCATGCCTGTAATCCCAGCTACTCAGGAGGCTGAGGCACAAGAATTGCTGGAACCTGGGAGGCGGAGGTTGCAGTGATCTGAGGTGGTGCCATTGCACTCCAGCCTGGGCGACAGAGCGAGACTCCTTCTCAAAAAAAAAAAAAGTAGAGTGTGCTGATTTAACTACCTGATCTGAGTGATTTTGAGACATTTTATTAATGATTTAAAAAATTATTTGGTTCAACCAGACTTGATTGTTTTATTTTATTAAGCGATCCTCACAACTCACCCTCCCAAGTAACTGGGACTACAGGCTCCTGCCACTACGCCAGGCTAATTTTTGTATTTTATTTTATTTATTTTGAGACAGTCTTGCTCTGTCGCCCAGGCTGGAGTGCAGCGACACAATCTTGGCTCACTGCAGCCTCTGCCTCCCGGGTTCAAGCGATTGTCCTGCCTCAGCCTCCTGAGTAGCTGGGATTACAGAGGTGCGTCACCATGCCCAGCTGATTTTTTTTGTGTTTTTAGTAGAGACAGGGTTTCATCATGTTGGCCAGGCTGGTCTCAAACTCCCGACCTTAGGTGATCCACCTGCCTCAGCCTCCCAAAGTGCTGGGATTACAGATGTGAGCCACTGCGCCCGGCCTAGTTTTTTTGTATTTTTAATAGAGACGGGGTTTCACCATGTTGTCAGGTTGGTCTCGATTGCCTTACCTCAGGTGATCTGCCCACCTCGGCCTCCCAAAGTGCTGGGATTACAGGTGTGAGCCACCACGCCTGGCGATTGGTTTATTTTAAAGAAATCCAAATATGTATATTTCAGCATCCTGGGTTTATATACAGATGTAAACACAGCTGTGTTTTCCAGGGGAAAAAATGTGTTAAGGGTATGATATAGATTTAAAATTATTATTTAAATTATTGATTTTAAACTGAAATATGACTACTATATCATAAAGAATAGGCTGGGCGTGGTGGCTCACGCCTGTAATCTTAGCATTTTGAGAGGCCAAGGTGGGTGGATCATTTGGCCTCAGGTGTTCAGGACCAGCCTCGGCAACATGGTGAAACCCCATCCACAAAAAATACAAAAATATCAGCTGGGCATGGTGGCGCCTGCTGGTTGTTCCAGCTACTTGGGAGGCTGAGGTGGGGAGGATTGCTTGAGTCCAGACGGTCAAGGCTACAGTGAGCTGATACGGTGCCACTGCAGTCCAGCCTGGATGACAAAGTGAAACCCTGTCTCAAAAAGAAAAAAAATGAGGTATATCATAATAAGGTTTTTATATATATATACTCACACACACATATCTGTAAAAATGTTTTATAAACTCTTAGCATAGTATAGCCTAAGAAATATGTAACTCAGCATATATTCTTAGAGCTATCAGGCATTCATGTATGGAGGATCCATTGAAAGGTAAATTTTAAGCAACAGCATTTTATTTTTTAAACATGTTTCTTCAGAATATTTTTAGAGCGGGGCCGGGCGTGGTGGCTCACACCTGTTATCCCAGCATTTTGGGAGGCCGAGGTGGGCGGATCACGAGGTCAGGAGATCGAGACCATCCTGGCTAACACCGTGAAACCCCGTCTCTACTAAAAAAATACAAAAAATAAGCTGGGCGTGGTGGCACACACCTGTAGTCCCAGCTACTCAGGAGGCTGAGGCAGGAGAATCGCTTGAACCCGGGAGGTGGAAGCTGCAGTGAGCCGAGATTGCACCACTGCACTCCAGCCTGGGCGACAGAGTAAGACTCCATCTCAAAGAAAAAAAAAAAAAAGAATATTTTTAGAGGGACCGCTGAATAAAATGTTTTTGAAGTTTCCAACATGGTTAGTAATATAAGTTTTAAGCATTAACTTGTAAACAAAAGTCATTAATAGTCTTATTTCCTGAGATGTCAGGAGCTGCTTACATGAACTTTTTTTTCTTTTCTTTTTTTGGCCTGTTGAAGAATCTGTCCCTTTGTACAGCTGCCCTCATGTATATACTGAGTAGAGATCGTTTGAACATGGATCTTGATAGAGCTAGCTTAGATCTAATGATTCGACTTTTGGAACTGGAACAAGATGCTTCGTCAGCCAAGCTACTGAATGAAAAAGACATGAACAAAATTAAAGAAAAAATCCGAAGGCTCTGTGAAACTGTACACAACAAGCATCTTGATCTAGAAAATATAACGGTGGGTTCCTTCTTCCTTCATTCTAAGATGAGAATTACTTTCAGAAAGTCTTTGGTTAGTTGCAGTAGCTGTGTGACTGTGGGCAAATTATTTTAATTCTAACCTTGGTTTACAGTTTGGCAAATTTCTTAGGTTTAGATCTGAGCATAATTTCATTCCTTGCCTGAACTTCTTAAACTAGTTTATCTGTATTTAGGCTTTTTGCCCAGTAAATAGTTGCACATTTTCTGTTGCATTTTGCCTAATCCTTTTCTCTTTATTTTTTAAGAAAAAAAGGGGCCGGGCACAGTGGCTCATGCCTATAATACCAGCATTTTGAGAGGCCAAGGCAGGTGGATTGCTTGAACCTGGGAGTTTGGGTCCGTCTTGGGTGACATGTTGAAACCCCAGCTCTGCAGAAAATACAAAAAAATCAGCCAGATATGGTGGTGTGCACCTGTAGTCCCAGCTAGTCAGGAGGCTTAGGTCGGAGAAATATCCTGAGCCCGGGAAGTTTGAGGGTACAGTGAGCCGAGGTCGTGCCCCTGCACTCCAGCCTGGGTGACAGAGTGAGATTGTCTCAAAAAAAAAAAAAAAAAAAAAAAAAAGGGTAGAAACTACATGTAGGCTATTAGGAATTTTGAATTCTTATTCTCCATGGATTTCAGGAATAAACATTTCAGAGGATTTACATCCGCCATTTTCTTTTTAAATTTTTATTTTATAATAATAGTAATAATTATTGTTTTTTGAGATAGGGTCTTGCTCTGTTGCCCAGGCTGGAGTGCGGTGGTACAGTCATAGCTCACTGCAGCCTCAAACCCCCGGGCTCAAGTGATCCTCCCACCTCAGCCCCCCAAGTAGCTGGAACTACAGGTGTATGCCACCATATCTGGCTAACTTTTGTATTTTTAGTAGAGATGGGGTTTTCGCCATGTTGCCCAGGCTGGTTTTGAACTCCTGGGCTCAAGCGATCTTCCCTCAGCCTCTCAAAGTGTTGGGATTACAGGCGTGAGCCACCACCCCCGCCATAACTGCCTTTTCAATGAGCAAGCATCTATTTATCCCAGAGTACCTCAGGGTGTCTAACTGCTTCGTGGGACTTGAAGAACCCTGAAGACACCACAAGGAAGATTCCTAGGCACCTTGCCTCCCCTGAGGTGGTGTTCCTTGTAATACAGTCATGGCCAGTAGCTGCTCTTAATGCTCATCACAATGCCCCATGTGTGAGATGGCTATTCCATTTTGCTTTAGTTCAGTTTTGCTTTCTTCTGGCTTTTTACTTGTAGAATCAATATGTTCCATTCACATATTGGTGATTCCATCCGCTTCTAGGCCAGTAGAAGATAATTGGCCTGTGGTTTTGAAAAAAAAGAAAAAAAGAAAAAATAAGTGTTTATTGTATAATAACCTGGTTTTCAGACATTTCCAACATCAAAACTATATAAACATTTATTATTGTCTACTGGTTCACAATGGACAAGTCCATGCAAATGTACCTCCAGAGTCCAAGGAAGCTGAGAGGCCAAAGAGTCTGATAAATCCAGTTTTTTAGAAAGAAACATTTAATAGGGACTTAGGAACAAAAGCCGTATCTGTGTCTCGGGATCCCCATGCCATTACACCCCACATCCGGGATTTATATGCTATATGGAAAGCATAATTCAGAATGGATGTGTAGGGCTATTGAAGTACATCAAGGTTGTTTGACGTAAGGGCAGGATATACAGTAAGTACCTGATTTTACACAAGGATCAATGGGTAAACTGGAAATTTTAGAGGCTTTCCCAGAACAGATGTTAATTAATCAGAAGCCAGGCTGGGCAGTGTGGCTCACGCCTATAATCCCAGCACTTTGGGAATCCAAGGTGGGTGGATCACCTGAGACCAGGAGTTTGAGACCAGTCTGGCCAATATGGTGAAACCCCATCTCCACTAAAAATACAAAAATTAGCTGTGTGTGGTGGTGGGTGCCTGTATTCCCAGCTACTTGGGAGTCTGAGACATGAGAATCGCCTGAACCTGGAACCTAGGAGGCGAGGCGGAGATTTCAGTGAGCCGAGATTGGCGCCACTGTACTCCATCCTGGGCAACAGAGCAAGACTACGTCTCCAAAAAAAAACAAACAAACAAAAGACAAAAAAACAAAAGCCAGTGTCTCCACACCTACTTAACTGAAGACTGCAGCATGTGCCACAAAAATTTATAGGATGCTTTGTGCTAGCCAGATGTGACTTAGGCTCTTGCTCTATTCTCCATTTTAATTAAGGTAGAGGTGGTAATAGATTCTGGTTATGGTGGAGGATGGGAGAGCAATTTAACTTTAAACAGCAAGATACAAAACTGACATGTATTCAGTACTTTTCACTTTATAAGATTGTGGAGAGAGGTGTTGTGCCCAGATGGCAAATCAATGATCCTCCATGTCATCATATCGTCTGTATGCTACATGTAAAACTTTTTTTTGTTTGTTTTTTTTTTTTGAGACGAAGTCTTGCCCCTGTCACCCAGGCCGGAGTGCAGTGGTGTGATCTCGGCTCACTGCAGCCTCTACCTCCCAGGTTCAAATGATTCTCGTGCATCAGCCTCTTGAATAGCTGGGATTACAGGCGTGTGCCATCACGCCCAGCTAATTTTCTTGTATTTTTAGTAGAGACAGAGTTTTGCTGTGTTGGCTAAGCTGGTCTCGAACTCCTGAACTCAAGTGATCTGCCCTCCTCGGCCTTACTGGGATTACAGACATGAGCCACTACACCTGTCCAAAACATTTATAATTTTTATTTACTTCTGTATTTTTGCAATATCTACTGATTTTTTTCATGCTATAAAAGAATAAATTTGAGCCTATAGTTTTTATTTGCCTGCATAGTTGGATGAATATGACTTTATTTTTTTGTCTTATATATTCAACATTTAGATTCATTTCAGGTATGCTGTTAAATAACATGATAAACTTGATAATTGAATTTGTCTTATGTTTTGTTGAATTTATTAGGATGATAAATACCAGAATAAAAGCTTTCCTACACTCTATTAAATAGTTTACTCATATGATTAAGCCAGAGCACAGTTGTCAATTTTAGGATTCCTCTTTTCCCCACTAATGTTAGCTGTCCTTGAATATTTTTGTTTTAAATTGTACAGTAGATTTACTGTGTTGTTGTGTACAATGAATATCCTTTACACGTTTGTTTTGTTACTAGTTGCTTAATTTCTTGAATATATTGGTATTGCTGATGTGCCATGAAAAGATAATTTAAAATAGTAATATAGTCATGCTTTGCTTCATGACAGATATGCTCTAAAAATACATCGTTAGGTGATTTTGTTGCTGTGTGAACATCAGAGTGTACTTACACAGATCTAGAAGTTATAACCTGCCACACATCTAGACTATGTGGTACAGCCTGTTGCTTTTAGGATGCAAACCTGTATAGCATGTTACTGTATTGAACACTGAAGGCAGTTGGAACACAATGATGGTAAAATTTGTGCATCTAAACATAAAAAAGGTACAGTAAAAATATGGTATAAAAGATTTAAAAAGATACACCTATATGGACACTTACCATGAGTAGAGCTTGCAGGACTGGAAGTTGCTCTGTGTAAGTCAGTGGGTGAGTGATGAGTGTACGTGAAGGCTTAGGACATGACTGCACACTACTGTAGACTTGATAAACACCATACACTCTGGCTCCCCAAGTTTAACTGTTGACTCTTTTTTAATAACACTTAGCTTAAAACACAAATTGTATAGCTCTACAAAAATACTCTGTGAGCTTTTTTCTGCTTTTAAAATTATTATTTTTTAACTTTTAAAACTTTTTCTGTTAAAAATGAAGTCGACACACACACGTTAACCAAGGTCCACACAGGGTCAAGATTATCAATATGACTGTCTTCCACCTCCACATCTTGTCCCATTGGAAGGTTTTAGGGGCAGTAAAACAGGCATGGAGGTGTCATCTCCCTTGATAACAATGTCTTGTCTTGGAATACCTCCTGAAGGACCTGCCTCGGGGGTCCCCCCCACTGCCTTGAAACTCTCTGGCTCTGTCAACCTGGCTGGAGTGCAGTAGCACGATCTCAGCTCACTGCAACCTCCGCTTTCTGGGTTCAAGTGATCCTTGTGTCTCAGCCTCCCAAAGTGCTAGGATTACAGGTGTGAGCCACCTTGCGGCCTGTTCCTCTTATTTTCTGATTAGTGATTTGGCTGTGCTTTAATTCTGAGTACTATTCCAGTTTTCAAATAAAATGCTTGATTAGTAGGCTGTTTTTAAATGCTAGCTTATAGTATACTGACTATAGCCTAAAATATCAAAGAATCCTTTTTATGCCAATAGAAACAAAAACAAAACTTCCTAAAAAGGCTCGAGTTTTAATTATTAATATCAAATTACCATCACCTTTCTTCTAAACAAAGAATGCCTCATTAGGCTTCAGCTTTGCCTGTATGACTCATGAATTGACACACACGAACCAGTCTAAATTACTCTTTGAGGGACAGAATGAAAAATGGGCACAATTGAATCTGTTTTTGTGGTATTGGATTCTAGTTCTATATTTGTCACCTTGGAGAACAACTCTTTTTGTTTTTTTTTTTGAGACGGGATCTCATTCTGTCGCCCAGGTTGGAGCGCAGTGGCACAAATCTTGGCTCGCTGCAACCTCCACCTCCCGGGTTCAAGCAATTCCTCCTGCCTCAGCCTCCCGAGTAGCTGGAATTACAGGCACCCACCACCACGCCCAGCTAATTTTTGTATTTTTAGTAGAGATGGGGTTTTACCATGTTGGCCAGACTGGTCTTAATCTCCTGACCTCAGGTGATCAGCCCGCCTCGGCCTCCCAAAGTGCTGGGATTACAGGTGTGAGCCACCGCACCTGGCCGAGAACAACTTTTTTAAAAGAAGTAGATTAAAATCTTCTAGATCTCTTCTAAATGTGCAGTCCAAAGGTTTTCACTGGTAATATCTGTTATTTGTATTTCTAAATATCTAATTTATGTGCATTTTTCAAATAGACCTGAAGGACTTAATGTAAACTCTCATCTTTTGAAGGGGAGAAACTTAGGGAGAAAAACCAGATCTTGTCAGTCTTTGCTAGTTAAAGCATTTCTTTTGTTCTGCTGAAGTTCTTTATTACAGCAGGAACCAAATTGCTCTTTTTTGGGAAGTGGCTGTCTGCTTTAAAAAGAAAAACAACAGCCAAAGTGAAATAAAGGGCAATAAAAACTTTACTCAGGTTGTGAGTGTGGCTCTTAGCTTTTGTACTCTTCTGGTGGTGGTCCTAAAGCATTATTTGTATACAGTTTTGTCATCATGGCCACATGATGAATATCTGAGCTGCTAAGCCCGCAGTATGCCCTTTAAAACTAGTCAGTCTGCAACACTAAAGTGAACAAAGGATTTGTATGCAGAATAGACAAAATACACCAAATAATAAGAAAAGACAATCAGTCTTGCAGGAAAATATGGAAAGAATATTGAACAGGAGTCTCATAGTAGAAACATAGTTAATTAATATGTGAAAAACTGTTCAAGGTTACTGTCGTTGTAAAAATACAAACAAAAGCAGTATGTTACCATTTTGTACCCTCAGACAAAAATGTTAAGTGATAACTTGTACTTTTGAAGATTCAGGGCAACTGGCACTCCCACACTTTGCTCCTGAGAGTGTTACTTGTTAAATCCATTGTGGTAAATTAATCCAATATTGATTTACAGTTAAAAAATACATGTACCCTTTGACTTAGCAGTTCCACACTTGACCTGTATACTGTAGAAATAAGAGTACATATATATATGTATAATATTAAACTGACAAATGATAGACTAATAGCACATTTTCTCTATGAAAAGCTGGTTAAAAAACTTTGTTCAATGTAGACTATTCTGATAAAATTGAAAATTAGTTCAATTTTATGTATAAAAGTAGTGTTAAAAAACTACATGTAGCATGCAGTAAATTTTTGTAAAGAGAAACAATTTCTAGAGTTATTGCTAAAAGTTGATATTCATTAATGATGCTTCTGGTTTTTAGACTGGGCATTTAGCTATGGAGACATTATTATCCCTTACTTCTAAACGAGCAGGAGACTGGTTTAAAGAAGAACTCCGGCTTTTGGGTGGTCTGGATCATATTGTAGATAAAGGTATGATATTTACATTTAGAATGTTTTTATATATTATTTAAAGCCTGAAGAAAATACTCCATTGACATACTTCAAAAAATAATTGTATCAGTTTGGAAATGTCTATTATCATTATTATTTTTTAGTTGCATCCTGCAAATTTCTAACATTTAAAGAAGAGGCCGGCCGGGCGCAGTGGCTCATGCCTGTAATCCCAGCACTTTGGGAGGCCGAGGCGGGCGGATCACCTGAGGTCGGGAGTTTGAGACCAGCCTGACCAACATGGAGAAACCCCGTCTCTACTAAAAATACAAAACTAGCCAGGCGTGGTGGTGCATGCTCATAATCCCAGCTACTTGGGAGGCTGAGGCAGGAGAATTGCTTGAATGTGGGAGGTGGAGGTTGCAGTGAGCCGAGATTGTGCCATTGCACTCCAGCCTGGGCAACAAGAGCGAAACTCTGTCTCAAAAAAAAAAGAAGAGGCCATTAACATTTTGATATTGGGGGATTATGGAAACAAAATAATTACAGAGTATGCATTTCAAAATCTCACAGTATGAAACCTAGAATAAAAAATGTTCAGAGAGGTTCCAGCATGTTCATAGCGTGTGTACAGATGGCTTCTAATGTTAGCTAAAAGTATTCTGTTGGTAAGTATTGATGATAAATACTAACTTATGTTTGTTTCTTTTCACCTAGTAAAAGAATGTGTGGATCATTTAAGTAGAGATGAGGATGAAGAGAAACTGGTAGCCTCACTGTGGGGAGCAGAGAGATGTTTACGAGTTTTAGAAAGTGTAAGTATGGATGACTATTTGGCAAAAATTATTCAGTCTTAATTGTGATTGTGTGTGTAAGAGAGAGACTGCCAAATATTTTATATACCCCTCTGGAGGTTCACTTCTGTTAATCCGGATAGAAACAGCAGTACATTTTTTGAGCAACCAGTTGTTAATAAACAAGCTAAATGAGTAGTTTTATATTTTAAGAGTACCTGTATTGCTGCAAATGAAATGTTAGGCTTGTTTGTTTACATATGCCAATCTTTTTTAAAGATTTTATTATTTTTATTATTATTTTTTGAGCCAGAGTCTCACTCTGTCACCCAGGCTACAGTGCAGTGACATGATCTTAGCTCACTGCAACCTCTGCTTCCCGGATTCAAGCAATTTCATGCCTCAGCCTCTTGAGTAGCTGGGATTATAGGCATGTGCCATCATGCCCTACTGATTTTTGTATTTTTAGTAGAGTCGGGGTTTTGCCATGTTGGCCAGGCTGGTCTCAAACTCCTAGTTTCAAGTGGTCTGCCGGCTTCAGCCTCCCAAAGTATTGGGATTACAGGCGTTACACTTTGCTGGGCCCCTCCAATCTTTATTGTTTTTTCCTTAATGTGAATTTCTACTTGACTACATTGTTTGTAGGTAACAATAGTGAAATGCAATCAGGTTTTATTTTTAAATTGTTATTAGCATTTTGTTTATTTGACTTTTATTTGAGTCAGATTGTTTATAGGCATGGCCTGTCATAATATTTGGCTTTGGAGAATGATACTGTTGAACTGCAGCAAGTATATTTTGTTCTTTGACTCTTATGAAAGACTTAACCCAGTTCCGTATAGATTAGAATTTATACTGCCAGCTAATTTCAGGATGCATAGGTTTGTTCACCAGGTTATTTTAAAAGTAGTATAGTATAAATTAAAAGCTCCTGGCATAGATTAAATTGTAGTGTTCCATGTGTCTTCTAGAGTGCTTTGGGCACAGTAGATAACAGATACTTCTTTGTAAAAATGTGTTGTAAATGAATCTACTTATGAACTTTACGTTATTTGTAAGTTGAGGACTGCTCTATTCTGACATTCAGTGTGTTTGGCAGTTCGTTACAGTGAATATGTAGTGTAGAATATGTTAATTATGAATGAATATAACAGTGATGTCTTAATTTTTTCATAAAGCATTAGCTTTCTTATTTTACATCTGGAACTTGTAGGTTGTGAAATTATTCCCTTTGGTAACAAGGGCTGTTTCTTCCTCATCTTTGTATCTTTTACGCACCAGGCAGAATGTGGTGTTATATGAATGAATGAAAGTTTTGGATTGCCACAATTATTTCATATTCTTCCCTTTTAGGTAACTGTGCATAATCCCGAAAATCAAAGCTACTTGATAGCATATAAAGATTCCCAACTTATTGTTTCATCAGCTAAGTAAGTTTTTTGTTTATTAGTTAACAACTAACATTGTTACTTATTTTAAACATTTGGATTGACCATAAATGAAAGAAATTTGGATTAGCTTCCTCCATGAAATGCTCTGTTGAGTTCTATGAATCGGTTCACATTGTGTAACAAAAGTTTTAAGAGTACAGATTTTGGACACAAAATGACGGTGTGGATTCCAGTTTGATAATTTCAGCTGTATAACTTTTGTAATGTACAAATCAAGCTCTTTACAAGGGGGATAATAATAGTGGCTAACCCACCTAGGATTTTTATTACAATAAAATGAGTTAATTTGTATGTTTGTAAGAAATATATACATAGTAGATATTTTAAAATGTGTATATTAAAAATACATATAAAAATTTTTTTAAATTTAAATGATTTTTAAAGTATCTTTTGTATCTTATTTGTGATACATATTAATGAGTTAAATTAGTTAATATGCAAAGCCTAGAACAGTACTTGGCGTATAGTAAATACTAAGCATTTTTCCTCATTCTTGTTTTAAATGGACTTTTCTAGCCCTCTTCTTCTGCACTTTATTTAGACCTGTTTTTCTATATCTGTATGTAGCTTCTTCCATTCCACATTTATTTCTTCCCACATTTCATCACAATTAGGCTAATGCTGTCACCTCCGTGCAGGTAAAATTCCCAAGTATGTCTCCAGTCCTGGTTCTATCTTATTACAGCAACCTCTTCCTGATATCTCTGTCCTAGTTCTTGATATCTGCCCTAGTTCTCTGGCCTTTAGCCTATCCAGAACAATACCACATGGAGTTAACTTTCTCCAAATCGCTGCTTTGAAAAAATAATTTTAATTTCTCAAATCTCTGATTCCTTATTGTCTTTGGATATATGTACAACTTTCTTATTGAAGTCAGCCTTATCAAAGGCCCATTGCAGTCTTACTCTAGTTTATCTGTTTTTTAACCTCTTATTTTGGAGGAATTCAAATATAAATAGTGTAATAAACTGTAATGTACACATTATCAATCATGGCCAGTCTGGTTTCCATCTGTAACCTCATCCATTCCCTCTCCTGTATTATTTGAAACAGATCCAGATATTATTTCATCCATAAATACTTAAGTACATAATGCCTAGAAGAAAAGGACTCTTTTAAAAAATATAACCCCAGTGCCATTTTCATGCCACACATTATTAGTTGCTTAATATTTTATGTTTAGTCAATATTCTAATTTTCAGTAGTCTCAAATTTCTAGTCTCAGTAGATTTTCTTAATCTGTAGGTTTTTAAAATCTCCTTTTTTTGCCTTGGATTTGTACGTTTTGTATCTTGCATTTGTATATTTTATTTTTCTTTATTTTATTTTATTTTTTTTCTGAGCCCAGGCTGGAGTACAGTGGCATGATCTCGGCTCACTGCAACCTCTGCCTTCTGGATTCACATGATTCTCCTGCCTCAGCCTTCCGAATAGCTGGGACAACAGGTGTGCGCCACCACACTTGGCTAATTTTTGTATTTTTAGCAGAGACGGGGTTTCACCATGTTGACCAGGCTGGTTTCGAACTCCTGACCTCAGGTGATCCACCCGCCTTGGCCTCCCAAAGTGTTGGGATTACAGACGTGAGCCACCGTGCCTGGCCTATTTTATACATATTTAGCGCTCGCTCTCTCTTTTTTTTTTTAAGTAGATACAGGGTCTTGCTGTGTTGTCCCAGCTGGTCTCAAACTCGTGGGCTTAAGTGATTCTCCTGCCTTGACCTCCCAAAATGTTGGGATTACAGGCATTAGCCACTGTGCATTGCCTGTATTTAGTGCTCTTACCGCATGCATTCTGGTTGTTTGCTACCATGTTTTTACCCTTCCTTACCAAAGATTATTGAAGTTAAATGTTTCTGATTTCATTTTCTTTTTTAAATTAAGAATAATTGTGTATGTTGTTTCTGATTTAAAAATATCTCTTTTGTATACTTCATAACCTCTGACAACTACCTTGTAAGAGGAAGTATTTGATATGACAGATGCTCTTTTGTTGTGATTAGGAAATTCAGGCCAAATGTCTTGGAAGTGGCAGTAGAGGTCAGAATTGAGTGTTTGTAAAAGAGCACTTATCTCTAGGTTTTTAAGCTTTTCAGCAGAAACCATGATCAATTCGGAGATAGCATACAGAAAGATTAAATAACATATGCTGAACCTCCTTTTGTCTTCAAAGCCCCAGTTTAGCCCAGCCTGAAAACAGTTGAGTTACCAGTGACAGTATGGTAATCCTGACCAGCATTCAATACCAGAAGAACAAATTATTTTAGGTTAGACATGAGGAACACCTTCCTGACCAAAGGGTTGTAAAATATTAAGAACTTTTACAGAATTTCCTCAGTATGTTTTAAAGGGCAACTAGGCGTAGATTAGATACGGTTTCTTTAAGAATTTTGTGTGATATATAATTGTGTGAAGAGTCAACTGACAGAGTGAGCTTACTTGATTTGTATTAAACTTAAAAATCGTGGACTTGGTGATTTAAGTAGTGTCTTTAGAAATACTAGACCCATTAGGGATTATATTTCCTTGTTATTTTGGGTAGTATCTTGAGAATCTTTTTTTTTTTTGTATCATAAAGTTTTTAATGACACACACATTTTGTTCTTTACCTTACAAATATTTGTTTGGGTTTTATTCTGATCATCATGCAATATACAGAATAGTTTCTCGCCATTACCTTATTAGGGTAGAACCACCTTTGCAACTTTGGACACCATTTAGTAGACTTGAAATGGAATATAGAAAGATAGAATGCTTGAACAAAACTTCTCAGTGCTAGCTGCCTTAACTAAGGTCCTTCTCTCAGCTTAGTACCCCTATGACAGCTTGCAAGACACTCTGACTTTGTTTTATTATGCTTATGTAGTCAGATTATGAGGCTGATCATTGAGTGTCCATCAGACTATACATTATTGATTCCTCTCTCAAGTTGCCCCAATATCCTTTGTGGCCAGAGGAAGAGAAAAACATTCAACTAGTAAATCCAATTTCTCTTGTGAAAAAGACTCATAGTTCTGATAAAGTCATTTCAATACCTGTTTCACCATTTAGAAAACATGTTTCTGTTTGTATAGCACCTCTGGGAACCTAATGCAGTAATATCGCCTTCTTTTCCATTTGTCCCTGACCTAGATGCTATATTTTTTATGCATCCCACCTGCTGTTAAGTATTTTACAATTATAGATTTACGCTCTATCTTTTATTCTGTCCCATCTCACCCTGCTAGCAAATTTTTATTTGTTTTATTTTTTTCTTTTCTTTTTAAGTATTTATTGATCATTCTTGGGTGTTTCTCGGAGAGGGGGATTTGGCAGGGTCATAGGACAATAGTGGAGGGAAGGTCAGCAGATAAACATGTGAACAAGGGTCTCTGGTTTTCCTAGGCAGAGGACCCTGTGGCCTTCCTTGTGTTTGTGTCCCTGGGTACTTGAGATTAGGGAGTGGTGATGACTCTTAAGGAGCATGCTGCCTTCAAGCATCTGTTTAACAAAGCACATCTTGCACTGCCCTTAATCCATTTAACCCTGAGTGGACACAGCACATGTTTCAGAGAGCACGGGGTTGGGGGTAAGGTTATAGATTAACAGCATCCCAAGGCAGAAGAATTTTTCTTAGTACAGAACAAAATGGAGTCTCCTATGTCTACTTCTTTCTACACAGACACAATAACAATCTGATTTCTCTTTCTTTTCCCCACATTTCCCCCTTTTCTATTCGACAAAACCGCCATCGTCATCATGGCCCATTCTCAATGAGCTGTTGGGTACACCTCCCAGACGGGGTGGCGGCTGGGCAGAGGGGCTCCTCACTTCCCAGATGGGGCGGCCGGGCAGAGGCGCCCCCCCATCCCCCCGACCTCCCGGACGGGGCGGCTGCCGGGCGGGGGCTGCCCCCCACCTCCCTCCTGGACGGGGCGGCTGGCCGGGCGGGGGCTGCCCCCCACCTCCCTCCCGGACAGGGCGGCTGCCGGATGGAGGGGCTCCTCACTTCTCAGACGGGGCGGCCGGGCAGAGACGCTCCTCACCTCCCAGAAGGGGTGGCGGTTGGGCAGAGACACTCTTCAGTTCCCAGACGGGGTCGCGGCTGGGCAGAGGCGCTCCCCACATCTCAGACGATGGGCGGCCGGACAGAGACGCTCGTCACTTCCCAGACGGGATGGCGGCCGGGAAGAGGCGCTCCTCACTTCCCAGGCTGGGCGGCCGGGCAGAGGGGCTCCTCACATCCCAGACGATGGGCGGCCAGGCAGAGACGCTCCTCACTTCCCAGACGGGGTGGCAGCCAGGCAGAGGCTGCAATCTCGGCACTTTGGGAGGCCAAGGCAGGCGGCTGGGAGATGGAGGTTGTAGCGAGCCGAACTCACGCCACTGCACTCCAGCAAAAACCAGTCAGGCGTGGCAGCGCGCACCTGCAATCCCAGGCACTCGGCAGGCTGAGGCAGGAGAATCAGGCAGGGAGGTTGCAGTGAGCCGAGATGGCAGCAGTACAGTCCAGCCTCGGCTCAGCATCAGAGGGAGACTGTGGAGAGAGAGAGGGAGAGGGAGACCCTGGAGAGAGAGGGAGAGGGAGATCGTGGAGGGAGAGGGAGAGGGAAGGGGAGAGGGAGAGGGAGAGCGAGAATCCTTAGATGTAGCTCATCCCCTTGGAAAACTGTCGAGGAGACATGTCAATTTGAATGAACTTAAATTAAAAAATAATGATTTATACTGTCAACGTTGGTAGTGAAGGTAATAAAAATAATGATTTGCTCTAATGCATATGAAATATTTAATACTTGTCTTTACATTAACATTTATTATGTAGTAATAACATTTACTACCTCAGAAGTGTCCAACATTAGCTGTTAACCATTTGCCCTGTTTGAGAAAGGGTTGTGGTCTGTCTCTTATATTGGAGAGATCAATAACGTGTGAGACAATTTGGAAATAAAGAGATTACTAGTGGTAAATGTAGATAGTACAGATATAAACTTCTGCCATAAGTTTTTAATTTTAACATTCCTTGAATAAGTTTTTTAAGGTATCAGGTTTTTCCAAAATAAAGTGAAATTTCATCCGATAGCCTTTAGGTTCAAGTAAATAGAAATTTGCTGTGTACCTATTATTATTTACTATAATAGTCTATATTTTATTTCCTTTTAAGAGCATTACAGCATTGTGAAGAACTGATTCAGCAGTACAACCGTGCTGAGGACAGCATATGCTTAGCTGACAGTAAGCCTCTGCCTCACCAGAATGTAACTAACCATGTAGGCAAAGCAGTGGAGGACTGCATGAGGGCCATCATTGGGGTGTTGCTTAATTTAACTAATGATAATGGTAAGATTTTTTCCATTTTTTTCTCATTGAAAGATGTATATTGCATGTGAAAACAAGTTATTTTTGTTTCTCCTTTTCCTGGGGTAGTGATTTTTTTATTTGTCATAATGTACTTGACTTACTCATGTGTAGGTTTAAATTGCTTTTAAGAGTTGATATTTTTAGAAGCCTAGTAGCTTGACCCGGAAGTATCAATAGTATGTTTCAATAGAGGAATGACTGTACAGTTCTAAGTTAATATCCATGTTAATAAATCTCCATTATTAGTGTTCTAAGGAAGAATCAGTAACCATTTTCCTGTATCCATTTCTTATTTCAGAGTGGGGCAGCACCAAAACAGGAGAGCAGGACGGTCTCATAGGCACAGCGCTGAACTGTGTGCTTCAGGTTCCAAAGTACCTACCTCAGGAGCAGAGATTTGATATTCGAGTGCTGGTAAGTTGAAATGACTTTTTCAGAAATGAGTATCATATCTAATAAGGTGTGCAAAATGTTAACCTTAGTTTGGGTTTAAGAACCAACCCTTTAATATATTGTGGGTTTTTTCCATGAATTTCCTTATGAACTTACTGTGTGTGTTTCTTTTTCTTTTTCTTTTTTTTTTTTTTTTTTTTGGGAGATGGAGTCTACAGTGGCAACATCTTGGCTCACTGCAACCTCCGCCTCCCTGGTTCAAGCAGTTCTCCTGCCTCAGCCTTCCAGGTGCTGGGACTGTAGGTGTGTGCCACCACGCCTGGCTAATTTTTGTATTTTTAGTAGAGACGGGGTTTTGCCATGTTGCCAAGGCTGGTCTCAAACTCCTGGCCTCAAGTGATCTGCCCGCCTCAGCCTCCCAAAGTGGTGGGATTACAGGTATGAGCTATTGCGTCTGGCTGAACGTACTTCTTATTGTGCAAAAGAAAGCCATGAAAGACCCTATGTAAAAATAAAAAGTACGAAAGCTAAAATTGGCAATTAAAAATAAAAGGAATGATTCTTTGGGAAAATCGGTGGTTTTTTTGTTTTGTTTTGTTTTGTTTTTTGTTGTTTGTTTGTTTTTGAGATGGAGTCTCACTCACTCTCTTGCCCAGGCTGGAGTGCAGTGGCACAGTCTCGGCTCACTGCAACCTCCATCTCCTGGGTTCAAGCTATTTTCCTGCCTCAGCCTCCCAATTAGGTGGGATTACAGGCATCTGACAACACACCTGGCTTATTTTTGTATTTTTAGTAGAGATGGGGTTTCCCCATGTTTGTCAGGTTGGTCTCGAGCTCCTGGCCTCAAGTGATCCACCCACCTTGGCCTCCCAAAGTGCTGGGATTACAGGCATGAGCCCTGTGCCTGGCCTTTTTTCTTTCTTTTTTTCTTTTTGGCCTTTCATACTTACTGGTTTTTAGCCATTTTGTAGGTGGTAGAACACTGATATTCAGCTTTTTAGTTGCCAATAAAAATTGTGTATATTGTATTCATTTGTTTTAAGTACTCATCTCTGATAATATGTGTCTTTTAAAATTTTTGAAGGGCTTAGGTCTGCTGATAAATCTAGTGGAGTATAGTGCTCGGAATCGGCACTGTCTTGTCAACATGGAAACATCGTGTTCTTTTGATTCTTCCATCTGTAGTGGAGAAGGGGATGATAGTTTAAGGATAGCTGGACAAGTTCATGCTGTCCAGGCTTTAGTGCAGGTAAGCAACCGCTTTAAAAACAAACTCATAACTGCAGTTTGTTGGATTTGTCCAATTTCTTTTATCATTTGCACCTTTTACCTCCTTTTCTTGCCCATCCACTGCTGGCCCTCTCTGCCCCTCCCCCGGCCTTTTTAGTTAGAACTCCTGAAGCATGTCTCTGCTGGGGTAGAAAGGGACTGTTTTACACCTGACCAATTTTTAAATATTCACAGCGTCTAGGGTGAAAGCTTATTTTAAACCAGAATTTGTAACCAATTAAAAATGTGGTATAGGCTGGGCGCGGTGGCTCACGCCTATAATCCCAGCACTTTGGGAGGCTGAGGCAAGTGGATCACTTGAGGTCAGGAGTTCAAGACCAGCCTGACCAATATGGTGAAACCTCATCTCTACTAAAAATACAAAAGTTAGCCAGGCATGGTGACATGCACCTGTAATCCCAGCTACTCAGGAGGCTGAGAGGCAGGAGAATCACTTGAACTGAGGAGGTGGAAGTTGCGGTGAGCCGAAGTGGCATGTCACTGCACTCCAGCCTGGACAACAGAGCAAGACTCTGTCTCCAAAAAAAAAAAGGTGGTATAATTTCTCTGTAGATCAGTAAGAGGTACACTGCTTAGAATGCATTCTTACTTTATTTTGCTGATTTTTTTTCAGCTGTTATAATCACTCCTTAAGCATTGTTACCAAAAAGCAGAGACAAAGGCACATTTGTTTTATTAATGAAATTGGGTGCAGTGGCTTACGCCTGTAATCCCAGCACTTTGGGAGACTGAGGTGGGGAGGATCACTTGAGTCCAGGAGTTTAAGACCAGCCTGGGCAACATAGTGAGCTCCCATCTCTATTTAAAAAAAAAAAGTCAAGAATCCAGTCCCATCACATCCACTTCGTGTCCTCTAGTATTTATTTACTTGTCTGATCTGTGTCCAGAACTTTGACCTTATGGACCACAGAAAACTGGAAGTCCTTTGTCACCTGTTTCCTTACCCAGTCTGGAAAGTGGCAAAGTAGCCGAGCATGGGAAATTGTGAATGAGAGTGTTTCTTTGAGCCGTTTAAAGTCATTTTTCATTATCCTCTTTTGTTCTTCTCTATTATGTGTGATTGAATGTTGACTATAGATAAGAGGTAGTTAATCCCTAGGCTTTTCTTCTTAGACTCAGAATACTCCGTTTTGACTAGCCTTGAAGTTTTAGTTTATTTAAAATACAAAATTAAATGTGAAACTAGTGATAGATTATCATTACTTATCAGTAACAGTAATAGTAAATGGTAGTAGTAATTTACTATCAATAATTGATAATAGACTGCTTTTAGTCTCCAGATACCATTTAGAGATTTCATTTAATGCAAAAAACATTTGAAAATGTTTGGCACCTACCGCTTTGATCCCATTGACAACATTTATTTTTCTGCTAAATGAAGCATTTCTTGGCCGGGCAAGGTAGCTCACACCTATAATCCCAGCACTTTGGGAGGCCAAGGTGGGTGGATTGTTTGAGCTCAGGAGTTTGAGACCAGCATGGGCAACATAGTGAGATCCTGTCTGTACAAAAAATAAAACAGTTGGTTGAGTGTGGTGGTGCATGCTCATAGTACCAGCTGCTTGGGACGCTGAAGTGAGAGGATTGCTTGCACCCAGGAGTTTGAAGTTGTCGTGAGCCGTGATTACAGTACTGTGCTCCAGCCTGGGCAACAGAGTGAGACCCTGTCTCAAAAACGTTTAAAAAAAGTATTCTTTTTTTCTGTTCAGTAGACTTGTTTTTAAACTTTTTATTTCAAAATAGTTATAGACTCACAGGAAGTTACAAAAATAGTACAAAGAATCCCTCCCATTTACCCTTTACCTAACTTCCTCAAATGGTGACATACAACTGTAGTACTATAGCAAAACCAAGAAATTGACATTAGTACATTACTGTTAACTGCACTTTAGACCTTATTCAGTTTCACCATTTTCATCTGCATTCATTTATGTTTGTGTGTAACATATGTACCTCTGTTCAGTTTTATTACGTGTATAGATTCATGTACTCACCACTACATTGAGGTATAGAACCGTCACCATAAAAGAATTCCCTTTTGCTGCTCACTGTACAGTCTACCTGCCCTCCCTGTCTCCTAGCTACCACCAACGTGTTTTCTATCTTTTTCCATCTCTTGTTTTATTTTTTTCTATCATTCTAGTCTCTTTCTTTTAAAAATTGACTTTTCTTCAAATGGAACCTAGAAATGAATAAAAACTTACCGTCAGTCGCCTCAGGAGCTGTGTTTGAAGGCACAGATGATAGATCTGCCTTATCCACATAATAGGGGTTCATTTGCAGAAGCCATCCCCACACCCTCAGAGATCCCTGTTTGTGAGTTGTTTCAGGGATAGTCTCAAATTTTCCTACTGTGTCTAATTGACCTGGGAATATCACTTCCAGTATTCCTCTTTTGCACTTAGTGTTATAGAAGCCTCTTGTCCTTCAGGGTATCATCCTATATCTTCTCTGTCTTTCTTTTATCTGCTATGGTTTATGGTTTGTCATTTTTAAATCAGCTTAAAGTTTTTGTTTTTCGATTGTAATACCTTTTGGGTGATGGGTTCTGTTACTCATTTTAGAAAATTGTGCTGCCTTGTACTCACATCAGTTATCTTAAAGTGTCAAGAAATGGCTCTTCATTCTGTTATTCAAAGATAGAGTGGAAAAATGTTCAGATTTATATCCTTTATGCTACTGATAACGTTAGCCTGAATCCAGTAATTTTCAAATTACATATCTTTTCGATAATGTTGTATAAATGGAATCTTACAGGTAGTTCTGATTACTGACATGAACTTTCCTCTTTCTATCTGTTCTTTTCTTACCTATTTATGGATCTGTTTATTTTTTAAAAACCAAACATAATTCACATACATAGTGGGGGAAAAAAAGTCAGATCCAGAAAGGTTTAAACTCCACAAATCTGTTTCCTAAAACATTACCATTTGTAATAGTTTTGTGTTTGTCCTGAGAAATTAGTGTTTATGCATATATCAAAATAAATGTGCAGGCCAGACATGGTGGCTCATGCCTGTAATCTGTAATCCCAGCACTTGGGGAGGCTGAGGCAGGCAGATTGCTTGAGCCCAGGAGTTTGAGCCTGGCCTGGGCAACATGGCAAAATTATGTCTCTACTAAAAATTAAAAAATTAGCCAGGTGTGGTGGCATGTGCCTGTAGTCCCAGCTATTTGGGAGGCTGAGGTGGGAGAATCACATGAGCCCAGGAAGTCGAGGCTGCAGTGAGCCATGATCCTGCCACTGCACTCCAGCCTGGGCAATGGGAATAAGACCCTGTCCAAAAAGTAAATAAAAAAATGTGCAATGTGTTTTATATAAATGGACTCTTACTGTACATAGTATTTAGTCTATACCCACTCTTTGCTTAATGTGTCTTCCTGAGCTCTTCATGTCAACACGTAGGTTCATCACATTCTTTGTAATGACTGCAAACTAGTAGCTTTTTGATTTATACATACATACATACAGGGTCTCACTCTTTTTTACCCAGGCTGAAGTACAGTGGTCCAGTCACAGCTCACTACAGCCTTTTACCTCCCAGGCTCAGGTGATCCTTTCACCTCAGCCTCCCAAGTAGCTGGAACTACAGGCACAAGCCACCACGTTTGGCTAAGTTTCGTATTTGTAGAGCTGAGGTCTCAAACTCTTGCACTCAAGTGATCCTCCTGCTTTGTCTCCTGAAGTGCTAGGATCACAGGCGTGAGCCATCATGCCCTGCCTTAGTACTTTATTTAACCAAACCTCTACTGATACACTTTTTGATGGTTTTCTGTTTAAGTTTTATTTTGTTACAAAAATTACAGAAATAAATACCATAGCATCTAAATCTTAGGCCATACTTTTCTTTTTTTTAAATTTTTTTGGAGACAGAGTCTCGCTCTGTCGTCCAGGCTGGAGTGCAGCGGCACCATCTCAGCTTACTGCAACCGCTGACTCCCAGGTTCCAGTGATTCTCCTGCCTCAGCCTCCCAAGTAGCTGGGATTACAAGCTTGCGCCACCACGCCTGGCTAATTTTTGTATTTTTAGTAGAGGTGGTTTCACTGTGTTCGCCGGGCTGGTCGCAAACTCCTGACCTAAAGTGATCCGCCTGCCTCAGCCTCCCAAAGTGCTAGGATTTACAGGCATGAGCCACCCTGCATGGCCAGGCCATACTTTTCAAAGTATGTCTGTGGGCATAATTTCCTGGTTTAGGAATTGTGTCAGAATATATTGTACTGTATTTAAAGTTGATATGCCTAACTCCTCCCACCCTCATCACCAAACACATACTTCCTGTGCCCTTAATTTATACTTCCCCCTAAAACTTTTTTTTTATAAGAGTCCCCATTCTTTCATACTCTTGCCAAGATTTTTGCAAGTCTAACAGGTTCCTGGATGTTTTTGGTATTTCCTTAAATGGCATTTTGTATATGTCTAGAAACAGTAGTGGTTCATTCTTTTTATTTTTCCAAAGCCCTTGCTGTGTTTAGCTTTCTTTTTTGGCCTTTTCAAAAGCAGTAATCCTTGAAGTTGTGTCTTCAGAGTAACCTGTAACCCCCAACAACTCAGTTCTTTCTGGAGTCATAAGTAGGAGTCCATCATTCTCTTCTAATACATTTTTATTTCAGGGCTTGAAAATTACTGGGAAATCCAGAGAGCTTTTGTTGTTTATATGTGCTTTATCTATCTATATTTACTGAATTAGAAATTAAAACTGGGAGACATTACATTAGCTGTTAGAGCAGTGACATAATCACATGGCATGTAGATTCCAAAACTCCACTGTGCACTCAGTGAAAGAAGAAACAAGTCAGCAGACCCGTTAGTAGTAGTATGAGTGTAATTTTGACCTCCTTTACTCCCTTATAGGGTCTTAAGGATCCGTAGGGATTCTTAGACCAATTTTGAGAATTGCTGTTCTCTATAAAGGTTAATTTTTATTTTCTGAAAGATATTATTTTATATAATCTCTCTTTGAAGTTTATATACCACTCTTCTGTATACTCAGCAAATCTTTGAGGTCTGCTTGGCATTTGATTTTCAGGCAATTCTTTCTAGTAACTTGGAGCATTTCCCAAATTGTGTCAGTGTTTTCTATGTGTCAGTACTATACCAGCATAGGGAAAATAAAGTAAGTGAAGGCAAGGAATTTAGCATATTCCCTTTTGACTTAAGAATTTTCCAATTTTGTATTTTTTTGCTTGAATTTCTTGTATTATGCAAATTAAGGGAAATTATTGAGACTCATTTCTTGCAAGCAACCTGCATCATTATTAGATGACTTCATTGAATCTTAGCAGCATTTATACTTTTGTTTTGGCTTTCAGTAGGGTGTAGAGCAAAAGCTTTTACTTATACTCACCTCTTTTTATCACATAACCATCTTAGAGTTAAAAGCAACTATAACTTTATATTTGCATATATGCATATTGATTGGCGATCTCTTTTTAATGATCTTCAAAAATAATTTTTATCAGCTATTCCTTGAGCGAGAGCGGGCAGCCCAGCTAGCAGAAAGTAAAACAGATGAGTTGATCAAAGATGCTCCCACCACTCAGCATGATAAGAGTGGAGAGTGGCAAGAAACAAGTGGAGAAATACAGTGGGTGTCAACTGAAAAGACTGATGGTACAGAAGAGAAACATAAGAAGGAGGAGGAGGATGAAGAACTTGACCTCAATAAAGGTATATTTACTTTGGTGTATTTAAATTGAAGGTAGTGGTTTGATTTTGTTTTTTTCTTCAAACTATTTTAATTCGCAGATTGTCTTAATCTGGCTATTGCTTGAGGACTTCTCTAGTTCAATCCAGACAAGCTTTGATACTTAAGTGCTTGTGGTAGTTCTCCCACAGTGAGGAAGGTGCATGCCAGTGGCAGGCATGCTAGTGACGGGAAAGATCCAGTTAAGTCACTCTTCCTTCCGGGGCCCTCCTTTCCTTTACTCATCTGTGAAGAGACATATAGGAGACATAATAGGATTTTTTCAGTTTTCAGTTTTTGAGATTGTTTTTTCAGCTTCACTTTAAACTTGAAGATCTATTGTCAGATTACAGTAATAGTTCTCAAAGTGTAAGTACTAGATGGTAAACACAGTAAGAAATATACTGTAGGCTGGTGGCTCACACCTGTGAGCCCAGGACTTGGGGAGGCTGAAGCAGGAGGATTATTTGAGGCTAGGAGTTTGAGACAACAATCTAGCAAGACCCCATCCCTACAAAAAATATAAAAAATTAGCTTGGCATGGTGGCACAAGCCTGTAGTCCTAGGTGGTTGGGAGGCTGAGGTGGGAGGATTGCTTGAGCTGAGGAATTCAAAGTTACAGTGAGGTATGATTGTGCCACTGCCCTCCATCCTGGGTGACAGAGTGAGACCCTTTCTCATTAAAAAAAAAAGATACTAGAGGTAATATCTTCGCTAATCATACATTATTGAGTATCTGCTGTTGTCAGAATTTGTGATACAACTTTTGCCATTTATACAAGTTCTGCAAAATAGCCATTTGTAACTTCGTATCACTAAGGTTATGAATTTAAGTTCAGTCCGCCCTCCATACCTGTGGGTTCCACATCCACAGTCAGCCAACCACAAATCAAAAATATTTGAGGAAGAAAAAATAATACAGGTTAATAAATAATATAGTATAACAGCTATTTACATAACATTTACATTTTATTAGGTGTCATAAGTAATCTAGAAATGATTTACAGTATGCCAGAGGATGTGTGTGACTTATATGCAAATACTGCACCCTTTCCTGTCAGAGATTTGAGCCTCCTCCAGTTTTGGTATTGGAGGGTGCTGGCATCCTGGAACCAATCCCCCTTGGATGCAGAGGGACGACCATAATATGTTCAGCTTCACATCAGTAGGAAGCAAGCCGCAGCAACGTCTTGTTCTGAGCCTTTTCTCCTGTTACTCCCACTCCTCCCCAAATCTGATCACCATTAGTTTTAATATTGTAATACTTTTCTTTTCCTTTTTCTCAGTTACTAGGTTTTGATGCATTTCTTTTTTTTTGTTTTTTTTTTTGGCGTAATAACATTTTTGGTTTTTTAGCAGTCTTTTAAAAAGTTACAGCTTTATTGAGATAGAATTCACAGACTGTACAATTCATCCTTTAAAAATGAGTAATTCAGTAGTCTTTCATGTATTCACAAGGTTGTGCTGCCATCACCACTAATTCCAAATATTGTTTTTATCACCACTAAAGGAACCCAATACCCATTAGCAGCCATCACCCCTATTTTCCCCTCCTCCCTGGGCACTGGCAACCACTAATCTACTTTCTGTGTCTATAGATTTGCCTGTTTTGGACATTCCATTTAAAAAGGAGTCATACAATATTGTTGCCTTTTATGACTGGCTTCTTTCAGCCAGCAGAATGTTTTCAGAGTTCATCCGTGATACAGTATTTGTTAATACTGTATTCCTTAGACAAATAATATTCCATAATATTGTTATACCATAGTTTATTTGTTTACTGATGGACATTTGAGTGGTTTCTGCTTTTTAGCTTTTGGAACAGTTATCTACAAGTTTTTTTGTAGACATACATTTTCATTTCTTTTGGATTTATACCTAGGAGTTGGAATTGTTGGATTGTATGTAACTGTGTGTTTTAACATTCTAAGAAAATGCCAAATTGTTTTCCAGTGTGGCTGCACTATTTTACATTCCCATCAGCAATGTATGAAGGTTCCAAGTTACTTGTATTGTAAAAGAAAATTTTTAGTCATCCTAGTGGGCGTGACATGATATCTCATTGTGGTTTGATTTGCAGTTCCCTGGTGATTAATGATGCTGACCATCTTTTCATGAGCTCATTGGCCATTTGTGTATCTTGTTTGAAGAAATCTCTAAGTCTTCTGCCCGGTTTTGTGGGTTGTTTCTGTTGTTTTTGAGACAGAGTCTTGCTCTGTCACCCAGGCTGGAGAGCAGTGGCACGATCGGGGCTTACTGCAGCCTTGACTTCCCAGGCTCAAGCGATCCTCCCACCTCAGCCTTGCAAGTAGCTGGGAGCTACAGGCGTGCACCACCACACCCATTAAAGGTTTTTGAATTTTAGTGGAGAGGAGGTCTCACTATATTGCCCAGGCTGGTCTCAAACTCCTGAGCTCAAGTGATCCATCCAACTCAGCCTTCCAAAGTGCTAGAATTATAGGTGTGAGCCACCACGCCTGGCCCTTTGCCCAGTTTTAATTGGGTTGTTTTTGTTGTTGAGTTGTAAGAATGTTTTTTGTATGTTCTGGATACTTGACCCTTATCAAGTTCATGATTTGCAAATATATTCTCTCATTCTGTGGATTAATCTTTTCAGTTTGTTAATTGTGTCCTTTGCAACACAAAAATTTTAACTAAAAGTTTTATGGTTTCAGCTCTTCTTTTGGATCCCTATTTCATTTTGATTAAATTTTTGTTAATCTGTGGATATCCAGTTGTCCTAGCATCATTCGTTGATTTGTAGCAGTTTTGAAGTAAAGATAACTAACAGAATGGTTGGTTTTGTGAGGTTTGTGTTAATTAATATACTGTTAAAATTCTTTACTTCAATTCTCTCAGCCCTTCAGCATGCCGGCAAACACATGGAGGATTGCATTGTGGCCTCCTACACAGCACTACTTCTTGGGTGTCTCTGCCAGGAAAGTCCAGTAAGTACATAGTTCGGTGATGTTTTATGTATCTTTGAAAGATTCCAATGTAACGACTTCATACCTTTACATGTTTCACTTATTTATTTCTTTAGTGTTTCCCCCTTAATGTCCAACTTATTCCACAAAGGCTATTGGCTGATTATAGGGTTGTTTAAATTGTTTGTTTCCTATGGAGGAAAAATGGCAAGAAAATGTGTTAACATTTCCAGTTTTTTTTTTTTTTTTTTTTGAGGTGGAGTCTCGTTCTGTCACCCAGGCTGGAGTGCAGTGGCGCGATCTGGGCTCACTGCAAGCTCCACCTCCCTGGTTCCCGCCATTCTCCTGCCTCAGTCTCCCGAGTAGCTGGGAATACAGGCGCCTGCCACCGCACCCGGCTAACTTTTTTTTGTATTTTTTGGTAGAGACGGGGTTTCATCGTGTTCCAGGATGGTCTCAATCTCCTGACCTCGTGATCTGCCTGCCTTGGACTCCCAAAGTTCTGGGATTACAGGCGTGAGCCACTGTGCGCGGCCATTTCCAGTAGTTTTATTTAAATTACCTAAATAGTTTTAAAGTAAAAACTTTAGTACAATCTGTATTGGAAAGGGAATGTATAGCATTTTTTACATGCTAATCCTTTCCAATACAGGTTTTACTAAGTAAGGCCTGGAGTGGAGTAAATTAAATTGATTTTCACTTTTTAAAAAGTGGAATAAAGTTGATCTTTATGGCTTTATTAGGAAGGATGTGCCTGTCAGAGTTAGGCTGTTAAAGATGTAAGAAAAAGCAGTTCTGGAAAACAAGCTAGTCAGTGCTTTAATCTCATGAAAAAGGAAGAATTACATACATGAAATAAAAATCAAAATAGTATATAATATTAAAAACTTTAAAATACTTGTTGAGCTTTTTAAGGTATATCCCAAAGGTCAGAATACTAATGAAAAAGCTCTTGTGGCCGGGCATGGTGGCTCATGCCTGTAATCTCAGCACTTTGGGAGGCTGAGATGGGCAGATCACTTGAGGTTAGGAGGTTAGCCTTGCCAACATGGCAGAACCATGTCTCTACTAAAAATATAAAAATTTGTTGGGCGTGGTGGTGCACGCCTCTAATCTCAGCTACTCGGGAGGCTGAGGCACAAGAATCGAATCGCTTGAATCCTGGAGGCGGAGTTTGCAGTGAGCCAAGATCATGCCACTGCACTTCAGCCTGGGCTTCAGAGTGAGACTGTTTCAAAAAAAAGAAGAAAAGAAAAAGCTCTTGTTTGATGGATGAATCTGTTCACATGCCTTTGGTTGGAGTAAAAGAAGGGATAGTATGAAAACTGTACTCATCTGGCTTAAACAAGATGGCAGAGTCTAATTTGGGTGATGTCAGTGCCTCACTGAGGTCATCAGAGAGTCAGATCATTTCTATATTATTTGTCTGTATTTTTTTGTAGAGACAGGGTTTCACCATGTTGTCCTGGCTGGTCTCGAACTCCTGGGCTCAAGTGATCATCCTGCCTCGACCTCTCAAAGTGCTGGCATTATAGGTGTGAGCCACAGTGCCCACCCCATTTCTCTCTTTAAACTGCTGTCCTCCACATGTTGTCCTCTGCTAGCCCTTATGGTCCCGTGCTGACTGCAGCTAGGTGTCTCATCAAATTAAATAGTGCCTAGCAGTAATAGGGCCTCTTCCTCTATAGTTTTTTTTTTTTTTCATTGGTACATTGGCTGGAAATACATATCTTTTTAAGACAACTGTTTGTTTATTTCCCCTGTGGGACCCCGTGCCACTCTCACCCCTCACCAGATAAGACTTCTCATCTTGGCCAGCATTGGGTCACAATGCTTTTGTCTGAACCAGTCACTGGCTGGGAACATGGGATTACTGTGAGTGGATCAGATCATCAGGATTCACTTAGGAGAAATACAAATGTCTAGACAATCAGGCTGAGTCAGCCTGAAAGTGAAAGGTTGTGACTATGGGGATAGTCTGCTGCCTTGGGAAAAACAAATATGAAGGGTAAAACTGTTGAAGAAGGGTCCGGCAGAATCATTGTGAGTGTTCTCTTTCAGATGAGGGGTTGGGCATAGGTGGATTATTTTTAAGTGTAAAGTCCATTTGTAAAGCCAGATTTTGAAATGGAAGGCAGATTGTTTTCTAGGAGCAAGGGCATTGAGGGAACAAGAAAGAGTGGAGACCTATAGGAGGGGGGCGTTAGTTTCAGCAGGAAGCAGGGGCCATCTCTTTTTGAAGCTGGAGGACTGGAAGAACAGAGTTAATGATAAATGAATGGCTTCATTTGAGCAGGAACTCATGCTGGCTCTGTGTACTTGGGCCCATCTACCCACCCATGTTTCCTTACTTTTGCCATCTAATTCTTTGTATTGCCTTTTTTTTTTTTTTTTTGCACTTTCTGTATCTAAGTCCTGTGTGTTTTTCTGAATCCATCTTGTCCATCTCTTCCATACTTAACATTTTAACTAACCTAAATACAACAGTCCACTCTGTGTGGCCCCTCTGGGTACCACCGATTTCAGGATCAAGACCACAAAGTTCTCATCATGGCTCTGGAGGCCCCGCAAGATCTTTATATCCCTTTTTCTTATTTCCAGTGACAAGATTTTAAGAGCAAATCAGAAACCCATCATACATAGGAAAGGAGGAGGAGGCAGGCCTCAAAAGCAGTGAAAAAAGGCCGGGCGCAGTGGCTCACGCCTGTAATCCCAGCACTTTGGGAGGCCAAGGTGGGCAGATCACAAGGTCAGGAGATCGAGACCATCCTGGCTAACACGGTGAAACGGTGAAACCCCATCTCTACTAAAAATACAAAAAAAAAATTAGCCGGGCGTGGTGGTGGGCACCTGTAGTCCCAGCTACTCGGGAGGCTGAGGCAGCAGAATGGCGTGAACTCGGGAGGCGGAGCTTGCAGTGAGTGGAGATCGCACCACTGCATTCCAGCCTGGGCAACAGAGCGAGACTCCATCTCAATAAAAAAGCAATGAAAATAATATTTAAATTTAAAGATTTTTAGATACTCTGTTTTGTACACACTATAGGTTTAGTCATATTTCAGTCACGTTCTTTCTTACATAATCGTTCTTGAAATTGTGTTATTACCACATATGATTTATCTTGGGCCATCTTTCCCATACTAATTCCTATTTGTGTTTGCCTGTATCTATCTTGTCTCTAAAAAGAGAATGTTCTTAAGTTGTGGGCAATGTTGTGAATTCATAGAGCCCCAAATTTATTTGTTGCCTTGGAGATTATTATGATTAACACCAAAAAGCTAGCTGATACCACAAAATGTAAAGGAAGTTTGGTTTGCCTAATGTGTAAGTGAAAAGAGATAGACAAGAAAGCATGTGGTTGTTGCAGTAAATGCTGCTTTGTGGTCTGATCCCATTTTCACTTGCCCTCCATGTCTTCTCACTTTGCAGCTGGTGCATTGCAGTGGTCAGTCTCCTCACTGCTCTTCCTGCTTTGTTGCCCCTCCATTCCTGGAACATTGCACATTGCCACTGGAGCTAACTTACTTCAGAGCACTTGCTGATCACGTAGCTCTTTGCCCAGTCTTCCTTGGCTCACAGCCAGTAAGGGGACTAATGACTGTTTAGTGTTGCAAGACCCTGGACTTAAGACTGCTTCTCCAATTTCCAAACCTACTGGACACTTTTAAAATTTTTCAAATAGGCCATGCTGTATCATGCCTTTTCTTTTTGTACCTGCTATATTCTGTTAAAAAATGCTGTCACTGTCCCTCCCATTGCCTCAGAAACGCTGTATGTCATGTTCTGTAGTGTGTTGATAGAGAAGGGTTTGATTTGGATTAATGAGGGGCTTTCATCCAAAATATAGGAGCTAATCATATATTCTCTATTACAGAGGTGTACTTTTCTACTGAGCAGTTCTCCAGAGACACCTTAGCCACTATTTTGCCCACCACTGTGATAACTTTTGGTGGGAGGATCAGTTTGAATGTGTGTAACTGATATCTTCAGCACATGAGTACTTTAGCAGTATTTTGATTAGATCTTTTCTGAAGCTGTATTCATCTCATTATTTTGCTGCTTTCTAATTTTGTGAGTACCCTGGCATGGGAATAGGAAAAAGGGGGTGGGTAGTGGCAAATTTCTGAAGAGAAATATGTCATCTCTCCTTTTTTGCCCCCGCTAACAAAAGTCAAATTGGGAGCTTTTGTGTGTTTTATTTTTGTTTTTTTGGTTGGTTTTGTTTAACCCTTTACCTTGTGTCCCCAAACTTGGGACAGTATACTTTCTTTTGCCCCTTACTACAGGTGAACCTTCCTAAAAGATTTTTTCTTTTTATTCTCCGTAAAACATTTAAAGCATTCTTTAATGAAATAGTTTTTTAAGCAGGTTGTGTAATGTTTTCCATATAACAGATTGGTTTATATATAATTTGGCTGCTTCTTGCTAATAATGAAGGGTTTTCTTTCCTGATATTGTCTGAGAATCTATCATAGATGAGGTTAGATTGCCTTTGGAAAGATGCTTCTAGTTAATTCCTGTCCTGTATAATTAGTTGAATTCATCTGTGAAGGATGTGAATTTTTCTTTGATCTTTTTATTTCATGAGCAGCTTTGTGAGTACATTCTCAGGTCTAAAGTCCTCACCCTCTTCTCCTATTCCCCCAGGGCCCCCAGTGAAACACACACATACATTAAACAGTGCAGTTTGTTATTTCAGGCCTTTTTCTTTGCATTTGTGAAAGTAGGTCGGCATGCTGCCTCACACCTGTAATTCCAGCACTTTGGGAGGCCAAGGTGCGTGGATTACTTGAGCCCAGGAGCTCGAGACCAGCCTGGCCAACATGATGAAACCACGTCTCTGCTAAAAATACAAAAATTAGCCAGGCGTGGTGGCACGTGCCTTTAATCCCGGCTACCCAGGAGGCTGAGGCATGGGAATCACTTGAACCCAGGAGGTGGAGGTTGCAGTGAGCTGAGATTACACCACTGCACTCCAGCCTGGGTAACAGAGTGACTGTTTCATTAAAAAAAAAAAAGTAAATGTGTACACAAATATTTCTTTGTAGCTTTTGGCCAACTTTACCTTTCTTTCTGAGGGTGAGGTAGGAAATCACATGCAGAGTGAGTGTGGAAAGAGAATAAATAACCACGTATTCCAAGGATCTTAAAAATTTGCACCAAGATGTGTGTCAAAACCAACAACATTGTACGAGGTGCAATCTCATGTTTTCTGCCAGCTGACCAATATTTCTTGCTCTGTTTCCTCAGATCAATGTAACCACTGTGCGGGAATATCTGCCAGAAGGAGACTTTTCAATAATGACAGAGATGCTCAAAAAATTTTTGAGCTTTATGAATCTCACTGTAAGTAGCTTTTATTATAGCTTACATGATTTTAAATTTATAATACATTGACAGTAGACATAAAAATACTATGGCAATAGTAAGTGGGAGCAAAAAGGGATTTTCTTTTAATTTTAATAATTGTGTTCTATTTCTTCAAGGTAGTCATTGCATGTTATGGTAAATAACTTTATCAAACCCACAATTTAATCTCGGTGTACTTTGATTTGTAGTGTTCAGTTTAGTAAATCTAGAGGTAAACTTTTATTTATACTTCTTAAAATCTGTTAAATATTAACTGTTACTTCCTTTCCCCTTCACCCTGCTTTCAGTGTGCTGTTGGAACAACTGGCCAGAAATCTATCTCTAGAGTGATTGAATATTTGGAACATTGCTAGCTGCTTTACCTTTGCTTCAGGTGCTCGGTAATGCTGGAGCTAATCCTTAGACAAAGAAAAGTCAAGTCATGAAAGAAGTCCTTGAAGATATACCAAGAACATTCATCAGTATCATTCGTGTTTGGATTTTTAAGGCCACCTGATTTCTTCGTCATGCATTCGGCATTTGCTAAATGACAGTTACTACATCAATCTGCAACTATCAAAAATGAGGGAAAAGGTTCAGGCTGTTAACAATTCCATGCAGTATTTAAATACATTTACTTTGGCAGAGTTTATACCCTCCCCTTGTTTTCTTGCTTTATTCTGGGCAAGTTTGAAGGGGAAAATTTGTGCTGCTGTTAGTGCAACTGCTGTGTATGTTGAGCCACTGTTGTCATGCCAGCCAGGTGCAAAGGCAGCTTAGCTACTGAGGTAGCGAATGTTCTGAGGACATTCTAGACAACAGCTTAGTTCCTTTTTCAGGCTCATTTGCTTTTGCTTTTTTGTTGAATGATTCCAATCGTAAATAAAGCTTTTAATAATTTTGTGAATTTTTTGGTTGTTGTTCCCTGAACTACTGTCTATATTTAAAATTAGATGGAATCCAAAGATAACGGGATTAATAGTATATTTTTTTATTCTTGATTAGGTTTGGGTTATTGAACTATTTTTTACTTTTGAGACCACAACCATATTCAATATCATACCATAATGTGTCATAGCTATAGGCACAAGAAAAACAACAGTTTGAGGGAATATTATATAAGATGATGTGCCCTGTTAAAGGAGGAGGCAAAATAGTCAAACCCAGGGTAGTTTACACTTAATGCTAGGGAGGCTCTTAAAACATTATTAGATTTTGAGGAAAGACTCTCTAGATATATTTTCTGATGTTCAGTACAATAAATATAAGGAAGCTAAAACACCAATGTGGAATTCCTGTTTCCAGATAACATGTATATTCTTCTGTAGAGTGACAGGATCAATTGCATAAGCGCAAAGCCTTAAATTGCTGGTTTAGAGAAGACCCTTTTTTCATTCAGATTCTTTGTTCGTAGAGCAGTTACTTGAAAAACAGTTATGGAACACAAAACATTTTATAGATTTAATATCATAACATTGCAAATTTTTCTTGTATTATTGTTCAGACCACTGGTTATACTTTTTTTCCCCTTTTTTATTGATTGGGCCTGAATACAGGCTTTCTAGAGATCTTTTTCATTAATACTTATAAATACCTTTCAGGTAGTTACATCATGTTTCTTCATTGGATTTGTAAAACTTGAAGCCATAAAAATATTAGTTTGGTGTGTATTGGGGAAAATAGCTAAAAGTCTAATTTTTACCCATTTAGACTTTGTTATTTCCTTGTATAAAGTGACAAATCGGGGCTCTTGTATCAGTGCCAGCTGTAATGTTTTTAAATGCAGTGGCTGCCTTCTATTGTCTTCCTATTTTTGATAATGCAGATTGTTGGGAAATCTATAAGGAAGTAACTGATTCCAGGCAAATTGTTTTCTTCCTTCTACCCACCCCAACCCCTACCCATCACCTTTTAAGAACATAGTACGCCAGTGTAACGTGGGATCCATTGAGATTGTATTTGCCCTGAGTATTAAAGCTAGCTTAGCAAAATACTTTTAAAAACATATTGGTAAATGATACCCATAAAATTAAATTAGTTATATTTTATTTTAAAATGCAAAATACATTGATATTTATTAATCATTGGATTTAGGGAAAGGGACAGATTTTTGGTGAACCTGACTTGTGGCAGATGGTAAGGAATATTATAAAACATTTGGATGAGAACAATCAGGGCGAACTGCATTTTTCTGTTACACTGGTAATCATTTGAAAATTGATTTACCTCAGTGTTTAACAGTTTTTTGTTTTGTTTTTTAAATAATAACTAATTGTCGAGCACTGATAGAGATGCAGATTTTGGTGGGGGGAGGTGGTGGGGGAGATAATCACTTCACCAGCTGCAGTGCATTTGTGTGTTTTTAACCCTCAGAGAACTCTGCATTTTAGGGTACTTGAGGCTGACTTGCAAATTAACTAAAAGTTTTAAAGTAACCTTTTTTCCATTGTAAATATTTCTGTAAATACTACCAATTGGAAATTAGAACAGTAGAGTACTTTTCTGAATCCAATCCTATTTTTATTTTATACAGTATTTCTCAGCTGTGATCTTTGGAGCAAAAGCCAACGGCAGGAAAAAATAGTTTGTACCAGTTTCATGAAGTATGTCTTTGGGTTTTTGTAAATAATTTTAACTCAAATAAAATTGCTACTTTCAATACACATGTTGTCTTTAACATAAGTCTATTGGAGGACAGAAGTGTCACAAACTTTATATATAGCTGACTCTAATGGGAAATACACTATCACTTAACACATTTAACCAGTTTTTGTTAAATATTTTATTATTTCTCCATGTTTTTAATAATACTCATCTGAATATAATGTGAACTCAACAACTCAGGCCAATTAGGGACTGGATTTTCAGTTAGGCCCTTGGCATACTTAACTGTTTTGATTTAGGTTATTTTTTGCTCCTATGAGTATGATCCAAGACATCTTTGCTTCTGAGGTTTTAACTGCTTTTTAGTTTTTCAGTTTTCTTCTTAATTGTCAGCCCTTAGGCATCCTGCATTTACAAGTAGATTCCTCAACTTCTCCTTACTGTTTTTAGCCACAAAACTAGATTGAAGGATCTCTCCTGGGAGTTTCCATTACTCTCCCCACTTAAACATGAGTATGTAAGAGTGGTTCAGGATGCAGGCTATGGATATAGAAAGACAAATCACACAGAAAATTTGAATCCTTTTTCTGATACATGCTTATTGACTTTGAGTAAATTCTTGAACCATTAAGCCCGTTTCCTCAAAACAGGAAAAACAGGGATAGTACCTACCTCATGGTTGTGAAAAGTAAGTACATGTGAAGCATTAGCACAATATTCTAAACTTAGGATGGCTGGGCACAGTGGCTCACACCTGTAATCCCACCACTTTGGGAGGCTGAGGCAGGCAGATCACTTGAGGTCAGGAGTTCAAGACCAGCCTGGCCAACATGGTGAAACTGGTCTCTAATAAAAATAAAAAAATTGGCCAGGTGTAGTAACACACACTTGTAATCCCAGCTACTTGGGAGGCTGAGGCAGGAGAATTGCTTGAACTCAGGAGGCGGAGGTTGCACTGAGCTGAGATCGTACACTGCACTCCAACCTGGGAAACACAGCAAGATGCCATCTGAAAAAATAAATAAAATAAGTAACCTTAATTTGGCAATGGTAGCTTTTATCGTTTCACTATTTTGTATCATGAAGGTGAAATATTCTAAACAATGGAGTAGCATATTGTTATATTACTGAGGTCAGTGGGGCTTGGGTTACTTTAACAGCAATTCTACAATTGCTGTTTTCAAATTGATCTTGTTAATATTAATGACTAATAAACGAGGGAATTGAACAAACTTCAGTAATCATTAAAGTATTTTAAGCATGGGGTTGGGGCGCGTTGGCTCATGCCTGTAATCCCAGCACTTTGGGAGGCCAAGGTGGGTGGATGCTGAGGTGGGTGGATCATGAGGTCAAGAGATCGAGACCATCCTGGCCAACATGGTGGAAACCGTGTCTTTACTAAAAATACAATAATTAGCTGGGCCTGGTGGCGTGCACCTGTAGTCTCAGCTACTTGGGAGGCTGAGGCAGGAGAATCACTTGAACCTGGGAGGCAGAGGTTGCAGTGAGCCAAGATTGGGCCACTGCACTCCAGTCTGGGTGACAGAGCGAGACTCCATCTCAAAAAGCATTTTAAGTATGTCCTTCAGGTTTTTTCTTGGATGTAGAAGAAAGTCTTGAAGGAGGCTTGCACAATTCACTATCATGGTCTCCTGACATTGGATGTGTAGATGCATAACTTTATGGGTAATGTCTTTGAACAAAGAATTTGAATAAATACTGAGTGCTTTTGTCAAACCTCTTTCCCTATTTAACCTTTGTGTGCAGTTTGAATACTCCAAATGCCATGTACTGGCGTAAGGAGCCAGCTGAGTTTATAAAACTGTATACTGCCTACTATAGTTTATAAAACTATATACTGCCTATAGTTATAAGAACCTGTCTTGCTATCTAGAATTGTATTATAGCGAATGTAGGTAAATGAAACTATCCTCTTGCAAAAATTGTTAATATTAAGTAGATTGTCCTAAATTAAAGATGCCTATCATAACCCCTAGAGTAATGAGTAAAAAATAATGCAGACGCATATAGCTAGAGCTGCCAGAGGAAATTAAAAGGAACACTGGAAGATACTTGATTAATCAAAGGAAGGCAGGGAAGGAGTAACTAACAAAAACAAACAAGAAAAGTAGAAAACGAGAAGCAGGACAAATAGAAATAAGCAAAAAACACTTTCCCTGTAAGGAACAAGCCAAAGATGTCCACTAAGCCTAATGATATGAATAATTATATTAAATGTAAATACACTAAACAAAGGCAGAGATTGTCAAACTGAACAGCCAAGAGACACTAACTACAAATATACAAATGATATGGAAGCAAAAGGATAGGAAAAGATGTACCATGCAAATACTAATCACAAAATTGGAGTGGCTGTATTATCAGACAAGATGGACTTTAAGACAAGGGAATATTACCAGATCTATTAAGGGGAAAGGGTCTCTAACAGGAAGAAATAACAATTCTGCCTGTGCATCTAATACCTGATAGACCTTTTATACTACATGCAGTTAAAAATTTAAAGGAGAAATAGACAAAGTCACATCATAGTTTGATATTTCACCCTTTGGAATTAATAGGATATATATATATATGATATATATCAGTAAAGACAGAGAAGCTCTGAATGACAGTATCAACTATCTTGACGTAATTGACAGTTATGACACATTACATGGAGCATATTTTTCAACTGCACAAAAAATTTTCACAGACCATCTGATGGGTCATGAAACAAGTCTCAATGAATTTAAGATGATTGAAATCTTAAAGGGGATATATCTTCACCCCAAGGAATTAAATCAGAAGTCAATACAGTATCTAGAAAACTTTGAAAAATAATACACTTCGTAGTAGTCTTTGAAGGGGAATTAGAAAGTTTAATGATCTGAATGACAAAATGCAACATATCAAAATTTGTGGAATACACTTAAAGCAGTGCTTAGAGGAAAATTAAGAAGGCTTAAATTATCCTAATTTCTATGTGAAGCTAGATGAACAATTAAACCTAAAGTAAGTTGAAGGAAAAAAATATGAGCAGAAATTAATATAATAAAAGACAAGTAATAGAAAAATTTTACCAAAGCCAAAAGATGATTCTTTGTAGTTAATAAAACTGATAAATCCTTAGCAAGACTAATCAAGAAAGAAAAAAACACAAATTATCAACGTCAGAAATAAAAGATGGAATACAGATGCTATAGGCCTAAATAATTTTAAAATTTTTATGATTAAAATATTTTTATTACTTAATAGAGACAAGGTCTTACTCTGTTGCTCAGGCTGGTCTTGAACTACTTAGCTCTGATCCTCCTGCCTTGGTTTCCCAAAGTGCAAGCATTACAGATGTGAGCCACCACACCCGGTCAGATAAAGAATTTCATGAATAACTTAAGCCAGTAAATTTTACAAATTAAATGAACGAATTCCTTGCAAAACAAACTTACCAAAACTGACTCAAGAAACAGAAAGCCTCATTAGCCCTATATTCAAAACAATTGAATTTGTACTTTAAAATCTACATATAAGTCCTGTCCCAGAAGACTTCATTGATGCATTACATGAAACACAAGGAAGAATTAATATCCATCTTACACAGAAAGTAGAGAAGAGAATACTTACCAAATCAGTGTATAAGGCTTACCTATATATCTCCAATACAAAGCGCAAAGATATTGCAAGGAAAAAAAATAGCAACATTTTATAGATGCAAAATATTTAACAAAGTATTACAAAATCAAATCCATTACTATATAAAAAGTATAATACATCACAACAAGCTATTTATCAAAGGAGTGTAAAATTGGTTTATTATCCTTTAGATACAGAAAAACCATTTTCCAAAATGCAACACCTATTCATGGTTAAGAAACAAGCAACAACGCAGTGGCTCATGCCTGTAATCCCAGCACTTTGGGAGGCCAAGGCGGGTGGATTGCTTGAGCCCAGGAGTTTGAGACCAGCCTGGGCAAATGGCGAAACCCTGTCTCTATAAAAAATACAAAATTAGCCAGGTGTGGTAGTGTGCGCCTGTGGTCCCAGCTACTTAGCAGCTACTAAGGCAGGAGAATCGCATGAGCACAGGAGGTCGAGGCTGCAGTGAGGTGTGATTGCACCACTGCCCTACAGCCTGGGTGACAGAATGAGACCCTGTCTCAAAAAAAGAGAAAGAGGAACTAATTTTGGTCCCCCCCCTCAGAAGAGAGCAGGTATGAAAAGTGTACAATAATTAAACTTGATGAGTCACTGAATGCTTTCCTCTGAAGATCAAAAACAAGGCAGAAATTTCCAATATCAACACTTCTCCTTTGTATAAAAGTAGAATTGACAAGCTGATTCTAAAATTCACCTGGAAATGCAAAGGACATAAAATAGTAAAAATAATCTTGAAGAATAACAAAGCTGGAGGACATACACTATTGACCTTCTAGTTTCACGATAAAACCACAATGGTCAAGACCATGTATTGGCATGAGGACAAGATCAATACAATGAAGGCAGAGCCTAGAAATAGGTCAACAGATACAAGGTCAACTGATTTTTGACAGAGACACCAGAGCAATTTAATGTAGAAATTAAAATATTTTTAACAAATGGTTATGAAACAAGTGAATACCCATATTTTAAAAAAAAATCTTGACCCTTACCTTATGCTAAACATAAAAATTAATTCCATATGGATCATAGATCTCAATGTAAAAGCTAAAACTATAAAGCTACTACAAAAAGAAAGAACGAGGCCAGGCGTGGTGGCTCAGGCCTGTAATCCCAGCACTTTGGGAGGCTCAGGCAGGCAGATTGCCTGAGCTCAGGTGTTCGAGACCAGCCTGGGCAACATGATGAAACCCCGTCTCTACTAAAACACAAAAAATTAGCTAAGCGTGACAGCCTGTGCCTGTAGTCCCAGCTACTTGGGAGGCTAAGGTGGAAGGATCACCTGAGCCCAGGAGATGGAGGCTGCAGTGAGTGGAGATCATGCCACTGTACTCCAGCCTGGGAGATAGAGCCAGACCTCGTCTCAAAAATAAAATAAAAATTGGCCGGGCGTGGTGGCTCATGCCTGTAATCCCAGCACTTTGGGAGGCTGAGGCAGGTGGATCACGAGGTCAGGAGTTCAAGGACCAGCCTGACCAACATGGTGAAACCCCATCTCTACTAAAAATACAAAAATTCTTCGGGCGTGATGGCAGATGCCTGTAATCCCAGCTACTTAGGAAGCTGAGGCGGGAGAATCACTGGAACCCCGGAGGCAGAGGTTGCAGTGAGCCGAGATCGTGCCATTGCACTCCAGGCTGGGTGACAGAGTGAGACTCCCATCTCAAAAATAAATAAATAAATAAAATAAAATAAAAAGTGGCCAAGTGCGGTGGCTCATGCCTGTAATCCTAGAACTTTGGGAGGCCGAGGCAGGTGGATCACGAGGTCAGGAGATTGAGATCATCCCGGCCAACATGGTGAAACCCCGTTTCTACTAAAAATACAAAAATTAGCTGGGTGTGGTGGCGTGCGCCTGAAATCCCAGCTATTGGGGAGGCTGAGACAGGAGAATTGCTTGAACCCGGGAGGCAGAGGTTGCAGTGAGCAGAGATCTTGCCACTGCACTCCAGCCTGGAGACAGAGTGAGACTCCATCTCAAAAAAAAAAAAAAAAAAAAGATAAAAAAAAACCCATAAATTACAATGAGATGCTATTGTGTATTCAGTAGAATGGCCAGTTCAAAAGATGACAGCACCAAATGGTGGCACATGAACAACTGGAACTTTTTTTTAATGCTGTTGGGAATGTAAAATCATAACACCACTTTGGACGAGTTTTGTCAATTCCTTGTGAGATTAAAGTTATGCCTGTCTGGGCTGAGTGCACTGGCTCATGCCTGCAATCCCAGCACTTTGGGAGGCCGTGGCAGGAGGATCACTTGAGGGCAAGAGTTCAAAACCAGCCTGGGTAATGTGGTGAGACCTCACCTTTGCCAATGAATAGATAGATAGATAGATAGATAGATAGATAGATAGATAGATAGATAGATAGATAGATAGATAGATAGATAGATAAAAGCTGGGCATAGTGGCACATGCCTGTAGTCCCATCTGAGGCAGGAGGATTGCTTGAGCCCAGGAGGTTGAAGCTACAATAAGCCATGATTGTACCACTGCACTCCAGCCTGGGCCACAGCTAAAATATATATATATATATTTATATTATATATATAATATATAATAATATATATTATATTTTATATATTTATATATTTTATATATTTATATATAATATAATATATATTATTATATATTATATATATATATTTATCTGTTCTTCAACCTAACAGTTTCACTTTATCCAGAAGAAATGAAAATATTCAACAGAAAAAGTTGTGGAAAATGTTCATAGTCATTTTATCAACAAATAGCCAAACACTGGAAACAACTCAAATGTCCGTCTGCAGGCAATAAACAAATTGATAGATGTATGCAATAATATACTACTTAGTAATAAAGAGGAACAAATTACTTTTTAAATCAACAACATGAAGAAATTTCACATTCATAACGCTCAGTGGAAGAAGTTGAATTTTCAAAATACATATAATACAGCCATGTGCAGTGGCTCACACCTGTAATCCCAGTGCTTTGGGAGGCCAAGGTGGGAGGATCGCTTGAGACCACGAGTTTGAGACCTATAATATGCATCAATTTATACAAAATTGTAGAACAGGCAATGTTATCTAAGGTGAAAACATTCAGAACAATTTATTTAAAAGAGACAGTAAGAAGCAGTTAAATGAAAACCTCTATATGCTTAGAAATGTAAAAAACACAACCTGATAACTCATGGGTTAAATCAATTATAATGTTTTTTTTTTTTTTTTTGAGACGGAGTCTTGCTCAGTCACCCAGGCTGGAGAGCGGTGGTATGATCTTGGCTCACTGCAACCTCCAACTCCTGGGTTCAAGTGATTCTCCTGCCTCACCCTCCCGAGTAGCTGGGATTACAGGTGCATGCCATCATGCCCAGTTAATTTTTGTATTGTTAGTAGAGACAGGGTTTCACAGGTTGGCCAGGCTGGTCTCAAACTCCTGACCTCAAATGATCCACACACCTCAGCCTCCCAAAGTGCTGGGATTACTGGCATGAGCCACCGCACCTGGCCATAATTTTTTTTTTTTTTAAATTAGAACTAGGCTGGTGACAGTGGGTCACACCTGTAATCTCAGCACTTTTAGGAGGCTGAGGCGGGTGGATCACCTCAGCCCAGGAGTTCCAGACCATCCCGGGGAATATGGCGAAACCCCATCTCTATGAAAAATAAAAAATTAGCCAAGTGTGGTGGCACGCGCCTGTAATCCCAGCTACTTGATAGGCTGAGCGGGGAGGATCACTTGAACCCAGGAGGCAAAGATTGCAGTGAGCCCTGATTGAGCCACTGCACTCCAGCCTAGGTGAAAGAGTGAGACCCTGTCTCAAAAAAATAAAAATTTTAATTTAAAAAATAAATTAGAACTGGGTGACAATGAAAATAAAATATATCAAAAGTCATGGTGCAGAGCACGGTGGCTCACGCCTGTAATCCCAGCACTTTGGGAGGCTGAGGCGGGCAGATAACTTGAGGTCAGGAGTTCGAGACCAGCCTGGTCAACACGGTGAAACCCCGTCTCTACTAAAAATACAAAATTAGCCGGGCGTGGTGGCACATGCCTGTAATCCCAGCTACCTGGGAGGCTGAGGCAGGAGAATCGCTTGAACCCCAGAGGCAGAGGTTGCAGTGAGCCAAGATCGTGCCATTGCACTTCAGTTTGGGCAACAAGAACAAAACTCCGTTTCAAAAAACAAAACAAAAAAAGTCACGGGATACAGCAAAATTTTTATCTTTAAATGCTTATATTTGAAAGACAGAATGACTAAAATTGTAAAGTACATATTATTCATCTTAATGACAGAGTAAGAGCAATAGAATAAACTCTTAATAAGTAGAAGGAAGAAGATAATGGCAAATTTTTTAAAATTGGTGAAAAATGGATTCTTTGAAAAGTCTAAATTTTGAGTACACTCACCAAGAAGGAGGGAATAAAATACAAATTACAAAAGTAAGTATAAAAATCAATACATGTGGGCCAGGCGTGGTGGCTCACGCCTGTAATCCCAGCACTTTGGGAGGCTGAGGTGGGCAGATCACAAGCTCGGGAGTTCGAGACCAGCCTGGCTAACATGGTGAAACCCTGTTTCTACTAAAACTACAAAAAATTAGCCAGGCGTGGTGGTGCATGCCTGTAATCCCAGCTACTTGGGAGGCTGAGGTAGGAGAATTGCTTAAATCTGAGAGGTGGAGGTTGCAGTGAGCTGAGATCACGCGACTGCACTCCAGCCTGGGTGACGGAGCGAGACTCCGTCTCAAAAAAGAAAAAAAAAAGTGAACACCTCACAACCAAGTTGCCTTTATATTAGGAAAGCAGCCCATCATCTGTGTGCAAAAAAGCTTCTGCACACCCCTGATCTCAGCCTGTGGCCTCTTCTTTTCCCTCCCTCACTTCTTGGTGGTCTTAATGGCTTAGAATAACCCATAAGACCACCAAGACTCATGACTTGGAACACCACCTATGTGTTGATGACTCCCAAATTTGTAGCTTCAATCCTAACATTTTCCTAACTGTACACATCCAGGCGCCCATCCACCCTTTCCCCTTGGATGTCTTACAGGCATCTCCTAACTCATGTCGAAACTATACTCTGAGACCCTCCCAAACAATCTGTATGTAACCCATGAGACTTTCATAGCTCAGTTCCCTTCATTGAGCTCCTAGGCACCAAACATGGAACAATTTTGACACCACCTCCCTTTATATAATTCATTTATTACCCTCTCACTTCCATTTCAAATTATGCCCAGAATCTGACTACCTCTCACCGCCTCTTCTCACTGCCAGATAGCATATTTTTATTATGTATCTGCTAGCATGTAAGCTTCATGAAGGCAGGAGCTTTATGTCTTTCATTACTGCTAAATTCCAGTGCCCAGAACAGGGCCTGACACATAGTAGGAACCCCGTCAATGTAATTTTTTTTAATGAGACAGGGTCTCACTCTGTCTCTCAGGCTGGAGTGCAGAGTCGTGATCACGGCTCATTGCAGCCTTGACTTCCCCAGGCTCAAGCAATCCTCTCATCTCAGCCTCCCAAGCAGTTAGAACTACAGACATGTGCCACCACCCCAGCTAATTTTTTGGTGTGTTTTGTAGAAACAGGGTTTGCTATGTTGCCCAGGCTGCTCATGAACTCCTGGAGTCAAGTGATCCACCCACCCCGGTCTCCCAAAGTGCTGGAATTACAGGCGTGAGCCACCATACCCAGCCCCCTTCAATATTTTTACAAATAATGACCTATAGTGTTTTTAAATACATCACACATCTTAAAAGATTGATACCATCTCCTTTGTAAGGATGTTGAGCCACAGGTGCACATTCATAAACTGTGTGTGAGTGTAAATTGTTACAGCTTTTTAAAAAATAGACTCTATGCCGGGCATGGTGGCTCATGCCTGTAATCCCAGCACTTTGGGAGGCCAAGGTGGGTGGATCAGGAGGTCACAAGTTCAAGACCAGCCTGGCCAACATGGTGAAACCCCGCCTCTACTAAAAATACAAAAATTAGCCGGGCATGCTGGCTCACACCTGTAATCCCAGCCATTCAGGAAGCTGAGGCAGGAGAATTGCTTGAACCAGGGAGGTGAAGGTTTCAGTGAGCTAAGTTCAAGCCATTGTACTCCAGCCTGAGCAACAGGGCAAGACTCAGACTCAAAAAAAAAAAAAAAAAAAAAAAGACTTTATTTTTTAGAGTAGTTTTAGTTTTACAGCAAAATTGAGTGGAAGGTGCAGAGATTTCCCAGGTACCCCCGTGCCTGCAACATGCACAGCCTCCCCCATGATCAACATCCTGCACCAGTGTCGTGCATTTGCTACAATCAGTAAACATGACACATCATTGTCACTCAGAGTCCAAGTTTACAACAGGCTCACTCATGGCCTTCTATGCTCTGTGGGTTTGAACAAATGTACAATGACATCTATCCACCATGTTAGTGGCATACAGAGTACTTTCACTGCCCTAAAAATGTTTTGTACTTCACCTATTTATCCTCCCTCAATGTGACAGCCTTTTTAGAGGTCAACTTGAGGGTATCTATTGAAATTTTAAAGATGTGTATCTTTTGACCCAGAAATTTTATTTCTTGTAATCCATTGGAGAAAACACTTGCATTGTACACAAAGAATAAATATGAATATGTTCTCTGCAACATCAAAATAGTGAAAAATGAAAACTCCTTGAATGCCCCTGAGTAAGGAGATTGCTGCTGAACAAAGTGTGGTCCTTCTTTGCATGGAATATCACACAGCAGTAAAAAGAAAGAGCTCGTTCTGGTGCTGACAAGGAAAGAGAAAGTCATACTTTTAAGAGGGAAATTTAAGTGGCATAGTCATATGTACAGTGTGTTCTATCAAAGTATATGTATGTAATTTCTATACATGCTTGTGAGTGCATAGATGGAAAAATTCGGAAAGGTTAAATATCAGACTCATAGTTACTATTTCTGGGGGATGAGATGAAGGGAGATACAAGGCAAATTGTGTTTATTCTGTATTGATTTGGATTTCTTAATTTCTCTCTCCCCCCCCTTTCTCTCTCTTCCTCCTTTATTTCTCTTTCTTTCTTCCTTCCTTCTTTCCTTCCTTCCTTCCCTCCCTCCTTCCCTCCTTTCTTTCTCTCTCTCTTTCTTTCTTTCTTCTTTTTCTTCTTTCTTTTTTTCTTCTTTCCTTCTTTTTTTCTTTGTGGAGACAGGGTCTCACTGTGTTGCCCAGGCTGGAGTGCAGTGGTGCTATCATAGCTCACTGCAGCCTAGAACTCCTGGACTCAGGTGATTCTCCCACCTACAGGAAGTATAGGCATGCACCTGTAACTACAGGCATATGCACCACTACGCCCAGCTAATTTTTTTTTATTTTTGTAGGGACAGGGTCTCACCTGTTGCCCGGGCTGGTCTTGAATTCCTGAGCTCAAGTGATCCTCCCACCTTGGCCTCCCAAAGTTCTGGGATTACAGGTGTGAGCCACCACACCCAGCCTGGACTTCTTTTAAATGAGAATATACCTATTCATTTCCTGTGTATTAAAAATAAGTTGAAAAAGGCAGGAAAACAAATGAACAGACCAAAAGTTGGTATCACTAGCATTGTTATTTAGAAGGGGTCGGCAGAGGGTGCTGAATATTGAGTCATATCTAAATGATGACCTGCTTATGTTCAAGAACAGCTAGAAATCCACACTTAGGTTAGTTAGAATAGTCCTGATAGCTCAGTGGAAACCTGACCTCTGTGAAGCAGATTAGTATTCTTTATTGCCAGAGGCAGTGGATATAATAAGCATGTTATCTATAGCTAACAGTTCCTGTGTGGTTTACAGGCAATGTATATTTCAACAAGCATCATGCAAATGGGTTAATGCTAAAATGAGCCCACTCCTTCATGCTTTAGGAATATGAGCAAAATTAAGAATGGTTCTTGGATCTGTTTACTGAATGTCTTGATTCTCTAAAACAATCCTCAGCCAGTCACAGTGGCTCATGCCTGTAATCTCAGCACTTTGGGAGGCTGAAGCAGGAGGATCGCTTGAACTCAGGAGATCGAGACCAGCCTGGGCAACATAGCAAGACCTTGTCTCTACTAAAAATAAAATTAAAAAAAATTAGCTAGGCATGGTGGTGCTCCTGTAGTCTCAGCTACTTGAGGGGCTGTGGTGTGAGGATCTCTTGAGCCCAGGAGGTAGAGACTGCAGTGAGCCAAGATTGTGCCACTGCATTGCAGGATGGGCAACAGAGCAAGACTGTCTCAAAAATAAGTAAATACATGGCTGCGCATGGTGGCTCACACCTGTAATCCCAGCACTTTGGGAGGCCAAGGTGGGCGGATCACCTGAGGTCAGGAATTCAAGACCAGCCTGGCCAACATGGTGAACCCCATCTCTACTAAAAATACAAAAAATTAGACAGGCATGGTGACACGTGCTTGTAATCCCAGCTACTCAGGAGGCTGAGGCAGGAGAATCGCTTGAACCCAGGAGGCAGAGGTTGCAATGAGCTGAGATTGTGCCACTGCACTCCAGCCTGGGTGACAGAGCAAGACTCCATTTCAAAAATAAATAAATAAATATATAAATAATAAAATGATCTTAGAAAAGAGTGGCTAATAATGAAAACAGTCAACATCCAAATTAGTCTGTTCAGGGTATTTAAAGTGTTTAAAGACACCTGGAACAGGGGAGTAACTCAAACCGCGCAAAGATGTTGTGAGAATGTAGCCATTGTCCGCTGATTAACAACCAAGACTTAGGAAGCAGCAGGTGAGACAGTCTAAGCCCACCTCTAAAGAAGATTGGTGTGCTTTGAAAACGATTCCTTTAGCTGTCCAGTAACACTAACTGATCGCCTGATAGAAAACCTAAACTTCTCTGAGAATAGAAAACAACAGAATTTTTACTGCGGGTTTTTCTCACAACCACCCCGAGGAATTTCTGATTTGCAAAACTGGAGAGTTGAGCTCTGAAATGGGGATGTACTGAAATGAAGTTATCACTTTCCAGTGAGACTGAACTTTTTACTTTCCTAGTCACAAGCCTTTGAATGTGCTAAAAAAGCCCGGGCGCGGTGGCTCACACCTGTAATCCCAGCACTTTGGGAGACTGAGGTGGGTGGATCACCCGGGAGGCAGAGGTTGGAGTTCCTGAGGTCAGGAGTTCCAGACCAGCCTAACCAATATGGTGAAACCCCATCTCTACTAAAATACAAAAATTAGCGGGCATGGTGGTGCACGCCTATAATCCCAGCTACTCAGGAGGCTGAGGAGGGAGAATCGCTTGAACCTGGGAGGCGGAGGTTGCGGTGAGCCGAGATCGTGCCACTGCACTCCAGCCTGGGCAACAGAGTGAGGGCAACAGCCTGGGCAACAGAGTAGGCAACAGATATGACTCAATATTCAGCACCCTCTGCCGACCCCTTCTAAGTAATAATGCTATTGATACCAACAGAAAGAAAGTGCTTAAAAAAAAATTTAAGGTGATTTTGGGGAGGACAATTGCAATATGAAATGAAAAATCAGCACAAATCCTAAGGTATGTGTCTTTTGGGGTTTTATTTGAGGAGTTTTTTCCTGGACTCAACTGTTGAGATTGGGAGGGCATGACCATGTCAAGGGTCTGGCGTGTGCTGAGTGCTTTCACGTAACTCTTCTGACATAATTTCTCTAGCATCCTAGGAGGATGGGTGGGTGGTATCTGTGTTTTACAGAGAAATAAATCCCGTGTCGTGAGTCTGGGTTAGCCACCTGAGGTCACATGCAGGCAGGATCAGAATTTGAACCCAGGTCTGCTTGATTCCCACAGCAGCTGGGGGTCCTGAGACCCCATGCTGTCCTTCCTGGGTGGCCACTCCTGTAGCCCCTGTGTACGCATTCCCGAATTTTTCTGTTTCATGGTTTTTCCTGTTCAGATAAAGTTTGTTGAGGGCAGGAAGTTGGTTTTATTCATGTTTGAATACTCAGTGTCCTACTGAAACTATCTGAAAATAACTTTTTATTTTTATCTCAACCAATTGCTAAAATAAATTCTGATTCCTCATAGCAAGGATGAAACCACTTAAAGTTCCAAGAAAGAGAGACATTAGAAGCAGGAGAATTTCAGGAGAGACATAGTAAAGAAAAATATATTAAGAGAATGGACCTCACGGGTTTGAGTGTTCTAGGAATAAATTCATGAGTCAATTGGCACCTTGTGATGAAGGGAAGATAAATACTTAGAAAAATAAGCAAATTATTAACCTAGAGGAAACAAAGTTTCATGAGAAAATAAATGCAATCACAGTATAGTATAAATGGCTCACTGGGTAATATTTACACAGCTGTAATCATGAATGTTGAATACTGAGTATTGATCTCACCAAAACTTGTGATAGAGCTTTATTGGGGAGATATGTGTGCAGCATAGGAGAGGAAAATTCCAGTCTTCTAGGGCAGACAGTCAATGGAAAAGTCAAGAAAGAGCAGTATAAGCATATTGTTTAAAAATATGGAGTTGGCCAGGCCAGTGGCTCACACCTGTAATTCCAGCACTTTAGGAGGCCGAGGCAGGAGGATCACGAGGTCAGGAGGTTGAGACCATCCTGGCTAACACGGTGAAACCCCGTCTCTACTAAAAATACAAAAAATTAGCCGGGCGTGGTGGCGGGCACCTGTAGTCCCAGCTACTCCGGAGGCTGAGGCAGGAGAATGGCGTGAACCCGGGAGGTGGAGCTTGCAGTGAGCCGAGACTGCGCCACTGCACTCCAGCCTGGGCGACAGAGCGAGACTCCAACTTGAAAAAAAAAAAAAATGGAGTTAAGGCCGGGCGCGGTGGCTCATGACTGTAATCCTAGCACTTTGGGAGGCCAAGGCTGGTGGATCACAAGATCAGGAGTTCGAGAGCAGCCTGACCAACATGGTGGAACCCCATCTCTACTAAAAATACAAAAATTAGCCAGCTGTGGTGGCGGGCACCTGTAATCCCAGCTACTCAGGTGGCTGAGGCAGGAGAATTGCTTGAAGAGAGGCAGAGGTTGCAGTAAGCTGAGATCACACCACTGCACTCCAGCCTGGGCAACAGAGCGAGACTCCGTCTCAAAAATAAAATAAAATAAAATAAAAATAATGATAATAATAAAATAAAAATCTGGAGTTAAATCAACTGGCAGAAAAAAAGCAGGTGCCAGGGATGGAAGTGGGTGCTTCCGAGGAACAGAGCTCAATGGGGAACTGCAGAGCTAGGGGACCATTATTTTTAATTGTAAGCATTTTCACTGTAAAACGTTTGATTTTTAAAGATAAGCACACTTATTACTTCGATAGAGATAAAACTCAAGCCATAAAAGGAAAGTGAGGGGCCAGGCACAGTGGCTTGTGTCTAAAATCCCAGAGGCTAGGGTGGCTGAGGCAGGAGGAGCACTTGAGGCCAAGAGTTTGAGACAAACCTGGGTAGGATAGCAAGACCCTGTCTCTTCAAAAAATAATTTAAAAAAGATTTAATCAGGCATGGTGGCATGATCCTGTAGTCCCAACTTCTTTGGAGGCTGAGGAAGGAGGACTGCTTGAGCCCAGGAGGTTGAGGTTGCAGTGAGCCATGATTGTGCCACTGCACTCCAGCCTGGGTGACAGAACGAGACCCCAGCTCCTTTTCTTTTTTTGAGACGGGGTCTCGCTGCGATGCCCAGGCTGGAGTGCAATGGCGCCATCTTGGCTCACTGCAACCTCCGCCTCCTGGGATCAAGCGATTCTCCTGCCTCAGCCTCCCGAGTAGCTGGGATTACAGGCACACGTCACCATGCCCGGCTAATTTTTGTATTTTTAGTAGAAACAGGGTTTCACCATGTTGGCCAGGCTGGGCTCAAACTCCTGACCTTGGGTGATCCGCCCACCTCGGCCTCCCAAAATGCTGGGATTACAGGTGTGAGCCACTGCACCCAGCGGAGACCCCAACTCTTAAAAAAAAAAAAGAAAAAAAGAAAGTGAGTGGCAGCTGGGACTGGCTTTGGGGTGGAAACCACATCCTGAGTTGAACCTTTAGACCATGGAGAAGTTTCTGAGGCACTTAAGCATGAATTTTTGCATGATTGGTCATGTGATGCATCAAATAATTTTTGGTAACTAAACTGAAATAATAAAAAATAAATTTGCAGGGTTTCAATACTATAGTTGTCAGTACTGTACTTACATAGCACCCCATGGAAAATAAAACAAGACAAACCAAATATTACATAAGCACATATTGCTACTCTAACTTCTTCTGTTTTATGTTACTGTCATCCAAGGAGAAAATTTAAGCATAGCTTTCATAAAAATAGCTCGCCTGCACTGAACATGCGCTATATATATGCCAGAGTCTGCAGAAACCACATCCTGCATTTAACCTTTGGATCACTGAACAGTTTCTGAAATGGTAAGCATGAATTACTGCACAATCCACCATGTCCAGATAGAAATAGTTTAAGTGGACTAATATTAAATATAGCATTTATTTTTAGGGTTGTAAGAGTGACACAGAGAACCCATACACAAGAGAAACTAAAATGGAGTAAAGCAAACCATCTTACTTCAGCACCTGTTACTGTTCCAACGACTGCCTGATCGTGCCTCTCCAGCCCAGGATGATGTTCTGAGGAATGTTTTTAATTTTAATTGTGAACATTTACTGAGCACTTAGAATGTGCCTGGCAGTCTTAAATTATTTATTTATTTATTTAGAGACAGAGTCTGGCTTTGTCGCCCAGGCTGGAGTGCAGTGGTGTGATCTTGGTTCACTGCAACCTCTGCTTCCCGGGTTCAAGCAATTCTCATGTTTCAGCCTCTTGAGTAGAGTAGCTGGGATTACAGGTGCCCACAACCATGCCTGGCTAATTTTTGTATTTCTAGTAGAGACGGGGTTTCTCCATGTTGGTCAGGCTGGTCTCGAACTCCAGACCTCAAGTGATCTGCCTGCCTGTGCCTCCCAAAGTGCTGGGATTACAGTTTGTGAGCCACCGTGCCTGGACTGTCTTCAATTTTTAGATACTTACAGAAGAGTTTATGTTTCAATTTTGGGTTTCTAGGTCTATGCATCAAGAGTTCATAATGTGAACAGACAAACTCTTACCTAATTTTCAAGGCAGTGTGAAGTTTGTAAAGAAACAACAGGTTTACTCTGGGCACTGCCTGGAAGTGTATGAATTGTTTATAGTGGAGCATGTAGGTGTCTCATACACAGCAAATTAACATGATGGCATTTTAATAAAATCTTCTTCTATCTGGTCAAATGATGAGTACGGTGATATAATGTACTAAGGGTGAGCCACAGGTGTGTACAGCTTGGCATGGGGAAAAACCAACCTCTTTACAAGGAACAGTGCCAGGTGCAGACAGCCCACAAAGGCCTGATTTCCTTTTTTTTTTTTTTTAGACAGAGTCTTGCTCTGTCACCCAGGCTGGGGTGCAGTGGTGTGATCATAGCTCACTGCAGCCTCAACCTCCCTGGGCTCAAGCAATCCTCCTACCTCAGCCTCCTGAGTAGCTGAAATTACACGCATGCACCACCACGCCTGACTAACATTTTACTTTTTGTAGAGATGGGGTCTCACTATGTTGCCCAGGCTGATCTTGAACTCCTGGGCTCAAGTGATCCTCCTGCTTTGGTCTCCCAAAGTGTTGGGATTACAGGTGTGAGCCACGATGCCCGGCCAGGCCTGGTTTCATGACAGTTGATGAAGTGGATGGACAGGGCCAGCTTTCTGCAGGGCTGGGTTGCACCATGCTCCAAGTGGGAGCCAATGTCTACTGAATACCTACTAGGTGGTTTATGTGCACTGTCTCATTCATTGTCACTCCTCTTTTACAGCTGTGGGAACTGTGGCCTACAAGTTCCCAAGGATCACAGCTAGCAGATAAGGGCCCAGTCCATGCTTTACCTCAATTCTTCTAGTCTGGACTGTAACAGCAATGCTCCCTGCATCTGTGAGCTCACAGCTCTGAAGTGCACAGAATTTCCTGTCTGAGCGCTGTGGGTGTTTCCTGAAATAATCTGCTGGGTCAGAGGCTGATGCATGCTGTCTGTGCAGTCTTTGACATTTATTTCTGTTTTGCTCCACCTCCGTTTGCACGGAGGCTTTGGATTTATGAAGATTTAGCCGGAATGGGAAATCCAGGAAGAAGCCGGGTGGAGTGGGAAAGTGTCAAGAGAAGCGACTGATTTATTTATCTAACCTGGGGTTACCCAAGATAGGGTTTTTTTTTCTCTTTCTTAACAATGACAATAAAATATTTTTAGCCCAGCTTTAGTCTCTTAGACTGCCCACAATCCCCGTGCATTTCCTGAAGCCTGGTTCTTAGAAACACAGAGGACTCCTCACGCTGGTGTGGAACTCAGCATCCTGGTTTTAGTACCTGTTTATGTTTGTTATAGGGACAGTGGTAGCCACTATCTGAAAGTTTTACAAGAGCTCAATGAGAAAGGAGAGGATGTGTTCAGGCAATTCTTAACGAGCTGTTGAGAAGAGGGCAGAGAGTCAGAGAGAACTGGTAGATAACAGCTATTTCAAGGCCCACACAGGGAGGGAGGTGTGTTGGATCCTCCAGCCCTAGTTGAACCACCCGAAGACACCATGTGGAGAAGGATAAGCTATGCCCACTGAGCTCTGCCAAACTCCACAGAATCATGAGTAACAAATGCTGTTTTGACCAACCAAGTTTGGGTGTACTTTGTTACACAGCTATAGCTGACTGAGACAGATACTTATTAGGAAGAACCAAAATGAAGGGTTCACAGATTCACAGGCCATGGTCAGATTCAAGTCAGCTAAACTCATGAGATGGAAAAGGTCCACAGAAGAAAGGGCGAGAGGCTAAGGCAGGAGCAGAGATAAACTGAGTCAACATGAAGGGGAAGATAAAGCCAGTTCTGTTTCCGAGTCATCAGTCAGATGGCCTGATCCTTAAAGGAGAAGTTGGCATGATGTCTGCATGTGGCCGAAGTTCAAATAGTGTTTGTGGAATAAACAAATGAATTCATGAGGCAGTCAGCTTTTCTGTTCTACTTATCTTCATTCCTTCAGCAAAATACATTCCTCTCAACTGTGTCACCTGGTTTCTTGTTTATCCTGTGAGCCATTTTTTTTTTTTTTTGAAATGGAGTTTTGCTCTTGTTGCCCAGGCTGGAGTGCAGTGGCATTATTTCACCTCACTGCAACCTTCGCCTCCTGGCTTCAAGCAATTCTCCTGCCTTAGCCTCCCAAGTAGCTGAGATTACAGACATGTGCCACCACGTCTGGCTAATTTTTTATTTTTAGTAGAGACGGGGTTTCACCATATTGTCCAGGTTGGTCTTGAACTCCTGACCTCAAGTGATCCACCCGCCTCGGCCTCCCAAAGTGCTGGGATTACAGGTGTGAGCCACTGCGCCCAGCCCTGTGAGTCATTTTATGCTCCTAATAATAGTGTCTTTGCTATATTTGTTCACTGTGATTCAAGTGGCTTTCCTTAGGCCAAATGTCAAGAAGTCCAAAATTCTTATACAGGGAATGCTGGGGAGGGGAAATCGGCTTGAAAGAGAGAACTAGTGGACTTAAAAAAAAAAAACCACTATATAGTAGAATATGCAAATCTTAACTGTACAACTCGATAAAAATTTTCATATATATACACAATGTAACCACCACTCAGATCAATATCTAGAACATTTTCCATCATCCCAGAAGTTTCCCTCATGTTTCTTCTCAGGCAAGACCTTTCCCCACTAAAAGGCAACCACTATTACAACTTCTACCATCATCGATTAATTCACCTGCTCTAGAACATCATATATATAGAACCATACAGCATGTATGTGTCTGACTTCTTTTGATCTACATAATGTTGGAGATTCATGCATGTCACTGTATCAGTAGTTTCTTCTTTTTAATTGTATAATATACCACAATTTATTTACCTTGTTGGTAAACATTTAGTTTGTTTCCAATTTGGGGCTATTCTGAATAAAGCTATCATGAAGAGTTTCGTGTATGTCTTTTATAGATATATGTTCTAGATTGTTTCTAGTATGGGGCTATTATGAATAAAGCTTTCATGAACAGTTGCATGCATGTCTTTTATAGCTATATGCACTAATTTCTTTTGGGTAAACAGGAGTGAAATTCTGGGTCATGGAGTTGGGCATATGTTTAACTTCAGTGGATATTGTTCAACTGTTTTCTGAAATAGAAACATGGATTACTCTCCCTCTGACAATTAATGATAATTTCCACCTGCTCCATAGCCTTGCTAGCACTTAATATTGTCAGACTTTTACATTTCAGCCATCCTGTCTGGTACGTGGTGGCATCTCACTGTGGTTTTCATGTATATTTCTCCCATGAGTGATGAGGTTGAACACTTTTTCATGCACTTATTGGTCATTTGGATATCTTCTTTATGAAGTGTTTGTTCAAGCCATTTGCCTGTTTTCTAATTGAGTTGTTTTTTAATTGCTATATAGGTGTTTTAAAATATATTTTGCATATGAATATTTTGTCAGATATGTGTGTTGACAACATGTTCTCCCAGTCACTGGCTTGCCTAATAATGATGTTTTTTGCTTAATGTAAGTACTTAATTTTAACGAATCAAGATTTACCTTTAAAAAAAATATAGGCCGGGCGCGGTGGCTCACACCTGTAATCTTAGCACTTTGGGAGGCTGAGGTGGGTGGATCACCTGAGGTCAGGAGTTCAAGACCAGCCTGGCCAACATGGTGAAACCCGTCTCTACTAAAAATACGAAAATTAGCCGGGTGTAGTGGCGAGCACCTGTAATCCCAGCTACCTGGGAGACTGAGGCAAGAGACTCGCTGGAACCTGGGAGACAGAGGCTGCAGTGAGCCGAGCTGAGATCACACCACTGCACTCCAGCCTGGGTGACAAGAGTGAGTGAGACTCTGCCTCAAAAAAACAAACAAACAAAAAACATTATAACTTACATATAACGTATAACATATAACATATGTAAGTTATAATGATAATATAGTGAACATGGCAAGCCTGCCCCAAACTTCAGCTCTTGAATGTGACCATTTGGAGCAGCATGCCTCTCCCTTATGCCAACTGCTGCCTCCCTCTCTACTCTTCAGAGGTAACTACTACCTTAAATTTTGTGTTTATCATTTTCATGCTTTTAAAAATGGTGTTAGCTAACATGACTATATCTCTGCTATAGTCTAAATGTGTCTCCCAAAATATGTGAGGTGGGGCCTAATGGGAGGTGTTTAGGTCATTCGGCCTCTGACCTCACGATTGGATTAATGCTGCTATAAAAAGGGCTAGCATGCTGGGCGCTGTGGCTTGTGACTGTAATCCCAGCACTTTGGGAGGCTGAGGGGGGTGGATCACCTGAGGTCAGGAGTTCCATACCAGCCTGACCATTACGGTGAAACCCTGTCTCTACTAAAAATACAAAAATTAGCTGGGTGTGGTGGTGTGCGCCTGTAGTCCCAGCTACTTGGGAGGCTGAGACAAGAGAATCACTTGAACCTGGGAGGCGGATGTTGCAGTGAGCCAAGATTGCACCACTGCATGCCAGCCTGGGTGACATAGGAAGACTCCATCTCAAAAAAAAGGGCTAGCAGGAGTGGGTTTGTCCTTTTCCACCTTCTGCCATGTGAGGATGCAGCATCCCTCCTCTCTGGAAGACACAGCAAGGTGCCATCTTGGAGCCAGAGACCAAACCAGCTGGTGCCTTGATCTTGGATTTCCCAGCCTCTAAAACTGTGAGAAATAAGTTCTTGTTCTTTATAAATAATCCAGCCTCAGATATTCTGTTACAGCAGCACAAAATGGACTAACATGATCTGTAAACAACATGTTGCTCGGTTTTGCCTGTTTTTGAGATGCATAAAAATAGTACCTTATAATGTGCTATCTTCTTAAGGATTTCTTTTTCTTCCTCACTCACTTTTATGTTTCTGAGATTTATCTTTATTGCAACATGTAGCTGTAGGTCATCCATCTCCACAGCTGGATAATATTTCATTACATGAAATTTCCACAATTTATCTATGCAGTAGACCATCCATGGAAATATGGAATGTTCTCAGAACTTTTTTTTAAATTATTATTATTATTTTTTGAGACAGAGTCTTACTCCGTTGCCCAGGCTGGGGTGCAGTTGTATGATCTCACCTTACTGCCACCTCCGCATCCCAGGTTCAAGCGATTCTCATGCCTCAGCCTTCCGAGTAGCTGGGACTACAGGTGTGCACCACCATGCCTGGCTAATTTTTGTATTTTTAGTAGAGATGGGGTTTTATCATATTGGCCAGGCTGGTCTCAAACTCCTGACCTCAAGTGATCCGCCCACCTTGGCCTCCCAAAGTACTGGGATTACAGGTGTGAGCCACCGTGCCTGGCCCTCCGAAGATTTTTAATTTCAAAGAATTCTGTTATGATCTGTTTTGTAAATATCTCCTCATGCATATGTACAAGAGTTTCTCTAGATAGATACCTAAGAGTGAAATATCTGGCTATAGGATGTGTGCATATTCAGTTTAAAATACTGTCAACTTGTTTTCCAAAGTGACTGTGCCAATTTATACTCCTATGTGTAGCTAAAGGCGCCCCTACTGCTCTATCTTTCCACCAACACTTTGAACAATCAGATTTGAAATCTTTTGCCAATTTGGTAGACATAAAATAGCATCTCAAGTGTCATCTTTATTTCCATTTTCCTGATTACTGATGAGGTTGAGCATATTTACAGACCACTGGTCTTTTGTCCATTTTTCTATTGAGTTGTTTATCTTTTTCTTATTGATTTTTTTTTTTTTTTTAGACAGAGTCTCACTCTGTTGCCCAGGCTGGAATGCAATAGCATGATCTTGGCTTACTGCAACTTCTGTCTCCCGGGTTCAAGAGATTCTCGTGTCTCAGCCTTCTGGGTAGCTGGGGCTGCAGGCACTTGACACCATGCCCGGCTAATTTTTGTATTTTTAGTAGAGACGGGGTTTCTCCATGTTGGCCAGGCTGGTATTGAACTCCTGACCTCAAGTGATCTGCCTGCCTCGGCTTCCCAAAGTCCTGGGGTTACAGGCATGAGCCACCATGCCCAGCCTCTTATTGATTTTTATACTTACGTATTCTGAATATGATTTCCTTGTTGATTATATATGTTGTGAATATATTCTTCCAGTTTGTGGCTTGACTTTACACTTTCTGTACAGTGTCTTTTATGAAATAGAGCTTCTAAATTTTAATGCAGTTGCATTTATTAATCTTTTCTTTTCTTCTTATTCTTTTTTTGTTTTAAAATAACGATGAAATGTGCCTTCATGTTCTGGAAGGTTTTTTTTTTTTTTTTTTCCAGGCTAAAGTGCAGTGCCGTGATCTCGGCTTACTGCAACCTCTGTTTCCCAGGCTCAAGCAATCCTCCCACCTTAGCCTCCTGAGTAGTTGGAACTACCAGTGTGCAGGTGTGCATCAACATGCCTGGCTAATGTTTCTGTGTTTTTGTACAGATGAGGTTTCGCCATGTTGCCCAGGCTGATCATGAATTCCAGGGCTCAAGTGATCCACCTGCCTCGGCCTCCCAAAGTGCTAGGATTATAGGTGTGAGCCATCGTACCCGGCCCAATCTTTTATGATTCCAATTTTTAATATATTATTTAATAAATCCTTCTCTACCGAAGTTGTTAAAACATTCTCCTATATTAGTTTCAAAAACTATTAAACTTTGATTTTCACATTTAAGTGATCTTTTTGAAATTATTTTTTGTATTAAAAATATAAATTTTGTGTTTTTTCCATATGAACAACCAGTTGTCCCAGCACCATTTCTGTCCTTTCCCTGTTGGTCTTTGTGGTAGGCTGAACAATGGCTCTCCATAGATGTCCACATACTAATCTCTGTAACTGTGAATGTGTTACTTTTTAAGGAGAAAAGGAATCTGCAGGTATGATTAAGGATCTTGAGAAGGGGAGATTATCTTGGATTACGTAGTGATCCCAGTATAATCAGAAGGTCCTCATTGGAGGGAGGCAGAGAAGTTAGAATCAGAGAAATGTAAAGACAGAAGTAGCTCAGGGGTTGAAGTGATGCACGTTAAAAATGGAGGAAGGGGTCACAAGCCAAGGAATGTAGGCTGGCTCTAGAAGCTGAAAAAGAATTCTTCCTTTGAACCTCCAAAAGGAACACAGCCCTGCAGACACATTAGAATTCTGGCCTCCAGAACTGCCTGATAATAAATGTGCATTGCTTTAAGTAACTAAATTGGTGGTAATTTGTTGCAGTAGCAATAGGGAACTAATAAAGTATTCAAAAATCACCTTTGTTGGATGTCAAGTTTTCATATTTTTCTGAGGCTGCTTCTAAGTTCTCTATCCTGTTCCATTAGTCTATTATGTATCCTTCTGCCAACACCACACTCTTAGTTATAGTAGCTTCATTATAAATATTGACCTGGTAAATCAGGTCCTTTATCCTCCTCTTCCTACCTGTGTCATGGCTACTTGACTCTTCTTGGGCCTTTGCTTTTCTAGATAAATTTCTTTCTTTTTTATTTTTATTTTTTTGAGATGGAGTTTTGCTGTGTTTCCCAGGCTGGAGTGCAGTGGCACAATCTTGGCTCACTGCAACCTTTGCCTCCCAGGTTCAAGCAATTCTCCTGCCTCAGCCTCCCTCCCAAGTGGCTGGGATATATGCCACCATGACTGGTTAATTTTTGTATTTTTAGTAGAGACGGGGTTTCACCTTGTTGGCCAGGCTTGTCTCGAACTCCTGACCTTGAGTGATTCGCCCCCCTAAGCCTCCCAAAGTGCTGGGATTACAGGCGTGAGCCACTGTGCCCAGCCTCCAGATAAATTTCAGCATCTGCTTATCAAGTTCCTCAAATATGACCATTGGGGTTTTTGTTTAGAATTACATAGATTCTAGAAGTCAATTTGGGAAAAATTGACCTCATTCGGTATTGAGTTTTCTAAAAACACATTATACTCTTGTATTTATTTATGTCCTTCATATATTATAATAAAGTCTTTAAATTTTTTTCTTACACATCTTTTGTAAGACTTTTTTCCTAGATACCTTGTATTTTTTTGTTACTAGTGGAAATAGTATTATTTTAAAAATTATACATAACATTTAAAAGATTATGCCTTCTAACTGCTGTTGTATAAAAATGCAATTGATTTTTATATAAACTCTGAGTATAATAAATTATCTACAGATTTATTTGGTTTTCTATTAGATATGAATATCACCTGCACGATGAGTTTTATTTCTGCCTTTCCACTTTTTTATAACGTCCATTTTCTTTTTCTTCTCTTACTGTGCTGGCTAGGATTGCCAGTATAATACTGAATAGAGATAGTGATAGAGGTCATCCTATATATACTTCTGGTTTAAAAATAATTTTGACATTTCTCATTGAGAATAATGTGTGATTTTTTTTTTTTTTTGCCCAGGCTGGAGTACAGTGGTGCTATGTGGGTCACTACAACCTTCGCCTCCCGGGTTCAAGCAATTCTCCTGCCTCAGCCTCCCAAGTAGCTGGGGCTACAAGCGCCAGCCACCACTCCCAGCTAATTTTTGTATTTTTGCTAGAGATGGGGTTTCACTATGTTGGCCAGGCTGGTCTTGAACTCCTGGCCTCAAGTGATCCACCTGTCTTGGCCTCCCAAAGTGCTGAGATTACAGGCATGAGTTATCACACCTGGCCACGGGATGTTGATTTTTAAAAAATTCTTGGCCAGGCGTGGTGGCTCATGCCTGTAATCCCAGCACTTTGGGAGGCCAAGGTGGGTGAATCACCTGAGGTCAGGAGTTTGAGATCAGCCTAGCCAACATGGTGAAACCCCGTCTCTACTAAAAATACAAAAATCAGCTGGGTGTGGTGGTGGGTGCCTGTAGTCCCAGCTACTCGAGAGGCTGAGGTAGGAGAATTGCTTGAATCCAGGAGATGGAGGTTGCAGTGAGCCAAGATTGAGCCACTGCACTCCAGCCTGGGTGACACAGCCAGACTCCGTCTCAACAGCAACAAAACAACAAAACAACAAAACAACAACAACAACAACAACACCTGGTGTTGAAGTTTACCAAATGCCCAAGTTCATGCTTTTCTTTCAGTGAAGTGCACCAGTGTTTTCCAGTAAGAATGAGTTGTCCCTACTGTTGTCTTTGATTGTTTCTCTTTGGCATCTCTACCAGACCTGTCAGTCAACTTCTGAACTAATCTGCTTTGCCATAGCTCAGGAAGGGGCAGCCTTGGGTGACCTCACCCAAGAGTGGACACATGATCCAGTGTATACATGGCCCAATGCCGGCCAGTTATTTTAATGTCAAGATCCTTAACTGTGAGCAGAAGTGTGGAACACAGGAGTTTCCAGGTCACAGAGATGAGAGGTCAGAATTGGCTCCACGGCAACGGAAGACCAGTGCAGGATGAAGTCACAGGGAACAGAAACCAGAGCCACAGAGGACAGGGTAGAGTTGCAGAAAGGAGAGACACACATACATGGAAAGAGGAGCTTTCTCCAATCTTAATGATTCCCAGCTCTCAGCCTCGTTTCTGTAAGACCTGGCTGGGCTTCATCTCTGCCCTTAAGGAAACTCCCCCTTCCTCCAGGCAGACTGAGTGGGCTTCCCCACGTGATTAAAGGAGCCACACCCATATCCCCTGGCACTGGCTTGCATACCACCTGTCCCATTGACCTCTGCTTTTCCATCCCCATCACCACATTCAGGTCCTTATAGTGCAGCACGAGGCGTCTCCTGCTCTTGCCAAATCAGTCTCTGGCTTGCCTTTAGGAAAATCACCTTCTCCAGCCACAAATGTGGCTTTCTGCAGCCCAGCTCCAAAACCGCCCCTGCCGTTTGGATCACCCCGCCTCAGCTGCCAGCGCCCCTCGAAAGTCTGACCATCTCATCCTGGCATTCAAGGACCCACGTGATTCAGTCTCACTGCCTCTCAGAGTTATGTCTCCTTTTGGCTACAGGCGACCCAGCCTGCAAGCAAACTGTCCTGCTTTGGGCCCTGCTGTGTCACTCCGCACCAGCCTTTGCCTCTGCACTTCGCTCTATGAAGTCCTCTCAGGCTGCACGGAAGGACGACTTTCTCAGGTCCCTTAGGGATGGAGACTCAGGGACATCAGAACACATCTCAGCAGTGGTGACTAGCCCTCGGATTTCCTGCCATGGTGCTGCCATTCCCACCGCCCGTGCCCTCTGCCTAGGCTGTTCCTGCTGCACCGAACGCCTCCTCCTGCCACCGCCCTCCCTCCTTTCTTTAGAAGCCCCTGCCAGCACCTGAGCTCTCTGCTGATTGCTGTTCCTCCCAGTCTGTGGAAGCTTTGCCCATATGCTTTCCTTAAAAGGGTCCTGGGCAGGGCAGGCGCCCCCATTTCTCAGGGATCCCCTCCAGGACAACGCCTTTTCCTTGTGTCTTCAGCTCTCCTTACCAGATATCTATATATTTGTATATATTCAGTTTCACCAACAATGCATCAAGTACTTTTTTTTTTTAAGTAAAGAACCGCAGTCATCGAACTGGAGTCCCATTGATTCCCTCCCCTTCGCCGCCCCAAATCTGGCACCTGCCCAAGGTATCCTCAGAACCATTTGGGGTGTCCTTTGGCATTGGATAATAGAAATAAAATTTTACCTCCTTCTACCATAAATTGTACCACGTTTTATGTATTGCTGACCCCCTTCATCTGATTTATTGTTGTTTATTTTAGAATATTTTCTCTTTGAAATTTTTTTTTTCAGTAAAAAGTTATGACACCAAGCACAGTGCTCCGAAGGCGGAGGCGGATGAGCGCGGGAGGCCTTCCTTCGTCTCCGTAGGCGACGCCCTCCCACCCCTTCCCTTGTTCTCATGGCACTCCTAGCTACTGGCAAAGGTAGACGCGCCAGTTTCTGCTGCTCCCCCACGGAATGGAAGCCCCAGAGGGCAGGGACATAGTCTGTCACGTCCCAGGCCTCACCCCAGCTCCTCTGAGGCCCGGGTGCTGGGTCGAGGCATATGCCGGGCTGCGCGGGTGTCGGGGGAGGGAGAGCCCTGGAGCGCGGCCCCAGTCCTGGGAGGGAGAGGTGTCCTTCGAGGAAAGGGACAGAAGAAAGTTGAGGACAGAGGTCCAAGGGGAAGAAAGAGGGAAAGGATCGGCGTGAGGAGGACGTCCGGGCGGGGTGCGGAGGGCCCCCCGCGGAGTCGGGCCCACAGGCTTTCTAGGGCGCGTCGCCGCTCAGGGCCATGGGTGTGCTGTCAGCTCCCGTCCGGCCGCCCGGACTCTGTAACCTCCTCCGAGGCTGGCCCTTCTGGCTCGAGACAAGCTCGGGCCTGGCACAGAGCAGCGGGAAGGGCGGGAGATTGCCCCTAGTGGACTCCAAGTCCAGCTCCTGTCCCTGGGCGCGTCTCGACACTGGCTGGGTCACGGAGGAAACCGGGTCTCGGACCCCAGCCAGCACGGGCGCCCCCCTCGGCTTCGCTCCCTTTACCCAGCGGTGGCCTCGGAGGCCCGGGTGGGGCGCGCCGCTCACCTGGAGAGGAGGCTAGGGGTCGGGGGACGCGCGCGCCCTTAGGCCCCACTCCTGTCTTCTGCCCTTTTTATTCTCCCCCGCACCCTGGGGCGGGCGGCGCGGGGCCAGGGTTTGCGAGTGTCACCTGCTTTGGTAAGTAGGTGGGCGAGTGACGCATCGCGGCGTCGGCGCCGCCTTCCAGGCGCTCTCTCTGCCTCCAGAGGCGCCAGCACTGCGGGGCCCCAGTCATGCCCGCTGCCTCAGTCTTCCAACCCGAAAAGTGGGTGGGCGAAGGAAAGCTCGGCCGAGCTGCGTCTCCAACTCCCTGCTCTCCCCTAGGGGAGCCCACCAGCTCCAATCACGACCTCTTCTGTCCCCAAACCACAGACCCTAGCCCGCCTCGGGGACCCGGATATGGAAGGGGCGGTGGAGAGCCCTGGCCTTGATTCTCCCTGGGTCGGGCGGGCGTTCGGGCGGCCGTGGGGCTGCAGCCCTTCCTCCCCGCCTGGAAGGTGCGGGTGTGGGAGGAGCGGGAGGGGGCGAGGCCGACCCAAGTCCCGTGCGACCAGCGGCGGAGCCCAGAGCCAGGCTAGGAGCGCGCTCAGGCGAGCTCGGGGGAAGGCCGAGAAGGTTCATCGGAGGCGGCGGCGAGCCGAGACCAGGAGACAGACGGGGCGGGGTGACGAGGCGGGCCCCACCCCAGGAGCGCGGGGCCACACGGACACCGGCGGGCGGTCTTCCCCGGGATGCGCTGGGATTGCAGGCCTCCAGCGGCCCCGCCCGCTGCCTCCGCCCTCCCGCTCCCGAGCTGCCAATCCAGCGGGTTCTGCAGGTCCTCGGCCGTGCGTCTGGGGTCTGGATCCCCAGCTCCACTTGCCGCGAGCGCGCGTGTCAGCCGACTCGCCCCGGACCGCATGGTGCAGCTCCCGCAGGGCCGCAGCCGCGGGTCGTCGCTGATTGCCAGCTCCGCGCCCACTGCACCGCTGCGCGGCCGCCTAGGGCTCATTGCGCGGAAGTCGGCCTGGTCCCTCCCCTGGGCTGGATGGGCCTGCTCCTCCCGAGCGGTCGCGCTCTGAGTTGAATGCGAGAGAGGCTTCTGGGCGCGCCGCGGGCTAGGTCCAGGAGCTGTGATCCTCTCCGAGGTCTCAGTGTGCCCGCAGCGCCCCCTGCAGTGCGTCTCCTGCAAAGGGCCCGGAACACATTCCTGTCCCCGCCAGGCCTGGAGGCCCGAGCGCCTGCTTTTCATCCACTCTGCCCACCCGCCTCTGCGGTCGGCTGCCTTGGGCGCTGGCCTTAGCAGTTCTGAGTTTGAATTCAATCGCCAATACACAGAAAGCCACACAAATGTGAAGATTTGTGAATTATTATCAAATGAACACCTTTGTAACCACTACCCAAGCCAAGAAATAGTACTTTCCCCCAGAATACCTTACCCGTGCTCCTTCCCGATTTCACTCGACTCCCTCCTTCCCAAAGTAGCCACTCTCCTGCCTTTCATAGTAATTACTTACCCGAGTTTTAAAAAAATTGTTGTCACCCAAGTTCGCCTCTCTAGAGGCTATAAATTAGACTTGCTCATTTTGTTAATATCTTTTAAGTCTCTTTAATTTGTAGTTTCTTTCTCCATCACTTTCTTTTCCTTGCAATGTATCTTTGGAAGAATCTGAAGAGATTTCTAGTCTGGATTTCACTGATTGCATTCTCCTTGTGCAGTTCAACTCATCTCCCTGTTTTCTGCATTTCCTGCAAATTGACAGCTGGATCCAAAGGCTTGATCAGACTCAGGTTCAAGATTTTTGGTGAGACTCCAGGTGGTAGAGTGCTGTTTTGTCAGGAGGCACATAATGTCTGGTTGTCTCTCTTTTTTTGAGATCTGAGGAGAGATGATGTCCAATGCTTACATTCATTAATTCACTGGGGGATGAAAATGGTGATATACTAATTATATAATTTATTTTTCATTTATCATCTGGGTTGATTTTATAAAGAGACTCTTCTCATCTGCTGTTTGGTTACCCAGTGGAACCGTTCACAGAGGAAAGGCGGGTAAATGCTTGTTTCTTTGCATTTATTTATCCGTTTTCAAGATAACGAATTGCTACCCTGTCATCCTCCCAAAATGAAGAGTTAAAAAAAAAATACCATCACGATGCCAAGGATTTAAATGTGCTAGATGGATTTAAATACGTTGCAGTTACTGTCTGTACTAACATACAAATGGTCCCATCTTTGGGCAGCTGGAACCTCTTCAGGTTAACCCTTGAGTCCTTTAGATGTGACCCTAGTAGTCTTTGAACACTTCCTTGTTATCTGGAATGACAAGACATCTTACCAGTTTGGGATGCTAGGAATCCTCTTCACTTCTTGGTTGATCTTTGTTTCTAGGTCTTTTCAATGGAGGAGCTGTAATTTACATATATGATAAAATACACTGGGAATTTATACTGATGTAACTAAGTTAAGTGGAGCACTTCTTGATTACACCTGTATTTCTTTTCTTCCACACTGGGAATCCTGGTTCTTAAGGACACCAGGAATAACTGAATTAGAATCCAATTAGTCATTTGTTTTATTTCAATTTATATACTTACAGGTTCAGAATAACAATATCAATACCATAACTAGCTATAATTTCTGAAAACACCTAAAACTTTTTCTTTCTGCATATGTTATTTTTATCCCCCCCATTTTTTTTTTTTTGAGACAGAGTCTTGCTCTGTTGCCCAGGCTGGAGTGCAGTGGCAAAATCTTGGCTCACTGCAACCTCTGCCTCCTGGGTTCAAGCGATTCTCCTGCCTCAGTCTCCCGAGTAGCTGGGATTACAGGCACATGTCACCATGCCTGGCTAATTTTTGTATTTTTAGTAGAGACAGGGTTTCACCATGTTGGCTAGGCTGGTCTCAAACCCCTGAACTCAGGTGATCTGCCCTCCTTGGCCTCCCAAAGTGCTGGGATTACAGGCGTGAGCCACTGTACCCAGCCTACCCCCTATTTTTGTTTGTACTCTACATTCTCAGATGGTAAAGCCATTAGATAGCATAATCTCTCTTTTTACACCCTCATTTAGTCTTCACTCCACAAATAACTATACATTTGTTAATCATCACCAATCATTAATGTGATGTTTCTCTAGTTATTTTGGTCTCTGCAGCTGGTGCTTTAGTAGATCCTCAAGAAGGGCTATGGACCATGTTACTGTTTCACTATAATAAAGACAGGATCAGCATCACTGATTATTCCTTTGGCCTCAGGCTCCAGTATGGTTCAGTACAAGACTATTAATATCCTATCTTTATTTAAAAGTTTGATATTTTGTTCATCCTGGATTTTTTGGCATTGAATTTTGTTTAAAAAATTATTGCATTAAAATCTCATTTTCTGCATCCCTGAACTGTTTAGTGTGCTCTGAAATTCTTTGCTGCAAGCCAGGACCTTTCTTTGCTCACCTGCCTCACCCTGGTTGGAGATGAGTTGGAGCTCCTATTTTTCTCATCCTGTTAAAAAAAAAGAAAAAAGAACTCTGTGGGCGAGTTTAAAGAGACTGGGTCTCACTATGTGGCCAAGAGTGGTCTCAAAATCCTGGCCTCAAGCAATCCTCCCCCCTTGGCCTCCCAAATTGCTGGGATTACAGGCATGAGCCACCATGCTTGGCCCCTGCTTAATTTTGATTCAATTTCCAGCAGTTGCTGTCCATTGTAGGGTGCAGTCCGGAAGGGAGCCCTGGCAGATCAGTGAGAGAATTCACAGACCTTCAGATCTTACCGCAGATCTGGTAAGATCTGGAGTGAGACAAACCTGCTGGTTCTCACCCGGCCCCTGCACTGTGGATGAACAGGGCCCTCAGGTGCCCAGGTAACCTGTTGCTTCCCTCGGCTTTCCCCCAGCGCATGCTGATGCTGTGCAGGTGTCATGGCTGTTGTCCACCCACTTGCATTTTGTGGTGACAGGATACGCTGTCACTTAGTTTTGTTGCAATGTTGTCCACGGGTTTTGGTTTAATGTCTTGTTGCTCTGACTATAATTATGTGGGGATTCAGAAATCACAAAGTTATGTTTCCACCACCACTGCCATTTTTCAGATTAAATTTAATGTATTTTAAAAAGGACACTTTGTTTTATTGATATATGATGGTTGTATATATTTTGAGGGTACACCCAATAGTTTGATACATGTATACAATGTGTAATGATCAAATTCAGGTAATTGGATTATATATCACCTCAAACATTTTTCTTTCTGTTGGAAACATTCCAATTCTTCTCTTCTAGCTATTTTGGAATATATAATCAATTATTGTTAACTACAGTCACCCTACTGTACTATCAAACACTAGAACTTATTTCTTTTAACTGTATATTTGTACTCACTAACCAACTTTTCATTATCTCTTCTCCCTTCTACCCTTCTCAGGCCCTGGTAAGCATCATTCTACTCCGTGCCTCCGTAAGATCCACTTTTTTAGCTCCCACATTTGAGTGAGAACATGTGATATTTGTATTTTTGTACCTGTTTATTTCACTCAACATAATGAACTCCAGCTCCATCCATGTTGCTACAAATGAAAGGATATTATTCTGTTTTATGGCCAAATAATGTTTCTTTGTGTATATATACCACATTTTCCTTATCCATTCATTCATTGGTGGATTCTTAGGTTGATTTCACTTCTTGACTAATATGAACAGTGCTGTAATAAACATGGGAGTGCAGATAGTTCTAAGGTTTACTGATTTCCTGTCTTTTGGATATATCCAGCAGTGGGATTGCTAGATCATATGGTAGTTCTACTTTTAGTTTTTTGAAGTGCCTCCATACTGTTGTTCATAGTGGCTGTCCTAGTTTATATTCCCACTAACAGTGTATGAGTGTTCCCCTTTCTCCAAATCCTTGCCAACATCTGTTATTTTTTGTCTTTTTGATAATAGCCATTCTAACTGGGGTGAGATGGTATCTCATCATGGTTTGATTTGCATTTCCCTGATGATTAGTGATATTGAACATTTTTTCATATACCTGCTGACCGTTTGTATGCCTTCTTTTGGGAATGTCTATTCAGGTCTTTTGTTCATTTTAAAAATGAAGTTATTTGTTTAAAAAGGATACTTTGAATCCAGGCACAGTGGCTCACACCTGTAATCTCAGCACTTTGGGAGGCTGAAGCGGGCGGATCACTTGAGGTCAGGAGTTCAAGACCAGCCTGGCCAACATGGGGGAAATCCCATCTCTACTAAAAATACAAAAATTAGCCGGGTGTAGTGGTGGGCGCCTGTAATCCCAGCTACCTGGGAGGCTGAGGCAGGAGAATCTCTTGAACTTGGGAGGTGGAGGTTGCAGTGAGCTGAGATCACACCACCGCACTCCAGCCTGGGTGGCAGAAAGAAACTCCATCTCAAATAAATAAAATATACGCTGGGTGTGGTGGCTCATGCTGTAATCCCAGCACTTTGGGAGGCCGAGGTGGCAGATTGCTTGAGCCCAGGAATTTGAGGCCAGCCTGAGCAACGTGGCAAAATCCCATCTCTACAAAAATAATAATAAAAAAAATTAGCTGGGCATGGTGGTATGCACCTGTAGTCAGTGCCAGCTACTCCAGAGGCTGAGGTGGGAGGCTCACTTGAGCCTGCAAGGTAGAGGCTGCAGTGAACCATGATTGTGCCACTTCTCTCCAGCCTGGCTGACAGAGAGAGACTTTCTCTCAACAACAACAACAAAATATATATGTAGGCTGGGTGCTGTGGTGCATGCCTGTAATCCAAGCATTTTGGGAGGCCGAGGCAGGAGGATCACTTGAGTCCAGGAGTTTGAGACCAGCCTGGGCAACATAGTGAGACTTCATCCACTAAAAATACAAAAAAACTAGCTGAGTGTGGTGGGGTGTGCTTATAGTCCCAGCTACTTGGGAGGCTTAGGTGGGAGAATCACTTGAGCCTGGGAGGTGGAAGCTGAAGTGAGCTATGATCTTACCCCTGCACTCCAGCCTGGATGACAGAGCGAGACTGTCTAAAAAAAACCCAAAAAACCAAAATAACAACAACAGCAACAATTAAAAAAAACAAAAAACCAGGCTAAAATTCTCCCTGCCTTAAAAAAAGAAAAAGAAAAATAAACCTTTACTTCTGTACACCCATAAGATTTGCACAACTTAAAAAGTCTGAAGTCACCTTTTTTTTTGAGACGGAGTCTCGCTCTGTTGCCCAGGTTGGAGTGCAGTGGCATGATTTTGGCTCACTGCAACCTCTGCCTCCTGGGTTCAAGTGGTTTTCCTGCTTCAGCCTCCTGAGTAGCTGGGATTACACAGGCTCGTGCCACCACACCCAGCTAATTTTTTATATTTTTGGTAGAGATGGGGTTTCACCATGTTGGCCAGGCTGGTCTTGAACTCCTGACCTCAAGTGATCCACCCACCTCTGCCTCCCAAAGTGTTGGGATTACAGGCGTGAGCCACTGTGCCCAGCCCTGATAATACATTTCATTTTAAACTATCATTCAGGAGTAAGGGTAAAACAAGATTTTCAGAGAGGGAACCAAAGGGAAGCTGGCGAGACTGGCAGAAACAGGAAATTGTGTACTCCGTTTGTTGGAATCTGAATCAGCCTACTATGTGGAGAACACTTTGTTAATCCTACTTAGATATCTGCATACTTTGTGGTAGAGACATTTGTAAGCATCTGCTCTAGGTAGAGACATTTGTAAGTAACTGCTCTAGAGAAACCTGTTCCTACGTTCGCAAGGGCATAAGTACCAAGACATTCACTGTGGCACTGTTGGCCATTCTAAAGAAGTGGAAAGAAACCGACTCTGCCCTGGAAGGGGAACAGAAGAGTGAGATGCGGCATTGTCTATCATCGAATACTCCAAAGCAGCAAAGCCAGACAGTATGAAACTCCATCTGCCAATGCATCTAAACATCAAAAACATGATGCAAGATAAAAGCAAGCTGCAACACGATATACACAGTGTTATCATAATTTATGTAAAGTGAAAGACACTGAAGCTGTAATATACATCATTAATGGAAATATACACATATATCAAAGTGTAGAAAAGTCAATTAGACCTTACAGCTGACTAACACAATAACCAACACTACACGTCAACAGCTGTGCTGCTGGGGCACGGAGAGGGGAGGGGAGGGGAGGGATGAGCCTCAGCTCTCTCTATAGTGGTTTATTTCTAGCAGACAGAGAAAGAGCTCCAAAGCAAAGGGATTTCATGGATTATTTCTGCATGGCCCGTAAGGGTGTCTGTTGCTTCATTATTTCTCTGTATGTTTAAAAATTTTATAATGAAAATGTATTATCTCTACACGAGAACTTTTTATTTCCCCTGTGAATAATCAGAAGAGTTGGAAAATAAATAAGAAGGAAATAACTTTATCATTCTGCAGTTGAGTATAATTTGAAGTTTAATTCCTGACTGTCTATCACCCCCCACCCTACCAGTGCTGGAGAACGCCTGGGAGGAGGTGTGAGAGGCACGGCTGAGCCCATTGGTTGTTTGCCCTGGTGCTCCTCTTGCTTCTTATGCCCACGACACTGCACCTTGATGTCCTGCTCTACGGCAGTGCCCGCCCCACCCTTGCTGCCACAGCTCCACCCCTGGCCTCCGTGTCCTCCATTGCACATTCTTGCTTCATATTCCAAGCAGTGCTGCACACACACTGTGATGTCATTGTGCATCTCACTGTCAGAATACAATAACAAAATGAGTGTTTTAAAAAGAAGAATTGGGCCAGGTGCAGTGGCTCACACCTGTAATCCCAGCACTCCGGGAGGCCAAGGTGGGCAGATCACCTGAGGTCAGGAGTTTGAGACCAGCCTGGAGCCTGGCCAACATGGCAAAACCCCGTCTCTACTAAAAATACAAAAATTAGCTGGCGTGGTGGCATGCACCTGCCAGCTACTTGGGAGTAATCCCAGCTACTCAGGAGGCTGAGGCTGGAGAATTGCTTGAACCCAGGAGGCAGAGGCTGTAGTGAGCTGCGATCATGCCACTGCACATCAGCCTGGGCCACAGAGTGAGACTCCGTACCCCCACCCCCCACAAAAAAGAAAAAAAGAAAAAGAAAAATTAGCATTCCCCCCTCCCCTCTGATAGCTGGGTCCACCTTCCTGGCCCCACATCTTAGTGTTAGATGGCGCTGTGCTTGCTGACCACGTGTCACTTGCACACTTTCCCCAGCTTCAGTCTGCCAGGATAGGGTGACAGCATGGGGCCCAGGACCCAGAGGGAGACCAGCAGAGGCAGGTGGGATCAGGACTTGACCTTCCTCTTTCAATAACTCTAAATTAGTTCTTGCTACTTTCACTCATTCAGGTTGACAGACTCCCTGAGACATGCAGACGTGACTTCCTAAGCATCATTCATGCGTCCATCCCAGCCCTGCCGGACCATGTCTGACCTGAGCTCAGGATGGCACTGGCACCCAGGGGTGATTTAGGGGTTAGGTTTCAGCAGGATCTACCTGAGGTGGGCTCAGGTCACAGAGCACAGCCAGGAAGGAGAACCAAGCTCTTCTAGAAGTGTATGGAAAGAGTTCCAGGAGGAAGAGCTGCCAGGCTGGGCCTGGAGTTGGCCAGGTACTTGGGGAGGTGGGCTCCAGTGCTACGGCCAACCTCAGTGATGACGCTTCCCAGGTCGCAGCCTTCTCCTCTACTCCCACCCTGCCCCTTGCAGCCCCTCCACCTACCCCACCTCTAGCCTCCCCTTGCTCCCCTCCCCTTCCAGGGCACTCTCAAGGACTCTAGCCCCCAAGCTCCCTGCATCCGCACACTTCTCTGAGCATCCCACCCTGATGCTTTGATAGACATGGGCTGGCCTAGGCCCTGCCCCCTCTTCAGTCTTCTCCAGTGTGGGGATGCCATTTCCTCTCCTGCTATCAGCAACCCAGGCCTGGGAGACGTGGAGTCTGTCCTTAGAGACAGGTCTCTAAGTTCTGTCCCCCGCTTAGAGCATTTCTCCTTTTCTTCCAGCTGTTCCCTCTCTCTAAACCCCTGACTCTGGTCTTGGGAGGACCATGGAGCCTGTCTCACAGCTGTGAGTCCACTCTCTGGCTGGCACCTTCCTCTTCCCTCCTCCCTCAGAAGTGGCCCCTCTGGGCTCTGGTGCATCTTCTCTCTCCTCAAGGACCTGTTCCCATACCTCCTGCTTCCCTCCGCTCCCTCTCCTGGGGGCTTCCCCAGCCTCCCAACAGGCCCAGGAGGCCCTAAAAAGAAAACAAACCAAACTTCCCTTGACTCCACAACTCCTTCCAGCTACTATCTCTTCTCCTTCCCCTGTTTATATCTACAGGTGTTTTCTAATCTTAGTTGGTGACTCTACTGTTCATTTTAGCTTTTAGCTTCACCCAGCATCCTGTCTGCTAAGGTCACCAGGGACCTCCCGGGCCACGTGGAATCACCACATCTCAGTCCTTGACTTCTGCAGTCCCTTGCTCTGCCTCTTCCCTTGTTTCAAGCTCCAGGCTCTTCAGTTTGCTCCTGGATTCACTCCCGCACCAGGGCCACATGGTCTCAGTCTCCTTGCTCACTCCTCCTCCTCAGCCTGGCCTCTAAAATTGCACCCTACCCTCCCCTGCCCCTGCTCAGCTGCTCAGTTGCTCAGCTCCTGCCCTTCTCTCGCCACCTGACCTCCCTAGACCTGAGGTTCTCAATCTTAGCTTTGCACGAGAATCATCAGGGAGTTCTGAGAAATGCTGATGCCCAGGCTGATCGTGTCCAGGCCAGGGTCACGGGCATTTTTCCAACACTCTCAGGTGATGTAAGTGCTCTGTGGGGGCTGAGAAGCCCAACCCACGGTGGTGCCTCCACTCTCAAGGCACCAGCATCGTGTCCTACACAGGTGCCTTCCAGCCTGACCCCTCCTCTGAGCACCACCTGCCAGTGTGACAGCTCCATCTGGCATGGGAAGCAAAAAAAATGTTACTTAAAAATCCAACGAGCTTATTAAGGAATCTGTGGCTGCATTCCAAGCTGGTCCCCACAGGCTCGTGGTTCTTCTTAATCAGGTAGTAAATCCTTTATAAGGTGGTGAGTGTCTCACTACAATCATATGATCTAGATGTTATTATTCCCAGTTTACAGATGAGGAAACAGGCACAGAAACTTACCCAAGGCCATGCAGGTAGCAGGAGGTGGAGCTGGTATTACAAACCCAGTTTTGGCTCAACAGTCCAGGGTCATAACCACAGTCCAGCTTCAGTGAGTCCTGCTGCCTTCACAGGGGACAGCAGCCGGCAAGGTTGGCTCCTTGGACTGGGCACACACGGCTACAGGGACAGGCAGGCAGATAATGGGACTGCCATCGCCACATACATGTGACAATCTCCTTTGCTGCTGCCTTTATGTTCCCATCCTTAAATACCTCTCCCCAGGATCAAGGCTGGCTGCAACATTTATCCAGGCCCAAACCCAACATAGACAGAGTCCAGCCCCACCAGGCATGGTAGCATTTTTTTGTGATCTGGAGTAAGATCCTCTACTGGCAACTTCACTGGAAATTCCCTGGTAAGCGGTTTCTCCCAGTGATTTAAGTATTGGAACAGATTTGCTCTAATCTCATGAGTGTCAAAGGTTTAATGGCCCCAAACTGCCTTCTGGAACGACCTCTCCCCCTTCCTGAAGTGGCAGCTCCTCCCTGCAGCTGCTTAAGCCAGAACCCTGGAGTCTGTGTTGGCTTTTTTTTTTTTTTTTTTTTAATCGCCCCCACTTGCAGTTAACTCATCCTCAGGTCCCATCGATTCTAACTCCAAAATCTATCCCTCTCTACACCTACACCTGCCTCCACTCCCTGGTCCAGGCCGGCTCTGGCCCTGTTCCTGAATAACGCTTTTCACTTCCATTTCCCTCTCCCTCCCATCCAAGTCAGAGGTGTTTACAAGACAAATTTGATCCAGTTTCTCTGGTGACAAACAATTAAAAGTATCAGTGGCACTTTGAGGAAAAGCCCAAATCCTCACTGGGGCCTCCAGCCCCTCCTCCTCCCAGCAGCCCTCCTGGTGAGTCCAGCCACACTGGCCTTCTGTCTGCTCCTTCAAGGAACAACCCAAGCCCCAGCTTCAGACTCCCCAGGCCCAGCCACCTCCTCGCTCTTTGCCTGGTTATTAACCCATTCTTCAGCTCGTCCCCAAGGTTCCTGCACCCTGAGCCCGCAGCTCCTCCCTGATGGCTCGCCGCGGGTCTCGGGCGCTGTCAGCCGGGTGGGCCGCAGTGATGGGTCAGACCAGGAAGGGGCGTGAGGTCGGGGTGGGAGGTGACCTCAGGACCGGACCCCGCGGCTCCGCAGCCGCCAGCACCCAGGTGCGCCCAGCTGGCTCTGTCGCCTCCCGGCGGCAGCGGCGACCCTGGCCCTCTGTCTCTCCAGCGGACCCGGCGTGGCCCGGCGCTTCCCGGACCTGGGAAAAGGGGCCCAGCCGCGCTCCCCGAGCCCTGCGGTCAGCCGGCGTGGCTCCGGGACTGAGAGAATCCTAATGCCCAGACCTGGGAGCACAGGATCGGGGGCGGGGCGGGGCTTCCCAGCACTGGCCCCGCCCACCTTGGGCCATGTCCCCTCCAGTGTCCTGGTCGTAATCAGCTAGGTCTTCGCAGGCTTGGTGGTCAGAGACGCCTGGTGCAAGTTCTCTGCCGCTTTACTATGCGGCGTGTGCAAGTCACCCTCATTCCTTTAATTAACATTGACCCTCTTCCACGTGCCAGGCGCCATTACAGGCACTGAGCATACCACCTGGAGCTTACAGTCTAGTGTAGGCAGATAGATAACAAGCAAATAGGTTTTTGTTTTGTTTTGTTTTAAGACGGGTCTCGCTCTATCGCCCAGGCTGGAGTGCAGTGGCACAATCTTGGCTCACTGCAACCTCTGCTTCCCGGGTTCAAGCGATTCTCCTACCTCAGCCTCCTGAGTAGCTGGGAATACAGGCGCGCGCCACCACGACCAGCTTGTATTTTTAGTAGAGAGGGGGTTGCACCATATTGGCCAGGCTGGTCTCGAACTCCTGACCTCAAGTGATCCGCCCACCTCGGCCTCCTAAAGTGCTGGGATTACAGGCGTGAGCCACCGCGCCTGGCCACAAATAGGTTTTTAAAAAGCATAGACTGTTAGGTGGTGATATTCCTTAGGGGAAAACGTAGCAGGAAAGGGGATAGGGACCGCAGGAAAGAGGACCTGCAGTTTTAAGTAGGATGGTCTGGGAGGCTTCCCTGAGAAGGGCAAGTGAGTGAAAACTTGAATGCAGGTATCTGTCTGGGGGAGGAGCTTCCCAGGTAGAGCAATCGGTAGGTGCAAAAGTGTGTTCCAGGGGCACAAATACATAGGCCACTGTGCTGAGGCAGAGGTGAGAGGTCTGGGGATGAGGATAGAGAGGAAACCCTCCTGCGGAGGGAGTTTTCCTCTGAGGGAGGCGGGAGGCGGAAGGTTCTCAGCAGAGGAATGACAGGACGCGACACACTGTGTTAACTGAGTCAGTCTGGCTGCTGTTGCTGCAAACGCGCAGGGGGCACGGGTGGATCCCAGGACCAATTAGGAGCTCTTGCAATGAGGCAGGAAGCCTCGGGGGTGGTCGCAGAGGGGTGAGAAGGGGCTGGATTCTGGATCTTTATCCAAGCCAGAGCAGACAGGATTTGCTGCTGGCTTGGATGTGGGGTGGAAGGAGGGAAACAGAAAATCAGGGATGACTCTCAGGTTTTTGGCTTGAGCTTCAGAAAGGATGGAAGTTGCCGGGTGGGGAAGGCGGCAGCAGAAGCCGGTTTGGGGTTGGGGAGATGTGGAGCTCACTTTTTCTACACCTCCCATTGAAGATGAACATTCCACCTTTAAGTGGAGATGCTGGTTAGATGCTGGCTGTGTCAGTGAGGCAGGACTTCACGGGGGGAGGGTTGGGGGTGATGGGCTAGAAATCAAGATTTGGGAGTCATAAACGTAGAGATGGCATTTTAAAGCATTAGAACAGGATGAGATCATCCAAAGAGTGACCGAGAAAAGGTGGGTAGGGGAGATAGAAGGAGGGACTGGAGGAGACTGAGCTGGAGCAGCCAGGAAGGCTGGAGAAAAACCAGGAGGGTGGGAGGAGGCCCCTAAAGCCAAGTGAAAAGAGTGTTTAAGAGGAGGGCTGCTGAGCTGTCCTAAATGCCACTGACAGTTCAAGAGGAGGACTGAGAGGCGACCATTGGATCTAACACCATGAGGTCATTAGTGAGCTTGATAGAGCAGTGTGGGTGAATGGTGGGGAGAAAGCTTGATTGGAGTGAGTTCAAGAGAGAACGAGAACAGCTGGAGACAGCGAGTCTATACAAGCCTTCCCACAGTGTGCGCTTTGAAGGGAAGATGGGGAGCATCTGGAGGGATATGTGAGTGCAGGTCCTGCAAAGGCAGGTGGGCTGATGCAGGAGAGGGAGGCCTGGCGGAGCAAGGCCTAGTGCTGGCTGTCAGGAGGTGCTTCACCCACAGCAACGGGCAGGAGGGTGCGAATTACGTGCACGTCGCTGCAGCTAGGTGGAGCTTGTGGAAGTTCTCCTTTTTTCCTTACGCTAACAATATTTTCTGAAAAGTGCATAAAACACAAATATGCCATTCTGTGAAAGAAGTAGGTACTATGTAACCACCACCCAGGTTAAAAAAATTAAGGGGATTAACACCTCACACATCTTCCCAGTGCTGCTCTGCAATCATAATCCTTTCTTTCTGCTCTAGATATAACCACCATTCTGGCTACATTGATAGTATTTTATTTTATTTTTATTTTTGAGATAGAGTCTCACTTTGTTTCCCAGGTTGGAGTGTAGTAGCACCATCTTGGCTCACTTCAACCTGTGCCTCCTGAGTTCAAGCGATTCTCTTGCTTCAGCCTCCCAAGTAGCTGGGATTACAGGTGTGTGACACCATGTCTGGCTAATTTTTTGTATTAATATTTTTAGTAGAGACGGCGTTTTGCCATGTTGCCCAGGCTGGTCTCAAACTCCTGGCCTCAAGTGATTCTCCCACTTCAGCCACTGAAAGTGCTGGGATTACAGGCATAAGCCACCATGCCCAGCTGACACTGATAATATTTAAAAAGTAGTTTTTTACTATCTCAGTGCATTCCTAAATTTGTTTTGGTTGTTATTTCTATTCATTTGAATAGAAGGCCACTAAATACGGTTGTTTTTTGTTTTGTGTTGGTTTTGCCTTTTATTCAATGTCATGTTTGTGAATAGCATTCATGTTTTCTATAGTTTTAGCTTGTTCATTTTCATGGCTGCATAGGGGTCCATTGTAGAAACATATTGCAATGATCTATTTACTTACTCCACTAAGATGGAAGTTTGGGTTGTTTGCAGATTCTGCCTTTCACAAACAGTGCTGCTGTGAATGTTCGTAGGTCTGTCACGTGTGCCCTTGTGCAGGAGTCTCCCTAGGGTAGAGTGGAAATGCTGGGTCAGAGGGCATGTGTATCTGCAGCTTGAATAGGTGATGCCAAACTCTTTCCAAAGTGGATACATAATTTTACACTCCTATATTTTGATGGATGTGTAATGGCATCTCATTCTAGTTTTAATTTGCATTTCTCTAATCACAAATGAATTTTTTCTTTTGAAAAGTGCCTGTTCAAACGTTTTGTCCATTTTTCTATTAGGTTGTTATTCTGGTTATGTACTGCTACATAGCCAACCACCCCAAAATTTTGTGAACGGAAAAAGCAGCACTAATTTCTTTTGCTCATGGGTCTTCAGCTTGAGCAGGACTTGTCCTCAGCTGTGATGACTCAATGGCTGGGGGCAGGGCTAGCTGGGGAATGGCTTCTTCACAGTGGGGCAGTCTCAGGTGTGCCCCAGAACAAGCATTGCAAGCACTGGGTGGAAGTGCAGGACTTCTTCTGACTTAGTGTTGAATGTCCCAGATGTGTTTTTTCAGTCAAGCAAGTCACTAAGGCCAGCCCAGATTCAAGGAAAGGGGAATTGGATTCCACCTTTCAATGAGAGGAATAGCAAAGAATTTGTAGTCAACTTTCATCTCCCCTGATTGTAGCTTTTTTTATATTGATTTGTAGTTCGTTATATATTCCCTCTGTTTAGAATTATTTATTTTGGAGAATTATTTTTTTATTTATACATTGTCCCATCATGGCTTTGTTTTTGCTCTCTTTATAGCTTTTCCCCCTTTGTGGCTAATGCTTTTTAAGTCTTGTTTAAGTTTTCCCCTCCCTCAAGGTCATAAGAGCTGTCTAACTTTCTAATCACCTAAAGCTTTCTGAATTTCTCTTTCTATTTAGGTCATTAATCAACCTGGAATTTAATGTATGGTGTGAAGTAGGGATCCAATTTAACTTTTTCCTCATATGGATATGTCAGTGTCATTTATTAAGAAGAACGTCCATTCCTGTCTGCTCTGCAGCACCACTTTGGCCAGATAGCAAATGTTTGTGTATGCAAGAGTCCTTTCTGGGCTCTCTATTCTGTTCCATTCTAATCTTCTATCTTTGAGTCAATACCACACTGTCTGAATTTCTATTCATAATAGGTCTTGACATCTAGCAGAATAAGTTCTCCCATCTTGCTTTTCTTTAAAAGTGTCTTGGCTATCTTATCTTTTTATACTTCTCAATACATTTTAGACTCACTTTACAAGTTCCACAAAACATCTTTTGAATTTCTGATTTAAACTGACATCTGTATCATATTTGTTCTTCCAATATTTATTTGTAGTGTATCCCTTCATCTATGTAGGTCTTCTTAAAGCTTCTCACTGCACCTTTTTTTGTTCCATAGAATCCACAGGTTTTCAAATATTTTTCCTCCTTCAATCCTTTACAATGTGGTGAATATCACTGATTTTTTAAAATGTTAAGCCAATTTTCATTACTAAAATACATAAAATTTGGTCGTGATGGATTATATATTTATAATATATTTATATTTTATTTACATATCTTTTGATTTGGTTGGCTAATGTTTGATTTAGAATTTTTGCATTTACTTTCATGAAAGTGAGTGGCTTGTGATTTTAATTTCTCTAATGTCTTTGTCAGGTTTTAATATTGCTCTGCTGGCATCATAAAGAAGTTGGGATAGCTCCTCTTTTTCTTTTCCTTTTTTTTTTTTTTTTTTTTGAGATGGAGTTTCGCTCTTGTTGCACAGGCTGGAGTGCAATGGCGCGATCTTGGCTCACTGCAATCTCCGCCTCCCGGTTCAAGCGATTTTCCTGCCTCAGCCTCCCGAGTAGCTGGGATTACAGGCATGTGCCATCACGCCCGGCTAATTTTGTATTTTTAGTAGAGATGGGGTTTCTCCATGTTGGTCAGGCTGGTCTCCAACTCCCGACCTCAGGTGATCTGCTCGTCTCGGCCTCCCAAAGTGCTGGGATTACAGGCGTGAGCCACCGCGCCCTGCCTGGTTCCTCTTTTTCTGGTCTATGGAAAAGTTTGTGTAACAGTGACATTGTTTCTTCCTTAAATGTGTGGTAGAATTCACCAATGAAACCATCTGGGCTTCAAGGATTTACATTTCTTTAATAATTGTAAGACTGCCCAAGTTATCCATTTCCTCTGGTATAAATTTTGGTAAATTGTATTTTAGAGAGAAATTTATCCATTTCATTTGAATTTTCAAATATATGTTCATACTATTTTCTTATTTTTTGATGTCTGTAGGATCCTTGGTTAACTTCTTTTTCTTAGTCTTGCTTAGTTATTTTCATTCTTTCTCTTTCTCTTTTTCTCTCTTCCATTTTGATCAGTCTTGCCAGGATTTTTTAACTTTGTTAATAGTTTCAAAGAAATGACTTTTGACTTTTAAATTTTATTTTGATTTCTCTATTGCATGTATTATGTTTCATATTTTATTAATTTATACTCTCGACTTTTTTATTCTACCTTTTTGGGTTATTTTACGTTTCTTTTTCTAATGTCTGAAATGGACACTTTTTCATTAATTTTCTGCCTTCCTTCAAGACTATAAATCTTCCAAATACATAAAAGGCTACTTAGAGAGAAGCACAAGTTTTGATATGTGACATTTTTGTTATTCTTCTGTTGTAAATATTTTCTTTTTCTTCTTTTTTTTTTTTATGAGACGGAGTCTCGCTCTGCTGCCCAGGCTGGAATGCAGTGGCACGATCTCGGCTCACTGCAGGCTCCGCCCCCTGGGGTTCATGCCATTCTCCTGCCTCAGCCTCCCGAGTAGCTGGGACTACAGGCACCCGCCACCTCGCCCGGCTAATTTTTTTGTATTTTTAGTAGAGACGGGGTTTCACTGTGTTAGCCAGGATGGTCTCGATCTCCTGACCTCGTGTGATCTGCCTGCCTCGGCCTCCCAAAGTGCTGGGATTACAGGCCTGTTGTAAATGTTTTCTAATTTTCATTTATCATGTTCTTTTTGTATATTGAGTTGTTTAGGAATGTATTTCTTAGTTTTATTTTTAATATTAATTACCAAGTTAATTACATTGTTGTCAGAAATCATGTTTAATGGCCGGGCGAAGTGGCTCACCACACGCCTGTAATCCCAGCACTTTGGGAGGCCAAGGCGGGTGGATCACCTGAGGTCAGGAGTTTGAGATCAGCCTAGGCAACACGGTGAAACCCTGTCTCTACTAAAAATACAGAATTAGCTGGGCGTGGTGACACATGCCTGTAATCCCAGCTACTCCGGAGGCTGAGGCAGGAGAATTGCTTGAACCTGGGAGGCGGAGAATGCGGTGAGCTGAGATCGTGCCATTACACTCCAGCCTGAGCAACAAAAGTAAATCTCCATCTCACCAAAAAAAAAAAAAAAAAAAAAAAAAAAAGAAAGAAATCATGTTTAATACTATTTCAATCAAACATTATCTTTTTTTTTTTTTTTTTTTTGAGATAGAGTCTTGCTGTTTTGCCCAGGCTGGAGGGCAGTGGTGTGATCTTGGCTCACTGCAACCTCTGCCTCCTGGATTCAAGTGATTTTCTTGCTTCAGCCTCCTAAGTAGCTGAGATTACAGGCATGCACCATCATGGTGGGCTAATTTTTGTATTTTTAGTAGAGATGGGGTTTCTCCATATTGGCCAGGCTAGTCTTGAACTCCTGACCTCAGGTAATCCGCCCGTCTTGGCCTCCTAAAGTGCTGGGATTAAAAGCATGAGCCACCGCACCCGGCCTAAACATTATCTTTTTGTAAATGTTCACGTATGCTTGAAAAGAAACTGTAGTCTGCTCTTGTTGAGTGCAGCATTCTCTATGTGTCCACTAGATCAAATATGTTAATAATATTTTACAGATGGTTTATTTCTTCCCTGAATTGTGACGGCTTTTTACTGCTTTTCTTGTCTATACTGAGAGACTTGTGCTAAATTCTCTCACTATGATGTTGGATTTGTCTTTCTTTTTGTAGATATATAATTTTGGACTTTATATATTTTGTGACTATGTTGTTAAATGCATACAAGTATAACATTTTTATGTCTCCCTTGTAAATGGAATATTTTATCATCACATAATAATCCTCTTTATCTCTAATAATACTTTTTTGCCTTAAAGTCTACTTTGTCTGATATTGCTATAGCCACAGTAGCTCTTTTTTGGTTAATGCTCACATGGCACATTATCCTTATTCCTTTTACTCTCAATATTTCTTTATTTTTATATCCTAAATGTGACTTTTGTCACATCCAGATTTTCACAAAAAATCCAATTTACTAACATTTGCAATTTGACTAAAGCATTCAAATCTCTTACATTTAATATACTTATTAATGTATTTTTGTTTTTAAAATATCACTTTATTTTGGGCTATTTGTCTTTCTGTTCTGTTTCTCTTTCTTGCTTTCTTGGGCTCAACTGTATTTTCTTGGGCTTCACTGTACTTTATCATACCATTTTCCATCCAAAGTTATTGTCTCCTTTTGTGTGTATGTGTTTTCCTTCAAAATTAAAATCTGCACACTTAATTTACCAAAGTTTACAGTTAATGAATACTTTTGCCATATTCCCCAGACAATCCCTGTATTGTCTTATATTTTAGTTCTTATTTTTTTGTATGCCATAGGCATCACTGTTCTAGACAGTGTTCATTTATATTCACCCATGCATTTAAATGCTCATTGCTTTTCACTCTTTCCTGTGCATAGGTCCTTCCATCTGGGATCACTTTCGTTTTTCCTGAAATAGCTCCTTGAGCATTTCCTTTAGTGAACGTCTGCTTCTAATTGAACTCTCAGAGTTTTTGTTTGCCTGAAAAATCTTTATTTCATCCTAATTCTTGAAAGACATTTTTTTCCTTAGTGTGGAGTTCTAGGGTAGAAATGTTCTTTCAGCTCATTGAAGCTACCAGTCCACTATCTTCCGCCTTGTTATATGTGTACTGTTGTTGAGAAGTCAGCTGTCAGTTTAAGAAATCTGTTTTTTCTTCTCTAGCTGCTTTTACAATTTTTCTCTGTATCTTTGGTTTTCTGCTGTTTCACTATGATGGATCCAGGTGTGAATTTCCTATTGACCAGGAGTTCTAAAGTCACGTGGGTGGATTTCAGCAGTTGGGGAGGGCTGGGAGGTAGGATCAGACAAGGAGATGCCTACAGCTTGTAGGGGATTGATCTGGGATGCCACATCATTAAGCCTCAGTTATGTGCTCTGTAAAAGAGGGTTGATGATATTTACTTTGCATCTCCATCTTCATTCAGTAAGCATTGATTGAGAACCCACTAGGTGCTAGACCCTTTCCTGGGTAATGGGAACACAAGATGAGTCTCAGCTTTTGAGACTTTTCCAGCTAGAAGGGGAGGCAGGTGTGAGAACAGACATATATGATGGTGGGTGCTGCAGCCACAGGTGGCCCAACGATGGGTCACTTCCACATGGGGTTGGGGGTGTAGGTAATAAAGGCTTCCTGGTTCATGGAGTTTCAACTTCATCTTAAAAGCCACATACATTTCTAGGGGGCCATCCACGAAAGAAGGCATTCCTAGGAGAGGGAACAGCAAGGGCTGAGAGGTGGGAAACAGCGTGGCTCATTAGTGTTACCGAATTGTTTTACACTTTGGGGTTGGGAGCCCTTTGGAGGGCTTCTGTTCTAGCCAGTAATCTTTTTGTTGCCAGTGACCATAACACATGGCAGAAACTCACACTGCAAAGGCAGAGAGGGCAGGGGAACAGCCACCACCTCTTGCCCGTGCTTCTCTGGTTCCTTCCGCCCATCAGGGATCGTGTCTGCCCGCCTAGCCTGACTTCACATCTTACATACCCATCACCTAGAGGGCCGGATTCTCTTTATTCTATTTAAAGCATTCTGGAGGAGGGTGTTGATTGGCTAGTTTGGAGTAGGTGGCCATCTTCAGACCAATCAGACATAGTCAGGGCCTGGGTCTTCTACGACCTTGGTCATTCCTGCTACAGCCCCGTGTTGTTTTGATGGTTCAGCTCTCAGGGCGGGGGGCATTGCCTGGGGCCAGTCCTGCAGAAATTCACTACAGCATAAGTGCTGTGGAACTTGACCATTGTTCTGCAGACAGAGGGCCTAGCAAAAGGTTTGTTTGATTTTATATTATTTTTATTTTTAATTGTGATAAAATACACATAATATAGCATTTACCATCTTAACCATTTTTAAGCATACAGTTCAGTGGCATTAGGTACATTCACATTGTTGTGCAACCCTCACCACCATCCATCTCCTGAACTTTTTCATCTTCCCAAACTGAAACTCTGTCCCCATTAAACATTCTCATCTTCCCTCAGACCCTGGCAACCACCATTCTACTTTCTGTCTCTGTGAATATGACTACTCTAGGTACCTCCTATGAGTGAATCATACAGTATTTGTCTTTTCTTTTCTTCTTTTTAGATGATGTCTCACTCTGTTACCCGGGTTACAGTACAGTGGTATGATCTTGGCTCACTGCAATCTCTGCCTTCAAGGCTCAAGCCATCCTCCTTTCTCAGCCTCCCAAGAAGCTGGGACCACAGGTGTGTGTAACCATGCTCGGCTAATTTTTTGTATTTTTTGTTGAGATGGGGTTTTGCCATGTTGCCCAGGTTGGTCTCAAACTCCTGAGCTCAAACAATCCACTTGCCTTGGCCTCCCAAAGTGCTGGGATACAGGCATGAGCCACTGAGCCTGGCCAGTATTTGTCTTTTTGTGATGTGCTTATTTCATTTAGCATAATGTCCTCAAGGTTCATCTATGTTGGAGCATGTGTCAAAATGTCTTTCCTTTTTAAGGATGAATAATATTCCATTGCATGGATGGACCACAGTTTATCCATCATTTGTTGATGAACACCTGGGTTTCTTCCACCCTTTAGCTATTGTGAATAACATTGCTATAAATACGGGTGTACAAATATCTCTTTGAGGACCTGTTTTCAATTCTTTTGGATATATACCCATAGTGGAATTGCTCGATCATGTAAAAGAAAATAAAATTTCAGAATCCTCTAAATTTATTATACCAAGGGGAAGGCTCATTCATGTAACTTGTTTGCAATTCTGCTTCTTAGATTATAGATTAAGGCCAGGCATGGTGGAGCACGCCTGTAATCCCAGCACTTTGAAAGGCCGAGGTGGGTGGATCACTTGAGTTCAGGAGTTCGAGACCAGCCTGGCCAACATAGTGAAACCCCGTCTCTACTAAAAATACAAAAAGTAGCTAGGTGTGGTGGCAGATGCCTGTAATCCCAGCTACTTGAGAGGCTGAGACAAGAGAATTGCTTGAACCCAGGAGGCAGAGGTTGCAGTGAGCTGAGATCCCACCACTGCACTCCAGTCTGGGCGACGAAGCGAGACTCTCTCTCAAAAAAAAAAAAAAAAAAAAGAAAGAGATTAACTCTCTTACTCATTGCTCTTGTTCTGTAAATGACTAGGGGAGACCAGAGACCATAACTCCCCCCTTCCAGTCACTGATCTTTGTTATAAATTAACTGCCTTTTTAATTGTCCTGTACCTAACTTAGACCAGATAGCAGCCAAGACCCCATGATAGTTATATCTTCAGTGTGGAATGTTAAGTGTACCTTTCCCAGAAGAAAAAGACCATCTTGACTAATCAGATCATTGTAACTATGTATTAAGCCTTGCATAAAAAGATGTTAAATGTTCTGTTAAGCTTCCCTAAACTTTGTCTGTATGCACGATCCTAAACTTCTACACTTTGGATCTACACTGACTTCCATCCTTTGGATTCTTTGCTTCCTGGACCACTTGTCCTTGAACTTTGCACTTAATATACTCTTTAAGTGAGATTCTGACCCTTTCAGTTAAATTGAAAATCACATGGTAGTTCTATTTTCAATTTTTTGAGAAATGGCCTACTGTTTTCCATAGCGGCTGCACCCTCTTACGTTCCCACAAACAATTCACAAGGGTTCCAATTTCTCCACATCCTTGCTTGATTTATTGATTGATTGTGATTCGTGTGTAATGGATGTGAGGTGGTATCTCATTGTGGTTTTTATTGCATTTCCCTAATGACTAGTGATGTTGAGCATCTTTTCATGTGCTTATTGGTCATTTATATCTCATTTTTGGAGATATGTCTATTCATGTCCTTTGCCTGATTTTTTAATCAGGTTGGTTTTGTTGTTGAGTTGTAGTAAAGAGCTTTAAGTAGGACTGTCACAATTTGACTTACGGTTTTGACAGAGCTGAGCCTGAAACTTTGGCAGGAATCAGGGTGAGGGGGAAGCGGCAAGAACTGGGGGCTGCCAGGACAGATGCTGCACACAGTGAGCTCTTCACAAAAGCTGAGCTCACCCAGGCCCTCTTCCTGCTTCGGATCTTGGATGGCCTGAGGAGGAGGACACTGGGGTCACCTCTTTGGATCCTGGCCTTTTAAGGCTCTCAGGGAAGGCTCAGGCAGTCTCCAACAGACCCCTGGGAAATCCAGGGTCCCAGTCCCTCCATGTGTGGTCCAGACGGAGAATGGTTAATGATCCACGCTATGGGACGCCTGCCTACTATTTGCAGCAGGGGCTGACCATGGGGGTTGGGCTCTAGAAATCCGCAGGAATTTACACAGCGGTGCTGGGCTGTGTAAAGTGGATCCCCCACTGGCTTTTCTGACTGGCAGATAGTTCAAAGACGTGGGCTGGGGAGCCAGAATGCCTGGGTTCAAATCCTATTTTGCCACATACCAGCTGGGCATGTTACATAACTCTCTTGTGCCTCCATTTACTGCTCTGTAAAATGGGAATAATAAGAGCGCCTCCCTTGTGAAGGATTGGGTGAGGATTACATGAGTTAATGTATGCAAAGCATTAAAATAGTGCCTGTCTCGTAGTAAACGCTATGTAAATGTGGGCTATTGCTGTTATTTTCACTGAGACCAGGCCCTGTTAGGCTTCCCACCGCCCATCAGCGTGCAGGCCTTCCGGACCACGTAGAGGTGCGGTTATCCTTGGGACAGGTCCTCTCTCCTGGGGCGGCTCGCTCGGCAGCGCCGGGGGCCCGTTCCCGCGGTTGCCGGCAGGGGGCAGCATTGCACTGCGGCTGCTCCTGGGCGGCGCCGGCGATTGGGCTTGGGAACCGCACCTCGCGGGGGCCTGCGCCCTCGCTGCGTCCCTCGCGCTGTCACCTGCGGAATCCGCAGACCAGCCCGTGTAGCCGTCTGCCCAGTAGGGCGGGCACGGGGGCCGGAGACCGCTGTCTCTGTTCAGCCCGGGGTCTCTTGGGGCAGGGCGCCCCACCGCCTCTTCCATGAGGCTCTCCAGCCCTCAAACCCCCGGCGCGCGTGGCTATTTCTCGGTCCCTTGTGGGGCCTGGAGGCCCTTGACCATTCTTGGTCCGTGCACAATCCCCCGATCTGTGAAATGTGGGCAATTGCGCGGTGGCTCAGGGCGCGGCCCAGGTCAGGCACAGAGTGAGGGTCGGGAGATGTTTGGACAACCCCCACCTCGGCCTTCATTAGGTTGCGGACGAGCAGGGCCTGAGCGGGGCATGCGGGCGCGCGCGGCCTCTGAGGAGGGAGTGTGGCGGAGAGGATGCGCGGGCCGTGTGGTCCTGATCTGGCCTTGAGCCCACCCCATGCTTGAACCTGCTCTGGGCCTTTGCTTGTGCTCAGCCTGCTTCCTGGATGGCTCCTCCTTCCTCCTTATTCAACCCCCTTGGGCATCTCAGAGTCCGTAACAGCCTTCCAGGTCTCAGGGCCTGGCATTAGCTTCCCTTCCCTGCCAGTCCCCAAAAACGTCCGGTCCTCGCCTGGGCCTACCCAAGGTCTCCCCTCACCCCCCACCACCAGGCTCTGGGTCCACATTAGGATTTGTGTCTGTCCTGCCCACCATGACCCTTAGCAGGGGATCACGGGGATGGCCCGGCCTCCTGTGAAGGAAGGTCAGCTCCATGATTCCAGATGATTCCAGTCTGGAAATCTCGTGGACTCCAGAAGTCTAGCCTTTGTCTACTCTCCCAACATTTCCTGGAGAGGCTTGATCACTGGCCCATAGGCCAAGGGGACCCTCCCTTCTATGGTCACAGACCTTCAACAGATGATGGTAGATGCAGGCCGCTACCCTCAGGTGACCCCATAAACAGCCACACACTGGCGAAAGAACAGTCAGTGTTCCCAGTGAGTAGGAAATGCACCCTAAAACAACTTAGAGATGCAATTTTTCATTTATCAAGAATGAAACAAAGAATAACGCTCAGTGTTGCTGAAGGTGCAGAGAAGCAGACACTTTCATGAATTGCCCATGGAAACGTAGACTGGTTTTAAAAACAGCTTTGGAGGGCAATTTTGGAACTATGTATTAGAGACTTAAATGACGCATAACCTTTGACCCAGCAATTCCACTGCTAGGTATTTATTCTACTATGAAAATAATTGCATAAAAGCTGAAAATGCATGTGTAAGTATTTTTTACCGAAGCACTGTTTATAATGGTAAAAATTGGGGAGAATATTCAATAGCAAATGAATAATTAAATAATGTATGATAGCTCCATGGAATAGAACTGTGATCAGCCATAAAAAAAATCACATTTTTGGAAGAGAATTTCATAGCAGAGAGGAATGCTTACATTAAAATGTTCATTCATTCACTAATTAATTGATTTAACATTTATTGAGTATCTTTGAGACATGCCAGGTATTCTTTTAGGCACTGAGAATACAACTGTAAATAAGATAAATACTATCGCCCTCCTTATTGGGCTTTCCTTCTATAGGTGGAGACAGGCAAGAAAGAGGTGAAAAATAATTTCAGGTAGTAATATTTTTGTCTGTTTCTCTTTCAAAATTATACCTGAATAGAAAAAAGGATGGGAAGAAGAGCATCACAATGTCAACGGCAGTTATTTCTGGTTGGTGGTATCAGGTAGGATTTGTGTTAAGTTACGAAAAACTGAGAAATTCACTGCAGAAGCTTATAAAGACCAGGGTCTGATTGGCTCCTGTGTCCTGGGCTGATAAAGCAGCCTTGCTCTGCCCTCCTGGAACGCAGGCTGTGCATGCCCTGCTTGGCTTCTCAAGGTCACAGGACGGCAGGCTTTCCTCCGGGTCTCCTGTCTACCTTCCAGCAGGAAGAAGGGGGAAGGCAGAGGAACAAACTCTTTCTCCTCCGGAGGCTCTGCCTTTTATTTTATGTGAACAGAGCTTCAGCCAAGGTCTCATTGGTCAGAATGGGCCACTTGGGAAGAACATGGAGGCAGTGTCATGGGTTATCATCATTTTCTTCTTCACATTTTCTGGCATTTTCTAAATCAAACAAGACATTAAAACAAGCTTCTGTGTGTAAGAAATAAACCACTTTTTGTGTTTTAAGAAACAAGGTTGGGGTGGATTGCTATGTGGGAATGGAGGGCAGAGGGCAGGCAGTCGCAGCCGGGCTCAGACACAGCTCCTATGGGTGCGGCGGTCCTGCAGGTCTCTCCCACTAATTTCCATCCCCCTGGGTCCTGTAGGCCCTTGCAGGCTGGTGCAGTCCTCAGAGGACACGGTGGAGTGCAGGACCATGGCTGTCCCTGGGAGGGCCTTACCTGTCTGCTGGCTGCCTTGCTGGTTGCCCTAACTCTCTGTTTGCTGGTGTCCAGGAGGGCTGTGTGGCTGCTGGGGTGAGCGTACGCAGCCTGGGCTCATGCTGGGCTGGCTGGACTCACTGGCCCTGGGGCCTTTCTCCCAAAAGGAGCTGGGGTTTGTCCCGAGGCGCAGGGCTGGTGGGCCATGTCAGGCTAATCTTAGTCTGCGTCCTGGCCTCTTCATTGTGTTCATTTCCTGTGGCTGCTGTATGAAATTTCAGCTTCTGGTGGCTGCCCGCGTTCCTTGGCAGGGGGCTGCACCCCTCCCATCCCTGCCTCTGTGATCACATGGTCTTCTCTGTGTCGTCCTTCTCTGAGTCGTTCTTAGATGGACATTCATGATGGCATTTAGGGCCCACTTGGACAATCCAGGACCATCTCCTCATCTGCAGATGTTTGACTTAATCAAATCTGCAAATCCTCTCTCCAAATAAGGTCTCATCTACAGATTCTGGGGATTAGAATGTGGGCATCTATTGGGGGCTATTTTTCATTAACTGTTCAGTGACCACTGCTCTGAGACTTGATGATCTCATCTGTAGAGTGGGGATAAAAGTCCCATTCTCACAAAGTCTTGAGTCAATCACCAACAGGCCGTGAGCAGGCACTTGGCAGGCAACAGTGAATGTTCCTCAGTGGTTGAGCCCTGCCCCTCCCCTCTGACCGCTGAGGCTGCTTCTCCCTCCCTTTCCCTTGGTGGTTGATCTGCCCTGGTCTTGGAGACAGTGACAGGACCTGGGTGGCAGGCCTGCCGACGGCCTCTGATCCGCAGGCCCTTTTTCCCCATTTCCACCTCCTTCTCCTTCCACTGCCTGTCCCCACAGTGAGGTGTGTGTGCTGCCGTGGGGCACAGGCCTTGTGCTTGGCAAGGGTTAAGCATATGCAGGTTCCCCTCCTTCCCTGAGAGCCTCCCCGGGGGCTTCTGCCTCCTCCCACTCCCTCTTCTGTTCTCTCATATCAAAGCTCCCACCAGGCTCGGTGGCTCAGGCCTGTAATCCCAGCACTTTGGGAGGCTGAGTCGGATCACCTGAGGTCAAGAGTTCGAGACCAGCCTGGCCAACCTGGTGAAACCCCTTTTCTACTAAAAATACAAAAATTAGCCAGGCGTGGTGACACGCACCTGCAATCCCAGCTACTTGGGAGGCTGAGGCAGGAGAATCACTTGAACATGGGAGGTGCAGGTTGCAGTGAGCTGAGATCATGCCACTGCACTCCAGCCTGGGCAACAGAGCAAGACCGTCTCAAAAAAAAAAAACAGAAACGAAGCCCAAAAACAAAAGACATCTCTGGGTCCCTCTCTATTTTCCAGACAGATCTCTGGCAAGTCAGGGACTTTGCCCAAGGTTGCCTAGCACATTGGCAGTGGATTCAGGACCTTTGCCATGTCCCTGCCTCATCTGAAGGAGTGCCAGGCAGCCCTTGCTCCAAGCCAAGTCTCCAGGAGCCTCCTGGGAGGTAGTACCTCCCCCATTTAGGTTTATAGGGTGCTAAATGCACTACGGTGCACCAGATAGGAAAAATCAATCACAATTTCACTTCATTGCCGGATGGAAGAGGAGGTTTACAAGCCAGATAACCTGCTCTTGGAAATGGATGTGTCCATATATAGGGTGCCCAGATCCATTAGGGGCTGCGTTTAGCTGGAGGGCTGGGTCTGGGGAAGGGGCTTTCTGTTGGATGAGCAAGGGCTTCAGGTGGATGCAGCTCCCCCATCCCTGATCCCTTGGGAGAGTCGGGGACTCGGCTCTGAAAGGCTGTGGGCTGGTGGGAGCCCCTGTGCTGCTCCCAACTTAGGATGGGATGAGGAGGGGTGTGGTGGGGTGGACCTGTCACATCCATTGAACAAAATGTCTGTGCAGCTCCTGGCCTGCTGTGCAGGCTGACATTTAGGTATCTCATCTTAAACAAGGAGCAGGGGGCGACTGGTGAGCAACAAGGCCCCACTCTATGTGTGGACACCTGCAGCCTCATTCCTGGGGAGGGCAGAGGACATATGACTGGCATAAAGCATTGTGTGTAGAACCAGGGTGGGACAGTCTCCCATGAGTTCCCTGGTAGCAAAGGGGACAAAGGCCTCTCACTCCACTGTTTAAATTCCGTTTTGTGGATTGGTGGCTCTCTTGCCCAGGATGTCCACTGAAGACATGATGGTTGGCAGGTCTCTGGCTGCTATGATGCCACCCCAGGCCCACTCTGTAGAGATGTGTTTGGGAAGGAGCATGTCTGGCTTTAGCATCTCCCACCAGGACCATTCTGTCAACTTCTACCTTGGTCCCTCTGCTGCCTCCTTCTTCCCACCTTGCTGCTCTCCCCACAGCCTTCCCTTACTTGCTTCTACCTCCATACCTTTCCTCTCGCTGTTCCCTTCACCTGCAATGTACACTCCCTTCCTTAACTCAGCTCAAGGTCTCAGCTAAACCTGTGTGGAGCCCTGGAACCCAAAGCAGGAGACGACAGGGGCAGGAGGAGCCCTGGGCAGTGGTGGGAGGGGCAGGAGCCTCTGGGGCGCTTCATGTTCTGGGACAGTCAGGCAGTGACTGTTGAGGGTACAGGAGCCTGAGTTCAGCCCTGGGGTCAGACAGGCCAGGATTCAGGACCCTGCCACTTAGTCCTTCCAGTCACCTGCAGAATAGGGTGGTCCCCAAAGTGCAAAAACAGCAGAGTTGCAGAGCCCAGGTTGGAGGGAGAGGAGAAGAGCCACCCCAGGCAGGCGTTGGGGCTGGGAAGCAGGGAGCCCAGCAGGTCTCCTGGGAGGGCCTGGGCCAGCCTGTGGGCTCTGGGACAGGCTTTTCAGGGCTGTGGTTTTACATGTGTGAGCTGCAGCAGCAGAAGCCCATTCTCCACACAACGGTGGACTCAGAGCGCCCATGTGCAAGGCTGGCTATGGACGTGGAGTGGGGTCCTCAGAAGCCCCGAGCTTCCTCTGAAGAGCCTCTTAGATCCAGGCTTTGGGGCACACACTTGGAGAATCTCTGCTTTAGCAGGAGGTGAGACACAGGCTGCCCCCAGAGGCCTGGGACTGAGATGACAGCTCCTGGGGGTCATTCCTGGGATCTGAGCCTTCCTTCTCCTTTGCTCTCCCTTGGCGTTTGGAGATGCCTTTGTGCACACTCCAGCTTGCCTTATTTGACCTTTGCAGGGTTCTAAGGAAGGGATGAACCTTGTTGGACTCCAGGGGGTCAAGGGGAATCCTGGATGTTAGCATGAGAGCCCCAGATGAGCCTGAGCTGCTGTTCAGTCCTGCCACCCATCCTGCCTGGAGAGCCTGGGTCCAGGAAAGAGACCTCTGGAGGTCCTTGCTTTTGCAAAGGAAGCAGTTTTTCACACAGGTAACTTTTTGGACTAGTTGATTCTAAGCAGACTGAAGACCCAGTCCTGAGTCCCAGTTTTCTGACTGTATAATGGGGGTAAAGAGGTCCTTGCCCTGGAAAGATGAGGCATTCCTATCTAGGGTGGACACACGGTGTGTGATTTCCTTTCTCCTCATTGGCCCATGGGGCACGGCTCCGGCCTGCAGAAGCCCTCCCTCACCTGGGCTGCCCACCATGGGTGTCTGCACCATGCCATGGGAAGGGTGCAAAGGGGCACAACAGTGGGTCTTGCCCTGGTGGCTGAGGCAAGCTGGTGCTGGAATTTTCCTTCTCCCTAACCTAGGGAAAACCAAGGAATGAATCAATAGAAGTCTCGAATTAATAGAATGAGCAATGCAAAAGATTGCTGGCCTGAGAAATTTAAAGTAACAACCCACGAGGCTACCAAGAGTAAAAGTAAACTAAAAAATACAGTAATATAAAAGAAGATCACATAAAATAAATACAAGCTGAGAAATGGTAAAAATAAGATGAAAGAGGCTGGCAAGAAAGGGTAGTAAGGAAGACAAAGTAGAGACAGAGAATTCACATTCAACTGAAGAGCCAACACAGCGCTGGGAGAACAGATGAAATAAGCAATAAACAAGGGTGTTTTAAAAAAAAACCAAAAAACAAAGCTGGCGTGATGGCTCACACCTGTAATCTCAGCACTTTGGGAGGCGAGGCAGGAGGATTGCTTGAGTCCAGGAGTTTAAGACAGCCTGGGAAACATGGTGAAACCCCACCTCTACAAAAAATGAAGAAAATTATCTGGGCATGGTAACATGTGCCTGTGGTCTCAGCTACTCAGGAGGCTGAGGTGGGAGGATTGCTTGAGCCCAGGAGGTCTAGGCTACAGTGAGCCATGATCACATCAGTGTCCTCTGGCTTGGGTGACAGAACAAGACCCTGTCTCCAGGAAAAAATTGAAAACAGGAAAAACCCAATGGATTAAGAGAGGAAGGCAGCAGTGATATTTTCTGAGCTTGGATCTTGGCAGAAAGTGGGTTCCCTGGAGCCTGTAGTGACGGATAAGGCTGGCAGCAAGACCCCTTCCCAGATGCCTACAGACTCTTTCCTGGGGGCTTGACCTTAAGACCTGGGTTGGCCTCCACCCTGTGTACACGGGACAGCTGGGTTCCATGCCAAAGCCTGCAGAGAATTCCCCAGGCTTGGACTTGATCTTTCTTTGCCGGCAGGGCCTGGGTCGAATCGTCTTCCATATCACTGGTGGGCTCTGTGCTGAGGAGGGAATGAGGAAGATAGAGTTTTTGGGCCCTCCCTGGAGACGCATGGTTCAGGAGGGGCACTTCTGCAGGGGTTGGGCACTGGTGGTTCCACATCAGGCAGGCAGCTCCTCAGGATTGTGCCCAGGAGGCAGGTCACTTGGAGGGCCAGGACTCCAGCTGGCCTTTCCTTAGTCCAGCTTTTGGATGGGGTGAGAAAGAAGGCAATGGAGAAAGGAAAGGTCTGCATTTCTGGAATGACAAAGCTTTAAGTCACAATGATTGTAGCTTCCAAGTAGACCACTGAGGCCTCTCTCTGCCTTGACATTTCACCTACAGCTTCTGTGGCCAACTACTAGCATCCAGTGTTGTTTCAGTTGAGATTCCTGATGAGCCCAGTTTTATCTTTTTGCACCCTCCTTCAATTTCCTTGTGTGTAAAATGGGATGACCATCTCCTCGGTAAGATGTCAGGTGGTGAGCACAGTGCCTGCATGTGGTGAGTGCTAAAGAAAAGTAATTAGAATCAGTAAAACTGAAGAACTCTTTAGAAAAAGCAGTCACCTGTGCTGGCTGAGCTTGTGTAAAAGAAAGATTTACTGACTCAGTTTTAATTTCTGTGAATACACCTTTGTGTAGTGAAGAGCAAACCAAGAGGACTGAGCCTTGGGCTGGCCAGCAACTCACCTGATGCCTTTCTCTGGGCCTCAGTTTTTCTCTCTCTGAAGTGGATGTGTGTCATATGACCCAGAGATTTCTAATCTATCTTCTCCAGCTAGATTCTTGCATTAGGGGTGAACTTGTTCATTGGGTAGAGTTGCTTCCCCTGGTTTGGAGAGGCAGCATTTGCAGCCCCAGAGGCTATTAGGGATAAGGGTGTTGGGCCAAGAATAGCTGGGCCAGGAGCAATAAACTGTTAAGGGCTTGATGAGTCTGAGCAACTGACCAATAACATCCAATGCCCCTGGAACCTGGCAACTCCAACTTTAGGTGGCAGAGGATTAAACACATTTTGCCTCAAGGTGAGCCTGTACAGGTCCCCAGTGGTCTCTGGGCCTGCCTTCCAGCTCTGTGAGGAACAGGAGCTGAGCAAGTGCCTACAGTCACCACGCAAAAGGTGTCCAGGGGATTCTAGCCTGGATAGGAAAACTGGCTTGGCTGAGTGGACTGACCCAGGGTGAGGATCTGGGAATGAGCATATGGGGATGGCAGACTACCACACACCCTGGAAGCTGGAGAGGAAGGAGGCACCCAGGACAGAAGGTGAGGTTGCCCCAGGTCAACAACTTCCAGATGAGATCCACCTTGAGTCATGATCCTCAGATGCCAAGCCACAGGAACCTCATCACCCACCTCATCATCCAAACTGGAACTTGATGGAAATTATTCCAAAACTATGTGTTGGTGGGTTGTCTTCTTAATACTTGGAAGGAGGTCTTAATACTTATCCCACTGAAATCATGCTACCTACACCTAGCAAAACATACATCAAAGAAAAACTTCTAACTGGGTGTATCACATGCCCACTGTACTAACACACTGGAGAACCCCCAACAACAGGAGGCCTGGGGAGAGTCCCTGACCCACAGGGACTTCAGGTCAAGACCACACCCACCATCCTTTCAAGGTGGAGACAGAAAACTCATCATTTATTTCTCTTCTCCCTACAGCATTTCAGCCAGTGAATGGTGGAATTTTGCAGGAATGAGAATTAGAGGCGTAGAGGGTTTTGAGATGCGGGGTGGGTCAGGTTTCACTACTCAAGGACCCTAAGACAGGTTTTTGGAAGAAGTGTGTGTGTGTGTGTGTGTGTGTGTAGGACCACACTCAGCCACTCCCATGGGCAAGTATGACATATGACCACTCCTCTCTTCTTGCCCCCTGGCCTCCTTAACCTGGAAGTCACCTTGCTGGCTCATGGGATTCCTTGATACTTCTGCAATCCAGCTTCTCTGCTCCAACAGGCTGTCCCTGCCCAGCTGAGCTGGCCCACCCAGGGTTCCCTCACAGTGCTATGGGCCTCCACTGGCCCCCTCTGCACAGCCCATCCTCTACAATCTTTCTTTCCAAAGTGAAATCTACCAATGCTTACTCTTTGGCTCTGGCCACATGAGAGACAGACAGACATATAGACACACACTTCTTTCTTTTTGCCTTGGTTCACCACTGTTCAATGCCTGGAAGCCTTATTTTCTCCCTTGGGAACCTCCACTCAGTCTTTACAACTGTCATCTCCTCCAGGAAGTCATCCCTGCTCTTCTTCCCAGGCTGGGTCAGAGCCCAGGCATCTGAGCATACACAGCTCATTCATAGTCCCCCCCCAACATTTAAAAGATGACCTGGTTGGGTGTCTGCCTCGCCCACTGCGCTGGGAGCTCTGGGCAAGGGCTGTGGTGGGAGCCTCTCCCCCTGGTGCGTGGCGGGAGTCCTGGGGCCCCTCTCCGGACAACAGGGCCCGGGGACGTTCCCAGGCTTGCTGGAGGAGCAGCTTTCGAAGGAGGCTCTGCCAGGTCCCAGACCCCAGGAAGCTCAGCTGTCTCCTCGAAATCTTGGGGGTGCCACATGGAGCCCAGTCCCTTTCAGGCACGAGCCCACAACAGCTTAACGCTCTCTTTGGTGGTGGCCGGCCCGAGGCAGGCACCGGAGGCGGAGGGAGCCCTGTTCCGCTGTGGCCGCGAGGAGCGGGCTCTTCGCCCGGGCTCGCACATGAAAGCTCCGTGCAGGGTCGGAGTCTGAGCCCGCCGGCCGCTTGGAAGGCTCCTCACGTCCAGGCGCCGCGGTCACGGCTGCGCCGGTTTCCGGCCATGAATTGGGCTTCAGAGTCCGAGCCTCTTGCCCGACTCCCGGCTGAGCGCGCTGCCCATGGAGCGGGGGATGGGCGCCCGCCGAGGTTCGCTCGGCCAGCCAGGGTTCGAGCCCACGGCCCGGGCTCTACTCTGAGATGCTCGCGGCGGCCGGCCCCCTCTGGCTCCCCAGCTGTCCTGGGGCCTGGCCCGGCGCCCCGCCCCGGTCTCTCTTCTTGCTCCCCAGGTCCCACTCCACGAGGAACGGTCTGTTTCGTCCGGGGACATGACCCGAGACGCGCGGCTGCTGAGGTCGCCAGGGCGCTTCGGGAGCCCCTCGAGGGCAGTTAGCGGCCGGCCCTCCTCCGTTCTCCCGCCCCTGGCGAACCGGAGAAGGAGGCCCGAACCATCAGAGCTCGGCGCGCCGCAGCCCAGGCCGGTCCCCGCCGCTGTGCCGGTCTCCGAGCGTCCCCCGGGCCGGGAGCGTGGAGCACCCGGCGCCCCCTCCGAGCCGCGAGCAGGCGAGAGCCGCGCGGCGAGGCTGAGGCTCTGCAGTCACGTGGTAGAGAGGAGGGCGGAGGGGAGGGAGGCGGGCAGGGAGGGGAGGGGGAGCGGAGCTGAGGGGGAGGGGGAGGGGAGGGGGCGTCCTCCGCAGTTCGCTCCTCGCCGGGGCTCAGACACACAGCCAGCCCAGAGCCGCCACGCCGGCCCGGCCGCCGCTGCCACCGCCTCAGCCTCCCCCGAAGCCGCTCTAGCCGCGGGAAGCGCCGCTGCCACAGCCGCGGGCCGCCCCCGCCGCGCCGGCCTGGGCTCAAGCTGCCAGCACCGCCGCAGCCGCCACCGGAGCCGAAGCGGGAGCCCGACCGCGCTGGGCTGGGCTGGGCTGGGCTGGGGCGGGCGCAGGGCGCAGGGGCGGGCGCGCGGGGGAAGACGCACGGGCGGGCTCGGCTCTCCCGGGGAGCGGCCCGGGACTGCACCGGGACCAGCGCCTCCCCGCTTCGCGCTGCCCTCGGCCTCGCCCCGGGCCCGGGCGGATGAGCCGCGCGCCCGGGGGACATGGAAGCGCTGACGCTGTGGCTTCTCCCCTGGATATGCCAGTGCGTGTCGGTGCGGGCCGACTCCATCATCCACATCGGTGAGCGCGGCTGGCGGCCGGGCCGAGGCTGGGCGGGGGCCCCAACGGGGCAGGGGGTGCGCGGCGTCCAAACTTGGCGTTTCCCTGGGCCGAGGGGCCCGGCGGGCGGTGCTCCCCCGAAGGGCCGCGCCGCGCCGCCCGGCGGAGGAGCTGTGCATGGGCCGCGCCGCGCTCCCGCTGGCTGCTTGCCGCTCCCCGGGGCTCCGATCTCCGCGCGGGGCCCCGCGGCCTCTACCGACACTTAGGGCCGACGCTTCGGGGAACACCGGGATGGACGCGCGTCGAGACCCGCGCCCTTAGCGGGGCCGTCGGCGGGTCGGGAGGGCCCTTCTGCGCAGCTCAGAGCAGCGGGGGGCAGGGGGAGGCACAGCGGGGTCTCGCCAAGTTGGCAGGGCATGATCAAAGAGGCCGGACCGGAACCGTGTGTGAATGTGTGTGGGTGCGTGTTGTCAGCGTGTGTCGCTGTGTGCGCCTGGCACGGTGTCGGTGTTACTGTGAGAGGGTGTTGGGGTGTGTGGGGCCATCTGAGCGTGTGTTGGTGCGTGCACGACTGTCTGTCAGCCTGAGTGGACACAGTGTCTGCCTGCTTCTCCGGTGTGTGTCTGTGTAGCCCTTGGTGTATGTGTGAGTGCGTGTGTATCTGGTTGTGGCGACTGCATCCCCATCCTGGACAGTCCTAGAGTTTTGCGTGGTCCAAGTCTTGGGGGCCCAGACGGTCTGGGTGGTGGGAGCCGAGGGAAGAAGCGTGGGCAGCGGGGGGTAGGGGGATGCTGAGCGGGAAGAGATGGATAGAGAGAGAGAACCGGGAGAGAAGATGAAAGCGCAGAGGAGGAGGGGGCGCGCCGAGGGGGAGTGGGCGCGCCGAGGGGGAGTGGGTGGGAGTTGGGAGCAACACGGGAGGAATCTCGGGAAGTTGGGCCGAGTTGGGGGGCTGACAGCGGTCGCTTTGGGGGAGTCCCTCCGCAGTCGTCTTTCCGGAAGTTGGGAAAGACCAGCGAGCACAGGGAAACTGGGGGTTGGGAGGTGTTGAAGGCGAGGAGGATGGGACAAGGGGGGAGGGTGGGTGGTGAGGACTAGGCCTGGGCTCGGAGAGCTACGATTCCTCCTCAGGGGCCCTTGACCAAACCTGCTTCCCGCCCTGGAGGGGTGCGGGTCTCGCGGTCAGCATTGCGGCGCCGGCTCCGGGTGTAGTGAGGAATCCGGGCCTCCCTCCTCCTACCCAGCCCCCAGCTCGAGGGATCACTGGGCCTAGCTCCGGGACCTCAGGGACCCTCGAGGCTTGGTGAGGCGGGATGTGGGTGGCTGACTCCAGAGCTGTCCAGGTTGCAGGACTAGGCTCGGGCTGGTCGCACTGATCTCGGCTGGAAGCGCGGGGTCCGCGGAAGCTGTGCTAGGCGCACAAAGCGCCAGCCGGAGGGCGCCCTGGAGGAGCTGTCCGCGGTTCTAGAAAGCCCTTCAAGAGCAGCTCCTTCTGGGACCCCCAGCTCCGCTAGATCTGAACGTGGAGGCGCCTAGGACACAGCCCCCTTCCCCCACTCCCCTCGACAGACATACAGGAAATGGGAGTGGGGAAGGATGGAGAGTAGGAGGCTGAGCTCAGGGCGCCAGGCCGGGCAGCGTCACAGTCATCCAAGCTGCAGGCCATCCGAAGCCCCTGCATAAGGAAGACACCTCTGCGCAGGAAAGCCAACTGTAGACCTGCTTCGCTCAGCTCCACTCAGCAGGGGACGTGCATGGAGAAAGGACCCATCATTCTGTCCTGGGATTTGGGTGGGGGACACCACCCTCTCGGGGAACTTCCTGGCTCCTGGGATGGGATTTATGGAACCATGTCAAGGCATTTGGGCGCTGCCTGGGGCCACCCCAGCTTGGCTTAGTCCCTTGTGTGGGACATGGCTAGGACATGTGGTGCCTTGGTTGTGAGACACGAGTGTGACCTGGTGGCAGCCTGTGGGATGTGCATGTGTAACTCATATCAACTGTGTGCACGTGTGCGCTGAGGGCTGGTGGGGGGAGGGGAACATATTCCTGTGCAGGTGGAGATGGGAGAGCCTTAATCTACCGCGCCAAGCTGAAATCCCAGTTCAGACTTCCCACCACCTGGCAATCATCGGTCTGCGAGTGCCTTGACCCTCGGGCCAAGGGAAGCGGGGAGAGGGTTCTTGTCCAGGTCCGGTCTTGATCCCTTCTCTCCTCCAGGTGCCATCTTCGAGGAGAACGCGGCCAAGGACGACAGGGTGTTCCAGTTGGCAGTATCCGACCTGAGCCTCAACGATGACATCCTGCAGAGCGAGAAGATCACCTACTCCATCAAGGTCATCGAGGCCAACAACCCGTTCCAGGCTGTGCAGGAAGGTGAGTGACCGCTGTGCCCAGGGCCCACTGGGACACGGCCTGCGAGGCGTCGCAGCAGTGGGCACCGGAGGGGTTGGGACAAGCTGGGCTGTGCAGGGCACCCTCTGTTCCTCGGCAGCCACGGTGCCACGCGCGGTGGCGCGCCTTCCCCAGCCCACCTAGGCAGCGGCGCCGGGACTGCTCTGCGCTGCGGGCCGGCACGGAGAGCCTGCGAGCGCGGGGAGCTGGTCTTCTTGCGGGTTGCGTGGCGCCTTTCGGGCTGTGTGGGCGCGGGTGTGCGCCCAGCGCGGGCTGCGCAGGCGTGCGTGGCTCGGGGCCGTCTTTGTTTCTCTGTGTTTGGGGGTGGGCGTGTCTGCGTGCCGGGTACCTGTGTTGGGCGCACCTCCCCTGATCTCAGTGGCCCGGTGTTTTCCTCGCTTCGAGGTGAGGAGCGCCCAGCGGCTGGAGCCCGACCTGTCTCCTCCCGGGCATAACCTGGTAGGCGCGGCGTTTCGCGCCCCGCGGCCCCCAGAGCCTCAGCCCGGCGCTTCTCTGCAGCGCTCCTCCACCAGGTTTGGAGGAGCCGGTTTTTCTCTCGCTGTCCGCGCCGCGGGCGGATGCGCCGCCGCCTGGGCCGGAGGTGGGCGCTGTTCGCCCAGGAAAGGAGCGGAGCTGGGCCGGTCCGGCTGCGGGGAAATCCTGGCCTACGCCGGGGCGGCCCTTGTCCACAGCCACTGCCTCCGGTCGGGCCCCGCGGCAGGCGCCACAGGTGCGAGGCGAGGGCGTTCACGACAGCAACCCCCTCTGCTTTCCCTCCTCTCTGCTAGTCCCTCCCCTTCAACCTTTCAGCTCGGGAACCCTGGTTCCTTCTCCAAGCCTCCAGATTCCTGGTTAAGGCCTAAGGCTCCGCCTCTGACACTTACCCGGCTTAAGTCCCTTCTCCTTCCCTCTGCCTTGCTCCCCGCAACCATGGGGACTCTGGGGCCAGCGCCCCTCAATGCTGAGGCAAGTTAGTGGCGCAGGATGAAGGGATTCCTTGCTGGAGGAACTGGTAGAGAAGTGTAGAGGGGGCAGTGGGTGTAGTGGGAGGTGGGCTGGCTAAGAGCTCCTGGCTGGTGCTTTCTCCTCAAGCCCGTGAGCCCAGAGTCCTCCTGCTGCTTTGGTACACATGGGTTGCTAGTCTCCCCGGTGCCTGCAAGGACAGGATGCCTCGATGATGGCTCTGGCCTGGGTCTGGGGGGTCAGAGCTGGTGTTGGGGAGGTCGTTGTGTTGGAAGGAGGAATTCTGGGGGTTTCCTATTCTTGGGTGCAGCAGAGGAAGGAAAGGGGCTAGCTCTGGGGGCAGGGACCGGGGACTACTTCTGGGGACTGAAGGTCCAAGGATTTCTTGAGGTGGTTTTACAAACCGGGAGTCCCAAGTGTTTTCTTTTAGGGGGGGGGGTGAGGCTAACACTGCCTATTATGGGAGCTGCTGCTTCCAGCTGTGACAGATGTCCATTTTCAGATGTCTGTTGAGGTACAGGGAAGAGGAATTCCTGCCCTTCTTTGGTGTCTGGTCGTGTCCCACCAGCAGTTTCTGTCTCCAGACGCCCCCTGCTTCTGGACTTCTTTTCAGTGTGCCCTTATCACAGCTCCTTGCAGGTGCTTGGGGTGGGCTCCAGCCAGGGGAGGGCAGGGCCTTCTTAGCGGAAGGAACCCTAAATGGGGTGGGGACCTGGGGTGACAAGCTACAACTTTCACAGTGCCACCTGTTCCCTTGACACTGGCTCCACAAACCCCATCTCTGTTGACATTCATTCTTTGTGCTTGGGAGCTGAAGCCACAGTTTGGAAGCACATATTTCCTGGACCCAGGAGCTCACAGTGTGGTGGGGACCCTGCCTGTGTTCCACGTCTGGTGACACACCTCTGTTGGCTCCCCTCTGCAGTGTTGAGTATCCAAGCTCATTCATTTTGCCCCTGAATGATGCCCGTCCACTCCCATCAGAAGTTCCCCAGGGACTAAACATGATGCTCTTGCACAAGGTTGCCACCTCATGCAGGTAACACACAAGGATGAACCGGGCAGCTGGTTCCTGTGGCTCCTGGAGTACAGGGTCTGAAGAGGTCATCTCCATTAAAAGGAGAAGCTGTCACACAGCTTTAACAGATTTTGCCATTGGGCGTGAAAATCCTACTGTTGTAGATGTGCTGATTTATTTTTTTAAGAGGAGCCCCAAATCTGGACCTTAATGTAAATTTTGATTTAAAGCTATTGCCAACTAATAAAATAATGTAAACAACACAGTACAAGCCAAACAAAACATAGCTATGGGTGATTCAACCTGTAAGCGCCCCAAAGCAACTTTGTCCTGGGGACAAAGGTTCCACCCAGGGGCCTTTTCTGGGTCTTGGTTTCTCTGTTTGTATAGCTGGAAAAATGTGTCAGGCTCCAAGGATGGCAGACTGACACAGTCTCTGTGGGGTGTGAGAGTGAGTGTTTCTGCATGTCTGGAACTAGGGAGTTAGATTCTTGGTTGACAGTTGTCTAGGGAGAGAGACACTGGCCAGGTATTGTTGGTGGGCTGCCTGCTGCCCAGAGAGTTTGTGCTGGTGAAAGCTGGCATGTACTTTCATTTTATGAGTCTGGTGGACTGAAATCCATTGTTATCTTGTGACCTTGCATAGCCCTTGGATGCCTACAAGGGATGGGAGGAGCCTGCCCTGGAAGGCCTCTGCGAGGGGCAGAGCAGTGCTCAGCAGCCTCCTTTTCCCTTGCCTGGGGCTCTGCTGCAGGTGCTCAGCTCTCTGGATGTCCTTCCTTGGATGTACTCTGTGGGGTACTTTTCCATCACTGGGTTTGATCCCTGCTTGATGAATGCCTTATATCTCACTGCTGGGCCTGGACATCCATTGCAGCAGGACATGGGTTGTCGATACAGGTTGAGTAGGAAAGAAAAAGACTTTTAGTAGCGGAGTGGTCAGGGATGGAGAGCAAAGGCAGATGGGGGCTTGATCTCCATCATTGACTGGACAACCCACAGTGACCTCTCAGTGGAGTGGTGCTGTCGCTGTTTTGGTTTGAGAGGCAGTGCCATGCAGTGATAAGAGCTTGGTGGAGCCTAAAGAGTTTCAGTTCCCATCTTGCTTGTCTTCACTCATGGTGTGACCCTGGAGCTCTGCTCTGAGCTTCTGTTTCCAGATCCGTTCAAAGGGAATAATCATAGGATTTGCCTCATGGGATTGTGAGGATTAAATGAGATGAGACATGTGTAAATCATCTACATAAGGCCTGCGGTGGGTGTTCTGTAAACAGTAATTCCCTTTCCGTTCCTTGACCCAACTGTGAATCCATCTCAGCTTCTCTTGAGGCCGTTGATATTTTCAGCTACATTATTTTTTTAAGCTAGTGAATTCCTTGAGAGAGGACCTAAACTGACCTTTTCATTTTTAGCTCTTACTTTTTTCCCTGATTATAAAAGAAATGCATTGCTGCAATGAGCATGTATTAATATAAAAATATAAAAAAGAAAAAGGGCAATGTGTGCTTATTATATAAAATGTGGAAGGTACAGGAAAGTGTCAAGAGGCAGAACAAATTGCTCTGAATTGCACTAGTGTTATTTCCTTCTAGTCTTCCCCCCACCACTGTATTTTATACATTTTGAGAGCTCCCATTCTGTTCAGTTTTATATCCTGTTATTTTTTCCCATTTAACATCATTGGCCTTTTCTGAAATCACTATGAACTATTTGTAAACATTACTTCTAGTAACTGCATACATTTCTCAATATTCAAAACTTTTTTTTTAAAAAAGGGAACTATTTATGCTGAGATATGCAGAATCAAATATTCCTGAACAAAACAAGAAACTCGGCCTGGATATGTTGGTCCTAAGATTTATACTTACAATTTCTTCAGGATGACTTTTAACAAGCTCCTTACAAGCACTGCCTTTTAGGACATTTGGTCAATATATGGAAAACAATGGATCACACAATAAAATATCCATTTGATAAGGATTGAAAGTTAGCAAATAACACAGAAAGGACATTTAAATCTCTAAAATGTTGCATCTTAGATTTAGCTGGCAAAGTCTATATTAACAAATAGTGTGAACATTTGTCTTCTAGATACTAAAAGAGATCCTAATTTGTTAAATAAAAAAAATTTCAGATTGTTGTAAAGTGCTTGCTCAAGTAGGAGGTTATATAAATGCATATAATTTATATAAAAGAACTGGCTGAGCACGAGTCTTCTCATTTCCCAGCATTACTTTTTACTGTGAGTAAAAGATGAGAGTTATTGGATATGCTGTAGATATACCTGTCGCAGTGTGGAAGGATAACAGTTTAGGAAAGAGGCAGAAAAAAGGAATGCATGCAAGAGAGGCAATATTCCTTTTAGTTATCATAAGCACAAAATGATTCTAGGAAGACATAAAAATTACCAAGAATAGCTTGTGGTTCACAGAATGAAACAATGAAATAAAATAAAAATGAAACACAGAGAGCTTGTTGGTGCCCATCTGGAGGCCTTGCTCAGTTTATATCCGTTACCTCCTAGGTGGTCACCCTGCCCCTCACTGGCCACACTGGTAGCTAGACATTCTGCTAGAGGCTCCCCATCCCTAGCTCTGATGGCTTCCGGCATCTTTGTTGGCTTCCATTCAGAATTATAGAGAATTGTAGGTCCCATCGAGGCCACGCTCTTGCAGTCCTGCTGGCAGCCTCACCAGACACCGTCAGAGGCTCTCTGAGTGTGATGTCCGTGTCTTCCTAAAGATGCCTGTAGACCCCTTATTCCCATCCTCTCAGCTGTGTTAGTTTTCTTGTGGTGCGGAAACAAATTTTACCCCAAATTTAGTTGGTTAGATCAACACACATTTATTCTCTTGCAGTTTGGCAGGTCACAAGCCTAACACGGGTCTCACTGGGCTAAAACCTGGGTCCTTCTGGAGGCTGGAGGAGAGATTAGTTTCCTGGCCTTCTCCAGCTTCCAAAGACTGCTGGATTCCTCAGCCCCTGGCCCTTTCCTCCATTTTCAAGGCCAGCAATGGCGGGTCAAGGCCTTCTCACATCCTCTCATGCTGACCTGGCTTCTGTCATCACATCTCCTTCTCTGACTCTTCTGCTTGGCTCCCTCTTTCAAGGACCTTTGTGGTTATATTGGGCCCATCTGGATAATCCCAGATAATCTCCCTATTATTTATTTATTTTTTTTGAGACAGAGTCTCTCTCTGTCACCCAGGTTGGAGTGCAGTGGTATGATCTTGGCTCACTGCAAGCTCTGCCTCCCGGATTCACACTATTCTCCCGCCTCAGCCTCCCGAGTAGCTGGGACTACAGGCGCCCGCCACCATGCCTGGCTAATTTTTTTGTATTTTTAGTAGAGACGGGATTTCACTGTGTTAGCCAGGATGGTCTCAATCTCCTGACCTCGTGATCCGCCTGCCTCGGCCTCCCAAAGTGCTGGGATTACAGATGTGAGCCACCGCGCCCGGCCCTCCCTATTTTAAGGATAGCTGGTTTGCAAACTTAATGCTGTCTGCTACCTGTGCCATGTAGCCTAACATATTCACAGATCTGGGGATTAGGATGTAGACATCTTTGAGGGCCATTATTCTCCTACCACATTGGCACACCTGTCTGTGCCCAATGTGCATTGTCCACCTCCACGTTCCTTCCACCCTGATAATCTTTTGCATGCTTGACTGCACTCTTGCTTACTGCGGGGCATCCTCTTTTGTTCGCTGGGCCTGTTATAGTCACTTGGGATGGATGGCTATGTTTCCTTTCTGTTTCTACAAAGCTCACCCTGGAAGCATCACACTGGAAGCCTGTGGAGCCTCCACAGACTTGCCTGTGTTCTCCAATGACATGTCAGCTTCTTTTCCTGGGCTTGGCTGCTGCTTGTGCATAAGGAAGTTCCTGGAGGAAACTGCTGTTTGAATAGTCAGACTGTAAGTTGGTGCTGTCGCTTGGACCCAGGGCCTCTTTTCTGCCTGAGCAGGTTGTTCTTCAGAACCTCACCGTCTAGGCCCATGCCTACCTACACCCCAAGGGACGGCCCTCGTTGAAGTCAATCTTGCTTTGCCGCCCGGGGTCCCACAGAGAGCTGCTGTTCCTGGTCCCCTCAAGGGCTACTGCCAGTGATAACAGCTGTGGATGAGGCTGCAGGCATTGATAGTCTGGAGTTAGGCCCTAGGTCCCCTCTCTGGATTCCCCACAAGCCCGTGCTGAACTCACGGTGTCAGGGTGCTGAACTCACAGGTGTCAGGGTTCTCCTTCATTCTGGAGTCACTCCTGTGCAGGTGCACACACAGGCATGTGCAACACACACACACATGCATGCATATACTCAGGCACACACACATCCACCTGTACTCAAGAGCACACACACGTGCACATATGCATGAGGTCACACACACTTTCTCATTTTATAGACTACACTCCGGCACCACCCACTTCCTCAAATTTTGGGTTCAAGAGGCTCCCTTCATTCCTTATTGCCATGGCTTAGCCCTCTAGATTGGGAGGTTGGACTTAACTGGCAGTGAGCAGATGGATACCTTATGCCAGGCGTGTGGGAGAGGCCACGGGTCATACTGCCTCTGAGCTGCTGCTGTTCCTAGTCCTGGGCTAGCCTGTGACAGCCCCTTCCTCTGGGATACTGTCCTTTCTGACAGGCATTGGGCCCAGAAAGGCAGCTGGGTCTGTGTCCAACATCTCAGCTAGGCTCTCTGAGCCCTCCCTCCCAGCCCGGAAACAGCCAGTTTCCTGGCCAATGGCCGTGGTTGAGAAAGAAGAACCCAGAGTTCCCCTTCTGGACCTGAGGTGTGGGCAGGGTGGACTGGAGGGGATGAGGTGGCCCCTTTTGTTTCTAGGTCTAGGACATGAGTACTTTGACAATTTTCCTCCTGGAGCCATTTCTCCAGGTTTCTCTTGGGGGCCAGCTAAGGCTGTCCCTCAGCACTCACAGTCACCTCTTGTAATGGCAGACAGACTCTCTTCCCCAATTCCTGTAGCTGCCAGGTTGAAATCCTCTAGCTTTGTCCTCACAGCAGCTGTCTTCCCTCTTCACTGAGCCTTCTACTGCCCAGGAAATGCTGTTGCCTAACAACTCAGAGCATCCCTTCTGCCCTGCCTCTTCCCAGATAATTTCTAACCCATTCCATCCCTGGATGTGATTCTTTTTACACTTGGTTACCCATGGCCGTGCCTGTGGGTCTCCACCCTTTGGTTTTGTTCTGTGTTTCACGTTGTATGAGTCAGGGGAGACTAAGTTATGCTGCAGTAACAAACAATCCAAAACTCCCAGCAGCTTGCATGACACAGTATTTCCTGCTCCTGCTGTGTGTCCATTGCCGGTCAGTGGGGAGCTTGGTCCCTCATGGTCACTTCGCTTGGTTGTTGCCAGTTGCTGTGCCAGAGGGAAAGAGAGCTCTGGGGGGCTCAGCCTGGGTGTGCTCACATCACTTCTGCTTATGACTCGTTGGCCACAACCAGCCATGTGGCCACAGCCAGTCACAAGGGATCCAGGAAGCACAGCCCTACTATGTACCTGGAAGCAGAGAGAACTGGAAACAACTGGTGAGCAACAGAATTGCCTCTTTCTCATTCATGGCTAAACAGCCTTCCTATTTCCTTGGCATTTCATTAAAATAACAGCAACAAACAAAAAGCAAAAAACAGTTTTTGGTATGGGATGCTAGTTGGGCAGAATCTGTGGCTCCCATTGATACCCCACTGTGTACTCAGCGACTTGTCCCTCTTCTGCAGACCTCTGGGCAGCCCTTCCATGTGCTGGGAAGTTAGGAAGCCTGGGTCCCCAGCCTAGGCTGGGGTTGCACCTCTGCTGTTCTCCATGTCTGCCAATCTTGTGCTCTGTAAACTAGTGCCTGGACAAGCCCAGCTCTCAGGACCATTGAGCTAGTCTTGAGGTAAAGATTGGGTTCTCTGCCCAGCCACCGACAGGACCAGCACCCATGACCTCCCCCTGTCCCCGTAGCTGGACTTTGGCAAGTCTGCACTTTCCACGGCTTCAGCCCTGTGGCCCTGTCCCTCATATAGACTCCCACGCCTTGCCCCTGCTGCCCCACGAAGTGGCAGCCCTCTCCTGCTAATGGCAGTGGGCTGGGGCAGAGACCACGCATCTCTCTGCCATTGCTGGCCTGTGACAGCCCCTTTCTCTGGGGTGCTGCCCTCTCTGACAGGCACTGGGCCCAGGAAGACAGCTGGGTCTGTGTCCAACAACTCAGCTAGACTCTCTGAGCCCTTCCTCCCAGCCTGTAAACAGCCAGTTTCCTGGCAGGTGGCCACGGTTGAAGAAAGGAGAACCCAGAGTTCCCCTTTCTGGGCCTGAGGTGTGGGCAGGGTGGTCTGGAGGGTATGAGATGCCCCTTCCGTTTCTAGGTCCAAGCTGTAGGCAGTGTAGGTTACCAGTGGGTGAGGTGGGGGGTGTTAGCTGGGGGACTAGGGTGGTCCTGAGCCCAGGCTGCCCCTCCTCCTCCACCCAGGTGTGGGACATGTGGCCCTGATGGCCCCATCTTTCCAGTTTTCCCTCACACTCATCCCTCGACAGACCCTAGATGAGGCAGCTGGGCTCTGAGACTGCATCTCCACCTGGCCCACCCCGGTCCCCCACTGTGCTCAGCCTGGCCCTTCCCCATGCCTCCACTGGAGCTTCCTGGGGTGTCCAGGAGCTGAAGAGGCGGGAGTGTGGTGGCTGTCTCACACAGACTGGGGCTCCCACCCCTGCTCTGCTTTCTGACTCTGGGTGGGCAACCTCGGTTTCCCTGACTGTAAAATGGAATAGAGGACAGCTGAGAGGATCAGTTGAGGCAATGTACTAGAACAGCCCAGCCCAGGGTGAGCACAGGGCAGTGGCTGGGTGAAGAGGTGGAGGTGGCTGTGATCTTACTAGCCTGAGTGGTCTGTGGTGGAGACTTGTCCTCCTCTCACTTCCTGTTCTGGGCTGGGCAGTGTGAGCACGTTCCCACAGCCTTGGCCCCACTTAGGGCGGGGGAGATGTGCAGCTTGGAGTTGAGCCCCAGCCATTCTGGGTGTCTCAAGAGAGCAGGGAAGGAGGTTAGTGTTGATGACATGGCTCATATGGAGGCTGCTCGGAGCCATCTGTATAAGCTGGGGCTCTGGGAACCTGTGACCTGTCACGGCATGGTATTTCCATCTTACTGCGGCCTTGTCTGCTCTGAGTGCATAGAGTGGCCAGAATCCCACTGGCCTGCCCCTGACTCCCCAGGACCTGGCCATAGGGCAGGCCTACCTTGCTCTATTTGGTGGAAAGGGGTCAGGCAGGTGTGGGTTCAGTTCCCAAATCTGACTGATTATCTGTGTGGTCTTGAACAGATCGCATTCCCTCTCTGACCCTCAGTCTCAACATCTGCGAAATGGGCCTGCCTTGGGGTTGTGGTGGTGGATCTAGAGAGGATGTATGGCCAGCAGGAGGGAGGCTGTGGTGAGCAACAGTCCACCATGGCGCCCGAGAGAGGGGTGCTTAGCACCTTGGGGCTCATTCTCCCATTGAGGGCGTGGGTGCCGGCACATAGTATGCTCAGCAGGCATTCGTTCTTGTTGTGTCCCGGCCACCATGTTTTCCATCCTCCTGGGACCCTGCCAAGGTACACGACACCTCTTGGTCTCTGGGTCCTGTCTGGGTACTAGCAACCCCCAGGTCAGGGCTGAGACACCGGCCTTGCTGCCTGGAGCTCTGGGCCCAGCCCACCCATGGTCTGGCTCTGCTGTGGCCTGTGCCCCTATAAACTGGGTCCTGGCCTGGCCTGGAAGGCCGTCTCCTTGCTCTCTGTCCCCCATGGTGCTCTTCCTTCTCAGTCCAAGGTGGAGACTTGAGGTCCTGCCATGGGTCCGCTCCTGGCCTGGAGCCGTGGGCCTTCTGCCTTTTCATCTGAGTGCCCAGAGGTGTGGTGAGCCATGGAGTGGCCCCACTCTGGCCTCTGGTCTGGGCTCTGGGCTCAAAGCTCTGAGACCTGACCTGAGCTCTGGGCCGAGCCCCTCTCCTAACAGTGCCCCATCTCCAGTGGCCAGTGTCAGATGCTGAGGTGGCCTTGATTCGGCTGGGCTCTAGGGCTCCTGACCCCTTCCCTGCCATGGCTGTAACATCCAGTGCTGGTCCTCCTCTGTCCCAGGAGGCTCCCAGGGTACCTGCCCTCACTCACCTCTCCCACAGGGCTCTCGTAACTAAAACAACCCCGTGGGCCGCCCCCAAGTCCTGCAGTTTGCCAGCCTGGGCCTGGAGAGCTGAGGGTGGGTCTCTCCTTATCACAGAACCCCAACTGGAGCTGGCCCAAGGCTTGCTGCTGGGGCCCAGCTCTGCGAAGGGACCTGAGCCTCAGCTCAGGGCATCTACTGTGCACCTGATAAAGGCTTTGGAGGGCTGAGCCATCACACTGCTGGAACAGGAGGAACATGGCCATAGGTGCCCTGGACAGTCCAGCAGTGTGATGGCTAAGCCCTCCAAAGGGCTTCTGGGGGCTCTGGTGTGGTGGGCAGTGCTGAGCAGATGTGTATGTACACACATGCATACACACACAAGGAGACTGTTGCAGACACCCATGCTGCCTGGGCATGTTTAGCAGAAAAAGCCAAGACTTCCAGCTGCTGCTCGGAGCTCCGCTGGCCCCCTCAGACTCCTCCTGGACTCACGTGAGGTCCCAGTTGGGAGGTGGCATCCTCAGGGTGCATCCCAGCACCCACAGGAGACTGGTCTGGTCATGTGCTCCCCTTGCCTTGTGTTTCCTTTGACTTGTTGGTGATGTCTTCTGGAGGTTGTGGGCTGTGGGGAGGGAGGGACTCGGTCGCTTTTGTTCCCTGTGGTATCCTCAGCTCTAAGGGCAGTTTGTAGTGCACACTCAATAAACACATTTTCCTTTCCCTCCTGGGGCACATTCCTGGCCTCAGATGTGTAGGCCTGACCCCAGGGCCCTCAGAAATCATCCAATGGGATGGTCATTGCAGTGGTGGACACTTAACTTGGCCAAGGTCAGGAGGAGGCTGTGGACAGCACCTTAGGTGTTTTTTCATTGTCAGTGTCCCCTGTAGCATCTCAGCATTATGCTAGTGGGATAAGAAGGAGCCAGTCTGCCTGCCCACCGCAGGGAGTGGCCCTCTTGGGGTCTCAGCTATACAGGTCAGCAGATGCCAGAGTTCTTGTGTCCAGAGCTGAGGGGGCCATGCAAAGCCAAGGCCAGACTGGCGGAAGGTCTAGAAGTGTTATGGACTGAATGTTTGTTTTCCCTAATATTATGTCAAAGCCCTTAACCCCCAATGTGATGGCATTGCAGGCAGGGCCTTGGGAGGTAATTAGGTTTAGATGGGGTCATAAGGGTGGGGCCCTCATGATGGGATTAGTGGCCTTATAAGAAGAGACACCGAAGAGCTTGCTGTGTCTCTCTGCTGTGTGAGGATGCAGCAAGAAGGCAGCCATCTGCAAGCCAGGAAGACAGCCCTCACCAGGAACCAACCATGCTGGCACCCTGATCTTGGACTTTCAGCTTCCAGAACTGTCTGTTGAGAAAATAAATTCGTCTGTTGTTTAATCCACCTGTCTATGGTGTTTTGTTTTAGCAGCCAGAGCAGACTAAGACAGGAGGGGAAGGGCTGTGAGCAAACCCTGGCCTGGGGCTAGACCTGGCCAGGCACTGACTGCCTGAGGGAGCGTGGACCAGCCCTGCCTTCTTAGGGCTACAGTGCCCAATTTTCTCAAATCCAGCCTTGGACCACATGAGCTGAAGATCCACGTACCTCTGAGGATGGGTGACTCTCATCTCGGACCAGTCTTTATGCTGAGCTGTATTTTTAGTAGAGACGGGGTTTCACCATGTTGGTCAGGCTGGTCTCGAACTCCTGACCTTGTGATCCACTCGCCTTGGCCTCCTAAAGTGCTGGGATTACAGGCGTGAGCCACCACGCCTGGCCCCTTTTGTCACTGCCCCTCTTAACACACAGGGTCCCTGGTGTACCTAAACAAGGGACGTAATTCACAGAGCCTCAGTGTTCCTTCCTGTACACTTGGGATACTGGTGCCCCCACTTAATGGGCTGTCTTCGGGAACAAATGAAGTAACGATTACAGAGGACTTAGCATGTGCCTGGCACTAAGGAGGTGCTCAGTAAAGAACAGCTACAGTTATTGTCCTCATGATGTCACCTGGCCAGTGCAGAGGGATGGGGATGGTCACTGCTTGTTCTGGATGCTCTGCTGATGTTGATGAAGCCCAAGAGGACACTGGCTTCCCAAATCACTGCCTGCTGTGGCTGTGGGTGAGCCTCTGATCCTCAGGCTCTGGGATCTTCTCCCAAGAGAAGGGGGTGCATCAGACACCCCTGCCAATGCTCATGCAGCTGGCTATTTGACTCCAAATGCGGTCTGTACACTGACTCCTTTAGTCCAGTGTGCTCAGAGCTCTGCGAATCTCATGCCTACTTTCTAGAGGGCTGACTGTCTTTCCCAGCCCCAGCCACCTTGTAGGGGGGCCTGTGCTGCCCTCACCGACCTCAGAAATGTCCAGCAGGCTGGACCCATTGATCCCTCAGCCCACCTCCCCAGCCTGCCCTGTGGCTTGACCCTGGGTCACAGACCAGCTCCTACGTGTGCTGCAAGAATCCCAGAAATCCCATTAGCCCGTGTGTGTCTGCACCTGACTCAGTCCTGCGCACTTTTTCTATCCACATACACCGTCTTGTGCATGTTTCATGGAGCCACAGGATGCCGGAGTCGGCTGGGGTCCTGGAGCCATTTCAGCTGATCCTCCTTTCATTGTAGAAGCCTCATGGACAGTCACCTGAGTGGCGCTTGCAGCTGGCCCAGGAATCTCACTGGGTAAAGGAATGCAGTGAGCTTGGCAGCGTCTGCTGTACTGCAGGCTCCTGGTGATTGCCTGTTCAAAAGCAGAGGCATCTGCATGTTCTCACGCATGTGGGAGCTAAACACACTGAACTCATAGAAGTAGAGAGTAGAATACAGGTTACTAGAGACTGGGGAGGGCAGGGGGAGGGAAGATAGGGAGAAGATGGTTAAGGGACACAAAGTTACAGCTGGTTAGGAGGCATAAGTTCTAGTGGTCTAGAGCACTGCAGGGTGACTATAATTAACAATAATTTATTGTATATTTTCAAACAGCTAGAAGAGAGGAATTTGGATGTTCTCAACACAAAGAAATGATGAATGTTTGAGGTGATGGATATGCTAATTATCTGATGTGATCATTACACATTGTACGCATGTATTGAAATATCACTCTGTACCCCATAAATATGTACAATTACTATACATCAATTTTAAAAAAGGCAGAGGTGTCTACCAATACATTACGAACTGCCCAGGGCTGTCTGGGCATCATCTCAGGACAATCCTGGGCAGTACAGGGAATGACACAGAAAGCAAAGTGACGCAGGGATTGCTTAGGGAATGTGAAGGACTGGCAGCCAAGCCGGTGCTCTCCTTGTACGTGCTGGGCCTCCCACTACGCACCTGGCTTTTGTGTGGTTCTCTCCACCTCCAGTGCCATATCCCCAGCCCCAGCCTGGACACTTGAGGTCACTTCCCCGTGTCCCCCTGCCTCTGCCCTTCCCTCCAGGCCATTGTCCATGTAGCAGCCAGAGTTATCTGAAAAATCAACCTAACCACCTCCCTCTCCTGCTGAAACCCTTCAATGGCTCCCCATTGCACTAAGAATCAAATCCAGACCCCTCGCCGGGGCCGCAAGTCCCCAAGGACACCGACAAAAGCTGAACTTACTTGTGTCTTAGCCGCCACTTCTCGTGACCTCACTGCTCTGGCCACATTGGCCTTTTCCCCATCTCTCCAACAAGCCAAGCATGCATCTACCCTGGGGCCTTTGCACATGCTGTTCCTACTATCTGGAAGGCTCTTTGCATGCTGGGCTCCTTCTTGGCCTTTGGCTATGCCTCTGATCTTACCTCCTCAGAGAAGCTCCCCTTGGCTCCAAGTAGGGCCCCTATTACTCTACCAAAATGTTCTTTTCCTTCTTTGCAGGCTTCCTCATCGGCAATGATGTTATTAATTTATTTGTGAGGGCCATCAGGTTTGTGAGGGCAGAGAAGCGTCTGTCTTGTTTACTGCCAAGTCCCCAGAGCCAAGCCTGGTATGTGGCTGGTTGGAGGTGTTCAGTAAAAGTCCTTGGATGGGCGACAGGATAGAGGGACTCATGGGACCTCTGCTCTCTGCAGCCTCTGCATGCTGCTGCTCCTTGTCCGGTGTTCTTTCTCAGGACCACTTGGGGTCGCACAGCTGCATGTATAGCAGCCCTGTCCTGCCCCCTGTGGGTCTGCCTGTGCTAGCCCTTCCCTCCTGGTCAGCTTCTGCACTGAAGATCTTTCTGGCAAGAAAAGATGGGAGCTGATGGCACTGCCTCTCCCTGGTAATGGCTATTTCTATGAGGGCTTCCAAGGCCATGTGCAAAGGGGAGAACCACGCTGGAGATGTTTCCAACACTCACTGGCTGGAGTGGGAAAGTTCTGGAGGCCCCATGCCTCTGTATGCCTGAGGTGTGCCTGTGGGGGCGGGAGAGGGTAGTTGGGGGTGAGTGGAGAAGTCGTGCAGAAGAAATAGAAGCTCACCCGGGCTCCAGGTGCTGGCGGTATAAGCTTGTGCACCAGAACCTGGGTTTCTCTTCTCTTCTCCCACCTGGGAATTTTCTGGTGGGCTTAGGAGCCCCTCTTCCCCTCAGCAGCCTCCATGGGTGAAATGGGGCTGACATGGTCCTGGCCACTGCCTCTTTCTGGCCAGGGCAGGGGAAAGGGTCCCTGGCCGGGAAGGGGAGGAGCTGTTGCAGGTCTAGGGCAGTGAGCCTGACAGCCGTGAGCTTGGCAGGGAGGTATTGCCCACCGGCTCCCACCAGTGCCTCCCTCCGCACTCCAGGAGCTGCTGACCATTGCCTGTCTGTGAGGACATAGCCAGCAGCCACTGCTGCCACCACGCGGGCCTCTGAGGAAGCAGGAGCTGGACCCTTCCTGGTGAGCAGGGGCTAGAAGGGCTTTGAAGCTCTGTAGTTGTTCATGCTCAAGCTTTCTTAGGAGAAGCCTGCACGAGTGCAGCCAGGATGGGATCCACTGCTTTAGGCTACTTAGCTCCTGCCAAGAAAATTAACGTTGTTAAAGGCAGGACAGCGAGGTCTGTGATGAGTCTCAGCACGCACTGATCGGCACTGGTGAATGCTTCCGGGAGCTCCTGGATGTCAGGTGCAGCCAGCAGGGGCATGCATGTGGCTCTGCCTTGGCCTTGCCCTGGGACGCTGTCACGTGGACGTGCTATGTGCGTGGATGTGCCGGGGCTCTTGCATGCCAGTCCAGGCACTGGCACATAGCAGATGGGCCCCCACTCAGCCTTGCCCCTCAGAGCTCCCCAGGGCATCTTCCCGACACCAGGCCCCTGTGGCTGCTGGCCTGCAGGGTCACACCTGTGCTCAGCATTCAAGTCCTCGTGGTCTGGCCTCTGGCCTGGCATCCAGTCTGCTCTCTCCTGGTTGCCTCCACCCATGCACCCTGTGCCGCAGAGCCCCATCTCATCCCAGTCTCAGTTCTGTACGCTCTTCAGGAGGCCTTTCCTGGCCGCTCTGCTTCCTCTGCCCGGGCCGGGGCCACCTCATTGCTGTCATGCCATTCATTGTGTCTTTGGTGTCTGGCTTCTACATGCACCTTTGAAGTCTGTGAGCACCAGCACCATGAACTCCTCATCTTGGGACTCCCAGGCCTGTACAGACCTAGGCACATGCAGGGGTGGAGCAAATGTTTGTTGCGTGGCTGCCTGACTGGACCTCTGACAAGTACACACGAGGACCTGCACACACATACTGCATGCACACTTGTGTGTCCCAGAGAGCTCACAGTACACACCGGCTGTTGGACTAAGACCCCAGTGATAGGTAGTCCAGGGGTCATCTTCCCAGAGAGTCCCTTCCTGGGGGGGCCTGTCTAGATATGCTGGGAGGTCCCAATGGGACCATGGGGAAGGTGGCCGGGCCTCGCACCCTGTGGCACATAGGGGTTTCTGCCTCTCATGGCCTGTGGGGAAGTTGTGGCCCACGTGTGTGTTTGTCAGAATGCTAAAGCAGACCATCTGAGACTATCGCCTCCAGGGAAACCTGCTGTGGGTCTGAAATCACCCTCCATGTGAGTCATAATAATCATGCTGGTGTCAGAAACTCTCATTTGGGCCTAAGCAAAACAGGGATCATTATTAGGCCATGTAATAGAAAAGGCCGGAGGCTGCATCGCTTCAGGCATGGCTGGATCCAGGGCCCAAATGGTATCCACAGAACTCTGCCTCCGTCTCCACACCCCTTGTCCCTGCTCTCTCCTGTGTGGTTTCCTTCCTGGGCAGCCTCCTGCCTGTTGCAGGCTGATGTCTAATGAGCCCAGCCCCCTGGCCACTTGCCCCTGGAAGAGGGGGATTATTTAACAAGAGTCTCACAGGAGTCCCAGGACTTCAGCTCACTGGGCTGGTATGGGGCTGAATCACTTCCTCCCCGAATCAATCCTGGTGCCCAAGGAGTAGAACACCCTGATTGTCAGACTGGTGGGGGCTGCCCAGTCCCTGGACTGAGAGTGAAAGAGGCATGGTAGATGGGGGTGGGGTCACTTGGAGAGGAAGAGAAAGGATGCCGAGACTGCAGCAGTGTCCAGCTGGGGGCTTCTCTGCCACAGGCACTTGGAATGTGGCCTGTCACGTTAAGGGGGGATTGGACTGGGAGCCTCAGGGCAACACCTGGTGACAGTTGTTCCGGCGAGCTCCAGGAGACCCAAACAGTGCTGGCTGGAAAGCTCTTTGGGGACAGGAGAGTAAGGAGGGGAAAGGCCAGGCTTTGAGCTCTGTGGTGTGTCCATGGGTGGGTGGGGCAGGGCAGGAGGGTGGGGCTGGGCAGTTAGGGTAGGCTTTCTGGGGTAAGGGACATGTGCCAGCCCGCAGGATGACACCTGTGCTCAGCGTTCACGCAGGGTACGGGGCCTGGGCCTCTCACACATAGCCCTCACTATGTAGCTGCCATGTATGCTCTTGTACCTGGTTTTAGTCTTCCCCAGCCGGGAGGCCTCTCCTTACCCCATGCATACATTGTGGGTGGGGATCTCTGCTTTAATCCTCCCAATGGGCACATTTGTGGGGAACCCTGAGAGCTCCCTCCAGGTTCCAAGGGACAAGGAGGAGTCCTGGGCCAGCAGCCTTGCCCCATCCTCCTGGCCAGCCTCTGTTTATCCTTCTGCCTAGTGGGGCCAATGCCTGGGGCTGCCGTGGACTTCAGGAAGCTGGGCTGCTGCTGGGAGGTGGCCGCCTTATCAGCAAGGGCCTGGCTCCTGCCTCCTGGGCAGCGTCTGCTCTGCTCTGAACGATTAATTGAATAGAAATCTTAGCACTGTGAGGCAAAGCTAGGGCCCTGCCTAATCTCATTAAGAAGTCCCCTGACAGTCTCATTAGGCGGCTGGCTACTCAGAGATGTTTATCTCTGCTACAGGATGGTCAGGCCCTGGGGGGGTGGACCTGGGGCCAGGCCCCACCCAGCTGCCCTCCAAACACAGGCCTGGGCAGAGATGAGGCTATGGCAGCTCTGCCGGCCAGCACCAGTCCCTACTTAATCGGTTATGGTTTGCTGGACTTAATTACTTTAAAATTATTAATTTCAGCTGGAGAAAGCAGGTGGTGGTGGTCCAAGAAGAAACGTGAGCCTTCTTAAGGGGTGTGAGGCGGGCTGGGGCGGAGAGGGTGTTTCCAGCTGGCAGAGCCCATGTGCTGGAGTTGCCCTGGCAGGCCACACCCAGCAGTGTGTCTGGACACTCTGCATACTATGGCCACTAGCTGGGTGTGGCAGGGACAGACGAGTGGCCTAAGAATGTGAAGCATGCTACAAGAGAATGAAGCCTGCCCAGGGGTGTGGGAGCACAGGGGTGGTGCCTAACCTAGCCTGGGCTTGGGGTTAACCAGCGGAGGCTTCCTGGAAGAAGTGACTTCTGAGCTGAGTCTTAAGTGTGGAACAGTGGTTGGTCAGGTGAAGAAAGGGAGGCAGGCACTCCAGGCAGTGGCATAGCTGGAGCTAGGGCTCAGAGGTGAGCTGTCCAGGGTCCCTGGGCATAGATGGAGGAGGTGCTGACATCCTGGCAAAGTCTGCAGGGGCCTTAGGGCTTCCCTCTGGTACAGGCAGAAGTGGCTCAGGACTGAACCCCTGAGCATCAAAAGATCTAGGATGTGGGCCACTGGAGGGGACATCGTTGGGGCTCAGAGCCATGTGCCTCCATCTAGGCCCTTAAGCTGTGAGGAGAGAGGCCTGTGGGGATGGCAGAATTGCACAGGCTAGTCAGCTCCCCCAACCCCTGCCTCTGCAGGCATCTGTGCTCTGGATTCAGGGCCGCTCCCTGAGGATCCCAGGTGCAGAGCGTGCCATTCTTGGAGGTTTCAGGACTTCTGCATGGCTGAGGCCCATCTCTAAGCCTGGCTTCTGCCTCCCATGGCCACAGATGCCTAGTCTGCCACACAGAGGGGAGAGGAGGAGCAGGCTGCTAGGCTAGCTGGCTTCTCCCTGGATGGGGAGCAGGGCTCAGACCCCCAAATTTGCCCAAGGCCTGGTGGTAGGTCTGATAGCCCCAGGCCTCTCTCTTCTCCACCCCAGGGTCCCCTGTTCCTGTCCACCCAAGCTGCACCACTCTGAGTGACTTTATTACATATACTGTTGAGATGGTGCTGGTTTATGACAAGGGTACCTGCATTTCATAACATATGGCAGCCCGAGGCCCCTCCATGCAGACATGAAGATGAAGATGTCTCATGTCAGACATCTGAGATGAAGGCTCATGCACCAGCAGTGGACTTTGGAACATGTGCCAAGGGAAGAGGAAGTGTGAATCAGGGCGGGAGGGAAGGCCAGTCTGATTGGTCACTGCCGTGGGCCACTGGGGCTCGTTCCTGCTGGGACCCTCCAGGGAACCACAAAAAATGCATCTGGATTGTCCATCTGGGCAGGGAAAGTGGGAGAATTTATCCACCAGCCCACTCCTTACTGGTCAGAGGGACCCGGTGCTGCTCCCTTCCCAGGTATTCCAGGTTTGTGCAGCAGCTTGGCTGGGCAGTTCCCGCCTGGTGCCAGCAGAGAGGCCCCTGCTGAGCAGAGGTGAGGGCTGCCCAGGGATGCCCGTATGTAGCCAGTCACCACAGCAACAGAAGGAGAGGTGGCTGAGAGGATGTGACATGGGCCACAAGAGTTGTCTAGAGACCCAAATTCTGCTAGACTTCTTAGAATGACCTAATGGTAAAATTCAGGTGTCAAGACAGGGCTTTCCTGGTGTGTGTAAATTATATCCTACAAGTGTACTTTGGCCCCAAAAGAGGCTGGTATAGGAGGGGCTGTGCCCCATTTCTCCCCAGCACCTGGTGGCATTGCTAGACCACCACGGCCTCAGAGGCAGCACCTGGCTCTTGCTGGTCCCTGCTCCTCCCCTAGCTTCTGGTCCAGTGTGGGGCACATGTGGGCCAGTCTTGGCTGGGGGGAAGGCAGGTGGGATAGGGCGAAGTCTCTGAATCATCTTTGACACTGGACAGTGCTGTGGCTGGGCTGAGTCCCTCTTCTGCCTCTTATTGGCTGTGCGAGTCAGTGCATGTTCCTCTACATATCTGAGCCTCAGTTTCCTCATCTGTAGGATGGGGATACTCACATCTACCTTGAACAATTGTTTTGAGAGTCTGAAGACATGGTGTGCATACAGTGGGTGCCCATTTGTTCCTTGCCCACATGTCTCTTGAGGGTTGACCCAGTGCCAGCCACTGTGGGCACAGCAGACCCAGGCCCCAGGAATTCAGTCAAGTGTCAGTGCCCAGGCTCCACCCCAGAGAGCCTGATTTAACAAGCTGGGCAAGGGCCCAGGCACTGGTATTCTCTAAGAGCTTCCTGGGTGGTGCCAAGCGGCAGCCAGGGCCAGCCAATGAACGGTGGCCCTTCATGATGCAGAGATGGAACGCCAAGGGCCAGGCGTGGCCACGTGCTTTCCCGCCCCAGCTCCCAGCAGGTGCTTGGCTAGTGGGGGTGCTCTCACTGTTGATTTCCTTCATCACAGCTCTGGACATTCTCCCCCAGTTCAGACTGAAATACACACTTGTGCTGCACAAGGCGGGGTCCCTGGCTGGGCCATGACTGTCATTCTGTCCATCCCCCTGCATGACAGCGATTCTCTCTCATCAGACACAGGGTGCCATGGTTCACTAGGGAGGTGTGGGGATTCACGCCTCATTAACTTCAAGGCTGGGATCTCCAGAAAGGATACCCTCTCACACTGGCTGACCACCTCCTTTCCCACCTTGGGGGCCTCAGCCACCAGAGGCTGTGTATGCCCAGCAGAGCTCTGAGCCAAAAATGGCTTATGTTCTCTGCAAGGAATATTTCTCTGCAAGGAATATTTCATCTCATTTTATCAGTAATACAGAGCAGTGGAGCGATGGTACCTATGTGTTCTAATTCATAATTTTACAGTAATTTTAGAAAACTCAAGATATTGGGTTTCTTTCCATTAGTGAGATGGTGGCAGGCAGTAAAGCCCACTGTCTTCTTATAATTGGATTTAAATTGTTTTAATTATACAGCCCATATTCTCCCAGTAACATACCATCTCTGTGAGTTAATGGGCTTTGAAATCTTCTTTTGTTCCATACACTGTAGATACAGATTTTTTTGTTAAATGATTTATTTTATATATAGAAATCCAGAAAATTTGCTGTGAGGTAGCTTAAGATGAGAACTGGGAGGTTCTGTTCTGTTAGAAGAAGGTGAATAACCCTCTGCAGAAAACCCAACCCTAATTCCTGGATGGAATTCTGAGCATCTCCAAAACAAGGTTTTAAGAGCACAAGTGATGGAGAGTGCTATCAGCAGAGAGAACATTCGTGTGGCTGAAAGGCTGCTGCATAAAGTCCTCTGTTGATCCTTCAGTGGGGATAGTATAAAGGAAATGTCCATTCATTTGTTCATTCATTTCCTGAGTGCCTACTGTGGACTGGCCCTGGCCTTGGGCATATACAGCAAGGAACGCCAGGATCTTTATCTTTAAAGAGCCTGTGCTTTTCACAGGAACAAACATTTGTATTTATGACAAATAAGACCTTTCAATGGTCAGCCCTTCTCCGGAATGGGCTGTCGGGCCGGGGCTCACAGCGCACAGGGTTTGCCCACTGCTGGGGCTCCCTCAATGCTGAGGGGTATGCTGCCATGGAGGGGGTAGCTCGCTACCCGACTCAGGCTGCTCCTGGGCAGGGAAGCAGCGTGGGCTCCCTAGGGCTTCCTGGAGGATGGGCCCAGCTGGGCCAAACTTCCTGTTCTCTGGATGTCCCTCAGGCCTGCCCTTCCCACTCCGTCCTGGGGGCATGGCCAGCCCGTGGGTCTCAGTCCCCCTTGGGTATATAACAGGGCCCAGCCAGCCCCTTAACTGGGTTGGGCTATCCCAGTTAGGCCAGCCAAGTTGCCCAAAAGACTTCTGAGGCTTGACAGACCTTGGGTGAGGACATAGTGGAGTGTGTGTGTACTGGGAAAGGAGCTGGGTTCATCTTGATTTCCACCTCACTTCCTTCTTGGTTCTCTGGACCTGAGGTAGAGGCATCACTGGGACCTGGACTTGGACCTGCTGGCTGGCCCAGCACCGCTGTGTGGCCTTTGTGAGCTACAGCCCTCTCTGGTTTCTGACACTGGCTGTGTGCAGCAGTGCCCGCAGCATGAGGGCCGTGTGACCTGCCTATTTGAGTACTCCCCTCTCATCCCTGCTCCTGAACACACGGGGCACTTGGTTTGGAGCCCCCATTGACTGAGGGTCCTTCAACAGTGTGGGAAGTCTCTGCAAAAACTCGGGAGTAAGCAGAGGTGGATGAGGCCCGGAAGGTCACACCAGCCCCTCAGTTGGAGGGGCCCAGGGTGACTCTTCTTTAAAAGCTCCCAGATGAGAACCTCAAGCTCAGGACTTGCTCCCCATCTCACGATAGAACTTCTAGAATTAGTGCCCTAAAATCCCAATCCCTGGGCTGGGCTTGGAAACTCTGGCACAGAATCCAAGGCAAAGATGCTCCCTGGAAAGTCCCTGAGGCCAGAGCCCTAAATTGGGGCTCCGCAGACTAAGAACTGCAGGCGCACAGCTCTTGAGCCTGGAAACCCCATTTGGAAGCCACTCGGTCCAGGCCCTTTGAGCCCAGGGCCCCTCTCTGGGCAGACAGGGCTGGGAAGAGGTGCAGGGCTGTGCGTCTACCCCACTGCTCGAGGCACCAACTCCACAGATGTAAATGCCAGGCTCATAGCAGGAGACTACGTGTTGTGAAATGTGGCCGTGGTTTTGTGACATGTTCTCTCAGTGTGTCTGTTATTTACAGCTGGTGAGGAGGGCCTAGCTCTGGGAGCTGCAGGAGAGGGAGTGCTCAGGCTGAGGGAAAGCCGTGGCCGGGAGCCCTGTGGGGGAGGATGCTCACCCTCACTGGCTGCCGAAAAGCCACCTTTAAGGTCCTTGGTTAAGGTTAAGCATTTCCCTAAGCGGGCCCTTCTGGAAACATGTGTGAGGGAGGGGCACCCGCGTAAGTACCCAGGGTCCCACCAGGGCCTCATCCTAGTCCCATCTTCTCCTCCATCCTCCGGGACTGTTTAGTGGGCAGTGCAGGCTCTGGGGCATCCAGAGCTCCCTGTCGGTGGTAGGGTTTTCTTACTATCTCTAGAAGCACTCTGCTCCCTTTGTTTTTGTGTTTTAGGGGACTAAGTTGAAAGGATGGACCTGGGGGATCAGGGACAGTCCCTGGAGCAGGGGGTTTCTTAAATGAAACCTGAACAATAAGGAGGAGGGAGGATACACAGCATATGCAAACACCAGAGGCCAAAGGACAAGCGCCCAGGAGGAGGTAAAGACAGAAGGGCGAGTGGGGGTCGGGGAAGGCAGGGCTCCCTCTGAGAGCCAGGGGATTACAGTAGCTAGCCTGGATCTGTCTGCTGTAGGGACTGGACAGAGAGGCCCACTGTCAAGGGGGACAGGGTTGGGGGCTGCCTGTGGTCCTTGACTAGGAGGAGGCCTGAGCAGGAGTAGGCTCCTGAGAGGCAGAGTGAAGGCCTTTCTCTTCTTCCCTTGGCACCCTCCAAGTGTTTGTCCAGGGCCACCGCCTCCAGGCAGCTTCCCGCTCCAGTCCTCATCCAGTTGCTCTGCTCCCTCTTTGTAGGCCCTGGCTGCCATGGGGACTTCAGCAGGCAGGGCCATCTTGCCTTTTTCCTTCTTCCCTCCTCCCCTTCTAGTTTTTGGTTGTATCAAAGTTATTCATGCAGATAGTTTCAAGAGCCCGTGACTTCTATGGTCTAGAGAAACAGTGACTCCCCTCCCCTGCCTTACTCCCCCGGAGGCCCCTGTGCCCCTGGAGTATTCACCTGCAGAGTTCCCAAGTGCATGCTTGGCTCCACCCCTTGATATTCCCCTTGTGGACGTCTGTATTGGCTTCTCGCCTCAGAGGAGGGGAAGTGCGGGCTCTCTCTCCCTCTGTGCCCTGCATCCTGCCCTCTGGGTGGCAGGTCATGACGGTGCTCTGCAGTCTGGTCAGATCTGTGGTGCACGTTTTCTGCATTAGGCCCGTGTCAACACACAGCACAGCCCAGTTAGGGAAGCGTTGCCTTAGCCTTTCCTGTCCGATATTTTGCTTCCCCTGGAGTTGCTGACTGACTTTTTGGTGGTTCGGTGCTTTGCTTGCTATGCATCTCTCGTCATTTCATCCCCGTGCTCTCAGCTGGGTGTCTGAGTGTCCCCTTGCTCTGATCCTTGCTCAGCAACTCCTGGGCTTTCCATTCCGCTGCTTGGCTGCTTGACCTTCTCCCCTGGAGCCTCCCAACTGCTGCAAGGGGCACTCTCCCTAATCTGTGATGCTCACTCTCCCCTCCTCCAGTCCCTGCTGTCTCCGCCTCTGTGAGTTCTTCCCTGGGATCCATGCAGAATTTCACCCTGCTCCCCACCCCACTGCCGCCCCTCCCGTCCTCCTGGTGCTGCCTGTCTTTCTCCGTAGTTCTCATCTCCTTTTAATAGGCCACTTGGCTGGACGATGGGTTAACCTTGTTGTTGCTCGTTCACCTCTATCCCAAGTGGAAGCTTTAGGAGGGCAGGGATTGCTGTCTTTTGGGTCCTCATCTCTAGCGCCATGCCTTGCAGGTGTTCCATCAGGTTGCATGCAGGTTGCATGGAGGACTAAATACCTCTGAGCTGGCTGCCAGACCCCAGACATTGACACCTCCTCTTGAGGTCACTTTGGTCTGCTGACTCCCAGCCTCCCCACTCTGCTCGTTCCCTCCTTTGGTGTCGTGGGTTCCTCAGAAAGGTGCAGCTGGCCTCCTCACTGCCTGTGAGGCTGCTCACATGGCCATGCCTGAGGGCCGGCTCTAGGTTCTCCTCCCCAGCGGGAGGCAAAGGCCTAAGCTTTCTTCCTCGGTGTGCATCCTGCAGTGTGGTTCTGCCTGTCTAGCCCAGCCACAGGGTGCAGTGGGAACTACCACACCCCTGGGAGCTGCAAGTTAATTAGTGTAGGTGGAGCCAGCACTGGGTAATCTCCGAATCCACTCCCCATGGGCAGGCCTGTGCCAATCCCCAGGCTTCCCGCATGGGGCTTTGAGGTGCCCTGGCCTGGCCTCTGCCAGCCTTGGTGGCTTCTCTCACCCCATACCTCCTCCTCCTCCTCCCCTGCCTTCCCTTGCAGCTCAGGAGATGTTTCTCAAAAGTGCAGGATTCCTGGGAGGCTCCTAGGAGATGTCCAGGTGTGGCAGGGCAGAGAGCATTTGTTCACTTCACAGATGTTCACTGGTGTCTTGTTTGGGCCAGGCACCAGGCACTGTGTTGGGTGCTGGGGTTCAGGGTGGACATGGTACCTGGAGCTTGCCTTTGAATTGAGAGAGGAGGTGAGAGACAGCACTTTGGAGGCAGACCAGCTGGATCTGAACCCCAGCTCTGTCACCGACTAGTTTTTGACCTTGAGTAACTTACTGAAGCTCTCTGAGCTTCACTTTCCTCATCTATAAAATGGGGATAAGCATAGGCCCTGCCACCCAGGGTATTTGTGTGAATTAAAATGGGAGCCAGGCACGGTGGCTCACACCTGTAATCCTAGCACTTTGGGAGGCCGAGGCAGGCGGATCACTTGAGGTCAGGAGTTCAAGATCAGCCTGACCAACATGGCGAAACCCTGTCTCTACTAAAAACACAAAAATTATCTGGGTGTGGTGGTGTGCACCTGTAGCTGTAATCTCAGCTACTCGGGAGGCTGAGGCAGGAGAATTGTTTGAACCCGGGAGGCGGAGGTTGCACTGAGCCGAGATTGCGCCACTGAACTCCAGCCTGGGGGATAGAGCGAGACTCCCCCCTCCCCTGGGGGGCTGTTACTGTGGACTCTCAGGTGGGAGGGACCAGCAAGTTTCCCAAATGAATTCCAGCTGTGGTTTCTTCGGTTGTACAGGACAAAGATCCAATTCACCCTGGCCTTTGCCAAAAGGGGATTCAGGGCAGGCTGGATTCGGGGCTGTGGAGTATCTCTTTGTGGCTCTGCTTGACTTCATTTTGTACAGGCTCCTTCCACGTCATCCACTATTCCTGCTTAGCAAAAATGGCAGAGAAAAGACCACATTCCCTTTCCACTCGAGGGGAAAAGAGGTCGTCAGAGGACTCTGATTGGCCCACCCTGGTTCATGTGCTTATCCATGAACCAATCAGTGCAACAAGGGAATGGATATCCTGATTGGCCCAGCCTGGGTCATGTGCCTATCCATGAACCAATGAGTGTTACCAGGGATGGGAGTATCCTGACTGGCACAGCCTGGGTCATGTGCCCATCCAAGAGCCAATCAGTGTTATCAGGGAGGAGTATTTTCATTGGCCAGCCCAAGCCACGTGTCTCACTTCTTTCCAAAACCAGGTGGAATTAGAAAGAAGTTCCAGGCCTGGCACGGTGGCTCAGGCCTGTAATCCCAGCACTTCGGGAGGCCGAGGCAGATGGATCACCTGAGGTCAAGGGTTTGAGACCAGCCTGGCCAACATGGCGAAACCGTGTCTCTACTAATAATACAAAAATTAGCCGGGTGTGGTGGCGGGCGCCTGTAATCCCAGCTACTCGGGAGGCTGAGGCAGGAGAATCGCTTGAACCTGGGAGACCGAGGTTTCAGTAAGCCGAGATCATGTCACTGCACTCCAGCCTGGGGGATAGAGCAAGACTCCATCTCAAAAAAAAAAAAAAAAAAAAAAAAAAAAGAAGTTCCCAAAGGGAAGAGAAAGGCTGTTAGCAGGATAAGGTGAGCAAATAAACTGTGCTGGACATTCAGAACTGTAACTTCCAGGCCACCACCAGGAGCAGTTCTTCCTTGGTGGCTGTAGACATTGACCTCTGGGGTCCTCCCTTGTGGTTTTCAGGCTGTCTAGGCCACCGCTACTGATGGGAGTTCCCTGATTTCAGGACGTGGGAGGGTCTAGACTCGGGTCAGTGCCTCCTCGAGTGCTGGCTTTCTGTGGTGTTGTAGCTGGGGCCCAGTGTGGTTGGAAGCTGTCTGCCCCTTACAGGATGTTGTCCCTGTGCGAAGGCCCGGGCTACAGACTCCTGAGCGCACAAAGTCAAGGATCAAAGCCTCCCAGCTCCTGCCTGGGACGGCACAGCCACTCTCCCAGGCAGCCTTTGGTCCTGTCCTGCCCACATGCAGGTTGGAGTGGCCGGTGGGCTTGTGGGGGGCCTCCCTAACAGGGGATGGGCTGCGTTCCTGCGGGCTGGCTTGTGGTTAGTGTTGGTCAATGAGTTGGTCAGATAGAGAGTGGGCCAGGCTGGCCGGGCACGGTGGCTTATGCCTGTAATCCCAGCATTTTGGGAGGCCGAGACGGGCGGATCACGAGGTCAGGAGATCGAGACCATCCTGGCTAACACGGTGAAACCCCGCCTCTACTAAAAAAAAAAAAACTGCAAAAAATTAGCCATCCTGGTGGCGGGCGCCTGTAGTCCCAGCTACTCGGGAGGCTGAGGCAGGAGAATGGCGTGAACCCAGGAGGCAGAGCTTGCAGTGAGCCGAGATCGCGCCACTGCACTCTAGCCTGGGCGACAGAGCGAGACTCCGTCTCAAAAAAAAAAAAAAAAATAGTGGGCCAGGCAGTCAGCAGGGCTCAGGGTCTTTCTGGAAATGCCTACAGATGAGTGGGCGACGCTTACATGAAATAACACAACTGTCAGAAACAATTTATAGCCATGTTCCCATGGAGCCAGGTCTGGTTATGACTCTGCGTGTTGCCTTCTGGCAAATGAGGTTTGTCACCTAATCATTGCGCTTTAGTACCTGATATGAAAACCAGCCCTGGAGCCTACTGGGTGGGGACACCACGGGGTTCCAGGCACCCAGAGGACGGCAGGGGTATGGGGAGGTGTGGACCGGGTGATGGTGGGAAACAGCATTAATTGTCACCGTGGAGGAGGCCGGGTTGTGGACATACACTTGTATTTCTTCTTCAGCTGCCTGCTTGGGCTCTAGAGGAGACCCGGAGCCCAGGGTGCCACTGCTGCAAGGAGCACTGACATCCTTAGAGGCCCCCACTCCCAGCCTTCTGTTTCCTGGATGTCACGGTTCTTCCATTCCATCATGAAATCCTGTCTAATTCCTAAGCGTTTGCTTGGCCAGGGGCTGGGGATTACAGTGATCAGCCTTTAGCCTCTGCCTCTGCCATTGTGCAGCCTATTAGTGTTTCTATGTGTTATTGTGTACATTTTATTGCAAACACTGTGAAACAATCTCCTTCTTAGACACAACACTGGACAAGTAAGTCCAGTGATCAAACTCCTAGGAGAGCAATCTGGAGTTGTCTGTGATAGAGACACAGCCTTCAGAAAGGTGGAGTGGAGCAGCCCCTGCCACCCTTCTGTCTTCAATGTTTGGGATCAACAGGTGTGATGTTCATGTGACTCCTGGATTCCTGCCCCTTCACTGGCTGGTTAGGCCCCATGGAAACCATACTCAGCTGGACTAGGGTGAGAGGGCCCCTCTAAGGGTTTACCCTGTGTTGGGATCAGGCCAGGTGCCTGCATACCCAGTCCCTTCACAGTCTACCCAGTTGTGGGGCAGGTTGGAGAGGGGTTCTTTCATGAGCTTTAGAGAAGTGGCCATGGGAAGTGTGAGGAGTTTGAAAGAGTCAGATACTTTCAGAGTGTTGTCCCAGCTCTCCCCTCCATGGCTATTGGCTGGGCATCTCTTCATATAGCTCTCAACTGTTTGTCAAAGGCCTGCTGTGTGGAGGTCTCCATGCTGGATGCAGGGGATATAGCAGTGAATGAGAGAGACCTCATGAGTGTGTTTCTTCATATCTAAAATAGGGACAGCAATGGCCACTTTCCAGGCTGGGGAAGAATAGAACAGTATGTCCCAGATTGAATTCTGTACAACTGATTTTACTGAATATTGCGGGAGAAAACAGCCTCTGTGGCCAAATACATATGACCCAGCCAGATGCTTCTCTTGAGGACATCACCACATACATCAGCATATTTAAGGCTCTGAGAAGTCCTGCAGTAAAGAAGCCCGTTAACTTTTGTGAACTCAGTGTTTGCAGGCTCAGTTGAACATGGAACTTTATTTGGCAGAGCACCTATTAACATCCTGTGTAATTAGTGCTTTGCAAAGCCCATTTTGGAAATGCCAAGGCAGCATAGGTAAAATACCCCACAGAGTGCCCAGCACCTGGGAGGTACTCAATAACTGTGAGTCTTTCCCCCACTTGGCATCCTGGAGGAGGCAGAGGGGTAAGGCAGCCCTGGCTGGCTGCAAATCAACTTGGAGGAGCCGACAGTAGCTAACACTCTGGTTTTAATGGTTATAGCAATGAAAGTCTAAGTGAGTTTAATTTTAAAAGGCAAGGAGTGATTTCCCCTATGCTCTGCCAAAATGGGACTTCATAAATATTACAGCAGGATGTGCTAGGTGGTGGGCACATCTCCTGGTTGAGCAAAATCTCTGCAAAGCACCATGCAGCAGCAAATGGCTCCTCCCAAACCACACTCCTATTCTTGTTTAGCAGGACATGCCACTTGACAGATTTACCTGCCAGCACCGCCGGCTGGCCAGGAGATGGCAGTGGATTTAACAGGCCTGTGTTCTGGAAGTGGGGAGGGACTGAGGCTGTGGGAGGGCTCTGCAGACCCGGCCACATCCTCAGCCTCCCAACCATGGTCCATTATCAGGGAGCCTCGGTTTCCTCCTCTGGAACATGGGGATGATTATGCCCAGCATTGTGTGTGCCTTGAAGTAGGGACTGCATCTTTCTCCCCTATGTCCCCAGAACCCAGCACAGATGAAAGTCAGAATTGGGTTTTGAAGGATGAGTAGGAGTTTCTTATGCATACAGTAGAAGAAGGGCATTTAGACAGATAGCCCTAAATGCCTTTCTTCTACTTCAGGTATAAAGGTGTGGAGGCCTGAAAAAGTCTGACATGTGACACGAACCATAACCAGGCAAGGAGCGTTAGTCATAATTGAGCAAGTGACAGAAAACCCTTTTCACTTGGGTTGCTTAGGGCAACCTTGGGGATCTGCTTTCTGTGCCAGAAGAGACACCTGGAAGGAAAGCATGGTGCATGCGGAGACAAAGGCGATCCCCACCCCCATCCACTCTGGGAACTGCTTCACTTCATCTAGACAGCCAGCAGCAGCAGTAAATGAGGGAGATGGAACGTGTTATTTTAATTATATACTCTCACCACCTAATTATAATTTTAATTGATATGTGAGCAGGTGCTATGCTCTTCAAAGCAGTTTAAGGCAGGCATATTCCCCGGAAATGGAACACAGTTTGTTCTATTCATTAGTCAAGCAGATGGATAGGCCAGGGGACTAGGGGGCCAGGTGTGGGGAGGCAGCCTTTGCCCTGAGTGATGTAGGAGGTGAGGGGCTTCCCCTGGCCAGGCAGAGCACAGCTTGAGGGAAGAGGAGAGAAGGGAGGGGGTGGCGGCTGGCATCTAGTGCTAGTGGGTTGATTCATTTATTCATTCAGCTATGCAGTTGACCCTTAAACAGCATTGGTTTGAACTGTGTAGGTCCATTTACACAAGGATTTTCTTTCTCCTCTCCCAACCCTGAGATAGCATAACCAGCCACTCTTATTCCTCCCCCTCAGCCTACTCAATGTGAAGACAACAAGAATGATGATCTTTATGATGATCCACTTCCACTTAATAGTGGAGTAGTAAATATACTTTACCTCTTCCTTATGATTCTTTTCTCTAGTTTATTGTAAGAATACAGTATATAATACATTCAACATGCACAAATATGTGTTAATAGACTGTTTATGGTATCAGTAAGGCTTCCGGTCAACAGTGGGTTATTAGTAGTTAAGTTTTTAGGGAGTCAAAAGTTGTACTCAAATTTTTGACTGCATGAGGGGTCAGCACCCCAACCTCTCATTGTTCAAGGGTCAACTGTACTTTCAACAAACATTTGTTCACAGCTTGCTGCAAGGCAGGCTCTCTGCTAAATGCAGGGGATTCCAGGATGGCTCCAGCACAATTCCTTTCCTCAAAATGTTCCCAGTCTAGTGGGGAAAGTATAGATATGGAAACAAATATTTATAGTTCATGGAGTAAATGGGAAATTATCCTAGAAGCAGCATAGACTGGCGGGAAAGTTTTGCTCTCTAGTGAAGTTAGGGAAGGCTTCCTGAAAGACACTTTAGTTGGGGTTTTGAAATGTGGATAGGAGTTGACCAGGTTGCCTAAGATGAGGGATAAGAGATGGTGGTGGGAGATGGCATTCTAAGCAGAGATGAGAAACCTCCATCTGTGGGGTGTGCAGGGAGTGCCTGGTCGTTTGCTGGAGCACTGGCCTGATGGGAGATTTGGTAGAAGATGAGGCTGGAGGTTTGAGTGGTAGGTGGGTCTCCCAGGAGCAGGAGCTGGACCTCGTACTGATAGCAGAGAGGAGCTGGAAGGATTTGAAGCTGGGGGTGATGTGATGGGTTTGTGTTTCTGGGAGGCCACCCTGGTGGAATGTGGGCTGGACAGGCTGATGGTGCAGCCAGGCGGAGAAGCGAGGAGGGGCTGTGTGAATGTCAGAGCAGGAGCTTGGAGGTTGGCTTCTGGGTATTGGAGTGAGGGAAGGGGAAGATCAGGGTGAAGGTCACGTCTACGCTTGGGCCTCAGGGAGGCCATCTTTGAGATGAGGAGTCAGGGAGGAGCAGGGGAAGATGTGAGGTCGGTGTAGAACATGGAGTTTGGGGTACTTGGGGGACCTGGGTGAAGCCTCAGGAGGAGAGGGGTGTGCTGGAGGCATCACTTCAGGAGTCACTGTGGGAAGGCAGGGAAGGAAGCCCCAGAGGGGATGAGGCAGGGGCCTGGGACACAGTGTCAATTCCAGGGAGCTGAGTTCAAGTGGGAGTTTGGCTTTTAGGAGGCTTATTGGGGGTGACATTGGGATCTTCACCTGGGGAAGGCAGGGAGAGGAGTCAGGCCAGGCAGGACACAGGCCGAGGGGTGAGAGGCCATCCCAGGGGAAGCCCCAGCAGACCCCTGGGAGCTCTGAGGCTGAGTGGCCCTTCAGAGGCGTTCTGAGCTGCAGGGAGAGGGTTGGACCCTTCATACCTCATGCCGCTGAATCCTAGGGGGTCCATCTAGAATTCTCCTTCAGGAATGCATCCTCTTCCTCTCCAGGGGCTGTTCTTGCCCTCCCTTCACCGTCCTGGGGCAGCCCCCTCCTCCAGCAGGAAGTTGGCCTGGATTCTGGAGGGGTCAAGCAGGGGCTGTTAGGAAGCCCATCCAGCCATGGGGGTGGAGAGGCCAGGGACGGCCCCTCTGGGCCCCACCCTGCCATTGGCCAGCTGCATGACCTTGGGGAAGTCACCCCTGGCCTGGACTCCGGGTTTCCCATCTCTGAAACGAATGGTCTCACATTGGCAGGTGCTGTGGTGTTGCAGGCGTGCCCTGAGCCCTGCAGCCTCTGTCTGGTCTGTCCTGACTGTCAGTTTCTGCTTTCCGTGTCATTCCTGTCCAACAGGATGGCCAGCGTCTCAGGCAGTAGGCCCGTGTCTGATGCATCTCTGCACACCATACAGTGCCCAGTCTGACCTGACAGAGACAGCGGCTGGATGCTCATCGCTGGAGAATAGGCAGTGGCTTTACTTTTACTGAGTGCTTGTTCTGTGCCAGACCAGTTACTAGCAGTAAGTATATGTTTCTCACGGCAACTTGTCTGCAGATGAGGAAATGGAAACTCAGACACTTGGTACCTGCCCCAGGGACCAGAACTGGGATAGAAGTGACTGCTGAGCTGGGGACCCAGGCTTGGTGACCCCAAAGTCTGAACTCTTTCTGTTCCCCCTGCTCCTGGGGTCCCAAGTCAGTGTTTTGGGGAGACTAGGAGTCTCTGTCTCTCCAGCCCTGTCCAGTGGAGGGCAGTGGTGGAATGTCTGGCGCTGTGTTGACTCCAGCCCTCCAGCTTCCAATGGGGTTGTGGGCACTTTGTACACCTTGTGGAGAGGGTGGGGGCATCACCATTGCTATCAAGCCCACATACTGCTTTGGGCCACCCCCTTGGCTGCACACGGAGCTGCTCAGGCTCAGCAGGTAGTGGCCTCCCTGGGTAGTTGGGGAAGGGGGGCTCTGCAGGCTGGAAGGCCCTGTCAGGACGGCTCTGTGTGCCCCCTGCCCCAGCCAGGGCTGTCTAGCATGGGAGTCCAAGGCTGGAATGCCCAGTGAGAACCTAGGAGCCACTTAAAGAGGCCATGATACTCTGGGCAGCTGGTAGAGAGGTGAGGGGTGGGGGAAAGGTGGAATTAGCAACACATCCCGTGAGCCAGGCCAAGCCAGCAGCTCTACATGGGTGACGATGATCAGCGATGGGCTTCCAGATGCCTCCTGCATGTGCCATCCCTACCACAGCCTCCCTGGATTGTTTATGGTGGGACCCTGGCGGCCCTTCTCTCATGGTGTTCCTGGGGAGGCCTGGGGCATGCAGCCTGCCCTTCCTGTTCCTTCCTTGCTCACTAGTCCTGGCCTCCAGGCCCTCCTGCCCCTTGGCTGCGGGAACTTGCTGTGGTCCCCCAGCTCTCTGAGGCTAAGCTCCTGCAAGGTGACGTCAGTGAGATGAGCCATCACCTGCCAGGGCAGTTGTATCAGGTCTGTGGTGTGCCCATGTGTAGCGGGCTTCCTGGACATGCTGCTCCTGTCTTATGTGGCTTGTATTTGCCAGCAAACCTACTTCCCTCGGCATCTGGCCTCACCTGAGATTTGCTGTGAGCCACACCAGGATTAATTTCTAGCTTCTCCTCTTCCTGGCTACGTGGCCTCACACAAAGTATGAAGGTGATCTTGGCCTCTACTTGCTGCTCGGCCCTGTGGGGACGGATCCTGATGGCAGCCTGTGGTTGGGGCAAGAATGGGGTGAGATGCTGTTCCCGGTGCTTGGTCAGGGCTTGGAAATGGGCGCAACCACCATCAATGTGACTGTGCAGTCTCCAGGGGTCTGCTCCTGGCCATCTGTCTTGAGCCCTGGGCTGTGGGTGGGCTTGCTGGAGGGGAACTGAAAGAGGGAAACGTGTTCAGCCCTGGTGGCATTGCCAGCCTGCTGGACCCAGCAGGGTGGCCAGGACCTCCTGCCTTCTGCAGAGGCCTCCTTTGCCTGCCTGAGGAGCTTGAGGGGAGAGGAGCCCCAAGGAAGGCTGGTAAGAGGGTAGGGAGGAAGGGAAATTGGCGCACTGCAAGAGGGAAGGGTGTGAACCACCCCCGAGATGGGAATGGTGAGTCTGGGGTCAGCAGGAAGGGCTGAGGCCCTCCCCGGGGCTGGGGATGCAGAGGAAACAGAGATGCGCTCCTGCCCTGGGGGAGTCACGGTCTCGTCCATGATACAGGCCCTGATGCCTGATGCTACTGGGATTGGGGAGGGGAAGGACTTTGTGGGGAGGCAATGAGGTGAGGAAAGTCCTGCTGGCTAGCTCAGCATGCAGGGAGGGAGCCCATCCTCGAGATCAGAGTGTGGGAAGTGGCACAGGAGCTGAGGAGAGGGCCGTGGTGGTCAGTATCTGGGGTGGGTTATGCTTGGCCTCACAGGCTGGCCTGGAAGGGCACCAGTGATGCCAAACTGTGATGTGGCCTGGTTTGCTTCAAGGGAGGTGGCCACCTCCAACTTCATAAGGAAGATCCAGGCTCTGGGTCCTTGGGGTTGGATTCTGAGTTGTCCAGAGCATGAGCAGGGGTAGACTGGCAGGCCAATTTGAGCAGAGACCCCCAGCAGGGCCCCTCTGCTGAGACTTTGTGTCTGGGACCTCTGGGTTCTGCCAGTTGGCTGGTTGGGGGTCAGGGGTCAGTCAGTGAGTGTGGACCAGGGGATGGTCACAGAAGGTAGCATATATGTTCAGAAAGGTCATTTGGGTCATTCTCTCATTGCCAGCTGAGGGAGTCTGCACACTCGGCCCACCCCTATCCTTTGACCAGTAGGCAGGGGGCTCCTTGCCAAAGCCCTTCTCAGGCTCTGGTCCATGGACATCAGCGGTCCCCCTTCCTCCTGGCTTCCATGGAGGCATATTGGGGTATTCATCCAGTAACCACATGGGCTGTAGACATCTGGCTAGTTGGGGTTGGCGGTTGTTTGTAACCACAGCATGTTCACTTGCCTTGGAGGGCCCTAGAGGAGGGCCCATGGTATGACAGCTGGGGAGAGGCGGCCTGGCCAAGGCAACCTGGTGGACCCTGCAGCAGGCAGCATGCATGTCTGTGGTCAGCGGGGCTGGCCAGGGCAAGGGAACCAGGCAGCCGCTCTATCACTTTACATTGGAGGGCTCGGGAGGGATGCCCTGAAGCTGTCCCTGCATGTGGGAGGCGATGCTGGCAGATATTTGTCTCACACCCCTGCTTCTGTCTCTGAGCCAGGGCTTTGCTTTCCTCCTGGCCTTCTTGGATATGGTCACCCAGCCCACAGTGACAGGGCTTCTGGGCTTGAAAGACACTCAGTCCTTATAGCCTTGGGTGTCCCCAGTTCAGCCCTCAAAATCCCAGGTCTTGGACATACTCTCTTGTCAAGTGCTATACAGGGAGGTAGAGGCTGGGGGTGGGGTGACCCAGGGGTCCTGGGAGGGCCTTAGAGCTAAAGGGCCTCATGCAGAGTCCCCAAGTCCTGGGAGTCTCACAGCTTATAGGAAAGGTGAGTCTGAGCATGTTGGTGGGGGTGGAGGGGGGAACGGGGTTCTTGCCAAGCACACATAGAGTTCCAAGGCTCACTCTTGACCTGTGAATCAATTCTGGGGATGTGAGATAATCTATAGGGAACCTCTCCTTAATGGAGAGTGGGGCACCAGCCAGCTGCACATAAAAATGCTTCCTGAATTTTTCTGATTGTAAAAGCAATATGCGAGGATCACGGAAAAATGAGGACATGCAGAAAAGCCCATGAAAGTGCTTCGGTACCTGGCAAGATAAATGCTGCCAGGAACCCAGCCATGCAGAGCACCGCTGCTCACGGCTTCCAGCCTCTCCTCTTGCAGACTTCTTCACATGGCTGAGCGCATACCATTCACTCAATTTTGTCTTCAGCCTTCAACTTTAACACTTTTATTTCTCTAAATGTCACAAATAATACACAAACACATCTCATTATGAAAGACTGAAGAAATAATTAAAAGAAACAAAAGGCCCGTTTCCTGCCTCAGGGCGAAAACTGAAATCAGCTTACTCTATATTCCTGCAGAACTTTCCCTCTGTGTTTACATTTAGAGAAATGTAACCTACACACATAACAGAATAAAGAGTTTTGCTTTCTTTTTGTGTGTTTTGTATATATAAATAATGCTGACTACACACATTTATTGCACTTGCTTCTTTTCATGCACCAATGTCTTGGTGAGCTTGCTGTGCTATTTCATATAAATCCACCACATTTCAAACAGAGTTTCATGACATACATGAAACATACAGATCCCCCCCCCTTAATAGATAGTTAGGTTGTTTTTTAATCTGCACAATAACAAACCATATTGTCATGGAAATCCTTATATATGCCTATGTATCTAGGTGGACTCTAAGTTGTGGAATTGCTTGTCTGAATAACATGCACATTTAATTTAAAAATGGCTTCTGCCAAATTGTCTTCCAGAAAGTGGAATCAATTTGCACACCCAGCGACAGGGTAAGAAGAGCACCCACTTTTTCACATTCTTGACAACACTTGATATTATCAGTCTTAATTTTTGTCAGTCCAATGGCTGATAGGCAGTACCTCATTGTTATTTTCTTTTCCATTTCCCTAATTACTGTGAGCCTTCTCTTCTACCTAACACATGCAGTTCTAGCAGATCTTGTTAACAGAAATATCATCTTGTTTAATTTATTTATCCTAAGAGTTCACTACAAACACAATTAACAATGGCATTCTTCTCCAGTAAGATACAGCATTTAATAAGCTCAGTGATAAAACTTCCAAAAGAGCAGTATATAGGTGTCCATGACTCAATATTGGCATTGATTGATTGTGAGTGCTACTGTTCTCATGTGGGTTTGCTCTGCTTTTTGGCTGCTTGCGGAAATTCTTTAAGATGCTGTTGTCCAATGGTGGGGTCTTTGGCAGTGGGCAGAGTAAAGTCTGCCATCCTGATGAGGGCATGCTGGGTAGAGATAACGAATATATAACCAGTGTTACAGCAAGACCCTTGGATCCTCTAAGCAGTGGGATTTTAGGCTCCATATCTAACTCAAAATAACAACAACAGTAAACTATAGCATAAATGTAAGGATGTCCAACAAAGGTGTTCATTTTCGCAGGATGACTTACTTTGAAATCAAATTCTTTTTGTTGTTGTTTTTGAGATGGAGTGTTGCTCTGTCGCCCAGGCTGGAATGCAGTGGTGCAATCTCGGCTCACTGCAACCTCTGCCTCCTGGGTTCCAGTGATTCTCCTGCCTCACCCTCCTAAGTAGCTGGAATTACGGTCGCTGCCACCATGTCTGGCTAATTTTTGTTTTTTTAAGTAAACACAGGGTTTCACCATGTTGGCCAGGCTGGTCTCGAACTCCTGACCTCAGGTCATCCACCCGCCTTGGCCTCCTGAAGTACTGGGATTACAGGTGTGAACCATTGCGCCTGGCCAAAATAAAATTCTTTTAAAAATGTGTTCTTGTTTTAGGGCCCCACTTGGCTGGTTTCCTCCTGGGTAACCTGGCACCTGCTCCACTCTCATCTCCAATTTACCACGTGATGTGCCCACAGCTGTGGCCCACACCTCCGACGTTATGTGCATCCATGGGACTTCAGCTCCCTGATTATTGCAACCTGGCACCATTTGCTTGGTCCAACAGTACTCCATTGCTTCTCTTCCAATGGCAAATTGTTCTTCTCTTTATTTGATGCTCTTTGTTCTCTCTATGGCTTTAAATTTTAATTTTTGTCTTATGGACGATTTGAGCTGCCTTCTACTTTTTCATTAAAGTTTCCCTCCGATTTTTCAGAATTTGTTCATGTGGTTCAGACCGTTTTACCCTTCTTCAAACTTTCATACATTTGATTACGTAAATAAGTGCTCAGTAAACGCATGCAATTCTTGTGAGTAGACACTAGCTACTTGTCATCCACTACTGCTGGCAATTATACATGAAAATATATGTCTGTCAGTGGGTGCTTTGAATACATAGATAAGGCAGGAGCTCCCATCTTCATAATATGAACAGTTACCAACCCAGGGCATAGTGTGTCTCCCCATTTATTTTGGGTCTCTTTAATGCTTTTAGTAAAGTTTTATGTTTTTCTTTGTGTAGGTCCTGCCCATTTCTTACTAGGTTTATCCCCAGGGATTTTATTGATTTTATTTCTAGTACAAATGAGCTTTCTTTTAGATTACATTTTCTAATTGGGAGTGCTCCCATACACGAAAGCTATTGATTTTTGCATATTGATTTTATATCCTTGAGTTTTGCTGAACTCTTGTATGAGTTCCAATAGTTTATTAGTTAATTCTCTTGGAGTTCATAGGTAGATACCTATATTTGCTACAAATTATGTCAATTTTGTCTGTCCTTTTTCAACACCTGTCCATATTTCTTTTTCAGGTGCTGTCACGTTGTCTGGGACAATGCTAAATATTTTTAGTGGTAGAACATTCTACAGTTTCACAGTTAAGTGTGATGCTTGTTGTAGGTTTCTAGGAGATGTCCTTTATCAGGTTAGGGTTGTTACTTTTGATCCCTAGTTTACCAAGAATTTTACAAAGAGTATGATTTTAGCCACATTCCAATAGGTGCTCAATTCAAATTAATTTCTGAATAGTTTGAAATTTCTCTTGTTATGTTCTTTTAAGCCAGCAGGTATAAAAAAGAATGTTTTAAGTGTTCTAAGTAGATAGATTGGGAAGGAGGTTTCTTTTATTGTTAATTCCTAGTCTTATTGCATTGGACTTCATTAATGCACAATGAATTTTTGAATACCTTTTTCTTAAGGATTTTACTGAGATTTATACTGTGGAAAGTTGGGTGTACATGGAAGACTGTGCTGTCTCTTTTGGGTCTCGAGAGGGAGCATAAGTGGAGGTTGAGTGTACGGGCTTTGGGGCCAGTTCCTGACTCGAACCCTAGCCCTGCCTCCTGCTGGCTGCAGGATGGTGAGTGAGTTGCTGGAAATCAGTTTCATTGTGTACAATGCGTGGGACAGTAGTGCCTACTTCATGGTAGTGTGTAAGGATGATATTAGTTAATATATGCAGAACTTTAAACCAGAACTTAGAATGTAAGTATTTAATACAATATTGTTAGATAAACGTATACAAGTGAGATGTGCAAATCTTTCATATTATTTTTTGCTCACTGAATCTGAAAGAAAAATGTTAAAATCATCTTTAAGATTGTGGATTGGTTGGTTTCCCCTTCAATTATTGTTAATTTTGCCTTATCTATTTTGAAGCTGTGTTGCAAGGTTCATATAGTGTCATGACTTATATTTTTGGTGTAGGTGGTGTCTTTTATCAAAATGAACTCTCCCTGTTCCTTTGAGTGCTTCCGCCTTGAATTCTATTTTGTCTGATAAACAGCCCCTTTCTGGTTATTTTTTGCTAGGTGTTGTTTTTCTC